>NC_060124.1:337392271-338642271 GCF_021461395.2 Schistocerca americana
TTATCTAATCCCAGGCGGTAGTGGATAAAGTGAAAATCAGCCATGATTCGATTTTAAAGATTTCACAGAAGGTTTTAAAAATGAAACATGTCGCTGCCCGCTAGGTTCTCGATTGCTCACACCCATTCATAAACTCTACAGAACCAAGGCAACTTTTTAGCTACCTGCTTCGAATAGCACTGTGACCACGAGACTACAAGAAAGAAAGAAGTAGAAACGGGATGAGTCAACACCATTAGTAATAAGATCATGGGGCTTTCAGCCCACGCTTTATAAGCTTTGCACCGTACCGTCACTCACTACAGCGTCGTATATCTCTTGGTTGTCTACCAGTGTCTCTGCTACAATGGCTGGCTCAGGTGGGAGTTATGGCGCGCGCGCACACACGAGTATGAAATGCACAGCTGTAAATCGTTGAGAGGTACTTACGCCACATACATAAAACGAATGTCCAAGACATATGAGAGGGCCAAACATAGGACACCACCTATATTTATTCAGGGTTACCCTAAGCATAAGCAAGCCGCCAGTTTCAATGCGTTACAGGAGATAGGAACATTTAGAAGCAATAGAAAAATAACTTTAGGAGGAGTCGATAGAATTTGACGGCGTTTTTAAGCCTTCTGGGTCTCTGTCAGCTACCTCTGTAAGGCAGCACAATATTCCAACTTGGAGCGAACTTTGTGACTGTAACTGCTGAGTACTTTTCGTGTTTAAGAACATACTTCTCCTGATCATTGGAAAAAGTCTGTTAAAAAACGCCTTTCCACGTAAATATCATATATGAGCACTACTCACTGAATACGTTCCGCCTTAAGCGGAACTGCTGTTACGATAAATTTCCGTTTCTTTACATGGAAGTTACAGCCATTAAAATGTACGTTTGAGGAACTGGGAAGCTCGAGACACATGATGCGGTTCTGAAGACACCGAGATTAGTTACTCTGTGAATCATATTCTCTATATAGTATTAGGAAATACAGGCTATGGTTTACACGCACATAGGACGTGTCATCTCCTCAAGAGAAGAAGCATCCACACATTATAGTCTCCACTAGCATCATTGAACATCTTTTTTATAAATGTGCACTATGTTAACACATGACAGATGTCAATTCATATCGTTCGTTGCGCTATGAAAGATTGTTTGCTATCTAATATTTCATCAGTCCAAGTCAGATCATGTTGCTATTGATTCGTGGGCCAAAGTTCGTATCGTAAGTGGGATATTTTAGGGCATTAATAATGATAACATAATGATGGGTACTTGGGCTATGGTCAGACAGGTAATAGGTGGATTTCACCATTCGCAGAATTATTTTTTTACAATCATACTAATTTAATAAATAAAGCCTGATTTTCAAACTGTGCAGACCAACACCCACTGTGCCTGCTAAACGCTGCCCTTCTTGTTTTGGAGCAAACGTCTCATGTTCATTCATGCAACTATTCTCCAACTACCACATTATTTTCTAACATAACATAATGTAAATGTTAATTTCCGAAAGTGAATATACACTTCTCCCTAATGAAAAGTAACTCAATGTTTCTCATTACAAGTTTCATATGCATCTGTAACAGAACAGAATGTTGGAAAAGTGCTACAAACATAAAGACGTTACTGCTCTTCTTCCTTGAAATTTCGTAGAATGGCGAAGAATGAGTAAGACACATTAAGAACCTGTAAAAGAAGAAAATTATCATAAGAAGAAAACTTCCACGTTTACTTGATTATTTGCTAGAACCTACAACAGAGGTTATTCTTATGTGTCGCATGCCTGTACTAGCCAAAGTTTTATACACTGGGAACCAAACAACGAAAACGTAATGAAAACTCTAAACCAAATTACACTCGGAATTGATATTGAAATTAACAGTTTATTAATCCTGGAGGAAAAAAGCACACATAACATATAGGTGATCTTACGTTACATCCTACATCCTAGGACCATACTGCCACACAATCATGGAATGATTCACTACATTAAAAGATTAAGTATTAATAATTGATGTGGTGGTAAAGTCTGCAGTTAACATACGTATGACTAGACGATTATAGAGAATAATGTAAAGTAAGAAATTTGTGATGGATGTATGTTCCGTCTTCGCATCTAAATGAGAGGCAGTCTGCTTCTTGCTACAGGCATTTCGCTTGATTAAGCATCTTCAGTGGCCCATAATACGTATTTGTTTTCACACATGTAACAAATGCATTATGCAGCAGTTACAAGTATGTCAATATGATAAGTTTTCTCATCTCACTTTCTTGTTTTTCAGGTTAGAAACAAATTTCGTGACTTTGGTGTTACTTACGACTTCCAATGTTGTTAGTTCGTGTGTGTCTTCCTGCATATGTGTTTATTCGGCAGATGACCGGTTTTCAGTGTCTTGCCACGCACATTGATTGCAACACTTCACTTGCGTTTTCATTGTGTACCCTTGAACGTATGTGTGTTTACAGTGTGCAGCGTTGTCGTTATGTTTTTATCTTTCATCTTCTGTTTTAGTTGTGTATGTGTGGTTCCAATGTTTTTCCATTTCTTGCCTGTGCATGTGGGCGCGAGCGCGGGCGCGCGCTTGTGTGTGTGTGTTTGACAGAGAGAGAGAGAGAGAGAGAGAGAGAGAGAGAGAGAGAGGGAGGGAGAGAGAGAGTTTTGGTATGTGTTACTTATTCTTTGTGCAAATGATTTATTGTCTGTGTGTGTGTTGGGGGAGGGGGGGGGCTGAGTGTGTGTGAGAGAGAAAGAGAGAAAGTAAGAGATAGTTACTAATTATTTAGTCTCATTATGCTTTACATTTACATTTGTTATTGTCTTAGTGGTTAACATGATCAATTACTATTTTCATATTGCAAGCGCTCTTTACATATGAACTCTTACCTGTAATGTCAGGAGTTTTTTGTTGTAATTGCTGTCACTAGAATTTTCTTGTCATGCCCATGCTGAGTGATTGATGGCCATATAGTTTCAGGTGTTCAGCAATGGTAGAAATGTTACTTTCGTACTATCAGCTTCTCGTATGTTCTTTAAACATGGTTTTGAAGTTCCTGCCTGTCTTTCCAGATACGCTAATAAACATTCTCAACATTCTCACTAGGATAAATCTGCTTCTTGGTATTTACCTATTGTTTGTCTATTGTTGTTTGTAAATGTTACGGTAGCGTGTTTGCTGTACTGTAGCAATGTGTAACTCTAATATATTCCCATCCTGTGTGATGATTTGTGGTTGTATGTTACAGTATTCTATTCGTTTCTCTTAGTCATGTCATGAGTGTTACTGTTTCATATTTTTGTGTTTACTGTGGTGTGTGTATTGTTGGAGGGGTTCTGTGATGTTTGCGTTCTCCCCTTACTTTCATTTTTTCTTACTTGCGTTTTGAATTTTTTCGTTATGTATGTATACTGTATGGGTGTTTAATGTTTAATGGCTCTGAGCACTATGGGACTCAACATCTTAGGTCATAAGTCCCCTAGAACTTAGAACTACTTAAACCTAACTAACCTAAGGACATCACACACACCCATGCCCGAGGCAGGATTCGAACCTGCGACCGTAGCAGTCCTGCGATTCCGGACTGCAGCGCCAGAACCGCTAGACCACCGCGGCCGGCTGTATGGGTGTTACAACCATTAATTGTGGCTGTAAATTTTAATGGTTGCAATTCTTTCTCGTACTTTTCTTTGCTGAGTGGAATATTATTTGGTCTGCATAGCATGTGTATACAGTTGCTAATTTGTGATTTTGTAGGTGGCGGAATGAGGAGCTGATATATTCAACTTAGAATGTCAAGAAATTGAATCACGGCATCTGGGAATGACAAGCTGGAATTTCAGGATTATGTGTAAAAGAGCTGAAAGTATGAAAATAGCCGTTCTGAAAGTGCTGAATGTCTGATAAAATGTGGACATGAACCATCCAAGATGAAACAGGACATGGAAGTTATTAGAGTGAACAACTGCACCAAAGTACTTCTGACAATACAGTAAAACCTACATATAGAAAGAGCTCTCACAATTAATTAATGACAAAATCAAGACACTCAACAGTTCACTGATCACATTAGCCACTAAAATAAAAACAGACACAAATGTAAAACATAACCAGACTGCATAATTAATTACTTCCCCCTCCAAATATCTCTCTCTTTCACACACACAAGAAATGAGCACTGTCAAACCGCATATATAAAACACAAACCAAAATCGGAAGATAAACATGCAGCAACAGTTGTTAACACTATACACTGTAAACACACTGAAATTCAACACACAGTGAAAAGTGCAAGTGAAATGTTGTAGTAAGTGATGGCGACGAAACACTAACAGCTGGTCTTCTGACACAACCGTATCTCCAGGATGATGTATATGAACTAACAGTATAGGAAGTCACGAGTAACACCAAACGATATTTACCATCATGAATCTTTTTCTGTAAAATTTGTTTCTAGCCTGCAAAAAAAGAGAGGAAATGAGAAGGCGCTATACAGTAACATTCTCGCTACTACTCCATAACGTATTTATTATATACGCAAACACAAAGTTGTATTATAAGCTACTGAAAATGTTTCATAAAAAAAACAAGTGTAATGCCGAATACACTCTGTGTTCCATTTAGTTGCCAATGTGGACCGTACCTCCATGACATTTAATGCAACTAGGAAAGATTGAAAACGGAAAAGAGACTATAAGATGTTTGTGGTCAAGTTATTCATATCATTTCATATCTAAAGATCTAAAAGCACATATTTGTGAATTGAATTATTGGTAGTCAGTGACTCTCTGTGAAATGCCTAAGAGAGGGCTGTTACTTTTAAAATAAAATGTTGAAGGTTTCAGGCTCAGTTTATCGAGATCGATAGTGCCTAATGCTGCAAGATATCTGCATATTTTGTGGAACAGATAACAAATAATTTAAAATATTTGACTCCCCCAAAAATTGAGACCTACTGTACATGTATTGTTCTTCATACGATACAGAGTTTCTGAGTATCTCCAGGACCACCAGTGCTTCTACTTGCCATCTTGTAGGCATCTAATTAAGGAGTTAGGTGATTCGACTTTGGATTCATGGCATATTTCATTCTTCACGAAGCTTGTTCCAAATGAAGCAGAACAGTTCAAAATAAAAAATGATGTACATAATTCCAACAGTAGAAGGAAAAATAACTTTCATTATTCCACAGTAAGGTTGTACTCAGCACAGAAACAAACGCATAGTGGTGGCACTAAAATTTTTGATCACCTACTGAATGGTATAAAATTTGTGGCAGAGGACTCAGCAAAATCTGAGACCAAACTGAATAATTTTCTTCTTAACAAATCCTCCAAATCCAGGGAAAATTTTCTGTTTATGTTATATGTAAAATGTTATGTGCAGGAATTACTAAAGGAAAAACAAAAACAGCATCTATATGGTGAGCATGCAGTCATATTTACACACGAATATGAATTGTCAAGATAAAATGACACATTGCTTATTATATCGATTAGCCTTATAACTGATCCATGCAACATAGAACTAACTAACTAACTACAGAACCAATTTCCCTGTGAGAAGGGAGTAAGACAAAATAACGTTTCATGTTCCCTAACTATCATTGTATGTGAGAAGTCAAGAATACAGAAGGAAGTGAAGTTCATTGGAAGTGTTTGTAATAGACTTATGTCTGCTGTACACAGGACCACGCCGTTGCCACGGCCGTTCTGCTATAGGGCAGGTGAATAGCGAGAGGTTCCTGAAACAAAGAGTAACTTTACTAACCGCGACAAAGGACTCCCTGGAGAGAGGGAAGAACCCACCGGCCGTGATGCACAGCGGTCTCTGTGCGCGGTGCATCAGCAGCAGCAGCGACCGTTTGATGGGGAGAGGACAACTCTGCAGTGACGTCACAGCGCTGTACGCCGCCACGGCCAGGTTCTCGCTCTGTACAGGTCACCAGCAGGCACAGTTACGTCATACTATCCACGACAATCGTATGAAACACCTTCACACATTAAAATATCCTAAACCAGTTTATAAGTAAGTATTTCGCATTAAGGGTTAAGAAGTAGCAGCTACTATTTCACATCGTCAGAAACACATTAAAAACAGATTTTAAAAATCGTCATCTCGTCACTACATTATTAATATTCTTGTTCAAACAATAGAATTTGTGTCTGATGGTATATCTTGTGGTAGACTACGAATGTTGAATAGGAAGGTTCGCATATAGGTTCCGTGGTTTTTAGTTGACCTGAAGAAGACCCCATTTTCATCTTAATCAGGCGGTGGAACGAGTTATTTTTCCAGTTGGCACATGTACTTCTGACTTATTCACTGTACAGCAAGGAATATTCTCTTATTAATCCTTCCTGAGGAAAAAAAATAGTTTGCTGGACTGACGCTTGAAACCATACTTTTGCAGTGCTCATGCAATAATCTATTCATGTCTCAAGTCTACATTCTAATCATGTGAGAAGATGGAAAGGAAACAGTGAGACGTTGGAATTCTGACTGGAGATCTGAGGAGTTGTTTCGATGACAAAGTTCCAGTAACGTGCAGTCCATCCCACTCTGGCCCAAAGTCAAGAAGGAGCATCATCAAAACAAGCCGATTAGAGTGACACAATTTTCATATTTCAGTTCACTGATACAGAGTGATGGCTATTCACTCAAGAGAGAATCACTCACCGAATTATGGTCAGTCTATTTCCTGGCATTGTTCCTTGTCTTCACAGGAACGTGTTGTTATTCTGGATTAGTGGTAGACGACGCTCTTCCTGACGGATCCCATCCTCTTCCCCCTATCCCCCCACAACAGACGAAATTTGTGACCTCAGCTGTCTGCTTCCAGTGTTATCCGATGTGAGAGTGAGAGGAACTTTTAGAAAGGTTTGCAGTTCGTGTAACTGAGGAGAGACTTGTGTACCAACCTGATATTCACCGGATGTGAGAAAATGCCTAAGGCTACACCTATATAGGATCCATATTTTTCCTGATGCGATGTAGAGCGGTTCTGTGCCCTACTTTTGGCTTCTGCTCGAGGGGAGCGTTCTTCTCAATAAGAAAAAATGGCTCTAAGCACTATGGGACTTATCATCTGAGATCATCAGTCACCTAGACTTAGAAACTACTTAAACCTAACTAACCTAAGTACATCACACACATCCATGCCCGAGGCAGGATTCGAACCTGTAACCATAGCACCAGTGCGGTTGCGGTCTGAAGCGCCTACAACCACTCGGCCACAGTGGCCGGTCTCAGTAAGAGACATAGACAAAAGATGTACGTATACCAATTTAACAAAGATAGATTTACAGGGTAGTTTTTTGAAACCTTCCAACATTTATAAAATTACCCAGAAAAAATCATGGACTATCACCATATGGCTGTAGAAATACCAGACCAAATTTCTTAAGGCATGAATAACGATATGACTGTTGAACAGAGCAGGTTTGAGTTCGTAGCAGTGTAAGTGGCCGCTTGGAGGAATTAGCCGAGAGGTACACCATAGACACCAGAGACACCCAACTTAAAAATATCAGTTAGCGACAGCTGACATGGGAGAAAGTATACGGCAATACTCTTAGAAGAAGAAATGTTTCAGTAAAAGGGCAGTCTGCGAGATAAGTGAGAATGTGTGGCTGCAAGCCACCATTGTGAAATACACTGAGGTGACAAAAAGTCATGGGATGCCTCCCAATATCGTGTCCTCCTTTTCCCCGCCGTACTGAAGCAGCTCGACGTGACATGCACACAACAAATCGTTGGAAGACCCCATTAGAAACATTGATCCGTGCTGCCTCTATAACCGTCCATAGTTATGAAAATGGACTAGGGAGCCAGCATGGTAGCTCAACGTGATTGGTCAGAGGGCTAGCTGCCCTGTGTAAAAAGAAAAAAAAAAGCTAAGTCAATGGATTAACGACGAGCTTGAAGGGGTGTCACGGGACGTCCACTCCGAACAAATGCAACGAACAATAACTAGTAAAGTGAGATACAAAAAGGGGCAGCGTCTTTGATTGATAATCAAAACTTCCTCGGTCCTGGGTTCGAAACCCATCACCTCTTAAATTTTGATTAATAATCAGCATTAGCGGCCGAATACTTCCGGCATAGCAAGTCACACTCCCTCTGCTAATGGCCTTGTCAAAATGGGCGGAGGAGCTCGCCGAAGCTCAGGGCAACCTCTTGTCCTTAGGGAGGGAAACTGCACATAGAGGCGGAAAATTAGCAACGATGAATAACATGATGATGCAGAAGGCAATAAATACCACTGCATTAAAGACCCATAATGTGTATCCACAGGACACATGGCCTATAACTGAAAATGTGTCGATCTCTCCATTGGCAAAAGATTCCAGAATAGTCCCTCATTCAGGTCTCCGGGTGGGTACTGCCAAGGGCGACGTGACCACTAGAAAAATATTAAATAACCAATGAAACGAGAACGTTCGACGAGTCGGGACGTGGAATGTCAGAAGCTGGAAGATATAAAAAAGGAAAATGAAAGGTCCAATCTAAATTAGGGGTCAGCGCCTTGAAATGGAAGGGAGATATGGATTTCCGGTCAGATGAGTCTAAAGTAATCTCAACAGAAGCAGAAAATGGTATAACGTGAATAATATTCGTTATTAATAGGAAGGTAGGGCAGAGAGTATATTACTGTGAACAGTTAAGTGATTGGGCTGTTCTTAGCAGAATCGACAGCAAACCAAAACTGACTACGATATTTCAGGTATACACGGCAACGTCACAAGCTGAAAATTAATAGACGGAGGTTCAAATGGCTCTGAGCACTATGGGACTTAATATCCATGGTCATCAGTCCCCTAGAACTTAGAACTACTTAAACCTAACTATCCTAAGGACATCACACAACACCCAGTCATCACGAGGCAGAGAAAAGTAGACGGAGGAAATATGAGGATACTGAAAGAGTAATACAGTATATACAGGGGACGAAAATCCAGTAGTCATGGGGGGAAAGAGTAGAAGAAAAGGTTACAGAAGAATAAGGGCCTGAAACACGGAATGAGAGAAGAGAAAAACTGAGTTCTGTAATAAATATCAGCTAGGAATACTAATACTCTGTTCGAGAATCATAAGAGGAGGAGATACACCTGGATAGGCTGGGTGATAGAAGAAGATTTCAGTTAGACTACATCATGGTCAGAGATTACGAAATCAGATACTGGATTGTAAGACGTAGCTATGAGCAGATGTAGACTCAGATCATGCTGTAGTAGTGATGAATAATAGGCTGAAGATTACGAGATTAGCTCAGTAGACAGTACAGTTGAAGAGCAATGGAGATATCTAAAAATGGTAATCACAGAAGCTGGAAAGAAAAATATAGGTACAAAGAAGGTAACTACGAAGAAACCATGGTAACAGAAGAAATACTTCAGCTGATCGATGAAATAAGCAAGTACTAATTAAGGAATACAGAAATACCAGTCGCTAAGGAGGAAATAAATTGGAAATGCAGGGAAGCTAAGATGAAATGGCTGCATGAAAAATGTGAAGGAATCTGAAAAGAGATGATTGTCGGAAGAACTGCCTTAGTATTTAGGAACGTCAAAACAGCCTTCGGTGAAAATAAAAGCAAGGGTTATCAAATTAAGATTGCAACGGGAATTCCTCCATTAACTGCAGATGAGAGAGCGGAAAGGTGGAAAGAGTACATCGGAAGCCTCTATGACGGGGAAGATTTGTCTGATGTGATTTTAGAAGAAGAGATAGGGGAACCAGTATTAGAATCAGAATTTAAAAGAGCTTTGGAAGACTTAAGATCAAATAAGGCAGAAGGGATGGATAACATTTCATCAGAATTTCTGAATTCTTTGCAGCAAGTGGCAACAAAATGTCTGTACACCTTGGTGTGTAGAATGTATGTCTCTGGCGACACACCATATCTCTTTCGGAAAATATCAGCCACATTATTCCGAAGATTGCAAGAGCTGACAAGTGCGAGAATAAACAGCTCATGTATCTAAGTTTCTGACAATAATAATATAATAAGAATGGAAAATAATGTTGAGGACGTGTTAGATGACGACCTGTTTGGCTTTAGGAAAGGTAAATGTAGCAGAGAGGCAATTCTAACGTTGCGGATGATAATTGTGTCAAGACTAAATAAAAATCAATAGACTTTCATAGGATTTGTCGACCTCGAGAAACTGTTTGACAATGTAAAGAGGTAGAAGATGAACGAAATTCTAAGAAAAATAGGGGTAAGCTATAGGGAGAAATGGGTAATATACTACATGTCAAGAGCCAAGAGGGAATAAGAAGAGTGGACGTGCAAAGTTGGCCGGAGTGGCCGAGCGGTTCTAGGTGCTTCAGTCCGTACCACGCGACCGCTACGGTCACTGGTTCAAATCCTGCCCCGGGTATGGATGTGTGTGATGTCCTTAGCCTAGTCAGGTTTAAGTAGTTCTAAGTTCTAGGGGACTGATGACCACAGCAGTTAAGTGCCATAGTGCTCAGAGCCGTTTGAACCATTTGAACGTGCAAAAGCGATGTGTTTGGATTAAAAAGGGTGGTAGGCACGGATGTAGTCCTTTGCCCGTATTTTTCAATATGTACATCGAAGAAGCAATGACGGAAATAAAAGATGGGTTGAGGATTGGAATAAAAATTCATAGTGAAAGGACATCATCGATACAGTTCTCTGATGACATTGCTATTATGTGCGAAAGGAAGAAGAATTACATGATCTGCTGAATGGAATCAACAGTCTAATGAGTACAGAGTATGGATTGAGAGTAAATTGTACGCAGACGAAAGTAATGAGAAGTAGCAGATACTAGAACAGCGAGAAACCTAATATCAGGATCGGTGATCACGAAGTAGATGAAGCTACAAAATTCTACAGCAAAATAACCAATGATAGAGCAAGAAGGACATCAAAATCAAACTAATACTGGCAAAAAGAGCATTCCTGACTCAGAGAAGTCTACCAGTTTTAAACATAGGCCTTAATTTGAGGGAGAAATTTCTGAGAACAGCATTGCACGGTATTGAAACATGGGCTGTGGGAAAAACGGAACAGAAGGCGATCGAAGTATTTGAGATGTGTTGCTTCAGACGAATGTTGAAAATTAGGTAGACTGATAAGGTAAGTAATGAGGTGGTCATGCACGGAATCGGACATGGAAGGAATACATGGAAAACACAAGGAGAAGAGGCAGGATGATAGAGGATCTTTTAAGATATCAGGGACCGATATCCGTGGTAATAGACGGAAATGAAGAGTGCAGCCGGCCGGTTCGAATCCTGCCTCGGGCATGGATGTTTGTGATGTCCTTAGGTTAGTTAGGTTTAAGTAGTTCTCAGTTCTAGGGGACTAATGACATCAGAAATTAAGTCCCATAGTGCTCAGAGCCATTTGAACCATTTTTTTGTAGAATGCAAAAACTGTAGAGGAAGACATGGATTGGAGTTAATGCAGCAAATAATTGAGGACATAGGTTGCAGGTGGTACTCTGAAATGAAGAGGTTGACACAGGAAAGAAATCCGTGACGGGTCGCATCAAATCAGTCAGAAGACTGATGACTCAAGGAAAAAAAAGAGAAAGAAAAAGAGCTGAACTGTTACTGGTGAGGAATTTTGTATAAGACTACGTCCCATAAATGTTCGATGAGCCCAGTGACATGATGCAATGTCATCCACAAAAATATCATCGTTGTTTAAGGACATAAAGTCCACGAATTTGTGCTAATCGTCTCCAAGTAGCCAATCAAACAATTTTCTGTAAATTATTGGTTCAGTTGGACCAGAGGTCCCAGTCCATTCAATGTAAACACAGTCCACATCGTTATGGATCCACCAGCAGCTTGGATAGTGCCTTGTTGACAATTTGAGCACATGGCTTCATGCGGTCTGCACCACAATTTGATCCTACCATCAGCTCTTACCAACGAAATATGGACTCATTTGGCCAGGCAATGGTTTTCCTGTGGTCTAGGGTCCTACCGATATGTTGGCGAGCATTCGCGTAGATTGTCTGTTACCGTAGTCCATTAACGCCAAATTTAGCCTCGCTGACCTAAGCGATAAATTCATCCTACGTCATATTGTTTTCTGCAGTTATTTCACTCATTGTTCCTTGTCTGGTAGCACAAACAACTTTATGGATACGCCCTTGTTCTCGCCGTCAAGTGAAAGCCGTCGCCTACTCTGTGTCCATGGTGAGAAGTAATGCCTGAAATTTGAGAGCTTCGACTCACTCTTCGCACCGTGGATCTCGTAATATTGAATTCCCTAACAACTTCCGAAACAAATTGTCCCATGCATCTTGCTACAACTACCAGTCTGCGTTAAGAGTTTTATAATTACCGTTGTGCGCTCGCAATCAAGCCTGAAACTTTTGTAAATGAATCACACGAGTACAAATGACAGACCCGCCAATACATTGCGCTATTGTACCCTGTGTAGGCGATACTACTGCCATCTCTAGATGTGTATATCGTTGTGCCATGATTTTTTGTTACTTCAGTGTACAGTACTAGTTTTGTACAAATGTCCTGGAAATTTAATTAGTAGCTTAAGTTCTCATTTAAATGGTAGAAAGTATCAGGAGCTACTTTAGCAAGAAACGTTGTGCAGTATTACTTCAGCGCGTTACTTAATATACACTCCTGGAAATGGAAAAAAGAACACATTGACACCGGTGTGTCAGACCCACCATACTTGCTCCGGACACTGCGAGAGGGCTGTACAAGCAATGATCACACGCACGGCACAGCGGACACACCAGGAACCGCGGTGTTGGCCGTCGAATGGCGCTAGCTGCGTAGCATTTGTGCACCGCCGCCGTCAGTGTCAGACAGTTTGCCGTGGCATACGCAGCTCCATCGCAGTCTTTAACACTGGTAGCATGCCGCGACAGCGTGGACGTGAACCGTATGTGCAGTTGACGGACTTTGAGCGAGGGCGGATAGTGGGCATGCGGGAGGCTGGGTGGACGTACCGCCGAATTGCTCAACACGTGGGGCGTGAGGTCTCCACAGTACATCGTGTAGTCGCCAGTGGTCGGCGGAAGGTGCACGTGATCGTCGACCTGGGACCGGACCGCAGCGACGCACGGATGCACGCCAAGACCGTAAGATCCTACGCAGTGCCGTAGGGGACCGCACCGCCACTTCCCAGCAAATTAGGGACACTGTTGCTCCTGGGGTATCGGCGAGGACCATTCGCAACCGTCTCCATGAAGCTGGGCTACGGTCCCGCACACCGTTAGGCCGTCTTCCGCTCACTCCCCAACATCGTGCAGCCCGCCTCCAGTGGTGTCGCGACAGGCGTGAATGGAGGGACGAATGGAGACGTGTCGTCTTCAGCGATGAGAGTCGCTTCTGCCTTGGTGCCAATGATGGTCGTATGCGTGTTGGCGCCGTGCAGGTGAGCGCCACAATCAGGACTGCATACGACCGAGGCACACAGGGCCAACACCCGGCGTCGTGGTGAGGGGAGCGATCTCCTACACTGGCCGTACACCACTGATGATCGTCGAGGGGACACTGAATAGTGCACGGTACATCCAAACCGTCATCGAACCCATCGTTCTACCATTCCTAGACCGGCAAGGGAACTTGCTGTTCCAACAGGACAATGCACGTCCGCATGTATCCCGTACCACCCAACGTGCTCTAGAAGGTGTAAGTCAACTGCCCTGGCCAGCAAGATCTCCGGATCTGTCCCCCATTGAGCATGTTTGGGACTAGATGAAGCGTCGTCTCACGCGGTCTGCACGTCCAGCACGAACGCTGGTCCAACTGAGGCGCCAGGTGGAAATGGCATGGCAAGCCGTTCCACAGGACTACATCCAGCATCTCTACGATCGTCTCCATGGGAGAATAGCAGCCTGCATTGCTGCGAAAGGTGGATATACACTGTACTAGTGCCGACATTGTGCATGCTCTGTTGCCTGTGTCTATGTACCTGTGGTTCTGTCAGTGTGATCATGTGATGTATCTGACCCCAGGAATGTGTCAATAAAATTTCCTCTTCCTGGTACAATGAATTCACGGTGTTCTTATTTCAATTTCCAGGAGTGTATATTAGATGCACAAACTTGCTTCCACGATCTTGCACTTGATGGCAGTCGCGGGAAGAGGTGGGGCAGGTGGTAGGTCGTAAATATCATACAATAATCTTAGGGATTTGTGAATATACCGCCTTATACACTCCTGGAAATTGAAATAAGAACACCGTGAATTCATTGTCCCAGGAAGGGGAAACTTTATTGACACATTCCTGGGGTCAGATACATCACATGATCACATTGAGAGAACCACAGGCACATAGACACAGGCAACAGAGCATGCACAATGTCGGCACTAGTACAGTGTATATCCACCTTTCGCAGCAATGCAGGCTGCTATTCTCCCATGGAGACGATCGTAGAGATGCTGGATGTAGTCCTGTGGAACGGCTTGCCATGCCATTTCCACCTGGCGCCTCAGTTGGACCAGCGTTCGTGCTGGACGTGCAGACCGCGTGAGACGACGCTTCATCTAGTCCCAAACATGCTCAATGGGGGACAGATCCGGAGATCTTGCTGGCCAGGGTAGTTGACTTACACCTTCTAGAGCACATTGGGTGGCACGGGATACGTGCGGACGTGCATTGTCCTGTTGGAACGGCAAGCTCCCTTGCCGGTCTAGGAATGGTAGAACGATGGGTTCGATGACGGTTTGGATGTACCGTGCACTATTCAATGTCCCCTCGACGATCACCAGTGGTGTACGGCCAGTGTAGGAGATCGCTCCCCACACCATGATGCCGGGTGTTGGCCCTGTGTGCCTCGGTCGTATGCAGTCCTGATTGTGGCGCTCACCTGCACGGCGCCAAACACGCATACGACCCTCATTGGCACCAAGGCAGAAGCGACTCTCATCGCTGAAAACGACACGTCTCCATTCGTCCCACCATTCACGCCTGTCGCGACACCACTGGAGGCGGGCTGCACGATGTTGGGGCGTGAGCGGAAGACGGCCTAACGGTGTGCGGGACCGTAGCCCAGCTTCATGGAGACGGTTGCGAATGGTCCTCGCCGATACCCCAGGAGCAACAGTGTCCCTAATTTGCTGGGAAGTGGCGGTGCGGTCCCCTACGGCACTGCGTAGGATCCTACGGTCTTGGCGTGCATCCGTGCGTCGCTGCGGTCCGGTCCCAGGTCGACGGGCACGTGCACCTTCCGCCGACCACTGGCGACAACATCGATGTACTGTGGAGACCTCACGCCCCACGTGTTGAGCAATTCGGCGGTACGTCCACCCGGCCTCCCGCATGCCCACTATACGCCCTCGCTCAAAGTCCGTCAACTGCACATACGGTTCACGTCCACGCTGTCGCGGCATGCTACCAGTGTTAAAGACTGCGATGGAGCTGCGTATGCCACGGCAAACTGTCTGACACTGACGGCGGCGGTGCACAAATGCTGCGCAGCTAGCGCCATTCGACGGCCAACACCGCGCTTCCTGGTGTGTCCGCTGTGCCGTGCGTGTGATCATTGCTTGTACAGCCCTCTCGCAGTGTCCGGAGCAAGTATGGTGGGTCTGACACACCGGTGTCAATGTGTTCTTTTTTCCATTTCCAGGAGTGTACTTATAAATTGATTTGTGATTGAATCATTAAGTTATACTTGGTTAAATATGTCAACTTAAGAGCTTAATTTTCGTCATTTGCTGGAAGTATACTTTTTTTTGCTGTTGTAGCATGAAGAAATCAGCGACCGAGACTCACAAAATGCTGAGTATGGTAAGGCGTCTATTAGTTATTTTGCAAAGAATGATTGCACCGTTTCAACAACGTTGATTTTGACGCAGAAAACCGGCATGGCGATGGCAGAGAGAAAATTGTCGAAGTTAGTGAAATTGATGGAAGCAATCACGACAGATCATTATCGAGTACTGCGGCGAGCACTGGAAGATAAGCGGCCACAGTACAGCGACAGACATGAAGAGGTGTTCTACGGCATAAAAGTGCTTGACCCCATTCCACTAAATCCGTAAAATCGCACTTGGAAATTTTGGAATGGGAAGTCCTACTACAGCACCCACCGTATTCTACAGACACTGCTCCCTGTGACTACCACTTTCTTCGGTCAATGGCATACGGCCTGGCTGAACAGCACCTCCTGTCATATGAACAAGTGCACAAAGGGGTCTATTCATGGATGTTCTCAATAGACGCCCAGTTCTTCCGCCACGCGATTCGTATGCTGACGTGAGAAAGTAATGGCCGTCGATGGACAGTACCTTTAATCGTACATCGTTTGTAAGTTTATCACAACAAAGTCTCGAACTTAGACCAAAAACTGTGGAAACAAAGTTGTAGACATAGCATTAATTTATACTCGTGCCTGTTAAAAGATGTTTCCACAAGTCATCCTTACATTTCTAGGCACTACTGCATTCGTTTCTGTAGTGAATCACAAAATCTACAAAAACACCCAGATCATGTTGTAAATCTTGACGACACTGTACAATTCGCTGCTTCATTTCTCTACATGTATCAACGGGACTGCTGTACACTTCACTTTTGAAACGACCACACACATGTTTGCTTTTAAAGATCTTATCAAGAAACCAAGGAAAGTCATCTTACTTCTAAAGGAGGCAACGGGTCGTATGGGCGCAAAATACACACATCAAAGAAAGTTTTGCATCACCTCAGTTCCCAGAACTCCTGAAGATAGACTTTGATTGTGGATATTTTATCACAGACACTGTCCCTTTGGTGTTCAGAGTTGCCACTATAACATCCCAAAGATGTAAACAACGATGTATGAGCAGCGCCTATTAGACGGAGGGAGTCAGAGGCGATCAGTTCGAGTCATTCCACCAGGAAGGATGTACATGGCTCCTCTTTCTGTAGTTCAACCATGCCTAGACGGTCAATATCGCGGTTCTATCGTGTCCGCTTTGTTACTTTTTGCAGGAAGGGCTCTCAACAAGGGAAGTGTCCACGCGTCTCGGAGTGAACCAAAGAGATGTAGTTCGGACATGGAGGTGACACAGAGAGACAGCAACTGTTGATGACATGCCTCCCTCAGGCCGCCCAAGGGCTACTACTGCAGTGGATGACCGCTACCTACGGATTATGGCTCGGAGGAACCCTGACAGGAATGCCACCATGTTGAATAATGCTTTTCGTGCAGCCACGGGACGTCGTGTTACGACCAAAATTGTGCGCAATAGGCTTGATGATGTGCAACTTCACTCCCGATGTCCATGGCGAGGTGCATCTTTTCAACCATGACACCATGCATCGCGGTACTGATGGACCCAACAACATGCCGAATGGACCACTCAGGATTGGCATCACGTTCTCTTCACCGATGAGCATCGCATGTGCCTTCAACCAGACAGTTGTTGGAGACATGTTTGGAGGTAACCGGTCAGGTTGAAGGCCTTACACATACTGTCCAGCGAGTGCAGCAAGGTGGAGGTTCCCTGCTGTTTTAGGGTGGCATTATGTGGGGCCGAAGTACGCCGCTGGTGGTCATGAAAAGAGCCGTAACAGCTGTACGATTCGTGAATGCCCTCGGCCGACAGATAGGGCAACCATATCGGCAGCATATTGGCGAGGCATTCGTCTTCAGGGACAACCACTCGCCCCCCATCGTGCACATCTTGTGAATGACATCCTTCAGGATGCAAGAGGACGCATCAATGCAAGAGGACGTGCTACTGGGTATTAGAGGTACAGGTGTGTACAGCAGTCTGGAGCGCCACCTCTGAAGGTTTCGCTGTAAGGTAGTACAACATGCAATGAGTGGTTTTCATGAGCAATAAAAATGGCGGAAACGATGTTTATGTTTATCTCTATTCGAATTTTTTGTACATGTTCCGGAACTCTCAGAACTCAGGTGATGCAAAACCTTTTATGACGTGTTTGGTGTGTATTTTTTGGGGGAAAATGTTCTCGAACCTCAGAGTATCCATAAGTGCTGAAGAAAATCTTTCCATCATACACCGAAGTGACTAATGTCATGGGACAGCGATATGCACACATGCAGATGGCGGTAGTATCCAATACACAGAGTATAAAACTGTAGTGCATTGGCATTGCTGTATTTTTACTCAGATGATTAATGTGAAAATATTTCCGATGTGTTTATAGCCGCACGACGTGAATTAAGAGACTTTGAACGCGGAGTAGAAGTTGGATCGAGAAGCGTGGGACATTCAGTTTTGAAAATCGTTACATAATTCAGTATTCTGGGATACACAGGGTCAAACGTGTGCTGAGAATAGCAAATATCAGGCATTAACTCTCAGCACGGACAATGCAGTGGCCCACAGCCTTCACTTAACGACCGAGAGCAGCGGCGTTTCCGTAGAGTAGTCACTGACAATAGGTGAGTAACACTACGTGAAACAACACCAAAAATCTATGTTGGATTACGACGGATCTGTAGAACAGAGGCACGAAATTTGGCGTTAATGGGCCATGGCAGTAGAAGACTCAATGCTAGCACCCTCGCTGACAGCACGATATCGGCTGCTGCGTCTTTCCTGTGTTCGTGACCATATTGCTTGGACCCTGCACGATGGAAAACCTTGATCTGGTAAGATGAGTCCCGATTTCAGTTTGTTAGAACTGATGGTGGGTTTCTAGAGTGGCACAGACCACACGAAGACGTGGCCCAAGTTTTCAACAGAGCACTGTGCAATCTAGCGGTGGGCCCACAACGGTTTTCAATGGTTTTTGTATGGAATAGACTGGGTCGTCTGGTCCAACTGAACCTATCATCGACTGGAAATGTTCGGCTACTTACAGATAATTGGTAGTCATTCATGAATTTCATGTTCCCAAATCACTATTTTTATGGTTAACAATTGTAACGGAACCTATTAAAGGCTTTATTATAACGAAGTATGCGATACCCTCCTAATTCAATCAGTGTGACTAGCTATTATGATAATAAAAAAGTAATTTTGTATGTTAGCAATGATTGCATAACATGTCTACATAAACAGTCACCCATTAAAATATAATTAATAACTGACCCACGCAAAAGTTAACATCACTTGAACACTGATACAGCAGATGTAATTATGTAAAAACACTATAGTCAACTGAAATCATTAATATGAAATACGAATAATAGTGGTCAACTTACGTATTTTGGATCTCCTTAAAGAAAAACTACCCAGTGAAAACTATTTATTCACAAGGACTGTTTTCACTCACTATTCACGTAAACACATCTATTGTAAACGAGAACCACTGTAGCTTTTAATAATGCACGTTATTTACTTATGTATGCAAATGAGAGACGTCAATAGATGTACCTTTGAAAAACGGCCTTTTTGCAATAACGAATTGTTCTGACAAGTTGACAAATCTGTCTGTCATTTTAATGACCTGTTAAATTATGTCACTCGATGTAAATTAATAACATTTTGGCACAAATTACGATAACAGATGGATGCCTGACTTATAAACCACATCTCTTCTAAGTAGTTCTTCGACGAGGTTGTAAATACAAGCAGCAAGAAGCCTCGTCAGCTCAGACTTGACAGAACTTTTGTAAAGTGTGTATGTTATTGTCTTATGTGGAAAAACAATGCAAAGATGTTGTAAAAGAAGTGTTACTCTGTACTGTGACAACGTCTTTGGGTGGTCAGCGGAGCTAAGACGGCTACCGTGCCAATAAATAGTTGAAGTTCAGTTATGCTGTCGTTCATTATTTATCATGAAGCACATCAACAACACGGGACCTCATCTTTTTACCCCTAGACGAATACATATACAGCCAACATTAACATCAACATACAACAGTGAACCAGCCAGCAGGAGCAGAAACTACTACAATACAATTTAATGACGCCAACCCAATACTCTACATCAAGTGCTAACAAGCTTCGTATATTGGAGTGCGCATATAGGAATATCAACGATATGGCGACGCCCCCAGGGCCTCAGCATTCATTTGCTGAGTACGGGCTTGGCGACCCCGGGGTCCTGAGCTGGGGACTGGTCGGCGCCGCCAGTCTCCTGTCACCGTAACCCCCGGACATGCTTCAGCGACCACCGTATGGCGCGGCGGTGGAATGTTGTGTGCTGCGGGGAATGGTAATCTTGGCTTGACCGCCTGGATTGCGAGGAAGGCCGACCTCTATAGAAACCCCTCAATCTTCCGGTGTGCCCCGCGCCTATGAGATGCATGGCTGTTGAGGTGGAACAGTCGCAAGCGGGCAACCTCTGGGGCACCTGCCGCACCCCAATTGGATAAGGCTTACTCAGGCACGTGGGGCTCTGTCTGAGTGGACCTTTAGTTCCCTACCTGCTCGTGGGACCGCGATGGACCCTTCGACCTCTACATTTCCCCCTACTAGTGGCTTGGGTGGGCCACTGGTAGGAAAACACACCCCATCGAAGAAGCGACTTCGTGCTGCGAGTCCTCCAGCGCCTAGTGTTGATCGAGATTTGTCAGACTGTCGTGACAGAGCACATGCTGATAATCAGAATGTGTTTTTGATTATTAAACGGAAGGAGGGTAGCTTTGAGAGTGTTTCTCCCTTTTACATCCACAAGGGTCTTGAGGGACTTGCAGGAACACTTAAATCTGTGAAGCGACTGCGCAATGGGACTCTGTTAGTTGAGACATCTAGTTCCCGTCAAGTCGCTTCTCTTCGGAAAGCAACCTGTCTCGGTGAGTACGCTATCGAGACCGAGCTCCACTCCACTCTGACTTACAGTAAGGGTGTTGTGACATGTAGGGACTTGGTGGATATCCCCATAGACGACTTAAAATCTGAATGGGCTGATGAAGGTATTGTTGACGTGCAGCATATTATGAAACGAGTCGATGGGGACCTAGTCAAATCCGACTCGTTTATTCTCACGTTCAGTTGCCCACGACTCCCATAGCATGTTAAAGCGGGGTTCTTACGTTTGCCAGTAAGGCCATATTTCCCCAACCCAATGTGCTGCTTTAAATGTCAGCGCTTTGGGCATACTACGTTGGGGTGAAATGGGATAGCCACTTGTGGTAAATGTGGTCAGCCTGCCCATGAAGGAGCTGATTGTTCATCGCCTGTGAAGTGCGTGAATTGCTCTGGGAGTCACCCTGTCTGGAGCTGGGTCTGCCCCATCTATCTCGACGAACGGAAGATACAGGAGATTAAAACATCTAAGCGCATCCCCTATGGTGAGGCCAAGAAGCTCTTTAAGGCCATGCAACCTCCTGTGTTTACTGCATCTTTCGCTTCCGCTCTGAAAAAACCGGTACAAATGGCCACTGTTGCTACGCAAACGGAGGTTGCTAGTGTTAGCACTGATACCTGCGTTTGCCAGTGCACTTGTGCTGCTGCGGTTGTTTTGCAACCTGCGGCTCTCCCCGCAACGTCGGAGAAGGCTGTGGTTGCTGACATTGGGGTACTTCCTCCCTCTCCCCATATGGGGCCTTCTGCCCAGGCGAGTAATGCTCCACCTGTTGACAAGGGTCTGCATTCTAAGCCCCCCAAGACAAAAACGCCGAAGCTGAAGGTTTTGCCACCTGCGGAGACTAGTCGGAGTCGGTCCGATGACGAGGCCATCGTACTGTCTGACGTCTCCCGTGGGTCGTCATCGGAGCTGATGGACATTGACGTCGACCGGGGGCGATCTTCTCGCCCCAGGAATAAATCTCCGGCCAGTACGGGCTCTCCTCCAAAGCACAGAGGCAGGGTGAGAGTTCAGCCCCCCTGATCACTGGCTCCCATATTACAGTGGAACCTGAATGGGTTCAGGACGCTTGTGGCCGAATTACAGCTCCTTGTACGAGGGTGCCCTTTGTGCTTATGTCTCCAAGAGACACATTTTCGGGCCACTGATGGTCCTTCTTTACAGGGCTATACCGTCTATCGGAAAGATGATCTGACGAGGGAAAGGGCAAAGGGTGGTGTTGCGGTTTTTGTCCGTGACATGCACCCCTCATCTGAGCTCCCTCTCGTTACAGACTTGCAAACGCAGTTGACCTTCTTGTGGGTTGGAGGCTCACAGTCTGTTCACTTTACTTACCACCTCAGGATGCGATAGACACTGAGGCTCTCGCAGACCTTATTAGCCAACTCCCCCGCCCATTTCTTCTTCTGGGGGACTTTAATTCTCATAATGTTTTATGTGGCTCTTCGACTACTTGCTCCAGGGGTCGCATTCTGGAAAGCCTCATGATGTCTGACGAACTGTGCATCCTCAACTCTGGTGCTCCCACTCATTTCTGTACTGCTTCTGGATCGTCAACAGCTATTGACCTTTCCTTTTGCTCTCCAGCACTAGCGGATTCTGCTGTGTGGGCGGTTGCTGCTGACCTCCATTCTAGTGACCACTTCCCTCTTTGGATTCTCCTCCTGGATGAGGCTATGGCATTACCAGTGCCGCCCCGGTGGCACCTCTGCCGAGCTGACTGGACACTTTTCAGCGAATTGGCTGTTTTGGAACACCGTGCCAGCGTCCACGAATGGGTAGACCATGTTACAGCCGTGATCTCCCATTCTGCTGAATTGTCAATCCCACGGTCATCCGGTCATCCCAAGAGGCGTCCTGTCCCTTGGTGGACCACTGAGTGCCGCTCAGCCATCCGAGCCCGCCGTGCAGCTCTGCGCCGCTTCAAGTGCCGTCCCTCAGCTGACAATCTTGCGGCCTTTCGGGTGGCAAGGGCCAAAGCGCGGCGCGTGATTAAAGAGAGCAAACGACGGTCATGGCATTCGTTCTTGAACTCCATCTCCCGCTCCACTAATTCTACGAAAGTATGGGAAGCCATCAGGAGGATTTCCGGAAACGCAGCCAACTACCTGTCACGGCATTGCTGCATCAGGGAAGTCTTCTCACGGCGCCGAGAGACATTGCCCAGACACTGGCCATGCATTTTGCGGCATCTACCGCCACGATTACCTGTGATCCAGATTTCTGCCGCTACCGCACTGCCATCGAGAGGGGTCCCTTGGACTTCCGGTCTCCCAATTCTGAGCCCTACAACTGCCCCTTCACAATGTGGGAACTGGATACGGCGCTGTCTGTGGCTCATGATACTGCGCCTGGTCATGATCAAATCCGGTACAGCATGCTGCAGCACTTGTTACTGCCTTCCAAGGAAGTTCTTCTGAGTTGTTTTCATATGATATGGTTATCCGGCACGTACCCCGACTCGTGGCGGGAGGCGATTTTGATTCCCCTCCTAAAACCGGGGAAGGACCGAATGCATCCCAGTAGTTATCGGAGTATTGCTTTGACGAGCTGTGTCGGGAAGACGTTGGAACGCACGGTCAACCGTCGCCTGGTTTGGCTGCTCGAGACCAGGCAGCTCCTTAGCCCTTCTCAGTGTGGCTTTCGGAGATGTCGTTCAACTATAGACAACTTGACCCTGCTTGAGGCGGCCATCCAACAGGCCTTCCTGCGTAACGAGCATTGTCTAGGTGTATTCTTTGACATTCATAAGGCGTATGACACTACTTGGCGCCGCCATATCCTCAATCAACTCCATGAGTGGGGCTTTCGTGGCCGTCTCCCCATCTTCATTCGGTCCTTTCTTTCCCACCGCCTCTTTCGATATAGGGTTGGTAATGTGCTATCTGATTTGTATGTGCAGGAGAATGGTGTTCCCCAGGGAAGCGTTTTAAGTGTCACCCTCTTTGCCGTCGCCATTAACAGTATCACGTCCACTATCCGGAGTCCTGCCCAATGCTCCTTGTTTGTGGACGATTTTGCTGTTTTCTGTTCTTCCTCCAGTCTTGTCACTGCTAGTCGGCAGTTGCAGCTTACGATACAGCGATTAGAGGCATGGACTGCGAAGACGGGTTTTACCTTTTCTGCAGACAAATGCGTGTGTGTTCATTTTAATCGTTCTCGACGTCTTTTTACCTCCCCTGAATTGCGTCTGCGGGACACCATTCTTCCTTTTAGCGACACTGTGCGGTTCCTGGGCCTCACTTTTGATTCCAAACTGTCGTGGTTGCCTCACCTTAAAGTCCTCAAGGTGCGGGCCCTGAAGGCACTGAATATTTTGAAGTGTCTGAGCCATCGGTCCTGCGGAGCAGTTGGGGCGTGTCTGCTGCAGTTTTATAGGGCTTTCGTCCGATCGCGTCTTGACTATGGTTGCACCGTGTATGGGTCAGCAAGGCCTTCGTATCTGAAGATACTTGACGCAGTACACCATGAGGGTATCAGGCTGGCCACTGGTGCCTTCCGTACCAGTCCCATCCCCAGCTTGTGTGCTGAGGCAGGGGAACCGCCGCTCGCCATCCGGCGGAAACTCCTCATGGTGCGACGGGTGTGTCAATTCCTTGCCTGTCCTACCTCCCCTTCGTACCCTACCGTTGCCCGACCGCCTATGGAACGTCTCTATTCCAGTCGTCCCAGGGCAACGAGACCATTTGGGATTTGTGCCAAGCATTTGCTTGAGTCCCTTGGTGTGGAGCGTGTGGCCCCCCAACGACAAGGTTTTACTCGCCTACCTCCCTGGTTGCTCGAGAGGCCCAGCGTCCTTTTAGACTTGTCGGAGTACCGGAGGAGCTGCACTCCTGCGTTTGTTTTTACCTCCTTATTTTATGATATTTTAAACCAGCATCCCGACCATGTACCAGTATTTACGGATGGCTCTAAACAGGGGGACTCTGTTGGTTGTGCTGTTGTTTTCCCTGATCGACTCGTCAAGTTACGGCTTCCTGCGGCGTTTACCATCTTTGATGCCGAATTGTTTGCGATCTTGCGGGCATTGGAGCAGATGAGATGTGTTCCCAGTCGTAAGTTCCTCATCTGTTCTGACTCCCTGAGTGCCCTTCAGACCATGCAACACTTGTACCCAGCGGATACGGTCGTCCAGAACATCCATGATGCCCTACTCCACCTGCAGCGGCAGGGGAAGGAGGTTTCCTTCTGCTGGGTGCCGGGGCACGTGGGTATTAGGGGAAACGAACTGGCGGATGTGGCTGCCAAAGATGCATATTCCCTCCCTCACGTTGTTGACTGTGCCGTCCCCCTCCATGCTGTTACCTCCCTCCTGCGTTTTCGCGTTATGCGTCAGTGGGAAGAGGAGTGGCTGGCAGTCGGTGAAAATAAGCTTCGTCTGGTCAAGGCCACCACGCGGCCATGGCGTACGTCCTACCAGTCATGCAGGCGGGATGAGGTTCTCCTCACTCGCCACCGCATCGGGCACAGTCCCTTCACACAGGGTTTTTTACTCCGGCG
Organism: Schistocerca americana; assembly: GCF_021461395.2. Classification (NCBI taxonomy): domain Eukaryota; kingdom Metazoa; phylum Arthropoda; class Insecta; order Orthoptera; family Acrididae; genus Schistocerca; species Schistocerca americana. The sequence goes on from NC_060124.1 coordinate 337,417,437, forward strand.
GGAGGATCCCCCCATCTGCAGTGCTTGTGGCGTCCAGATTACTGTCCGCCACATTTTACTTGACTGTCTTTTATTCTCTGACCAGAGGGCGGTGGTTTCTTTGCCACAGGATTTGCCCTCTATTTTGAAACACGACGCAACGTCTGTGGTTAAGGTTTTACGGTTTTGTGTCCTGTCCAATTTGTTGCCGCGGATTTTAGGGAGAGGGTTTTAATGTGCTGCTGGATGAGTGGCTCACCCAGATTTTAGATCAGAGGTCCGCCAGTCACGAATGCCTCCTTGTTTCCCTTCGGTTTCTGTCCTCCCTTCCTTGTGTTTCCTTTCCTTTTTTAGTGCACTCCTTCTCCTCTTGTTTTGCCTCTGTATGTGAGGATTTGGAACTGCGTCAGGTCTGTGTCTTTTAGCTGTTCCCCTTGTTCGCTGTTCGTCTTAGCCCCTTCACTGCATGTGTTCCTGTTTTTATGCGTTTGGGCGCTGATGACCCGCTGTTTAGCGCCCGTAAACCTCAAACACACATACACACACACCGATATGGCGAGCATTATACAATGCACCCTGTTAACAATCCACAGTTGTTTGCGATTGGTTTGAGGAACATTCTGGACAGTTAGAGTTTATGGTGTGGCCACCGAGATCTCCCGGCATGGGACGTAATCGAGAGACGATTTCGTGTACAAAACTCTGCACTGACAACAATTTCCCAGTTATGTATGGCTCAACAATTCTACAGGAGACTTCCAGTGAACTCTGAGGTCCATGCCACGTCGTGTTGCTGCATTTCGACGGGCAAAAGTAGGTGTATCCCATGACTTTTTTTCAATTCGACATTGTAAAGATCTTAGTTTTAACTCACCTGGAAATGAATGAACTGTACAGAGTATCTACGAGTGTTTCCCAACCAAATAGTTGAAGCATTGCCTTCGTGTGATTGGCAGTGTGTGTAAGTGTGTGTGTGTGTGTGTGTGTGTGTGAGAGAGAGAGAGAGAGAGAGAGAGAGAGAGATAGATAGATAGATAGAGTGTTGGGGCAGGAGCCTATACTGTGCAACATGATGCTTCATGTTCTCGTCGAGTTTCTCAAGTGTGGAACTACATTCAGTGGGGCAGCGCTGCGAAGCACTTTGCAGAATCTGCGACGCGCCATAAAGCCAAACGATCATGCATGTTGTCGGAAAGAATCAACTTGTTACTTTCAAAGGACGAACGCTACACCTCAGCGAGTTGGTTGGAAAACCGCGCAGTGTTCTCCGTACAACCAAGATCTTTCAACGTGCGATTTTCTCATCTTTGGAAACCAGAAGAAAGACATGCATGGACGTCGGCTTCGGTCGGACGAGGAAGAGTAAGGCGAGTGCCGTTCTGGATCCGTCAGCGACCGACTGCGTTCTACAGAACTGGAGTTGATCGTCTCATCTCCCAGTTGGATAAATGTCTTACAGCGGGTGGGTACTCCTGAATGGAATCATTCCATGGTCCCGTTGTGGCTGATGTTTGGTTGCCATTTCACTGTCCCTCATAAGTGCAGCCATCCAGGTCGGCTGTTACACCGGCCTTCGACGTTAATCTGCCACCTTTGTCGATAATCCGCCGGGTACATTCGACCAAGCGCCGGCGCAGCTCCCCAGATCCCAGATGCGGCATGCTGACGTGCGCTATTATACGGGCAGATCACTGAGTTATGCACATAATTATTTTTAATTAAAACTGTATGTCAGTGTTATATACGTAAAGCGTGTGTAAATTCCTCAATGAATTTTCATTATTACGTTACTAATTAGTTACAATGTATCGCAACAGCATGCTCTACCTAGACAAAAACTGTAACACTTTCAAATTTAACACAAGACAGGGAAAAATATTATCACAAATCGCTTCTCAACGTGACTTACTTGAACTAAGGAGTAAACAAATCAGCCACAGCTTAAAAGTGTTAGTTAAGTTATCGGTGGAAATTATTGTTCTGGCTCATGGCAGTTCATTTCTTTTAGGAATAATTTAAATCTATTACATTTTGAAGACTTCATCCATTCTGCTCATTGATAAGGTCCGTGAGGAATATATGAAATAGATTCAAGAGAGTGAAAATACATGGAGGAACTCTACAGTTGTTGGACAAAAGACTCACACATCATCAAAAGTTTATTGCTAATATGGTTCGTGAAACTCAGTGACAAAAGCCTCCTAAGTGTCATCTCTATCCAGAAGTAATTATTGTTTAATAGTGTCATAAAACATAATCGCGTTAAAATAATGTAGTCTCCAATTCCCCCGTGCAATCGACCAGACACATTTATCATTGTTCCGCTTTTACATGATATCCATACTAGCTACGTTGGCTATAGTGATTGTGAATAGTAGTTGATTAAGAGATAGATATTTTTCTGACAGTAAAATGAATTTGTCGCAACTTAGATATAGTTTTTTGTTTTCTAGTTGACTCACTCTATCGAAAATATTTTAAGCAGGAATCTGTATAGTTTTAATTATTTTTAAAACGTCGGATGAACTCAAATGCTCCATACGAAAATGAATTACTCGAAGTGTAAGATATGCATTTTCTTGCATTCCATAACATGCTCCCCTCAATGGACTAGAATGTATTCGGAAACGAAGTTAGGTGATGAATTAAAGCTGTGTGATTTCGCAGGTCAGATTATTTTCTGTGGTTTACTCACTTCTGTAATAAGGTCGTCCCCAAACCAGCAGTAAATGAAGAGCTCAGCCAGCATAGTAGACAAGTAACAGCCGAACTTCCCGACCTGCTGCATACCATCCGCACTCTGGAACACCATAATACGAAATGCTACACAGGCTGAAACGACGTTTCATCATCTTTGCACATTATGATGGTATAAGTACAGTGAACAACGAAAAGTAAAGAAAGCTGTAGCTTTTTGTCTGAAGTACCATCAAGCTATAGTATCCCTTCAAAATGATTGTGTCTTTATGTTGCATTCAGATAAGTAAAAAAGAAAATACATGCAGCAAAGAAATTTTTGGGTGGTTTATAACCAACGGGAACGCATAAAAACTTGTAGTGATTTTATATTGTGTATGCTCCTCCTCAAAATTGCAGAAATGTGTTACTGATTTGTAACGTGGCTGTTCTTCTTTTGAAGGTGATTTGCAAGAGAGTGTTCAGAAATGCCACCATAGATGAAAAAATTGAGAAACTGGCCAATTCTCAAATGTGTTTGTGTGTTGTAATTGCGGTTTATGGTGGTACAGTTTCAACTGTTGAGGGAAGACGGTGAACATTCACAAGAACAAATCAATGACCAGTTTAAACAGACACAAGACATAATACAATGTTTATTAACCAAACTCGGAAGAAATGAAAAAGGGTTTTCCACCAATTTTTAACGGTATTACAAACCGATTACACGTTTTGGAAACCGACATTGAGCAAATTAAAAATACACGAAAACAGACATCGCGAAAATTAACGAGGCCTACGAAATAGTTACCGAAGAAAAAGAGCAGATCGCATAATTACAAGAGAATGTCAAAGAAATTTCCGAAAAAATCGAAACCGTACACTTACGATCAGAATTACAGAAAGAACAAATAAGTAACAGCTCCCAACAAATAGAGGAACTATGCACCAATATGAAAAATTTGTCTGCCAAAAATGATCGAGATACCGATGACTACACAGTGCCTGTGCACTTCGCGGACACAGCCGAATGCCAATGGTCGAAACATTTCAAGGATACTCAGATAAAAATCAGTAAACAACGAAAGAACGACCATACAACCGTAGTCACAACTCTCGCACGTGATCAGTACAAAGCAGTAATGAACTTTAATGGTGCAGAAATTAATCTAGCAATCTTGGATCAACACGCAACACGTCGTTTTAAAATTTGAAGATTTGTTAAGTTAACGTGAAGAAGAGATCAACCGCCTCTGTTTTGTGCATAATGATTCTTTTGAATGTTTACCCGATTCTGTTGACAGTAGTACAGCTTATCATTGCACAAAACAATTACAGTTAAGAGCAGGTAATCAATTTAAGTACACTAATCCAGTAAAATATCGAGAAGCAGAGAATGGTGCTGAACATGAGAGGAAAGAACATGGTGAGATTTTAAAAGAACGTGGGGAAGTGCTTACAGTCGTTATTGCAACAGACAATTTTCAACGTGTGTAAAAATTAGTACTGGACCAGATGTTAATTTGTTATGGAAGATATTATGGTGGTCAGTGAATGATTTCTTGTAAAATTACTGATCTCGAAACTTCTCCACTGCTAACGACTATTTTGGTATGATGGTCGCTTGGTCAAACTATTGTTAATGCTCCATTGCAAGAGGAGTTTCTGTTGGTCGCTTGTCGCGATTCCAAACAGTATTTGAAGTTTCACGTAAAGATGAGGTTTTGCTGGTCGATTGGATGTATTCCAGCCTTCACTGGTCATTATACTGCAATATTGGTGACGTTACATTATGAGTGGACTTAAAAAGACTGAAATGTCAGCTTCGTTTACAAACATTGTAATGCGCAGTGTGTGAGGCAAATCATGGACTGTTAAAATGTTAGTTGTGATACGAATTTACACGGACTGCAATGACTTCCATTCTTCAATGACATTTTCATCTGACGCTTGTTTCATTTGTGTACCTGATCATAACTTGACTATACCCTGTGCACCGAGTTTTTAACGAAAAACCACAAATTCAATTTTTTTGTGTACATGTTTTCTATTCATACGTTTTGCGAACTATATATTTATACACATTGTCAAATTTTTGCAGTTTTCACATTTTAAGGCAACATAATAACGTAAGAAAATTTTATCAAAAGTGGTAGGGGATTGTGAAAGGTGAACATTTATTGGTGGGCTGGACATTTATCTGCGGATAGTATAAGAATAAGTGGAAATTTCATGCTGGGAGAGCGGCGCAGTCAAGTGTGGAATAGTCGACTAACGACAGTGACAATAGTATTCTCAACTTGTGTATCTGTGGCTCAGATGTAAAGCGAAGAGTTGTCGAGTATTGTATATGGAGTAAGGTGGCAGAACTTTTAACGTAGTTCATATTGGAGGAGGATTTTGTTGAAGAAAATTATTAGGAATTAATATGATGGAAGGACTACTCAGACGCAGAATTTATGGACCAGAGAGAATGGATTTGCATTGTGGATATATTTTTAACGTAATAATTTTTGCTGGCACGTACTGATAATGTGTCATTTCAGTTTAATTCATAGTTGCATAATCGTTAAAACATTGCCTTGTAAGACTTTTGTAAAGGAAGTAAACTTATTTCGGTATTCTGTGAGTTTTATGTTTTCCCGAAATAAGAGTTTAGAATACAGCATTCTCATTGTAATGAACGGATTACTATTTTCATATAAAATACCAATTTATTTTCTTTTTTTTGCATGAGATAATCACCCCAGTCTTTCTGCCAGTCGTTTAGTTTTACTTTAACATACTTTAGCTGGCGTGATTGCTTCATGCTGGGCTGTTGCTGCTCATTCTGCTGTAATTTTTCAGGTGATTTTCTTAAATTTTTTGTTGGTTCTTCGTTTCTTATCTCACGTTTCCACTGCCCAAATTGTAAGCATTTTCTTTGTAATTCAGATTGTTAATGGGCCAGTGAACAGTGTGTGTTTCATAGTGTTGTTACGTAATTTCAGTGTCTCAAGTTTTTTGGGCACTGCCCGGTTTGATTTTGCTACTGATTTTAGAGTAAGAGTTTTGATTTGATTTCCTGCACAGTGAACGTCAGTTAATCTTTTATTTATTTAAATCTGTGTACTGAGACACACTGTTGGCAATAGCAATTTCACTTCAACCTTTTTATAACAGTGGATAGTATATCCAGTGTCGAATAAAAAGCAGGCTAAAATTTTAATGTCCATGAACGAGCGAACGATCGAGTCACAGCAAATAACTTTCAGAATGAACCATGAGATACCTCATCAGAAGTTGGTTATTATGTTTGATGACTGCTAACATCTACATCTACATCTACATGACTACTCTGCAATTCACATTTAAGTGCTTGGCAGAGGGTTCATCGAACCACAATCATACTATCTCTCTACCATTCCACTCCCGAACAGCGCGCGGGAAAAACGAACACCTAAACCTTTCTGTTCGAGCTTTTATTTCTCTTTTTTTATTTTGATGATCATTCCTACCTATGTAGGTTGGGCTCAACAAAATATTTTCGCATTCGGAAGAGAAAGTTGGTGACTGAAATTTCGTAAATAGATCTCGCCGCGACGAAAAACGTCTTTGCTGTAATGACTTCCATTCCAATTCGCGTATCATATCTGCCACACTCTCTCCCCTATTACGTGATAATACAAAACGAGCTGCCCTTTGTTGCACCCTTTCGATGTCCTCCGTCAATCCCACCTGGTAAGGATCCCACACCGCGCAGCAATATTCTAACAGAGGGCGAACGAGTGTAATGTAAGCTGTCTCTTTAGTGGACTTGTTGCATCTTCTAAGTGTCCTGGCAATGAAACGCAACCTTTGGCTCGCCTTCCCCACAATATTATCTATGTGGTCTTTCCAACTGAAGTTGTTCGTAATTTTAACACCCAGGTACTTAGTTGGGGGACAGCCTTGAGAATTGTACTATTTATCGAGTAATCGAATTCCAACGGATTTCTTTTGGAACTGATGTGGATCACCTCACACTTTTCGTTATTTAGCGTCAACTGCCACCTGCCACACCATACAGCAATCTTGTCTAAATCGCTTTGCAACTGATACTGGTCTTCGGATGACCTTACTAGACGGTAAATTACAGCATTATCTGCGAACAACCTAAGAGAACTGCTCAGATTGTCACCCAGGTCATTTACATAGATCAGGAACAGCAGAGGTCCCAGGACGCTTCCCTGGGGAGCACCTGATATCACTTCAGTTTTACTCGATGATTTGCCGTCTATTACTACGAACTGCGACCTTCCTGACAGGAAATCACGCATCCAGTCACACAACTGGGACGATACCCCATAGGCCGGCAGCTTGATTAGAGGTCGCTTGTGAGGAACGGTGTCAAAAGCTTTCCGGAAATCTAGAAATACGGAATCAACTTGAGATCCCCTGTCGATAGCGGCCATTACTTCGTGCTGCGAAGCAGCTGATTGTTGAAAAATAATTCAAATTATTTAGTGCAACGATTTGTTACTGCGAATGAGACTACGAACTGCCAATTTTTACAGCAAACAGCACTGAAATCAGCTGGTAGCATGAAGTTGATCTGCGCCAATAAACGCGAATTCCATTTCATTTGGAAATAAGACTAGGGCCAGCTTTATCTGAGTAACAGAAGAAATCATCTTATTTTATATGAGAGTAACGTAATAACCTTACGTGCCAACTGACGACAAGAAAAGAAAGAAAGGGTTACACGGATTAGATGTTAAGGAAAAGTAATGTTTTGCAGTTGTACAATTTACCGACCGACAAACTTGTATTGTTAGCTACGAAAAATAAGGGATTTAATGTTCATATCATGGGGACTCCGTCTTCAGGCCACAAGTGGTCCATCGGGACCATCCGACCGCCGTGTCATCCTCAGCTGAGGATGCAGATAGGTGGGGCGTGTGGCCAGCACACCGCACTCCCGGTCGCTATGATGGTTTTCTTTGACCCGAGCCGCTACTATTCGGTCTAGTAGCTCCTCAGTTGGCATCAGGAGGCTGAGTGCACCCCGAATTCATCTCATGGGCACTTCCTTTATCTTCATTACATATAGTGCACACCATTGTTTGCTTAGAACCGCATCTTAAGAAATATATAACTTGAAATTTTTATGTATGGTGGCCAGAAACAGTCTGAAAAGATTTGAAATGTGTTAAGAGTAGGTTATGCTGACTAATTGGTAACAAAAAATTCAATGTGTTGCGTCCTTCTGAAAAATTAAGTTAGACTATTAGGCCATTCCTCGCACAAATTGAAGCAGCCCGCAAGAGACGGTTACCTAAAACCTAACAAGTGAGTGATACAACATTTGCCTATGGGACAGTAGGACAGCATAAGCAGTCTCGTGCGCTATCATATACGTATGAGAACATATTACACTAATTGCATCTAGCATGTCACTAGAATTTTTCCTCGGAACGGCTGATTCACTAACTTCAATGCTAATTAACTGGGAAACGGCACAATTTATCAGTTTTTTCTGAACAATTATGTCTTTTCATGACATATCCTGTGATATCCTTACAAGCTTTTCACTCTGACCACTCTTTATATATCATGATAATATTACGACCACCCAAATTCGACAACTGCATTTTTACAGTGAAATCTACTCGCTGGAATAAAGTAAGAAAAGTATGTTAAAATCAGTGGGCATTAAATCAAAAATAGCTCCATGTTCACTCATGAAAAACAATCTATTACCGGCAGGACGAAGTACTTAACCCTGGTCTTCTATAGCTGAAATTGGGGGATGGATTATGTAGTTGTGACATGCATGGGCACTAGTAGCACATTGAAAATAACAGAGTGTGAAACTGTTCGGATGGTATTTGTAGTAAATGGGCTTTCTCTCCTGATGGGCTTTCTCTGCCGATGGGCTTTCTCTACCGAAACTACGAACTGCTGAAAGTAGTCGGTAACAACAGGCGTGATCTTTTCTCCCCAGCAGCATGTGTCTCTGCTGTATGGCACAATGGTAACAGCATCCACTTGGGCAATATATTAAGGAGGCAACACTGTCCACTACTCTGCCATTTTGACGGGAAGAAGATTAGGAAAAACAAAATTGACGCTCTACAGATCATAGAGTGAAATATTACATCCCTAAATCGGGTATGTGAGGTAGAGGGAAGTCATTGTCTGTAAGGACAGCAGTTCTGGTGAGGCCATTTAGGGTGACCACCATACCAGCACAAATTTACAAGCCAACTGGGTCAACAGATGATAAATAGATTGAAAAAATGTGTGATGAGATACAGAATATAGTCCAGATGCTTAATGGAGACAAAAATTTTATTGTTTTAAGTGACTGGAATTCGGTAGTAGGAAAAGGAAGGGAAGGAAACATTGTGTGAGGATGGCTTAGAAAGAAAATGCCAGCACGTTTAATTTTGCACACAGGTTCATTTAATAATCGCTATTACTTGGTCTAAGAACGAAAACGAAGGCAAGTTGTTTGCGTAGATGAGATATGAAGACACTGGAATCTTTCAGAATGATTATACAAGGTGAAGCGAAATTCGCGCACTCGTGCTTAGCAGCCCGAATCCTCATATACTACCGATAGAAAAATGTATGTCACAAAATTTCGTCCGGCGAGTACATCCGGCAGAAAAAGGACGTTAAAGAGTGGGAATCTGGCAACACTGTAACAACATGAATGGTAACTACATCTATCAGCACGTTTGGTTGTGTTGTACAGTTGGTGCAGTGGATACAGTTTCGGGTTAGTATACAGGGGTCGAGGATTCGATCCCGGTTTGGGGTGCATTTGTTTTTTTTTTGCTAATTTCATTCTGACATATCATACTGTAATATACATCGTTTCTTAGCTCACATGTATCCTAAATTGACAGCATTTTGTACCGATGAACATAACAAATACGTGGTTAGACAGTTGACTTCGTAGCAGCTGAGGAGAGCTCCGCCTACCATCCTAAGGGAGCCATGGCTCTGATGATGGTTATGTAAAAATAACCGAAACCGATTACCTATGCCATTGAAACATAAATGGTGTGATCAAGACTGAACTTTAGTCAAAATAAAATAAGAAATAGTTGAAATAAATGACCAGTCGCAGGACAGAATAACTACAAAAACAACATCGATTTCGGGATGTTAAACATGATAGTACAGTACTTGTCACTTATACTACATGTAATATGAGCACTAAGATGTCACGCATCAGCCACCTGTGACAGTTAAAATTTCCATAATAATGACCATATGACCTTCACAACAGAATACGTTGTAATCAGAACAACAGATGCTCAAAGCGACTTTCCTGTACATCCAAACATTGCGCAATCCGCCGGATCATACAGCACTGGACCATTCTCAGTAAAGCTGCGTCCACAGTAACAAGAGTAGCATGAAAACGTGCTATAAGTTTTATCTCATTCGTTGTCGAAGTAGACTACACGTGTTCCCTGAGATGTCCAGGGATTTACGTCAGGTGAAAGCTGCGGCTATACAACTGGACTCCACGTTCAAGCCATTTCCCTGGAAATATTTTGTCCAAATACAGTCGCACATTAATTCCAGAGTGTGGAGGTGCACCATCATGTTGGAACCATAACCTCTGCCGAACATGTAGTGTGACATCTTCCAGGACATCAGGTAGATAGTTTGAGAGGAATGCATGATACCTTCGTGTAAAAATGGTTCAAATGGCTCTGATCACTATGGGACTTAACTTCTGAGGTCATCAGTCCCCCAGAACTACTTAAACGTAACTAACATAAGGACATCACACACATCAATGCCCAAGGCAGGATTCGAACCTGCGACCGTAGCGGTCGTGCGGTTCCAGACTGTAGCGCCTAGCACCGCTCGGCCACTCTGACCAGCTACCTTCGTGTAGTCAACCGGTCAGGCAACATGTAGAGGCCTGATCACCTGTCGCCCAATATTTCGGGCCAGATGTTCAAACCAAAGCAAACTTCATATCTCCAGTCGCGGGTGACGTGCAGGTTAACCTCACACCAATGGTGGGAAACATGCATATTGAAGACATCGCCGCACGAAGTGGCAGCGCGGTTAGAGGTGCCATGCCACTGATTGCGCTGCTCCTCCCGCCGGAGGTTTCTAGTCCTCCCTCGAGCATGGATGTGTGTGGTGTTCTTAGCGTAAGTTAGTTTAAGTAGTGTGTAAGTCTAAGGACCGACGACGTCAGCAGTTTGATCCCTTAGGAATTCACACACATTTGAACATTTGAAGACACCCTCAGGAGTGAATGCTGCTTCATCTGACCATATTTCGGTGTTCATGAAGTCATCGTTGGCTTCCTGTTGTTGTTGGAACCATTCACAGAATTGTGTCCGTTGATGGCGATCTACATGATGCAGGTTTTGCGTGAAAGCATAATGATAGGGGTGCAGCACATGGCTTGTGCAGCACGTTAATAACCAGGCCTTGCGAGACACTCAGCTGCCATGATACGCTACGTGTACTTCGCTTAGGTACTTGATGTATGACCTCCAGAATAGCTTCCTCAGTAGCTGGAGTACTTTGAGTCCGTGGACGACCTCTATCACACGATGGTGGAAGGAGAAAACCTGACCTTCGAAGGGGCAGCTCCAGACGACGACACATTTTCATCTGGATGGCGTCAACGAAAATATCTAGGAGCATATTCACGAGTGGCAACACCAGCCCGGTTAGCAGATGCACCAAGGACCAGAAGCATATCCACATATTCATTGTTTGTGTGTGCCATACGTCTGCTACACTGGTTTAGAGGTTTACATTAAGAAAATTTGATACGTGTACGCGTGCGTTACTCTACTCGCAACAAGTACCTGTCTGGTGGACAGCGCATTCAGTATAAACACTCCGTCAGTCCTGCGCACTGTTTCACCTAAAGCGCATTACCCCCCTGACAGATATTGCTCTGCATGATTCATCCCAACACTGCTAATTGTGAAATGTTCGGTTTCTAATTACACTGTTGCCCTAACGGTAATAGAGGTGATCTTTCCACAATCTCATCGTTAGAGTAACAATAATAATATCAATAGTAATGCATCGAGATACCTACTAAACAGCATGTGATTACCAGACTCAATGTTGAAAGGCAAAATTAGTGGGACCATGGTGATAAACATACAAATAGTAACAGAGTTTGGACATTATTCGCAAAGCACGTTTCTAGTCCTGCTAGTAACGTAACGCTCTAACGAACTGTAATAGACCTGAACGGGGCAAGAATAATATCTGGTACTAATCCATGGGACCACTGGAGGAGGGTACAAAGAAAACCGGTTTTGCATCTGGTAGATGATGTCGTGCGAATAAATTAACGTCCACGATGTGGGAAAGGCTTCTTTCAAAGCTGGCCAATCCTCGATATCTACGATTGTACGCAAATGTTTTCTAGAAGACCCGCTGGAATCGCTGCTGACAATTAAGATGTCAGATACCGTACCACCTGTACTAAATTTACCAAATGAAAAACATATACCTGAACCCAGGATCGAACCATCGATCTCCTGCATGTCCACCCAAAACTCCATTCACTGCACCAACTCTACAGCTCAACCAATATTACTGACAGAGATAGTTACCACTCAAGTGGTTAAAATGTTGCCAGATTGCCATTCCATAACGTCCGTTCACTACCTCAGAAAGAATGTAATAATTCCAACACCACAGAAGAAAGACGTTGACAGGTGTAAATACTATCGAACCATAAGTTTAATAAGTCACAATTGCAAAATACTGACACAAATTATCGGCTGAAGAATGGAGAAACTATTAGAGGCCACGTTGGAGAAGATGTACCCATATTTCGGTACATGCGAGGCACAATACTGACCCCACGATTTAAGGTTACGCTGAAGATTGGCAAACCTAAGTTTATAGCATTTGCGGACTTACCGAACGTTTTATGGAAACTGGGCTGGAATACATTCTTTGAAATTCAGAAGGCAGTAGGGACAAGATACAGGTTGCAGGAGCCCATTTACAATTTGTATAGAAACAATGTTGCAGTTTCTAGGGCTGAAGGGCATAAAGCGAAGCCTTAGTTGAGAAGGGAATGAGACAGACTTCTAGCCTATCACCGAGTTATCCATTCTGTACTTTGATCGATACGTGTAGGATGCCAAGGAGAAAATTGGAACCGGAATAAAGTACAGGGAGAAGAAATTAAAAAGTTTGAGGTTTGCCGATGAGACTGTAATTCTGTTTCCCGAAAGGACTTAGAAAGTAAGCTGAATAGAATGAATATCACCTTGGAAAAAGGGTAAAGATTAATATATACGAAATTAAAAAAAGGATGACGGAGCGCAGACGTATTAAATCAGGATATTCTGAGTCAATTGGTCTAGGAAATGACACACTAAAAACAGGAGATGTGTTTTCCTATTTGGACAGCAAAACAACTGTTGTAGGCTGGAGTGGATGGTATGTGATATACAATCTGACAATAGCAAGAAAAACATTTCTGATACTGAGGAATTTGTGAACGTGTAACGTAAATGTAGGTAGTAGGAAGTTCTTTTCTGAATCAATTTTTCTGATATGTAAACTTTTATGAAAGTAAAACTTAAACAATAAACAGGTCAGACTAGTACAGAATAGAAGCTTTTGAAATGTTGTGCTACAGAAGAATGCTGAAGATTAGATAAATAGATCGAATTGGGGAAAAAAAGCAAATTGTAGCACAACTTCACTGAAAGAACCTGAGGCATTAGCGAATTGTGAGTTTATTAGTGGGAGTGAGTGTGGAGGCTAAAAATTGTGGAGGGAGACCGGGCCTGAATGCAGTAAGCCTGTTGAATCGGATGTAGGTTGCAGTAGTTGTGTAGAGATGAAGACGCTTCCTCATGACAGACTTTCTTGCAAACCTGCATCAAATCACTCTCCTGTCTTCTGAAGATCACAACAATAACAACAAAATCTGCTGTTCGTGACAAACTCTGACACATGTTGCACTGTTTTCGGTACTACAGCTCTCATACCCTTTTACCCTTCCATGAATGTCAATGAAGCTGTTACCCTTCGATTGAAATAGTGCATAGAGATTACTTATGTATCCAACACCAGAGTGCGTGGTTGTTTGTTTCATCAGGGAATATACTCACCGGTAGCGACATACAAAGTACGTAACAGAATAAATGTTACTTTTTTTAGAAAAGAAGAAGCTCAGCTGTTCATTTTCCTCTGTCAAGAGGTCTTATTGGAGTGAGTCATAAATAAGTCATCGAGTACTGGGGCATCTGATGTACATATAAATTATTCATATTTTATTTTATAAAAGTTTTATATTAATTATATTGGGAAACATGGATATAGGAATTTGAAAAAGCAATTCAGAATTTACTATAACAAAGTATATGTAATAATACACACTATCTATAGCACAGGAATCCAATGTTTAAGTTTTAGTCTATTTTAAGAAAATATTGACTTAAGTACCCATCACTACTAACAGTAGTTTTTCTAGAACTGACGTAATGTGAAACAGCAAAAACAACTTGTTTCTTTACTGAAGCGAAGTACAACATCACCTATAGTGCACACCAGATATGCTGTGATTTTACATGTTGTAAATTTGCTGCATATTCTTGTGGGATTCAGTGTAGGAAAATGATTCGTGTATTCACATCAAAAAATCTGGCGGATCTTTACATTTCTTTGCTGTGGTATTATTCTGTACTTCAGAGCATGGTCTCTATCGCTTTGCCATTGCCCAGTGTTCAAATGTACGGAGAGTATGTTCAGTTTCGAATGTTCGCAGTTTCACCGAACCTTTCGGCCCACGAAACTTCCTGTGCAGCAACCAATTGACAAAAGTTAAGGTAACAACGTTATAAAGCAGTCTCATGTACCATTTCCTACAGTGCATAGAAATATGACGTTGCAATAAACTGTGAAGTAAATCAGTCTCCCCATTACTGCTGGGCATTTTATAGTGTTCTATATCTCCTCTGTCCAGTCGAACCTTTGAATAGTCCCTTCTGGTTGAGTTCAAGCGAATGTCGATAGTAAACAGACATACTTATTATCTTTCCATAACAAGTTCCTGACTTGCGTGTTTTCATTTGTAATGCAGTATTAGACAGAAAACGTTTTCTTTATCTTCGCAGTATCAACATTTGGAAGTTTGGGCTGAAGAATTTTGTTCTTTTAACAGTGACCATACTGTGTGTGGCTTGGTGAGTAAACTATTTCAATAGAGGCAGCCATGTACGGCAATTAGAAGAGTAAACTTCGTGAAACGCACTTTTTGGAATCTCTCCTCACAGTCTGACAGCTGAATTCCCCTAATTCCCAGGTATAGCTCACGGCCAGGTCTGTTTTTCAACAACTTTTCAGCTCCTGCGTATCCTTATAATTTGCAGTGAAATGCCGTGTTCACTCACCGTGGCAATCTGGAACATCTGGAAGCAGGCGGCGGCACCAATGGATATGCTCTGTGCCAGCAACATGGCCCCTAGGCGCCGTTCCAGCAAGTCTGAGTTCCTGTTACAACACATAGCAGAAGACTCTCGTCAGGAGCCAATTGAGGAGCGTTGTAGATCAGCGGACTAAGAAACAGCGTCCGCACTAGAAAAGATTTATATCCATCGGCACTTGCCCTGCTGCTTTCATATTATGTAAGCGCACACAATTACAAAGATTAATTTAATATCCTTTACAATACAACGACCGCATGTAACTCAAACTTTACACCATATATGATGCACATGAGAGCACAGAATTAATATATGACTCTCAGAAGTCAGTATGGCTCGACAACACCACTTGTTATAATGTGTGCTTCTAAATATCTAAACGTGGATTACAAAAGGTCTGCCGGCCGGTGGGGCCGAGCGGTTTTAGGCATTAGCATCATAAATAGCAAAAGCTAGCATGTGTCGGCTATGCTACTTATTTATGCGGGCTGTCAGATCGCTGTCTTCAGGGCAGTGTTTAGAACTGCGTGGCAGACTGAAGTGAGATGTACAGACTTAACATACAGAACGAACGACCACATTCACGTGTCCTTGCAATCCCGGGCACTTTTGGTTTGTGGCCAACGGAACTGGGACCAATGACTTGGCTCCTCGAGTCCAGCTAGTAACAGACGGCCTCAGACCGTTCACACAAATGAATCTACATCCATCGTAGCACTACACCGTCCAGGTAACACTGCGAGGAAAGCAGCAATGCCTTTTACTGTCATTTAAACATTGGGTCTTCCGCTCCATTCCGTGGTCACATTTCGTAGACAAGTAGTAGCTCATCACTGATCCTAAATGCTTGTCACAGTGATAGCCCTATACGAAACCAAACCTTAGTTAGGAAAAACATAACCGTGCCTTATTTGTACTCAGTATCAAAATGATATTTTGCCGCCCGCCGAGATAGGACGCTGGCGATCTTACCATGAACACAAGTCACTGATTTCTTAGCCACGTATTGCTACTATACAGTTATACAGTATGCCCTAGACAAGTAAGTTCCGATTAAGGTCGTAAGGGATTGGAAGACTCACCACGATTTAATGGCCGTGTTAGAAAACTGCTGCGTAAACAAACAGGACTTCATGTCAAGGTAAGGTGAAACCTAAAGTGAAAACCTAGCTGACAATCAAAAGCTGAACTAAGAGAAAAAGAGCGAAAGGAGTGCAATGTGAGAATCGTTGAGTGACTTTGAAAGTAGGTCTTTGTCAGCCGATCTGAGTAAAACCCCTAACAGGTTTTGGTCGTATGTAAAATCAGTAAGTGGTTCGAAATTATATATCCATTCACTCAGTGACCATACTGGCACCTAAACGGAAGATAACAGAGAGAAGGCCGAAATGTTTCGTGGAAGATCGTAACACGGTCCCTCCTTTCAACTGTCGTACGATCATCGAAATGGCTGATAATGAGATAAAAGATCTCGAAATAGAAGAACGCCGAATTCCTTGACTTCAGGAAGATATTTGACAGCGTCCCTCACTGTCGTTTAGTGAAGAAAATACGGGCTTGTCGAACGTCACAGTGCACATAGAGCTCAATACGTTGTTCTTAACGGAACAATATCGACAGACGTAAAGTCAATTTCCAGAGTGCCCCAAGGAAGTGTGATACGACCGTTATTGTTTGTACAAATACAGTAACGAGTTGCAGGATGATCTGCAGGGAATTGATGAATGGCCCTGGCAGTTGAACCTGAACGTAAATAAATGTAGTATATTGAACACAACGTAGGAAAAGAAATTCACTACTGTACAGCTATACTCTTGATGAAAAACCGCTGGAAACAGTATCTACCGTAAAAGTATGTAAGAATAATTATCCCGAGTGACCTTAAGTTGAATGACAACGTAAAACAAATGGCGGGAAAAGCAGATGCCAGACTCAGATTCATAGGAAGAATATTAAGGAAATATAGCTCATCAACGATTGAAGTGGCTTATAACGTGTTTGTTCGACCGATTCTGGAATATTGTTTGCTTATCTGGGATCCCCACCTGATAGAACTGACAAAGGCGATAGATAAGATCCAACGAAGAGCTGCACGCTTCGTCATGCAATCGTTTAGCAGGTGCAAGAGGGTTACGCAGATGCTCAACAAACTTCATTGGCAGGCGTTACAGGACAGGTGTTGTGCGTACGGAGAAATTAAGTACTGAAATTTCGATAGAGCACTGCCCGGGAAGGGAGGGACAACATATTACTTCCCCATACATACGTCTCGGGCAGTTCAAAAATGTGTTTGAAATCATCAGTCCCTAAGCTTACACACTACTTAACCTAAATTACCCTAAGGACAAACACACACATCCATGTCCGAGGGAGGACTCGAACCTCCGCCGGGACCAGCCGCACAGTCCACGATTGCAGCGCCCAAGACCGCACGGCTAATACTGCGCGGCCGTCTCGGGTAGTGACCGTGTGGAGAAAATTGAAGAAACGAGAGCCAGTACAGAGGCTTACCGACAATTATTCTTTACAAGCACTATTCGTGAGTGGAACAGAGTAGGAGGGCTCAGTTAGTTACACCAAAGCTTCCCCCCGCCACACATCATTAGGTGGCTTGCGGAGTAAGATGTAGATACAAATGCTCCGCGGCTGTAATCGTTCTTTCATAAATATTGCATAAGGATTGCTTTACTTAGACAGTTACAGGAGATGAACGTTAGAGAAGTTATTTTAAATGGCGTTATAGTTAGGAGACCTATACATAACCTGAATCATTCCCTTCACATCATAGTTACTTTGCTCGTAATGTCACCAAATCGAGACTGTACTCGGCAGCTAAGACTGCCATGATATTCATCATTTTCCCTTGCTATCCAGATACTGTGGCATTTTATTTTTTTCGAGATATAGCCGTTCCCGAACTATGCAACAGTGTTCGTTTCAATAAAAATCGTTTTTCGCTAAATATAATATCTCTCTTACACCTCTCTGCATCTGTCTGCGAGCAGGCTTAAAACTGTAAGAAGGTTGTGTGTTCAAAGAACCAGGAACAGAAAGTCACGAAGACAAGGTCGGACTGAAAGGTTCCAACATATTTTTTGACCTTTCACGGGCATTTTCATAGTCGTCCATCAAAAATCATTCCTGAGGTGTTCTGTTCCTCTCTCTGTCATGAGCAACAGTGACCTCTGGAGGCACATCTGCAGTCCGACTGTATTCAGCTCCCTGGAAATGTTGAACGTCATAATTTTCTTCCAACAATTATCGTAAAGGATTGCCAGTCCACCTGCGTGTATCATCAGTATCCGTAGGATTTCCTCGCCTAAACATTAAAGAGACATTGATAAGGGAACGAGTTACAGCAGTAGTAGGATAAACCCATTTGTAGCTCAATTTTGATATCAAATTGATATGAAAATTAATCAAATTGACACATTAGTCACCAGAACCTTGTAGCCTTAGGAATGCATATGTTTATGTTCTCTCTTACCAATACGTTTTGGTAATGATCCCAGACACTAGAACAATACTTTAGAATTGATGGCGCATTTAATTCACGTAAAATGCAACAAACTCCGTCCGCCTGGAGCTCCATCACGCATAAAAACCACCCGTCTCTTGTTCTTCACCGTCTGTTATATCATCACAACAGTTTCATATCTACTTTACACCGATAAAGGGTGCTAACGTCCTCGACATTCACGGAAATGGAGCAATCTTGTGCTCTTGGATGGGTGCGGGACAGCAGTTACATCCCGGTTCGCACTGTTCCTACATGAAACGTGGAATATAGAGGTCTACGTCTGGTCAGCTGCATGGAGCGTTTGTCAAAGACAATGTGAGGAGATGTTTCGGTCTCTAACTTTATCCTAAGAATGCGGCAATGCCCTGTGACTCCCATACACATAGAGGAAGTTAGTAAGTTACGCACTATGGTCGAAATGCTACAGATATGTAGGTCACTGTGTGGTATACTTTGGTGTATATATTTGAGAACCCCCCCCCCGCCCCCCATGAACCATGGAACTTGCCGTTGGTGAAGAGGCTTGCGTGCTCAGTGATACAGATAGCCGTAACGTAGGTGTCACTACAACGAAGGGGTTTCTGTAGAGAGGTCAGACAAACGTGTGGTTCCTGAAGAGGGGCAGCAGTCTTTTTAGTAGTTGCAGGGGCAACAGTCTGGATGATTGACTGATCTGGCCTTGTAACACTAACCAAAACGGCCTTGCTGTTCTATTACAGCGAATGGCTGAGAGCAAGAGGAAACTAGAGCCGTAATTTTTTCCGAGGGAATGCAGATTTACTGTATGGTTAAATGATGATGGATTCCTCTTGGGTAAAATATTCCGGAGGTAAAATAGTCCCCCATTTGGATCTCCGGGGGGACTACTCAGGAGGACGCTGTTATCAGGAGAAAGAAAACTGGCGTTCTACGGTTCGGAGAGTGGAATGTCAGATCCCTTAATCAGGCAGGTACGTTAGAAAATTTGAATAGGGAAATGGATAGGTCAAAGCTAGACATAGTGGGAATTAGCGAAGTTCGGTGGCAGGAGGAACAAGACTTCTGGTCAGGTGAATACAGGTTTATAAATACAAAACCAGATAGGGTAATGCAAGAGCAGGTTTAATAATGAATAGGGAATGCGGGTAAGCTACTACATACAGCATAGTTAACGCATTATTGTGGCCAAGATAGATACGAAGCCAACGCCTACCACAGTAGGACAAGTTAATATGCCAACTGGCTCAGCAGATGACGAAGACATTCATGAAATGTATGATGAGATAAAAGAAATTATTCAGATAGTGAAGGGAGACGAAAATTTAATAGTCATGAGTGGTTGGAACTCGATAGTACGAAAAGGAAGAGAAGGAACCGTAGTAGGTGAATATGGAATGGGAGGAAGGAATGAACGAGGAAGCCGCCTGGTAGAATTTTGCACAGAGCATAACTTAATCATAGTTTACACTTGGTTCAAGAATGGTAAAAGGAGGCTGTATACATGGAAGAAACCTGGCGATACTGGAAGGTCTCAGATAGATTATATAATGGTAAGACAGAGATTCAGGAACCAGGTTTTAAATTATAAGACATTTCCAGGGGCAGATGTGGACTCTGACCACAATCTATTGGTTATGAACTGTAGATTAAAACTGAAGAAACTGGAAAAAGGTAGGAATTTGAGGAGATGGGACCTGGATAAAATGAAAGAACTACAGATTGTAGAGAGCTTCAGGGGGAGCATTAGGGAACGATTGACAAGAATAGGGAAAAGAAATACAGTAGAAGAAGAATGGGTAGCTCTGAGAGATGAAATAATGAAGGTAGCAGAAGGTCAAGAAGGTAAAAAGATGAGGGTTAATAAAAATCCTTACGTAACAGAAGAGATATTGAATTTAATTGGTGAAAGGAGAAAATATAAAAATGCATTGAATAAAGCGGGCAAAAAGAAATTCAAACGTCTAAAAAATGAGATCGACAGAAAGTGCAAAATGGCTAAGCAGGGATGGCTAGAGGACAAACGTAAGGTTGTAGAGGCTTATCTCACGAGGGGTAAGATAGATACTGTCTACAGGAAAATTAAAGAGTCTTTTGGAGAAAAGAGAACCAGTTGCATGAATATCAAGAGCTCAAATGGAAACCCAGTTCTAAGCAAAGAAGGGAAAGCAAATGGTTCAAATGGCTCTGAGCACTATGGGACTTAACTTCTGAGGTCATCAGTCCCCTAGAACTTAGAACTACTTAAACCTAACTAACCTAAGGACATCACACACATCCATGCCCGAGGCAGGATTCGAACCTGCGACCGTAGCGGTCGCACGGTTCCACACTGTAGCGCCTAGAACCGCTCGGCCAGTCCGGCCGGCTGAAAGGGAAAGCAGAAAGATGGAAGGAGTATATAGAGGGTCTATACAAGGGCGATGTTCTTGAGGACAATATTATGAAAATGTAAGAGTATGTAGATAAAGATAAAATAGGAGATACGATACTGCGTGAAGAGTTTGACAAATCACTAAAAGACCTAAACCGAAACAAGGCCCCGGGAGTAGACAACATTCAATTAGAACTACTGACAGCCTTGAGACAGCCAGGCCTAACAAAACTCTACCATCTGGTGAGCAAGATGTATGAGACAGGCGAAATAGCGTCAGACTTCAAGAAGAATATAATAATTCCAAGCCCAAAAAAAAAGCAGGTGTTGACAGATGTGAAAATTACCGAACTATCAGTTTAATAAGCGACGGCTGCAAAATATTAACACAAATTGATTACAGACGGATGACCGAGCGAGGTGGCGCAGTGGTTAGCACACTGGACTCGCATTCGGGAGGACGACGGTTCAATCTCGTCTCCAGCCATCCTGATTTAGGTTTTCCGTGATTTCCCTAAATCGTTTCAGGCAAATGACGGGATGGTTCCTTTGAGAGGGCACGGCCGATTTCCTTCTCAATCCTTCCCTAACCCGAGCTTGCGCTCCGTCTCTAATGACCTCGTTGTCGACGGGACGTTAAACACTAACCACCACCACCACCTACAGACGAATGGAAAGACAGGTAGAAGCCGACCTCGGGGAAGATCAGTTTGGATCAAGTACAAATGTTGCAACACATGAGGCAATACTGACGCTACGACTTATCTTAGAAAGTAGATTAAGGAAAGGAAAACCTATGTTTCTCGCGTTTGTAATCTTAGAGAAAGCTTTTGACAATGTTGACTGGAATACTCTCTTTCAAATTCTGAAGGTGACACGGGTAAAATACAGGGAGAGAAAGGCTATTTACAATTTGTACAGAAACCAGATGGCAGTAATAAGAGTCGAGGGACATGAAAGGGAAGCAGTGGTTGGGAAGGGAGTGAGACAGGGTTGTAGCCTATCCCCGATGTTATTCAATCTTTATATTGAACGAGCAGTAAAGGAAACAAAAGAAAAATTCGGAGTAGGAATTAAAATCCATGGAGAAGAAATAAAAACTTTGAAGTTCGCCGATGGCATTGTAATTCTGTCAGAGACAGCAAAGGACCTGGAAGAGCAGCTGAACGGAATGGACAGTGTCTTAAAGTGAGGATATAAGATGAACATCAACAAAAGCAAAACGAGGATAATAGACTGTAGTCGAATTAAATCGGGTGATTCTGCGGGAATTAAATCAGGAAGTGATACGTTTAAAGTAGTAAATCAGTTTTGAAATTCGGGGAGCAAAATAACTGATGATGGTCGAAGTAGAGAGGATACAAAATGTAGACTGACAATGGCAAGGAAAGCGTTTCTGAAGAAGAGAAATTTGTTAACATCCAGTATAGATTAAAGTGTCAGCAAGTCGTTTCTGAAATTATTTGTATGGAGTGTAGCCATGTATGGAAGTGAAACGTGGACCATAAATAGTTTAGACAAGAAGAGAATAGAAGCTTTCGAAATGTGGTGCTACAGAAGAATGCTGAAGATTAGATTGATAGATCACATAACTAATGAGGAGGTATTGAATAGAGAGAAGAGAAATTTATGGTCATCTTGAGTAGAAGAAGGGATCGGTTGGTAGGGAATATTCTGAGGCATCAAAGGATCACCAATTTAGTATTGGAGGGCAACGTGGAGGGTAAAAATCGTAGAGGGAGACCAAGAGACGAATACACTAAACAGATTCAGAAGGATGTAGCTTGCAGTAAGTTCTGGGAGATGAAGAAGCTTGCACAAGATAGAGTATCATGGAGAGCTGCATCAAACCAGTCTCTGGACTGAACACCACAACAACAACATATTTGAGAATTAACAATGAATGAACATACTGCTCAGTCATCTGCTTACATTCACGATGGTAATCGCAAAGTAGTGGAGGGGCTGTTTAGTGATGATACAGAAACTGGTAAGCATGCTTCTACGTTATTGGTTGGTGTTGAAATTATGATAAAATTGCTAAAATTGATCGCACTATGAACAGTGATGCTTATTATTATATTGCATCGACGGTGTCGTTTCCTTCCCAACAGTCCAGGTACACTGTTGCTTACCACATAATGTGATTTACACTGTTCAATATCTCCTTTGCTCGAGTAGTCAATGGACCAAACGTGTTAAAGTCAGTTTAGAATCTGACACAGACATTGAAGTCGTGGCACGAAAAACAAAAACAAAAATGCACGGCAGTGCACAAAGCGTGTTACAGCAGAAAAAACGGTCCCTCTCCTGCGACTGATAACATGTGGAAGAAGGTTGTCGTACAGTACAGGAGATGGAACTTTACATCGGTCTGTGCAGGCGACGTTGATCACTGGCCACCTGCTCCAGTGGATAAATACCTGTATATTTAATAGGATCACCGCATATGTTCGATGCCTGCATGTAGACAGTATTCGTTTTCGATACACCCGCTGAGAGAGATGCGGTAAAAATCTATAGGATGAAATAAATGGAGCTTTTATAGCTCATAATTTTTCTCTGCTGGATGGTACAGAATAACAGTGATAGAATGTTTAGGTGATAGATGTGAATGGATACTGACGGACATGGATCTCCCTCGATGCTGAGTCTTCCTAATTTTCCAGCAAGAAATTCCACTATAACTGTTCATACTGTCGTCATGTTGCAGCAGCAGGCTTCATTTGACACTGACCTTATACATCGTACATGCATGGCGGAGCTACGACAACATGTTACCACTTCCACCAACTGGTCCAAACACGCTCCTATAGCATTAACAAAGCTAACTCTGTTTCTAAACAGGTTGCAGAATGTGATGGATATTGCTCTCTCTGATGTCTGGGTAAAATTGCTAAAATTGGTCTCGCTATCAACTGCGGTGTGTATTACAGTACATCACACCATATCAATGGCATCTTTCCAATCCCGACCGTCCACTTGGTATGCTGTTGATTACCACATAATAATTGACTGACATTACTCAGTTGAGATGGAGGGAACCTTGACAGAACACTGGATATCTGTTACTTGTCGCTGTGAAACATGGGATTAAATGTAGAGGTCATCACCCTAATACAGTTGTTAGGAAGCATTCCTCATTGCTAAAGAGCCGTCCTATTTCCATATGCTATAATACCCTACTCATCAATTTTTCTTTCTTTATTTTTTTCATCAATAAGATAACAGTACCTCTTTTCATTTGTGCTACCTTATGCGTGTTGTGAACAGCACCTTTCGGGGATGGTCGACACTGGAGTAGTAATCATGCACATTACATGACTGCAAAATGAAGGAACAATGCTTTTCGAAACGGAGCACCGAGACATCCGCTACCCTTTCGATGGGAAGATGAGATTAACTGTACAGGTAATCACCTTCGAATAGATGTTGGAAGCGCTCTACAATACCGCGAACTCTTCCAATGTTGCCATGTCTTTCACATTTTGGTCAGTGAGAAACATCAAATGTGTGTGTGAAATCGTATGGGACTTAACTGCTAAGGTCATCAGTCCCTAAGCTTACACACTACTTAACCTAAATTATCCTAAGAACAAACACGCACACCCATGCCCGAGGGAGGACTCGAACCTCCGCCGGGAGCAGCCGCACAGTCCATGACTGCAGTGCCCCAGACCGCTCGGCTAATCCCACGTGGCTGAGAAACATCGCATCTGTGTTTTATTTCTACCAGTTTGGGGTGTGGAAGCTGTATAGTTTATGCCATGCGACATTCAGTTTTCTGTGAAAGCCGAATAATCAAAACTTTAACGTCAGTTTGGCAGCAACTGACATTTGTCTCTAAGTCATGGTAGAAAAAACAAAGTTTATGGCGGTGTACACTGACTGGGTGTGTTACAACCGAAAAAAAAAAACAATGTATTAAACTGCTTATGAAGTATCAATACAGGAACGCTCTCGTATGATTTTTGGATGTGGTCATCCTACTGTACAGGTGATGAAACTTCACACCAGTCTGTGGAAGCGACTTTGATCACGAACTACTTGCTCCAATGGATAAATAATTGTAAATTCAGAAGTATCGCCACGTATGTTTGGGCGATAGACATGAATGCACCCTGAGAGACAGATCTCCTTCGGACTACCTGTATTTAGTTTGAAGACGTGTCGCAAAATCTTCGTCCTTCCTCCATGCCATGTATAATGTGCAGTCTTCCTAATTTTTGCAACAAGAGAAACCACCGTAGCTGCTAGTACTATCTCTTCTACTACCTCGTGTTGCAGGGGATGGCTTCGTTTGGCGCTGGTCTTACAGACTGGACACGGTTGGCGGAGCTATGACAACCTGTTCCCATTTCCACCGAGTGGTCAAAACGCGCTCCTGTCGCATTAACTCAGCTCGTCCTGTATCCGCAAAGGATGCAGAAAATCTTAGATGCAGTGCTCTTCGACTTCCGTACAGGTCAGCCTTAAATTGGGACTATCAGTGAACTAAGCTGCAGGGAGGGCGGGGCAGAGACTTAGGAGCAATTACAAGATGCAGAGGAACTGTCTAAAACAGCGCTGGGGTTCTTGGTGTATGGGATCCTTAGCAGACAGGTTCGAAAAAAAAGGGTGACTCGTTTCGAGATACGAGGGTGGCACAGATATGATGACCAGTCGATGTAACCATTTAAAGAAGTCTCTACAATATACAACTTGCATACGTGGTAGAATGGATAGGCTTGATTCCAAATCGCAGACAGCATTTCTACCTGAAAGCGTAATACTATCAGCGACTTGTGTGTGTGTGTGTGTGTGTGTGTGTGTGTGTGTGTGTGTGTGTGTGTGTGTGTATGTGTGCGCGCGCGCGCCTACAGACCCAAGGCCTCATTTTATACAGGGAGACGGAAACATAGGCGTTATGATCGTGTTTTAATTGCGTTGTTGCATGTTGTGGGCTGCAGAATCCCTTTGTGGCCAGCTTCAAATGTCATTTCTCAATAGTGTTCCTCGAAATGAACGTGTTCCCTCCATGGATTCCCAGTTGTCCTAGCTGGTGAGTGCAGTCCAACTGCTCAAAAAAATTAATAATAATTCGCCATGCAAAGTGACTCTTATGATCAATTTAATTAATTAGCCTAGCATACTGACATCAATGATGTGCCGCCTGGCAGGTGGAAGAGATGGCTAGGGCAGCGCGGAATGATACTATCCCAAGCGTTTGTTTTTTTTCGGTTTGGCGATATCTTTTAACGCAATTTCAATCTCCCACCTGAAAAGGGCTAGACAGGCTATCACGATTTGTTTCAGTATGATATAGCATCGCACTGGTAAAAGGAACCCTGTCCTAGTGTAGAAAACAGCTACATTCTCTACAATTATAGCTTCTTGTTGTCACACGTAAAATGAATGTGTTTTTTCCGACAAGTATGTCAATGGCGTGAAATTTTATGGCTGCCCGGGAGTGGCAACCACAATTAGGATATGGAGTAGGACGTGACCAGGTTGTGACTAAAATCTGGTGGCAGGATAACGATTAGTGACAAATAAGCGCCAGCTAGTATAAAACAGTTACTTAGCTTTATTGACAGCGAAAAGTGTGCCGTAGATACAGTTCCAATTAGTGTCCAAAGAATATTCCTGATTCGTGGCCTAAGTCGTTATACAATACTAAATCACACAGCGAGCTAGCTAACCAGACAACGAACGACGGCACTGACGACTGCAACGAGCTGTCTGCAAGACCCCCTGACTCAGGGCCAGCGCCCCTGTTACATCGTGTGGCCAGAGGGCGCTGTAGGCCCCAGCTCAGCAGTGGCGCGACGTCTTCGGTCGGCGGCAACGCGGGAAACTGTGGCAAGCGATGCGACGGCAGGGCGCACGCTATTCGGATGGGTCCGCGGATACAACATGAAAGATAATCTGAAATGTTTGTAATACACACATGCATAACAGTTGATTTACAAACACTGCACACGAGAGATGTTCTCAGGACGTGTGATTTGTTAAATAAGCTGGAAGAAATTGCTTAATACAGCTTTTTTTTTCTTTGGAGTTTAAAATCTCTCTTTTTCCTTACTCCGATGACGGTTTCGAAATATTGAGGATTTTCTGCTGTGAAGGGTAGCTCTCACATCAAAATGGTCGAAGTTTCTTTTTTCCTGATTTTACGCAGGGTGAGCATGTATCTGATGATCATTTGTGATCGGTGGCGCTAAACATCGCTGGACTTCATAAAATAATGAGATTCGGCTGCAGTCGAACGTAAAATCTATAAAGATTTTGCTCATAAAACTAAAAGAAAATGGATATCACCTATTTTTGTGGGAAGACGACATTTATTATGGTCGCAAATGTGTTTCCTTTTCTTAATAGATACTTGAATATAGATGCATTGACTTTAAATCCAATCACGTAAAGGCAGGCTGCTGTGGACAAGGTGGGGGCACGTCTGCTGTGGCGGAAACCGGACACAGCTTGTATCTGTCCGTGGGTGGAGGGGGAGGGGCGGCGTGTGTGGCCTCTATCGCTATATTTCCGACGAACAAGTTGCACTTGAGGAGGCCGTCCTTTTACCTGCTATTGTTTAGTTGTCTATACACGCTACTGTGTTGGCATAAGAGCGTCGCCTTAAGACGGCGGCGAGATGATGGAAAGCCGAGTGCTGATCTGGACCATTCTCCTGTTGGGTGGAGTAATGGTTCTTAAATTCCCTTTTGTGTTGTCTAGGACGCCGCCTTAAGCCGAGTTAGTGGGAAACCGAGGGCAGAGAGCGACCGCAGAGGTTGGCTGCAAAGGGCAGACAGAGGCCTGCCCGCGCCGCAAAGCGGTCGGCGGAGCAGCTGGCCGTTAGGAGGAGCATGTGCCCCTCCCGTAGGTGGGTGTAGGGTTAGAGGAGTCGAGGAAGGGGTCCTCGATTTCGGCAGTTTGTGGATGCCAAGTCCCCCTGCTAGGAGGAAGGGGTGAGGGAGGGATGGAGGGGGGTGGGGGAGTGAGGGGGCCTTGGAATTTGTTGACCCTATCGAGGAGAAGGCACATTCAACTACCACCTCCTCTGCAGTATTTATGATGACGATTTTCCTCAGTACATGTTCTGCTGGCTTATGACCAGTTCATTACGAGTGCTGGTTATTTCACGACAATTTCGAAGTGTAATGCCTTTTTTCCATCAGTTGCGGTAGCGTTTGTTGGCTTCCATTACCTGGGCTGCAGAATGGCTTTGGAGCTGACATCTGTAGCGAACTCTGACATCGAACAACGAGACATGATGTTTGCTTACTGGTAATATACTTTTTAAACTCCTCTCTCTCCAACACCAGCATCTTTTCAGTTGGACGTATTTCCGGCCAAAAACAATAAAGGTAGTACCATACACGCCAGCATTTTGCCTGCCAGCTTGTAGGTGTAGGGTAGTGTTTGTGTCTGTCGCTAGTTTCGAATGGCATTGCGAAATTTTTTCACAGCAGGATAACACCAATTGTATGTTATAATCTATTTTTGAGTTCTATTGCGATTTTATGCCATCCTTGTGTAGCACTATGCATATGGTTGTGTAATTAAGCCAGATATTTGTGATAGGTTATGTAATTAAGATCGATCTTAGCGTCAGTTTCCCGACCAAAATAAATAAAGTACACTAACCTAACCTTCCTCTCCCGCATCTGGACAGTTTCCACGTGTTGGGGGGTGCACTTGGGCTTTCCAGCCAGTATAATCAGGGTTCGAGTCCCAGAAAGGGCGCAGCCATTTTTAATTTCCCATCAATTCCAAGCGCCTCTGGTGGTTGAATTGTGTTAGAGGGGTGCACTTGGGCTTTCCACCCAGGAGAACCTGGGCG
The DNA here is from genome assembly GCF_021461395.2 of Schistocerca americana. NCBI lineage: Eukaryota > Metazoa > Arthropoda > Insecta > Orthoptera > Acrididae > Schistocerca > Schistocerca americana. The sequence goes on from NC_060124.1 coordinate 337,446,203, forward strand.
TGAGTTCCGGAAAGGGCACCACCAATTTTAAATTCCTTTCAATTCCTGGTGGGGTGTGGGGTGGTATGCCAGTACAGCTGTTGGACAAAGAAATTACTACGAAATTTCGAAATTCCCTCAAAAATTCGAAATTCCCACCAGAACTAGTAATTCCCACCAATAAGGTGGGTTGTGAGGAAGAGGGGTTGGGGATGGGGCACGGAGAGGTGGGGAGCTGAGGCACACATGCAGCTGGAGAAACACGTGACATCGTCAGGGGGGGGGGGGGCTTGGCGTGGTTGGGGGCGGGAGTGGGCGTGGTCGGGGGTGGGGATGGGTGGGGGCAGGGGTGATTAATTGATCGATTTAGTTAATTTTCATATCAATTTGATATCAAAATTGCACTACGAACGGCTTTATCCTCCTACTTATCACTTCCTGAATCCTATGGCATTTACACTTTTGGTCCCTGTAAACGTCTTTCCGTGTGTTACAACATATGTAGTTACTCGAACGACGTCGTTATCCACTCGGTGCTCGGTGACGCCATTGTGAGACGAACTACAATGTGTGGAAGAATAGGGAGAATTAGCTACTTCATGTGATACCACTTGAATTTTGTCTTATGACTGTCACTTTCAACATCTTTCGTATTAGGCTAATAATTTTCGAGTATTCCGTCGTTACTTGTAGGAAAATAGACATATCAAAAATTTATAATTATAATTGTTGTGGAACAATACCATTTCGCATTTAACTTGATAATTCTTGTATTGTTTATCTCAGTCATACTGTAGTATTGTATAATAAATTCTCATTTCAGACTCGCATTTTCTGATATCTGTTGACGTAAAACTCATTGTTTTTCTTCTATTAGAAATATAATGCTGTAATGTTTCTTCATCCTCATTAAAACTTGGTACATTTTGTGAGTTATTACTCTTAATAAGATTCTTTTATCTTTTCCTTCTTCTACGATTTTAGGGGGAGATTTAAAAATTGTTTGAGACAAAGTTAAAATGTGTAAACAGTGGTGGAATCTGAACCAGGATATTAGCTGACACTTATAACTGGTAGGTAAGTTCCCGATACAGTTGATCGTTTCAGCTACATGCATGACACTGTACACTAATATGCAAGTTGGGATACTATTGTTGGTAGCTGAAATGTTCTTACTTGATAATTGCTTGATGATGAAGGATGCATTTCTTCAGCCGGTAATGAAGCTCGTGGTAGGAAGGCGATTCTGAAGAGTGTACAGGTCTATCAGACATCTCTTTGGCGAGAGTGACAATTTTGCTGCTGAGCAGTGTGAGTTGTATACGTAGCTGCGCGATGAGGCTGACGTTGAAGGAGTCGAGCGCCATGGTCATCACCACCGCGTGTAGGCACACTACGGTGCAGAAAAGCCACGAGACGGCAAATCCCAAGGGCGTCGACGCATCGTAGGGCAGAGCCAGTATGAAGGGCAGGCCCTCAGCACTCACAGGGGAGACCAGAAAGTAGGAGCAGGCGGACAGGCCGAACCACACGAAAGTCAGTGTGAAACGGCGCACCAAGCGACACTTCGAGCGTATCACTGGAATGTCGTCCCAAGTCAAGAACTCAGCGAAGTCATCGCCCACCTGCAGACAAGTAAGAGAGTTATGTAAGACATAAGAACGAATGCCGCTGATAAGGAGAATTATGAAGCTTCTTAGCTAATATTAACGTTATTTACTTCAACAAGAAAGCGGCCCTGAAGGAAATCTTGGAACGAATGAAGGCAAAATTAGTGTTACGTATTGCCACAATGAGATCAAGGTCATTAGAGGAATGCCTTAGGTCTGCTGGACAAGTGCGATGTTGTTAAAGGATCAGGAATGATGGGGCTGAGTCATCAGGATGAACAGATTGAGATTTTTAACCTACTCCTCCTGTAAGTAGGCTGTTTAGGTTTTTATGTTGGTAACGCCACGTAGTGCTCTGTATTAAATTCGCTGACTGTGCTGTGTGCAGTCTGTGGCTGGTTGGACTCGGAATATTTGCTTGTGTAGTGTTGGGCGGTTTGATGTGAACAGCGCGTAGCGTTGGGCTGTTGAAGGAGAGTCCCCAGCAGTGGTGGAAGTGGGGATAGAGATGCCAGAGTTTTGAGAGCGGAGGATCTGGACGTGTACAGAAAATTTGTAAAACCGGATATCATGAACTGATATATGTATTATGACTTTTGAACACTATTAAGATAAATACAGTGTTTGTTCCTTACTAAATTCTTCCATTTGCTAACTACGCCTCTCAGTAGTTAGTGCTTACAGTAGTTAGAATCTTTTATTTAGCTGGTAGTATTGGCGCTCGCTGTATTGCAGTAGTTCGAGTAACCAAGATTTTTGTGAGGTAAGTGATTCATGAAAGGTGTAGGTTATTGTTAGTCAGGGCCATTCATTTGTAGGGATTACTGAAAGTCATATTGCGTTGCGCTAAAAAATATTGTGTGTCAGTTTAGTGATGATGAGAATAAGTAAAGTGAGAATTGTCTGACTACGTTCAGTTTTGCTCAGCTGTTTGAAAATCAAATAACGTAGAAGCTTGCCAGAACAGTCATTCCTAATTTTTGAATGGGAAGTTTCACTCCCTAATTGGAGATCTTCGCATTATTCTAAGTTACATATCAATGGCAATGTTTGTTACTGTTTTTTAAAATCATTTTTCTCCGAGACATCAATGAAGCGATAATGTTGGCAGCATGTGCTTCCGTTTCATATCACTGTAAAGATCACTGCAATGCAACAGGTCGGACAATATATTATTTTATGCAGTGTGTGATATCGTCATTTTCTGAATGATGAAGAAAAATAGAGTATAATTTCTACTAATGATAATATCTGAAACATGATATTGTTTTCTTTAGTATGATTAAGCTTTGTGCATCAAAAATCTATTCATTGAAAGTTATTGCTTGTTATAAAATTGTTATGGTGTAAAGTCAAGCGCCAGCACGCCAGTCGGGAACGACAATGCAGAGAAGGCTGTGAGAAGAAGTCAGGGCCTCCTTCCACGACGACAACGCAACAGCAGCGGCCCTTATGTGAAGAGGACATAAGCGCCGCGACCGACTGGTGACGGCCCAGTTCAGTAGCAGCTTCAAGACCAGTGAATCGGATAGCAGCATCAACGCTAGACCGCTTCGCTTTTACTGTCTCTGTAGCACAGACTTGGGATTGTCTATACTGAAGAAGATTTATTACTTCGTATGTCCGACTTTGCTTGCCACAGATTTGTGTAATTGCCAAAGTTAAGTATTGTAATTTGCTTGCTGTAATAAAACTCATCAATACGACTGGTTTGATCGTGTTTCTAGCGATCCGAGTATGCAGTCTTCCTAGGCACCACAGAAATAAATTACGTAGAGTTAGGCCGTTTAACTTCCGTGTTGCCATATGGGCTTTTACCCAATCAAATGACGAATTTTCCGTTTTTTGTTTTAGAAGAGATTTCTCTCTTGCTGAGGCACTGGAGACTCTTTATAATGATGATATTGAAGATGTCGTGTTTGTTGAGCCGCCAGATCCGAGTGTAGAAGCAGATGAAGATTGTGGAAAGGAAGACTTTGGCTGATAAGTAGGGCCTTATCACTGTACTTCTGTATCCTGATACTGACTACTTTATGACTTTTTTTATTCCATTCCATACTGCTACAGATTAGTACATAACCTGTCCTCTCGTCAGTTACGAGATAATGCAGAAATAACGCTGCTAAATAACGAAAGGACAGGTGTTGATGGTGAGGCCAATGACCCACCGACAAAATCAATTAATGATACGCAAGAGCCAGTAGTACATGGGGCAGCTGCACCACGTCCAAGTGCACCAGAGCCATCTGTATTCCAAGTAAGATCCACCTAATAATTGGACAATATCGTGAATTGGTTTTCTGATAGACATACATGGGCGATGGTGGAGAAAGGGGCTGTCTTTCATATTTATAACCTCTCTGCATTTCCAAGAGCTGACTACTAGAGGTATGAAAACATATCGATCACTGACCAGAAATTTAATGAGCATTTGGTAAAAGAAATCAAAGTTTTATGTATTATTTCTCAATTTTCAGGACCCAAAAATTACAGCCGACGAGATAAGGTGTTTCATCTCCCTTTTGTACACAAGAGGCTACAGTATGTAACCTTCTAAAAGGAACTATTGGGACTCTCGGTCTATATAAAGGTTTCAACACTGTGCAGATAACACTAAGATCGATCAAAATGACAAGGCATGGAAGATCCGTCCAGTTATGGAGATGTTGAAGAAGCACTACACTGAGAAGAGGTTCATACCTCAGGACCACCTGCCACATGACGAACGTATGAAGAAGTACTTCGGCCGCCATGAAAGCAAACAGTTCGTCCATGGGAAGCCTATTAGATCTGGCTATAAGATCTGTGGCCTCAACATTAAAGATATTTGTTAAATTATGAACTATATCAGAGAAAAGGTTCTAAATAAAATGCTGTCTACGAGCAGCTTTTTGGCAAGGTGGCAATTCGCTTACTTGCTTTACTAGGTGAAATTGGATGATCTATTTTCAGGAGCGTCACTGCTTTCTTTCTGCAGTGCTGTGGACACACTGATGGCACCAACAGAGAAAACAGAATTCCGAAAGAATATCCACCAGAAAAGAAGAAAATCATTCTCCAAGGAATATCGAAAATATTTTGAGACAGCAATAGAGATAAAGTTCACCAAGTCAAGAGATTTTCGCAACTAAAAAGCGAAATATAATGATTCCCAGACCAATACTTGTAGCCAAATGTAATACATAACTCATGGGTATTAATCAAATTGATCAGAATCTAGCATACTACCTTTCTGGAATGAGAAGCAAGAAATTGTATGGCTCTATCTTTACATGGATGTCAGATGCCGCAAACAAAACATCTGGATTTTGTGTAAGAAAGGAAAAAACCAAAATATTTCTTAGCTGGAGCTCAAGAGGGACGTAGCAACAATGTACTTGTAGAGCTACTGAAGTTTTGCCAAAGGAGCCTTCTGATTAAAGGGAACATTCTGATAGTCGTATATCAGATTCAGTTAGATCTGATAAAACTGAGCACGTTGTCCAACGTATAGTTGGAAACAAGAAAAAGAAATGTGCTCACAAGGACTGTATATCTGTTGTGCGAACAATGAGTTCCAAGTGTATATAGTGTAAAACGTCGTGGTCTCCTGACCTTCATTGCTTACATATTTCGCCCTCACAGTGAGATTCCACACATCAAGACGCTTCATTCGAACCAAAACTCGTTAAGATAAAGTCAATGTTGTATGAATTCATGTAAACGATATGCAAATAACTAGTAAATAGCAAATGCGCACCGAGATTGAAATACTCGATGCTGGCGTACACACACACACATTCTAGACACGATGGTCACAGGAGCTTTTAGTTCGGGAGAGCCAGACCACACGCAGGGAGGCCAGTCCCTTCAGAGGAGGAGTCAAGTCAACCTATTTACGTCGGCCGGCGGCCGCCCGTGGAGCAGACAGAGTTTGCGCGAGTGAAAGGAAGAACTACCCCGTGTTTGGCTTAAAAGCAAATTCCAATACATTGTGTGGGAACGCCCAGCCTATGCATTCTTTACAAACATTGCACGCAGTTTCAGAGGTTTTCACAGGGAGACAGCGAACGCCAAATGCCGATGCTACAGATTTCCGAATTGGTCGCCTTAAATGAAAAGTCATTCTTCCGTTTTAGAAGAGCAATGCTGATTGACAGACGATATTCCTGACGTCCTGAGCTGAAGGACTAATGGAAGAGACCGAAAGATATACCCCTTCATGCCTGGCGTGGAGAGGGGCCATTCCGTTGTCGCTCTTGGAGCGAGAACACGTAACGAGAGCGTGTGCACTTGTGCATGTACTCAAAGAGTGAGGAACAGGTCTCTCCTCAGTACTTCACTGGGAGAGCACCTCTGTCGAGAGCGAATCAGAGTGCGACTCTGTATTGAGTTCTTGCAATCAAGCATTGTTCACTGTGTTGGCCGCCACACTTATTGTGCGGTGTGAAAGGATAGAGTTATAGTTAGACGCCTGCGAGCGAATTTTTGAGTGGCATCACGGTGGACTGGTTATCTGGCCAGTGTACCACGCCAATAGTTAGACTAGGGGTGAATATCAGTCCTTGACTTCATCAAGGCATAGGGAGAGTTTGATTGGCAAAGGTCAATCCAGAGAACAAGAGTTATATTGTTTGTCAGCAGCGAGCGGAGCAGACTGCAGTCATCACAGTTTATGGTACAGTGTGCTACAGCTCTTGCGAGCCCCATATTTCCTCCACAACAGTACACTTCACTGGTTTTCACATGTGACAGCCTCGACCGTACCGTCCGCCGCTCGTGGTCTCGCGGTAGCGTTCTCGCTTCCCGAGCACGGGGTCCCGGGTTCGATTCCCGGCGGGGTCAGGGATTTTCACCTGCCTCGAGATGACTGGGTGTTTGTGTTGTCCTCATCATTTCATCATCATCATCCCGGAAAGTGGCGAAATTGGACTGAGCAAAGATTGGATAATTGTACGGGCGCTGATAACCACGCAGTTGAGCGCCCCACAAACCAAACATCATCATCATCATCGACCGTACTAGCAACATTCTAACGGATAATTATTCAAGTTGAGTAGGCGCGGCTCTCAGCCATCCTGCCAAGTCAATAACAATCTTAAACTTTGTATAGAAATTTCATTAGCGAATCCTATCCTTGAGAGGTAACTTCACATTCCGAAAATAACCCAGAAATTACTTGTTCAGTTCATAGCTAAAAGTGCCATTGTGATTTCTCAGAATGTTTGCAAAATAAATAATAATTTTCGTTAGTTTCAAGTTTTTCTTACACTAACTAGCACTACTCCAGTTCCCAAGTATCCCACTAGCTACGTAAGAAATTTTGTGAATTTTTGTGTCATTTCCTTACAGCAGACAGCTCCAGAAGATATTTATTACTGAAAGTTTTTCAGGCATTTCTCTTTAGAACGTTAGGAGCGTCTTTCTGGCTCCTGTAGTAGTGTGGGGGTGGTAATTGCGTCTTGCAGGAGCCACAAGGTAAAGGGTACATCTCAGATTAATCCGTTGCACAGAATGACCGAATAGCACCCACATGCTCACAGAACAGATTCTTTAATTCCGTTTCAGGTGTAGTAGTGTTGAGTTGAAGAATTTGCTTATTTTAGGCATGAATCGTTATCAGTTGTATTATTTATAAAATTTCAGTTGTATGACGAAGAGTTTATAATAAATTTGTAGAAAAGTTCTATATATACGAGTAGTAATAACTTTCAATAACCTATTTATTCTACTGAAGTGGTAATCCTTATAAATTTAGGTAGTGTAAGCACCTTCAGTGTCATATGGCAACATCTAATATTTCACTAAAGGCTCAAATGACATTCGCTAGAACAATTACCTTCTGTAATTTATGCATTTTAGAGACATAACAACAAAAAGAATACAAGAAAAAATAAATGCAGCTGCTAATGGGCTAAGAAACTCACTTTAATGATGACTGAAGACAGTTTATATGATACCAAGAGTAATTATTCAAATTCCTTGAACAAAGTCTGAAGAATAAACTGGGTAATTCAGATGCCCCTACCGCTGAGTTTTATGCAACCAATAAATACCATTTGCAATAGTTTCATATTCCGTTCCTTAAGAACTAATAGTCCTACAGAAAAGATGAACCAGACCTATTTGTGGGAAGTTTAAATGTAGTTACATTTTTTACTGGAATACGATTTCACTGGAGTTCACATTTTTCGAGTTATTAAGGCAAACTGTTTTTAAAGGTCAGTTTTGTATGGTTTTGTTGAATAATTCGGAAACTAAGGCCTATAGCGAAAACGCATCCCATTACAAGATGTTACTTCATTAAATTTTCTACGAAAAGACCCTATTCATTTTTTCTGTTGGAGTGTAGCGAGCGAGAAAATATGAAACCTTCCCTGTGGTATTCGAAGGCATTGTGGGTTGCACAGAAATCAGCAGTAGAGGAGCTGCATCAGCCTGTTTTGAGATAATAGCTTCGTAACCTCCACTCTAGGAAATTAATAAGGTACCCCACTTACTTGTCAGCTCTTTTTAATTACTTCCAGCTGCAACAGTATGGAAGTGTTTTGTAAATCATCTCTTTTTTATACTGATTTCATATTACCGACAGCTTCCACCCGATTTACCTACGACTGAGCCTAGCTGAATATTTAATTTCACATCCCAACACTTTAACACGATCATGTAGTGACAAGTGTTGGCTACTACTTGTGAATCATCGGTATCATAGAGATATGCTGCTAAATCTTGTGGCTTGCGAAATTAACAATTTTACATATTTCCTGTGTTTTTGCGACATCATTAAGAAAAACATTACTTTCTTTTCATGGTGTCGTCCAGTCAATGAACATTCCCAGACTGTTTAAGTTTACGTGCCGTTACGCTGTCAATCACTTAGTCTCTATTAACAACGTGCTATCCTTTGTAAATTGCGTGCCAGTACAATTTTAAGTATCAGATTTAAAGCAACGTTACACTTTAAAATCTGATTTAGCTCCAACTGAATATCTCCACAGCTTTTTGAGATAATGCTTCATTATCTGCCAAAGTCTCGGGCAGTTTCCAGTCATGTTACACAAAGGTATCTTGGCGTCAAAGTACTGTACAAGGCTGCTCCTGGAGCCAAAACAAAGCGTAACAAAAATTTACAAATTAGATTGTTGTGCAATCAATCGTTTTCTGCATGTGAAGGAGGAAGGAAGGAAGATTAGGTCTTAACGTCCCGTTGACAAAGAGGACATTACAGATGGATTATGCATTTGAAGACGAATAAGGCTGCAACAATCATGTTGCGTTGGCAGAAGCATACAGCAAAAATGTACCGGCAAGAGACAAAGTGCCTGGGGGGCATAGACGATTCCAGTGTGGCCAGACAGATGTGAATAACGTAGAACACGGTGGTAGACTATCTCTCTCTGAAGAACTGGGAATCAAATGAGAAGCCCCTATTCTTGAAGATAAGTGGAAAAATGAAAAACTCAGGCATGAGTTTTCGACACCTTGAGCAATATTTTGAAGAGGGCTGCTCTCACTGACACCTGAAACCCAATTATAAAGTACGCTGAACTGAGGGACCAGCCAGCACAACGTACTCAACCAATGATGCATGTGGGACTATGAACCCGAGACACAGGAGCCAACCCAGCAGTGGAACGTGGCGATTCTCCGATGTCGAAAAACGCGAAGACCAAACTATCATCCGAGAAGGAGTTGCTGAGAATTTTTTTAGAAATACCACATTGGGGTAACAGATTATGCCCTTAAGAGGCGAATTGTTAAGGAACTGTGCCATTAAAATCTCTTGACGAGGTTCTGAGAGTCTGTCAGGACAAAGCTTAAGCAGACCAAAGGTGGATTTTTGCTCTCTAGGAACATCCCTGTTCGTATTATACATGTCATACAAATACTGCTTGTTTGTAGTACCAAAGATTAAAAAAATGGTTCAAATGGCTCTGAACACCATTGGACCTAACTTCTGAGGTCATCAGTCCCCTAGAACCTAGAACTACTTAAACGTAACTTACTTAAGGACATCATACACATCCATGCCCAAGGCAGGATTCGAACCTGGTTCAAATGGCTCTGAGCACTTAACATCTATGGTCATCAGTCCCCTAGAGCTTAGAAGTACTTAAACCTAACTAACCTAAGGACATCACATACATGCATGCCCGAGGCAGGATTCGAACTTGCGACCGTGGGGGTCACGCGGGTCCAGACTGTAACGACTAGATCCGCTTGGCCACAGCGACCGGCTCAAAATTTTTCCTAACACCCTCGCCCCTCCCCATGTATTCAGTTAACATACTGAAATGTTGCAAGCTGTTAATGTACACACGTTTTTCATTCCATATGGAGTGGGTTAAGGAAGAAGAGGAAGACAGTTCGGATTACTTGGGCAGTGTTTATAAAGGTGCGTCGAATGGCATGGATTGGACATATTGAGCTCTTCCTAGCCTTATTTCTTTTCATTTTAAGAAGATAGAGAGATTACTACAAAATAGCCGTGAGGAGAGATTGCATCCCAAAGTGCCTCTGATCACAGTAGTTGCATCGCCAGCATGCAGCCAAGGGGCCCAGTTGGATGTTTTGTATTTTGCAAGCTGGGTTAGCCTAGCGGCAGAACTGTGGCTGCACAAATAGCGGAAGAACGCCGATTTTCTATGTTTCGAAAAAAAAAGCTTTTTCAGCAAACCATCACTCGCTTTCCGAAAGAAATGTACAGTAGTAAAATAATGGTCGTAGTTTCATGTACAGCTCTCTAATTTCAGAGGGCGTCTCATGAGAGGTACAAACCGATGGCACAAACCCATGTCATTGGTAAATTAGCCACAGAAGTCACACAGGAGCTGAAGCGTCTGGTTTTTATAGTTGGAAAGGCGATTTTCCACTATGATCGGATTGGTACCATGCCATATCTTGGTGGGATTCTGCGTGCTAGAGGAAATCCATGAAATTGAGCTGCCATGTATTCAGATTTTTGTATTGGCGGGCATGTACAGCTGGTAGGAAACAAATGCTCCTTGTAAGAAGACGCTTGTAAATAAGGAGATGGTGGTGAAAGTTTGTGGAGGACGGAGATCGTAGTGTGAGGTCAGAGTGCTGAAGTCGTGGACGGGAGTGCGCATCACATTGGACCCACGGTTTTCAGTTGTAGCTGAAGGTATCTACACAACCGCAGCATCCAGCACAGCTGTCCGAGAATAAATACAGTGCAGTACTGCCACGATAGGGCATTCTTGGTCCGCACTTGCGAATTTCTGTGTATACCATGTCTCAGATCCACAGTTCCTGTATTGAGGGCATGAGACTCTTGATTAAGCACTAGGTGTGCATTCACTCTGTTCGGTCTAGGTTAACGACTTTTTCGACCTTATTACTGCTTTAATTCTTGATTTATGTTTCGATATCCCAGTGGGGAAAGTAGCTCCGTAAACCATTCTAAACAGAGTTTTAAAGTTATATGCACTGACTGTAGGCTTTCCTGGCATATGCTGCTGATGAAGATTTCTTGGATATCAAGGCGGGTGGTAGCGTTGAATATCGCAACGTTTCAGTAAGTGGCATACTACCCAACTTCTCGCGAAGTATCGAGATTCACGGAGAACGGGGTATTTATAAGCGTGGCCTCCCCTCTCCAATAGTCCTGGGGGGACTGCGATGGTGTGGGCATTCTGTCTGCGTATGCGACGGAGGATGTTGGCGGGCGCTCTCCCGACGGATTGCGCTTGGTTGGTATCCTTCAGCCCTGTTGACCTGGTTGCGGTGAATCCATATTTCTGGGGATTCTTTGACCTAACGACGCTGCTCAAACCCTTTCTGGGACCCTGCAGCCACCATGCCAGAAATTCAACCGAATTCGTAGAAGGACTCAGGGACATGCTACTACAAAGGGAAGACCTACTCTTGAGCCACGACGTGACGCCGCTCTTCACGAAAGTACCCCTTCAAGGCTCCTTGGCACGTTCAGCTCAGCACTTCGAACCACAAACAGCCAGCACTTGCGAACACGCAATGACAACCACCTACTTTCAGTGCAACATGAAATTCTTCGAACAGATCGACGGTGTGGCCATGGGTTCCCCACTGGCTCCGGCTACTGCAAACCTCTATGCAGAACATTTCGAGGAGGTGGCCCTTCAAACCACTAGACATAAACAAAAGCACTTCTTCCGCCATGTCTATGACACTATTGTCGTGTGGGGGTAGACAGGCGCTAGATTAGTTTCTGGAGCACCTCAACAACATCCATCCGAATATCAAATAGGGGGAGGTGTATGCCTCCCCTTCCTTGATATACTAATTAAAAGGAAGTCAGATGGTTCATTAGGCATACAGTGTATAGGAAGAAGATACACACGGAACTATACCTTCATGCAACAAGCACAAAGACAGACAGTTCTGACCATCCTGGTACACAGGGCGCTCGCCATCTGTCACAAAGACAGCCTACCATCCGAGCTGTAACACCTGAGGAAGGTCTTCCACCAAAATGGCTACAGCGAAACGCAGATCAACAGGGCGCAAAATGGAAGAAAGAAGCAGTGACAACCCTAGAAGAAGAAGAAAACAAACGACTCGCGTTCCTTAAGTACGTGGGTTCGTTTATGGACAAAATTGCACGACTTCTGGGCAAAATAATACCAAAACCGTTCTCCGCCCACCACCGAAGACAAGGGAGATCCAAGGTTCTGCCAAAGACCAGTTGCAGCTTAACACGCCAGGAATATGCAGCATCCCATGTGAATGCGTAAAACAGTACATTGGGCAAACAGTGGGATACATATCTAAAAGCTGTGAAGAATATATCAGATGTGTGCGACTAGGACACATAGAAAAATCAGCCATAACAGAACACAGCATACAGGAAGAACACACCTTCAACTGCGAAAAGACGATGGAGCTGTGCTAAGTATCTGGCTTCTGGGAAAGTATTATCATTGAATCCCCCGAAACAAGGATTCACGACAACCTGGTTAACAGGAATCAAGGATACCAAGTAAACACAGAGTGGAACCTGTGGAGCGGCGAGTAAAATTTACATCTTTAGTTTTTGTTAACTTATGTAGTTAGTTAGTGTTTCTAGTTCTCCGTCTCTCTTAAGCGAGCCTGGAACTATTTTTGTGGTCAGCCAGAAAGCGATGAAGAATATACTGACCATAGTTTCCAATCTGCACGTCCACATTCTTGTCTAGCCCACAGAAGGGAATATTTCTATTCTCTTTCTGCTTAGCTGAATCGGGACTATGATTGTAAAAGAGGGTATAAATTTCTAGTTCATTCATATATTTAGTAAAGTATCTCGAGCACAACAATTTGAAAGTCACTATGTTCAACTGTCAGTAAATCTTTCTATTCTAAACAGCACAATTATCAGTTCACAGGCGACCTCTATGGTACGATCCTACCATATTGTCTTTCGCCCTGACTGCTAAAACTCAATTAGTTGTTCGAATTAAATACTCGCCACAAAAATGGAAATAATAGTCACCACTTGTCACGCGGATTTGAAAAATTCATGGACGGTATACTAACAGGTACTTTAGCAAAACCTCAGCGACCCTGGACGGGGTACAGTCCTCACGAGTTCACTATCAGTTATTACAGAAAATACGCGATTTGTCATAGTCTGTCTCTGACGTCATCCGAGACTGAGCGCAATACTGTCTTTGACAGACCCGGATCTTACAGTAGCTGAGTGCGAAGTCCTACCTGCAGCCTCTCGGGCTTTGTTTATATGTGTGTCACAGCGGACGGCTAAGGGAACACCAGCGTCATCTGCCTTAAGCACACGGCAGCAGTCTCCAAACCGACCGTTTTCTCCGACACATAATGTTTAATAACAAAGTTATGAATTAATTTCGAAGCTTGTTAATTTTTACCTGCATTCAAGTAAGTTGGTTGAAATCACAGAAAAAGTTTCAGCTCGCCTGAGTAAAATCTTTGACGCCTAGAATTTGTAGAGTGGAACTAATGGTTCATCGTTACCTCTGAACTGTAATTTTAAAAGACCTCGTATTGGTTGTTAGTAACATGATGGTCCTAAAATTACTTAATAAGTTTTCCCATGTGCTGTAACCAAAATTTTCTAGCATTAAAATTACAAGTATTTAATCTACTACAAATGGGTATGTTTTAGATACAAATTTGGTTTTCATTAAATTACTTGAAAACTATTAGAGGTAGCTTCACGTGGTCTCTCACTTATTACTTTTAGGTTGAAGTGAAGCATCATACAAATATTTACATTTCCAAGTCTAATACTTAGCTCCTTCAACTTTTATTAAAAACGTGGGTTCTGACTACCATTTTGGTTCTATTATGTTGAAACTTGCACCATTTATTTTTGAGATGCATTGGCACATTATGACAAAATTCTGGATTTCTAGCTTTATTATTTAGTGCCACTTACTTTTTTGTTGAAACGCTATTTTTATGAAAACTATTGATTTTATTATTTTAAGACTTCACATTTAAAACGTTATTATATTAATGTGTATGTCGACAAAGTTTGAAAAAGAAACTTTGACTTTTAATTTCATACCTAATTATGGTGCAATACTTGTGCGCTACGCGCAGACACATGAAGGTGACGTGGCGTTACTAGCAGTGAACTGGGGAAGTCCCGGCACACTCACTTGCAGACACAGCCAAGATGCCCGCACAACCGCAGCGTCCCGAGGGCCGGGAGTGTGGGTGGGTATGGGGGGGGGGGGGGGGGGGAATGTTGCGCGTATAAATACTCCGCTTTCCTGGAATCTTTCTGGAAAAGATGGATAGTATGACATGGCTAGTATGACTTCGCGGTATATCAACGCTACCACCAGGCTGGAAACCTGAGAAACCTTCATCAGCAGTTATATGCACTGACTTTAAAAATCATTCAGCAATCTTTACTGAATAAAGTACTGTGTTTATAGAAAGGTTGTTTGTGTTAGACACTTTCTTCCCATATTAAAGCTTGTGTAAATTTACACCTTAGGTTATATTGGTACGGTATTATAAATAGCATATAATAAACTGAAGCGCCAAAGAAATTGGTATAGGCTTGAGTATTCTGAGATATGTAAACAGTCAGAATAGGACGCTGCGCCGGCAAAACCTGTATAAGGCAACAAGTGTCTGGCGCAGTTGATAGATCGATTCCTGCTGCTACAATGGCTGTTTATAAAGATTTAAGTGAGTGTGAACGTGGTGTTATAATCGGCGCACGAGCGATGTGACACATCTCCGAGGTAGCGATGACGTGGGAATTTTCCCGTACGATGATTCACGAGTGTACCTTGAATATCAGGAATCTGGTAAAACATCAAATCTCCGACACCGTTGCGGCCGGAATAAGATCCTGCAAGAACGGGACCAATGATGAGTGAAGAGAATCGTTCAACATGAACGAAGTGCAACTCTTCTGCAAATTGCTGTAGACTTCAGTCCTAGGCCATCAACAAGTGACAGCCAGCGAACCATTGAACGAAACATCATAGATATGGCCTTTCGGAGCCGAGGGCACGATCGTGTTGCTTGATGACATCACGTCACAAAGGTTTACGCCTAGTCTGGGGCCGTCGTCACCGACATTGGAGTGTTGATGACTGGAAACATATTGCCTGGTCGGACGAGTCTCGTTTCAAATTGTATCGAACGGGTGTACGTGAACGAGTACGGAGACAACCTCATGAATCCATGCACCCTGCATGTCACCAGTTGACTGTTTAGGCTGGTGAGGCCCTGTAAAGGTATGGAGCATGAGCAGTTGGAGTGATATGGGACCCCTGATACTTCTAGATGCGACTCTGATAGGTGACAAGTACGTAAGCATCGTGTGTGATCACCTCGATACATTCATGTCCATTGTGCATTCCAAAGGACTTGGGCGATTCCAGCAGGACAATGCGATACCCCCCCCCCCCCCCCCCCACGCCCACAATTGCTATACAGTGGCTCCAAGAATACTCTTCTGAGTTTAAGCACATCCGCTGGCCACCAAACACCCCAGACGTGAACATTAGTGAGCATATCTGGGATGCCTTGCAACATGCTGTTCAGAAGAGACCTCCACCCTCTCCTAATCTTACGGACTCATGAGCAGCCTCGCAGGATTCTTGGCATCCGTTCTCTCCAGCTCTACTTCAGACATATTTCGAGTCCATGCCACGTCGTGCTGCGGCACTTCTGCGTGCTCACGGGGGCCTTATACAATATTAGGCAGGTTTACCAGTTTATTTGGCTATTCAGTGTAGTTTTTAGCACATATGTTAAAGGTGTACCTGGCTCACAGTTTTTTTTTCTAGGACATGATAGATTTTCCTACACAGAGTGACATCGTAGTACCACTCTCTGCCTCTTCTTTCGGATAAAGGATCCATTGCATGGCAGTGGGTTCCAGAACGAAGACGAGGCGATTTTGAAGTTAGGATACAAGCTGAACAGTCAAACCGAAATAGTCCATCACAGGAAAATGTATGATATTAAAGGGTGCATAGGTAGGGAAGGACTTATTAAAAGTTTAAGGGTTTGACTTGATTGTTCTGGGGTGAAGAGCCATGCTATGAACCCAAACTTCTCAATTTCGATCTCCATTCAGTAACAGGATTTTTATATTACTTCTCATTCCTTTCAATTCCGACAGTGCTTGCAAATGTGACAAATACCGCAGTACAGCTTGGTTCGGAATCCAAGTCCTACAACTGCCTCGGTACATCAGTGCAAAGGAAGAAAACGGCATACCACCTCCAACAGGACCACGCCCAGTAAAACACTGTGGCGTTCAAGACATCTACAGGGTGATGACGGCATTACATTGAAATTTCAGGAGTAGGCATTATACATTATGTGCTCAAAAGTATCCGGACATCCCAAAAACATACGTTTTTCATATTAGGTGCGTTGTGTTGCCACTTACTGCCAGGTCATATCAGCGACCTCAGTAGTCATTAGACATAGTGAGAGAGAAGAAAGGGGTGCTCCGCGGAACTCACCGACTTCGAACGTGGTCAGGTGATTGAGTGTTACTTGTGTCTTCATCGGTACGCGACATTTCCACTTTCCTAAACATCCGTACCTCCACTGTTTCCGATGTGATTGTGAAGTGGAAACGTGAGGGAACATGTACAGCACAAAAACGTACACGCCAATCTTGTCCTGTTGACACACAAAGACCGCCGACGTTTGAGGAAGGTCGTAATGTGTAAGAGGCCGACATCTATCCAGACCGTCACACAGGGATTCCAAACAGCACCAGGATCCACTGCAAGTACCATGACAGTTAGGCGGGACGTGAGAAAACTTGGATTTCATGGTCGAGCGGCTGCTCATACGCTAGGTATCACGCCGGTAAATGCCAAACGACGCCTCGCTTAGTGTAAGGAGCGTAAACGTTGGTCGATTGAACAGTGGAAAAATGTTGTGTGGAGTAACGAATCACTATGCACAGTATGGCGATCCGATGGCAGGGTATAGGTATGGCGAGTGTCCGATGAACGTCATTTGCCAGCGTGTGTAGTGCCAACAGTAAAATCCGGTGGCGGTGGTGTAATGGTGTGGTCGTGTTTTTCATGGATCCGGCTTGCACCCCTTGTTGTTTTGTGTGGCACTATCACCGCACAAACCTACACTGATGTTTTCAGCACCTTCTAGCCTCCCACTATTGAAGAACAATTCGGGGATGGCGATTGCATCTTTCAACACGATCGAGCATCTGTTCATAATTTTTGGACAACATGGTTGTGGAGAGAAGCAGCGATTTGTATGATTAATCGATAATTCAAGAACAGTCTTAATCGCTTTTATTATTGTTATAATACCGCCAACCGGTTTCAACCCGACGTAGGGGTCATCGTCTGGGCGTTTACACCATTGGTCGACTGCTGGTCGTGTCACTCCTGTCTACGTAACGTTATGCAGACAGGAGTGACACGACCAGCCGTCGACCAATGGTGTAAACGCCCAGAAGATGCCCCTACGTCGGGTTGAAGCCGGCTGGCGGTATTATAACAATAATCAATGCGATTACGACTGTTCTTGAATTATTGACCTGTTCATACTGCACGGCCTGTGGCTGAGTGGTTGCACGACAATAATACCCCTGTAATGGACTGGCCTACACAGAGTCCTCACCTGAACCCTATGGAACACTTTTGGAATGTTTTGGAACGCCGACTTCGTGCCAGGCCTCACCGACCGAAATCGATACCCCTCCTCAGTGCAGCAGTCTGTGAAGAATGGGCTGTCATTCCCCAAGAAATCTTCCAACACCTGTATGAACGTATGCCTGCGAGAGTGGTAACTGTCATGGAGACTAAGGGTGGGTCAACCCCATATTGAATTTCAGCATTATCGATGGAGGGCGCCACATACTTTTACGTCATCTTCAGCCAGGTTCAAAAATGGTTCAAATGGCTCTGAGCACTACGGGACTTAATATCTGAGGTCATCAGTCCTCTAGAACCTAGAACTACTTAAACCTAACTATCCTAAGGACATCACACACACCCATGCCCGAGGCAGGGTTCGAACCTGCGACCGGAGCGATTACACGGTTCCAGACTGAGGCGCCTAGAACCGCTCAGCCACTCCGGCCGGCTTCAGCCAGGTGTCTGGATACTTTAGACCACATAGTGTATGTGAGGCAGCGCGTCAGTAACAGCATCCATTATAAAATCGTCGCACCACTAACCTGAAGAGCGAGCTTGTGAAAGTCGCGCTCGAACACAGCAGTGTGCACCATACGGAAGATCCAGATGGTAGCAGTGTCTACGGTACTGATCAGCAGTATGAAGACGTCCACGTCCTCAGTGCCCAGTTGGATCAGCGCGGCGCTCTCGGAGCAGATGAAGCACAGGGCGAAGGATATCATCACTGCGGTGCACAGTCGGAAGAGGAGAGGTGATCTGGAGGCGGCGTGAGGGTGTCGCAGGACGGCGGTCCAGTGCAGGGGCCGCAGCAAGTGGTTCATGTCGCTGGCCGCCGCTGCCGCCGCCGCAACCGAAGACTCTGCTGCCGCCGCGGCAGAAGGTGCAATTCCCATCGTGAACCAAGGGTGGTACTCCCTGCATAGATTGACATGACTATGGGCATTCATCGAGAGTTAATATCAAATATTCTCCTAAAAGGTCAGATATTAGGAAATTATTGGAAAAATCGTTGCCTAAGCTAGTTCGGTTGCCCCATGACAGTACGGTAGTACAATCGTCGTTGATCGTGACACACGCGACGTTTTCACATATCATATCTTGGTTTTTCCTCTATGTTAACCCTGTTTGATATTCAGTGACCGTTTTATCATTCCTCACACCTACAGCCTGCTGTGCAACAGGTATTCCTGAAGATCGCTTGGAATAGGTACAGAAATGAGAGAAACATGCTGGGACACCAAAGTACGGTCACGCAAAAACTTTACGACTCAATTACTATAGAGAGTGACTGTGCTGATCGTCAGATTGATACAGTATGGAGCTTACATATTTTACAAAAATAGCAGTACACAGGAATCAAATTGCAGATTATCCGAGTGTTCAACATGAACTACTGAGGTATGAGGATGAAGGTGAGCAACACAAATGGATAAATTTCAGAGGCATTGTATAATGCTCTATCGACTGCTATATCTGGGGCAAGATTGTGCAGTACTGGAAAGGTTCGCCATTGTTGAGTCGCAGTTTTAGTACGTTATACTGCACACAAAGGGGGCATAGTTTATGTAAGAAACAAAAGTTAAACTATAACAAAATGACCTAAATGAGCGTCACACAAGAAGAGTTCAATGCATTTTAAAGCAATATTTTGCCGTCCTTTTTGTTATTTTGACTCATCGTTGTTCTGATGGGTTGATGCGGCCCGTCACGTGTCCGCTCCTGGGGCTACCTCTTCACCTCATACAAGTACTGGCAAGCAGCATCCTCAGTTATTTGTGGGATGTATTCAACCTGTGTTTTACCCTCTGCTGCTCCCTTTAGTACCTTGGAAATTATTCCCTGATTTCTTAACACTTGTCCATTCGTCCTATCCCTCCTCCTTGTCAGCGTTTTTCATATGATCCTTTCTTCACCAATTCTGCGGAGTACCTCTTCACCCCTTACCTTACCAGTCTGTCTAATTTTCACCATTCTAGTGTAGCACCACAACTCAATCGCTTCGAGTCTCTTATGTTCCAGCTTTCCCACAGTCCATGTCTCACTAGCACGAAGTATTGTGCTCCAAACGTAAGTTCTTAGGAACTTTGTCTGTGTTCATCGGCATTTTACGTCCTCTTGTTTTGCTTCTAGGCAGGAGATTTAATTAACTTTATCTACTTCGTGATCAATTTTTAAGCTTCGTTTCTCGCTGTTCCCATTTCTGCTACTTCCATCACTGTAGTCTTTCTTTCGTTTACTCTCTGTCCACATTCCCTACGCGCTAGACTGTTTCTTCTAGAACTTGTAAATCTTCTTTCGCATCACTGACGACAGCAATTTTATGACTAAATCTTATCATTGATATCTTTTCACACTGAATTCTAATCGCGCTCTTGAATCTTCCTTTCATTTCCGCCATTACTACTTCGATGCAAAGACTGAATAATAGGGACGACATGAGGTATCCCTGTGTTACCCCCTTTTAAACCGATCTCTTCGTTCTAGATTTCCCAGTCTTATTGTTCCCTTTTCGTTCTTGCACATACCCGTATGTCACTCGTCTCTTTCCCTAAAACTTAGTTTAAGTCCAAGAGTTGGAACTTCTCCAGACAATACTTCTTTTTCAATTTCTTCACATTCCTCCTTGGCTTCCTTGCACTCCTATGTGACTATGTTGCTGTATTTCTGTCTTTCCCTGAACGTTTTTGTACTTTCTTGTTTCGTTGATCAAGTCATTTCTTCTCTTGGACAAGGTTTCTTTGCTGCTATTTTCTTAACTGCTATGACTGCTTTTCGGACGTGAATAACTAGCACCAGCCGATAGTCTCTCGTAAATCTATTTCTGTTTCACCTACAAGCACATTCCAGTCCCCCACGACTATCAATTTTCATCTCCGATTATGTCCTGAATTACCCGTTCATTGTCCTTATATTCGTTCGCTATCTCTTCATCTTCTGCTTGCGACGTTGGCATGTATAACTAAAATATTGTTGTCAGCGAGGTTTGTATCAGTTCTGATGAAAACTACCATCACACCGAACTGATCGCAGTAAATCATTGTCTTCCTTACTTCGCTGTTCTTGACGAATCTTACTCCTGTTCCGCCATTTTACGCTGCTGTTGACGTGACCCTATATTCGTCTCACCAGAAATCTGCATCTTTTTTCCATTTCACTTCACTTAACCCCACCAAATATATACCGACCCTGGAATTTCTCTTCTAGGATTTTTTATCTTTCCTACGATGTTCAAATTTCTAATATTCCAGCTCCACCTCCTATAATGCTTTTCTTTCTTAGACTGTTCTACCATTTTCACGTAATCTTCTTCCCGTTGGCAGTCCCCTCCCAGAGATCGGAATGGGGGTCCAGTGCAGAATATTTTGCCGATGGAGATATCACCATTTTTTCAACTACAAGCGATGCAGCTCATGTGTCTTTGATGCTGTGGTTTTCGTCTTTTCTGCACACTCATTCCGTTGATCATTACTTATTTTTCCGCCTTTTAGCAGCAGTTTCCACCCCAATGGCCAGATAATGCCCTGATGCTCTGTCTACAGCTGCACTCCCTCTTTGGCAAGATTGTGCCGTTGGCAGAACCAGAGTGACTTCTTCTGATGGAAGTCTTCGGCTGCCATTGCTGATAATTTTTACTCAAAATTAAACAGTAGCGTTGCTTGAAGGCGGGACCAAGGGACGTTTAGATGATCCCCATACCATGAACTCATTGAAGTCCTGCCAGACCAAACTCCTAAGCCGTTTTGGTACTTAAAGTTAACAAGGGGATCAAAATCAAGTATTCGGTCGCTTAAGGATCACATAAAGTCCGACATCGAAGGCGACAGAGGGTAGGCCGAAATACTGAATTCAAATACGGTTCCTCATTTCCATCATCGCAGCCGGCCTGAGTGGCAGAGTGGTTCTAGGCGCTACAGTCTGGAGCCGCGCGACCGCTACGGTCGCAGGTTCGAATCCTGCCTCGGGCATGGATGTGTGTGATGTCCTTAGGTTAGTTAGGTTTAAGTAGTTCTAAGTTCTAGGGGACTGATGACCTCAGAAGTTAAGTCCCATAGTGCTCAGAGCCATTTGAACCATTTTTGAACCATCATCGCACGGGCTATGAAATGGCAGATACAAGAAGAAATGGCTGAAAGCACTGGTATTTTCCGTCTTCCGGAATGGTCATTGAACTGATGTTCTTAACTGTTGGCTAAACGCCGAAGAAGTGTTTGACGCTTTAGGAAAGGTAAAGGCACCAGAGAGGCTATTCTTACGTTGCCGTTATTGATGGAAGCAAGATTTTAAAAAATCAAGACTTTTCGTAGGATTTCTCGACAATGTAAAATGGTGCAAGATGTTCGAAATTCTGAGAAAGGTAGGGGTAAGCTATAGGCAGAGACAGGTAATACACAAGAGCCGAGAGGGCAATAAGAGTGGACGACCAAGAATGATTTGCTCGGATTAAAGAGGGTATGACAGGGATGTAGTCATTCGCCCGTACTATTCAATCTCTACACCCAAGAAGCAATGATGCAAATAAAGGTCAGGAGTAGGATTAAAATTCAAGGTGACAGGATATCAACGATACGATTCGCTTATGACGTTGCTATCCTGATTGAAAGTCAAGAACATTTACAAACCTGCTGAATGGAATGAACAATCCAATGAATACACAATATCGATTGAGAGTAAACTGAAGAAAGACGAGAATAATGAGAATTAGCTGAAATTAAAACAGCGAGAAACTTAAGATCAGAATTGATGCTCACAAGCAGATGAAGTGAATGAATTCTACTACCTAGACAGCAAAATCACCAATGACTGACGAAGCAAGAAGGACATCAAAAGCAGACTAGTACCAGCAAAAAGAGCATTCTTGGCCAAGAGAAGTCTACTACTATCAAACATAGGCCTTAACTTGATTGACAAAAAATTCTGAAACTGTAAGCTTGAAGCATAGCATTGTATGGTAGTGAAACATGGCCTGTGGGAAAACCGGAACAAAAGGGAATCGAAGCTCAAATGGTTCAAATGGCCCTGAGCACTATGGGACTTAACATCTGAAGTCATCAGTCCCCTAGAGTTAGAACTACTTAAACCTAACTAACCTAAGGACATCACACACATCTATGCCCGAGTCAGGATTCGAACCTGCGACCGTAGCAGCAGCGCGGTTCTGAACTGAAGCGCCTAGAACCGCTTGGCCATAGCAGCCGGCAGAATCGAAGCGTTTGAGATGTGGTGCTGCAGACGATTGTTGAAAATTAGGTGGACTGATAAGATAATGAATGAGGATGTTCTTGGCAGAGTCGGAGAGTAAGGGGATATGTGGAAAACACTGACAATGAGAAGGGACGGCATGATGCGACACCTGTTAAGGCGTCAGTGTGCCGTGGTGGCTCTAATCTTGGCTGTATGGCATTCCATTTGCGCCACCAGCTGGCCGATATCGATTCGCTCGTGTATCGCGAGATAACATCTTTCGCGTCGAGGTGTGTGTGTTGATTTGGCGGGGCCTGGAGATTGAGTTAGCCCAAGACCATGTGGCTGGCAAGTTGTTGCTTTTGGGGGACTCCGGCTGTTCGGCGCGGGTCTCGAGAGGCCGCGAAAGATTAAATCGGTCGGGGGCAAGACTTGCCAGTTCGCTAAAGGATTGGTAACGGCGCGATGCAGAAAGACCTACGGACGTAGCGTGCCACCTGCTCGGCGAGTTCCCTGTCATCTCTGAAAGCTCAAATTTTAACTTACCTGCATCAACGCCTGTAGGGATTGGAGGAGATAACTGGCTGGAATCAATCCTGCAATTCATGGCTCCTTCACACGTGAATGGAGTTAAGTGTTGTTATATTATTTTTGAGTACTTGATACTGTAAGGCCTTGTCTATGCTCTGTGGAATTTCACTTGTTATATTAATGCGCCTTAGAGTGATTGAGTGAATGACAATCGGTCAGTGTTACTAATCGCTATTTGTGTTCCAGGCCGTATGTCGTGCAAGTGTACGAATATTCCCCGTTATAAGTTCAATGAAGTGAATTAAATTGTAACATAAACTTTGTGGGGTGCAAAGCAATCTTGTTACATGTGTATGCTTGAATTTGCGCTTCAACAGGCGCTGATATATTCACTTCTGAAGTATAGTAATTTTAAGGAGTATTAACTTGCAACCGGTACTGGCAGCCGCTTGTGTCATTGGTTCACATATTCTACTCCTTAGGCATTGTTGTGTCTAGCATTATTTGTGCAGATTGCTGTTCCCATTTGATTTATGTTGGGAGCGTAGCTTTGGCGGCAAACGATAAGTTCCTGTTCCCAGGGCGCAGAACACAGGCGTGTTTGCTTTTTTCTGTGCTGGCACTTCCCCCGCCTCACGGCGTCTGGGTTGGCCGGCAGTCTGGTGCCCCTTGAGAAGAAACCAATAGTTTGCTGTATTTGGTAAATTTAAGAAGTCCAGAGGGCTTAAGGCGTGTTTGCAAAGCCCACGATTCCTCTTCGTTATATCTCATTAACTACTCGTGTAAACCTTGCATTCTTATCATTAGTTCTCAGCGCATTACGACCTGTTACATACAAATATAAGCTGTCGAATCTTCCATTGGTCCACAATCAGTAATTAACTGCTCGTATTGTGAAACTTAGACGCTCGTTCCTTATTGGCTGTGATAGTTACCTGCTGTAGCTCTCAGCTTACTTTGAATTTTCGGTGACTGCATATTTATGAAGGTCCTTATCAACGTTTCTGCTTGTTTGTACCAGTTGGAAGTACGTTTCAACTGCATGTATTCTCAACTAATCTTGAATTCTGGACAACTGTATATTTATTAATGGGTTGGACTGTACCAGTTGGAATTTACATTTAATTTTTATACCTTCCCAGCTTGTCTGTTTTGAGGGATAGTGTATTTTATTGCTTAAGGGAATTTTTTTATTAAGGCTTACGCATAGCTAAACTTCTTGTATTTGGATGAAGGTTATCCAGCTGTGTAGCGGTTACCCACAATTGTAAATTTTAGTACATTTAATGGCTGTCATTGTAATTCAATTGGTTGATAGAACTGTTCTTTGACCCTGCTTGTAGCCACGCCTAGTTGGTGTTACCTTTTCTTGTTTTTGAAACTGTATACTTCCAGTCTGTAGCCTTGTTCTTCATGGTATAATCATTAAAGTGGGTTTTTAATGAATGGATCCTTTTCAAGTTTTGATTGTGAGAATTCTGATTCTTTTAATATGTTTCTTTTTTTGATTTCAATGGTAACATCGTTGTTAAGTAATAAAGTAAATTACATGGAACAACAAATGACGAAATATATCGGTCCAGTTTCCATGTGTTTTTCTTAAAGCTACCCCAAAACTGGCTGTGAACTACAAATTAGGGAATGACTTCTATGGTACAAGAGAGAGGCCAAAAACTGCAGAGGAAGACAGAGATTGAAATACATCCAGCATATAACTGAGGACGTACGTTGCAAGTGCTATTATGAGATGAAGATGTTAGCACAGGAGAAAAATTCGTGGCGGGCTGCATCAAACCAGTCAGAGGACTGATGATACAAAAAAAAAAAAAAAAAAAAAAGGGTTATCAAGCGGTTATATAATTATGAAACTTGATATACGATCATGCATTAGCGTGTTTTATGAGAACGATATTGGTCTCGCAATCAAAGATCTTGCGAAACTTAGCTTACTCTGCTACAAAATCTTAAAAATTACTGCAAACAGCAACTGTGTGCATCTGAAGAGGTTGCACGTAGTTGGCTGATTTTTCAACCTCCTCTTACTCTGTTACTTCGAGAGATCCACAGCTCCGTAGTTAGAGGGATCCAGATGATGCCGTTTTCCCTGATTTATGGAAGTCGTCCGATACATTTCCGCTCTGTTGTTCATAGAAGAAAACAAAAATTTACCCAGCGCAGGCTCAGATTTGTAATTCGCTTCAGACTGGCGTGCGGGGCAAACTTGAGAAATAATTTATAGTCGGGACGAAATATATAATTGTAACGGTAATTTTGGGGGTAACTTAGTGTAATTAATTCGGCTGTTCCTGTTTGCAATATACAAGTTCATAAAAGATCTCATAAATAACGAAGTAAACTTCATTATGCTGAACGCACACGATGCTGTGGTCAATAGAAAGGTTGCAACGCCGAAGGATAATAACGAAGTGCACAAAGAACTGCGGAGGGTCGATGACTCGTGGGTTGGTATGTGAGCCTTAACGTAAATTAAAGTATTGTACTGCGGATCAAAAGGTTAAAAAATTGTTTAAACTGTAGGCGATAAATCACTGAAAGCTGTGACTACCGTAAAATACTTGGGAGCATACAGCCGGAATGACCTAATGTGAAATAATCAAATAACGCTAATTATAGGAAAAACAGATGCCAGGCTGAAGGAATATCCAAGAATGAAAGAGCATAAAAAACGTTGGTTCTAAAATACAAGGAACGAAAATAAAATATTCATTCAACAAAATCTTTCTGGGTTAGTATTAATTTTTTCCGCAGATTCAGATAAGTTTTGTTTGTTGGGTCAACATTTGTAAAACTCCCATTCCTCTCTCTCAAACCCCGACCTATGGGGAGAGAGGGGGGGCTTTTAGTTTCAGCGAATAAAAATTTACGAAGTAAGTAAGTATTTTTTTATTTATCGGTAACCCTTTTCCACGGAAAAATGAGAACATGGATATTCTTGAACTACAGCGCCAACTACCAAGAATCAAAACAAATGTTTAAGACAAAATGTATGTAGTTTTTGTGTAGAATCTGATACTGCAATAAAAATGTGGGTTCCCATCTGAAATTTTAAAGTTGCCACTCACCCCACCCCCAGGGGGCGGGGGTGGTGGGCTAATTTTAGCACCAGCAGATGGCCCCTTCGACAATAATCTACTTTGGGTTCTACATATTTTTTCGTGTGAAGCTTATTGTTCGAGTTATTCTGGTTTGTCAACTTAAAATTTACACCCTGTATATGAAACTACCGACGTTTCGGTCCCTGTTGCAAGGTACCTTATTCAGGGTGTTTTTGTTTACAGCTGAATGAGAAAACTGTTTCTTATATACCGCAAACATGGCTGTTATCTAATTCTGATAGGCTGTTTAGGATGAAGGGGAGAGATGTTAAAAAAATCCTTGTTGGTGTTTTTATTATTTCTTTTCATTCGTGAAATCACGAAGTTTTGATTAGTGTTTGCATTACTGTTTGTAATTTGCGGATATCGGCGAATGGAAAACCAGGTGGCAGCTCTAACGTAGCGTTGTTTTCCTGCTTTCTAGCGCCGGCCGAGACGCACCAGTACTCAATGTACCTATGGCCGCTACGGTATCACGTGCGCCTGTACGTGTTGCTTCAGGTGAGCTATCGTCCCGGTAGCGCTGTTATTGCTGGCAGCCAAGACGTCGGAAGTCGGTATCCGTCTTTTCTGTTAATGTTGGCCGGTCGCTTGGCTATTTCTATTGTCTCTCTAATCTTCCTCCTGAAACTAAGAGACTGTTTCGCCAGTACACGTGCTTCACCAAAATCGATATGGTTGTCGCACTCATCCTGGTGTACTGCCACCGCTCACTTGTTGTGCTGTCTTAGTCGGATATATCTTTCGTCTTCAGGTATCCGTGTACTGATAGGTCGCCCCTTCTCGCCTACATACATTAGTCCACATTCGCACAGGATTTCATAAACTCCAGCAACATGTGGTTTGCCAACTGTATCTTACGTTGGGCGAAGAACGTCTTTTATTCTGTTGCTACTTCGTAAAATGTACTTTATGCCTGCTCGGCGGAGAATTTCGCCCACCCGTTCAGTGACACCTAGAGAATATGATAATAGAACTATGCTTTGCGCTTCCTTTTGCTCTACTCTATTGCCTTCATTCTTTGTCGCCATATTTTTATCTATCTTTCATTCCATAACCATTGGCACGAAAATGGACTTGAGGTTTTGCTAGTTCACCCTTTAGATGTGCCTAATCACTAATCCTTTGAGCCCTCTTCGTTAAACTGTGCAGAGCGGATTCTTTCTGCGTAGGGTGACGATGGGAGGCGGCATGCAGGTACCTGTCAGTATTGGTTGGCTTCCTGTATACTCTATGGCCAGGTTTACCATCAGGCTTTCTGTGAATTTCGATGTCGAGGAAAGGAAGCACCCCATTCCTTTCTATCTCCGTAGTGAAATGGATTCTGCTGTGCTGCTGGTTGAAGTGTTGGTGGAAATTTCGTAGTTCTTCTCCTCCATGTGGCCAGATAAGGAAAGTATCGTCAACATGTTGGAGCTAACATTCAGGGCGTAATGGTGCGGACTGGAGCACTGTTTCTTCAAATCCTTCCATAAG
Organism: Schistocerca americana; assembly: GCF_021461395.2. Lineage (NCBI taxonomy): Eukaryota > Metazoa > Arthropoda > Insecta > Orthoptera > Acrididae > Schistocerca > Schistocerca americana. Next base: position 337,474,190 of record NC_060124.1, read on the forward strand.
ACGTCTGCTGCAATAGGCGGGAGAGGGGATCCTATAGATACACCATCTGTCTGTTCATAAAATTGCCCTTTCCACCTGAAATAGGTGGTCGTTATGGTGGTTAAACAGTGGCGCACTTGATCGGAGACATCGGGTGCCATGCGTTCCTCTAAGATGTTCATTGTGTCTTTACCGGTACGTTCGTCAATAAAGACTTCACGTCGAAGCTAACCATCAGGTCGGTCGCCGATATAAACTTTTGTTTTAAAAGTTCCACAAAATGGAAGAAAACTGGAAATTTGCAGTGAGGGCTTATGTGACCAAACTGCTGAAGTCATCAGTCTTAAGCTTACGCACTACTTAATCTAACTTAAACTAACCTACACCAAGGACCACACACACACCCATTCCCGAGGGAGGACTCGAATCGCCGCCGGAGGGAGCCGCACGGGCCGTGACAATACGCCATAGACCGCACGGAAACCTCGCATGGCCCACAAAATGGGTGGAGTCCTTAATGTACGAGTTTTTGTGGCCGAGCATATGTTGCAGCTCTGGAGCCAGTTCCCTTGGTACTCACATCCGGTCGTAAAGGAAAGGCTTCTTTATGGACCTTCGGTATACCGTATATTTTTGGTGCCTGTGGAACTTGTGGGATGAGTCTTCTGGGCGTGTCGGAATTCATTTTAGTTTGCTTTAGCAGTGCTTGCGTCGACCTGATTACCTTGGCCTTCGAATCTCACTTAAGTTTCTTATAAATGGGTTCACTCCACTCGTTTGCTGTAATCTTCGTGCCCAACACAAAGGTCGCATTTCCCTTGTCTGTTGGTGTTATTACTAAATGACACCTGTTCTTCAGTTGCACGATATCATGATGTTGCTCCTTGCTGATTTTTTGTTTCGGAGGTTGTTTATGGGTCAGGACCCTTACTGTTTCTTCTCTAATCTTCTCCACCTGAGCTTGTGGTAGATGACGAATCGAAGCCTCGATAGATTCGATTATGTCTTCTTTCGGGACTCGTTTTGGTGCGACTGCGAAATTCATCCCATTAGCCAGAATTTGTGTGGCTGCATTGCTAAAGATGTGGCTGGGACGTTTAACCACCGTCCGTCGAGTGTCCAGCCTCTGTCCTTCCTCGGTGGCTTTCTGCTGCATTTGCTTTCTCATCTCACTGATGGCGATACTATCACGCGAACTTGTTGAAAGGTTAACATATTGTCTTGTCCCAGACATCCAGTCCAGCTTTCCAGCAAGGAAGAGGTGCAGTTGGTAAATTTTCCTGTTGTTTTGTGTGGAGACTTACTCGAATGTGGCGGATCCTGTCTCGTAACAAAGCCTTGCTGGATTGTACACAGATATTCTTCTCCCCGTTAGATTTTATATGGGACGTCAGCCGTAAGAATTTGGGCACTTCACCAGGGTCCATGCATCTCCTCAAAAAGGGCAGATCATTCAGCAGTTTTCCTCTTCTTAACCGCAACGTTTCCAGCTACCTGATATTTCCGTAGACTTCCTGCCCATACTGGTTGGTTAAATACAAACGTAGTATTCCTCGGCTATTGTCACATTCAATAAAAATCTTCTGCGTTTGTGATGGCATTATAAATAAATGTAAAACTACCGACGTTTTGATCCCTGTTAGAAGGTACCTTCTTCAGGGTGTTTTTGTTTACTGTTGAATGAGTTTTTTTTTTCCTTTATTGATTTTCGATTACTCCCCCCTGATGTGCGGGGTGGGGGGGGGGGGCAGGGGGCGTTCTGACAACAGCTTAATATGCTGATATACAGCCGGGAGAAGAGTGAAACAAACAAAGGTACGATAACGAAGAATATAAAAAGGCGATAAAACGGTGACTTTGTTAATAACAGTAAAATTGCGGAAAGTTGCGTAATTTAAAATATAAAAACACGGCGTTGACGATGCGGATGAAGACACACAGTAAGTAGACATGCACAATCAAATGTCTGTTCACACGAGATAAAAAGCACAACTAGCGACAGTATGATGGTTGTTCGCAACACTGACAGGGGACGCAAAACACTGAACATTCACTGAAAACAGCACTATAGGCGACACGGCAATACATGGTGGCGGGGGGAGGACCCAGACCAATGAGGGGGACAAAGGGGGGAGGAGTGGAAAAGAGAAAGGGGGAGAGCTGACGGAGGAAGAGGAGATACAGAAAGGGGAGGGGACAGAGCGGATGCGAGAAGGAGTGGGTAAGGCAGTAGAGGGGGAAGCAAAAGGACTCAGGGGAGACAAGGGAGCCAAAGAGAGGATAGCTGGGAAAGAATGGAAGGGGGGGAGAGGGAGCCCAGGAAAAAGACAGAGGGAGGGAGGGGGTGGTAAGGATCAGAGTTGATAGGAAAGGCAAGTGGAGGGAGAGAGGGCATCATCTGGGAGGGGTAGTTTGTGAAAGCGACCCCAGGAAAGGAGATGAAGGGTGTGAAGGTGGATGGTAGGAGGACACAATGGTGAAGGCGCAGCAGCAGGCGTGGTTTGGAGAGGAACAACCAAGAGATGAGGGGGATCAAGGCGGTGGGAGGTGTAGAGCACACCGATACCATCTAGGAAAAAAGGAGCAGATTGGGGAAAGGAGTCGTCATAGACGATCCACAATGGGTACGGGAGGCATATACAGAAGATGAGGCAGAGTGCATGACTCTGAGGATCAGGAGGGACTTATAGAATTGGGGGGGGGGGGGCGGATATCCAGGTGGGATTGGCATAACAGAGGATGGAACAGACTACAGATCTGTCGGTATGGAGGATGGTAGAGTGGTTCAACCCCCATGTCCAGCCAGAGAGGAATTGGAGGTAGTAGTGGGCTTTGGATTGGATCAAGCGAAGAGGAGGGATCCAGCTGAGGTGACGGTCAATGGTGAGGCCAAAGTAGGTAAGGGTGGGGGAGAGGTGGGCAGGACAGGCACAGATGATGAGGGAAAAAATAAGGCGCCAGAAGGAGCGAGTGGTATGACCTACGATGATTTCCTGGGCCTTGGAAGACTGATTTTCAGAATCCACTGGTTACAACATGTGGCACAAAGGTCAAGGTGACTCTGGAGAAGGCGCTGGCACTGTTGAAGGTTAGGAGCGAGGCCAAGGAAGGCAGTCTCATCGGCATACTGCAGGAGGTGTACTGAAGGGGGGCAGGGGTTGGGGCATATCTGCTGTGTACAGGAGGTAGAGGAGAGGGGAGAGGACAGAGCCCTGGGGCACACCTGTGGCGAGTTACAAGGTGTGGGAATTGACGTCATGGATGGTAACATACAAGGGGCGGCGGGAGAGGAAGGAGGCAATCAGACAGACATAGTTGAGAGGAAGGGCATAGATCTGGGCTGAATGAAAAAACTTTGTTTTTATATACCTGCAGACATGGCTGTTATCTAATTCTGAAAGGCTATTTAGGTCTTTATTGGTATTTTTATTATTTCTATTCATTGGTGGAAACCCTACGTTTTGATTGGTGTTTGTGTCACTGCTTGTGATTAGTGGAAATCGGCGAAAGGAAAACCAGGCGGCAGCTCTGACGTGGCGTTGTTTTCCTGCTTTCTAGCGCAGGACAAGGCGCGCCAGTACTGTACGTACCTATGGGCGCTGCGGTCTCCCCGCGCCTGTATGTGTAGCTTCAGGTGAGCTATCGTCCCGGTAGCGCTGTTATTACTGGCAGCCAAGACGTCGGAAGTCGATAAACATCTTCTCTGTTAATGATGGTCGGTCGCTGGGTTATTTCTATTGTCTCTCTAATCTTCGTCCTGAAAGTAAGAGACTGTTTCGCCAGTAAACGTGCTTCACCAAAATCAATATGTTTGCCAAGCACATCCTGGTGTTCTGCCACCACTCACTTGGTGTGCGGTCTTAGTAGGTATATCTTTCGTGTTCATATATCCATGTGCTGATGAGTCGCAGCGTCTAGCCTACATACACTAATCCACATTCGCTCCTGATTTCGTGAACTCCAGCAAAATGTAGTTTGCCAACTGTATCTTTCGTTGTGCGAAGAACATCTTCGGAGAATCGGCTTGATGCCTGCTCGGCAGTAACGCAAACAGCGATGAAAACGTTTGGTTTCCACCAATGTAAAGAAATAATCAAAGCACCAATTAAGACTTCTAATATCCCTCCCCTTTATCTCAAACAGCCTATCAAAATTAGGTAACAGCCATGTCTGCAGGTATATAAGAAACAAAGTTTTCCCATTCAGCAGTAAACAAAGACACCATGAAGACTATCCCTTGCAACAGGAATCGAAACGTCATTAGTTTTATATACACAAATCACAAAAAGTTTTGCATTACCTCGGTTCCGAGAGTTCCGGAACCTATACAGAAAATCGGAATAGAGATCAATCAATATAAACATCATTTCCACACTTTTGTTGCTCATGAAAGCCACACATTGCATGTTGTACCGCCATACAGCGAGACCTTTGGAGGTAGTGGTCGAAACAGCTATACACACCGGTACCTCTAATAGTCAGTAGCACGTCCTCTTGCATCGATGCATGCCTGAATTCGTCGTGGCATACTATCCACAAGTTCATCAAGGCACTGTTGACCCAGATTGTCCCACTCCTCAACGGCGATTCAGTGTAGATCCCACAGTGGTTGGTGGGTCACGTCGTCCATATATAGCCCTTTTCTATCTATCTCAGGTATGTTCGATAGCGTTCATGTCTGGAGAACATGCTGACCACTCTAGTCGATCGATGTCGTTATCCTGAAGGAAGTCACTCTCAAGATGTGCACGATGGGGGCACGAATTGTCATACATTAAGACGAAAGCCTCGCCAACACGCAACCAGTATGGTTGCACTATCGTATAGCTGTTACGTACACCAGAGGTGTACGTCGGCCCCACATAATGCCACCCCAAAACAGCAGGGAAATCGCTGGACAGCGTTTCTAAGGCGTTCATCCTGATCGGGTTGCCTCCAAACACGTCTCTGACGATTGTCTGGTTGAAGGCACATGCGACACTCATCGGTGGAGATAACATAATGCCAATCCTGAGCGGTCCATTCCTCATGTTGTTGGGCCTATCTGTACCGCGCTGCATTCTCTCGTGGTTGCAAAGATGGACCTCGCCACTGACGACGGTAGTGAAGTTGCGCATCATGCAGCCTACTGCGCACAGTTTGAGTCGCAACACGACGTCCTGTGGCTGCACGAAAAGCATTACTCTACATGGTGGCGTTGCTGTCAGGGTTCCTCCGAGCAATAATCCGTAGATAGCGGTCATCCTCAGCGGTAGTAGTCCGTGGGCGGCCTGAGCGAGGCATGTCATCGACAGTTCCTGTCTCTTTGTGTCTCTTCCAAGCCAAAACAACATCACTTTGGTTCACTCCGAAATGCCTGTACACTTCCCTTGTTGAGAGCACATCCTGGCACAAAGTAACAATGTAGACGCGATCGAACCGCGGTACTGACCATCGAGGCATGCTTAAACTAGAGACAGCATGAGCCGTGTACTTCCTTCCTGGTGGAGTGACTGGAACTGATCGGCTGTCGGACCCACTCCTTCTCATAGGCGCTGCTCATGCATGGTTGTTTACATCTTTAACATCTCTGAACAGTCAAAGGGACTGCTTCTATGATACAATATCCACAGTAGGAGTTCTGGGAACTGGGCTCATGCAAAACTTTTTTTGAAGTGTTTGTATTGGCAATTCGGTCACAAACCCAGAACATTTTTATTGGATGCGACAATGGCCGCGGAAGCCTACGTGTATATAAAATATTCAGTGTAGAGTGATAACCATTGCTATGGGATCGCCGAGAAACCGAAAGAATGGTATGTAGATGATCAACAAACAAAAGTGTTAGACGATACAAAAAGGTTTTGTGTATCACTGAGGAATTTACTGTTGAAATTCTCAGAGAGTACATTTCAAAAGGTCTAGATCTACATATTACATCTTTCACAGACACCTTGAGAAATAACGATGACGACAAAGTCCGAGGAATTACCGCTGATGTCGAGGTTTTATCGACTATTGCTTCTCCCATGTTCCTTTAACGAATGAAACAGGGAGGGAAGAAACGAAAGGCGTACCAGAAGTACCCCTCACTATCCGCCGTAAATAGAGTTTCGGAGTGGTCAGCTGTTCGTGGTTTGTGGCTACCTTTGCTAACCGTCGATCAAGGGGCAGCGTTCGAGTCCCGGACGGATAATTTATTTATAATCCTGTTCTGAGCTGACGGCGAGGTCCTGTTCTGTATGTCACCGTTCTTCGTTAATTTGCGCTAAGGCTAACTTCGATCTTTCCAGTTTCCTTTTAAATTCTTCAGCCAATGTATTCAATAGAGACCTAACCTTCGACACTCTGTCCCGTAGTATGCCAGACCTTCCTGATGACGATATCCTCTCTAATTGTCAGCATCTTCGGATGCGAATGGTGAACTCCAAAATTTTTTGTTCAGTAAACAACACGGAAAACCTGTAAGCACTCTGGGGAAAGATCACAACAGTAATTTTCTCTTTCCTTCGAACATCCAGAGCGAGGGCACGTTGACGCATGTTACAACGTCAGATCAGTCCATCATCAAGACTATTGCACCTGCAGGAATAATCCGCTGAATTACATGCCCATATCACTAATGTCGATTTGCAGTCGTGTTTTGGCACATATACTGTATTCAAACATTACGTAGTACTTCGAAGAAAATCATTTATTGACACATAGTCAGCTCGAATTCGGAAAATATCGTTCTTGCGAAACACAACTAGCTGTTTATACTTGTAAAGTAAGGAGTGTTATCGACAGGGGATGTAAAATTGTTTCCATATTTTTAGATTTCCAGAAGGCTTTCGACACCGTTCCTCACAAGCGTCTTCCAACCAAACCGCGTGCCTACTGGAATATCGCCTCAGTTCTGCGACTGGATTCGTGATTTTCTGTCAGAAAGGTCACAGTTCGTAATATTGGACGGAAAGTCATCGAGTAAAACTGAAGTGACATCCGGCGTTCCCCACGAAAGTGTTATAGGCCCTTTATTGTTCCTGATCTGTATTAACGACAAAGGAGATAATCTCCGTAGCCGTATTAGATTTTTTTGCAAATGATGTTGTCATTTAGCATTTCGTAAAGTCATCAGATGACCAAAAAGAATTGCAAGATGATTTAGATAAGATATCTGTGTGGTGCGAAAAGTGTCAATTGACCCTGAACAAAGACAGTTTTCAAATTATTCACATGAGTAGTAAAAGAAATCCGCTAAATTTCGATTACGTGATAAGTCACACAAATCTGAAGGCTGTAAATTCAACGGAATACTTAGGGATTACAAATACAAATAACCTAAATTGGAACGATCACATCGCAAAATATAAGTAGGGGAGATAGTGTCAAAGACATGACACGTGGATTGCAGTGGCAATCATTAAAACAAAGGCGTTTTTCGTTGCGATGGGATACTCTCATGAAATTTCAGTCACCAGTTTTCTCCTCCTATTGCGAAAACATTCTGTTAGCACCCACCTACATGGGGAGATACGATCACCACGATAAAATTAGAGGAATCGGGGCTCGCACAATAGATTTAAGAGCTCGTTTCTCGCGCGCCGTTCGAGAGTAGAACGGTAGAGAGACAGTTTGAAAGTGGTTCATTGAATCCTATGCCAGGCACTTTATTGTAAATAACAGAGTAATCACGTAGATGTAGATGCAGATGTCGATGCAACTGCTGAGAAGGCTGCTGTCCAATTAGGGGGCAACACGTTTCTCTGGCCTCTCTACAGACCGTCCGTGTTGGTTGCTCTTTCGGTACGGCTATTTTTGTAGATACCCGCAGCAACCCTTCATCAGTGAAGTTCATTCTCAGTGGAATCTTCAGCTTTAGAATTCGTAAATCTGTGGAATTATTTAGCAAAAAAACTGCGTTTTCAACCAGAAACCTCACTCTCGTTCAGTCGTGAGATGAACTTGACGCACATGTGCCCTCTCTATGCGTAAGCTGCTGACATCTATTTTTGAATTACACCGATGAAACAGATATTCATACAAATTCTCGTGTGTCGCCTAGAGATATTTATTATCTGCCTCTAGAATTTTAATATTTACTAGCGTTAAGAACAAAAGTCAAATAATTTAGCTGCCACACATAGGAAGGTAGAACTACAATGTGGAAACGCTGCAAGAAGTGCATGCTTGAACTTAAATGCTAATGAAAACCAAACCTGCTGGCACGTCGAAAGTGTCAGTCGTGGTCAGAACAATATTCTGTGCAATTATGAGCGCATTATGACGGAGTGAAGTGGTTTAGAACGTGAGAAAATCGTTGATGCTTACATGGTGGGCATTCCGTAACAAAGGAGCTGAATACTTCAAGGACCTCCGTTTCTAAGACATACACCGCACACAGGGAAAGCCGAAAAACATTATCCACTAAGTCACAGAGCGGACAAATGTGTGTTTCAAGCAGCTGTGACAAGCGGTCGTTGAAGACCATAGCAACGCAATATAAGAGGACAACACTGCAGAATTGAATGTCGTGAACCCTGTCGGCATGAAAACAAGACTAAGGGAACTCCAGAAACTGGGAACCGAAAGAGTAGTTAGAATTTCAGAATCACTCATCAGTGATGCAACCACCCGTAAACGTAAACCGTGATGCCTAAGCCGTAAAAATTGGACTATGTGTGCTGTAGATTGATGGAGGAAAGAAATTTGGTCGAATGGATGTTGTTTCACAGATCCAACTCACGATACAATATTTGTTCCCCAAAGGTCGTTCTGTATTCCAAGACGACACGGCCCATATTCAGACTGCTCGCAAGCCCAGAACTGGTTCTGTGAGCACCACGACAATATTTCATTATTACTGAGATTTTGTTATGTATCTCGGAAGGAAGGGTGCGACATCGCTATCCATCACAATCGTCGTTACCTGAAATTGCCGGTATTTCTCAGAAAGAAAGGTATTCAGGACCTGCAGTTATCCATTGTGAGACGACTGAAGGCTGTTTTGAACGCCAGGCGGTTTCCTTCTACGTATTAGGCATGGTAATGGGTTGTGTTTCTGGTGTTTGTATACTTTTATTCAATCCCAATTTTTCCAGCAGCCTTGGTGCTGAAAGTGAGCATTTAGTAAGTACCCTTTAAGCTGCAGTTCTTGTTTCTTCAAATCAGTATGTTAGCCGTAGAACCAGACAGTTTGTGTCTTCGAGTCTTCGACACATTATTCGACACGCTATCGGATTTGCAGTACTCGTGACAGCTATTTTTTGCTGAACACGTGGCAGAGCTACTTGCATTAAACGAATATCGCAACTTCAGCTTGCTGCAACCAGCTTTGTGTGCTATTTCTCGATATTAATTTGTACTACGTGTCACAGAATGCGAAAGTCTGACTGAAAAATAATTTAGCTTCACAATTCGGAATATGCAGTGACACATTGTGAATTAATAATTGACATCAGGTCTATTCTTCACGTCTTTAGAAGATTGTGCTGCTGCTTCAGTGTTTTATTAACGTACTTTTTAATGAGACCAAAAGCACGACATATTAACGTGCATAATATGGCTTGCGAAAACCGTAGGTATTCAGAACAGACCCCAGCCGTCTTGGAATGGATAAATAAAGGCCCTGTATGGTTTTCTAGGAAATCGTATGCCGTTGTTCTTAGAAAATAGTGGCAAGTTGAGGTAACGATAATGGAGCTTCTAATACGACATACAACAGGAAACCTTGTTTGAATTATTTGGTGCCACACCTTTATATATCATACTATACACATTTCACAGTACAGCAAATGTTAAAACATAGCTTTTGGTGCTTTTTTATTGTACCAAGTAGCATTGTAACTCACCGATTTATCCCACTACATCTCATTTAAATACAGTTACCACGAATCTTTAATTAGTGGAATGTTATTGTAACCATATATTTTAGGAAGTTTACAGAAAAACTAATTATTTCGTTCGTGTAACCAACAGACAATAATCGCACAGAAATTTTAATGCTAATATCAATCTAGTTATTAAATGGTAAATTAATTGTCAAACTTCGATTCTTTTATTGTATAAAAAGGGAAAATTAATATTTTTGGTAGACTTTTGGGTAACTAACGCACTCAGAGTTACATTCACTCTCAAGAGATTATGTTTCTATAAAAACTAACAACAGATTCATTGCAATTAATTCTTGAATTACAAATTCTAGAGTTTATTTCGATAGTTTAGGCAAAACGAGATTATTATGTAAAATTTGACCCTCAAAATCTATTTCCGCGTTATGTAAAGCACTCCAAAATATGTTCGAATTCCCATTGCAATTAACGAATATCACATATTGTTAGTCACATTTCTGAAGCTGAATTTTGATATTAATTTCGATTAGCAATTTTAGAAACAACTTTTCTTATAAACAGTCATTATTATATTCCAAATTGTAACTGTTATTTCTTATGAAAGAAACGATTTCAATTGTAACTCAATTAATATGACTTTGTTGAACAATATTTTCAAAGAACTTGTACTGTCAAAAAACTATATAGGCAGTGAGCCTAAGAACTCGTCGGGTGTAGGAGTTGAATGGTAGTTCTTTCCTGCGAGCTCGAGTACAAAATACGTAAAGTCAGTTTCTTTGAGACGCGCTGTACGAATATCCTGGAACAATATAAGCATTAACACAAAATACAGACTATGTGCTGCAGTAAATTATTTAATATCATCGACTTTTCACAATGACTCCTGGAAATTCTTCAGGAAGACAATTAATATTATGCATCTAAATTAGCGTTTAATTAGTGGAAAAAAGTCATCGAAATAAACAGAGGTAGGTGCCCACCACAACAACATCATTGCCTTAAGAGAGGTTCGTAATCCACGAGCATGTTAATCGAACATTTTTAGATAGAACGTAGTAAAAGAGTGTGTTAGAAGGTGGACATCGATCACGCACCCATCTCTCCAAAGTAGATCACAAAAGCTGTATAACATTGCCATCTGGTTACTGTGGTGTCCAGGGAAGATGTGACAATTGGTTCAAATGGTTCAAATGGTTCTGAGCGCTATGCGACGTAACTTCTGAGGTCATCAGTCGCCTAGAACTTAGAACTAATTAAACCTAACTAACCTATGGACATCACACACATCCATGCCCGAGGCAGGATTCGAACCTGCGACCGTAGTGGTCACGCGGTTCCAGACTGAAGCGCCTAGAACCGCATGGCCACCGCGGCCGGCATGTGACAATTTATCATCGTACTCATAAAAACAGTTATCTATAATGCGAACAGAGGCCCTCTCGTCTTACAACGAAGCATCACCAGTGGCGAACAAACATTGTATTATGGCATGGACCTGATCAACCAAAACTCACACAGAATCTTTGGTAGTAATGCGACAGCGCAAAATAGCCATAGTAATCATTTAATATCACGATATTGCTGATCAAATCATCACTGAGCCACTGCCTTGTTACAGACATTCTCCCATTGCTCTACAATCCAGATTTTACAGATTTTATGGCTTCCACACAACGTTTTCTTGTTACGAACACTTGCATCAGTCATGAGAGGTTTTGTAATTCCAGCTCGCTCTACAATTCCCTGCTTATGGAGTTTCCTTTGTGTTGTTTTTATTCTGACAGAGTTCTCGAGTGCAACACTCAGTCCTGCAGTGACTTTTGCAGCTGTTGTCCTCTCGTTTTTTGTCACAGCCCTCTTCAGTAGCGTCTGTATCCATCACACACTTTCGTCCCCGTTGTGACTTAGCGGACAGTGTTCTTCAGGTATAGACATTCGATTTGTTGCCCCTTGAAACTCCAAACACTTGGACACCATACGAGCATCAACAGTTTTCCCATTTACGACCTGAATTAGCTCAGATATAATGCACTCACAACAACACAGACACTCTTCTGACCACGGCGGACACTTGCAACACACTGAAGACACGGCAAAGCGGCCGTTCGTAGACAAATACAACAGTGCAACGTGCAGGCTTGACTAGCATTTCTATATATACGTTCAACCGTGCGTATCTTGCGGTGTTTCCATACTCTTTGCTATCCCTGTACTTAGCAGCAAGGAATAACCATGGGTGAGATTCAGTTAGTTATTTCTATATAAAAATTTGGCTATGGCCGAGGAACACGTTTAGAAGTGGGCATGGTACGCCAGCGTTCACCATTGTTTATTACTGAGTAAACCAATTGCAATTTTGTCATTTCGCCACATAAAGTAGAGAAGCGCTGTCCTAACAGTCTATGCTTTTCAGCGCACTCGGCCGGCCGAAGTGGCCGTGCGGTTAAAGGCGCTGCAGTCTGGAACCGCAAGACCGCTACGGTCGCAGGTTCGAATCCTGCCTCGGGCATGGATGTTTGTGATGTCCTTAGGTTAGTTAGGTTTAACTAGTTCTAAGTTCTAGGGGACTAATGACCTCAGCAGTTGAGTCCCATAGTGCTCAGAGCCATTTGAACCATTTTTTTCAGCGCACTCTTTGTAACCTCTGTAATGATTTTAATCAGTTCTCTTGTGATCGACAGATACTGGAATATATGGAACAAATAAATGAGGACGGTGAGTGCAAGTTTTAGGCAGAGGATAATAACTACAAGTAGAAACTTCGGGAAGCTGCGGTGGGCCGCATCATACCACTCAGACGTCTGAAGAAACTCCACCCTCATTCCCTTTTCTCTTCCCTCCCCTGAAACCGGGAAAACGTACGGTAGTCATCGGCAACATGGGGAGACATAAAAGGCTGGTACTGGGATGATAGTACAAAAATTGGTTCCATTCCGTGCTGACCGCCTGGTACAGCAAAAACAATTTGTAAATTAGACTGACTTATTTGTATGTGATGGTGAATGATATTTACTGAAAAAATGTTCTTGTGGTCAGAAAGTTTACTCAAACCGTCCTGAGATGGCTGCAGAATGATACGGTTCTTACTTTCGCTTCCTGATAAGGAATGAAAAATTAGACCCTACCTAAACAATTAGACTTACTACCGACTTGCTGATGCAACCGAATATGATTTACAATAACCCTTACATTTTCAGTGCAACATGATCGTTCCATCTTTTGTCAACGAAATTCTTCGATCAGTACTGTCATGTTGACTGTAATTACTGGTTCCCATTCCCTACATGCAATCAGGATTTCGTTCGTTGTGTACTACGTTGACGACACACGGTTTAAGAAGTTGTAGCAGTAAAGCGTGCTATTATCTCAGTCTTCTCGCAACCATAAGCCTTTGACACATTGTTTATTTCCTTAGACTGAGTGCTGAATACAAACGGTTTGCATCAGAACGGTTACAATATACGAAGGAGTTAAATAATATTAATAAAAACTGGAAGTAATTTCTGATGTCCACAACATTTATCACGACAATCAGATGTCGGTGATTCTTTCTTTCAAGATGCTGTCAGACAGCCCAAATCTAAATGCACTTCCTCCACTAATTAACATAGCAAAATATTTTGAAATAAAAGAAGAGTAATATTTATAGTATTGGAAGTCTAACCAGTTTGGATCCATGGAAGATACAGAGACGATTCAAACCCCTCGACGAATTATCACAGGTTTGTACAGTTTCTAACTGGAACATTACAGATATATACATAATACCTTAACGCAACGAAATGGAAAAAATGGCATCACGAGTTGCTTGCTCTAGAAAGATCCCATGTGCGACAAGTCAAGCGACATACTAGTTAGTACTCAAGTTAGAATGACAAGAATATTTACATAAATTTGGACGCATGTAGAAGGTCACCTACCATTATTTTTATTATTACAAGCACCGCGTGGAAGGAAGTAAAATAACTGGAAATCCGTGCCTTTCGGAATACAAACTTGAATTACGCATTAAAAAGTCAAAATTGTGAAGTAGATATAAGAGCTAATAATTTATAAACAATGGTTTATCCACTTAACGTATATACATTTCGTAATTTAAAGAACCTGACGATACAATATTTATAAACAAATGCAGAATTTCTGCTGGTTTGTCAGCTGAGCACACTAATGGCTCTTAAATGAGATTTCCTACAGCACACTGTAGTAAAGTCGGCACGGCTTATTATTAAAGCAATGCAGCGTTCTTACCCGGTTAGTTTCTTACCAAACACTGCAAATATGGAGGATTTCACTGTAGCTGCAACTGTGAAACAGCGTGCTGCCACCACGTGTACAGCTATTTAAGAGGTCTGGTTCGTGAGGATACCTGCTCTCTTTCTGTGATTTAATCATATTTTAATCAAGTTTTCCCACAAACGCTGCTCATGCAGGTGTTATTACCGTATTACGACGTCGCGCATTTCTCTGGCGATCTCCAAAAGACCAGAGCCACGCCTGAATTGCTCTGCATAAGTAAAGTCGCGTCATTGAGGTCTCAGCCCCCTAATTAACACCCTAATAAAATGTTAAACATTACCAGTGTCTTCCTTTGTCTGCTGTTCAGTGGAGACAAGCACAATCATTTCTTAATTCGTAGCGTCCGATGACAACGAGAAGATTTACTTTGGCATTTGTTCCCGGTCCGAGACCTGCTACTTAATCGAGCTTCGATAACTGAGTGTAAGGCAATCCCTTTCTGTTTCCGTTCTTTTCTTGTTACTTCAGTTAAGAGCTATCGTTAAACACAAGGGATATTTTTGTCACGTCCCTGCTACATGAAAGACGTAAATAGCTGTCTTCAGTCGGCAGCTCAAGAACTCAGCCAGACGAACGCAACGCCGTGACCTCCACTTTCGGTTTGTAGACCGAGCAGCGCGCCTCTCAGATGTGTCGTTCGCATCCGCAACTTCTGCGAGCCTTTTGATTTCACGTCACTTTGGCGATTTGCGCTTCACTGATAGTTAACATCTCATTTAAGTTTAAAAAGGTGCAACATCTCGTTGCAAGTATTCTTAATGCAGAATCTCTAAAGGCGTAAACGAGAACCAAACTCAAGACTTTATATGCAAATTGAAGGTGGAGAGGGGAAGAAAGGAAAGGATAGGAAGGGGATCACTGCTGCCAGCTGCATCGAGATCAAGGGCGACGATTGAAAATGTGTGGCGGACCGGAATTCGAACGCGTGATATCGTGCGTGCCAGGCAGGTGCGATAACCAGTGCGGCAGGCTGGACACAGCGTTATCGTAACTGTACGGATTATGTCTGAGAGTCGTGTAACTGAGGCGGGACGTGGGGACCAGCCCGGTATCCACCTAGTAGTATGTGGGAAACCGCCTAAAAACCACATCCAGGCTGGCCGGCACGCCGGCCGTCGTCGTTAATCCGCCGGGCGGAATCGATCTGGGGCCGGCACGCCTACCCAAGTCCAGGAGGCAGCGCGTTAGTGCTCTCAGCTACCCTGGCGGGTTACTTACTACCTGTGCTACCAACCCATTATTTGCAGGTGATGCCAGCCGAATTGTTTACACCAAGAGTGGCCAATAGTTCGGCTCACGAGAGGTGTCCTGGCCCGAGTACATGAGCGCTCAACCCGTCTGGCACATTTCGCCCACCACCACGCTTCGCTGTCTGACAGCAGCATTTGAATGGCAGTGCAGTAGCAGTGCATACGATTTGATTTTATATTTCACGTTTCTCAACAACATAGCTCAAAAACCAAACAAATTTACAGTACTATTTAATTACTTTTTGCGCGCTACATACTCGTATAATATTTATGTGTTTACAAAACTGCCGGCATACGGACAGACCCAGATAATTTCATGGATTTTGACACTCAGGCTGCCACGTAATCGTGGCTTATTTAACTTCAAAACGTAGAAATCGTCTTTCATACGCATCTGTAGACATGAATATTGTAGTACTTTTGCAACCTCATTAGCGAGACGTGGAAGCTCTGACGAAAGCAATGTAGACATCCCAGGTATTTTCCACGTTAATGATAATGTCCTTAAAACGGGAATTATCTCGCAGATCAAACATGTACATCCGCCGATGGCACGGCCACTTTCAAGAGCAAATGGTCCCGAAAACAGTCTGAAAACACGTGTGAGATTGGCAGAGCCCTAAAAACGTTTAGGCAACCATCCTTGTAATTCTTTCAAAGCAGCAAAGATTTCTTCAAATCTCGCGTTGTCTTTAACACCAGTGAGCTTAGCGAACTTTGCTGTCTTTCTGAGAATGTGTCCCTTCTTTATAAGTGCATTCCCACCAAATCAGAAAGAATATCTGATAATGTCTTACGACGGGTAGTGTGCATTTAATCCCACAATAGCGAGTTTTAAATCTAAACATCGTTCCAGGCATGCCCCAACATACTTTGCATTAGTATACGAAGTCTACATACTCTCCAGTCTCTTAAGCTGTACAGTGTTGCAACTGACAACGGAATAACGCATGCGACTTCATCAATTCTACTAATTGTGCCACCAGTTTCTTCACTTGCTCATGCCTGAAAATTTTGCGTAATGTGTGCAACAATGAACCCTTCTGTCGATCGTAATTTTTCGCTCTTTCATTGTCAACTAAATATTTAAATTCTTTGTTAATGGTATCGTAATACTGTTTCATAGCAAATATGGAGTACGGGTCGCTTACGCGAACTGAGAATTCTCATACCTCTCTGCAGTCATTCCCATTCATTTTGAAGGACTGTGGCGGAAGGTCGCTAGACTGCCTCTTTTTCCTCAAAGAACAGCGAAGGGTATAAAGAGAGCTATGCAGACCGAAAAATGCCGCTCTGAAATGGTAAATGATACATCGCGCTGTTCGGGGTACTTCCGGGAATCACCGGGCAAAGCCGAGTGACAGGTCGGGCTTAGGCCAGCAGCGCCCCGTACACATTCTACGGGAAACGGCGAGTCACTACCTAAGATCGCAGATTCACAGTGTTTTTGTAGACGTGTAAAATGTAGCTACCGCAACAAGTCGCATTACTCCACAATGATTATTTCGGGGATGGAATGGAGGTGGTGTTTTATATCTGAAAGCAACATACAAGGGTTGTCCAGAAAGTAACTTCCGATCGCTCGCGAAATGGAAACCACTGGGAAAATCCGGTAAAGCTTTGCACAGATGCGTTTGGGCAGTGTCTCTAGTATGCTCATCGATCGTGTCGGGTCGCTCTTTTCAGTTTTGAGTGAACAGTGAGCACGTAAAGATGCGTAGGGAATAGAGTCTCCAGCGAGTATGAGGGCCTGGTTAGAGATTTCGCCTGTGTCATGCAGCCCAAATAACGCAACTGTCGAACAGTTCCTTCTTCATGTCAACTCTCGGCCGCACACTGCAGGGGCAATGAAGACGCTCCTGCAGCGTTTCCGATGAGAAGTGTTTCAACACCCACAATACAGTCCGTAATTGGCTCCCCCTGAGTCTCATCTCTGCTCACAAGAACCGCTGGCTATGAAGAGAAAATTTTTCCACAGACAACGAGCTGCAAACCAGTACAGATAACTAGCCGAGAGCGGAGGCGGCTGCTTTATATGACGAAAATATTGGAAAGCTGATACAACACTAAGACAAAAATCGAAGTTGGAGCGGCGACTATGTGTAGAAGCAGGTAGAAGGTGTACCTAACTGTTGCAAATAAAATGTTCCTCATTTTGAATGTGGTTTCCATTTCGCGACCGATCGGTACTTTCTGGACAACTTTCACAGACATATTAACAGAAGTTGGAACTCTTACTAGCATTCCACAGTTGCAAACCAAGTACATTTACAGTGTGAATTTGTCAAACGTTTGTTGACAATGGAGCCGGCCGCGGTGGTCTCGCGGTTCTAGGCGCACATTCCGGAACCGTGCGACTGCTACGGTCGCAGGTTCGAATCCTGCCTCGGGCATGGATGTGTGTGATGTCCTTAGGTTAGTTAGGATTAAGTAGTTCTAAGTTCTAGGGGACTGATGACCACAGCAGTTGAGTCCCATAGTGCTCAGAGCCATTTGAACCATTTTGACAATGGAATGTACAGCAATAAAATTCGTGGCTAGAGTTACTGTACGCAGGATGTAGGCATACAGGGGTGATTCAGGTGCCCGTACTTACGGGTTTTATGCAACCCGCAAAGCCTGAAAAGACACGTGCGAGTTTTTTGTATTTTCTCGCTGGCTACATGCTAGCAATTAGTCCTACAGACAAAATGAACAAGACCTTTTCGTGGGAAATGTCATGTAGTTAAATTTTGTAAGATACGTTTTCGCTGGAGGCCACGGTTTTCGAGTCATTAAATGAAAACGCGATTGTAGGTCGCTTTTGTTCACTTTTCTTAAATAATTCGAGAGGTAGGCCTCTTGAAAAAACGTATCTCATTTAACTAAATTAAGTTTCCTACAAAAAGATCCCTGTCATTTTGCCTGTAGGACTAACAGATTGTGTGTAGCGAGGAGGAGTGTATGAAAATCTTGCTCATTGCAATTATGGCGTTGCGGGTTACATAAAACCCACAGATAGGGTCAGCTGAATCACCCTGTTTGTTTGATTATCTTTTTGCAAACGCCTCGCGTCAGCAGTAACTAATCTGTTGCAGATGCAGCTCAGGACAATATACAGCAAATGAAGTGCATTTTCATTACACCCGCTAGGGAAGAAAAGTCTCTTGCATACAACACCTGACTGCATGACTATGTTCCATTGACCAGTCTGCAGTATCCTACAAAGTGACTGTAATACTCCAGTAGTTTCATACCTTTCCATTAAAATTACATCCTTATTCGAGTTTATTTTCAGTATTTTTCCAATTCAGAAAAAAATTGTTACTGCAAATAAGGAATGCTGGGAAAACATGATGAGCGATAGGTATAGCTAACGAAACTGTAACATCTATGGTGGATATCACAACTCAGCATCCCCAGAGGACGTGCACAGGCAACTTGTCGCCGTCTTCGGCATGAGGGACATGGGAGTATCATACCGAATAAGTAGGAACGAGAGGGACAGAGTGCGTGGCGTTAAAAGCAGGCACAGTTTCTTCCACAGGCAGTACAATACCAGAAGATCGTAGGGCAGGTGTGACAACATCTAAAATCCAAGCAGAGAATACTGGCAGCTCGAACCCTGGAGAGCTGATTACTGGACGATAGACGTCTTGAGTTTCTACGCATAGTGTACCACTGCGACACAGGCAACAGACACTTGTATCATGTACAGCCAGAAGCAGCTGGGACAATGACTGGCATTCTATGTTCAGTGATAAGGCTTGCCTTTGTCTTTGGACCTGGTGAAAGGTTACCGGAAGCAGCGATTCTCGAGTGCCACATTGCAACTGTTGTCGTACTGTTAACGACCAGCACACCATATAGAATATTCCAGGCGAGCAACGCAAGACCCCATTCTGCTATTCACACCATAAACTCCTTGAGGAATGTACACATCCTTGACGGCTCTGCCAGGTTCTCTGACTTGTCGCCTGTAGAGAACACTGAAGATTCTATGGGAAAACACATAAATTATAACAGGCGCCAGCCTGCAATCTACACGATCTGACACAGTATGTGATTTGGGCTTGGAAATGAATTCCTCAAGGTCATTTTCGGACCTCGTGGTATAACGCTTTCCATCATCTTCACTATAGAATCACATACTGAAAACATATTTACGAGTGACGCTTAATAAGTAATGCAATTCTTTTCTCTGAAAGCAGGTTGGTTCTATTCAGGATTCCAATACGGCACCCTGGTGTTTTGCTGCAACAACCTATTGTTTAATATAACTTCCGTTCAGTGCTCCGGCCTTACGCCACCCTATTGGCAGGGCCTGTTTTTCTGTATAGCACCACTGTACTGGTCGACATCGGAGCAAATGTCGTGCTGCATCAATAATCTCCCCGTCATTTAAGTAATGCTTCCGACGAAATGCATCCTCCATTGTGCCAAACGGATGGATGTCGGAAGGTGATAAATCTGGGCATTAGGGTGGATGAGGAAGAACAGTCGAATGAAGTTTTGTGAGCTCTTCTAGGGATTACATACTTGTATGAGGTCCGTTGTCGTGGAAAACTTCTTTCGAATTTTAGTGGTGACGAACACGCTTAAGGAGTCTTTTCAATTTCCTGAAGCTAGCACAATACACTTCAGAGTTAATCGTTGCACCCTGAGGCAGGACATAAAACAGGATAACCTCTGCAGAGTCCCATGAGACTGCCGCATGACTTCGCCGGCTCAGTGTGCGACTTTGAACTTTTTCTTCGCAGGATAAGTGGTGTGGACTCACTCAACGGATTCCCGTTTTGTTTCAAGTTCGAAGTGGCGAACCCATGTTTCATCACCTGAGGTGATGTTTAGCAAAAAATTGTAACGACCAGCCTTGTAAGATGCAAGCAGTTCCGTACAGGCGGTCCTTCTTTGCTCATTATGGTCCACTGTCTTATGCAGCGAGGAACTGTGGGCACACATCATTGAGTACCCCAGTTGGTGGATGAGTGTGTCACCAATACGTACAGAAATGTGTAGTAGTGCAGTGAGGTGTGATCCATCGATCACTTCGAATGAGAGTGCCCTCAAGTTTCAAAATTGCTGAAGTCACTGCGGTGTGCAGCCGGGTGACACATGGGAATGTCGGACCGTTCGCAGAGATTCACCCAACGTCTCACAGTGCTTTCCCTCACTATCAGGTCTCCGTAGGCATTCTGCAAGCGCCTGCGAATATCTGCGATCCTCTGGTTTTTCGACAGTAAAATTCATTGACAGTTCTCTGTTCGGAAAGTGACTTCCTTAAAAATGCCATTTTGAAGGCAACGTATAGCGCCGCCACCTATCGCAAATACATGAAACATTAGAGGCTGAAGCAGGGATATTCCAAGATGTCCCTCACCAAATTCCGCATTATTCTCAACTGAAATTGGTCGAAAAAACTGTGTTGCTGTTTTTAAATTCTTTGACATCCTGATGCTATAGATAGACTATGCATTTAGTTGAACTGAGCATTGGGTTACACTTGTTATTCAGTCACTACAAAATGCAAATGATTACAAGTCACTTTGCAGGCGAAAAGCGTAACAATTAACAGTTTACGTCAAGTTTCAAGTCGCTCCTATTACGTCACTGGCATAATTTCGTAATTTTTGCTAAAGATGTATTAATTCAAGTCTAAATTAAACCTGTGATTGAAAACGAAAGGAACCTCTTTGAGCTAGTAAGTTCTTGACATGCAGATGTTATTTACTGTGTACAAAGAAGAAATTATCTCATAGTGAAACTGTCTGAAACAAATTTTTTCTTATTTCCTGTGCCCCACTACTATTTGTAGTGTAATATATGTAACATTCGTGTTGCATATGATTCGTGTTGCATATGACTCCTTCAAATATAAAAGTTTCAGTGAGATGGATGGGTTGAAACTATCGAATAGGCCTAGCAAATAACTTGATGCTAACTTTCTACAACGTAACCACAAACGTTTCTGCAAGGCGGGCACAAATTCGTCGTTCTCCAGTGGCGGATGTTATTTCCCCCTCAGTACCCTACCACATAACGTGTATCCACAGGAAATGTGGCCTGTAATTGAAGAAGTGTCATGATGAACTCTCCATTGGCAAAAGATTCCGGAATAGTCCCCCATTCGGATCTCCGGGAGGGGACTGCAAAGGGGGAGGTTACCATGAGAAAAAGATTGAATAATATACGAAAGGATAACGTTCTACGTGTCGGGGCGTAGAATGTCAGAAGCTTGAACCTGGTAGGGAAACTAGAAAATCTGAAAAGGGAAATGCAAAGGCTCAATCTAGATATAGTAGTGGTCAGTGAAGTGAAGTGGAAGGAAGACAAGGATTTCTGGTCAGATGAGTATCGGGTAATATCAACAGCAGCAGAAAATGGTATAACAGGTGTAGGATTCGTTATGAATAGGAAGGTAGGGCAGAGGGTGTGTTACTGTGAACAGTTCAGTGACCGGGTTGTTCTAATCAGAATCGACAGCAGACCAACACCGACAACGATAGTTCAGGTATACATGCCGACGTCGCAAGCTGAATATGAACAGATAGAGAAAGTGAATGAGGACATTGAAAGGGTAATGCAGTATGTAAAGGGGGACGAAAATCTATTAGTCATGGGCGACTGGAATGCAGTTGTAGGGGAAGGAGTAGAAGAAAAGGTTACAGGAGAATATGGGCTTGGGACAAGGAATGAAAGAGGAGAAAGACTAATTGAGTTCTGTAACAAGTTTCAGCTAGTAATAGCGAATACCCTGTTCAAGAATCACAAGAGGAGGAGGTATACTTGGAAAAGGCCGGGAGATACGGGAAGATTTCAATTAGATTACATCATGGTCAGACAGAGATTCCGAAATCAGATACTGGATTGTAAGGCGTACCCAGGAACAGATATACAATCAGATCACAACAGAGTAGTGATGAAGAGTAGGCTGAAGTTCAAGACATTTGTCAGGAAGAATCAATACGCAAAGAAGTGGGATACGGAAGTACTAAGGAATGACGAGATACGTTTGAAGTTCTCTAACGCTATAGAAACAGCAATAAGCAGGCAGTACAGTTGAAGAGGAATGGACATCTCTAAAAAGGGCCATCACAGAAGTTGGGAAGGAAAACATAGGTACAAAGAAGGTAGCTACGAAGAAACCATGGGTAACAGAAGAAATACTTCAGTTGATTGATGAAAGGAGGAAGTACAAACTTGTTCTGGGAAAATCAGGAACACAGAAATACAAGTCGCTAAGGAATGAAATAAATAGGAAGTGCAGGGAAGCTAAGACGAAATGGCTGCAGGAAAAATGTGAAGAAATCGAAAAAGGTATGATTGTCGGAAGGACAGACTCAGCATACAGGAAAGTCAAAACAACCTTTGGCGACATTAAAAGCAACGGTGGTAACTTTAAGAGTGCAAATGAAGAGGAGAGAGCAGACAGGTGGAAAGAATACATTGAAAGCCGCTATGAGGGTGAAGATTTATCTGATGTGATAGAAGAAGAAACAGGAGTCGATTTAAAAGAGATAGGGGATCCCGTATTAGAATCGGAATTTAAAAGAGCTTTGGAGGACTTACGGTCAAATAAGGCAGAAGGGATAGATAACATTCCACCAGAATTTCTAAAATCGTTGGGGGAAGTGGCAACAAAACGACTATTCACGTTGGTGTGTAGAATATATGAGTCTGGCGATATACCATCTGACTTTCGCAAAAGCATCATCCACACAATTCCGAAGACAGCAAGGGCTGAAAAGTGCGAGAATTATCGCACAATCAGCTTAACAGCTCATGCATCGAAGCTGCTTACAAGAATAATATACAGAAGAATGGAAACGAAAATTGAGAATGCGCTAGGTGACGATCAGTTTGGCTTTAGGAAAAGTAAAGGGACGAGAGAGACAATTCTGACCTTACGGCTAATAATGGAAAAGAAAATTCAAGACACTTTCATAGGATTTGTCCACCTGGAAAAAGCGTTCGACATTATAAAATGGTGCAAGCTATTCGAGATTCTGAAAAAAGTAGGGGTAAGCTATAGGGAGAGACGGGTCATATACAATAAGTACAACAACCAAGAGGGAATAATAAGAGTGGACGATCAAGAACGAAGTGCTCGTATTAAGAAGGGTGTAAGACAAGGCTGTAGCCTTTCGCCCCTACTCTTCAATCTATACATCGAGGAAGCAATGATGGAAATAAAAGAATGGTTCAGGAGTGGAATTAAATTACAAGGTGAAAGGGTATCAACGATACGATTTGCTGATGACATTCCTATCCTGAGTGAAAGTGAAGAAGAATGATCTGCTGAACGGAATGAACAGTCTAATGAGTACACAGTATGGTTTGAGAGTAAATCGGAGAAAGACGAAGTTAATGAGAAGTAGTAGAGAACAGCGAGAAACTTAACATCAGGGTTGATGGTCACGAAGTCAATGAAGTTAAGGAATTCTGCTATCTAGGCAGTAAAATAACCAATGACGGACGGAACAAGGAGGTCATCAAATGCAGACTCGCTATGGCGAAAAGCCATTTCTGGCCAAGAGAAGTCTACTAATATCAAATACCGGCCTTAATTTGAGGAAGAAATTTCTGAGGATGTACGTCTGGAGTACAGCATTGTATGGTAGTGAAACATGGACTGTGGGAAAACCGGAACAGAAGAGACTCAAAGCATTTGAGATGTGGTGCTATAGACGAATGTTGAAAATTAGGTGGACTGATAGGGTAAGGAATATGTGGAAAAGGAGAAGGGACAGGATGATAGGACATCTGCTAAGACATGAGGGAATGACTTCCATGGTACTAGAGGGAGCTGTAGAGTGCAAAAACTGTAGAGGAAGGCAGAGATTGGAATACGCCAAGCAAATAATTGAGGACGTAGGTTGCAAGTGCTACTCTGAGATGAAGAGGTTAGCACAGGAAAGGAATTCGTGGCGGACCGCATCAAACCAGTCAGTAGACTGATGACCAAAGAAAAACCTACCCAAATCCGAAACCTCCTGGAGTCAGGTCTGGATACGCTAATCAACCACAATAACTGCTTTCAGTGGGAGCAAAGATTAGGACGATCAGACGTTGTCGGCTGTCATTAAAACCCCTTCCACTGTATCATCCATTAATTTCCTCCACCCCCTCTGAACCTCATACGTTTTGTTGCCTATGATGATGTTACAGCCAGCAACTTTTTCTGTGCGAGACATGACACAAAGATAAAATCTAACGAACTGTTAGAGCGTATAAGAGCAATCCACAAATTTCGACGAAAGGCTATTAATAGAGCATCGACGTCTGGCGGAAGAAAATAATTGATGCTGACCAATGACACAAAACTGATTATACAGATTCTCGGAGTGGAGAAAGGGCTGAACGTACCACGAGCACTAGCAACTGTCTGAGGTCGCTGATCGCTCCGTGTTGAGTCTTCCATTGCTTGGTAGTTCGAGAGTTCTATAATTATATCAAACTTTTTATGAGGCTCATTCAGTGCTCAGCGTTGGGCTGCAAGTGCTTCACATGTTTCTGAGTTTTGTTGGTTCCGGCTGCTATGAAACAGACCAAATAATCTGAGCAGTTGAGAATTTGCTCCAATGTTCTTTGACATATTGTCAGGGCGCTTTCTGGTCCAAAGGCTAATGTACGGTATCGGTACACTGTCCACTCAGATTAACGTGATCACCACCTACTTCGACGTCTACGTGCAGTGGATTGAATATAAAGAGTGTTGGGAAGACGCGGGATACGCCCCAACAACATATGTAAGCTACAGCCATTGTCATAATGCGGAAACGGAGCGTTTTGTTTGACGCCCAAAGGGTCTGATCATTGGCTGTCGGACTAAGGATGGAAGAACTTCCCAGACGGCTAAGTATGTACACTACACGCCTATTGCTGTGGCTAAAGTATACCCTGCATGGCAACATGACGCTATCCAAAATCGGAGCCAAGGTAACTGTGAAGCACCACAGGCCATAGGTAAGAGGGATGAGCGGCGATTACAGAAATGCCTAAATGAGAATAGACATGCAACTGGTGAGCAATTGAACGCCTAGGGCTCACCGATAGTGTCTCCTTGACTGTCATTCAGTGAACATTGGTGCGTATGAGCGTCAGCAGGTATTCCTTGATTCAAGCATCCGGGGTGACTGCTGTTCATCGGCGACGAAGTCTGGATTTTGCACGGCAGTACCGAAACTGAGTGGCGACACATGTCTTCTTCAGACGTGTTTTGTTAGTAAAAGAAACACGCTGAGGAAGGCCACTTGTACGAAACGTCGGAAGCTTTACGTAATGACCATACAGTCAGAGACCCACAAGAATTTTATTGGCTGTGACACTGTCCATGACAGTCTACACTTCAGTTCAACCAATAGTTGGGAAAATTACAGTTTTGTACGTGGTAGACGTGAGAACGCTTTCTGCCAAACATTACTAAATGCCTTCTCTGAAATCTACCTAGAAAAGAAAGCTCGAAATAGACCTAATCCACAAGTAGCTTCACTAGTAAACAAGTGGGAATGTTACATACACTGACTAGCCAGAACATTATGACCACCTATCCAATAGCTGGTACGTCCACCCTTGGCACGGATAACATTCGTTACGCGCCGTGGCATGGAAGCAATGGGGCCTTGGCAGGTCGCTGCACACAAGTCACTTCCAGGAAGGATACGATGAGAGGGTTACGAGGGTTGTCCAGGAAGTAAGTTCCGATCGGTCGCGAAATGGAGACCACTGGCAAAATCCGCTAAAGCTTTGCACAGATGTGTTGGACAGTGTCTCTAGTATGCCCATCGATCGTGTCGCTTCGCTCTTTTCAGTTTTGAGTGAACAGTGAGCACGTAAAGATGCGTAGGGAATAGCATCTACCGTCAAGTATCAGGGCCTGGTTAGAGATTTCGCCTGTGTCATGCAGCCCACTCAACACAACTGCCGAGCAGTTCTTCCTTGCCAGCCGCGGTGGTCTAGCGGTTCTAGGCGCGCAGTCCGGAACCGCGCGACTGCCACGGCCGCAGGTTCGAATCCTGCCTCGGGCATGGATGTGTGTGATGTCCTTAGGTTAGTTAGGTTTAAGTAGTTCTAAGTTCTAGGGGACTGATGACCACAGATGTTTAGTCCCATAGTACTCAGAGCCATTTGAACCATTTGAAGCCAAGTTCTTCCTTCATGCCAATTCTCGGCCGTACACTGCAGGGGCAATGAAGTGCTCCTGCAGCGTTTCCGATTAGAAGTGTTTGATCACCCACAATACAGTGCATAATTGGCTCTTCCTGAGTCTCATATGTGCTCACCAGAGCCGCTGGCTATGAAAAAATTTTTCCACAGACAAGCTGCAGACCATTGCAGATAACTGGCCGAAAAGACAGGCGGCTGCCTTATATGACGAGGTTATTGGAAAGTTGATAGAACACTACGACAAAACTCGAGGATGGAGCGGCGACTATGTAGAGAAGTAGGTGAAAGGTGTACCTAACTGTCGCAAATAGAATGTTTCTAGTTTTCGCTGTGGTTTCCATTTAGCGTCCGATCGGAACTTACTTTCTGGACTACCCTCATATCTCAGATATGTTCGATGCGGTTGAGATATGGCGAGCTGGGGGACTAGCACAACAATTGGAGCTCGCCACTGGCTTCCTCGAATCACAACATCACACTACTGGCCTTGTGGCATGGTGCATTATCTTCTTGAAAAATGTCACTGCTATCGAAAAATATGATCGTCAAAAGGTGCATACGTCGTCTGCAACCATTGTACGATACACCTCGACCTTTATGGAGCCTTTCACGAGCTTAAGTGGACCCATGGATGTCCATGTGAATGTTCCCCAGAGCATAATGGAGCCTCCACCAAATCGTCTCCGCGTCGCAGTACAGGTGTCGAGAAACTGTTCCCTTGGAAGATGACCGATTCACTCCCTCTCATCGGCATGTTGAAGAAGGTTTCATCAGACCGTGCAACACTCTGCCACGCGCCAACGTCTAGTGCCCATGGACACGTGTCCATTTCAGTCGTAGTTTCCAATAACGTGGTGTTATCATTGGCACATTCATGGCTCGTCGGCTGAGGAGGCCCATCATTAGGAGTGTTCGGTGCATTGTGTGTTCAGATACACATATACTCCGCCCAGTATTAAAGTCTGATGTTATTTCCATCACAGTGTTGGCTATCCAGCCCCACTATGTGATTGCGATTTCACCTTGGTTTCAGCATGTTTTGAACACACCAGAGCACTTCTCGAACACCCAACAAGTCGTACAATTTCCGGAAAGCACGTGTCGGGTCTCCGGGAGATTGCAATATGCCCTCGGTCGAACTTAGATAGACCATGCGCCTACCGCATTCTACACATGGACAGCACGCTCACTGATACTGCATGGACTATGCGTGTGTCTAACTGTCAGTCATTCCTCCCCAGATGGCGCTGCTATCGGCTGGATGGGTTTGCGTCCACAGTACGTTGGCGGTCATAGTTTTCTGACTGAACCATGTATTTAGTAAGTAAATAAAGAGAGTCGTGTGACATCTCAAAAAGAACCTCAGAACATTTAATTTCGGGGAAAAGAATGCAGAAAAACTGCGACCAAATTTAATAAGAGAATAGTTGACCACACACTAGACGAATATGTACCAAGTGATGCAGTTTATGATGGAAGTAGGGGTAAGGTGGAAGGGGGAGGGAGGTATGATACCCTCACGTTGTTCAGTCACTGTAAACGAACTTCTAAAGGAACAGTTACTATTGCATAGGCAGATATGTTCCAAATGCAATATCTTCTCTATCGATAGGGCATTGCGTTAATCCTAGAATCACTGCCGTAGACATATGTCGCCGAAAGATTGCTCGCAAAAACAAAAATTACTCTGGTGATATACGAGGGCCGTTCAATAAGTGACACAACACAAATTTTTTCTATGCCATTTTCGGTTGAAAAATGCGGAATTTGCTGTGGGATATCTTGAAATATTCCCGTACAGTTCCATAAAATTCGAATAGGTGGCGGCGCTATATATAGCCTTCAAAAGGGTGCCTGTAACAGAAGTGTGTTCCAGGCAGATAGCTGTCACTGAGTTTCGTTCGGTGGAAAAGAAGAACACTGAAGCTATTCATAGGCGCTTACAGACTGTCTATGGAGATCAGTCAGTGAACGAAACGATGGCGAGGCATCTATCATCATCGTAAAACGGTCGAGCATACCTGTATGATCTTCCTCCTGCCGACCAGCCGCACACAGCTGTGACTAATACACTGTTGGGACATATGGGCACTCATTCGAGGACACCGACGAGTCACAGTGGAACACCTTGTTGCACAACTGGACATCTCTGTTGGTGGCGCTGACGCACTGGACCGCCAGGGGGTGTATTAGAATACGTGTTCCCCCTTGGATTCGCCCTACAGCCTGGATCTCGAACCTTTTGGCTTCCATCTTTTGACCCAATGAGGGGTAAACTTTGGAGGAAACAGTACCTGGACAATGGAGAGGTTATTGATGCTACGAAGTCTGGTAGCAAGCAGGCATACAGACCCTTCCAGTAAGACGGCATAACGTCAGTGCATTCATAGGAGATTATGTTGAAAAGTAGGTTTTGAATCAAAAGAATGGGCAAGAATATGTTGTATTGGAATACTGAATAAAACTAACCTGCTTTCAGAAAAAATTGTGTTGAATTATTTATTGAATGACCCACATATATAGACTCTCATGGTACCAAGGTTAGTGTCCTCACACTCGTGGATATCAAAGGAACTGAAATTAGGGCTATCCGAGTAGTAAAGAACTCCATTTTAATTCCTTCCTTTCTAAGGAGAATGCACTCTGTACTGTCCCAGTTTGCCTCTGGCACCACTGCACGAACGTGTGATAAACTCAGATGACAAAAAATAATGTGTAGCGATATGGACTTATACAGAATGTGGTGGTATCGCATACACAATGCAGAAAGGGGGAGGGTTCTGGATGATCTGTCATATGTACTCCTATGATTCATGAGAGAAAGTTTCCAATATGATTGTGGTTACATGATGGGAAATAACAGACTTCGAACGGCGAATAGTACTTTGAGCTAGATACATAGGACACTCAAAAGAGTGCCGAAAATACCTCTCTCCATGGACAACGCAGGGGCCGATGGCCTTCACTTAACGACCTATGGCACTGGCACTTTCATAGGATTGTCAGTGGTAACAGACAAGAAACACTACATGAAATAACCACATAAATCAGTAAGGGACATATGACGAACTTCTCCGTTGGGAGAGTGCAGCGAAATTTGGCATTAATGGGCTATAACACCAGACGACAGACGCCAGTACTTTAGCTAGCACCACAACACCGCCTGCATCACCTCATAAGTGGGACAACAAGGACACCACAGCTATTTCTGGTTGCCTACATCAAGGCAAGTATAGATTCAGGGGCAAACCGATTGTTCCCTTTTGAGTGACAGGTCCTTAACCTATTTTTCTCCTAAGAGCACAATGACCCCTCAGAGGATAATCCATCCTTTTCATTCACAGATCCTCAATCTTTTGTTTGGGTAAGTTGTTCTCCATGTCACCCCCATTCCTCCCCACGCTCTTGGAACCCCCCCACCACTTCTGATATGAAATTAGTTGACCAATTAATCAAACTGATAAAAATGGGCAGGAAATCGCTCAGTTTTATGACTTTCGGTATTCAAAAGCTGCTTTATGTTATTTGTACAGCCCACCCCACTATCAGTGTATAAATTTCATTGAATAATTAATTAATTAATTAATTAAATCGATATCCCTCAGTTGTCCTTGCTTCTCTGTCCTTTCTGTAAATATTGATTGATCGATATCAGTATATGGGATAATGGGATACAAGCTGGTGTATGGAATGTAGTTCATTTAAAGAATTAGGAAATCGATTGCAAAGTGAGGAGTATTTAAACAATTGTGGCTCACATTTCATTCTCGTCATGTAAGGAAACAAGTAATTACCCTGTCATAGATCACTTAAT
This sequence comes from Schistocerca americana, assembly GCF_021461395.2. Taxonomy (NCBI): domain Eukaryota; kingdom Metazoa; phylum Arthropoda; class Insecta; order Orthoptera; family Acrididae; genus Schistocerca; species Schistocerca americana. The sequence goes on from NC_060124.1 coordinate 337,504,486, forward strand.
GTATCTTAAAATGTCCTCATGTCTCGCCATCAGCACTGGCTGCCCTAGCCGTGCACCCTACCCAACAGCAATGGCTATTGGCTGCCTCACCATGCAGGCGCATGCACCAGCGTGCTCTCGCTTGTGTGCTGACGATCTGCAACTACCGGCATCTATGCCAGACACTGCAAGTAGCAGTGAGCTAAGCCCTCCTCAAACAAAAACACCCTTTATGTCAACATCCACAGCCATCTCAAGTGATCTATATGTCTGAATCGACCTGTTGATACTGGATCATCCGAATGCTTTCCTTCAAAAGTAAATTCCAGTCAGAAAATAGGTCCAGATATACTGTTAAAGGTAATAAATAGTTAATTTCCAGTCACATGTTCGTGATGTATGGTATGTAAGGCAGCTGTGGTAAGTACTTCACACATAAAAGTTGACGATTTCACAAAGCTAGCAGCAGGGTGACTCAAAATACGCTTTAAAAAAAGATCGTCGCATACAGAGAAAGAGGGAGCTGTAGTTCTCTTTTCAGTTGACACAGGAACCAGCATGGGATATTTCATTCCACCATCAGCTCCGAGCTGCACAGCTTTCCTGCCGCACTCTCTTGTGTTGCATTTCACTAATTGCTTCAGGAGTTACTAAATCTGGTACAGAAAATCATATCTTGAAGATGTCACAAATGTTGCTTCAGAAGATGTGCCACGGGAAATAATGGATAAATCGTAAATAGAGGCATTTTAACAATTTACTTCACACAGGTTAAAACTACTCGAAATAAAAAAAAACACTGCATAGTAGTTTGCGCTTGGTGTGCTCAGTGATGACATGTGCAGTGGGAGAGTGATGGCAGACAGAGATGAGGCTTTGAAGTAAGTGATTGCCTTGTCGTTGGCTACAGATGGCATCAGTTTTCTGTCATGTGACGTTTGCAGTTAATGATAGAACTTCATGTATTGGGTGTATGGATACTGTATGCTCTAAGCCGAATTCAGCCAGTGGCCTCATATCCATCTCTGCAGTAGAAGAGAGATTGCAGTATCAGTGCAACTTTGATATCAATTTGATATCAACTATATATGCAAATTAATCACCCCCAGTCCCCCACGCTCCGCCCCACCCCAACCCCAGATGACATCATTAGTTTTTCTTAACTGCCCCCTCCCCACTTTACCAATTCCAACTCCCCCACCAACCCAATTGGCAGGAATTTTGAATTTTGGCGGGAATTTCGAAAGTTGATTGGGTTTTTAATTGTGGTGGGAATTTCTCTATCCTATGGCATTGCTAACATCCCACCCCACCCCAACCCAGGAAGTGACAGGAAATTGAAAGTGGTGGTGCCCTTCCTGCGACTCAAACCCTGCTCTTTCTGGATGGAGTGCCCTACTGCACTCCCTAACAAATGGAAACTGCCCATATGTGGGAGAGGAATGTTGGGTTAGTGTACTTTACTTATTTTTCTTGGGTAACTGAAGAGAAGATCGGTCCTAATTACATCAGGCAAAATTACACAACTATATGCATGGCACTACACAAGGCCTTCCTAAAATTTCAATATGGCTCAATACTTGACGATGCCGTACAGCAGGTGTTATCCTGATGGAAAAAAATTTTCAATACGACTCAAAACTAGTGTCAGATGCAACTAACTCTAATTTACACCTACAAGCAGGCAGGAAAAAGATTGGGGTGTAGGGTAACACCTTTATTTTTCTTTATTTGTGGGAAATATATTCAAATCAAAGATTCAGGTGTTGCATGGAGAGTAGTTTAATAAGTGTATTACCTGTAAGCATACAGTTGAGGGCTGCATCTATCGCACTTTGACGTCAGAGTCCGCTGCAGTTCCCAGCTCGACAATCACCTTGCAATTGAAGCCAACACATGCTATCACAACTGATGAAGAATTCTTCACTGTTCTAATTACACATCGAAGAATGCATCACTGTTCTAATTACACATCGAAATTGTCATAGAGAAAAAAAATACAAAACCAGCTCTCATAATCAATGGGTCATAATGCTACACATTTACTAGAGATTAGGGGAAGAAATTATAGTAATAACAAAACTACGGCAAAAACCGACCCCAGAAAATTGCAGAGTTAGTAGGCTCATGTGTCCTCTCGAATGGACACTCAAGAGCTAACCAATTTGGAGAGAGTTTTATCCCCTGCCCATTCCACGTCCCGCCCCTCCCTCCCTTCCTCCCGCCCCCTCCTCCCCGTAGGTAGAGTCTTGTCCTATCCTGCAGCTGATGGTTCACAAAGAGATACTTATGGTGGCATTGATATACTGTCTCCTGTCTGCAGAAATGAGTCACAGGTAGACAAAAGATATGAGTATGACGCTTCAAGCAATCTGTTAAATGTACTTCTCGGAAAGGATGGACACTCTCATGGTTTTTTAGACCTTATTAAGGAACAACTGCTTCAGGTTGTTTATAGTGCCGACAACATACACTCACGCTCATAAATTAAAGATAATGCTGATACATGGTAAAATAACGCTCTGGTGGGGAGTTTGCAAGTTTAAATCACCTCGTGGTATACCCATGCAGGTCATTTGACCTGCGGTCGTCGCACGGTGGCGCTGGCAGCAGTCCACGTATGTAGAAGTGTGTTGGTGCATGTCAGAGTACGGTGGAGCTAGTAAGTGTGCACACGTTTTCCGGCGTTCTAATGGTAACTGTGTGTTGAAAATAGCTCAAAGAACACATATTTATGACGTTATGAGGGTATAATACTATGGGACTGGAGGCTGGTCAAACACAGCAGGTCGTACCACAGACCCTCCGTGTGCTACAAAGCGTGATCTGAAGATTATGGCAACGATTCCAGCAGACAGGAAACGTGTCCAGGCTCTACAGTACGGGACGTCCACAGTGTACAACATCACAAGAAGACCAATATCTCACCATCACTGCCCACAGATGTCCACAGAGTACTGTAGGTAGCCTTGCTCGGGACCTTACTGCAGCCACTGGAACAATTGTCTCCAGACACACAGTCTACAGACGATTGAACAGACATGGTTTATTCGCCCAGAGACCTGCAAGGTGCATTTCACTAAACCCTGGTCACAGGAGAGCCTGTAAAGCCTTGTGTCAAGAACACAGTACATGGTCATTGGAACATTGGTCCCAGGTAATGTTCACGGACGAGTCCAGGTATAGCCTGAACAGTGATTATCGCCGGGTTCTCATCTGGCGTGAACCAGGGACCAGATAACAACCCCTTAATGTCCTTGAAAGGGACATGTATGGAGGTCGTGGATTGATGGTGTGAGGTGGGATTATCATTGGTGCACATACACCCCTGTATGTCTTTGACAGAGGAACTGTAACAAGTCAGGTGTATCGGGACATCATTTTGCACCAGTGTGTCCGCCTTTTCAGGGGTGCAGTGCGTCCCAACTTCCTCCAGATGGATGATAACGCACGCCCTCGCCAAGCTACCATCGTGGAGGAGTACATTGAAACAGAAGATATCAGGCGAATGGAAGGACCTGCCTGTTCTCCAGACCTATACCCCATCGCGCACGTCTGGGATGCTCTCGGTCGACGTATCGCTGCACGTCTTCAAACCCCTCTGACACTTCAAGAGCTCCAACAGGCACTGGTGGAAGAATGGAAGGCTACACCCAAGTAGATGCACGACCACTTGATCCAGAGTATGCTGACCCGTTGTGCGGCCTGTGTACGTGTGCATGGTGATCATATCCCATACTGATGTCGGGGTACATGCACAGGAAACAGTGTCGTTTTCTAGCACATCTGTTTCGGACGGTTTTCTCAACTTATCACAAATACTGTGGACTTATAGATCTGTGTCGTGTGTGTTCGCTATGTGCCTATGATTATTAGCACCAGTTTTGTGTAGTGCCACGTCGTGTGGCACCACATACTGCAATTACCCTTAATGTATGAGCATGAGTGTAGATGACAAATGTAATGCATCCTTAATACATTTCTCAAGCTCTTTGAGCGTTACTTTCCACTAGAAAGTTCTAAATAGGGTACTAGCAGTAAAAGGCAGCCTGAGTCGCTGACTAGTGGGATAACGGTATCACGTACAAAAAAGTGGGAATTATATCAGAATGTTAGAAGAAGTCTAAATCAAGCTACAGTACCCCATTACAAACAGTATTTCAAGGCGCTTCAAATGTTTTTACTTAGGCAAAGAGTATGTGGCATGTAAAACAATGGTTCAAATGGCTTTGAGCACTACGGGACTTAACACTATGGTCATCAATCCCCTAGAACTTAGAACTACTTAAACCTAACTAACCTAAGGACAGCACACAACACCCAGCCATCACGAGGCAGAGAAAATCTCTGACCCCGCCGGGAATCGAACCCGGGAACCCGGGCGTGGGAAGCGAGAACGCTACCGCACGTGTGGTACGTAAATAGAATAACTAAATCACAGTATAAAATTAAAACCTTATGGTCAGTTGTGAAGGAAGTGTCTGCACAACAGCATAAAGTCGACAAAATAAAGTCAATTCATAACAGAAATAGTTCTGCTACTACTAAGTCAGATATATGCAGCATTTAACAATCTTTTCTGAGCATTCTGGTGAATTAAACAGAAACTTAGTTACTCCAGGAATCATATAACTCTCTTGGACAATACCTGAGCCGTGGTAAAAATTGCTGTTTTGAAGTGCGTGCCGTAGCGCATAGTGTGAAGCAGTCGCCCTCCGCATCTGCCGGTGGCGCCGCTGTAGCAATCGAAGCTTTGGTGTCACCCTCTGGTGGCAAAGGGGAAAGGTTGGCTGTTCACGTGCATTTAAGGGGCGCTATGAGCTCGCCAGTCGGTCAGTCTGGGTCAGTCTCTCGTTCCCAGCTTGCTAGTCTGTCTCTCATCCGCATTTGTTAGGCAGTTAGTGTCTGTCTGTATTTCGGAGTGCTAGTATGTCTGTCGTTCGAATGAACCTTTAAAACCGGCAAATGGGAGTCTTTCCACTCCGCCAGGAAGAGAACTCAGCGAGTGGCCTCCCGGTCAGGGCTTAGTTCCTGCATTTGAGTGTGCGCGTTAGGCCATCACTCTGCTCGAGTGTTCAGGCAACGGTCATAGGTGGTTGGATCGATCGGTTGGTCGGTCGCGCACTGAGACACAAGATGGCTTGTCCATCTTGTGCGTCCATGCATGTGAGGTTGCCACGTGAGTCCAGTGGTCCGCGGCGTATAGCGAGGGGTACTAACTTCGCGGTCGACACGAGAGCAACGGGAGTCAACGCACATCAGTCCGGATCATTCTGGCCGGTGCGAGCTGTGAGACAGGAGATCGGCGCGTCTTCCTGCGTCCGTTGAAGTGGCTGGCAGCGGTCGGATCGGCAGAGCGATTTGGGGGTGCTGCGCCAAGTCTTCTCGAGAAATCACAGTTTATTAGAAGTTAAGTGATTGGTGATATGTTGTTTGATTTACTCTTGCAAAATTATACTTGTTTTCTTGGTGAGGTCATCAGCTGTTTTGCTTTGGGGTCGTTCCACTATTCTTCTCCATTTTCCCACCCATGCGAAGGTGGTTATTTATAAATTGGGTGGTCCGTTTTTCCCTTGTGGAGTAGGGACGGGTTAGAGCAACCTGCGGTTCGGGTTTTTCGGTAATCTCCCTATCAATCTACCGTACGTTAGTAGCAGCCTCTGTCATGTTTGTCGGATCTGGTGTGTTAACGAAGCTATTGCTTGGAGTGTAACGTCCTAATACTTGAAATATGTTTTGATCTTTGGAAACTGATACATCGTCGTATGGGAAAACTTAACGAAAACGTAAGGTAAGCAGAGCTCAAAGGCTGCAGGGAGTGAAAGCTTAGACCCAAATGAGGTTACAGTTTCAAACACAATTCAATTTTATTAAACATTGAAAAACACTTGTTAACAAAATAAAATTTTTTAAACTCCAGGCCTGAAGGGCCGCTGAACAGACACAGCTGTAATGTCAGACCTTAAGATTCAACGTAAGGCGATAATCACGGTCTGAAGGACCCCACACTTATTGACCAATACAATAAGTTACTGAAAGGAAGGGCCAATCAAATATGCTGTTTTGATAATGCTACAAGAATGTAAAACCAACAGTTAATTTACTTCGTCCAAAGGTGCAGTAAAGACCAAAAGACAAATTCGTATACGAAAGGTTTTTTTTTTTTAATGAAAGAAGCAAACAAGATAAAATTAATAACCAGAAAGGGGTTGTGACGTCGTCACTCGGCCTGAAGGGCCTGAATATCACTAGTAATAAATATTTTAGAATGGTTGAAGTTAGTGAGTTAGCACTTAAAACCAGGCCGTGCTCTTCACTACTAGGAGAAATTTACAATCAGCTGTGCTAGGTCTGTCTGCTTTAGGAATATGGCACAGACCAGCAGAACAACTAGAAACTTAACCAACGTGGCGAATCGTCCACATAGGGCATGACAGCAACTCTCTGTAACTGATAAAACAAAAATTACGGAACATTTAAACACATGGTTCAAAATATAACGCCTATCTAGGCAGGAACTATTAATGACGCCCACTGGCCTTTGTAAATCTTCGACTTAGTAAATGTGATGGCCAGTACTAAATAATAATAGCACTCAACAAATTGTAAAATACAAGATCGTTATTGCACTTGGGTCAGAATAAAATTTCAACCACAGATAATATTTTAGGTTCAGTTATTAAGGCACAGAGAATTAACACTCTTTTCTAGTGATGGTTACACTTGACAGTACAACAGCAAATCATTGAATCGGGATTTCGGGCACGCCTGAGCCTACTAAAATTTCGAAACACCAGGGCACACGACCTTAGAGCCAAACACACCCGACGACACGGGCAGAAATTGAGTGAGACACATCAAGTCAAGAAATTCTCAACGTTAGTCCAGAAGGCAGAAAAGCATTCGGCGACAGGTTGCAACCAGCACCAACTCAAGTTATGTCAATCGCCCCAGTTCCACCATAGCAACGCGGACAAGCCGCGTCAACAGTTGCCACGCCGAGCTTCCTTATCACACAGCCCGCCCAGAACGACGGCCGCTGTCCCGAGTACCCACCCTCGTAGCAATCATGTCCGTTCGCAGGAAGTTAGCCGCCTTTCCCGCAACAGTGCGCTGCCACACAACCGGAAACTAAAATCCCCGTCTCACTCCGGCAGCAGCACTCGATACTCCCGTCGTCAGCAGGTCTCTCCACACAATGCAGCGCCCTCCGAAATTTAAAAGCAAACGGACTAATCGCGGCAGAGCAAAGCCAAGGCTCCGGAAGACGACACACCACACCTACGCAAAGATGAAGACGATACGGTTCAGAAACTTTGATATTATTGCCTATGATCTTGAGAGGCGGTATCTGTGTACTGTACAGCATCTTAACTGTTGTTTTGCCAACCTTGTAGAATTGTATATAAGATTGCATTTCATGGGCTTTTATTTAAATGATAATTTTAGTATCTAAAGTCGCCACCCTTTCACTGTAAGACTTTTCTTAGAAGTTTTTAAAATCAAGTTGCGCCTTCGGTGGCAAGGTTAATATTTTAATTGTTAGTGTTTTGTACCATTTCCATGCCTCCAACGGGGGTGCATAGTTTGTGTGCTTGTGTAAATTGTTAAAACTCTTAGTTTAAAGTTATTTGGTGTGTTGCAGATTTGAACCAGTCTAGTCTTTCAGAGGCTGTTCTGAGCAGTCGTAACGACGGCAGTGTCAAAAGGGAGCGGGCAAGGTTCTCTGCCCGAAAGCTCATACAGCCAAAACTTATTTCTTTCTGCCTCTGAATAAATAGTAACTTTGATATTTAGAGGGTGCTTTCCGATTATAATTTTAAATTTGTTTCTTTTAAAAATGCTTTAGGCACTATTAAACTGAATAAAATTCCCATATGTTAAAAGGAATTTGGTTATGATTTCATCGGCTACTCCCTGGCAACTACTTCCATGCTTACATAGTGTAATTAAATGTGTTAATGTTATTGAAGAATCGCTAGTAAATAAAATAAATTTTTAAGAATATTCTTTGAAAATAAATCACGGTTTAGTGCCTTTCCGGCATTGACGTCTGCAATACTCCTCAGTGGTACTGACAAGTGGAAGATTGAGTCAATAATTAAATCACTGTAGTCTAAGGACTCTCATAGGTATGATGGAGTGTCTGAAGGCATATTAAAGTACTGCGTTCTACACGTTAGCTCTGTACTTAGCCACATTTGTAATTTTTTGTTTAAGAATTTTCAGTTATCTGAACGATTAAAGTACTCAGTAGTAAGGCCGCATTATAAAAAGTGAGAAAGGGATAATTCACACGGTTTAGATCTATTTCTATACCATTAATGTTTGTTAACGTTATTGAAAAGGGTGTGTATATAAGAATAACTTTTTTTTATATCCCATAATTTGCTTTCAAAAGCACAATTCGCCTTTAGAAGTGGTTTATCATCTGAAAACGCTATATTCTATTTTCTCTGTGAGTACTGGATGGATTAAACTACAATTTTCGAACACCAGGCATATTTCTTGAGTTATCTAATGCGTTTGATTGTGTTGATCAGAAAACATTGCGCCAGAAGTTTGACCATTATGGAATACAGGGAGCAGCTCACAGTTGGTTCACTTTCTCACTTAAGCAACATAGCAACAGACAGCAAAAGGTTATTATTCATAGTGTTGAGAATGGCTGCAATGTGGGCTCTGAGTGAAGTAAGTTGAAATTGGCAGTGCCCCAGTGACCACTGTTGGGGCCAATCTTGCTCCTTATTTACATAAGTGATATACCCTCTAGTATTACAGGTAATTCTAAGGCATTTCTGTTTGCTGATGACACTAGCTTCGTAGTAAAGGAAGCTGAGTGCAACATTGGCTTTGTATCAAGTAGTGCAGTTCATGACATTAGTTCAGGGCTTGTAGAAAATAAACTAACGGCAAATCACAGTGAGACTCAGTTTTTACAGTTTCTAACACGTAGTTCAACAACACAACACAACAGTTTCACAGAATGGGCATATGATTACTGGAACTGGACATTTTAAATTTCCAGCTGTTCAAATAGATAGTAAACTATCGTGGAAAGCCCACATTCAGGATCGTGTTCAAAGACTTAATGCTGACATTTTTACTATCTGTACGGTATCGTAAGTAAGTAATAATTTTACTCCAAAATTAATCTACTTCACTTATTTTCATTTACTTATGTCGTATGGTATTATATTTTGAGGTAATCTTCCCATTCTCAGGGGATATGTTTGGCTCATAAACAGGCAGTTTGTTCAACTCATGATGTGAGTTTGCCTACCCTGTTAACTAGTCTGGGTATTCTGACACTAGCCTTTCAATATGTGTAACCTTAACTGTCGTTTCTTGTTAACAATATAAGCTTATGGCCAAGAATTAGCAACAATCAGTCAGTTAATACAAGGTATAAATCCGATCTGCATTTGGATCGCACTTTCTTGACTCTTGCGTAGAAGGTGTGCTACATACTGCTGAATCCCCTCTACTGACATGTCTGTAAAGTTTCTATCACAGAGCTAAATCTTTGTGTTCTATATTTGTAAGCAATTTGATCATCACAGCCTGTATCAAAGAATCTACTCATGTATCAGGGAAAGAGACACTATCATTTCCAGGTTTCACAACGAGCTAGAATTGATGTGGTTTGTACTTTATAATTAGAGATTATGAAGTATGAAATGACACAGGACCTGCAGTAGCACCTGCTTTTTATACAGGCAATCATGACGATAATAATAAAAATTCTCATGGTTGGACAAGAACAGATAGAGCAGATTTCTGTTAGCTTTATGAGCAAAATCGCTGACAGAATATCTGGGTCGAAACCTTAACCAGTTATTCCACTTCTTGTAATAGAACCTACCATAATATGTGCTGCATCTCTCTCTCGTGATATATTGAGAAATCAAATACTATCTGCATGTTGACATGGAGCATACTACATACACGCGTATTGCTCCATTGGAGAATATGTATAGAGCTCCAAGCCGCTTGCACGCATCTGTGTAAGGTTTCATGGAGGAAGACCATATCGAACAGACTATCAGTCAGAAGGTATGGTTCCTGTATTGGTCCTTCATAAGCTGTTTAATACTCATACATTTTTTATTCTGCTGTAACACATGCAACCAAAGAATGATTACAGTTTTGTACATAAAGATACACATTTTTGGACCGTGACTCTGAGGTCAGTGTCAGGTGCAAAAACCACCACTAACACGAATTGCCATGGAGAAGAAATAAAAATGAGGTTCGCCGACGACACTGTAATTCTGTCAGAGACAGCAAAGGACTTGGAAGAGCAGTTGAACGGAATGGATAGTGTCTTGAAAGGAGGATATAAGATGAACATCAACAAAAGCAAAACGAGGATAATGGAATGTAGTCGAATTAAGTCGGGTGATGCCGACGGAATTAGATTAGGAAATGAGACACTTAAAGTAGTAAAGGAGTTTTGCTATATGGGGAGTAAGATAACTGATGATGGTCTATGTAGCGAGGATATAAAATGTAGACTGGCAATGGCAAGGAAAGCGTTTCTGAAGGTGAGAAATTTGTTGAAATCGAGTATAGTTTTAAGTGTCAGGAAGTCGTTTCTGAAACTATTTGTATGGAATGTAGACATGTATGGAAGTGAAACATGGGCGATAAATAGTTTGGACAAGAAGAGAATAGAAGCCTTCGAAATATGGTGCTACAGAAGAATGCTGAAGATTAGATGGGTATATCACATAACTAATGAGGAGGTACTGAATAGAATTGGGGAGAAGAGGAGTTTGTGGCACAACTTGACAAGAAGAAGGGACTGGTTGGTAGGACATAGATCCTTGTGCTTTCACAGAAAGCTAGACATCACATGTTGTAAACTGTGCAGCTGTCACAACATACAGTTTGGTAGAAATAAAACAGAGTGGTATTGTTTCTTCTTGACAAAAATGTAGAAGACATGGCAACACACGGAAACTGGAAGAGTCTACGGCATTGTAGCGAGTTTCTAACAGCTGTCCAAAGCTAATGACCTATCCAGTTAATCTCATCTTCTACAGTGACAGGATATCGGATGTCTTGATGTTCCGTTCTGATGAGCATTGTTTCCTCATTTTGCAATCATTAGATGATTACTGTTCCAGTGTCGAACATCAGCGGTAGGTTCCGTTCACAACAAGTGTATGGTAGTAGACATAAAAAGAGATACTGTTATCTTATTGGTGGAAAACAAAAATGAAATTACATAAACACTGGAGGACATCGCAGCACATGGAAGTAGAAATAGTCTGCAGGTGTCCTCTACATTTAATCCCATGCTCCAAAGTGACAAATAGCAGATAACCAGTGTTCCGCCAAGGCTCCCTCCACCGCAACCAAGTGGTGTCAGTCAGTCATTATGCAGTAACTCATGGTGTACCAGTTAACCGATGTGATGAGAAAGTCACTGTTGACTTGTGGGGTGGTGTACTATAATATACTCCATAGCTGACAGCACAACCAGTTTTTGTAATATTTCCCTCCACTACTCTGAAAGTACCATGCATTACATTGCGAAGCAGCTAGATGACTGTGCAGTACTACATACACAACAAAATATAAACGACAGTCTCCTGTACTGATGCAATTACGTCATCTAAATATTTCCAGCTCATCGATCGTAGTGCAGAATTTATAATAACGACTGGTCATCTTTCCTTGTGTGGATGGGCACCACCGAGTATTTTCACATTTGTAGGACAAAGTCGGGGATTTATAGATCCCTCCCACATTGTGCTTCATCAATCATTCCTGCAGCTCCAATCTTATCATGGCACTCATTCAAACGCACAAGATCTCTACACATCTGTGGATGTTGAGTAGGGTAGGGCCTCCTGTCGGTGTATAGTAGACACGAGAGTGCTGCAGTGACATATCAGGCGGTTAACAAGAAACGTGTGATTTGTACCTGATGGCGCTTCAGACAAATGGATATTGGAACTTTTCACGTAAATCAACGATAATATCAATTCTATAACATTACTTCGCTGTCTGGTGTCTGTACCAGGAAGGGGCTACCATGAGAGGAAAGATCATAGAGTATAAATGTATACTCTGATGGTCACAAAGTTCTGCAAATACATGGTGCTATGCTGTTCATGTCATACCGTTTCGAAAGTATTCGTCTAGCAGAATACTCTAATGCAGGATACATTTGTCCTGAATCAGGCATACAACCACCCCTCAAGTTTCCTACCCCAATCACTACGGAGATGAACTTTAAAATGACGAAACAACTTTCTACCACAATATTCTGGTGTCCTATGATGCCATCGTCAGTGTACGTCCACCGCTCAAGCTCAACTAGAACGTAGACAGGAGACTGCTGTTCTGGAACTAAGGAAGTTAATGGATTTTATATGTCTTCTTAAGTCTGAAATGTATGTACCCTTAATCACGCATCCCGAATCAGTCGTGTATCTGATCCCGAATCAGTCGTGTATCTCATTATCAGTAGTAGTATCGGTTATGACGGATGCAACTATGTCTAACTAGAAAGTAGAGTGAAGAAAAACCGACAGGAATACTTTCAATAGCTGATACATTGAAGTACCAACCACACCCTGTTGCTCAAAAAAGCACACGAAGAAGCAGCAACTTCTTACAAGGAAGTAAGATCCATAATCAGTGCCAAAGGATATGTAAAAGTCTTATTGCTGTTTACAGTAGCATTACGGCAGCTCTTGTAGCATTCCTCTTGCACAAAGAAGTCCTGGTCTGATGTTAGTTTTGCTCATGTGTAAGGTAATATAGAAATTCCGCCCTAAACACCACATCTTTCGACTACACACCCCTCAGACTATTTAAGGTGATGCATATGACATCAGTATTCTCTCCTACAGACGGTCCAAGGGAATAGATTCAGTCTGATAAGCGCATTGATTCTTCTTCTCAATAATTGAGGAATAACATTTTTTTGTGAGAAACAGTCATAATTCGGTAAAATATATACTCGACTGCATGTATGAGAATACAGTTATGGACAGGGATTCATATGTTTTCCCTATTTTAACATGACGCCTCTGTATAATACATTTGTCCCCTTTGCTGGAGTATGTGTTATGGAAACGCACGTACTTTACAGGGGAAGGAGGAGGGTTAAAATTGAATACTGCCAGAGCATAATTTTTTAAGCTTGCCTCAGTCTCGAGTGTCGACATACCTCCAAACCACCTAAACACGCATTTCGTGGTACTTTTTTCTTAATTTTATGTATTCTGAATCAGCTGAATAATTCTGCAAGTATTTTTCGCGATTTTACATATTTCGTCTTATTGATAGTCAATTTTATGTATTTCCTATCAATGTGTCGTAATTATACGACACTTTCCTCGAATTTTATCGGTTTTATCTCATTTTCTCGTTTCTGTTCTTGTATTTTTCCTTGTGCATATGGTCATATTGTCAGCATACCTCTGTATTGGTTGATATTATACGGTGATATCTGCGTGTCCTATAAACAACCCTAATAAAAATCATAAGAATTCCCATTTTAACAGTGATCTACATGCATGCAATTTAGATAGGAAGTTCACGAAAAATATAGTAACATTCGCCTCATACATAGACGAAACTCGATGAGTGGTACAGGCTGGAAACTCGTAGTGTGGAAACCGATCTGTGTACTGCTATGGAACATTAGAGTGTTCGTCTACAGACTGATGTAGCGATTCACTTCGTAGAAACTGAAAGTCTGATGCAGTTCTACAAGTTCATCTGTCTTCCACACTACAGTGTAGGGATCTGCAACAGGGAGTTGACGTGTGTACAGAATGCAATCCTACTGTTGCTCTGATATTTATTTTCTCATACTGCAACCAGATGAGCTTCGCTTCTTATTCTTTACACGTTCCAATTTTGATACGTTGCCACAGCCACGTCAGGACATCTACAAACTGCAATTTTCGGCTATTGTCTTTTATCCTAATAGTAAGTCACTCGTTAGTTGATAGTGTGTTGACTGAACTTAGTATCCTGGACTGTGGAAGCTTCCCATCCCCATACCCACAGAGTGGACACCCATGGCAGCGTAACTGATAGAGGAACAGTTAGCAAGTTACGGATTCAAACCGCAGCCTTCCACCGCTGACAGCTCTACACATATACGTATAGAAACTTTGCATTCATATTGCCAATCGCGAAGTCTGGATTTCAAGCGCTTGTACGTTAGTTTAGACTGCAAAAACTCTTCTCAAATCGATTCAGTAGGGGATGAAAGCATATTTAAATTCATCCTACTAACGAGCATAACATTTACGATGCAAATTGTATGACCGATATTTCGTAACATTATTGTCTAGATCCATTAGTGACAACAACAAACCAAGGCATCTTGATGTGCCAATCACGCATCCCTTTATAATCTTAAAGATCCTCAATGATGGCACATAATGGCCTCTGGGTTTTATTTCTACCAACCGGCGCGTTGTGGCAGCTGCATAGTTTACACACATGTGATGTTCACCTTCCTGTGAGAGCCAAATGATACTAACATGTTAATGTCAGTTTAGCACCTGACATAGACCTCGAATTCATGATAGAAAAAAGTTGCATGGTAGTGGACAAAACTGTAATTGTGCGCTGCATGGATGTGTAACGGCCGAAAAAACAATGTATTAAACTGCTTACCCAATTTTGGATATGGTCTTCCTACAGTACAGTCGATAAAACCTTACACAGACCTGTGCAAGCGACTTCAAGCAGTAGCCACATGGTCCAGTAGAGCGATACGTGTGTATGTAATATTCTCGATGTCCACATGCAAACGGTAATTGTGTTTTTGATATGTCAGTGGAGAGAGACGTGGTCGGTTCTATTATAAGCAGTGATAGTACTGGTTAAAGTTCGGATGCAGATAGTCTCTCAAAACTACAGCGATTTTGTTCATAAAGCTAATAGAACCTCGTGGTATCTACTCTCATGGAAACATGACTGTTTTCATTATTGTTGTCACGATTTCGTGTTTAAAACAGGTGCAGCCGCAAGTCCTGTGTTATTTCACACTTCATAATCTCTAATTTTAAATCAGATGTTAACTGTATTACAGCTCAATGTGAAACCTGGACATGATAGTGTTTTTTTTACCGACATGTAAGTAGATAGTCGGAAGCAGGCTATGATGATTACAGTAAAATAGAACACAAGAATGTATTGTATGATAAAAACTTTACAGACATGTCGGTAGAGGAGAGTTATGGAGGGAAAATGTCAAATGCAACCCTGCAGACGGTTGTCTGGTTTCGATGTAATGGAGGAGAGAGATGCAGAGTAGTATCTTATAAGAGGTTCTATTACAAGACAGGCTTTCACGATTTATTTCGTAAACGCAGATGTGGTACAGCTTCATATTGGTATAATGGTACTTGCTATAGTGCACAACGGAGCAACGTCCTCTGGATTTATACCTTATTGTTGTCGAACGGAAAATGATTAGGTTCTTCAGACATTTGACTCAATGACGTTAAAGATTGTACTCTACTGTTATTTCACCTGTCTGAAACGTTTTTAATAACCAAGTGCATGCCAGTTTATTTACAGACACTCTTAGGTCTTGTACAATCATTGCCTTCTCTGCGCGATAGCAATGGAGATACTATCGAAGACAGTGCTGCTAGAGCAGAGTTACTAAACACAACCTTCCGAAATGCTTTCACAAATGAGGACGAAGTAAATATTCTAGAATTCGAATCAAGAACAGCTGCCAACATGAATAACGTAGAAAAAAATACCCTCGGAGTAGTGAAGCAACTTAAATCACTTAATAAAAGCAAGTTTTCTGGTCCAGACTGTATACCAATTAGCTTCCTTTCAGAGTATTCTGATGTATTAGCTCCATACTTAACAACCATATACAACCGTACGCACGTCGAAAGATCCGTACCCGAAAACTGGAAAGTTGCACAGGTCACGCCAATATTCAAGAAAGGTAGTCGGAGTAATCCACTAAATTACGGATCCATATTATTATAGTCAATATCCAGCAAGATTTTGGAATATATACTGGTTCGAACATTATGAATTAACTCGAAGAAAACGGTCCTTTGACACACATCAAGATGGGTTTGGAAAACACCGTTCTTGTGAAACACAACTGGCTATTTATTCGCATGAAGTTTTGAGGGCTATTGAGGGAGGATTTCAGATCGATTCCGTACTTTTGGATTTCCGGAAAGCTTTTGACACTGTACCACACAAGCGGCTCGTAGTGAAATTGCTTGCTAATGGAATATCGTCTCAGTTATGTGACAGGATTTGTGATTTCCTGCCAGAGAGGTCTCAGTTCGTAGTAACTGATGGAAAGTCATCAAGTAAAACAGAAGTGATTTCTGGCATTCCTCATGGTAGTGTTATAGGCCGTTTGCTGCTCATTGTCTATATAAACGATTTGGGAGACAATCTGAGCAACCGTCTTAGATTCTTTGCAGATCACGCTGTGGTTTATCGACTAATAATGTCATCAGAAGATCAAAACAAATTCCGAAACGATTTAGGAAAGATATAGGAATGGAGCGAAAATTGCCAGTTGACCCTAAATAACGCAAAGTGTGAGGTTATCCACATGAGTGCTAAAAGGAATTCGTTAAACTTCGATTGCATAATAAATCATTCAAATCTAAAGGCCGTGAATTCAGCTAAATACCTAGGAATTACAATTACGAACGACTTAAATTGGAAGGGGAAAGCTAACAAAAGACTGCGTTTTATTGGTAGTACACTTAGAAAATGTAACAGATCTACTAAGGAGACTGCCTACACCATGCTTGTCCATCCCCTTTTAGAAAACTGCTGTGCAGTGTGGGATACTTAGCAGATATATTCCAATTAGTAACTTTCTTCTCCGAATGCGAAAATATTTTGTTGACATAGGGAGAAACGGTCACCACGATAAAGTAAGGGATTGGAATAATAGAGAATTGTGAAGGTGATCCGATGTACCCTTTGCCAGGCACCTAAATGTGATTTACAGAGTATCCATGTAGATGTAGATGTAGTTGTATTTGTATTTCGTCCATCGAGCTGAATGAAATTAAGGTAGATGTTTTCACCTTAGAATTAAAATTCTCGTTTTTCTCTTTACTCTAAAGACGGTTTCGAAATAACGAAGACTTTCCACAGTGATTAATATTTTTGGCATTGAAACAGTGGAAATCTCTTTTTCCCAGTTTTATACATGGTGGACGTGTATAGCCTTCTGTATTTTGGTCACATGTAAATGGCGGCCGTGCATTTCTTTGGATGTCTCAAAGTAATGAGATGCGATTTTTATCCTGCCACTGAAGTATGCCGATTTTACTCATACACTAAGAGAAAATGGGCTGTGACTATTTTCGTTGTAAGAGATCATTTACTATGGTCTCGGTAGTGTTTCCCTGTTTAAAAAATGCTTGGTGATAAAGACTGCGTTGACGTTAAATGTAAGTTTTCTCTGATGCAGATTGTTGGTCACTTGCAGTTGGGCTATATGGAGGATGGTCGAGTGCGGTGGTCATACTAGGCAGCTCTGGTCTGGTCAGAGCATGCTCTGTGGGGCGCAGTGGTGCAACTATATTTCGCCTTTGAGTTATGAAGGGCCATCGCCTCAAGGTGACCACGAGCTCAAGCCATGCCTTGCAGGCTGTTCCAGCCCCAGCTGAGGAAGGCTGAGCTCCCAGATACGGCAGGTTCAGTGGTTGCTTTAGGCAGAGGGCTTTCTGTTTTCAAGTCGTTGTTGTCCCATGGGAGTATCCTGTCTTCCCAATAAATACGTTTAACAGACTGCATAAAGCTTCTTGTTCTAGTCCTTTGTCTCTCTGTGACTGATTTCTGCAGACTGGAAACAGTATATCAATGCCACCAGAAGGATCTCTTTTTGGATCAACCAGGAGCAAGACAGAACAGGTCTCTATACACACCTATGGTGAGATCAGGGAGGGAGAGAGGGGTGAGGGTAGAAGGGGGTGGTAAGTCTACCTCCAAGTTGGTTAGTTCTTGAGTGTCCACTGCTACCCTCTGTAATCTTCTAGGGTCGATTTTTGCGTTACTTGTGTTATTAAGGTCATTTTTCCCAAATCCCCAGTACATTCGTTGCTTTGTGACCCTTTGATTACTAGTGCTGTTTTGCTTTTCAGGACAATTTTGATTTGTTATTAGAACAACGATGCATTTTCCATCAGCTGTGGTAGTGTGCATTGGCTTCGCTTACCTGGGCTGCAGGGTGATGGTCAAGCAGGCATCTGTAGCAAACTCTGACGTCAAACAGCGATACAGACGGTTGTCAGCTGTAAACTATGGTAGTGCACTTATTAAACTATTCTCCGTCCAACACCAGCATCTTGTCAGTTGAATATACGCAAAAAAAAAAAAAAAATTAAAATAAAATGAAATATAGTACCTTACACTTCAGCCTTTTTTCCTTCCAGCTTGCCGGTGCAGAGTACAGTTTAAGTGTGTTGCCTCTCGTTTCGAGACACATTGTGAAAACAGGCCGGAGTGGCCGACCGGTTCTAAGCGCTACAGTCCGGAACCGCGCGACCGCTACGGTCGCAGGTTCGATCCTGCATCGGGCATCGATGTTGGTGATGTCCTTAGCTTAGTTAGGTTTAAGTAGTTCTAAGTTCTAGGAGACTGATGACTTCAGAAGTTAAGTCCCATAGTGCTCAGAGCCATTTGAACCACATTGTGAAATTTTTTCGTAGTATGATAACACCTGTTCTAGTGAGTCTTCAATTTTTGAGCTGTATTGTGATTTTAGGCAGTCCTTGCGTAGCGCTATGCATACACAACATATTTAGGAGTAATTATGCAATTAGGCCCAATCTTTATTTCAGTTTTCCAAGCGAAATAAATAACGTTCACAAACATAACTTTCCTCTCCTGCATCACGGCAGTTTCCATATGATGGTGTTAGACTAGCGCTTCCTGTCCAGAAAGACCAGGATTTGAGTCCCAAAAAGAGTACTGCATTCCCAGTTGGGGGGTGGAGTAGGATGTCAGCAAAGCCATTGGACAAAGGAATTCCCCTCAAAATTCGAAACTCCCATCACAATTGAAATTCCCACAAAAATTTGAAATTCTTATTAATCGGATGGATTGAGGAGGTGAAGGGGGTAGGGTGGGGAAGTGGCAGGGACGAAGATGCAGATGCCAGATGAGGAAAACACGTGACTTCATCCGACAGGGATTGGGGTTGGTGGGGTGGGGGTAGATAATTGACCAAGTTAATTAATTTGCATATCAATTTGGTATCAAAAGTACGCTGATACTGCCATCTCATCATCAATTGTCTCGTGAACAGTACTAAATATTCCTTGTTACTA
Source organism: Schistocerca americana (assembly GCF_021461395.2). Taxonomy (NCBI): domain Eukaryota; kingdom Metazoa; phylum Arthropoda; class Insecta; order Orthoptera; family Acrididae; genus Schistocerca; species Schistocerca americana. The sequence continues at coordinate 337,523,787 of NC_060124.1, forward strand.
GTGACAAGAAATGGAATTTCTGTCTTTACATAAGGAAAAGAAACGAACGGTTAAGCCTAAACAAAGGAGCAACTTCCCATAGAAAGACATGCATAAATCACTCCGTCTTCAGGCCACGAGTGCCCTACCGGGACCATCCGACCATCGTGTCATCCTTGGTGAAGGATGCGGATAGGAGGGGCGTGGGGTCACCACACCGCTCTCCTGGCAGTAAGACAGTATTCTTCACCGAAGCCGCTACTGTTCGGTCGAGTAGCTCCTCAATTGGCATCACGAGGCTGAGTGCACCCCGAAAAATGGCAACAGCGCATGGTGGCCTGGATTGTCACCCATCCAAGTGCCGGCCACGTGCGACAGCGCTTAACTTCGGTGATCTCACGGGAACCGGTGTATCCACTGCGGCAAGGCCGTTGCCACAAAGACATGCATGCATCCACAAAAGATAATGTTTTGCATCAGATGGAAAAAAGATGATGTGGTGTACTACGAACTACGTCCGTCACTGCTGACATTTATTGTCAACTTCTGAGACGTCTTGCAGATGCAATCCAATAACAAGGGGTAGGAGGCCTGGTGAACTGATGCTATCGCACATTAACGCCTGCCCGCATTCTGTTAGGCGTACAGAAAACCCTGTACAGGAGTTGGTTGGGAAATAATTCCGCACCCACCTTGTTCACCTGATTTGTCACCCTCAGATTTTCATCTCTTCCTTTTGGTATGTAAATGCGCTGAGAACATGACCCGACGAGTTCTTCGCCTCAAAACCACGTTATTTCTACAGCCGCAAAATCAAAAAGCTGTCCCAGAGTTGGCAGACTTTTGCAACGGTGAAAAATAATGAATTAGTGACAACTAAAGCTCTGTTGTGTAAACGTGATGATTTTATTACACTTATGGAAAAACGCTACCAACTTACGCACGAACACAGTATCATTGGTAGTAATAAAGTTTTAACTATCAAAACTCACGTAGCCAAATTTTTGTTTGTTTCTGGGTTCATGGGTGCAGTCGTGGCACACATTGAAATCCTCGATCACCACCAACCTTGCTCCCCTCAAGATAAATAAAAACAAAATGACGCAGCCTGTTGATAAAGGAGAAAATCGTGCATTAAACTGTTTTCTGTGTTTTTTAATGAACAACGGAGCAAGAGTTTGTGGTGATATGGTGAAGGAATTCGGTAAGAATTCATGTGGCACAGTCGTTACGTATTGCAGATGCTTCCACTGTGGCAAAGAAAAGACTGATTGACGCAGAACTTATTTTCAGACAATCGCTTTGTGAAGAGTGGGGAACTGAAGGAGCAGTTTAGACCTTGATGTATGAGGTTTGGCGTATCAAAACTTAGGCGGTAGTGGAAAAGCGAAAATCAGCAATAGATCAGTTTTGAAAAACTTACACAAGGTTTTGAAAATGACAAATGGCGCTGACCGCTAGGTCCGTGATTGCTCACACCCATTCACAAAGTCTGCAAGACAAAGCCAGCTGTGACAGGTATATCCAGATGACTTTTAGATGCCTGATCACGTTGCCCGAATGCTTCCAATACTACTATGACCACGGGACAAAAGCAAAGCAAGCAGTGGAAACAGGAGGATTAAAAGCCTCAGTAATAAAATCACGGGGCTTCTGGCCCACTGTTTCTAAGCTTTGCACGTGGCTGCACGATCCGTTACAGCCATGCGGATAAGATGCCTATCACCTCGACTGCTAGTGATACGAGGCCGTTGGGATCCAGCACGGCGTTCTGTATTACCATCCTGAACCCACTGATTCCATATTCTGCGAACAGTCATTGGATCCCAACCAACGCGAGCAGCAATGTCGCGATACGATAAACCGCAATCGCGATAGGTTACAATCCGACCTTTATCAAAGTTGGAAACGTGATGGTACGCATTTCTCCTCCTTACACGAGGCATCACAACAACGTTTCACCAGGCAACGTCGGTCAAATGCTGTTTGTGTATGAGAAATCGGTTGGAAACTTTCCTCATGTCAGAGCGTTGTAGGTGTCGCCACCGACGCCAACCTTGTGTGAATGCTCTGAAAAGCTAATTACATGCATATCACAGCATCTTCTACCTGTCGGTTAAATTTCGAGAGTGTAGCACGTCATCTTCGTGGTGTAGCAATTTTTATGGCCAGTAGTCTATATGGTAGTCAGAAAAAGTCTGAAAAGCTTGTAAGCGTGTTACAGGGCAGTAGTTTGTGCTCAAAAATGATTGTTAAGGAAAAATTCTGTACGTTGCACCGTTTCCGAGTTAATTAGCATTGAACTTGGCTAATGAGGCCGTTACGCGTTCAAATTCAAGTGGCCCACGTGAGACAGTGTTACCAAACACGAGAGAGTTACATAAAATGGATATGGGACGATTGTAGGGATCGAACCTAACCAAAGGCTCAGCAGTGTGGTCTGCCATCATCTATGCTATGAGAGCAACTGACACTAATAGTATCTGGCTGGCCGATTGAATTTGCGGACACAACGGCTATATTAACTAACGTCTATGCTAATTAACACAGAAACAGCACAAGGTCGTTTGCTTACTATGATAACAAAGTTTACTTTTGTGATAAATTTTAAAATTATATTCCAAAGTGAAATCACTTCCTTAAAGCGATTGACTGCTTATTTTCTACCAATTTCTTCTTCTATTCGTTGTTCACGATGATAACAACAGTTGGTTTCGTGGTAAGCTTTAAGGTTACGTTTCTTGCGTGTTGTTGGTACTCAGAGTATGAAGGTGTTGTACGAATAACGAATTATCGTCATTGACAGGTATATCTTAACCTATAAGATAAATAGTGACAATAAGTGAACCACATTTGGTATATTGATAACTTTTACATATGGACCGTCTGACAGCAACTGAATAAAACACAATTTTAGTGCCATACGCGTTTCGCCATTATTTTCTGCAAGGCATCATCAGTGGCAAGTTGCGTGGACAGTTTCTTACATATTACGCTCCTGTTGCATTTTTGGTGTTGTTATTCTTGTTATGAACGCCAATTTGCGGTTTTTTCCACATTCCTCAGCACTATGCACTGAACGCTTGTTTTAATGCAAACGCGTATGGCACTAAAATTGTGTTTTATTCAGTTGCTGTCAGACGGTCCATAAGTAAAAGGTATCAATATACCGTAATATTACACGCAACTGAGGAAGACAGGACCAAAAAAGCTGAAGAACCATATTTGGTTTGATAAATAATGCTAACAATAACTTAGGAGTGGAAATATTTGATTTGTGGGTCCATTGTGCCTTAACGAGCTGGGGTAGAAAGGCAGCAGTTTTGCCAATCCAGTGCTACTGTTAATAATGTCGCACTATTATAGAGTTAGTAAATGACATAATTTTCCATGTTTGGTGCAGTCGCAGAAATATGTACTGGTCTTATTTTCACCTTTCCATTATGTTTAGTTTCCCAAAGTTTTTCGCATAGTTCGTCATTATAAAATGAGTATCGTTATTCCACAGATTGTGGAACACAATAGGCGCGTTAAAAGTAGGCACACAGTTTAAGTTAGTACTGCCATGTGAAGTGACCAAGTAAGTGGTGGTGGTTAGTGTTTAACGTCCCGTCGACAACGAGGTCATTAGAGACGGAGCGCAAGCTCGGGTGAGGGAAGGACTGGGAAGGAAATCGGCCGTGCCCTTTCAAAGGAACCATCCCAGCATTTGCCTGAAACGATTTAGGGAAATCACGGAAAACCTAAATCAGGATGGCCGGAGACGGGATTGAACCGTCGTCCTCCCGAATGCGAGTCCAGTGTGCTAACCACTGCGCCACCTCGCTCGGTGACCAAGTAAGTCTAATCGCCAAAAGTACAATGTCCCGTCGGGATGGTGCGTTCGTTCTCAGGCAGAAATCAAAAGATGAGATTACATAATGACTGAGAGAAGTGGTACAGAGTGCCATTGTCTCAATACGTATGCAAGTTCTTGCGGAAGCCAGGATAAGTTAAACGCTATAACATTTCGCCGTATAGAAATAAACGACAGTCTTGGGGACACTTCTGAAGTACTGCTTTTGTAGGCTAAAACGATGCGACTGCACTAACAATCGTCGTCTCCTGCTAACACTGAGCCGTGGTAAAAATTGCTGTTTTGAACAGCGCGCCGTAGCGCGTAGTGTGAAGCAGTCGCCCTCCGTTTCTGGTCGTGCCGCTGCTGTGGCAATCGCAGCTTTGGTGTCTCCCTCTGGTGAGAAAGCGGAAAGGTAGCCTGTTCATGTGAATTTAAAGGGCGCTATGAGCTCGCTAGGCGGCGAGTCTAGTCAGTTAGTCAGCCGGGTGAGTGTGGGGCAGTCAGTGTCTGCCTGCCGTCCGGAGTTTGTTCAGGCAATGGTCACTGGCGGTTGGATCGATCGGTTGATCGGTCGCACACTGGGACACAAGATGAGTTGTCCGTCTTGAGCGTCGGCGCATGTGAGGTTGCCACGTCAGTCCAGTGGGCCGCGCCGTATAGCGAAGGGTAGTGGCTTCGCGGCCGACACGAGAGCAAAAGGAGTCAACCCACGATATCGGTCTGGCCGGCGCGAGCTGCGACGCCGTGAGACGGGAGATCGGCGCGCCTTCATGCGTCCGTTGAAGCGGCTGGCAGCGGACGGTTCGGGAGAGCGTTTTGGGGGTGCTGTGCCAGGTCTTCGCCAGATATCGCAGTTGGTTAGAAGTTAAGTGATTTGTGATATGTTGTTTCATTTACTTGTTAAATTATACGTGTTTTCTTGGTCAGTCTCTCGTCCCCAGCTTGCTCGTCTGTCTCTCTTCCGCATTTGTTAGGCAGTTAGTATCTGCCTGCCTGTCTGTCAGTGTGGCGTACGTTAACAGCTGCCTCTGTCATGTTTGTCGGAATCGGTGTTAACGAATTTATTGCTTGAAGTGTAACGGCCGAATTCCTGAAATATGTTTTTATCTTGCCTATCATCTCGAGAGGCGGTATATGTGTAATGTAGAGCATGTTTGGCCAACTGTGTATATTTTAGTAAGACTACAATACGTAAGTTTTTATTTAAATGGTCATTTTAGTATATAAAGTTGCCACCCTTACATCGTAAGGGTTTTTTTTTAATCAAGTTGCACCTTCGGTGGCAATTTAATCTATTAATCTTAGTGTTTGGACCATTTCCATCCCTCCTACGGGGTGCATAGTTTATGTAATTGTGTGTGTTATTAAAATTTTTAGTTTAAAGTAATCTGGTGTGTTGCAGATTTGCACCAGTGTAGTCTTTAAGTCTTTCAGAGGTTGTCATGAGTGGTCGTGACTATGGCCATATCAAAAGGGAGCACCAAGGTTCTCAGTCAAAAATTTGTTCTTTCTGCCTCTGAATAAATTCTAACTTGATATTTAGGGGGTGCTTTCAGATTATAATTTTGAATCTGTTAAAAAAAGGCTATTAAGAATAAAATTTCCATTTGTTGAATGAAATTTGATTTGTTTTCATCATTTACCCACTGGCAACTACTTCCACACTCACATAGTATCATTAAATGTGTTAATGTTCTTGATGAACCACTAGCAAATAAAGTAAATTCTTAAGAAAAGGTTTTGAAAGTAAATTCACGGTTCACTACTGGTACTGGCACTCTGGACGACAGACAGACACTGACTGCCCCACACTCACCCGGCTGACTAACTGACTAGACTCGCCGCCTAGCGAGCTCATAGCGCCCTTTAAACTCACATGAACAGGCTACATTTCCGCTTTCTCACCAGAGGGAGACACCAAGCGGCGATTACCACAGCGGCGGCACCACCAGAAACGGAGGGCGACTGCTTCACACTACGTGCTGCTGTCGGACAGTAGCATAACCTCTAGTGTCAACCTCAGTACACGGAACGACTGCATCTTGTGTGGTATCGACTGGCTACAATACCACACCATGTGCAGCTCCTCAAAACCATGCGCAGCTTGTAAAAAGACTATGATCTGTGTATTTGACATCCATTTGTCTGAAATGTTCTTTACGGATGTGGCAGTTTTTTGGTGTTTGAAATGCTTTTTCCTCCTAAATGCTCGTATACATCTGTTGATTCTGCAACAGGTAGTTTTTTATACGTCTGCAACCAGAAGCAGCTATTTAGTAAAACTGATGAAACTCAGAACAGTCCTCGCTGTATTTATAGTTCACACAGACACCAATACCATATGGTTTGTGCACATGAATTTCGTCATAAACGTCCAGTTGCAGAAGGCATACGATATAAGCATATATTTATTTATTTATTTATGCATTTATTTTACCTGGCAAGATTAGGGCCTTCAGGCCCTCTCTTACACCTAACCAGGCATACTCAGATTCAACAAATTTCAGTGTCTACAGAAAATTAGGACATATAACATGTTATACAGTATTAATGTTAAAGAAAAAAATAGAGATTATAAAAGTAGTACAATGATAATTATAACAATCAAAAAATAATTATAACAATCAAGAATAATAATAATAATAATAATAATAATAATAATAATAATTACTATGTATATGAAAGTAAACATATTTTTCTTATATGAGTGTCAGTCCTATTGCTAGTTGGGAATTTTCTCGTTATATTCTTGCAGCTTGTGAGTTATTCTCATCAAGCAGAGACATAAGATGATGGAATGGGGTGAAAGAGATATAGAAGAGGTAGATAGGTTAGAGGAAGAGAAATAGAATGGTAAAATTCGAAGCTATGATGGAGAGGAGAAAGAAAAAAGATGAGGGGGAGAGGGGGGGGCACAACAATGGTGGCTATACCGTCCCTAATATGTAAGTCTTAAGTTCCCTCTTGAATGTTGAGTGGTTTTGGATAAGACGCAGATCACAGGGGAGCGCGTTCCATAGTCGTATGGCTGAGATGGAGAATGACACGGAGAAAGATTTTGTGTTATGTAAAGGTACAGCCAAGATGCTAGACGTATCCGATCTGGTATTGCGGTTGTGGAATGATGACAAATTAATTTTTGTCGTTCTTGTGGAACTATATGAACTGTTTCTTTGATTTGAGCACGGCATTGTCAATTGGTTTGAATTACCAACAAACAAATACATGTGCAATCAAGTACAGTTTACAGTCAAAACAGCCCAAATGGTGCTAGCATTCTTCAGCTCCATGTTTATAAGAAGCAATTTTGTTATTAACTGGCCTTGGAAAGGATTTCATGAAACTTGAGTGATAAAGTTCTTTTTATTTGACAAGCATAATTACCAGGTTTATGTACTCCTCACGTTTATGATATTTCGAGGGATGCAATGGAACCATTTTAAATTACTTTTGCTCTTATTTTTTTCATTATTAACCATCCTTTCGCACTCAGAGTACTGAATAGCGTAACATTAACAGACAGATTTTAGTTGTTTTTCAAATATTTCGCTATGCTGTAGATTTATAGGAAATGAAATGTTTGCAATGTTTAATACATGCGAATAACGAAGATAAATAGAGATTTAGCGCGTATGGTCACCTGCTGCGAATCAATCTGCTTACTTGAAGAAGTACTATTGCTCTTTGAATCGACATTGATCATGCCATGTTTGTTTGAAATCGCTTATAGTAATTTCCGTGTCTTTCCGCGTAAAATCTTTTATTCAAACTCACATTAATGCAAAATTCAAAATTTCCTTTAAATCCCTGCCATAATCACGAGCTTGGAAAGTTTCCATTTTATTTAAAAGTGGCTGTGAACGTTGGAACCATTCACTGATGTCATGACAAAGCAGTACATGCGAGTTCCTGCTGCTCATTCACATCTTCCTTAGCTTGTCTGATCTGGGAAGTAGGTACTTATAGACAAGTGAGACATTTGTTCTGAGAGGCCAGTACAACTTGCATACTTTCTTGATGAGACTTACAGTCATGCATCCAACGAAGTACCTGGGACCCTTAAACCAATTATGACTGGCTATTATGTCAGTGAATATTAAACTTTTAAAAACTGACTCTGGTAAAGTCCATTCAAGAGTATCATTTCCAAGGTTTACACACTCTGCAAATGACTCATCAATTGTAGATAATCTTATGCAGCGGAACTATCTGATGCGTTTTTTGTTCCTCGCAAACAGCTTGCAAATGCAGATGTCACAGCATTCCCTTATTTTGTGGTTATGTTTTGTACCTGCAAAGAGAAGGAGATTCTCTGAACTCTCTACTGCAAAATGTAAGTGTTGTAATGGGCGGAGTCAGGAGGAGCTGTATTAAAACTCGGCGAGACCTTTCCAAATGATTCATTTGTTTCCACCACAGCACCCCGTTCACAGGGTCCTGCAATGCTGAGGCCACCGCCCCAGCGACCCTGTGCAACGCACTGTGTGTCGGCCTTGTGCACCAGCAGGGTGCGTCGTCGTCAAGGTGCCAGGGGTTGGCTCAGCGGTCTGTATCCCTGCCGACTCAGTTCTGCTCGGTGTGAGCCATGGGTGGCCAGCTGCTGCTTGTTCTCTCTGGGGTGGCTGAGATCGCGGCGACGAACAAGCGCCTGTGATCCGGCGTCCGAATCTGCGGCCCTCGCCTCAAAAAGTCTCCGGCGTGTGTCGTGAGCCGAGACGACTGCACGCGGTAACAAAAAGAGTGGCCTGCTCTGGCTGGCTGCAGGCCCTGTGTTGGCCTCAGAGGGTCCAACCAACAACCCACCATGGACTGGAACGCTGGCACACCATTTGTTGCCGTGTGTAGCCGGTGTTGTGACACTGCCTGCCGTCCATGAGAGCTGTCACACTTAAATGAGTCTCGTTAGAAAACGGAACCTATTTATACCCGGCTGTGCTCCCCTGTTTTGCTAACGCGCCGCTCCTAGTCACGTACGCGCAACACATGGGTTGCACCAGTGGGCCCCTTCTGCCTGTAACTTGCACCATGCACACCGCTGCATTTACTCTTTTCAACGGATCGATGGCGTGTGGCCTCCATTCCACTTCGCAAGTGCTGGTCAGCGTACCTTCCTGCAATCCGGCCCACACCTGGCTGTATCTTGCGCACACCGAAATATTGCACCGAATCTAAATTCCCTATCTTAAACTGTGGTGCTACTACAGTGTAAATGGAGTAACTACCAGTAGTCTCAAATCTTATACTTACGTTTTGAGGTTGAAGACAGCTGTGTAGAAACTCTCGACAACGTGCACGCATACAGAACAAGAAGATTGCTAACAACAGCATCAGTGGCTAACTGCAAGAGGGCAAGGTTGGGTTGAACATGTGTCTTCTTCCTTTCTCAGCAACTTCTCGGACGATAAGTCAAGACATGTAGAAGGCTGCACATGCACATTCAGGGAATAGTTGATATGATAGTTAAGAGTGAACTTATATGCATGTGCGAATGGCACATGCTTCCTTCTCTGTGAGCTGCACTAAATAACTTTACAACTGTGTGTCGAACATTCATAAATAAATTGCAGTTCTTGTGATATTTCTGTAACTTACAATACTTTCGGTATTTTTCAATAGGTCCCAGACATGTTTAACTAATGGTGTAGTAGATTCGTCAGTGACAGATGCCACGATATGTACATGGCTGTATGTAAGTTTTTTGAGAGGCTTGCATCATAAAAATAACAGTAGTATCATTCGTTTAAGACTAACTGCACTTGGGACAGTATTAAATGCTGTGCAGATGTGAGTTGGGTAATTATAATGCAGAGTTAGCAATGTCGTCACAGGTGCTCTCTTGTTCAAGATTCACTTTGTATTCCATTGATGACCAGTTTCTGCTTACCTGAACCCATTTGCAAATGATCCAGACCGGCAAAATGATATTTTCCGAAACAGTATTTCACGATGTTAAAAATTATAAGTACACTGAGGAGAGTAATATGCATGTACACATGGCGAAAGTATCTCGTCCACGAGGTAATAAACGACAGTGCATTGGCGGACCCGTTACTTGTACTCACGTGATTCGTGTGAAAGTTTCCGACGTGATTATAGCCGCACGATGGCAATTAACAGACTTTGAAGGCAGAATGGTAGTTGGAGCTAGACGCATAGGGCATACCATTTCGGAAGTCGTTAGGGAATTCAGTATTTCGTGACCCACAGTGTCAAGATTGTTCTGAGAAGACCAAATTTCAAGCACTGTCTCTCACCACGAAAAACGCTGTGGCCGAATGCCTTAGCTTAAGGCGTTTGCGTATGGTCGTCAGTGCTAAAATGCAAACAACAGTGCGTGAAATAACCACATATATAAATGTTGTACGTACGAAGAACGTATCCATTAGCACAGTGGAGCTCAATTTGATTTTAATGGGCTATGGCAGCAGACGACCGTCGCGAGTGCCTTCGCTAACTGCAAGACATCGCCTGCAGCGCCTCTGCTGGTCTCGTGACCATGTAGTAGGACCCTAGAAGACTGGTTCGATGAGTTCTTATTTCAATTGGTAAGACTTTCTGGTAGGTTTCGAGTGTTCCGCAGACACCACGAAGCTATGGACCGAAGTTGTCAACAAGGCAATGTACAAGCTAAACGATGGTGTGGGCTGTGTTCACATGAAAAGGACTGGGTCATATGGTTCACTAGTTCTTTCATTGAATGGAAATGAGTATGTTAGGCCACTTGGAGGCCATTTTCAGCCATTCAGGCACTTCATGTTCCCAAAAAACGATGGAATTATTGTGAATGACATTGTACAATGTTACCGGACCACAATTGTTCGCAATTGGTTTGAAGAACATTGTGGATTATTCGAGCGAAAGAGTTGTCCATTCAGATCAGGGGACATGAATCCCACCTACATTTATGGGACATAATCGAGAAGACTATTTCGTGCACAAAATCCTGCACCGGTAACAATTTTGATAATTATGGTCTATACAGCCACCATGGGCAATTTTTCTTCACGAAATTTCCAACGACTTGTTGAGGCCCTGCCACGTCGAGTACGCCGGACAAAAGGAGTTCCGACACAATATTAGAAGGTATCTCGCGTCTTTCGTCACCTTAGCGTACAGAATAGTCAATTTTAAATGTGAACACTGACAGAACAAAAACATAGCTAGATAATTTGAAAACAGGTTCAGGTAACCCGAAACTAATCATCAATTGAATAAAAAGTAAATCTTACAACTTTGGCTGTTGCGGTATCGTACTGAACAAGACAAATTTATATCGTGCAATTAATCCACTATATTTGAAATGCAAGACAATTCAGTAGGAACTTGAAGAATTGTGCCGGTACAACTGATCCAGCATGTTGAAAATGCAAGACAGTTCAGTAGGAAATGGGAATTTGTGGTAACATCTTATGGGACCAAATTACTGAGGTATTGGTCCCTAAGCTGACACACTACTTAATCTAACGCAGACTTACGCTAAGGGCAACACACACACCCATGCCCGAGAGAGGACTCGAACCTCGGACGGGGAAGCCGCGCGGACCGCGACAAGACCATCAGACCGCACGGCTACCCCACATGGCTACAACTGAGTAGGAATGTGCAGAATTGTGCCGACACTTTTTTCATACATTACTGACACTGCAAGAAACACCTTCTGGCTGTGTAGCGAGAAGCGGGACTGTGCACTTTCTGAGGCGGCATCTAAGTCTCCACACGCCACCAGCTGCACTCATGTCTGCAAGTACGGGAGACGGGAACATAGTACGTTTCTAAGGTCTCATAGGCGTTACACCGTACACACTCGCATGCATTAAATGATCAGACACGTCTCAGAGAATACTTGTTCTGATCACATCACATGAAACATCTCCAGAACAAAACGTTTCGGTCATCTAAGCGGCACAGGATAGCATTACATCTGCATGGGACAGCTTTATAATTGTCTTTGTCACATATTCTTATTCACCTTACTGCGCACAGGTGCTTCTCTGCCTGAAAGACACCGAGTGGGTAGTCCAGTGGGTAAAAATTCGGACTCGCATTCGGGAGGAAGACGGTTGAAAACGGCGTCCGGTCATCGTGATTCAGATTTTCAACTACTTCGCTAAGTCGCTTAAGGCAAATACCAGGATGGTTCTTTCGAAAGGGTACGGCCGCTTTCTTTCTCCACCCTTCCCTAACCCGGCCTTGTGCTCCGTATGTAACGACGTCGTTGACTACGGGACGTTAATCGGGAATCTCCTCCTCATCCTCCTTTCTGCAAGACGGGTTCGTTTTTGAGGCGGGAAAGCTGTGAAATACAAAACATCACGTAAAAATTTAGTTGTTGTTCGAATACTAGTTTGAAACATCTCTCTGTGCTACTCTTCCCTGTGGAAGCCTCTTCATCTCCGAATAACTACTGCAACCCACATCCTTCTGAATCTGTTTACTATACTCATTTCCTGCTCTCCCCATGCGATTTTTAGCCACCTCCAAATGCACACACACACATTTCCCAACGACGCTACATTGGTGATCCCTTGATGTCTCAGAATAAGTCATTCAACCGGTCACATCCTGTAGTTATGTTGTACCAGAAATTTCTTTTCTCCCCAGTTCAGTTCAGTACCTCCTCATTAGTTATGTGGTTTACACATCCAATCTCCGTCATTCTCCTGTAGCATCAAATTTCAAGTTTCAACTCTCCTCTTGCCTAAACTATTTATGATCTATATTTCAAATCTGCTCATACCTACACTCCACTCAAATGCTTTCTCAAAAGACTTCCTGACAATCCTAAACTCGAATTTTACAAATTTCTCTTCTTCAGAAAAGCTTTTCTTGTCATTGCCAGGCTTCATTTTATATCTTCTCCACTTCGGCCTTTGCTGCCCAAATAGCACAACTCATATGCTCCTTTAAGTGTCTCGTTTCCTAATCTATTCCGATTTAATTTGACAACATTACATTATTCTTGTGTTTCTTTCGTTAATTTTCCTCTTATATCCTCCTTTCAAGAAACTGTCTATTCTATTCAACTGTTCTTCCAAGTCTTTTCCCGTTCCTGATAGAATTAAGACGTCTTCAGAAAACCTCCAAGCTTTTATTTTCTCTTCCTTAACTTTAATTACTGCTCCAAATTTCTTGTTTTGTTTTACTTTACTGCTTGCTCAATGTACAGATGGAATAAAAGCGGGGTTAGACTACAACACTGTCTCACTCTGTTCTTAACCACTAAATCCCGTTCATATCCTTCGACTCTTATAATAGCCGTGTAGCTTCTGCAGAAGTTATGAGAAGGTATTCGCTCCCTGTATTTTACCCCGTTACCCCTCTAATCTTCAGAATTTCCAAGAGCGTATTACAGTTATAATGGTCTAATGCTTTCTATACGTCTATAATTGTTACAAACGTAGATTTGCACTTTCTTATCGTATCTTCTAAGACAAGTCGTAAGGTCAGTATTGCCCCTTGTCTTCCTACATTTCTTCGAAATCCAAACCACTCTTTCACGAGTTCCATTTTTAACAGTTTTTTCATACTTCTATAAAGAATTTATGTTGGTATTTTGCAACCGTGGTGTATTATATTGATAATAAATTATTATTCACACCTGCCAGCGCCTGCTTTTTTTGAGTTCGGAATTATTGTAGGTTAGTTGAAGTCTGAGCGTTATTTTGCCTCTCTCATACATATTGAACACCAGATAAAACAGTTTTATCTTGGCAGACTCCCCCAAGGGTATCAGTTCTACACCAGGAGCCTTGTTTCGGCTTAGGCTTTTCCCACCTCATCTTCATCTACGTCCACTTAAATTCTATAGCATTGTTTTCAACTTCCTCGTATAGATCCTATATATACTGCTTTCACATTTCTGCTTTCTCTTCTTTGCTTAAGACGGGTTTTCCATCTGAGCTCTTGATAGTCATACATTTGCTTCTCCTTTCCACAAATGCCCCTTTAATTTACATGTAGGCTGCATTTATCTTTCTTCGAGTGAAATGTGCTTCTAAATCATTACATTTGTCTCCTATTCATTCCTGCTTAGCCACTTTGCACTTCCTGTCACTCTCGTTTTTTAAACGTTTGTATTCCCTTTCACCTGCTACATTTCATGAATTTTTAAATTTTCTCTTTCATCATAAATTGGCAAACAGAGGCTTCTCTTTTCTTTAGCGGTCTCTTTAATTTTCCTGTAGGCCGTATCTATCTTTACCCTAGTGTTACGTGGTTAGAAATCCTTACGCTTGTGGTGTAGCCATTCCTTCTTAGCTATTACGTACTTCCCGTGAATCACATTTTTAGATATTGTGCTCTATTTCGCCTGCTTTATTTGCCACATTTTATAATTTCTACTTTTCTCAATAAATTTCCATATCTCCAGTGTTATCCAAGAATATCTATTAGACCTTGTCGTTTTGATATTTGATCCTCTGCTACCTTCACTACTTCATCTCTCGAAAGTACCTATTCGTCTTCTACTGCATTCCTTCTCCTGATCAATCAATCGTTGCCAAATGCTACCACTGAAACTCTACGATACTTCTCCCCATTTCAAATTGTCCAGGTTCGATCGAATTGATATCCCAACTTTTTGAAATTTCTCCAGTTTTAGTCTACATTCTACACTCAATAAATGGTGGTCAGAGTCTACATCTGCCTCTGGAAAAGTTTTATAATTTAAAATCTGCTTCCGAAATCTCTGTCACAATTCTTTATCGTTATCATTAGTATTACAGTAGTGTATACTTACATTATCTCATGATTTTGTCCCTTTCTTTAACAATATTAGATTTCACTAAGGATGATGAGGGTAACTAGTCTCCCACGTTTTACCTGTAAGTGCCTGCTTTCCATCTAGAAGTGATGGTTCACAGCTTTGTTGTCATGAACTCTAGAGTTAGGACTGTGTTATTAAATACTTTATCTCATGATTGTGTTTCGATCTTTACTTGCAGTAAACTTCACTAACGATGGTGATGATATGAATGTAACATACACGCTAACAACTAGTGAGTGTTGCCTGTAAGTATACTGTTGTGGCAACATCATTCCGAGCAGGAAGTAAAATGCTTCAAATGGCTCTGAGCGCTATGGGACTTTACATCTGAGGTCATCAGTCCCCTAGAACTTAGAACTACTTATACCTAACTAACCTAAGGACATCACACACATCCATGCCCGAGGCAGGATTCGAACCTGCGACCATAGCAGCAGAGCGGTTCCGAGCGGAAAGTACAACAAGTACAAGTTACTCAGGAAGGAACCTGGCTCTACATGAAACCTCACTGCCAGGTTCAGAATATGGCAAAGGTGACATGGTGCAAAACACAAATCTGCCGGTGTGGTGAGCTGTGTTCCCTCACTTCCTTAAGTGACTGAAGATGGGGTCAGGCACAACTAAGCTTCGCATATCTACTACGTTTACTTTACTAGTCACCTAAACTTAGCTGACTGCTACCGAAACGCCATGGTAGCCGCTGTGGGCCCAGCATCTTCAGCAATGTCTACCCGCTTTGCCCACCAGCTGCTGCTCTACGACCCTGATAGTTCCTGGTCACGAGCCAGAGCCGCCGATAAAGGGCCACTACCTGATGGGGCGTCTGGTTCCTAAGTATCTCCAATGGGTCGTTGGTTCTAAGCATACATACCAGAGCACCTAGCGCCTGCCCAACTCCTGGAACACCTGTCCATCGCACGTGCCTCCATGCTGCGACAGGAATATCCGACGCCAGTTTACCATCAGCAGGGCCACTTGGTGCTGCTACTTTGCCCATGCAGCCCTCAACCACCTTGGTGTCCTTGCCCTCCTGCGAGCCGAGCATGCTGGCATATGCTCTGCTGGGACATGCCTTCGAGTTACCGCCTACAGCCATTGTATGAGAGTCTCGCTGAATAAACAAAAAAATAATTTGCGCATTCTCTGGTTACTACAATGTCTTTTAAAAAGTATTATCTGACTGTAACACCACCTGCCTCCGTAGCCGACTTCGCTAACACACGTTTGTGTAGACTCGGAGATAAGTCGGTTCGAAACCTGTGGTGGATGGCATTTTCACTATCAGTGTTTGGAAGGCAGAGGGAGGAGGCGTGGTGGCGTAAAGGCCCTGATTACCAGTCTTGGCGCCAATGTCCTGGCTTAAATTCCAAACCTCTCTGCGGTATCTCATGAAGTGAAGGCATGTGACACTGTTGATGTTGATCCGTCCGTTGGTTCAAAAATGGCTCTGAGCACTATGGGACTTAACTTCTGAGGTCATCAGTCCCCTAGAACGTCGAACTACTTAAACATAACTAACCTAAGGACATCACACACATCCATGCCCGAAGCAGGACTCGAACCAGCGACCGTAGTGGTCGTGCCGTTGCAGCCTGTAGCGCCTAGAACCGCTCGGCTACTCCGGCCGGCCCCGTCCATTGGTTCGGGCCGTTAAGCTCAGCGGATCCCTTGCTGCTTTTGGAGAGGTGCAGGCTATGTGACGCCTCTGGATTTCACCCTTGCCCTTTTCTCACATTCTCCAACACGAACATGAAACTAGAAACCACACACAAGTATTATAGCCATCTACACTTCACAAATATACTGAAATAGACAATTCACACTTCGAAGAGGGAAACGTCCCTGCCGGTGAAAAGGATAGGGATAATCTTTCCAGTTAGGTGATTGAACCTGTCCTTCGGGGTCTCCCAGCCATTCGTACCATACGACCTTACTGCAACCCAAGGCATCAGAAGTAAATCACGAAAGGAATTGTTGGTAGTGTATGTTCAGTTAGGTGAGAGAAAGCAATTGTCTGGGGCATAGGGCTCCCTGTTCTTCATCTTTGACTGCAACCTATTTTAAATGAGGAAGGCCTCGACATTAAGCCTGAAAGTATAAACAATGCTCATGAGGACTAGGAGCATTTCTAACAGAGAATGTGAATTTATTACCGGTATAGAGTCTTTTTTATCTGTGTGGTATTTTCCTTTGATAATTTTTCACTGGTAATTTTCCTAAAGAATTTTTTGTTATTGGTATAGAGGCACACTATTCTATAACTGAACCAGGATAACAACGGCTTATCACTACATTCTTTTAGGGTTTCTCGAACAAGTGGCTCATTCACTCAAATGAGAGCAGACAACAGAGACTTGCATAGACAGTTGAAGCATTAAAGGGAGACTGAGCCTCATCCAGTACGACGGTATCCATCCTTTGTCGACAACCTGGTGACAGCTGCGAAGCTGAGTAGTTGGTTAGGGAGAGAACTGCTACGTATAACAGTTCTGAGAATAGCCTTATTACAGAGACATAGGAGAATAAAGAGTTATAGCCATTAGCAGGAGCAGTTAAACAGCGTATCACAAACTGAGAGAATCTATCGAAACTTTCGGGGATAGAATAAGAAAACAAAATTAAAACATATGAGATGACGGAAAATTATGAGACAAACAAACTCTTTCCGCAGGAAGCAGAAGAGAGTGGTGTACTCAGTTTTGTAGGGGTCGCCACCTAATGTGTTGAGGTATGTATGAGCAGAATTTGCAAAAGACTTACGGCGAGCCTTGCGAACAGATTAGAAGAAATAAACACGGTGACCCGATTATGTGAAACGACGGGGTTTTCTTCCGCTAACGTCATATCTAACGGTGTGGACGATCAGGCCATAACGACGACACTGCCATATATAAGGAAAGGATGTAGGGAACGGGACGATAGGCAGAACAGACACCACGATAGGAAATATGGAACAGGGTTAACATACTGTTAAACGGCAGTGGGATCTTCAGCGCCGCCGAACTGTGCTCCCAGTAAATTTTAGCACAACAGAAAAATGTGCATGTGTGGTATTTTGTTTGTCTTGGTGGTGGAGAGGAACGCAGGATTTTAGTGGAGATAGATGTGCACGTGCCTGTGGCAAGTTTGGAGCACATTGGAAAGAGGCTGCTAAACCCATCACGATGTAAGTTACGTGGTGTGAGTGTTAGTGACGCGCGTTCACTGGGTTCTGAGGCACTGAGTTCGTTACTGGTGCATGATGTTTCCAGGAATACATTAAACTCGTATAGGCGATGGTTACTGCCTGATCTCATAGTTAGATTTTCTACAAAGGCACTACGCTAAAGCTCACTTTGGACAGTTTACTGTAGAACTCGATGATACTTTGTCTCATTTGTGAAAAACTGTTATCAGTATTATGTCGGCTACTGTGGGCTATCAGCACTGACACAAAGAAGGAAGAGACAATCTGCAATGGCCTAAGGCAGTGATCCAAAATGTTCCGTATATAACCCTATTTCTAAAAAGGACGCAAACATAACTTCTCGTTATGAATTACTCTTACACACTATTACTACTCGCAGAACGCAGGACAAATATCGTCTTCCAATCACTCAGTACTAATGCTTCCGAAGTCTGTGACCGAACTGGGCCCAACCAGCGATGCTGGCTGTTTAAGCAAGCCGTGACAGGAAGCGCTGAACTCTGTCCTCCTGGAGACGTGGCGCTGGCTGCTCTTTCCATGGCACGCGGGTCAGACGATTCTTGTTGCCGCTTCTCGGTGCTGCGTTGGTCGCCGCGCAGTCGAGGCATTGGGACTGTACGATGTCTCTTTCACACGTCGACAATGATCGTCTCCCATGACAGTGGAACACAACTCTACTGGTGCGCCTCACTGGGACTTCCCTCGCGCTGTGCACAATCACAAACTACAGAGATACTACGCTGAATTGTGAAAAAACAAATTTGCCAATAAATATGTTACCTACGGTCGAACGACTGTGAGAGAATACTGTATTCGGTAAAGCATGATGTTTTGTATGGAAGAGTGTTGTATACGCACAGAGACAGAAGGTGAGCAGCTAGTGCCCGTTACAGGAGACAATTTTGTCGACCATCTCGAGACAATGAAATAGGATGATATGGATAGAATAACTTCGGATTCTAAGCAGAACCAAGCCGCCAGTTTCAATGGATTACAGGAGAAAGTGAAACGTTTAGAAGAGATAGAAAAACAACTGTTGGAGGAGTCAGTAGAATTTGAAGGCCTTTTTAATCGTTGTGGGTCTTCGTCAGCTACCTCTGTAGCACAACATAATATTCCAACTGGGAATGAACTCTGTAACTGCTATATTCTTAATTTTGTGTTTGAAAAACATACTTCTCATGTCCATTGGAAGCCATCTGCCAAAACCTTCTTTCCAATTAAATGTCTTATGTGAGCACAACTCACTCAGTGCCTCCTGCCTTAAGCGTAACTGCTATTATGATAAATTTTCTTTCTTTACATGCATGTTATATCCAATAAAATGTAAATTTGAGCTACTGGGGATCTCGAGACATGTACTGCGATCCTGAAGACACCGAGATTAGTTACTCTGTGAATTATGTTCTCTATCTAGTATTAGGCATTACAGGCTACGGTCTACATCCTCATAGCACGCTTTATCTCCATAAGAGGAGACGCATTAACACTTATAGTTTGCACTAGCATCATTGAATATCTTTACTGTAAGTGCCCACTACGTTAACACTTCATATAGTTTGTTGCGCTGTGAAAGATTGCTTGGTACCTACTGTTTCATTATTCGAAGTCAGAGCTGTTGTTACGGAAAATAAATGGCAACACTTAACTTTGAGAAATACAGATGTGTCGCAAGCAAAGGAAGACATGCAATATAATCAATGTCTTTCAGTATAACGATTCCAGTACAAGTGAAGTAGCCCGCGTCTCGTGGTCGTGCGGTAGCGTTCGCGCTTCCCACGCTCGGGTTCCTGGGTTCGACTCCCGGCGGGGTCAGGGATTTTCTCTGCCTCGTGATGGCTGGGTGTTGTGTGCTGTCCTTAAGTTAGTTAGGTTTAAGTAGTTCTAAGTTCTAGGGGACTGATGACCATAGATGTTAAGTCCCATAGTGCTCAGAGCCATTTGAACAAGTGAAGTGGCACTGTGGATGCTTCTATGTAGGTCGCTTGTCTAGACGCTCCAGTAGAACTCGCAGAACTGGACGCGGCCAGTAGGGTGCAGCGCCTATGTTTACTGCGCATAGGTGGCGCTGCCGTCGCGTTATCGACCTAGAAAGGGGTCAGTCTACGTGCAGTTAGCTGATATCGCCTTCACAGCCCTCTCTGATCTAACGTTCCCGACTGACGTACCGCAGTTTGACTTTACGCCAGAACAAAATCATGTTGCTATTGATTTGTGGCCCAAATGTTATATCATTAGGGGAAAATTTGAAGGCATTACTACTGATAACATACTGTTAGGTACCCGAGCTAAGATCAGACAGTTAATATGCAGATTTAAACATTCATACAATTATCTTCTTACAGTCATACTAATTTAATAAATAAAGCATGATTTCTAAACTGTGTAGACTAATACCTAATGTGCCTGCTGAATGCTGCCTTTCTTATTTCAGAAATTATGTCTCGTGTTCATTCACATAACTATTCACTGACTTCCATACTATCTTCTAACATTACATAATGTAGCTGTTGATTACAGAAAGCGAATATACAGTTCTTCATAATGAAAAGTAAAGCAATGTTTCTCATTAAAACTTTTATATACATCTGTAACAGAAAACAGTGATGGAAAAGTGTTACAACGTAAAGATGCTACTGCTCTTCTTCCTTGAAATTTCGTAGAATGGTGAAGAATGAGAACCTGTAAAAGAAGAGAGATATCATTAGCAAAAGCTTTCACATCTATTTGGCTTTTTGTTAGAACCTACTTCAGGGCTTCTTCTTATGCATCTCATGTCTGTACTGGCACAAAGTACTATATAATGAGACCCAAACAACGGAAACTTAATTAAAAGCCTAAATCAAAGTTTCCCACAGAACTGATGCTGAGAATAACAGCTTATTAATCCTGATAGAACAACGTACAGATAACATACCTGCGTTTTGACATTGTATCCTGCATTTCTACGACCATATTTCGCTACATGGAAGGATTAACTACTAAATAATAATTAATATGGTAGAGTTTGCAAATCAAGATATTTATGTGTAGACGGTTATACAGAATAACATAAAGCAAAAAAGCTATCATGGGTACATGTTCCATCTTTGCGACTACATGAGAGGCCCTGTGTTATTTGCTATATGTGTTTCGCTTGATGAAGCATTTTCGGTGGCCCACAAGAAATATTTGTTTATATGTACATAAGAAATGTATTTTGAGGGAGTGATAAGTACGTTAACATAATACGTTTTCACATGACACTCTTTTGTTTTTAAAGTTCGGAACAACTTTTGCAGCACAAATTTCTTGATTACGGTGTTACGATTTCCAGTGTTCTTAGGTCATGCACATCTCCCTGGAGATATGTTTACTTAGTCCACCTACTGCAAGTGACTGGTGTCCAGCTTTTGTCACACACATTTATCACAACACTTCACGTCCACCTCTCACTGTGTACTGAACGTTTCTGTGCTTACAGTGTGCAGTATTGCCCACTGTCGTTATGTTTTTACCTTTCGTCTTTCATTTAAGCTGTGTATGTGTGGTTTGATATTTCTCCATTTCTTGTCTATGCGTGTATGAGTGTGTGTGTCTGCGTGTGTGTATCTGTGTGTGTGAGAGAGAGAGAGACTGAGAGAGAGAGAGAGAGAGAGAGAGAGAGAGAGAGAGAGAGAGAGAAGAGAGAGAGAGAAATGGGAAGGGAGGGTTATTAATTATTTAGTCTGGTTACATCTTACATTTCTACTAGTTATCGTCTTAGTGTTACCATAATCAGTGAGGTATTATTCATGTCAATTTGGTCACTAATTACTTTCTTTTACATTGTAACAACTCTTTGTACATTAACTCTTTTCTGTAACGCCAGGAGATTTTTCTTGTAATTGTTCTGTTCCGTGTTGAATGGTCCTGGCCATGCTTCATCCAGTGTTCAGCAATGGTAGAATGGTTATTTTCTTACTATCAGCCTCTTGTATGTTCTTTATACCCGGTTTTGAAATTCCTGCCTGCCTTTCCCAGATATACTGGTTCACATTCTCCACATTCTAACTAGAATAAACCTGCTTTTTGGTAGCTACCTGGTTTGTCTATTGTTGTTTGTAAATGGGAATGTAGCATGTTTCTGGTGGCAATGTGTAATCTATGCTTCTATAGTTGATTAGCCATACTCTATGTTGATTTGTGGGTCGTTTGTTAATGTATTCCGTTTATTTCTGATAGTCATCTCACGAGTGTGGTTATTATGTGTTTTTGTGTGTACTGTGGTGTACCTATTGTTTGTGGAGTGCTGTGGGGTTTGGGTTTTCTTCTTGTTTTCTTTTCTTTGCTTGTGTTTTGATTTTTTAGTTTAGTACTTATACCCTAAGGGTGTTATAACCACTTTTTGTGCATACAAGCTGCATTGTTTATAATTCTTTCTCTATTTTTCACTACTTTGTGGAATATTATTTAGCCTGCGTAACCTGTATGGAAAGTTGCTAATTTGTGATTCTGGGGGGGGGGGCTGTATATGACTTGTATTGCTTTCTCTATGGCTGTTAGCATATTCAACTTAACATACAGACAGAAGTCAACACTCATAATAGCAAAAACATTAAAATGACAATGATTACACAATGCTTGCAGAACAAGAAACACCCAGTCACATTTATAAACAACAGTAGACAAACCAGAGAAATATCAATGAGCTAGGATATACAAGTTACAATGCAGAAATTGAATCAGTGCATTTGCAAATGATAGTGTGTAAAGAACGTACAAGAAGCTGTATGTATACCCATATACCATACACCAGAATATACCAAAATCGCTGCACACCTGATAAAAGATGGGTGTGAACCGTCCAACCAGGAAACCATCCACGAAACTTACATGTACATAGAGCTCTTTCAACGAAAAAGCAATTAATTAAAGACCTTATCAATATATGCCACACTGACTAAAACAATAACAAGCATAAATATAAAATATAACCAGACTAAATAATTAATTAATTCCCCCTCTTCCTCTCCTTCTCTGTCTCTCTCTCTCTCTCACACAGACACACAAACGCGCGCGCAGACACAGCACACACACACACACACACACACACACACACACACACACACACAACCAATGAGCAATATCAAACCACATAACACAACTCAAACAAAAATGAGAAGATAAACCTACAGCAACAGTTGGTAACACTATACAATGTAAACACATACATGTGCAATACACAGTGGAGAAAAGGGTAAGTGAATTGTTGTAGTAAATGATGGTGACAAAACACACCAAACTGGTTATCTGGTGAAAACACATATCCAAGAAAATAGACATAATCTAACAATATTGGAAGTCATAACACCAAACCATACTTAACTTTACGAAACATTTGCTACAAAATTTGCTTCTAGCCTAAAAAACAAGAGAAAACATGACAAAACGTTATACATTAACATAATGTAACTACTACGTATTGCGTTGCATCTGTTGTACATATAAATACACATAACAAAAATGTTGTATTACAGGGTACTGAGGATGTTCCATAAAAATAGCAAAATGTGTAAGACGAAAAACAATTTGCGTTTCATTTAGTTGCAAAGGCGGATAATACCACCATGCATTTTGAAGCTACTATGGAACGTCGGGATATAGAAAAAAATAAAAATTGGCAGCCAAATTATTAATATTGTTTCATAACTAAAGATATAAAGACACATATTTGCGAACAGAAGTATGGGCAGTCGGTCACTCTCTCTGAAACGCATAACAGAGAGCTATTACTTTGAAATAAAATTTTAAAGCGGTCAGGCTCAGTTTGTCGAGATTTAATGTGCCTAATGTTGCAACATGTTAAAAAAAATGAGCGTATGGTCTCGTTGGCCGGGAGGCTCCTATTCGAGGTAGTTCGGCCGCCTAGTTCAAGTCTATATTTCATACGACACCACATTGGGCAACTTGCCCGCCGGTGACGAGGATGAAGTGATGATGAGGACAACAGAACACCCTGGCCACTTGCGCAGGAGGTCAACTACCCGGCCCGGATTGAACTCCGGTAAGCTTGCATTGGAAGCGAGCACTCCACCACCCAGCTAAGCAGGCGGACAACATATAAAAAATTTCGTGGAGCAAATGACCAAAATTTAAAATATTCCCCACTACCCCACCCCAAAAAACATTAAGATCTGCTACACATATATTATTGTTGATACTTTTACAGAGGTTCTGAGGACCTCTAGAACTACCCTTTTAAAGAGAAAAGTCATGCTTTTACCTGCGATCTCGTAGGCATCTGTTTAAGAAGTAAATTAAAATGTCGCGTGACTAGGGCCTTCTGTTGGGTAGACCGCTCGCCGGGTGCCGCCGCTTTGGCGACTTGCGCTTCGATGGGGATGAAATGATGATGATTAGGACAACACAACCCCCAGTCCCTGAGCGGAGAAAATCTCCCCCCCAGCCGGGAATCGAACCCGGGCCCCTAGTATTGATATTCAGTCGCACTGGCCACTCAGCTACTGGGGGCGGACTACTTAAGAAATATTGCATAATTCTTTCTTCATGACGTTTGTTGTAAATAAACTGCCACGGTTCAAATGAAAAATCATAGACGTAATTACAACAGTACGACATTTTTTTCCTTAGTCTCATCCGTCTTCCCACTGGTTTGACGTGTCCTGTGTCAACCTCTTCGTCAAAGAGTGGCAGTTGCATCTTACGTCCTCAATTATTTGCTGGATGTATTTCAATCTCTGTCTTCTTCTACATTTTTTGCCCTCTACAGTTCTCCCTGGTACAATGAAAGTCATTCCCTGATGTGTTAACAATGGCCTATCGTCCTGCCCCTTCTCCATGTCAGTATTTTCGACATATTGCTTTCCTCACAGATTCTGCTCAGAACCTCCTCGATCCTTTCCTTATCAGTTCACCTAATTTTAAGCACTCCTCTGTAACGCCACACTTGAAAGTCTTCGATTCTGTTCTGTTCGGTGTTCCCACAGTTCATGTTTTACTAAAATACAGTTCTGTGCTCCAAACGTATACCCTCAGAAATTTCTTCCTCAAATTAATGGCTATGTAAACTTGTCTTGGCCGGTAATGCCCTCTTTTCCAGTGCTAGTCTGCTTTTGATGTCCTCCTCCTTCCATCCGTCACTGGTTATTTTGCTGCCTAGGTAGCAGAATTCCTTAACCTCAGCTACTTCGTGTTATTACGTTTCTAGTTGTTCTCATTTTTGCTACTTCTCATTATTTTATTCTTTCTTCGATTTACTCTCAATCCATATTTGTACTCATTAGACTGTTCATTCCAGTCAGAAAATCACGTAATTCTTCTTCACTTTCACTCAGGATAACAATGTCATTAGCAAATCGTTGTCATTTATATCATTTCACGTCTAATTTTCATCCCACTCTTGAACCTTTCTTTTATATCCATCATTGGTACTTAGACGTACAGATTGAAAACTAGGAGTGAAAGACTACATCCCTGTCTTAAAGTCTTTTTAATCTGAGCACTTCGTTCCACTCATATTGCATATTACCTGACTCTCCCTACAGTTTACCCCTATTTTTCGCTGATTTTCGAACTTCTCGCACCATTTTACATTGTCGAACGCTTATTCCACGTCGACAGATCCTATCATACTATTTTGATTTTTGTTTGGTCTTGCTTCCATTATCAACCCCAACGTCATAATTGCGTCTCTAGTGCCTCTACCTTCCTTAACACCAAACTGATCGTCATCTAACAGATCATTTATTTTCTTTTCCATTCACCTGTTTATTATTCTTGTCAGTATGTTGGCTGCCTGAGCTGTTAAGCTGACTGTGTGATAATTCTCGTACTTGTCAGCTCTTGCAGTCTTCGGAATTGTGTGCACGATATTTTTCCGAACGTTATGTGGTATGTAGCCAGACTCATACATTCTAAATAACAATGTTAATAGTCGTTTTGTTGCCACTTCCCCCAATGATTTTAGAAATTCTGATGGAATGTTATCTATCCCTTTTGCCTTATTTGATTTTATATTCTCCAAAGCTATTTTAATTCAGATTCTAATACTGGATCCCTTATCTTTTCTAAATTGACTCCTGATTCTTCTTCTTCTTCACTTCGGACAATTCTTCTCTCTCATAGAGACCTGCAATATAGTCTTTCCACCTATCCTATCTCTCCTCTGCATTTAACAGTAGAATTTCCGTTGCACTCTTAATGCTTTCTCCAGTGCTTTGAGTTTCACCAGAGATTCTGTAGACTTCCCTATATGCTGAGTCAGTCTTTCAGACAATCATTTCTGACAATCACACATTTTTCATGCAGCCATTTCGTCTTAGCTTACCTGTACTTTCTGTTTATTTCATTCTACAGTGACTTGTTTTTCTGTATCCCTCAATTTTCCTTCAAATTTTTGTACGTCTGTCTTTCATCGATCAACTGAAGTACATCTTCTGTTACCCATGGTTCCATCGCAGTTACATTGTTTGTACCTATGTTTTTGTTTAGAACTTCTGTGATTGCCCTTTTTAGAAATGTCCAACTGTCCGGTCTACTTGCCCGTTCCTTATTGCTGCGTCTAGTGCCTTAGAGAACTTCAAGCGTATCTCGTCATTTCTGAGCACTTCTGTGTCCCACTTCTTTGCGTATTGATTCTTCTGATTAATCATTTAAACTTCAACCTAATCTTCATCGATACTACATTTTCATCTGAGTCTGCTCCTGTCTACACTTTGCAATCCAGTGTCTGATTTCTTAATCTGTGCCTGACGATGACGTAATCTAACCGAAATCTTCCCGCATCACCTGGCTTTTCCCAAGTATACTCCCTTCTCTTGTGATTCTTGAACCGAGTATTCGCTATTACTAGCTGCAACTCATTCAGTATTTCTCCTCTCTCATTCCTTGTCCCAAGCCCATTTCTCCTGCAACAATTCCCCCTACTCCTTCGCCTACAACTGCATTCCAGTCGCTCATGGCTATTGGATTTTCAACTCTCTTTATGTGTTGTATTGCCCTTTCAGTATCTTCATGTGCTTTCCCTATCTCTTCATCTATCTTTAGCTTGCAACTTCACATGTATACCTGAACTATGATTGTCAGTGTTGTTTTGCTGTCGATTCCGATAAGAACCACTGTACCATTGAACTGTTCACAGTAAGATACTTGCTGCCCTACCTTCCTATTTACAACAAACCCTACTCCCATTATGCCTTTTTGTGCTGCTGTTGACATTATTCTATATTCATCTGATCGAAAATCCTTGCCTTCTTTTTCATTTCACTTCTCTGCCCCTGCTGTATCTATATTGAGCGTTTCCTTTTCCCTTTTCAAATTTTGTAGTTTCCCCACCACTTTCGAGCTTCTGACTTTCCACGCCCGACTTGTGGAAAGTTTTCCTTCCATTGGTAATTCAATCTTTTTCTAATGGTCACTTCCCGCTTGCTAGTCCTCTCGCAGATATCCAATGGGAACACTATTCTGAACTTCTTTGCGAATGGAGAGAAAATCATGAAACTTACCAATTACAGGCCACAAGTCCTGTGAATAAACGTTATGTGTCTTTAATGCAGTGGTTTCCACTGTCTTCTGCATCCTCATGCCGTTGATGATTGTTGATTTTTCCACCTTTAGGGACAGTTCCCCATCCCAAGGGCAAGAGAGTACTGGCTCCTCTGCCCCCTTTAACAAGGCCATTTGTAGACTGAGGGTGGCCTTCTTGTGCTGGAAGCCTTCTGCCGCCTATGCGTATTGTTAATGAAAATAAAAGGGATAGTGGGTTTCGAAGTCAGAGCCGAGAACGTTTTGATTAGTAATCAAAGATGCTACTCGTAGACCATGGTTAACAAATTCATCGTTCCAGATTAAGGTTGCACTCAACAAACAAACCAAAGTTTTTGATCACCTAGCGAATGGTATAAAACGTCTGGCAGAGGGCACAGTTAAATCTGAAACCAAACTTAATAATTTTTTCCACTAAAGCTTCTCAAGTTCCATGGAATAATTTCTGTTTGTCATATGTAATAGGTTGTACATAAGAATTATCAAAGAAACAAGAAAACATAAAACTGGTGTACAGGCAGCCATATTTACACTCGAATTTGTAATGTGAATGTAAAATGACACATTCCACATCATTCTAATTGTATAAATGACCTGTGGAAGATATAACTAACTAGCCAACTAAAGAATCATTTTCTAACTATTATTAAATGTGACAAGATCAGGCTACAGAAAGAAACAAACGTTAATTGGAGTTTTACTCTGAACAACAGTGTTGCCAACTCTGTTCTGTGTTATGGGAGATGAACAACAAAAGGTTTCTGGAACAAAGAGTAATCCAACTCACCGCGACAAAGGACTCCCTGGAGAGGGGGAAGAACCCACCAGCGGTGATGCACAGTGGTCTCTGGGCGCGGTGCATGAGCAGCAGCAGCAGCAGCGACCGTTTGATGGAGAGGGGGCATCCCTGCAGAGAAGTCACCGCATCGTACGCCCCCAGGGCCAGGTTCTCGCTCTGTACAGGCCACCAGAACCCACAGTTACGTCATTGTAACTGTGCACGGCAATCATATAAAGAAACAGCTTTACACGTTAACATATCTTAAACTAGTTTATGACTAAGCAGCTTGCATTGTGGATAAAAAATCAGCATCTATTATATCACATCGTCAGAAACAAATTGATGGTGTTATACTTTTAAAATTGGCATCACGTCACCTCATTACTACTACTCATGCTCATACAATACAATTCGTCTCCTACAACATATCTTACCACAGATTATGCATGTTGAGTAACAAGGTTTGTCTATAGGTCCTGTGGTTTGTAGCTGATCTGAATAGGTCTCAGGTGAATCAAGAGGTGTGAACGAGTTCTCTTTCCGGTTGACACATGCCACTTTACAACAGAGGTTATCTCATTGCGAACATTTGGAGGGGTCAAAATAGTTTGCTGGAGTAATGCTTGAAACCATACGTTTTCCAGTGCTGATCCATTGCTTTACTCATGTCTCAAGCCTCTAATCTACCAATGTGAGAAGCCAGAGATGAAATAGTGAGTCAGGAAGAATTCTGACTGGAACACTGAGCAGTTGTTTTTATGACAAAGTTATAATAATGCGAAGTCTATCCTACTCTGGCCCAAAGTCATGAAGGAGCTTCAACAAAGCAAGTTGATTAAAGTGACTGAACTTTCATATTTCGGTTCATTACTGGGGATAGCTTTTCACTCAAGAGAAAATCATTCACTGAATGATGGTCAGTCTGCTTCTTTTTCCTGGCCTTGTCCCGCAACTTCACGGGATTGCCTTGTTATTGTGGATTTGGCAACGTTAATAGTTGAGGATAAACACCTGCCCTTCCTGTCGAAACCGATAACCGATCCCCTCTACGCCCCCCCTCCCCCCCCTTCGAGGGTAAATTTGTGTAGCTCATCATCTGTCTCTGTCTAGCTTTATCCCATGTAAAAGTGAGAGGAGTTTTTGAAAAGTTTGCGATTCGTGTAACTGTGAACCAGCCTGGTATTCGCATATTTGGATTTGGGAAACTGCCTTAGGGTACAACTATATTGGGTCACATTTTGTTCTGATCCGGTGTAGAGTGGTTTGTGCTCAGCGGTCGTTTTTGTGTTGTCTTCTGCTAGAGACGACGAATTAGATAAAAGGTATATATACGCACCAGTCTATCAAGATCAACGACTGTCACCATATGACCATAGAAATATTGGACCATATTTTTGGAGACAATGTGACTGGTTAACAGGGCAGGTTAGAGTCCTGAGGCATGAGCAACGTAAGTGGTCGCTTGGAGGGACAAGCTGCGAGTTGCATCAAAGACACCCAAGACTCCTAAGCAAAAAATAACATTTAGCTAAAGTATACTGAAATACTCATAGAAGAAAAAACGTTTCAGTAAAAGGGCAGTTTGCGAGATAAATGAGAATGTTTGGCTACAAACTGTCTCTGTGAATTACACTGAGCTGGAAAATGTCATGGGATTGTGTTGGACCAGTCTTCGTGCTGAAGCAATCTACATTGTTGCCAAATTTATCCAAATCGGCGGCTCCTGTCGGCTGCTAACCCAACTCCTCTCCCTCGGGGGCAGATGTGGAAATATCACTTTTAATTGATATGCAAATTAATTAAATTTATATGTAAATTAATTATATTGACATGTGTATTAATGAAGCAGATATATAAATTTATTAAATTAATTGAGAAATTCATTAAATTCTAAATGATTGGAAACTCAAAATTGGTGGGAATTTCGAAAATGGCAGGAGATTAAAAATGTGCGCTACTTTCAAGTTTTGGAGCCCTGGTTCACAATACGTAACCAGATGGCACGTTCAGACACCCGCCTCTTCCCACCACCTTATCCCTACTTGTGAATTGGCAGGAAAAAGACTCAGTCGGTGCTGAACTGCTAGGAAGGAAGGCCGGTTGTGGTGGCCGAGCGGTTCTAGGCGCCACAGTCTGGTACCGGGCGACCACTACGGTCGCAGATTCGAATCCTGCCTCGGGAATGGATGTGTGTGATGTCCTTAGGTTATTTAGGTTTAAGTAGTTCTAAGTTCTAGAGGACTGATGACCTTAGAAGTTAAGTCCCATAGTGGTCAGAGCAATTTTTTTTAAAATGAAGGTACTGTATTTATTTATTTATTTCAGCAGGACATGTGTTCTCAGTGGTGCTATCCTTCTACTGAATTATCCTAAGCAGCCTCCACACTTCTCAAACCCCGATCCACTCTCTGTGGCATCCTACCCCCATTTCCTGCCGTCCCCCGCCCTCAGTTTTACCGATCGCACGTCTATATGGTCATCTTCGAGTTCGAAGACTAACTGCTCAAGTTCACAATACAGCTACCAGAGTGACTTCAAACCCTACAGCCACCCACACGAACAAGACCCCTGGCCACCACATTCCACCGCCCTGCCCCCCTTTTTTGCTGATTGCGCCTGTGGCTTTGGCAGCAGTACCAATCGCAACTGATCTATGGCCGCCGAACTGAAAATAAAAGCTCGGCTGTAGGTGTAATATTACCACATGTTCTAATTACGTAATTACAGTGCCATAGCCTCGTGGGAAACGGTCTGTGTGTGCTCGCATGAGACTCGCCTCGACAATTTTAGCGCTCAATTCGTTCGTTTGTAGTATTGTATCATGCCCTTTGCACTCGTGCATAGTTCAAGGCACTTAGCATTAAAAGATGGGAGAGCAGACTATCAGTGAATGGCAGGAAGAGTTGCCTTCTGCCAATATACATATTAACAGCTGATGCACATGGGACACATTCATTATTTCACGTAAAGCAACACCTCATACATCGTTCAGAGAACTTGGCATGAAAGGAAGTGATAACTATTGACCGGAAAACGTCCTACTGCCACTTGGAAGAATGCTCAGCTAGATACAACTTATTAGGCATAGTTTCAGGAGCAGAAGCACCAGTTAAATGTTCTGGGTTGTCTAAGTGTCACAGAGGAAAGAAACCCTAACAGACCTACTAAAATAACACACATAAAAGTTAGCAGTCATAATGTCAGCAATAGAAGCACCAAAGAGATGCCCTGGCTTCTCTACATACCAGTGAGAAAACAAATCCCAACGGATGAACTACCAGAACAATATTTTCAAGAATCATCAATTCTTTAAGAAAATCTTATAATCCAACAACTAAATACCGCTCGAAACCAAACAGTCTTTATGCTTCAAAGATAAACACGCAAGTGCACACACGCAGATCATGGTAGATGCTTCACCATTCTCGAAAAAAACAACGCAATTGACGTGGAAACCCGCCACCCGCCCTGCCCTAATCGTAAACAATGAACCATAATACAACATATTCCAGAAATTAACGAAAAAGCATTCTAATAACGTCACACAGCTATCGAAAAATATTTGCTCGTCACCATAACGTTCTATTCTCCTCGGTGTGTGTTAGCGGATTAAGCACACCAGCACCACCCTTACCACCCCTCCTACCCCCCCCCCCCCCCCCCCTCCTCTCGTCCATCCGTCCCATCCCCTAGCCCTTGCACATGTAGAAGCCGATTTCTAGTCTGTTACAGAATTTTTTTCCGGTGATATACAAATAGTACACCTGTGTCTGATGGATTGGTTCCAGTGAATGTATTTTTCCACCCGAAACAACAATAACATACCGGAGAGCTCTCCAGAAATAATGTTCTAACGTCCATTGGTTGAGAGAACTGACCGACGCAACCACCGCCAGAAGCTTCCGACTACTGTAGCTGTTGCAAGCAGCCATAGCCGGAGGCTCTCCATCACCGGCGGAGCACGTGGCTTCAGGGACCAGCGCTAACAAATCAAACAAGTGTTACACACACAATAGGCCACTGCTCCAGGAGCCTACAGAACAAAGCGAAATAAATGCTTCATCTCTCGAATAAAGACCACGATGTGTTGTTTTTCTAAAACTGCAGCTGGGACCGATCTTCCCTGCTTCCACTGCTGCTTACCGTTTGGTGAGAAACATTTCAATGGTATAACTTCAATTTAACGTCGATGCACCTCTTCTGAACTACCACCTATTAAAACACACGCAATCGAGATGATAATGAAACAGCCATGATTCAAAGAAAATAAGCGCAGTCCATTTCACCTGATTCCGTGAGCAAAATCGATATAGTTTTGAAGGATTCTCCATGATCAAATCATAAATTATGAACATGGTCACTACATTCTTTTCAGACTATTGAATTATGCATAGGGCCTACAATCATTTGCCTACGGAATAGAATTCACATCTCTATCGCATCCTTTTTTGTGATATGCAATAACGTGAAAAAAACCCACACCACAGCTGTTCATTACTGATGAGCAAATTGCAGTGGTCCTAGATCTATAGCAATACGTGTGATAGATGTATTAACGTATCTCACATCTGTTATGCATGTTAACCGTGCGTAAAACCGAAAAGCTTTCGCTATTTTGCTGTGAAAACTAACACACACTGCAGAATGCCCTCATTATTATGAAACTTTCATCAGACTAGAGAAAGAGTGAAAACAAACTCCTAACAAAAAATATACCATCTAAAGAACTATCAATATTAACCAATCTCTTTCCATTTGACAGACAAAATTTCATGGCTTGAGAGTGTCCCTGGCTTTCAAATCAGTGTCGGTAAATAGACTGTCATGTAAATGGGTATTAAAAACATTTCACACACATGATATATGATCAAAGAATGCAACTTTTCACGCTATCTGTTAACATGTCGGAAAAAGCACCATTTTTTTATTTGTCAATAACAAGTTATAATTTAAGGCGATGTTGTTTGTACGCTATGGCAATGCTTTACCAATGCAAAGGTATATCGCGCTGGCATTTCTGAAGCTTAAGAAACAAGTCGTCAGAGCGTGCCTTGTAACAGAACCTCTTAACGTCACCTCATAGATAACCCTACAAGATTTTACCAATAGGTAGAAAACAAATATCTTCGTGTACTGACATAGGACATATTTGTTCCACAAATCGCGTCTACAGACCTGCCTGTAAGGCTTTTGTTACCTGTGCCTTACAAAGACCATACACAGCAAACCATCATTTGAAATAGCAGCAGTTTGCTGTCTTGCAGTTTCGTATGTAATTTGGTCACCACAGAACAGCCTTTTTCACGCATTCTACTCACATGGTGGAAAATATACTATCATTTACAGGTTCCACAACAAGTTATAAACCAAGCTGACGTTTATTGTACGTTATGACAAAGCCGATTTTAACAGTTATAACCGCTCTTGTAATTAAGAACCATATTATCAGGCTTATTCTCATATAGCGGAGAGGTGATCGATAATATCGGGAAGGATTAATATCACTGAAAATTTTGAATTAAAATTATCTATATATAATCTCTTATCAGAATAACGCCGGCATTGACTATAGTTAACTTTCAGGGACGGACTCTTGCCTTAAGGTCAAGGACTGAGAATATCTGAGGAATTATGTACGCAAGGAAAGGTAGTGCTCAGTATGAAAGTCTATTACATGCTGAAAAACTGATAATAGGATATGTGGAGTAGGCAAAAGGACGTTTCATTGAATATAAGAACGGACACTTAACTATGTTAAAGTAAAAACTTACACAGTTTGAATGACTGTATCGATGTATACCAATGAACCATAATCATTGCTATAATAACTTTGAGGGACGAACTAAAGAAATCACGGACATTTTAGTTGCCGTAATTGCTGAGAGTAATTGTAGCATCAACCCTCCTTTTCCCTCTATACAAAAGGAAATCATTAATGATCATTTAATTATTATTGAATACTGTTATTAAATAACTAAAGTGATGTCCATAATTACTTGTATATTAGTAAATAATAACTAAAATCCAAAGACGTTTTTAACTACCTTGTCTTTGGTAACGCAGCAACAAATGTAGGGTGATCGAGTGAGCTAGAAGTTAACATTAATTATATTTAAAAACCTAAACTTAGTCGTCGTTACAGGGAAAATGTTTGTGGCTGCTCCATCTGAGGTATAGATTTAACGAACAGTCGTGATGCCAGCTGTAGCCCCCCCTCCGTCCACATTTCTCTGATGTGAGATAGTAATGTTGTTATCTCCTGTATCTGCCCGACTGTTCGTTATATCTATGCCTGAGATGGAGCAGCTATACACTTTTTCACCGTAACCGCGACGAAAATTCGGGCTTTAATACTGACAACTAATATTAACTTATTGCTTAGTCGATCACCCTTCATTTATCGCTATGTTACAGAGGACAAGATAGTTAATAACGTCTTTCGACGTTAGTTATTATTTACTAATACACATTTAATTATAGAAATACCTTTAGTTTTTATTAACAACATTCAATAATTAAATGATCATGACTGATTGCGTTTTGTATAGAGGGAAAAGCAGTGTTAATCCCACATCTACTCCCCTCTACTAAAACGTCCCTGATTTATATAGTTCGTCATTCAAAAGTATTATAGCAAGGATTATGGTCCATCAGTATACATCGATATAGTTATTGAAACTGCGTAAGCTTTTACTTTCACAAAGCTAAGTGTCCGTTCTTATGTTCCATTTAACGTCCTTTCGTCTAGTTCACAGATCCTGTTATCAGCTATTCAGCATGTAATAGAGTTTAATACTGACCACTACTTTTTCTTACGCACACAATTCCTCAAATATTCTTAGTCTTTGAACTTACGCCAAAAGTCTTTCCCTAAAAGTTAACTATAGTAAATTATTTTGCAGTTTAACAAAAGTGCCCTGATCCCTTCCGAAGCATGTCAAATGCGAATGCCAGCTATACCGCACTCCGCAGTTACGCAGACTTATTCAGAGCGCGTAAAACAAGACAAGAGAACTAACAGCACCCACGCATTGTTTGTACGGTAAAATTTAGAGACAAAAGTAGCTGCGTTAAGTCCTCTTCGATACCCCTGACGCGCTATTTGGTTGCGGGCGATGTTCAGGTGAGAGATTTTACAGTGTAGTGGTACATCATCCTGGCATTTACAAAATAAAAAAGAAGAAACTCCCTGGAAGAACTGTCTACTGGCGTAGCTAATGCCAGCAGACGTCCCAGCTATATGGCAGCCGAAGACCCTGATCTCCCTCTGGCAACACGTAGCAGGCTAGCGAACCACACCTCAAAGTGAGATACCTGATCACTCTACAACACAAAGAAGAGGCACGCGTGTTGATTCTCCTTAAATGTGCCCCTGCGAGCACTGCATCCCCTAGTGACGGCAAACGAACGGCTTTCTTTCCCTGTTCCGCGATAGAAAGTTGTAGAAGCGACCTTACATTAAAAAACACATTAACGTTCCTTACAATCAGATATGGTCCCAACCACGTCATTTTTTTGTACTTATCGGAACACTAACCACAGTAAGTTTACATTCAAAGCTTAACATCTTCGAACATCAGTTTTAGGTGTATAGCGTCCGCAAAATTATGGTATGTCCATTCTCACAGCAGCTGAGTAGCGGTTCACTCAGTCCAGTAAGAAAACCTTCCTACCACATCGTCGTTATCACATATTTGTCAAGAAATTAGGAGCATAACTACAAAGAAAGCCCCCTCGCGGTTTTTATTTATGCTACATATGTACCTCAGTTTGTTTGCTCGACTTCAACACTTCCACGAAATGTTTTAACATACATGTTGCGGCGTGGGTCTTAGGAGCCTTGCCATGGAGCACGTAGCTTCTTCCGTCGTTGGTTCGAGTGTGAGTGTGTTGTCCTTAGCGTAAGTTGGTTTAAGTTAGATTAAGTAGTGTGTAAGCGTAGGGACCGATGACGTCAGCAATTTGGTCCCATAGGAACTTACCATCCCCCTTCATGTTGTTTTTCAGTCAATCAGAATCTTGCACAGATAGCTATTTAATAAACCTGCCGCACTTAACAGCTTCGAGGCGCCTCCCTTTCTTCGTACTTTTGATACTACCCCCTTGTTTTTGTTTTTACAAATCCAGCCGAACAGTCCCACCTTATATTCAGACAGACAGTTTGAATCTCACCAGCTGTGTTTGAGTTAGTACATTAGAGCTTTCTACTACACGTTTCCGACGAAAGTTTACATGCAAAACTATCGTAGATGAGACACCCTGTTCTAGGCACTACAGTTTGCAGCTGCGCGACCGCTACGTTCGCAGGTTCGAATCCTTTCTCGGGCATGGATGTGTGTGATGTCCTTAGGTTAGTAGGTTTAAGTAGTTGTAAGTTCGGTGGGACTGATGAGCTCAGGAGTTAAGTCCCATAGTACTCAGAGCCATTTGAACCATTTCTGAACTAGACATACTGGTCACAGCAATGAGGCATCATTGCAATATATTAGAGTACGAATCTTGATAGATAGATGACTGTGCAGCACGTCCATTCGGATTAATTCTCGTAAATCTCGGACATATACACAAATGGATACCTGACAACCACCTACACCTGTGCTGTTAAGCTACCTCCATATTGTGGCATATCGATCATGCTACGGAATATCTGTGATTGCAAGAAGTACGCAAAGCTGTTTTCACAAGTACTATTGTTGTGTACGTAGTTCCGCGTAGTCAGCGCGTACACAACCTTCCCACTAGAGCGCGCCCCGCTAAGCACAACAGCGCAGGCGCACCGCTCGTCCGTCTCCGTAGTACGAGATGGTGCTGCCTTAGAGACGGACCAAATTCTGCTTCCACCGATCCGCGTATTAATATGTAACGCAGCCAATGGGATAAATACACAGATTGCGGTAGTCTCGAGTACACAAGATATAAAATTGCAGTCCACTGGAGGTACTGGGGTGATTAATGTGAAAAGATCTCCCACGTGATTATGGTGGCGCAACGGGAGTCAACAGACTTGGAATGCGTAACGGTAGTTGGAGCTAGACCCATGGGACACTTCATGTTGGAAATAGTCAGGGAATTCAATGAGATCCATTGTGTTAAGAGTGTGCCGAGAACACTCAATTCCAGATGTTACCTCGCACCACAGACAACGCAGTGGCCGACGACCTTCACTTAACGACCGAGTCTCGCAGAGTTTGAGTAGAGGTGTCAGTGCTAACAGACAAGCAACACTGTATGTAGTAACCGCAGAAATCAAGGTAGGGAGTACGATGAACGTATCCTTTAGGACAGTGCCACGAAATTTGGCATCAGTGGGCTATGGCAGCAGAAGAATAACGCGAGCGCCTTCGCTGAGACCACAACATCGACTGCCTTACCTCTCTTGGGCTTGCGACCTTATCGCTTTGACCCTAGACCACCACAAAATATTGACTTGCTAAGATGAGAGCCGATTTCAATTGGCTAGAGCCGATGACGTGTTTCGAGTCTGACACAGACCAGGAAGACATGAATCTCTGCATAACTGGATTTAGATTTACTTTTAAATATCTTATCAAGACGCCAAGGTATGTCAATATATTTCCAAGGGGAGCAGCGGTTCGTATGGAAGGCAAATGATCTGTTGCTTGGAGGGAAAACATTCTCAAACCGGCCCTGCCGGTCACTTTAACTTCA
Source organism: Schistocerca americana (assembly GCF_021461395.2). NCBI lineage: Eukaryota > Metazoa > Arthropoda > Insecta > Orthoptera > Acrididae > Schistocerca > Schistocerca americana. The sequence goes on from NC_060124.1 coordinate 337,561,531, forward strand.
GAGTATCCATCAGTCCAGAAGAAAACCTTTCCGTCATAGTACAGTAAGTAACACAAATAACTTCGTTTGGTAATATTTTCACACTAATAATGTTTTATTAATAAACAACTATTAATGAGCAACTATGTATGAGGTAGAAGCAGTCAGTTTTCGCGGTGATTATGTTATTTTCGCGGTGTTATCGAACTGAATGAAACATGTTCGTGTCTCAACTTATCGGTGCGGAATCGGGTGTAATATATTGCTGTCGGATATGGCTTGCGTTTCCCCCGTATGCACTTTCACTGTAGTATTGGTATTCGTTTTCCTTCCGATGTCGTCCGACATTGGATCGGATCGGATGGGATCGGAATGATTACGGAGTCAATGTATAAGGGCAGCCAAATGAAAACTGTACTCCCGCCAAGGCGGGACCGTGGCAAGGTTCCATTCAACTGGATGACGTAGAAAACTGTCGACACTGACAGTTCCACAACCGCACCCACTCTTGAACTTTCTCGTCAGACTGAAACTGACGTCCATGCAACATGTCTTTCTTGAGGTGGTCAAAGATGTGAAAATCGCACGGTGAAAGGTCCGGGCTGTGCTGCAGAGTATCTTGCAGTGTTTTCCAACAAAGCAGTTGAAGAGTGTGTGTGTGTGTGTGTGTGTGTGTGTGTGTGTGTGTGTGCGTATGTGTTCGGGAAGAGGGTGCTTTATCGTGCAGCAGGATTCTTCCTCTGCTCGTCGAGTACCTCAAGTGTGGAACCACATTCAGTGCGCAGCGGTATGAAGACATTTCGCAGAAATTGCGACGCGCCATAAATTCAAAACGCCCAATAATGTCGTCGGAAGATATCATCCTGTTACTACCAATTGGACGAAGGCTACACTTCAGTGATTTGGTTGGAAAACATTGCAGTGTACCCCTACACCCAAGATTTTTTACCATGTGATTTCCACATCTTTGGAGACATGAAGAAAGACATACATCGACGTCGGTTTCAGTTGGACCAGCAAGAGCAAGAGTTGGTGCGGTTCTGGATCTGTCAGCGGCCGACTGCGGTCTACAAAATAGAAATAGATCGCCTCATCTCCCAGTTGGGCAAATGTCTTACAGCGGGTGGTGATCACTTATAAATTTACCTTTCCGGTTATTCGGTTCCCATTTGACTGTCCCTCATAAGTCCAACCATCCAGGGTGGACAACTACGTGCCATAGTTAGACATAAACTGTAACACGTTCAGATATAACACAAGAAAGGGAAAAATATTATCACACACCGCTTCTCAGGGTGACTTACGTCAACTAAGGAGTGAATAAAGCAGCTACAGCTTTAAAAGGGTTAGATAAGTTAGCCATGAAAATTATTGTTCAAGCTGACGACAGTCTATTTCCTTAGGAACGAAATTTTTTAGAAATTCGTGCAGCCGTTTTTGTCAGGCTGCTGCGGAGGTGTAATGGTCAGCATTTCTGTCTGGTAAGCAAGAAACTATGAGTTCGAGTCCCGGCCCTGACACAAAATTTAATTCATTTCTTCGGTTTCCATCACTATCGTCTATAAAGATGAGACTTAAATGTCTCGGAGAAAATTTAATTATAAGGTCTTTTAGGAATGATTTCAATCTACTCATAAGATCAGCAAGAAGTGTATACAAAAAGTTGTGTATCTGTCGAAGAAGATTCAAGAGAGTGAAATTACACAGAGGAACTCCGGACTTGTTGCACAAAGGAAGCCCGTGTTTTCAAAAGGTTAATCACAAATATGTTATGTGAAATGTAACATCCACGTGATAAATTTTTGGCTACAGTGCGGGAAGTATCCGCAGCACTTTCCGAGATATTACAGTCACTGAAGTCATTTAAACTACTCGATTCAACTATAATTTTATCATGTCTAAAACAACATTGAAACCAAATATTTGCATCTAGAGGGTAGCAAATCTACGTGGATTGCGTGTACTGATAAAAAAAATATACAATAGATAAACTAATTTTTTTTCTCAGCCCAAGGGGCATTGTAATGTCCACGAGATACATTTTTGGCTACAGTGCGACGAGAGGAAATTATGCCTGTAACAGTTATAAACATTTTCTATTCGACATATGAAAAAATGTAATTGGACATATCGATGTGTATCATACAAAGACAATGATAATTGTAAATTCCTTTTATGATCTGCGTTTGTCTTCCTTTGTTTTTACCTTTTGTTGGTTGGCTTTTGTAAGTTCAGCACGCAAAACGCATATCAAACTGAGGTCTGTTAAGAAATTGTAATTATTTGTTAATTTTTACTTGAAAATAGAGTTCATTATTATTATAAATATGAGTGAATAATTATTTGTAACAGTAATTCCTCTCTCAGTAAGCATTATCTGTGTTAATTGTTTCTTTCCGCTGCAAGGAGCGCAGCCATTGATAATAGCGATTTGTGTCGCGTTTTTGTAGGTGTTTTCCTTAGATACAAATCAAATGTTGGCTTGATGAAGTCTAAACAGTACACAATACGAAAGTAGAGTTTCTGTAAAGTTCAATAAGCATTCAAAATATTTATTTTCTCTAACAATAGAAAGCCTCTATAAATTGTCTGCCGCCATCTTAACAATTGTCTCAGCGGCAAATTCAAATTACGCAACTCTGCAGACATAAATTCCGAACGCAATAAAAATGTGTAAAAATAAATGTGCACCGGTGGTCCCGAACTAATTTTAACGAAAATAATTCGAATCAGATTGGTTGTTTCAAAACAGTGCTCATAGCACGATCGATATAACAAAACTTTTCTAGCTGATGTATGGAGCCGAAATTAATTACGCACGAGTTGCGAAGGATATTGTTTCAGCTAACATGCGTCAGTGTTGTGCGCGGCTGATATTCGGTGGTTTTAATGATCATTTTGCTGAAGATAGCTGTTTCCATCATAATCCATAGTTGTATAGACTCTGTTGTATGAACTGTGATTTAGTGACACTTACACAACTTACAGACAACACTTTAACACGACGTTAACTTGGAGTTCTTTAGCAACTTGATCAAATCTTTAGCCGGGAGAAAAATTATTTAGTAGTTACTCAAAGTAATAAAATAAGATCATCATTTCCATTTACAAATTAAATACCAAACCACTGAATAACACAGCGAACGCCACAGAAACTCACCGATATAAGCCCCCAAGTGTCATTCCTATCCAGAGGTAATTATTGTTTCTAAACGTCGTCTCTCTCTCTCCCCGAAAGTAATTATGAAAGATTAATCTCACTAAAACAAAGTGTTCTTCAAACCTTCCATGCTAGAAAAATCGACTAGACTGGCACTTATTAATGTTCCGCTTTCATATCACACAAATTAATAGCAACACGTCTGTACTGAGTATGAACAGTAATTGTTTATCACACAAGAGTTTCTCTGACAGTAAAATGAAGTCTTGGCAACTGAAATACAGTATTTGTTTTCTAGTAGTACCAAACGCTTGTATCGTAAATATCTTAAGAAGGAATCTTGACAGTTATATTAGTTTTAGAAACATCGGGTGAATTCAAAGGCTCCATACGAAATTGAATTACTGAAACTTAACACATGCAGTTTCATGCATTCCATATCATGCTTCACTCTGTGAACAAAAATGTGTTTGCAAATAAGGTTAGTTGATGAATGAAAGTTGCGTGCTTTCGCCAATCGAATTTCTTCCAGTGGTTTACTCACTTCTGTAATAAGGTCGTCCCAAAACCAGAGCTCCGAAAGCATGGTAGACAAGTAAATGCCTTACTTCCCCATCTGTTGCATGCCATCCGCACTCTGGAAGAACATAAAACGAAATACTACAAGGACTGAAACGACGTTTCATCATCTTTACACTTTATGATTATATAAATACAATGAACAACCAAAAATAAACAAGACTGGAACTTTTGCTTTGAATTGCTATAAAGTTATAATATCCTTTCAAGATGATTGTGGTTTTATGTAGCATACAGGTGGGTAAAACAGAACACGCTTGGGTCAAAAAATTTATTTGGTTACTTTATTACCAATGCTGACACGTACAAACTTGTTGAAGTTGCTTATTATGTATGCTCCTTCTCAGAAGTTCTGAAATGGGTTAATGATTTTTAGCGTGGTGGTTATTCCCTTGAAGATAATTTGCTAGACTGAAGCTCAGAGATGCAACCATACATGACAAAATTGAGAAACTGCCCAATTTTGAACCATGCATGAGTCGCGATTAAAGTGAAAAGTACTAGTTGATTTATTTTGATTAATGGGGGTACAAATCGTTGGAGAAGCGTTAGGATTGTAACTGATGATAATTGTGAGTAGTCAACATCTGATAGTTCCTAGCCTATGCAACAATGTGTTTCCTCATAAGATATCGTAAGCTTTCTTCGTAATTTTGAGTCGTTCGTTAACTGTAAGTGCAGAGGCCGTAGAGGGTTCTACCCACAGAAAACGAATCGTTTAAGCACTGATTTTAAGAGAGAGATCGCAGTCCATCCCTACACTAGGTAACTCTAACACGGTACAGGCTTGGAATGACGACTACTAGATTCTTACATGCAGTTGTTGCCTTTGGCATCTGTACTAGCAACTTCAGATATCTGGGATAGCGCAACTCCTAACTTTAAAGATACATTGGCAAATGCAGCATTTATTAACGTCCTCTTGACCAATTAACATGGAATTTAAAATTAAAGAGTTTAACCTTACTTGATGTAATTGTCCTGTACACTTTCACAACTGGGCGAAAGCTAAGTGAGAGACAGATGATCGTAGGGCGTACTCTGTGAAAATGAGGAAACACGTAATGCTTTTGAGGCGACGTCAATGATGCCTGCACGAGACCTACTCCACTAGAAGGAATCTATGGTGAACGAAAGCGAAAACTGACGTTTTAACAAGGCAAGCTGAGGCATGTGAGTTACAGCTGTGCTAACTAAAGCTTTGGTAGTTAATAAGAGGATGGACCACTTTGGAATCAAGTTTTTCTTGAAGAGATAACCGGACACTTGCGTGAACTGAAACAATGATTCTAACTTGTCTCATATTTTATCTATTCTCCAAAAGAGGGAAGATGAAATACTGATGAAGCTTTCAATTCCTCTATATCTCGTCGCTAACCACGCTTACAATAACATGTTTCTTACCATCTCAGCATCCAGGCTGGAGCAGCTCTGCACGGTAGCAACCTCTGCGGTATTCCATCACTCATCTACTACATGCGATAAGAATCTGATTCGTAAAGCTCCCAAAGTTTATCTGAGAAACTCAGCAATGAATTTAAACCGAGTTGCTAGCAGCTTTTATCCGACAACACACAGCAACAACATTATTCGTCATAATCCCTGTAACTTTCCAACGCAGTCTAACTCAACTTAATACAACTCCACAAATATCTGTCTTCACTTTGCGTGTCCCCGAGGCTATCTCCCTATACTCCAGCCATGAAGACCTCACCCAGCCCGCGTTTTTTCCGGAGTCCTCGCAGATCACTCTTCTGTCACACTTTACTGCTTGACGGAACAGGCCAATCAGATTCCGAAAATGTGTATAGGAATACACATTACTTGGCACCCACCTGTCAGGATAAAGCGACCAGAAACTTCTAGAAGCCTCTCCCGATGAATCTCATGAGCCCACGACACGCCTCTCGTGGAAGTTTGGCAGGAAGTTCGGCTTCTTCATCGGAGCGCAACCTGTGATTCCTGTAATCCGCACAGGAATATGCTGTTGGGTGATCCTACAGGATTTTAGTGTGTCCGTCCCGATACTTTGCAACGAAATATATCGGAATCTCTCTTTCCTCTCTCACCAAAGGAGAGCAAAACCTAGCCTAACACTCAGTTAAGCTTACGTCCTCATGATCCACACAGAACTGGCAGTGACTTGGGAACTACTGATCAGAAGGAGCACTTAAAAATAAAAATAATACATAAGTTCGTGCAGAAACCTGCTCTGGGTATCGGTACGTCTCCACTGATTTTAAAACAGGCAGAAACATAATCAGATACTGAGTTAACTAAATCGAACCCAGAATCGATGAAAGACGTACGTCATGCAAAAGATTCATGAATAGTATATACATTTTACTAGTAGAGTCAACCATGAGATACGTCATCAGAAGGTGTTTGTCATGTTTGTTGACTGCTAACAAGGCTGGTGAAAGAGAATCCAAATGTTTTAGATCAATCATTGGCTACTACAGATGGGACTTGTAACTGAAAATTTATGCCACGAAGGAGACTACACTGAAGGCAGTAGGCAGAATGCTGAGGATTGGCGCCAATAAAGGTGAGTTGCATTACATTTGAAAATAAGATTATGGCCAGCTTTATTTGTGAACCAAAAGAAATCTTCTTATTGTTTGTAAGAGTAGCATAATATGCGCATGGGTCAACTGACGAGAAGAAAAGAAAGAAAGGGATAGACGGATTAGATGCAAAAGAAAACTAATACGTTTTCTGTTATACAAATCACCTATCGACAAACCTGTATGGTAAAAAATGAAAGTCTTAACGTTCACCTCATTGGTATTTCCTTTATTTTTACTATGTACGCACACACCATTATTTACTTACTACCGCATCTTAAGGATCGTATACCATGAACTGTTTATATCGGATGGGCAGAAACAGTCTGAAAATCTTGTAAGAGTAGATTGTGCTGAGAAATAATTGTAACAAAAATTTCGGTATGTTATGCCGTTTCGGAATTAATTAGCACTGAAGTTATCCAATGGGGCCAGTGTGTGCACGAATTCAAGCAGCCCGGAAGAGACGATGTCGCTGAACGTGTTATTCGTTTGGTTTCCTAAAACCTAACAAGAGAGCGATACAAAACCTGGACACGGGGCCGTAGTACAGAGAGAACCCGCGACAAAGGCCGAGCACTCTGGTGCGCTATCGCCTAACCCATGAGAGCAACTTACTGTAATTGTATATAGCGAGCCGTTTGAATTTTCGCGAGCGCGCCTCATTGACTAATTTCAATGCCAATTAACTTGGAAAGGGCGCAAATTATCGATTTCTTTCCGAACAATTATGTCTCAGCACAACCTATTCTGGAACAGTTTAACAAGCTTTTCAGACTGACCCCTCTGTATATATCATGATAATGTTACGGCCACCGAACTTGGACAATCGCACTTTTGCGGTGGAATCTACTCACTGGAATAGCCTAGGAAAAGTACGTTTACCTGAATGAGCGCTATATCAAAAAAATATTTCTTTTTTATTTCATGAAAAACAATCTACACTCCTGGAAATTGAAATAAGAACACCGTGAATTCATTGTCCCAGGAAGGGGAAACTTTATTGACACATTCCTGGGGTCAGATACATCACATGATCACACTGACAGAACCACAGGCACATAGACACAGGCAACAGAGCATGCACAATGTCGGCACTAGTAGAGTGTATATCCACCTTTCGCAGCAATGCAGGCTGCTATTCTCCCATGGAGACGATCGTAGAGATGCTGGATGTAGTCCTGTGGAACGGCTTGCCATGCCATTTCCACCTGGCGCCTCAGTTGGACCAGCGTTCGTGCTGGACGTGCAGACCGCGTGAGACGACGCTTCATCCAGTCCCAAACATGCTCAATGGGGGACAGATCCGGAGATCTTGCTGGCCAGGGTAGTTGACTTACACCTTCTAGAGCACGTTGGGTGGCAGGGGATACATGCGGAAGAGCATTGTCCTGTTGGAACAGCAAGTTCCCTTGCCGGTCTAGGAATGGTAGAACGATGGGTTCGATGACGGTTTGGATGTACCGTGCACTATTCAGTGTCCCCTCGACGATCACCAGCGGTGTACGGCCAGTGTAGGATATCGCTCCCCATACCATGATGCCGGGTGTTGGCCCTGTGTGCCTCGGTCGTACGCAGTCCTGATTGTGGCGCTCACCTGCACGGCGCCAAACACGCATACGACCATCATTGGCACCAAGGCAGAAGTGACTCTCATCGCTGAAGACGACACGTCTCCATTCGTCCCTCCATTCACGCCTGTCGCGACACCACTGGAGGCGGGCTGCACGATGTTGGGGCGTGAGCGGAAGACGGCCTAACGGTGTGCGGGACCGTAGCCCAGCTTCATGGAGACGGTTGCGAATGGTCCTCGCCGATACCCCAGGAGCAACAGTGTCCCTAATTTGCTGGGAAGTGGCGGTGCGGTCCCCTACGGCACTGCGTAGGATCCTACGGTCTTGGCGTGCATCCGTGCGTCGCTGCGGTCCGGTCCCAGGTCGACGGGCACGTGAACCTTCCGCCGACCACTGGCGACAACATCGATGTACTGTGGAGACCTCACGCCCCACGTGTTGAGCAATTCGGCGGTACGTCCACCCGGCCTCCCGCATGCCCACTATACGCCCTCGCTCAAAGTCCGTCAACTGCACATACGGTTCACGTCCACGCTGTCGCGGCATGCTACCAGTGTTAAAGACTGCGATGGAGCTTCGTATGCCACGGCAAACTGGCTGACACTGACGGCGGCGGTGCACAAATGCTGCGCAGCTAGCGCCATTCGACGGCCAACACCGCGGTTTCTGGTGTGTCCGCTGTGCCGTGCGTGTGATCATTGCTTGTACAGCCCTCTCGCAGTGTCCGGAGCAAGTATGGTGGGTCTGACACACCGGTGTCAATGTGTTCTTTTTTCCATTTCCAGGAGTGTATTACTGTCAGGAGGAGGGATGGATTTTGTAGTCGTGAGATGCGTAGGCTCTACTAGTAAACTGAAGATACCAAGAGAAGTATGTAAAACCTGGAAGATATTGTTCATCATAAATATTAAGAGAAACAAACAGTTGGAAGGCAATTGAGAACTCTTATAAAAAATATTTCGTATATGGAGAAAATGTTAGAAGAAGAGCAACTTATTTCGTGAAGTGCTATTCGTAAAAAAAAATTCTAGTTACCGAACTTACAGTTGAGCATTTTTCTCTCTGTTTTGATATATCCATTTACATCTTTGTATTTACTACTCCCGATTGCCCCCCCCCCCCCGCTCCCCCCCTTCCCTAATTCCCGACTATGGACCAAGGACCATACCAAGGTGCTGTAATTTGCGTGCCACATCAATACAGGTCCACATTGTCATTGTATCTATAGAAAGGGTATGCTTAACTGTGACACCTGGAGTGCAGGGAGCAGTTGCTTCTTTCCCTTTCTTACACGACACCAGCCTCAATGATTTACTCTTCTGTCCTTGTAATATAAGCCAACATGGGCTTCTTCTACTAATACTGCGAAAACCTAAAAGCAGGGGGAAACGACAGCCATTATCTTCTTTCCGCGGCAGCATGTGTCTCTGTTGTTTGGCCCAACAGCAATGGCATCCACTTGGGCAATATACTGAGAAGGCAATATTGCCCCTTATTCGGTCTTCCGGGTGGGATCTACTCAGGAGCATATCATTAGGAAAACAAAACTGACGTTCGATAGATCAGAGAGTGGAATGTTACGTCCTTAAATCGGTAGATGCGTTACAAACAACTCCGGTGTCAAGAAGGACAGGCGGTCTGGTCAGGTCAATATAGGGTTACCACCACAGTAATACAAATTTGTAAATCAAATGGATCAAGAAATGATGAAGAGACTGAAACAGTGTATGATGGGATACAGAAAATAATCCAGATGATTAATGGAGACGAACATTTTTCTGTCCTAAGTGACTGGAACTCAGTGGTAAGAAAAGGAAGTGATGAAATCACTGCGTGCTGGACAGGAAAGGAACAATAAGCCGTCACATTTAATTTTGCACAGAGAGTCAATCAATCATTGCTAACACTTCCTTTAAGAATAACAAAAGAAAGTTGTCTGCATAGAAGAGATATGAGGACACTGGAATGCTTAAAAATGAATACATGATGTGAAGACAGTAATATGGAAACCAGATTGTTCAAAATGGTTCAAATGGCTCTGAGCACTATGGGACTTAACATCTATGGTCATCAGTCCCCTAGAACTTAGAACTACTTAAACCTAACTAACCTAAGGACAGCACACAACACCCAGTCATCACGAGGCAGAGAAAATCCCTGACCCCGCCGGGAAACCAGATAGTAAATTGTAAGAAATTTCCTGGGGTAGATGTGGACTCTAACGATAATTTGTTGGTTATGAACTGTAAATTAAAACAGGGAAAAATTACAAAAAGTTATTAAATTAAGGAGACGGTACTTGGAGAAACTGGGCAAACATTAGGCATCGCTGGACGGAAACAGGGGAATTGATCACAATAGAAGACGAATGGGTGTTTTTGAGAGATGGAATAGGCAAGGCAGCAGTGGATCACTTACATAAAACGACAGAGAATAGTCAAATCCTGGAGTAACGCAGGAGATGTAGCATTTAATTGACGAAAAGGGCCGGCTCGGGTGGCCGAGCGGCTCCAGGCGCCACAGTCTGGAACCGTTCGACCGCTATGGTCGCAGGTTCGAATCCTGCCTCCGGCATGGATGTGTGTGATGTTCTTAGGTTAGTTAGGTTTAAGTAGTTCTAATTTCTAGGGGACTGATGACCTTAGAACTTAAGTCCAATAGTGCTCAGAGCCAATTTTTTTCTTTTTTTTTCTTTTTTTTTTACAAGAAGGAAATTTGAAAATGCAACAAATTAAGCAGAGAAAATGGAATGCAGACGTTTAAAATGAGATACACAGAAAGTGCCGAATGGTTAAGCATAAATGGTTAGAGTATAAATGCAAGGCCGTAAACGTATGCACAAATAGCGAAAAGGTAGATGCAGTCTACAGGAGAATTAAAGAGAAAGTTGAAGAAAAGAGGTGAGAATGTGTGAATATCAAGATCTCAAATTGCAAGCCAATGCTAAGCGAAGAATGAAAAGCCGAAAGGGGTAATGAATATATAGAGCGTCTTAACCAGTAAGTACGAAACAAACAAAACGACAAAATTATGGGTAGCTAAGAGGAAGTTCGCGAAGACGAGATGGGGATTCTGTTACTACGAGAAGACTTTGAGAGAGCGCTGACAGTCGAAACAAGGCTCCTGATATAGACGATATTCCCTCAGAATTACTGAGGTCCTTGGGAGACCCAGCCGTGACAAAAACATTCCTTTTGGTCTGCAAGTTGCTTGAGACAGGCGAAATGTCACTAGACTTCAGGGTGGAAGTAATAATTGCAACAAATGGATGCTCACATGTGTAAATACTACCGAACCATCAGTCATGATTGCAAAGTACTGACACGAGTTACTGACAGAAGAATGGATAAACTGTTAGAGGCGACCCTTAGGGAAGATCAATTTTGTGTCCGGAAATGTGTAGGTACATGCGAGGAACAATATGACCCTACGATTAAGGGTTAAACTGAAGATGGGCAAACCCAAGTAACATTTGCAGACATAGCGTACAGTTTACGGAAACTGGCCTGCAACACACTATTTAAAATTTCGAAGGTAACAGGTGCAAAATACAGGTAACGGAAGGTTATTTCTAACAAGGCTGCAGTTATAGGGGTTGAAGGGCATGAAAGGGAAGCCGCAGTTTAGAAGGGAGTGGGACAGGGTTGTAGCCTACCCCCTATGTTATTCAGTCTGTACATTGATCAATCTGTGTTGGAAATCTCGGAGAATTTGGAACGGGAACAAAGCCCTGAGAGAATAAATCAAAAACTGTGGTGTTTGCCTATGAGATTGTAATTCTGTCAGATTCACCAAAGGACTTACAACAAGCTGAATGGAAAAGATAAAGTCCTGAAAAGACTATTATCAACTGAGCCGCGGTGGCTTTGTGTTATTTTTGGATCCTCTAACTGTCGTCCCAGTTGGAGGGGCGAGTGCCGCACTGAATCACTCGGATTATCGCCACTTGCGACTGAGGAAAAAGGCGGGACCCTCGCAGCAGCTGGGGTATCGTTGCTACGAGGTGGCAGCAGGTAGGGACTCATAGTCGAGTCTGTTGACTTGGTGGTCGTTGGGGCCTCTTGCTGTGTTCGGAGCCATATGCAAGATAGCACCCATTGTGGCTGATTTCTGGGTTTAGGAGAGAGAGGGCACCAGCAATTGCCTTTTGGAATGTTCTCGCCGTGTGCAGTTTGGATGTTCGCGGCCGGAATAATGCTTCGAATGATGGCAAATAGAGTACGCTAAGATGAGGAAATATCGGACACAGGGATAATTTCGGACGGGAAAAGCGTATTTCTGTTCTTACGTTGGTATCACTGAATGAAAATTTTATTTTGCGGACGCGTTTTGATGTTTACACCTTACGTATTGTCAAGCATATACGAACACACGTTGTTGCAGTTGGAAGTTGAAACAGAGACGTGTAGCGGGTTATAGTGCAGTATGCAATTATTGCTAGTTACCTTTATGGGTATTCTTTCGTCATTGTCCAAGAAGAAAAAAAATTACTAGGCTTAATTTGTTTACAGGTTACTTACTTAAATGTTAAGAAGAGAATGTGACTACAGTTTGTTTCCACATCTCACTTTCGCTAATGTCTATGAACTATTTACAGATAACTACACACGCTAGGATAACATCGTACAATGTCGGTTTGGTGCTCTTCCGAGGCGCAATTATCATCCTGAAAATCTTGGAAAGGCGGTTGCTGCCATAAGATCAGGAAAACTATCGTACAGAAAGGCGTCAAGCAAATTTAATGTACCACGCTCAACGATAGAGAATAAAGTTAATGATAGAAACCCTCTAGTGATTGGAAGGCGTTCTGTCTTAAGTACCATTGAAGAGAACGCACTTGTCCGTGGTATTTTATTGGTTGCACATTGGGGTTCTCATTTTATGTGATGATGTTACGTAGAGAGTCCAAGGATATCTTGATAAATGTGGACGAAGGGAAAAACGCATTCGTTGTAATATGCTAGTGATTGAGTGGCTGTATTCACTCTCACAGCGTCACTCTGCCATATAAGCGTCCGGCTATCTGAGAACTTTAAAAGCCAACGTGCTGAAGGGAAATAATTTTCCCACAATGTTGGCGAAAAAATGGAAAACATCGTTCCATTCTGTGTGACGATCCTGGGAGGTAGCATGTGATAGAAGGGGAGCAAAACATTCTGAAAGATTCTTCGACGCGTAGTATTTCAGTAATTATTGCTAACACTGGGGACATAAATCTATTACCACTATTACCCCCATTATTGCTAACACTGGGGACAGAAAACTATTACCAATATTACCCCCCCCCCCGCCCCCCCCTTCCTACGTGATCTAGAAATCAAAGAATTTATGGGACACCTGACAAGAAGGAGGTCAAAAGAACCCTCTACAACCTCAATAAAAGTGAATGCTTTGATTTGTCTACATTCGAAGACTGGTGTATTACTATTGCGCTGCCTTACCTGAAGTCCATGGAGGGGGAGGAAGTTATGATAGGAGACAACCTTTCAAGTCACATTTCGCTGTGAGTAATTGATGAATGTGAGAAAATAAAATCTCTTTAATGCGTTGCCACCAACCAGAACTCATATTTTACAACCATTAGTCGTAGGTTTCCTCAGACCTCTAAAATCTGCTTGGCGGGCAATGCTTACAGAATGGAAGAAAATCTCCCGTGGGCCACTATCTAAAGATGCTTTCCCTCACTTTCGAAGGAAACGCTTAAAAAAGTGTCAGCAGCTGAAGAGTACAATATAATAAGTGCATACTGTGCAATGGGATTAATTCCATTTAACCCTGAAAGAGTCCTTAAAAAACTGACCGCTGGAGATAATTCTGAAAACAATGCCTTAGAAGCCTGGTCTTCTAGCTTTGGAGATATGATTCAGATTGTTTACTATGGAATGAAAAATAATACAAGTTTCCAACGGAAGCGAAAATTAGATGTTGCCCCAGGAAAAAACATTTGAAGCATCGAAATGAGAAAGAGAGATAATGCTGTCTCAGAGTTGCTTGTGAATAATGATTCAATACTCACTGGTGACGAAAGCAGCTGAGTAGAGGAAGCAGTTCTGGAATCGAAGGCTTTTGTTCCTGTTGATTATCAGCACATGATTGGGGGGAAACAGCGAAATAGGCAGTTTGTCGGAATTGCAACAGAAGTGGGCGCAAAACAAGTGGATGTCACCTGTTTTGCGTCCACATCAAGGCATCTGTGTTATTTTTCCTGCCAGACGATGATACTGTAGACAAATGCCAGATTGTGAGAGGGTTGCCGACTGGAAGGAAAGAAAAGCGGAAGTTTTCTTTCACTGAGAACATATTGCAGATTATTATCGATTTTTTGTATGAGGAGATTGTCTTTATTAATTAAATATTTTGTAGATGTATCTGTGAATGTTGTCTAAATATACGAGTCAAATGTTTACTGAAGATGTGTAGAATATTTTGTAACCATCTGTAAAAAGAAAAGTTTCTAAACATTTTTTAAAAAGATAATCACTGTCCGAAATTACCTCATTAAAAGGTAATATGGATCTTTGCGTGGAAATTCAATGAATTTTTGAAATAACCTCATCAAAGGGTTAACATAGGACAGTTTCATTTGTTGGATTCTGACTAATTGAATATATTCCTTGATCATATTACTGTCCACCCAAAATATCTCACACTCTTTCAACAGCTGCTTCACAGTCGTATATACGAACAGTGATCCAATACAGTCAAATGTTTTTTATTCCAGTCTTTGATCACAATATTTCTTTTGACGAAGACCAGTTTCAGTCAGTAATAACCATCTTCAGATCTTTTCTACACCATGTCCTAAACTGATGAGGCCACAATGGCATCGTCAAAACATATAAATATAATCAGCACAGCATCGTCCCATAGATCTAAATTAAGGTGTAGAATAGGCCACAGTCGTTAGATTACGCAACAACCAAGAGCAAGAATCAATCCTCCGAGAAAGAGAGCAGATTCATAACTTCAAGAATGATGATCTTGGAATGACTTACAGGAAATGTGCAACCAAGTTAGACAAGCTGACTATAAAGAGAAGTGAGTTACAGGAGAAATTTAAACGTTCAAAAACAGTCATTATTGCAACTGACCTCAGTAGCCAGTTGCAGTAATGAGTGTGTGGACGATGTGGCCTATTCTACACCTTATTTTAGATCTATGTGACGATGATGTGCTGATTATATTTATATGTTTTGACGATGCCATTGTGGTCTTATCACTTTAGGACATGGTGTAGAAAAGATCTGAGGATGGTCATTACGAACTGAAAAAGGTCATCGTCAAATGAATTGGTATTGTGATCAAGGACTGGAATAAAGAATATTTGATCTCAAACTGTTTTGTCGCGAGAATTTAATGTTCTTTACGAAGTTACCTTAAATGTTATGAAAATTCCATCCAGTATTACCCCACCTTAAGGTACTAAAGAAGTTATGATACGTATTGTTTCTATTTCCTGGGTGAAAGACACCTTTGGAGTTTAAAATATTGGGTTATCTTGAAATTATGATAACCTATTTGAAGCCGCGAATGTAAATTTGCTGATCTGCTTAGTGATTTCAAGTTACATGTGTGTAAGAAGGACTTTAGGGCAGCTGGTCTCTGAGAACCTCCGAGTTAGTCTCAGGTTACATGAGTGTTTACTCTGATTGGCCACTGACTGCGGTGGTAAACTTGTCTTTGAATTGTTCTGTTCACAGTCTGCCGGCGGTTCCTAACGTGCACTGTTGTTTCAATTTGTTGTCGTTTAGCCTTGAGTCATTCCTTATCTGTTGTTAAGTTCTGAGCAATGTTGAATCAGATTTTGATGTTTTAAACTAAAGTTCTTTTAAAATTCTTTTAAATGAGTTTAAATCTTGAGGACCTGCAACCTCAATCTGATCTGTAAATGTTAAGCCTGGCGGGTGAGCTTGTATCTATTGTCTTTCTCTTGTATTAACAGTTTAGTACAGTAATTGAAAGTTCTGCTAGTAATTAAAAGGTGTAAATCTTATTCCCTTAACTTAGAGTTAAAAATTAAAGTGTTGTAATGTTTATGCAGTTCGTAGACAGCCGTGAGAATGTAATTGACGCGGGGCCTGCCCACGTGGACGTCCTCCCGTGGATCGGCCTGTGCACATACCCGGACGACGTCTCCGGTCGGCGTTAGCAGTTGATTCTAACTGCAGCTGCTGAACAAGTAAGTTTTCCGGTTATTCTATTTCATGGGTGGTTTTAAGCAAAGGCATTTCGAGCTTGCCTTGTCTTCTCATCTACCATAACAAAACTAAGAATCAATGTTCTGTACTAGAGCTTATAAACATTTAGTGTACTTAAGTTTTTGAACGTTTAAATTTCTCCTGTAATTCACTTCTCTTTATAGTCAGCTTGCCTAACTTGGTTGCGCATTTCCTGTAAGTCATTCCAAGATCATCATTCTTGAAGTTATGAATTTGTTCTCTTTCTCGGAGGATTGATTCTTGCTCTTTGTTGTTGCGTAATTTAATTTAGGAAACTTTATTTAATTCTACTATTATACATGTATGGGTGTTATTTCAGGGCCTTGGGGCGTTTACAATTTTGTGTGCTCTTAATTTGTTCTCTACTGAGTTTTAGGAGCGACCCTGCAGGTGAAGGTTGGCGTCGGCCTACTTATTGTGATAAACAATAGTTATTTCAATCATTGTGTCCCAGAAATTTTGTTTGTGGTTTAATTGATATTTCTCTTGCCAAAAGATTGTTTATGTAAGAGCAACTTGCTGCCCAGGTGTAAGAGATATGGTAGTGGTTTTAATTGTCATTCTGATTATTTGAAGTAACTTTGTTATCCATTAAGGATAAATAATGTTCTCAACCTGGTTTCGCCCTTCCATGTCTCCTGCCCTTTGTCCATCCTATGCAATGACATTTCATCAATCAAAGCAAAACACGGCTAATGGAATGTAGTCAAATGAAAACAGGCTTTTCTGGGGGAATTAGGGCAGGAAATGAGACATAAAAAGTATGCTCGTTTTGCTATTTCGGCATCAAAATAATTGACAAAGGCTGAAATAGATAAGCTGTGATATGTAAATGCATAATATAAATTTAAGTGATAGGAAATATTTCCTGAAGTAATTTTTCTGGTGTGTTACCTTATATGAAAGTAAAACATAAACGATAAACAGTTCAGACAAGAAGAGAATAGAAGTTTTTGAAATGTGATGTTACAGCAGAATGCTGAAGATTAGATGTTTAGATCGAATAGCAGTGATTAGGAACATACTGGAATTTGATGAAATAAGTAGTTTATAGCACAACTTGAATAAAAGAAGGGTTTGTATGATAAGACACGGCTGTGGCCGAGAGGTTCTTAGCTCCTCAGTCTGGAACCGCACTGCTGCTGCGGTGGCAGGTTCGAATCCTGCCTCGGGCATGGATGTGTGTGATGTCCTTAGGTTAGTTAGGTTTAAGTAGTTCTATGTTCTAGGGGACTGATGACCTCAGATCTTAAGTCCCATAGTGCTCAGAGCCATTTGAACCATTTTATAAGACACATCCTGAGGCATCAACAGATTGTGAGTTTGGCAATGGAGGGAAGGGTGGCTGAGGAATATCATGGCTTCAATATAGTAGCCTGGTTCAGTCGGAATTTATGTAGAGATGAAGAGACTTGCACAGGATAGAGTAGCTTGGAGACCTGAATCGAATCACTCTTCTGTCAGAAGATCCCAACAACAGCATCATCTGCTGTTCGTAACAAACTCTCACACATGCATCACTGTTTTTGGCACTGCAGTGATACCCTTTTGCTCTTTCATTGACGGATGCCTTAAGTAATGTCAAAGGACTTGTCCATTTCGACTGAAATATTTCATATGTGTACTTTCCAACGCTATAGTGTGTGATTGTTTCTTTCACCAGGGAAATTAGTGACTGTTAGAGGCGTACAAAATATGTACCACATCCTTCTTTTTAAAAATCTTTGTTGTTCATTTTCTGCTTTCAACAGGTAGTACTGCATTGAGTCATTAATGAGCCATTGTCTGTTGAGGCACCTAACACATACATATAAGTCATTCCTAACATTTTGTTTCATAAAACTATTATATTCATTACACTGGAAAATAACAGTATAGAATTTAAACTTGAAACTTAATAGTTATTGTAACGCAATGTATTCAAGAATATGCAATATCCGTAACAGAGCAATCCAGTTTTAAAATTTTAGTTTATTTTAGGAGGACATTAACTTCAATATTCGACACTACTGACTGTACTTAGTTTCTCTAGAATTCAGTCTATATGAACTGCAAGAAACAAAATATGTCTTTACTGTAGTGCTTTGTATTCGTAAATTCGCGTGATATTCGCATTTGATTCTCTGTGGAAAAGTGATACACTTACTCACATCACACATCGGGTGAATCTATACATTCCTTTGCTGTGTTGTTTCCATGTACCTCAGAGCATGGTCTCCCTCGATTCTCCACTGCTGAATGTTCAAATGTGAACAGAGAATGCGAAAGTTCAAATCTGAATGTGGATAGTTTCATCAAATCATACGGACTGTGCAACTTTCTATGCAGCAATCGGATATTGACAACAGTTACGGCAACAATATGATAAAAAAAACTTCATGTACCATTTCCTAGAGTGCATAGAAATATGATGAGCTCATAATAAACTGTGAAATCATTCACCCAATAACCGTTGGGATTTTAAAGTTTTCTTTATCTCCTCTATTCAGTCAATCCTTTCACTGGTCACTTATGGTTGAGTTTCAGTGAATGTGGGCAGTAAACAGACTCACTTAATATCTGTCTGCAACAAATTCCTGATTTCAGTGTTTTCGTTTCAGTGCAATACTAGCCAAAAAACTGTTTCTGCTTTCTTCACAATACCATCATTCGGAAGTTTACGCTCAGGAGTTCTCTTCTTTTGGCAGTGACCAATCCGTGTGTGGCTTGGTGAGACAAGTATGAAGACAGCAGCGGATTTGTGCGGTAATTATAAGAGTACACTTAGTGAAATACGCCTTTTGGGGTGCCTCTACACATTCTGGCAGTGCCTTTCCACTAGCTCCCAAGTACAGTTCGTCTTTCATCTACTTTTCAGCTACAGCATATCCTTAGACTCTACAGTGACAAGTTGTGTTCACTCACTGTGGCAATCTGGAACATATGGAAGCAGGCAGCAGCACCGATGGATATGCTCTGTGCCAGCAACATAGCGCCTAGACGCCTCTCGAGCAAATCTGCGTTCCTGTTGCAACACATACAAGACTCTCGTTAGGTGCCAGCTGACAGATGTTGTAGATTATCAAACTACCATAATCTCATCCGCACTAGAAAAAAACTTATATCGGTCTGCAACCGTTCTGTTTCTTACATATCTTGTATAAATCGTCTTTATATATAACCCCCGTCGGAGATTCGAGACCTCCCTCACGCATGTGTGTGTGTTATCCTTCATGTAAGTTAGTTTAAGTATTATTTATTTTTGGTGAAATAATGTAAAGCTTATTAACTTTTTATTCTATATAAATGGAAAACTATATCTACTCTTTCAAGTGTAAAAGTTTACTGAAACTCAACATGTTCACAGAGTGACAACTTAAAATGGAAGACAAAGAATTGAAGGTCTTCATACAGTATGTAAACTAAAAATAGTAAATTCGTTAAATTAAATTTGTAGGTGGAGGTGTGAGTGATTGTCCTGAAGGACAGAGCACACCTTTGCTGTGCAGTTCACTCACTTCTTCGAATAATAATGAAGAAATTATTCATCAATTACATATACCAATGAGAAGAAATTTTAAAAGACAAAATGTAATTTCTCTCGGTGTAGACGATTTATGGCAAGCATCTCTATTAGAAAGGGATTCAAATAATCTAAAAGGTGTTTCAAAAATAAATAAAGGATACAAATATTTATTAACTGTTATAGATTTTTTCCTAAAATTTGCTTGATATATTCCAGTCAATGATAAAATTGGTAAGAATATAGTGGGTCTTTCGAAAAATATTTAGAGAAGGTCAGAATCCAAAAAAATTTACAAATAGGTAATGGTAAAAATTTTATAATAAAGATTTTCAAGAACTGATGAAAAAATCTAATATTAACTTTTATTCAACCTTTACAGCATTAAAAAATATATGTTGTTGAACAATGTAATGGAACATTGAAAGAAAAGATGTGGAAGAAATTTGCTCTTCAAGGAAATTATAAATGGGTTGGATGCAGTCTGCAGTCTGCTTCAGCTGATGCTGACTTCTTTTCTGAATTAATTGATGAATATGTTGTTGTAGCTAAATGCAGAAACAAATTTTGAAAAGGAGATAAAATCGGAATCTGTAAACTTAATGGAATTTTTGCAAAAGGATGTACAGTCAGTTGGTCAAGACAAAGTTTTGAAATTGAATATGTTATTCATCCTGATCCAATAACATACAAATTGAAAAATATCGAAAGACATTTTTATCAACAAGACCTACACGAAACAAAATATCTACAGGACGATTATAATTAAAGTGAAAGTTTCAAACCAACGTAGAAATAACATCAGTGGTCAGAAGAACATCAAATTGCAATGGAAAATTATTGGAAAAGGCTTAAAATGTACGGCAGAAGAAAAATAAATAGTTGCAAAATGTACCAATAGATAGCGCTGTAAGCATCATAATGTATTAGTTGTCAACTACAAATGACGAATGAATCATACACAATGCCTTAGGTATACGTTTGATGTTTAACAAATTGTACTACACAGTGTATATACATGTACAGGTGTCATACGCTAATTATGCAAACCCGTCCACCACAGCAAGATCTTATCACATCTGATGGAAAAATTGGTTTTTAATCGTCCTGAAGACAAAGACTTCATAAAAATCACCACTCACATAGGTTTTTAACTATCCTGAGGGCAAAAATCGCATAAAACCTTCATCAACCAAAATCAAATAAGATTATAAATTTCTGTGTGACTTGCGCAAAACATGTTCAATATGCTGTCCACCGTTTCCGGCAACAATATGAATTCGAGAAACAGCATGTTCTGCAACCGATCGAAGTGTTTCCAACCTCACGTTCAGAAAGCGTTGCACAATGCATCCTTTCAATGCAGTTAAGTTTCCATTAAGAACACTGAACACAACATCTTTCAGATAGCCACACAGCCAGAAGTCACCCGGATTAAGATCGGGTGACTGGGACAGCCAGGCTATAGGGAAACTGCAGCTGAATAATTCTAGCATTACTGAAATGGCGCTTCAGCCGTGCTTAACTGGATTTGCAATTTGCAGAGGTGCGACATCTTCTATAGAAATGATCCCAGCCACACATCCACGCTGGTGGAGAGCTGGAATGACGGAGTTGAGCAAAAGACACTCATAGCACTTACCTGTGTTGGTACAGGTAAAATGACTGGAAGTACCTGCCTGTAAATCTGCATCACGCTCTGGTCTTTTCAGAATGAAGTGGTACTGTTTGATTTCCTTGTGGATTTTCTGTTGGCCATATTCGACAATTCTGTATATCTGTATCCTGTCAAATGGAAGTGGGCTTCATCTGTCCACAAAATCTTCTACTGCCAATCTTTGTCCACCTCCATGCAAGCAAGAAATTCTAAAGCAAAAGTCCCTCTGGCTGGCACGACAACAGGAATCTAAACATGCTGACGGGTAATTTTGAATGAATAGCAAAGAAGGATATTCCGTAGGATTTTATGTACTGTACCTAATGTCTGGGCAATTCTCCATGCACAGAGTGTTTGCACACCACCACTGGTCTTGTCCTGCATTGTTGTGGCCACTGCTTCCTCTGATGTTGAAATAATTCTTTTCCTCCCTCTACCTGACTGCACAATAAAAGAACCCATCTTTTCGAATTTACGAATCATTTTCTCCAGACCCATAGCAGTCATCTGGCCAGCACTCTTTTCAAACCCTTCTGTTTCCAGAACTTCTGCAGAGACATGTACGCACAGTCATCATTTTTGTAATACAGTTTTACAAGCAGAGTGCAAACCTGCATTGAAACGGTCATGGGAAACGTCGCAGACCGCGAAAGGAGGGAAAGTCATGTACCTATCGTATTATTCCAACTTCAGTGTGTCGTGCACATGACAGGCGTTTCCATTTATGAATCCTGACACATACAGTGCCATCTATTGACGAATGTTCAAAATTTTTTTTCTTCTGCTATACCTTCTCTCCCTTTTCCGATAATACAGTGTGTTTATAAATGAATATCGTCGTTTTAACGCTTTATAATACTTATTACATTAAACTCACAGTTATATATGATAGTCAAGTGAAAGAGCCACTCAAACAGTCTTAACAAGAACCTCATAAATGTTCACTGGTATAGCGAAGTATGCGATTAGTTGAACTTTACTGTAACCAAGCGCTGGATGGGCCACAAGGGGCCCAGAGACAGGGCTTGCTTTGCATGGCCTCCACATTCACCCAACCTAAAGCCATGTGATTCTTTTCCTTTGAGGCATCATTAAGGATCATGTCTATGTGTCTCCACTACCAGCAGACTTCAGACCTCCCTGAATTAAGAAACCAGATTGAAGCAGCTGTTCCTACAATCACTGAAGACACACTTATCAATATTTGAGAAGAACTTGGTTATAGACTTGATGTGTGCCATGTGACAAATGGCTCTTACATTGAACATTTATAAGGTTCTTGGTAAAACTGTTTGAGTTGCTCTTTCATTTGACATATCATTTACAACTGTAATTTATTATAATAAATATTATAAAGTGTTAAAAACCCGATATTCATTTACAACGTTTTGAAAGTTTAACATTAATTATAATCACCCTGTGTATCTTGCAAAAAAGTATTGAGAAAAATGGGAGACAAGGTTTGTGTTAAATGGTTGGGTTTTGATAATTCACATAATAACCAGGTAAATAAAAGTGCCATTTTTTAAAAGTGAGACTAATTCATTAACAAGATTTTTGTCCTGAGGTATATGTAACTCATGGTTACAGCTTAATGCTATATAATTTTTAATATTTTATAAAAGTGAGATCTGGCAATTTGTATTAATAAAAGTTTTTGTATAAAAATGTACGAAACAATACAAATGAGAGACTTAGAGCTTCCATATTTTCTGTATGCATGTTACCCTGATGATGATGAACATACAGTCTCTAAATTCAGAAATCAATTAACTGATGAAAGTGTGAATTATATTTACATTGTCAAAGAATAAGCAATATATATTGTTCATAAATACTTTAAAGAGCGATTTACTATGTAAAGTTCATTCTTACAATATCTGATATCTCTTTCCATATTTTTATCTGTCACTTAATTTTATACTCTTTTGTTCTAGAAGTTCTTTCAATATTTCTTTATCCACATTGGTACATAAGTCGCCACACTGTCTGTTGTTTTTATCTGGCTGCATGCCTAAGATTAGTGCATCCAAAAGCCGGCTTTCTGCTGCCACTGCTTCAGTTGGTGCTAGGTATTCTTGAAAGATTTCAGAACCAACTGAAGTCAGTTTTTGCTTAGAAAGTTACCAAACAAAATAGGTTTTATTTTATCTGTCTCATTTCCAAACTGCAACTGTACTACATCTTCTTGTTCAGTAACAATTATGTGATACTGTATAGGTTGATCAGTCTGTACATTAGAATATGTTTTACTTTTATGAGAATTTAGTAAATCAACATATTTATTCGTATCCTTACAGAATAGTTCGATATATTAGTTTAGACCATTAAAATGTGTTTGATACATTTCTTTCCCTATATTATCTTCATCACATAAATATTTTTCAACTATATTTACAATTACTTTGTAATTATAAGATCATTCTTGAATGAATACATAAAATAATTTATCATTATTTAATGTACCACTGTTATATGTAGAAAGTCTACCTCTTAAGTGAAATTTCGATCCAACTCCAGGACATTAAAATTAATTTGCTTTGCATAATGGTTAGTAGTGGCAATGGAATTAAGCTCTCCTTTCTTCATTTCTACTCCATTATGTACTACATCCATTAAATGTAAACATTCTTCTTGTTATCTTTTAATTGCTGCTGTAGTACTTAATTTCCTTTATCTTTTACTTCTATTGCTTCTTTTAGTTTATATTCATCATATTCTCTTACTGAAGATAAAACTACATGAAAAACCCATTCTTGAAATTCTTTACCTTTTTTCGATTTAGATTCGATAATTAAAGAACAAAGATCTCATTCATTAATAAACATGGTATGTGGCTGCATTTTCAAATGGTGAAACTGTTGGTTACACCCTAGTTCTATATATTGGTTGCATATTTGCTTGTAACATTATTATCTAATGCTGTTCCAAAATTCAGATATTTCAAAATACCACAAATATTCTTAAGTCTAAACATGGATTATTCTCTTTTGAGTTATCAGAAACACTTATTTATGATTGAATGAAATATTGTAATTTTTAATACATTCCAAATTATTCATCATAGGTGTTTCTGAACTACCGCAAACTGCATTAGATTTACTTGCCACTGCTTCAGCTGTCGCTGGAACAGTTACCATTTATTAAAAATAATTTTTATTGGATTTTTTTTGATATTTTAAATTGGTATCAAAATGTAAGTATAGTTGGTGGCTACACTTCAGTTCTTTATATTTTTATGTATATCACAATATGAATTTTTCCTGGAGGGACTGAATAAAAACCCACCCATTTAAAAAAAATTGAATGTTTTTTGAAGTTGATGAGTAGACAAGTTTAAAACTACAACTCAGTTTGTTGAAGATTTGTTACATGATTAATCAGTTGTCATTGCTTACAGTTGTCCATAGTATTAAAAAGTTTCAGATGACAGACATTCCTCAAATTAACTTTCAATACTTGGAACAAATTCATTGAGTTAGGATCATACTGAAGTCTCAACTTTTCTTCATAGTTTGGATGTATATCTACAATTCCATGTTCCTGTTTTTGTAATTTTCTTCTTTGCATTCTTATGATATAATAATTATATTGACAGTCATAATGGAATAATTTCAAAAGAGCAAACATGTTAATAACTTCAGTTAGTGTAGCTAGATGAGGCTCTATTTCTCTGTTTCATATTTCTCATTAATTTATTATCTCAACTGTGATATCTTCCATCTTTTCTTCAGAGTAGTCATAGCTATTTCAAAAATTTACATTTGTTAATTGGGGTTTATATTCCCCATGTTTTGTAATTGATTGTAAAACTTCTTTAATTACCCATTTTGTAAACCTTTCAGCAAGAGGCATATTTGAATTAAATATCAGCTTGCAAAGTCCAGATTCATTCAAAAAAGTATAGTTCTTTTTCCATTGTAAGTTTCACCTGGCAGTTCGCTGTGTCTAGATAGTTTGTCATTTTTTATTTTATTGCCAATATCTATATATTTTCAAATTGCTTCATCAGTATCTATATACTCCAATAACTCTGCAACATCTTTAGCTTTAAGCAATGGATTACTCTCATTATCAATTACCATAAAACTTTTTATCGTTAAATACAATCTGGATGCTATTCTGAAAAAATCAAATAAATTCATCATATATGAGTCAGCTTCAGCTGTACTTGGATGCAGTCCACGGACTGCTTCAGCCATCAGTGGGATTCCTTCAGCTGTAATTGGAATACCTGTCATTTATATAAAATAATTTTTATTCGATTTTTATTTCATCAATAAAAACTATGGTTTTCATCCTTCTTATTTTAGTGATCGTAATTTTCGGCCACTTACCTTTTATGTAAGTTAGGTAGTGTTCTTTTTTGTAGGTCATCAAACATTTGACACCCTGAAAATATATAATTCCAAGTCTGTAAATCTATATGTACTAGGAAATCTTATATGAAATTCCATACAGAAAAGATAAATTACCATTAGTAATCAATATAATCTTTTTCCATTAGTTTAAAATTTTCAGTGGCAAAATATTTAGCACCAGGCATTCCATACAGGTAAGTCAATATATCATTTGTAATTAATGAATTTCTTTGTTCAAGGAATAGAGTATTTTTTGGAAAGGAAAATGACACTTTCTTGAGTCTTATTTCTTACAAATATAATAAATGTTTTTTTAATAAACAGCGAACCTAAATTGTATCAAAGTAAATTAATTTAAATCTAGAGCAAACCAAATAGAACATAAGATTATTCAAAGCCGAGGAAACAACAATTTATTGAACTTGTTAATAATAATATTTGCAATAAACTTATGAGCTCTTATAGGTGCAATAAATTGAATGAACTAAAATATAGAGAACAACTCATTCAGATTATTCATCTTATGAGTAAAAAATTTAATTTTAAACCATAATGACTTGTATTTAATAAATAGATCATAGAGAGATGTAATTGTTCATTATATTACAAGGAAATTCTATTTTGTGACCTTGAATGGAATAAATATAATTTTGACATTTTAAAATATACCAAAAAAATTTATGAGGGAATTTCAAGATAAATTTGATTTGGAAGATCAGATCAACAATAACTGTCTGAAGATTTTATGCAAGAGTTTCAGGATAAATTAAAATGAGAATTCGTATCAGATGGTCAAAATTAGTCTGAAGATTTTATAATGGAATTCCAAGCTGAATTAGATTGGGAAAGTATACCATAAAGACAAGAATTGTCTGAAAATTCTATTACAGAATTTTGGGATAAATTAAACTGGAAACCTATATCAGGTGAACAAAAATTATCAGAACATTTTATAACTGAATTTAAAGAAAAAGTTACCTAAGGAAATAATATTAAAATATGAAGAACTGTCTGAATCTTATATACAACAGATATTTAAACATTGTAAAATACTGATAGAACGACAATCTGCTGGTGTTGCAGATTATGAATGTGATATATGTGTAAGTAATGAATATCATCAATTTGTATAAAGAAGCTGTAATATATTTTCACAACGAAAATGTTGATGAATAGTTAAAAGAACAAATTTAAATGGCCAATGGGTAGAAACATTATTAAGATATATAATGAGAGGTTTAAAACAAATCAGATAGATGATGATTTAATAATTGTTGATGAAGCCTATGGTGATAATGATCGTGCTTGGGATTAGATTGGTCTTTTATTTTAGTTTTTCACATATCTAATATTCTTTTCTATATAAATGGAGCAGGTTTGACAACCAGTCGAATTCAAATTTGGGAAATATTTTAGTATTGAGAAGTCAACCAATAATTTTACTTCACATAAATACACAAATGATGCATATAACGATGTGTAGGCAATGTGTAAATGAATATCATGTAAAAAATCACAGTAACAACCGAATTCTCTGTATATGAGGAAAAACCAATTCTAAATATTATTATACAAATCATTTGCAACGAATTCTGAGTGAAGAATATTAGAATATATTATTACCAATGGACAATGATGGAAACAAGAAACCAGTACAATAGCAAAGAAATGTAAAGCTAATCAGGAGATGGAAATTTTGATGTTTCTATGTTAATCCATCACATAAATATAGACATAATAACAAATGTCAGAGTATCTCTTTGAAATATACGAAAAATAAGAATGTAATGTCAGCTTGTACTTAGTACTTAAATATCTATTATATATGAAATCTCAGTAGACTTAAAAATTTTAGATCTTATTTTTTTACAAATCTAATACACTTCGGTTTATAGAGATGAAGAGGACCATAAAGTGTGATTGACAGTTATTCAGCTGTGTGATTATTGTAAAAGAAATAATTTAAAAGGGTATAGTATACCAAAGCCGATTTATTTACTTTTACTAAAAGACATCTAACCACATAATGAGGAAGTAGCCCACCAAAGGTGGGCTCTTCCCATTGTGAAATTAAAAATGATGAACATGTTTACAAACTTAAGAAGATAAAACATTGACAGATATTTCCATTTTCTAATGCCATTTTTTAGAAATAGAAAACTATAACCAATAACGAAATATTGTTTCCTTTTCATACTAATTTATTTGAGAAATCAACAGAGAATGAGACTTAGAAATTATTTAGTTGACACTGCTTTGGCAAACAGAATACAATCTATAAATTTTGAAAATAATGGAAATTATGGAAATTGTAAAAGACAATCTAAGAATAAATCACAGACTCAAAATAGCTGTAACACTTTTTTTCAGTACCAAATGGAGACAAGTAAGAATATTACGAAATATTCCAGACAGAAAACTACAGATTCAAATTGAAAGAGAGACAGTCGAAAAATTTAAGATTGACATACAAAATGTTTAATCAAGAATAGATGATATTCAAGCACATGGCTCTGCATTGACTACACATAGAATTATCTAGGAATTAACAGATGTGCTCCATTGAGATCATCTGCATCAAAGTAGCACATAAAATAAAAAATAAAGAAGCATGTACTGAAGCAAAAATAAAGCTCAAAAATATTTTCTATGGGCTATAAATTCTGAAGTACACCCTGTAAATAATATTTCGGAAAAAAATTATGAAATATGAAAGTGTTTGCCTGATCTTAATCAGAAACTTGAAAATTTTGAGTTTGTTGCACTATTTGATCATATTTCAAAAATTGTTTGATGAAAAATATCAAGTGGACAGTAAGAAAGAGAAACATGTAAATCTACTTTATTTCACAGAAGGAAATAATTCACACAATTGTTGTATAAAAATTTATATAGGCTTGTGTTGAGTCAAATTAATCAGTACGAAGAAGTCAAATTTATTTGTGATATGTGTTTACTCCATTTAATTAGTATAGAAAAATTAGATAATTTTCCATCAAGGTCTTTTGGTAATAAACATAGATATTATAAATGTTAGAAAAAGGTTGCAATGTAAGTTTTAAAGGTTATGAACATATGCAACAATGTCATTTCGTTTTTTATGCTGACTTTCAAATTTTGCTACTGAAGACTGACAACCATCAACCTAATCCAGAAAATTCTTATACAATGAAATATCAAAAACATGAACTAAGTGGTTCCTGTTGTTATATTACATATTCGCATGGTCACTATAAATGTCCTGTTGTTTATAGAGATCCACATTGACGTAAAAAATTTATTGAATATGTAAAAAGTGGTTGAAGAAATGAAACCATTAACTTCAGAAGAACAATCAGAGGTATGGTAGATTTAAACACTGTACCTTCTGTAACTCTCATTATTTGCCAAAAATAAATAGTTCATTATCATGATCATTTGACTGTAAAATATAAAAACCATTAATTAATATGAGTAATTACTATTAAAACATCCGAGTATTGAGCTAGTTTATTTATATAATTTATAGAGTTTATCAGAATAAGATTCACATGTGTCTCTGATAGAACTTGGTTATGGCAGGAAAGAAATAGGCTTAATACCAAACATCGAAGGCTGATACATTACTTTTGGCAGGAAGACAGATAGTTTCAAAATGAGATTTATTGATACTTGTAAATTTATGGCTTCTTCTCGCGATAAACCTTCATCAGACTAGCAAAGAGATCAAATGAAAAACGCTACAAAATATTACCCATACGAATTATTCATATTTAGTGATCAGAA
The DNA here is from genome assembly GCF_021461395.2 of Schistocerca americana. Lineage (NCBI taxonomy): Eukaryota > Metazoa > Arthropoda > Insecta > Orthoptera > Acrididae > Schistocerca > Schistocerca americana. The sequence continues at coordinate 337,590,894 of NC_060124.1, forward strand.
GAGCTGCATACCCATATTATTACATAGAAGAGACTCAGTTACCAGCAAAAGAAAATTTTTCAGTAAACTAAATGACTGTGAAATAAGTGATGAAGATTATAAACATGCAAAATAGTTTGGAAAAATATTAATATTAAAAATCTAGGTAATATCATGATCTATATCTTTAAACAGATTTATTGTTATTGGCGCATATATTTCAAAATTTTAGAAAAACTTGATCCATCTTGGTATTTTACTGCACCAGGATCATCTTGGGATGCAATTTTGAAAATGACTAGAAACCATGTGATTTATGATAAGTTCGTTATTGAAAAGTGGATGAAAGGAATATGACAGGGTTGTAAAGACATGTTAAAGAAAACAATTGATATATGAAGGATTTTGATAGTAAAATCTATGAAATTATCTAGCATGTTTTGATGTAAATAATTTATATGGTTATGCTATAAGTCAAAATATGCCATATGTTGGTTTTGAACGAGAGTAACCAGACAGTTATTATCCTACTAAAGTAGGTGAAATATCAGATACTGCACAATCTGAATATATTTTTGAAGTAGATTTAGAATATCACAGAGAACTGCATGATTTATGTAAATACACTCCTGGAAATTGAAATAAGAACACCATGAATTCATTGTCCCAGGAAGGGGAAACTTTATTGACACATTCCTGGGGTCAGATACATCACATGATCACACTGACAGAACCACAGGCACATAGACACAGGCAACAGAGCATGCACAATGTCGGCACTAGTACAGTGTATATCCACCTTTCGCAGCAATGCAGGCTGCTATTCTCCTATGGAGACGATCGTAGAGACGCTGGATGTAGTCCTGTGGAACGGCTTGCCATGCCATTTCCACCTGGCGCCTCAGTTGGACCAGCGTTCGTGCTGGACGTGCAGACCGCGTGAGACGACGCTTCATCCAGTCCCAAACATGCTCAATGGGGGACAGATCCGGAGATCTTGCTGGCCACGGTAGTTGACGTACACTTTCTAGAGCACGTTGGGTGGCACGGGATACATGCGGACGTGCATTGTCCTGTTGGAACAGCAAGTTCCCTTGCCGGTCTAGGAATGGTAGAACGATGGGTTCGATGACGGTTTGGATGTACCGTGCACTATTCAGTGTCCCCTCGACGATCACCAGTGGTGTACGGCCAGTGTAGGAGATCGCTCCCCACACCATGATGCCGGGTGTTGGCCCTGTGTGCCTCGGTCGTATGCAGTCCTGATTGTGGCGCTCACCTGCACGGCGCCAAACACGCATACGACCATCATTGGCAGCAAGGCAGAAGCGACTCTCACCGCTGAAGACGACACGTCTCCATTCGTCCCTCCATTCACGCCTGTCGCGACACCAATGGAGGCGGGCTGCACGATGTTGGGGCGTGAGCGGAAGACGGCCTAACGGTGTGCGGGACCGTAGCCCAGCTTCATGGAGACGGTTGCGAATGGTCCTCGCCGATACCCCAGGAGCAACAGTGTCCCTAATTTGCTGGGAAGTGGCGGTGCGGTCCCCTACGGCACTGCGTAGGATCCTACGGTCTTGGCGTGCATCCGTGCGTCCCAGGTCGACGGGCACGTGCACCTTCCGCCGACCACTGGCGACAACATCGATGTACTGTGGAGACCTCACGCCCCACGTGTTGAGCAATTCGGCGGTACGTCCACCCGGCCTCCCGCATGCCCACTATACGCCCTCGCTCAAAGTCCGTCAACTGCACATACGGTTCACGTCCACGCTGTCGCGGCATGCTACCAGTGTTAAAGACTGCGATGGAGCTCCGTATGCCACGGCAAACTGGCTGACACTGACGGCGGCGGTGCACAAATGCTGCGCAGCTAGCGCCATTCGACGGCCAACACCGCGGTTCCTGGTGTGTCCGCTGTGCCGTGCGTGTGATCATTGCTTGTACAGCCCTCTCGCAGTGTCCGGAGCAAGTATGGTGGGTCTGACACACCGGTGTCAATGTGTTCTTTTTTCCATTTCCAGGAGTGTATATACCACTCATTTCTGAAAATATAATTGTAACTTGAAGTAAATAAGCAAATTGTAAATTCCTTTGGAAACCAAAAATAACTATTTAGTCCACTAGAGGAATCTTAAACAGAATCTCTCTAGGAATGAAATTCAGAAAAATACATAGAGTTTTAATCTTCAGTCACTCAGAGTGGTTGAAGAAATCTATAAATTTGAATACTGAAGCAATAAATAAAGCCAAAAATACTACTGAAAACGATTTCTCTGAACTGATGAATAATTCGACCTTTGGCAAGACAAAGGAAACTATAAGAAACAGAATGAATATAGAATTAGTGTCAGATGGAGAGAAATGTGGTGAATGAATAGCACAGTCAAACTTTAAAGCAAGAATTACATTTGCTAAAAATTTTCATACTTTTCAAGTGAATTACACAAATAGTATGTTAAATGAACCCATCTGTGTTTCAATGAGTATACTTGATTCCTGTAAAGAACTGATGTATTGTTCTCACTGTAAAACAATGAAACCAAAGTATGGTGAAACCAAAATATGGAGAAAATATTGAGTTCTGTTAATAAATTACGGACAGTTGTATCTATAGTATACAACTTAAGGGTTTTTATGAAGATGTTGGCGGCCAAAGACTTCCGGCATAGGAAGTAAGCCTCATTCTGCCAACGGCCTTGTCAAAGAGGGCGGTGGAGTGGATAGAGGTTCAGGGCACTCTCTTGTCCTAGGGGTGGGAAATTGCTCCTAAAGGCAGAGGAATCAGCAATGATCAAAGACATGAGGATGCAGAAAGCAATGGAAACCATTGAATTAAGGAGACGTAATGTGTATCCACAGGACATGTGGCCTGTAATTGAAGTAGTATCATGATGATCTCTCCATTGGCAAAAGATTCCGGAACAGTCCCCCATTCGGATCTCCAGGAGGGGACTTCCAAGGGGGAGGTTACCATGAGAAAAAGATTGAATAATCAACGAAAGGATAACGTTCTATGAGTTGGGGCGTGGAATGTCAGAAGCTTAAACGTGGTAGGGAAACTAGAAAATCTGAAAAGGGAAATGCAAAGGCTCAATCTAGATATAGTTGGGGTCAGTGAAGTGAAGTGGAAGGAAGACAAATATTTCTGGTCAGATGAGTATCGGGTAATATCAACAGCAGCAGAAAATGGTATAACAGGTGTAGGATTCGTTATGAATAGGAAGGTAGGGCAGAGGGTGTGTTACTGTGAACAGTTCAGTGACCGGGTTGTTCTAATCAGAATCGACAGCAGACCAACTCCGACAACGATAGTTCAGGTATACATGCCGACATCGCAAGCTGAATATGAACAGATAGAGAAAGTGAATGAGGACATTGAAAGGGTAATGCAGTATGTAAAGGGGGAAGAAAATCTAATAGTCATGGGCGACTGGAATGCAGTTGTAGGGGAAGGAGTAGAAGAAAATGTTACAGGAGATTATGGGCTTGGGACAAGAAATGAAAGAGGAGATAGACTAATTGAGTTCAGTAACAAGTTTCAGCTAGAAATAGCGAATACCCTGTTCAAGAATCACAAGAGGAGGAGGTATACTTAGAAAAGGCCGGGAGATACGGGAAGATGTCAGTTAGATTACATCATGGTCAGACAGAGATTCCGAAATCAGATACTGGATTGTAAGGCGTACCCAGGAGCAGATATAGACTCAGATCACAATACAGTAGTGATGAAGAGTAGGCTGAAGTTCAAATTATTAGTCAGGAAGAATCAATACACAAAGAAGTGGGATATGGAAGTACTAAGGAATGACGAGATACGTTTGAAGTTCTCTAATGCTATAGATACAGCAATAATTAATAGCGCAGTAGGCAGTACAGTTGAAGAGGAATGGGCATTTCTAAAAAGGGCCATCACAGAAGTTGGGAAGGAAGACATAGGTACAAAGAAGGTAGCTGTGAAGAAACCATGGGTAACAGAAGAAATACTTCAGTTGATTGATGAAAGGAGGAAGTACAAACATGTTCCGGGAAAATCAGGAATACAGAAATACAAGTCGCTGAGGAATGAAATAAATAGGAAGTGCAGGGAAGCTAAGACCAAATCTCTGCAGGAAAAATGTTAAGACATCGAAAAAGATATGATTGTCGGAAGGACAGACTCAGCATACAGAAAAGTCAAAACAACCTTTGGTGACATTAAAGCAATGGTGGTAACATTAACAGTGCAACGGGAATTCCACTGTTAAATGCAGAGGAGAGAGCAGATAGGTGGAAAGAATACATCGAAAGCCTCTATGAGGGTGAAGATTTGTTTGATGTGATAGAAGAAGAAACAGGAGTCAATTTAGAAGAGATAGGGGATCCAGTATTAGAATCGGAATTTAAAAGAGCTTTGGAGGACTTACGGTCAAATAAGGCAGAAGGGATAGATGACATTCCATCAGAATTTCTAAAATCATTGGGGGAAGTGGCAACAAAACGACTATTCACGTTGGTGTGTAGAATATATGAGTCTGGCGATATACCATCAAACCAGTCAGTAGACTGATGACCAAAAAAAAAAAAAGAAGATATGCAATCGATGATTGATAAATTTGTTACTAGTGATTATTATGAAAGTAGTATTTATAGTGTTACACAAGCTAACAAAAATGTTGTAGGATAAACGAAAAATGAATACAATGGAAAAATAATGGAAAAATTTTGTGGTTTGAGAGCAGAAACGTATGATTATAAAGTTGGTGATAATGTAGAGAAAAATCTAATGGAATTAAGAAATGTATAGTCAAAAAGAGAATAAGCCTAGAGGATTATAAAGATTGATTGACAACAGGGAACAGTGTAGAAAATTAATATAATTCGAAGTAGAAAACACAAAATCTACAGAGCTAAAATAAACAAGAAGTTGTTGAGGTTTCATAATGACAAATGTATGTTTTAGAAAATAAAACAGAGACATTACCATATGGATATTACAAATCTTAAATAGTCCAATAAATTTTTTCTGTATAAATTGATTCACTAATCAAGAATCTCAATGATTTGTCTCAAAAGAGGTTAAAAAATTTAGTTAGAGATCAAAGTTGTATATACTGTTACTGGATGTGAATATTTGTGCACTAGATACAGAGAAAAGATGTATACAGCTTAATACTGAGATTAAGATTATTTTACTTGATAGATGATGATGATAATAGTGATTATGTCCCTCCTCTGAGGAACATAGGGGACAATGTGGGAGACCAGCACTACTGTACTAGGCCACGTCATAGTGGAGGTGGCTTGCCGTTGCCTTTCTCCAGTCATAATTGGGGTGAATGATTGTGATGAAGACAACACAACACCCAGTCATCTCAAGGCAGGAAAAATTCTTGACCCCGCCGGGACTCTCACCCGGGACCCTGTGTGCAGGAAGCGATAATGCTACTGCAAGACCACAAGCTGTGGACACAAATCCCAACCAGTAATTAATTTAGAAATATCTATCTACTGCATAGATATTTTAAATTATTACTGCTTGGGATATTCAATTAATTGAAAATCAACAGATGAAAATAAAATGTAAAGGCATGAAAACACTTAAAAATAAAAAAAAAATATTTTCATGATATTTAATTCATTGCGTGAAGATTATTCTAAAACAGGGGGACCATCGTGTTATATTTTAATACATTCAATTTTATTATTGTTAAAATGTTTAATATAGTTTTTCTTTTGGATGATATTGTTTCCAGTAAATCCATTTGGATCCATCGGAAAGACATTCAAAAAATCTAAAATAATTAGTTAGGGACTCTATTTGATTGTGTGCTCAAAAATATTTACATTCACCATAATTCATTTTATTTACTGTCTTAAATTCACTGTTAATAAAATATATTATATTTATTTCCTTACATTTGCCTATTGTATGAAAAAAATTATTAACTCGAAAATTGGTCATTTGATGAGGAAATATATTCATTTTTATTAATTTTTGTACGCAATTAAAATAAAATAATATATTTTATAATGAAAATAAAGTTCTTTAGACCTCAAAAGTGGATTGTATTAGATTCGTTTAGTAGGTTCTAGCTAAGTTCCAGTGAGCTAGCTCACGAGGTACAAGTGAGCTAAACACTAAACAGATATACTACATTAAGTTGAATGAGCACTTAAAATAAACAGTGAGAAAAACAGATGGCAGACTCAGATCCATAGATACAATCTTAAAGAAATGTAATTCATCCATGGAGGAAGTGGCTTATAAGGCACTTGTTCGACTGCTTTTTGAGTGTTGTTCATCTGTCTGGGATCTGTACTGGCTTTGACTGATAGAAGATAGAACGATGATCGCCCCGTTTATTTGCGGTATCAGTTATCCAAAGCGGCAGCATTACAGAGATGTTCCAGAAACTCCTCTAATAGACGTTACAGGACAGGTGCGTCATGGAGGAATTTAGCATTGAAATTTCGAGAGAACCGTCTGAGAAGACTCGGACATCATATTACATCTTCCCACATATGTCTCACTTAACTAACCATGAGGAGAAAATTCGAGAAATGAGCGACAAAACCGAGGCAATACTTTAGTTGATCGATGATAGAAGGAAGTACAAAAGTGTTCAGGGAAATTCAGGAATACAGAAATACAAGTCACTGCGGAATGAAATAAATAGGTAGTGGCTGCATGAAAAATGTACACAAATGGAAAAAGAAATTATTTGGGAAGGGTTGTCTCAGCTTCGCTGATATTAAAAATAAGGGTGGTAACATTAAGTGTGCAACCTGAATTCCACTAGTAAATGTAGAGGACAGAAGTAATTGATGGAAAACGTACATTGAAGGCCTCTATGATGGAGGATTTGTACAGTGTCATAGAAGAAGAAATGGGAGTCGATGTAGAACAGATGAGGGATCCAGTATTAGAATCAGAACTTAAGAGAGCTTTGAAGGACTTAACATAAAATAAGGCAGAAGGCACAGATAACATTCCATGACAATTTCTAAAATCATTGAGAGGAAGTGGCAACAAGACGACTATTCATGTTGGTGTGTAGAATGTATGAGTCTGGCAATATACCATCTGACTTCTGGTAAAATATCGCCCACACAATTCTGAAGGCTACAACAGCTGAGAAGTGAGTGAATTACCGCACAATTAGCTTAACAGCTCATGTATCAAAGTTACTTACGAGAATAGCACACTTAAAAATGGAAAAGTAAATTGGGAACATGTTATATGATGATCAATTTGGCTTTAGAAATGGTAAAGGCACCAGAGAGACAATTCTGACGTTGTAGTTGATAATGGAAGCCAGACTAAAAAAGGTCAAGGCTCCTTGGTAGGATCTGTCAACCTGCAAAAAGCGTTCAACGATGTAAACTGGCGCAAGAAGTTCGAAATTCAGAGAAAAATATGGGTAGTCTATAGGTAGAGACGCGTTACATACAATCGTACAAGAGCCAAGAGGGAAAAATAACAGTGGGCGACCAAGAACAAAGTGCTCGGATTCAAAAGGGTGAGACACAAGGATGTTCCCCCTTACTGTTCAATCTGTACATCGAAGAAGCAATGATGGAAATGAAAGAAAGATTCAGGAGTGAAATTAAAATTCAAGGCGAAAGGATATCAATGGTACGATTCGCTAATGACATTGCTATCCTGAGTGAAAGTGAAGAGGAATTACATGATCTTCTGAATGGAATGAACAGTCTAATGCGTAAGGAATATGGGTTGCGAGTAAATCGAAGAAAGACTAGAGTAATGAGTTGTTTCAGAAATGAGAACAGCGCCGGCCGAAGTGGCCGAGCGGTTCTAGGCGCAACAGTCTGGAACCGCGCGACCGCTATGGTCGCAGGTTCGAATCCTGCCTCGGGCATGGATGTGTGTGATGTCCTTAGGTTAGTTAGGTTTAAGTAGTTCTAAGTTCTAAGGGACTGATGACCTCAGAAGTTAAGTCCCATAGTGCTCAGAGCCAAAAATGAGAACAGCGAAAAACTTAACATCAGGATTGATGGTCACGAAATACTGTAGGTGCATTTGAGGAATTCTGCCACCAAGGCAGCAAAATAACCAATGAGGGAGGAGCAAGAAGGACGATAAAAGCAGACTGGCAGTGGAAAAAGGGCATTCCTGGCCAAGAGAAGTCTACTTATATCTAACATCGGCCTTAATTCGAGGCAGAAATTTCTGACAATGTTCGTTTAGAGCACGGAAATGTATGGTGGTGAACATGGACTGTGGGAAAACAAGAACAGAAGACAATCGAAGAATTTGAGATGTGGTGTTACAAACGAATGTTGAAAATTAAGTGGACTGATAAGGTAGGGAATGAGGCTGTTCTGTGCAGAGTCGGTGAAGAAAGGAATATCTGGAAGAAACAGACATGGAGAAGGGACAGGATGTAGGTCGTATATTAATTCATCAAGGAATGACTTCCATGGTAATAGAGGGCACTGTAGAGGGCAAAAACTGTAGAGGAAGACAGAGATTGGCATACATCCAGCAAATAATTGAGGACGTAGGTTGCAAGTGCTTCCCTGAGATGAAGAGGTTGGCACAAGAGAGGAATTCATGGCGGCCACATCAAACCAGCCAGAAAACTGACGACGCAATGTGAAAAAAAAGGTAACGTAGCTTATTGATAATCGTTATTCCCACGTGCTACTCGCTAATGGAACGAGGTTGGAGTACTCAGTTAATGGTAACAAAAGTACACTCCGCTACAATATTAGGTGGTTTGCCGAGTATGACGTGGATGTAGATACGAATACTACGAGGATGCAATCGTTCTTTTAGACATAGTGCATAGGGGTTGCTTTCGTTAGACAGTTACCGGAGATGAAGGTTAGAGTACTTTTTTTTCAATAACGCTATATTTAAAAGACATATACATAGCCTGAATCATTTCCTTCACACCATAGTTACTTTGTTCGTAATGTCACGAAGTCGAGACAGCATTCAGTAGATAAAACACCCATGGCATTCATGATTTTGCCTGGCTAAACAGATACCAGTAATTTTTCCCAAGATGTAACCGTACAGTTGCTACATAACATTAATTGTTTCAGTTGAAATAGCTTATCACTAAATATGATATTCTGTACCCTTCTGTATCTGTAAGCGAAAAGGCTTGAAACTGTAAAACGATTCTACGTTCAAAGAACCAGGCATGGATAGCCACCAAGACGAGGTCGGAATGATAGGTCGCAACACATTTTATGACCTTTCCCGGACATTATAACAGTCGTCCATCAACCAACTTCGCTGATGTGTTCTGTTTCTTCTCTGACGTGAGCAACAGTGACCTCAGGAGGCACATCTGCTGTCCTACTGTACTCTGCTCAGTGGAAAAGTCGAAAGTCATATTTTGCATCTAGTCATTATGCTAAAGGATTTCTAGTCCACTTAGATGTATCATCAGTATCTTAAATAATGTCTTCACATAAACATCAAAGAGAAAGTGATATGGCAACGTAGTATTGCTTCAATGCTCTCCTGAACTCTAGCATTTACGTGTGCTCCCTGTAAACGTCTTTCTGTGTGTTGAAGTATATGTAGGTACTCGAATGACGTCGTTATCTACTTGGTGACGCCTATGGGAGACAAACTAGGAATGTGCGGGAGAATCGGGAGAACTCGGTACTTCATGCGATGCCACCTCTACGTGTCATATGAAGGCCACTTTGAACGTCTTCTGTATTAGGCTAACAATTTTCGAATATTCCTTCGGTACTTGGAAGATCATAGACTTATTAAAATTTTATAATTACAATTATTGTGGAACAGTTATGTCACGTATGAAGTTTATAATTCTTTTTGTTGTTTATCTCACTCCCACTGTACTGTTCTATAATAAATGCTCGCTTTAGACTCTCGTTTTCTGATATAAATCGATGTGAAACCGTTTGTTTTCTTCTACACTCCTGGAAATTGAAATAAGAACACCGTGAATTCATTGTCCCAGGAAGGGGAAAATTTATTGACACATTCCTGGGGTCAGATACATCACATGATCACACTGACAGAACCACAGGCACATAGACACAGGCAACAGAGCATGCACAATGTCGGCACTAGTACAGTGTATATCCACCTTTCGCAGCAATGCAGCCTGCTATTCTCTGATGGAGACGATCGTAGAGATGCTGGATGTAGTCCTGTGGAACGGCTTGCCATGCCATTTCCACCTGGCGCCTCAGTTGGACCAGCGTTCGTGCTGGACGTGCAGACCGCGTAAGACGACGCTTCATCCAGTCCCAAACATGCTCAATGGGCGACAGATCCGGAGATCTTGCTGGCCAGGGTAGTTGACTTACACCTTCTAGAGCACGTTGGGTGGCACGGGATACATGCGGACGTGCATTGTCCTGTTGGAACAGCAAGTTCCCTTGCCGGTCTAGGAATGGTAGAACGATGGGTTCGATGACGGTTTGGATGTACCGTGCACTATTCAGTGTCCCCTCGACGATCACCAGTGGTGTACGGCCAGTGTAGGAGATCGCTCCCCACACCATGATGCCGGGTGTTGGCCCTGTGTGCCTCGGTCGTATGCAGTCCTGATTGTGGCGCTCACCTGCACGGCGCCAAACACGCATACGACCATCATTGGCAGCAAGGCAGAAGCGACTCTCACCGCTGAAGACGACACGTCTCCATTCGTCCCTCCATTCACGCCTGTCGCAACACCACTGGAGGCGGGCTGCACGATGTTGGGGCGTGAGCGGAAGACGGCCTAACGGTGTGCGGGACCGTAGCCCAGCTTCATGGAGACGGTTGCGAATGGTCCTCGCCGATACCCCAGGAGCAACAGTGTCCCTAATTTGCTGGGAAGTGGCGGTGCGGTCCCCTACGGCACTGCGTAGGATCCTACGGTCTTGGCGTGCATCCGTGCGTCGCTGCTGTCCGGTCCCAGGTCGACGGGCACGTGCACCTTCCGCCGACCACTGGCGACAACATCGATGTACTGTGGAGACCTCACGCCCCACGTGTTGAGCAATTCGGCAGTACGTCCACCCGGCCTCCCGCATGCCCACTATACGCCCTCGCTCAAAGTCCGTCAACTGCACATACGGTTCACGTCCACGCTGTCGCGGCATGTTACCAGTGTTAAAGACTGCGATGGAGCTCCGTATGCCACGGCAAACTGGCTGACACTGACGGCGGCGGTGCACAAATGCTGCGCAGCTAGCGCCATTCGACGGCCAACACCGCGGTTCCTGGTGTGTCCGCTGTGCCGTGCGTGTGATCATTGCTTGTACAGCCCTCTCGCAGTGTCCGGAGCAAGTATGGTGGGTCTGACACACCAGTGTCAATGTGTTCTTTTTTCCATTTCCAGGAGTGTATTACAAAAATAATATTGTAACGTTTGTTCATTCTCGATGAAATATGATATATTTTGTGTGTCATTGATTCTTAATAACGTTTTTTTTTCCATCTTTTCCCGATTCTGTTATTTCAGAGGGAGTTTTAAAAACGGCTTGAAAGTATTGTAAAATGTGTAAACAGTATTCGAATCTGAAACAGGCCGTTAGTTATCCTTCACTACTGATTGGTACATTTGCGATACAGTTGATCACGGCATCTTCATGCATGACACTGAACGTAAATATGCATGTAACAATACTGTTGCTGGTAGTTGCAAATGTTCTTACTTGATAATGGCTTGATGGTGAAGGATGCATTTCTTCAGTCGGTAATGAATTTCGTGGTAGGAAGACTTTTCTGAAGAGTGTACAGGTCTGTCAGACATCTCTTTGGCGAGAATGACAATTTTGCTGCTGAGCAGTGTGTGTTGTGTACGTAGCTGCGCGATGAGGCTGACGTTGAAGGAGTCGAGCACCGTGGTCATGACCACGGCGTGGAGGTACACTACGGCGCAGAAGAGCCACGAGACGGCGTAGCCCAATGGCGTCGACGCATCGTAGGGAAGAGCCAGTATGAAGGGCAGGCCATCAGCGCTCGCAGGGGAGACCAGAAAGTAGCAGCAGCCGGACAGGGAGACCCAGACGAACGTCAGCGTGAAACGACGCACCATGCGACATCTGGAGCGTACCACCGGAATGTCGTCCCAAGTCAAGAACTCAGCGAAGTCGTCGCCCACCTGCAGGCAGATAAGAGAGTTATGTTACATATGACATGCATCAGTTTGAACGGTTGCCTCTGACAATTAAAATTAACGAAGTTTCTGCTCTGGTATTACAGATATTTGCTTCAACATGAAAGCTGTCCTATAAAAATTCTTGGAACCAAAGAAGTGTGGATTTGGGTTACGTATCACTACAATGAAATCAAAGTAATTAGAGAAAAGCTCTAGGTCTGTTGGACAAGAGTGATTATGTTAAAGGAACAGGAGTGACGGGACTGAATCATCAGGATATACAGACAGAGACTTTTAACCCACTCCTCCCTAATCAAAAATGTTTTCCTTACTCTAGACAACTTGTTAAACTAATACATTATTGTCATGTGCTGGCATGTGGCAACGCTTGTTACACTTTTTTAAAGGCGATTCTTCCGAGGCACCATTGAAGCAGGAGTGCTGGCAGAGCTTGCTTTCGTTTTGTAGGACTCTAAATATCATTACAATGCTATAGTTTTAACAGTACATTTAACAGTTGCGAAATATGCGGTGTTGGCATTCGTCATTTGCTGAATGAGGAAGAATAATTGAGTATAATTTCGAGTAAGTATGTTCTGCACAATAATAAATTAAATATTATTTTGTTTCTTAGTATTTTTATACCTTATACACTCACATATATATTTTTTGAAAATTATTGCTTGTTGTGAAATAAATTACATTGAATTGGGCTGTTTGAACTTCAGTGTCGCCATATACAAATGTTAGGCTCACTTACGCAGGAAAATGAATTTTCCCCTTTTTTTTTTTTTTTTTTTTTTTTTTAACAGAAACTTCTCACCTGCTGAGGCGCTGAACATTGTTTCTAATGATGAAACTGGAGGTGATGTGTTTGTTCAGCCGCCAAATCCAGATGTAGACACACATGAAAGTTTAGGAAATAAAGATGTTGGTGAGTAAGTAGGCCAGTCACTGGTTTGTTTTGAATTATTTGCTAAGTGAAACTGACTGTTTTAGGGTTTTTGATTCTGTTCCGTACTGTTACAGATTAGTAGACGACTTGTCTTCCGCTCAGTTACGAGCTAATACTGAAATAAGAATTCCAAACAATGAGTGGATCCGTGTTGATTATGAGGACCATGACCTGCCGGCACAATAAATGAATGCTGCACAGGATCCAGTTGTACCTTGTAATATCGACGCCAGTACTTCGAGTCAATAGTGTATGTGACAGAAAGCCTGTCTGTACGAATGACTTTGGGCTTCGAAGAGCAATAATAGATCTCGTCCGAGGAGTCTGTGAACTGCAGAGGCAGGAGCGAAAGATAACTTTACAGCATAATAGAGAAATCTAGGCAGGCCTTCAGCTGACTAGATCTGAAAATATAGTGGTCAGCAAACAAAAATGCTGATAGTAGAGTATAATCATCCGAAAGAGTGGCATACTAGCCGAAAGGATAGTGTTCACAACAAAGTGACATATCTGCCACGGCTGAGGAGAAAGTGAAGGAAGCTTCATACAATGACGAAATCCAGGCTAGGCAATTAGTAAATCTATTGTCTAACTATGAAAAAGTATTAATACACCGCCCAGGTGTCATAAACGGTTATATTTATGATATGAAATTGTATCTGCACCAGACCTATTGTAAAATTTGGACGAAGAAGGGTGAGGTAATGAGAGAGATAAGAAATATGCAAGATTGGGGAATTATCGAGCAATCGCATTCACCCCATAGTAGGCTCTTATTGGCCATCACGAAAGCTGACAAAAGCATAAAGCTGTCTTAGATGCTTGGGACATAAATAAAATTATTTGGCCGACATGCACTAGGCCTGAAAATCTCAACGAGCAGATACAAAAGCTCTTTGGCAAGAAATATTTAACTTCCATCGACTTGCACTCACCTTTTAGGCAAATATTACTATACAAGGAATCCAGGCAGTATACTGCTTTTCTCTTCTCTTGGAGAAGCTATCAATTTTGTGTTCTTCCATTTGCTTAAAACATTAGTGCTGGAGTACTTACAGCAGCCCTGGATAACGTACTAGGTCCCCAAATACTAGACCAGGTCACTGCTTATGTGGACAACCTATATTAGCATCTGATACTTGGGGAGAACACCTTCAATTGATACAAGATGTATTAACCCTTTCGATACGATGAAGTCGGGAGGGAATACGCTGTTCAGCCGGTGGACTGCCGGATTGTGTGATTGTGTATAGATTGTTGTATTCCGTTTCATGCACAGTAATGCTAAACTGAAGTAAGCCATTATTTTAGCTGTGTATCATAATCAAGTCTACTTTTCAGAATGAAATTTTCATTCTGCAGCGGACGGTGCGCTGATATGAAACTTCCTGGCAGAGAGCTTCTGTTAAGTTTGGAAGGTAGGAGACGAGGTACTTGCGGAATTAAAGCTGTGAAAGCGAGTCGTGAGACGTGCTTGGGTAGCTCAGTTGATAGAGCACTTACCTGCGAAAGGCAAAGGTCCATAGTTCGAGTCTCGGTCTGGCACACAGTTTTAATCTGCCAGGAAGTTTCTGCTGCATTTGTGTTTTAAATATCAATTATATGACGAGGAGTTTGTAATAAACTTATACAAAAGTTGTATATGTACTAAGAATTTTCAACAACCTTTTTATTTTGTTGAACCAGTAGTCCACATTAATTTAGTTAGTGAAAGCGCCTATTGTTAGCATACTCAAGCCAGTGATGACTTAAGGAGATTCATATGATACAGAGGGTAATCCTTCATATTTTTCGAACAGAGGTCTTAGGAATCTCCTAAGTGAGACAGCTGAATCACTCAGTATGAAGAAACTCTCTAGAGACATACTGAAATAATAACTTTGCTAAGCTCCACAATAGGAAATTAATGTTGTAGACTACTTACAGGTGATTCAGCTGCCTATACTTCTGGGTTTTATGTGACCTGCAACATCCTGTGCAAGATTCTCATATTCATGGAAACTATTATGTTCCAGGAAAGCAATTAACGACATCTCCTTTTAGGATATTTAAATGTAGTTAAATTTATTACTAAGATCGGATACGTTTTCACTGGAAGCCAGTTTTCGAGTTATGCAAGATAAGTGCCTTTGAAGGTCACTTCCGTACATTTTTGTTGAACAACTCAGAAACTATGGCCTCTCTCGAAAACATGTCCCAGTACAAAATGTAGCTACATTAAATTTCCTACAAAAAGATTTTATTCATTTTTTCTGAGGGAGAAGTACTTTGCATGTAGCGAGTGAGAAAGTATGAAACTCTTGTGCATGGTATTTGAAGGCGTTGCGGGCTGCGTAGAACCCAGCAGCGAGACAGCTGAATCACTCAGTACGAAGAAACTCTCTAGAAACATACTGAAATAATAACTTTGTTAAGCTCCACAATAGGAAATTAATGTTGTAGACTACTTGCTTGTCGGCCTTTTCTTAATCACTTCTAGGTGCAAGAGTGTGGAAGGCTGGCTAACAACAGTTGGAAACAGGATATGTAAAGGAAAGAACGTGATACTGAACTACATGTGAAGCAAACATATATTTCCATAACAGCAATAGATGTGTTACAGTGTGAATTTTTATTTAAAAAATGGTATCAAATAGACTTTTCGGCTTCTCTTACTGTAAGAGAGAATCTAAAGACAGATATTTTTGTGTTTCAGATAAGTTACTTGAGCAGCTGAATGAAGATCACAGCATCTCTGCTGTGAGCAGATAACCTTAACTATCTGCATCTCTGGTGTCACTGAATGGTGTATCGGGATGAGTGCTCGCAGAGTCATTAATGTGTCTGGAAGATAAAGGCCAGTACTTAGTTGCCTCAATGCAATGTGCATCGACGGATTGCACCATGAAGTGATCCGGCGAACGATTGTAGTTAATCTACCTGCATAGTAGCAGCTACGTCCGTACTCTGCAAAACAGGGCTGTTTGTTCTGTAATTATTCTCTTGTCTCCGCGGCACCTAAGGGAAGAATACTAGGGGCAGCAGTACATTACTAGAACTCTAACTTAACGTTGGTACTTGAGACTTTGTAAGCAGACCTTCGTGAGATATCGGTATTTAACAGCTTAATATATCACGTTTTCCAACATTCTGTGACGTTCTCTCATGGATCAAACAAACCTGCGACCGATCGGTTGCATCTCCTCCTGTACGTTCAATATCCTCTGTTACTTCTCTCTGGCAGAGTCACTACACATTTGAACACATTTCCAAGATGCATCGCGTTTGTGTTTTTAAATCATCTCCTCCGTATACCGATTTAATTTCGACGGTACACTCAGTCTGATTTACCTACGACGGAACCTATCTGAACATCCTGTTTCGTATCACAACGAATTAAAATGACCGGGTATTTATAAGTGTTGACTACTTCTTATCAGTAGTCGGCATTATAGAAATATGCTACTACATTTTGCGTATTGTGAAATGAACAATTTTACATACATCCAGTAGCTTCTTGCGACACTGCTACTAAAAACATTTTAACCTTCTCTTAGTGGTCTCGACCAGCCAGTGAGCCTTCTCGGACTATTCAAATGGATGTGCAGTTCCGCTATCGATCACTTAGTCTTCGTTTACAAAGTGTCTGTCATTACATTTAAAGCAAAGTCATCATTTTTGTACCACTTTAAAGTCTAATTTAGCTCTAACTGAATTTTTGAGCAGAAGTTTTAGAAAATGCTTCATTGTCTTCAAAGTCCCGCGCATTTTTCAGTTACAGTATACAAACGTATCTCCGCACCACAGTACTGTACAACACTAGTGCAGGTGACAAAACAGAGGGAAACAAGAATTGATAAATTAGAGTACGGTGGAATTAGTAGTTTTCTACACTTGAAGGAAGAAGAAAGGAGGACTAGTGTTTCAAGTCCCATTGACAAAGATTTCACTGGAGACGGATTCTGTATTTGAAGGAGAACGACGCTGCAACAATCTATGTTGCACTGACGGAAACAAACGGCGACAATATACCAGTGGGCAGTTGGCGTAGAAAATACTAGTGTAGCCAGATAAATGTGAATAACAAAGAACAAAGTGGCAGACTGTGTCTCTGTAAAGAATCGGGAATCAAAATAGAAGAGGAGGCTTTTATTCTTGAAGATCAGTGAGTTACAATTGAGACAAGAGTGGAAAAAGCGAAAAATGAGTCATGGGTTTTTGACATCCTGAACGATGTTTCAAACAGGGTGCAGGTCACCGTCTGCTGGTTTCACTGACACCTACACCCATTTAAAAAGCACGCCTAATCGAGAGATTGGCCAGCATAGCGAACTCAACTGGTGCTGGGCGTGTCACTATGACCCCGAGACTCAGGAGTAAAGCATGCGGTCGAACGTGGGGTTTCTCCACTGTCGAAAAAGGCGAAGACAAAATATTATCGGACAAGGAGATACTCAGATTTTTCTTAGAACTACCACAATGGGGTAACAGATTATCTTCTTAAGAGTCGTGCCACTAAAATCTCTTGATGAGGTTACGGGTGTCTGTCAGGAAAAAGCTTGGAGTGATTCTGAGAAAAGATGAGTTTTACTCTATAGGAACTTCTCTGTTTGTACTACACAGGACACAGACATACTACTTCTTTAGGCTGTCGAATTCCTTCAACCCCCGCTCTCCTGCCCCCATGTATTCCCTTAAAATACTGAAATGTGGCAAGCTCTTTTCAATCATCAATGTCTTTCGCATTGTATATGAAGTCGTTTACGGAAGGAAAGAAAGATAACGGTACGGGTTACATGGGTAGTTCTTATAAAGATATATCAAATCCCAGGACCTGGACAAACTGCACTCTTTGTAGCCTTACTTGACTTTGTTTTAACTTGGTGCTGAAATCGCCTGTTTTTTACGATGACTTTTGTGCATCTGGAAAGGTACAGTGCCCCGGGTCTGAAACAAGATGGACAGATTGCTACAAAAAAGCCGTGAGCAGAGACTGCATCCTGAAATGCCAGTTTTCGCAGAAGTTAGATGACTGGAAACTTGTTGTCTGATTGGACGCGTCTCGTTTCAGATCGAGTTGAGCAGGCAGACGTTTACGGGTATCGAGACAACCTCATGTATCCATGGACCGTACATGTCAGCAGGGAAATGCTCAACCTGTTGGAGACTGTGTAATGGTGTGGGGCGTATGAAGGTTGAATGATATGGCACCACTCATGCGTCCAAATACGACTCTGACGGGTAACCTGCATCCATTCAAGTCTATCGTGCATTCCGAGGACCTTTGGCAATTCCAGCAGGACAATGAGATACCTCACACACCCATAATTGACACAGAGTGGCTCCAAGAACACTGTTCTGAGTTTAATCACTTCTGCTGGCCACCAGACTCCTCAGAAGTGAACATTATGGAGCATATCTGGAATTCGTTGCAACGTGCTGTTCAGAAGAGATCTCCATCCCCCTCGTACTCTTATGGATCTGTGGACTGCCCTGCAGGATTCTTCGTGAACATTTCCCTGGAGCACTACTTCAGGCATTAGTCGAGTTCATGACATGTCGTGCTGTGGCACTTGTGTGTGCTCATGGGGGCCTACACGGTATTAGGCACGTGTACCAGTTTATTTGGATATTCTGTGTAGTTGTTAATGCATATGTTAAGGGTATACCTGGCTCACAGTTATTTTTCTGGGACAAGATATATTTTCCCACACAGGGTGATTTTGTGCTACCATACTTTGACTTCTGCCTCTCCTTTCGGATGAAGAATCCGTTGCATGCCAGAGGCGATTTTCGAGCTAGGGTATAAGCTGAAAAGCCAAAACATATAGATATACAACAGAAATAGTCCATCACGGAAAATGCGTCATATTGAAGGTTCAATGTGCAGGGAAGAACTAACAATAAGTTTCAGGATATGATTACTCTGTAGTGAAGTATGAACCGTATTTGATATGTGACTTTTCATCATTCCGCACCCGAAGCGCCTACTGTTTGTCAGCTATTTCTGAAAATCGTTTCGAACTGGTAGGGATATGACTCGTCAAGGGAACGTGCTGGAACTCCTAATAATAGACAGACGAGAACTTTCCGCCTCTGTTACCGTAGAGGAGAACATCACTGATCGTAAGAACGACATATTATCGAGCACACGGATGTTAAAAAAAACCGTTAGGAAAGGTAGTAAGACACAGGAATCAGACTGCAAATTATCTGAGTATTCAACAAAAACTATTCCGGTTCGAGGATAAAGATGAGGAAATCAAGTGGATAAAATTCAAAGGCGATGTATAATACACCTTAGTCTGCTATATCGGGAGTAAGGTTTTGTGGTGTTCTAAAGACTCGCCAAGGTCCAATCACCGTATTAGAACGTTATTATGAAAACAAAGTGAGTGAAGTCTAGCTGACAAACGAAAGATAAACTATTAAAAAATGAGAGTAACGAATGACGCACCAGGAACGTTCAGTGTAAGCAGTCCTCCTTTATTCTGAGTCGTCATTGTTCTGATAGGTTTGATATGGATGGTCACGAATTTCCCTACTGTGCCATCCTCTTCACCTCATGTAAGCTCTTGCAACCTGCGGCCTCAGTTATTTGTTGGATATATTCAGTCTCTGTTTTTACCCTCTACAGCTCCCTCTAGTACCATAGAAACTGTTCCCTAATGTCTCAACACATGTCCAATCCTCGAATCCCTTCTTCTTGTCAGCATTTTCCTTGTGTTTCATCCTTAGCAGATACTTCGGAGTAAGTCCTCATCCTTTACCTTACCAGTCCATTTAATCTTTAACATTATTGTGAAGCATTACATCTAAGTCTCTTCAATTTTTTTCTGCTGCGGGATTCCCACAGTCCATGTTCCGCTACTGTGCTCGGCACGTACGAGGGTGAGTCAAATGAAAACCTTAAATATTTTTTAAAATATTATTTGTTGTGCTGAAGTGGTAATAAGCTGTATCACTTTTCAATATAATCTCCCCCACTCTCAATGAAGTCCTCCAGCGCTTAAAAAGTGCATAAATTCCTTTAGAAAAAAAATCTTTTGGTAGTCCACGCAACCACTCATGCACCACGTGGCGTACCTCTTAATCAGAATGGAACTTATTTCCTCCCACTGCGTCTTTGAGTGGTTCAAACATATGGGAATCACTTGGGACAAGGTATGGTGAGTATGGTAGATGAGGAACTCACTCAAAATGCAGATCTGTGATCGTTGCAACTGTTGTACGGGCAGTGTGAGGCCTTGCAATGTCATGTTGCAAAAGGACACCTGCTGACAGCAATCCACGTCGCTTTGATTTGATTGCAGGCCGCAGATGATTTTTTAGAAGATCTGTGTACGATGCACTGGTGACAGTGGTCCCTCTAGGCATGTAATGCTCCAAAAGTCTCCTTTATCGTCCCAAAGGAGAGTCAACATAACCTTCCCTGCTGACGGTTCTGTTCGAAACTTCTTTGGTTTTGGTCATGAGGAATGGCGCCATTCCTTGCTCGCTCTCTTCGTTTCGGAAGTGAATCCAGGTTTCGTCCCCAGTAACGATTCTTGCAAGGAAGCCATCACCTTCTCGTTGAAAGCGCCGAAGAAGTTCTTCACAAGCATCAACACGTTGTTCTCTCATTTCAGGAGTCAGCTGCCGTGGCACCCATCTTGCAGACATTTTGTGAAACTGGAGCAAATCATGCACAATGTGGTGTGCTGACCCATGACTAATCTGTGAACATGCTGCAATGTCATTCAGTGTCACTCGGCGGCTTTCCTTCACTATGGCTTCAACTGCTGCAATGTTCTGTGGAGTCACAACTCGTTGTGCCTTACCTGGACGAGGTGCATCTTCCACTGAAGTCACACCATTTGCGAACTTCCTACTCCATTCATAGACTTGCTGTTGTGACAAACATGCATCAACGTACTGCACCTTCATTCGTCGATCAATTTCAATAGGTTACACACCTTCACTACGCAAAAACCGAATAACAGAAGGCTGTTTTTCCATGGTGCAAGTCGCAAGTGGGACGACCATCTTTATACTGATGCACTATGCTGCCACCTAAAGGCCATTCTTCACGCTGTTTGTAGCAGGCTTACCAACTTACAGGATAACGGCGCGAAATTTCGATTTGTTATTACAAATTTAAGGTTTTCATTTGACTCACCCTCGTACGTTATAAGGAATTCTGTTCTGCTATTAAGGCCTATGTTTGATACCAGGAGACATGTCTTAAATAGGAAGACCCACTTTGTCTGTGCTATCCGACTTTTTATGTCCTTTTGTTTCCAGGCAGCAGATTACATTAACTCTATCTATCTCTGATCACCAATTTTGATGTTACGTTTCTCACTGTTCTCAGTTGCCGGCCGGTGTGGCCGTGCGGTTCTAAGCACTTCAGTTTGGAGCCGCGTGACCGCTACGGTCGCAGGTTCGAATCCTGCCTCGGGCATGGATCTGTGTGATGTCCTTAGGTTAGTTAGGTTTAAGTAGTTCTAAGTTCTAGGGGCCTGATGACCTCAGAAATTAAGTCCCATAGTGCTCAGAGCCATTTGAACCAATTTTGTTCTCATTTCTGCTACTCCCATTACTTTCGTCTTTCTTCAGTTTACTCTGAATCCATGTTCTTCCATGGTTAGAGTGTTCCTTCCAGAACTTGTATTTATTCTCCCCCTTTACTGATGGTAGCAATGTCATCAGCACATCTTATCATTTATATCCTTTCACCCTGAATTCCAATCCCGCTCTTGATCTTTCCTTTTATTTCCTCCACTGCTACTTCCATGCTCAGACTAAACAATAGGGACAACAGATTGCATCCCTGCCTTACCCCCTTTTTAATCCGATCACTTCGTTTATGAACTTCCCAGTCTCATTGTTCCCTTTTCATTCTTGTACATACTGCACGGTACTTGTTTCCCCTTTTAACTTAGCCTAAGTCGGGGAGAGTTGAAACACCATTTTCCTTCAGCATAACTTTTCTTAATCGTTGCAACTTCTTCGTATAAAATGTCATATAAACTTAAGTGTAATACACAGTATTATTAAAACACTATAACTTACAGCACAAGACATATGATAAAATACCTACAGGTGAAAAGTTGTTGATTTTGTTCAAGCATTAGCCTCTCTTTCTCTTACCACAGCCATTACACTTTCCACTAAATGTTGAACAACATTTATGTATCCATCGTCAAGAGGAAACAGTCTGAATCCAAGCGTAATTTTTTTAGCTTCGTAATACATTTCACCACATCCGGCACATTCATCTTCATCCCAGTCATCAAAGCTACTTTCGTAATCTCTTACAATGTCCTCAGGTTGTACCTTCCTGCATCTGATGAACACAGTCAGCTACTTCTAGTACTGTTGTTCTGTAGGTTTTTCGGTCTGCTTGTTCTTCATTGGTATTTGCTTTTGTGATCATGTTTGTGGCCTTTTTATTTTCCATTCCTTTCTCATCACTTTTTTCTTTACAACTGCAATATGTTCATCAGAGTTTAGCTCTTTGGACACTTTTGTTTCCTTTCTATAAAAATTTGTGGTTTTATCGATAGAAGGAACAGGTAATATTTCTTTCAAAGGGTTTGTCGGTGTAGTCTTAGGAGGGGACTTTTTTGAAGTGGTAATCTGGGAAGTCTTGGGTGCAGTGGAATGACGTTAGAAACTGTATCGGTCAAAAAATTTGCTTTTTTGATTTGCTTGGGATCAGCAGGTTTTTCATGAGCTTTTAAGGGGTTGGTTGGCCTCTGTGTGAGATTCTGCTCTTCTACTTGTCGGTATAGTCGTAGCTTCCGACAAAGTAGCTAGGACAGTGCCTGTACACAGTGGAATTATTCCACATGCCTTGAAGCCACTTATATCATTTTCAACATTGGCTGATTTAGCCCACGTTGAGTTACCAGTTTTCCAAATTGAAGACGTTAATTTTTCTGAGGATTATTCATTGTCTAAGTATCGCAGGCGTTTCAAAAATAGGTTTCAAATTATTTGAAGGATGAGTCGTCGATTGGCTAGAACCAGTGGGTTATATGTGGAGGTAGATTGATTAAAACAGTATCTGGTAACGTTTCCAAACAGTTTGTGTGAGACGTATGTCCGTCAAGTAGAGGCAACAGTTTTACACTGTTTCCCCGGAAGTGAATGTGGTTCTTTACCAGTCTAGGAAAATACCACCGTTTATATACGCAGATTGCGGCACAATCTTACAGTTATGTTTCCTGTTTCAGGATTTGGCCCTTCATTATGGAAAAGGTAGGAATAAATGTGTCTTCGTCATTGACCCAACACAGAATGGAAATGGTTTCCTCTTTCTTGGCTGACATAATATTTCTGGAACCACTGATTGCTAAAACACTGCCAGATGTGTTTTTCAGCTGCAGCTCGTTTTCGTCCACGTTGTACACGTGGCTTTATTTGCCAAACAAATGGTTTTCCTGTTCTATAGCGTAATGGAGCTTGAAATTCTCTTTTACAGTGGCTTTATTTACCACTTTGGCTCCAGTGACTAACACACCTTCTGATTTTCTTATAACTTGATTACCTCGAAGAAAGGAGTTAAGCTAGTCATAGCTGCCTCCTTTAATGCCTTTTGAAGGCATATGCTACATTTAGCATTTCTGCTAATTTAAATGCCATACGCCTTACGAAATCTGTACATGGTGCGAAACCTCGCTCTTACAATTTCTTAACAAGAGCAATAAGTTTCTTTCATTCTCAGTCCCCAGTAAAGGGTAGGGTGATGTCATGTACTACCCTCAGCATAGTTATTTTTCCCTGTAGTCTTACCTTTTAGCGTGGATTCAGGTGTACAGAAAGCTTTAGCTGTGACATTGACGGCCGTGAAATTGTCCCGAATGACAGTCATGTCCATCACCAACCCATCTTCGGTCCATTCATCTCCTACACTAAACCTAATCCTTTGTAATTAATTGCCACTTTCGTGCAACAGAAAAATACCAACTGTGAAAAGACGCACGTTAGTCAATTACTCTTCAAAAAATAAATTTCAGTGTTCATATTAGCTAAATTTAATAGTGGTTCACCTTTACCTCATTAAAATACAGTTTGCATCTTTCCCAAATAACAGTGGTCCATCACTCCTTATTGTCTGGGACCGATGGACCTCCAAACTTTCCATCAGCATGTGGTGATTTGACGGTCATTGTAAGCCAGTTTCATGCGTACACATCTGTAAAGCACCCAGTCAAAAAGAAAAAAGAAAAAAAACCTGCGTCAATATTCTGCAAACTAAGCCTTAATGCTATAATTACGTAATTACACGATTACACTTTTCTGTTTAAGAGAACAGAGAGTGTTATATACGTTATATATCTCTGGAACTGACAGGGAAATAACAGAAACACTTCTGCGCCACATTGGTTCAAGAAAGAGCTTCCTCAAAGGACTGCTTTCTCACTAGCAACGGAAGCTGTTCTCTAGTAGTGCAATTGTAAAGGAAACCACTGCTCCCTCTCATCCAGTGGTAAAGGTCTCCTGGACTTCCCCCACCCATTTTTGCTAACGTCTTATACAATTTCACATTGTCAAACGCTTTTTCTGGGCCAACATATCCTAAGAACATGTTTCAAGTTTCCTTCAATTTTCCATTATCAATCACAGTGGTAGTACTGTCCCTCTGTTTGCTTAACCTTTCATAAGCCCACACTGATCGTCGTCTAACTTATTCCTATTTCTTTTGCCATTCTTTGACTTCATCTTGGCTGCATGGGCAAGTAAGTTGATAGCGCTACGTTTCTCACACTGACAGCTCTTGTTATCTCCGATATTGTGAGGATCAAATTTTTCCGAATGTCCGATGGTATGTTATCAATCTCATAGGTTTTACACGGCAACTGGAATAGTCATGCGATTGTCACTTCCCCGAATGGACTGTCATCTACCCCTTCTGCATTAGTTGATCTCAAGTCTTCCAAAGCTCTTTCAGATTCTGACTAACACTGGATATCCTATTTCTTATATACCTCCTCTATTTCCTTTTCTATCACGTCATCAGACAATTAATCCATATCATACAGGCCCTCACTGCACATTTTCCACTCATTCCTACTGCACTCTTATTGCTACTGCCCTTCTTTTCCATTTCACTGAATGTTGTTTTCACTTTTCTATATGCTGAGTCACTCCTCCCAACAATTATTCTTTTTCAATTTCTTCTTATTCCTCCTTGCCTTCCCTGCATTCCTATGTGATTTGTTTTCTTTATTTTCGTCTTCCTCTGAACATTTTTGTACTTTGTTATTTCATCGACCAATTTATTTCTTGTGTTGGACAAAGTTTCTTAGCTTTTATCTTCTTGATAACCCTATTTGTCTCTCCAGAACTGTTACTGCTACCAACTGACAGTCTCCCGTAACTCTCACTTTTCCTCTTTCCCCTAGAATCGCATTCAGATTCCCCATGTATCAGATTTTCATCTCCGTTTACTTACCGAATTACCCGTTCAATATCCTCATATTCTTTCTCTATCTGTATATCCTCTGCTTCCGGCTTTGGTACGTATACCTCAGTGATTTTGTCGGCGTAATTTGGTGTCAGTTCTAACGAGAACTACCCTCACACCGAACTCGTCGCAATAAATTATTCTCTGTCTTTCTTTGCTGATCTTAACGAATCGTACTCCTGCTGTCCAATTTTATGCTGCTGTCGACGTGATCCTACCTTTGCCTTACCAGAAATCCTTATCTTATTTCCATTTCACTTCACTGACCCCAACCATATCTAGACTGACCCTTGCATTTCTCTTCCATGAATTTTTAGCTTCGTTACCATGTTCAAATTTCTGACATTCCATGCTCCATCTCGTACAATTTTTCCCTTTCTTTGGCTGTTCCATCTTTTTACATAATCTTCTCCCTCTTGGAAATCTCCTCCCTGAGATCGTCTAGTGTGGAATCTTTTGCCGATGGAGATATAAACAGGCACTTATTTTAACTACAGGCGACTTTTCCTGTGGATACGCCTCATGTGCCTTTAATGCTGTGGTCCCATCTCTTCTGCATACTCATTCCTTTGATCATTCTTCAGTCTTCTGCCTTTTAGCGGCACCTCCCACCTAAATGGATAAAGAGAGCATTGAATATCTGTCCGCACTTACACGTTCCTTGGCAAGATCTAGCCGTAGGCAGAATCAATGTGACTTCTTATGCTGGAAGTCTTCGGGCGCCATTGCTGGTAATTTTCACTCAAAATTTAAGAAATGGCGTGGTTTTAACCCCTTTGCCATGGGTTCATTACAGTCCTATCCTACCAAAAATATTAAGACGTTTTGGTAGCCCACCTGAAGTTATAGAGGGGATCGAAATCATGTACTCAGTTGCTCAACGATCATGACAACTCCGACATCGAAGATGACAGAAGGTAGGCTGAAACACTGAATTCAGATTTCCGTAAGTATTTTACTGTGCGAGATCGTGATACGCTTCCTCGTTTCGACCATTGCACGAATTCCGACATGGCAGATATTAAGAGAAGTGGAAGAAAGCACTAGTCATTCCTTTCTTCCAGAATGGTCTTCAAACTGATGTTCGTAAGTTTTTTCCTATAGCGTGATTCATGGTCACGCATTATTACGTTGTTTGATTTTGAACTCGCAATCAAAGGCCTTGTGAAACTTAGCTCACTCTGTCTATCCGAGAGATGCAGGGCACCGTAGACAAAGGCACCCGAATGATGCTGTGTTCCCTGATTTATGGAACAAATTCGGCACATTTCTACTGTGTTGTTGTGAGAACAAACACAAACTTACCCAGCTCAGGGCTAGATTTGTAATTCCTTTCAGGAACTCTGGCGAGGTAAACCTCAGGAAACAGCTTATAAACGGGATGAAATAGACAGTTATAACGAAAATCTCGGGAGAAACTCAGCGGAGTTCATTCAGATGCTTCTGCTTCAATATGGAACTGTATTAAAGATGTCATGGGTAACGTTACAAACACCATATGACACAACGTTGAAAATGCCATAATCAATAGCAAGATTCCAGCGGCGGAAGATATTAGCAAAGTGCGCAAAGTCCCGCGGGGGCTCGATGAGCCAGCGACTCGTAGCTGAGCTTTAACGTAAACTAATGTACTGTAATGTGCTTCAGAAGGCAAAAAAATCGATTACGCTCTTGGCGATAAATCTCTGAAAGCTGTAACTAACGTAAAGTACCTAGGAGCAAACAGCTGGAATGACCTACATCTACATCTACATCTACATTTATACTCCGCAAGCCACCCAACGGTGTGTGGCGGAGGGCACTTTACGTGCCACTGTCATTACCTCCCTTTCCTGTTCCAGTCGCGTATGGTTCGCGGGAAGAACGACTGTCTGAAAGCCTCCGTGCGCGCTCTAATCTCTCTAATTTTGCATTCGTGATCTCCTCGGGAGGTATAAGTAGGGGGAAGCAATATATTCGATACCTCATCCAGAAACGCACCCTCTCGAAACCTGGCGAGCAAGCTACACCGCGATGCAGAGCGCCTCTCTTGCAGAGTCTGCCACTTGAGTTTATTAAACATCTCCATAACGCTATCACGGTTACCAAATAACCCTGTGACGAAACTCGACGCTCTTCTTTGGATCTTCTCTATCTCCTCCGTCAAACCGATCTGGTACGGATCACACACTGATGAGCAATACTCAAGTATAGGTCGACCTAATGTGGAATGATGAAATAAAGCTAATTATAGGAAAAACAAACATCAGGGTATAGTTCATCCACGAATGAAGGGCCATACAAGATGGAGAAAAAATATCCAATGTAGAGTGATGCCCATTGTCACGTGATCCTTGAGAAAGCGAAAGAACGATATGGAAATGATCAACAAACACGAGTGGTAGATGCCACGATACCACAAAAAAGCATTGTGCATCACGCAGGAGTTTCCTGTTGAAATTTTCAGACAGCACATTCCAAGAAGGATAGAAGTACGTACTACATCTTTCACAGACGTCTCACAAAACGACGACGACAGTAAAGTTAGAGAAATTTGAGCTTATGTCGAGGTTTCTTCGACTGTTGTTCCTCCTATGCTCCTTCAACGAATGAAACTGGGAGGGGAGAAACTAAAACTGTACCAGAAGTACCCTCAACATCTCGTCGTCAATTGAGCCTGTGAATGGTCAGTAGATTTTGGTATTGTGGTTAGCTTTGCGACTATCGATTAATGGGCTCCGCTTTCGATTCCCGGCCGAATGTTGCGTTTATTATCTTTTGCTAAGTTGACGAGAAGGTCTCTTCTTCGTGTCAGCACGTGTCATTAATTTCCACTATTTCTAACTTCAGCCACTCCAGTTCCCTTTCTAATTCTTGTACCCAATAAGGATCTAACATGCGACGCAATGCCTCGTAGACTTACAGATCTATTCTCCCTGATGACGACATCATCTTGACTTTTTGCCATCTTGAGATCTGAACTGGGGACTATTTTGCCTCCCAAATATTTTATCCAATAGCATTACATTATTATTAAGCAATACAGAAAATCTGTAAGCACTCGGGGAAAAAATCACGGTTGTAGTTTCCCTTTGCTTTCCAGCAATCTCAGCCACGGCATTCTGGCGCTTGTTACAGCGTCAGATCAGTCAACCATCAAGACAGTTCCGTCTGCAGCAACTGGAAAGGCAGTTGCCTCTCTTGAAGGACCACGTATTTCTGCGGCCTCTCCTCAAACCCCTCCGTTGTTGTTGCACCTACGGTACGGCTATTTGCATCGTTGAGGCACGCAAGCAACCATACCTCAGCAAAGTGCATTTTCTGGGGTCTTCAGCTTTATAAGTAGAAAATTTGTGGAATTATTTAGCAAAAAACTGCAGTTTGAATCCGAAACCTCAGTCTCGAGGAATCGTTTGCTGGACCAGATACTCATGTCACCACTCAATGCTTGGACGACCGATATTAAATTCTGAAATTTATTAATGAAACAGATCGTGAGCCAAATTTTTGTGTGTCGTCAAGAGATATTTATTATGTACCTTCTATATTTTAATAATTACTGGTGTTAAGAGCAAAATCTTTGAACTTGAACAGAGTGTACACGAGATGGTCGCATACGCAGGAAACAATGAGCCAAATAATTTAGCTGCCACACATACCGCGGTTGGATTATATGTGGAAACGCTGCGAGAAATACGTGCTTGAACTTAAATGTAAAGGAAAAGAAAGCCTTCAGGTTTCACTGCGGTATTTGACCACGAATGACACCTGTATAATATTCACAGCACGTTGCAACAGTCACACACTGTCAGAACAGTGTTTTGAGTAGTTATGACTGCATTGTGACGGAGTTAAGTGATTTCGATCGCGGACAGATTGCTGGTGCTCCTACGGTGAGTATTTCTGTAACCAAAGGAGCCGAAATGTTGGTGTTTCATGAGACACCGTAATCTATGACTTATTCCTGATACAGGGAAAGCGGGAATGTATTACCTGATGGGTTACAACGAGGACGAGTGTGTGTTTCGAGTGACAGTGACAGACGTTCACTGAAGAACATTTTGACGAAAAATAATCGTACGATACTGCAGAATTGAATGTCCCACTCTTGAAGCCTGTCGGCACGAAAACAAGACGAAGCGAACTCAGGAAGCAGGATATCGCAGGAGTAGCTGCAATAACAAAACCACTGATTTGTGATGTTAGTGTCTGTAAATGTAAACCTTCGTGCCTAAGCCGTAAAACGTGGCCTATGGACCAAGGCAATAACGTCGTGTGATTGGATGGGTCTTTTTCCACACTGTTTCCAACTTTTGAACAAATTTAGATCCCAAGTGTGAAACATGACGCAGGTTTGGTGATAATTTGGCAACCATATCTAAGTATTCCTTGGTCCCCATTGTTACCCCACAAGGTCGCAATACTGTCAAGGCTTATGTGAGCATTTTGGCTGATCAGATCCAATTCATGATTCAAAGTTTCGTCCGCAATGGATATTTTGCGTTACAAGGCCCATGTTCAGACAGCTGGCAACTGGTTTTATGAACACCACGACGAAATTTTACGTCTTTTTTGCCACTACATTAACCAGATCTCTGTATTATTGAGCCTTTGTAATCTACTTTGGAGTGAACGGTGCGAGATCATTAGCTGAACTTGCCAGTGTTTTTCAGAAAGAGTGAATACTATTCACGACGTGGACTTGTCCATTTCGAGACAACTGGAAGCATTTTTGAATTCCAAGGGGCTTCCTACGTATTAGGAATGGTAATGTGTCGTTTTTCTTATGGTGTTGCGATGTTTTTGTCCAGTGCCAGGTTTTCCGGCAGCTTTGGTGCTGAAAGCCTGCATTTATTACCTCCTCAGCCGAAAACCGTGTTTCTGCAAATCAGCTATGATAGCAATAGAACCAGACAGTATGTGTCTTCTGCACAACGTGACTACGTAACCTAAACAGTATACACTTCGCGATCAAAGGTATTTGGACAACCCCAAAAACATACGTTTTTCAAATTAGGTGCATTGTACTGCCACCTACTGCCAGGTACTCCATATCACCTACGTCAGTAGTAATTAGACATCCTGAGAGAGCAGAATGGGGCGCTCCGCGGAACTCACGGACTTCGAACGTGGTCAGGTGATTGGGTGTGACTTGTGTCATACGTCTGTACGTGAGATTTCCACACTCCTAAACATCCCTAGGTACATTGTTTCCGGTGTGATAGTGAAGTGGAAAAGTGAAGAGACACGTACAGCACAAAAGTGTACAAGCCGGCAGTCTGTTGACTGACAGAGGTTGCCGACAGTTGAAGAGGGTTGTAATGTGTAATAGGCAGACATCTATGCAGACCATCTCACAGGAATCCCGAACTGCATCAGGATGCACTGCAAGTACTATATCATTTAGGTGGGAGGTGAGAAACGTTGGATTTCATGGTCGAGCGGCTGCTCATACGCCACACATTACGCCGGTAAATGCCAAACGACGCCTTTCTTGATGTACGGTGCGTAAACATTGGAGGTTTTAACAGTGGGAAAACGTTGTGTGGAGTGACGAATCACGGTACACAATGTGGCGATCCAATGGCAGGGTGTGCGTATGGCGAATGCACGGTGAACGTCATCTGCCAGTGTGTGTAGTGCCAACAATAAAATTCGGAGGCGATGGTGTTATGGTGTGGTGGTGCCTTTCAGGAAGCGGGCTTGCACCCTTTGTTGTTTTGCGAGGCACTATCTCAGCACAGGCCTCCATTGATGTTTTAATCACCTTCTTGCTTCCCACTGTTGAAGAGCAATTTGGGGACGGCGACTGCATCTTTCAACATGATCGAGCACCTGTTCGTAATGCACGGCCTGTTGCGGGGTCGTTACACGAAATAACATCCCTGTAAAGGACTGGCCTGCACAGAGTCCTGAACTGAATGCTATGCAGGGTGTTACAAA
Organism: Schistocerca americana; assembly: GCF_021461395.2. Taxonomy (NCBI): domain Eukaryota; kingdom Metazoa; phylum Arthropoda; class Insecta; order Orthoptera; family Acrididae; genus Schistocerca; species Schistocerca americana. The sequence goes on from NC_060124.1 coordinate 337,622,269, forward strand.
AAGGTACGGCCAAACTTTCAGGAAACATTCCTCACACACAAAGAAAGAAAATATGTTATGTGGACATTTGTCCGGAAACGCTTTCTTTCCATGTTAGAGCTCATTTTATTACTTCTCTTCAAAACACATTAATCATGGAATGGAAACACACAGCAACAGAACGTACCAGCGTGACTTCAAACACTTTGTTACAGGAAATGTTCAAAATGTCCCCGTTAGCGAGGATACATGCATCCACCCTCCGTCGCATGGAATTCCTGATGCGCTCATGCAGCCCTAGAGAATGGCGTAATGTATCGCAGCCGTCCACAATGCGAGCACGAAGAGTCTCTACATTTGGTACCGGGGTTGCATCGACAAGAGCTTTCAAAAGCCCCCATAAATGAAAGTCAAGAGCGTTGGGGTCAGTAGAGCGTGAAGGCCACGGAATTGGTCCGCCTCTACCAATCCATCGGTCATAGAATCAATTGTTGAGAAGCATACGAACACTTCGACTGAAATGTGCAGGAGCTCCATCGTGCATGAACCACATGTTGTGTCGTACTTGTAAAGGCACATGTTCTAGCAGCACAGGTAGAGTATCCTGTATGAAATCATGATAACGTGCTCCATTGAGCGTAGGGGCCCAATCAAGACATCACCAACAATGCCTGCCCAAACGTTCACAGAAAATCTGTGTTGATGACGTGATTGCACAATTGCGTGCGGATTCTCGTCAGCCCACACATATTGATTGTGAAAATTTACAATTTGATCACGTTGGAATGAAGCCTCATCTGTAAAGAGAACATTTGCACTGAAATGAGGATTGACACATTGTTGTATGAACCATTCGCAGAAGTGTACCCATGGAGGGCAATCAGCTGCTGATAGTGCCTGCACACGCTGTACATGGTACGGAAACAACTTGTTCTCCCGTAGCACTCTCCATACAGTGACGTGGTCAACGTTACCTTGTACAGCAGCAACTTCTCTGACGCTGACATTAGGGTTATCGTCAACTGCACGAAGAATTGCCTCGTCCATTGCAGGTGTCCTCGTCGTCCTAGGTCTTCCCCAGTCGCGAGTCATAGGCTGGAATGTTCCGTGCTCCCTAAGACGCCGATCATTTGCTTCGAACGTCTTCCTGTCGGGACACCTTCGTCCTGGAAATCTGTCTCGATACAAACGTACCGCGCCACGGCTATTGCCCCGTGCTAATCCATACATCAAATGGGCATCTGCCAACTCCGCATCTGTAAACACTGCACTGACTGCAAAACCACGTTCGTGATGAACACTAACCTGTTGATGCTATGTACTGATGTGCTTGATGCTAGTACTGTAGAGCAATGAGTAGCATGTCAACACAAGCACCGAAGTCAACATTACCTTCCTCCAATTGGGCCAACTGGCGGCGAATCGAGGAAGTACAGTACATACTGACGAAACTAAAATGAGCTCTAACATGGAAATTTAACGTTTTTGGACACATGTCCACATAACATCTTTTCTTTATTTGTGTGTGAGGAATGTTTCCTGAAAGTTTGGCCGTACCTTTTTGAAACACCCTGTAGAACATCTTTAGGATGTTTTGGAACGCCGACTTCTAGCCAGGCCTCACCGACCGACATCGATACCTCTCATCATCGCAGCACTCCGTGATGAATGGGCTGCCATTCCCCAAGAAACCTTCCAGCACCTGATTGAAAGTATGCCTGCGAGAGTGGAAGCTGTCATTGAGGCTAAGGGTGGGCCAACACCGTATTGAATTCCAGAATTACCGATGGATGGCGCCACAAACTTATAACTCATTTTCAGTCAGGTCCCGTGATACTTTTGATCACATAGTGTAAGAGGGCAAACATTATCTAAAACAAATCCGACCACCATTAAATCTACAGAGCAGTGTGATATAATCACTACGACTGACAGTATGATGTATATTATGGAAAAGAACGTCGATGTTTCATGGTGCATGTAATTTGTTATGTACCAATTAATGCCTTTAGACATTCTTTTACTGCTTCGTTACTGGCTGATGTTTCTGAACTAAGCGTTTCCTGGCCATTTGCATACTGAGATTTCATTTTTCCGAATAAAGCCTGATTCACATTTTACGGGTATGTGAATCCTCAAAATGCATGACATCATGTAGCAATAATCCTCATCACTTAGTTCAACATCAGTGACACAATTTTTATGCTGACATGTAAAATGCACCGTCGATAATAAGAATTCCATACACCTGGAAGACGACGTAGGTTTTGATCCGATGACGGCGTAAGAAAGCCAAAGGTATAGTAGATGCACCGATAAAGGATTCAGTCTCGTCTACCAACAGATAGTGTAGTGGCATAGCTACCAGAGCGATATCTGTGTCTACCTTTTCAATTGCTAATTGTCACAGCAACACAACACGGCAGCGGCTCTGCAACACTAATTCGACAAGTCGTTGGTAGGTTTCTCGAGGTAAGTGCCACAACATCTCTATGCACTCACACAACTGCAGAAACTTACGGGCTGGTGGTCTCCAGGTGGAGATGTGGCTCCCGATAGTGTCCCACATGTATACCATGGGCTTGTATGTGGTGCAAACGTATGAATATGTAACTCCGCACCAGAAGACCCCTACTTTTTCGCACTTTGCTCCAATAACGCTGTCTGTTGCGAATGAATAGGGAAAAGGATCGTCGAAACTGGATCTCGAATCGTTGGAAACGATGCGCCTGATTGGATGAATCGCATTCTGTAACCCCGGGAGAAAGTTTGTGACCGGGTATGGCAGTATCCAGGCGAATGGCTACTCGAAGCATGCACAACGACAAGGCCGATTTGGGTATTATGAAGGTGGGGGAGGACGTGAACCTAGGCCTCCATGGGACCTGAGGTGACAATTGACTACACCATGACAACTACAGCCTAAGTGAACACTACTGCGGACCACCTGCATGCCCTGAAGCTTGATTCTTGCCCAGTGGCGACAGCATCTTCCAGTAGGATGTGTGTGCCTCTCACAAGACCAGAGTGGCGCTCCACTGGTTTGCAGACGTTGATAAAGGATCGATATTAGAGTCTTAGCGACCATATTCACCTAATCTATTGTAAATCCCATGTAACACAAGTGGGACACTATATGGCACCACATCTGCACCTACAAACTTCCAGCGCGTAATTTACTGCAGTTGCGTGATCTGTTGATAGAGATGTGATGCCACTTACCTCCACAAACCTACCAACGGCTTGTCGAATCAATGCCATGCAGAAACGCTGCTATACTGCGTTGCAAATGTGGACCAGCACACTGTTAAACAGGTGGTTACAAAAAATTCTGGCTCCTAATTGAATATCCCTTTTGAATCTCATTTCCATGCATTTTCAGTTACTGATAATCTAATAATGAGAAAAAAATTGATAAAATGAAACAGAAAACGAAGGTCACCGAAATGACTTACGCTGATGTGTTCTGGCACTAGCTGATCGATTCTGGCACTTACCAAGTGCTGCATCTTTTCTATGGCACTATTAAAGTTCATAGAAGAACTAGGCAAAGCTACAGTGCTACTATTGCGAAATCAATATACACTTAAAAACAACAGCCGAAGAGCGTTGATACTTAGTGACGGACAATTTCTACGGTGAACTCTGTAAAATTTTGACACAAGACGTCTCCTCTTTAGTCTTACTATAGCTTTGTTACTGCTGATTGTTCAGTACTTATAATCATTTCGAAACTATAAAACTGTTACAGTGAGGACCATTTAGAGTCCGTAGCACGTCCAGAAGCCGACTTAATGGTTCCTCTCTGGAGTGACCTACTCTTTAGATAAATCACCTTCTAGTACTTTCCATTCAATGATTTATCGGCTTACTAAATTTTAGACATAATTTGTAATCCTACATTTTAAACGTATCCATAGTTGTCTTTAAAAGCTATTTCTATGTTCACGTTCCAGATTATTCTAAATACTAAAATATTTGCACTATTCGATAACAAATACTTTTAGCTTGCTTTTAGCAAATTTACATGCGTTAATCGAGTATTGGATTTTCAGCTCGCTACAGCCAGCTTTGTGTGCTATTTCTCGAAATTAATTTGTGCTGTGGCTTACAGAATATGCAAGTTCGCTGAAAATTAATTTAGCCACAGAATGCGGAATATGTAGAACATGTTATGGCTTAATAACTTTAATCACGTCCATTTTTCACGTCTTTAGAACACTGTGCTCCTGTTCCAGTGTTTTACTAACATATTCTGCAATGAGATTCCATTATTTGACACCCTACAGATTGATGTAGGAGGCCGATGCTTTCCTCCCGGTGCGTTGGTGACTGAGCTGACAGCTTAGAGACAGCAAATTCTAAGGCGTGGCGATTGATTCGTACATTCTCTAGCATTGAAAATGGCTACACCATCTGGGAAAGTTATCCGTGTACGGAAAATACAAAGATATTTCAAGGTTATCACTGCACGTTAAACTGTAGCCTCTCTACAGCTGGACACGGAAGTTGGTTTAGGTAGTTACAGAGAAGGAGATACCGCTGCCCGGAAGGGTATATTTAATAAATTAAAATAATAATATTTTGTACTATTTCATCTGTTCTTATCTATTGTTTCGCTTTGGTTGTGGAATATTTGTCACTGAAATATCAATAAAATTTTCCTAAAGACGTGTCATATCCTATTTTAATGTATATTTTGCATGAATACAGGCACCAAAATCACAACACATTAACATGCCTAATAAGGCATAGGAAAACCGTTGGAATTCAAAACAGTTTCCAGTCGTCTTGCAGTGGATAAATGAAGATCCTGTATGGGTTTCAAGGGAATCTCATACCGTTCTTCCCGCAAAATGGTGGAAAGTTGAGGTAAGGATGGTGCAGATGGTGGTAGCACATACTATAGGAACCCTTGTATAAAGTATTTGGTGCCACGCCTTTACATATTATACAATACGTACCTCATACTATTGGAAATGTTAAAACATAATTTTTGGTGCTCTGTATTGTATCAATTAGCTCTGTTGACGAGATACATAAAATGCAACGCACACATTTAGACAACTACCACATCTTTAAAGACAGTTAACGCAAGTCTTTAATTTGTGGAAAAGTACCTTATTGTAAGCATCAGTTTTAGGAAATTTACAGAAAAAATATCCGACTATGATCACGAAGAAATTTTGGTATTAAAATCACTTCAGTCATTAAATGGAAAATTAACTGTCAAACATCGATTATTTCAGAGTGTAAAACATAAAAATTAACGTTTTTGAAATATTTGTAGGTAACTGACGCACTGAAAGTTAGATTCACTCTCAAAAGATTATGTTTCTATACGAACTCAAATTAGACACTTTGTAATTAATTGTGTAATTAAGAATTCTAAAGCTTTCTGTCATAAGCAAACTATTGTTTCGATCATTTGGGCAAAACGATATTATTGTGTAAAATTTGATCCTCAAAATCTCCAAAATAAGTTAACATCAAAATTCCTGTTGTAATTAACGAGAGTTTTGTCAGGGACATTTCGCAAGCAGAATTTTGATACTAAATTTTAAAAGCAATTTTAAAATTAACATTTGTTACAAACAGTCATTTATTACATTCAAAATTTTAGTGTAATTTCTTATGAAACAACCGATTTTAATTGTAAGTCCATTAACGTGGCTTTGTTGAACGATACTTTCAGTGAACTTGTGTTGTTGAGAAACACTACAAGCTGTGACCTAAGAGCTCGAGATGACAGTAGAATGGCGGTTGTTTCCAGTTAGTTCGAGTACATGATATGTAATGTCTATTTCTTTGAGTTGTGCATCGTACTAATGTCCTGGAACAACATAAACAGTAACATAAAATGCAGACTGTGTGTTTGTGTAAAATATTTAATATCATCGGCTTTTGACATTGACTCCTCGGATTCCTACAGTGGAGCAATTAATATTGTGCATCCCATTTAGCACTGAATTAGTGAAGAAAACTCGTCGAAAGGAAGAAGATGTAGTACACGCTCCAAGCATCTCATTGGACTTGACAGAGGTTCGAAATCTAAGAGTATCTTAATCGATCACTTTTAGCTAGAACCTGGTAAAAGAGTGTGTTAGAAGGTGGACAGCATCACGCACCAATCTCTCCAAATTTGATCACAAAAGCTCTATAATACTGGAATCTAGTTACGCTGGTGTGCAGGGAAGATGCGACAATATTTATCATCGAGCTCATAAAACCAGCTCTCTCGGATGCGAGCTGTGTGAACAGGGACCCTCTCGTCTTGCAACACAGCATCACCAGTGGGGAACAATCATTGTACTATAGCATGGGCCTGATGAGCCAAAGCGCTCACACAGTCTTCGGTAGTAATGCGACCGCGCAAAATAGGCATAGTACACATTTAATATCACGATACTGCTGATGGAATCATCACTGAGCCACCGCCATGTTTCGGACATTCTCCCATTGCTCTACAATCCAGATTTTACAGATTTTGTGGCTTCCGCACAACGTTTTCTTGTTACGAACATTTGCATCAGTTATGAGTCGTTCTGGAATTCCAGCTGGCCCTGCAATTCCATACTTATGGAGTTTCCTTCGTTTTGTTGTGATTCTGATAGAGTTCTCGAGTGCAACACTCAGTCCTGCAGTGACTTTTGCAGCTGTTGTCCTCTCGTTTTCTGTCACAGCCCTTTTCAGTATCGTCTGTATCTATCACACACTTTCGCCCCCGTTGTGACTTAGCGGACAATGTTTTTGTACATACGCTATAGACCTTCGATTTGGTGCCTCTTGAGACTCCAAACACTTGGAAACCGTTGGCTGCGACAGCAACCACCATACGATCATCAACAATTTTGCCACTTTCGACCTAAATTTGCTCCGATATAATGCACTCACAATAACACATAACATTGATCTGACTACGGCGGACACCTGCAACACACTGAAGACATGACACAGGGGCCGTTCCTAGGCAAATACGGTACCGCAACCTGCAGGCTTGAGTAGCATTGACATGCTCAACCGTGCGTTTCTTGCAGTGTTTACATACTTTTTCCTATCCCTGTATTTAGTAGCAACGAATAACTATGGATAACATTCAGTTATAAACTTCTATTTAAAAGTTGGGCTAAGGACAACGAACACGTTAGAAGCTGGCTCTGTAAACCGGCACGCTCGATTGTTTATTATTGAGTAAATAAATTGAAATTTTATCTTATCGCCACCATTTAAGGATAGAAGAGCTGTGCTAACAGTCTAATTTTTTTACTGCGCTGTTTGCAATTTGGGTAATGATATTAACCAGTTCTCTTGTGATCGACAGATACTGGAATATATGGAACAAATAAATGAGGATGGCGATTGCAAGTGCTAGGCAGAGGAAAACAACTAGAAGTAGAAACTTGGGTAAGCCGCGGCGGGCCGCATCATGCCACTCAGAGGCCTGAAGACACTCCATCCTCCTTCCCGTCTCTCTTCCTTCCCTGCAAACCGGAAAAAAGTACCGTTGTCATCGGCAACATAAGGAGACGTAAAAGGCTGGTACCAGGATGATAATGAAGAAACCTGGATCCATTCCATGCTGACCACCTGATTGTGAGTAAACAGGTAAAAACAATTTGCAACCAAGACTGTCTTATTTCTATATGATGGTAAATCATATTTACTGAAAATGTGTTCTTGTGGTCTTATGTCAATAAACTGTACTTAACCCTTCCTGAGACGGCTGGAGAAAGATATGGTGCTTACTTTCGCTTTCTGACAACCAACGAAAAATTTGCCCCCCCCCCCCCCCCCCTTAACGACTATACTTACTACCGACTTGCAGATACAACCGTATAAGATTTAGAATAACTGTTAGAATTTCAATGTAACGTGATCTTTCTCGCTTTTGTCACCGAAATAATTTGGTGAGTGCTGTCATTTTGACTTTAATTACTGGTTCCCGTCCCCTACGTGAAATCAGGATTTCGTTTGCTGTGTATTACGTTGACGACACACAATTTAAATGGTTCTAACAGCATAGCGCTATATTATTGGGAGGCTGGTATTATCTCAGTCTTATCATATAAGCCTTTGACGCATTGTTTATTTGCTTAGCTTGAGTCTTGAATACAAACGGTATGTCTCAGAACGGTTACGATATACAAAGGAATTAAATGATATTACTAAAAGCTGGAAGTTATTCCTGATGTCCACAAGACTTAATAATTGTACAAAATATAATTTTGAAGCAAGTTTTGTAAATTTTAATTATTTATGATTGTTATAACAACGACAGCGAACAAAGCTCTGAAATTCCCAGCTTATGGAATTTCCTTTGTGTTGTTTTGATGCTGATAGAGTTCTCGTGTGCAACACTCAGATCTGCAGTGAGTTTTGCTTCTCGCTAAACCTTCTGGCTGAAGCAGTATTTACAGAGTTCAATTTGAAACAGTTTGATTATAAATGGAGTAAACTTAAAATCACGTATTAAGACTAGATATCCGTAAATACTGTGAAATATAGGAACCTGCAGTGCTTTCAGAATTCCAGACAAATGTCGACTGGCGGCCGGTGTGGCCGAGCGGTTCTAGGTGCTTTAGTCTGGAACCGCGCGACCGCTACGGTCGCAGGTTCGAACTCTGCCTCGGACATGGATGTGTGTGATGTCCTTAGGTTAGTTAGGCTTAAGTAGTTCTAAGTTCTAGGTGACTGATGACCTCAGATGTTAAGTCCCGTAGTGCTCGGAGCCATTTTGAACAAATGTCTACTACCTATTATGTCTGCTTGATCGCAAGTCTTCCAGATGTATTTCATACTCGGACTCATATATTGTATTCCAGTATCTCCAAAGCCATACACATTACTTCCTCAGCAGACAGTTCGTCACACATATACTGGCCCGCTATATACTCTGTCCAGCTTCCCGCTCTCTTTTCCTGAGTTTAAATGTGAAATTTCTTTTAATACTGACGACCAATCCGGACAGGAGCGTGCTTTAGCAAGCCCCTTCGGCAAACCGCATTTCAAGAACTAAGGTTAATAGCTGTCAGGTATTCCAGAACCTAACATACAAGTTTCATCGAAGAGAAAAGTGCCAATAACAGATGGACACCAAGGGAGGAAAGAATGATTTTCTCAGACAATATGAAAACGGGTTGAGATTCCTTGCTTGCCTAAACTGCAGCATTTCGAATGCAATTGCATCTGATACGTGTAGACTTGTTTGCGCAGTTACTAAACTGAACTCTTGTAAGGAGCAGAGGACATCTATATCGCAAAAAATAATATAAAGTGAGGCCGCAGTTTCTTGCAGCTCAACTTTCAACGTGGTTTAGATAAATCAGAGCGCACTGCGAGGGTCCATGAATACAGGGCATTTAAGATGCGCTACAAAACATTGCTTCAGTAAACTAAAAGGATACAGCAGGAGAAGTTTGTACTTAGGCAACTTCAATTTGAAACATGGGGATGGTTCAAATGGCTCTGAGCACTATAGGACTCAACTGCTGAGGTCATTAGTCCCCTAGAACTTAGAACTAGTTAAACCTAACTAACCTAAGGACATCACACACATCCATGCCCGAGGCAGGATTCGAATCTGCGACCGTAGCGGTCTTGCGGTTCCAGACTGAAGCGCCTTTAACCGCACGGCCACTTCGGCCGGCGAAACATGGGGAGGAACATATAAACTATTGGCTCTTAAGGTTAAGAAACCTACTGCCATATTCACAGTTCGTAAAGAAGATGGCTCAATGGCAACTGGATGGAGGGAGTCAGCAGAATATCTGCCAACCACCTTGTTCGTATGACAACGCTAGCGCAGACACCGAAATGCGTGCGCAACTTGCAGGTGCAGTAAATAGCGAATACCAAAATCATATGTCGGTGATTCTTTTTGGTCAGGATACTGCCACGATTTCCAAGCTTAAAGTTAGAAATACTAGTCCGAATGACGTTTACCCTGAGGTCGTGAGGATGGTAGGGTCACTAACAGTGCCGCATTTGACAAAATTACTAAACGAGGCATTGCGAATAGATAGGATTCCGGCAGCTGGAGCAGTAGTGATTAAAAACGAAAAGGATAAAAACCCGGCGTCACTGAAAAGCTATAGACCGATTTCCATATTAAAAATGTTGGTCGAAGTACAGGATAGTATGCTCTGTAACCGGCTGCAGAGGCACAGGGAATTCTGGAGTCTAAACCAGCATAAATACGGATTCGAAAAAGAGAAGTGTATAGATCATGCTGTTAACAGAATTCTTCATGTTGTGGAAAATTCGAAACTGAAGTACGTAATCGAGCTCATGATTGACATCTCTGGTGCATTCGATAATGTTTGGTAGCCTGGTAGGTCTGTGTAAGACCTATGTACGGCGGAGGTTCAAGTCCTCCCTCGGGCATGGGTGTGTGTGTATGTCCTTAGGATAATTTAGGTTAAGTAGTGTGTAAGCTTAGGGACTGATGACCTTAGTGGTTAAGTCCAATAAGACTTCACACACATTTTTTGAGACCCATGTGGATTATCGATAAGAACGTATCGTCCAGTGGGCTGAAAAGCAGAGTAAAGTAATCAGAAAGGTTACCAAGGGCTGTCCTCAAGGCTCTATAAGTGGTTCATTGTTCTGGGTTCTTAGTGTTGAACCCCTTTTACATCACCAAACCTCGAGTTATTCCGAGGCTGCCAGTAAGATATGTTGTAATATAACCTGGAAGCCATTCACTTGGAACGTGAGTTAATTCCATTTATTTTATGCTTTTTAATTGACTCTTATTTTCAATTTTCTGCTTTATTTCTACATTAATACTACAAATGCTTGCTGGTAAGATAATTTTATAGTATAAACAAAACATACATCACAATGAAATTTTTTACTCTACAGCGGAGTGTGCGCGGATTTGAAACTTCTTGGCAGATTAAAAGGCAAAGGTCCCGAGTTCGAGTCTCGGTCCCGCACACTGTTTTAATCTGCCAGGAAGTTTCAAAATCTACATCATTGTATGTCACCATGATTAATGAATATATATGACCTATTTACAGTTTCTGTACAATAGGTCATAAATTCGTGGCAATAAATTCAAAACTGAAATTATGGCGGCCACCAGGGGCGCAGTTTTTAGATAGTTACCCACACTCGACTAGGTATATAGCGGTTTGGTATTCACGTCGGGCCTCATTTATATGATTCGCAAACATTTTGAACATTTTGCAGTCAGGTAGGCTACACAATTTGTGGAAAAGAGGGAGAGGGGGCGGGGCATCCGGCCATCCTCTATTTCGGACACTACCAAACATAGGTTAACTTGGAAATACCATAAAAATTTGGAATAAAGGTCAGGCGAAATAAGAGTTTTAATTTTGATGACTTTCTTAGTGACTTTGACTCTGGTGTAGGCTAAATCAGTACTAACAATAACCAGTCCTATTCCGATATTCACATTTTCTTGCAAACCGTTTCTCTTTAGCCACTTTATTTTCCTATTGATTACATCCCGAAATGACTTATTTTGCTGAATTCTGTCATTTCTCTAAGCATTTCAATAATTCATGCTCTTGTGGTTATCGTTACTGACTCTCGATCACTTACCCGTGATCAATCCCCGGCCGGTTTTGGGATTCTATCCGCTTAGGACTGGGTGTGTGAATTGTTTTCATCATCAACAGTCGCCGGTACTCCAGAAAACTAGTATCAGGAATTATAGTATGTTGTGATTTTCACTAATATGTAGTCCCATTCACGAAGAAGGTTTGCGTATATAATTTTAAATATTCTGTGTTAACTGGCCGAAAGTCCCTCACTGTTTTTTCTGTCTGTATGTGAAGGCCAATCGCAAGAACGTCTATAGGAATTTTGATAAAGTTTTCATTAATGGACAAACTAATAACGGGGAAGCTTCCTGTATATTAATGTATCACCGCTACGCGAGGCAGTACATCTTTCCCTAGGTATTTGCTTTTACCCGTGCGAAGACGGGCAGGTCATTAGTCTTCACTAAATTATTATCTGAGTCTGTATGTGTACCTCATTCCGCCTTCAAACCCAGAATATGATTTCGAAATATATATCTCACAATGAGGTAAGGTACCTGATATCTTCCTTTGCCCTCCGGCCAAATCTAAATGCACTTCCTCTGCTTATTAAGATACCAAAGTTTTTGAAATGAAATTAAAGTAATTTTTATAGTGTTGGCAGTCTAACCAGTTTGGAATCATGGAAGGTACAGAGAAGATTCTAAAACCTCGACGAGTCATCACAGGGTTTTACAGTATCCACGAGAACATTACAGAAATGTAAACAATAAACTAATGTAATAAAAAGGGAAAAAGTGCATTACGCACTCCTTGTTCCAGAAACATTTCATGTTAAACGAGTCAAGCAACATGCTAATTAGTACTCACGTAAGGATAACAGCGAAATTTTCATAAATTTGGACGTGCACAGGACCTCTAGCGTTATTTATACAGTGTACAACCAGCGTGTATAATGGAGGAAAACAATTGGAAATCTGTATCTTATGTAGTATAAATTTGAATTACGGATAAAAAAGACACAAACTGTGATGTAGATACAGTAGCTAAAAATTTATAAACAATGGTTTATACACTTAGTGTGTAACCTTTCGTAGTTTAAAGGGCATAACGTCTTCAACCTGACGATACAATCTTTAGAAAGAAATACAGAATTTGTGCCAATTTGTTCGCTGCATACACTAAAGTCTTTTAAATTCAGAATTTTTTCAGTATATGTAGTATAGTTTGCACGTCTCATTATTATAAAAATGCAGCGTTCTTGCCCGGAAATTTCCTTACGGAACACTGCAAATGTCGAGGAATTCACTGTAGTTGAAACTGTGAAAAATCGTGCTGCCACCACGTGTACAGCTATTTAAGAGCTCTGGTTCGTGAGGATACCTGCTCTCTTTGTGTGATTTAATCATCTTTTAATCAAGTTTTCCCACAAACGCTGCCAACCCTACTATTATACCGTATTATGACGTCGCGCATTTCTCTGGTGATCTCCGAAAAACCAGGGCCACGCCTGAGCTCCTCTGCATAAGTAAAGTCGTCTCATTGATGCCTGTGCCCCATAATTAACATCCCAATAAAATTTTAAACATTTCCACCGTCTTCCTTTGTCTGTTGTTCAGTGGAGACAAGCACTATCAGCTCTTAATTCGTACCCTGCACTGACAGCGAGAAGATTTACTTTGGCATTTGTTCCCGGCCCGAGACGTGCTACTTAATCGAGCTTCCATAATTGAATCTAAGGCAATCCCCTTCTGTTTCCGTTCTTTTCCAGTTTCTCCAGTTAACTAACTATTGCCGGCCGCGGTGGTCTAGCGGTTCTAGGCGCTCAGTCCGGAACCGCGGGACTGCTACGGTCGCAGGTTCGAATCCTGCCTCGGGGATGGATGTGTGTGATGTCCTAAGGTTAGTTAGGTTTAAGTAGTTCTAAGTTCTAGAGGACTGATGACCACAGATGTTAAGTCCCATAGTGCTCAGAGCCATTTGAACAATTTTTGAACTAACTATTGTTAAATATAAGGAGTATTTTTGTCGCGTACCTTCTGCATTACAGACGTAAATATCTGTCTTTAGTCTGCAGCTCTTGAACTCAGCCTGACGGACGCACCGCTGTGACCGAGCAGCAACCCTCTGAAACGCGTCCTTCGCGTCCCCGCCTGTTACGAACGTTTTGAATTCACGCCAGTTCGGCGGCTTGCGCGTCGCTGACAATGTACATAGTTAACATCTCGTATGGGCTTGAAAACGTGCAACATCACGTTGCAAGTGTTGTTAATGCAGAATCACTCAAGGCGTAGCCGGCCGGAGTGGCCGTGCGGTTCTGGGCGCTACAGTCTGGAGCCGAGCGACCGCGACGGTCGCAGGTTCGAATCCTGCCTCGGGCATGGATGTGTGTGATGTCCTTAGGTTAGTTAGGTTTAAGTAGTTCTACGTTCTAGGCGACTGATGACCTCAGAAGTTAAGTCGCATAGTGCTCAGAGCCATTTGAACCATTTGAACCACTCAAGGCGTAAACGATAGCCAAACTCAAGACCGCCATACCATTAGCCACAAAGCTGGCAGCTATGCGAAACATTTGAGTGTGTGCACTGTGATGGCGTCCCTGTGCATATAGCCCCTGATTACCCATCATGTTCCACAGGCTTCGTGAGTATATTAGCTTTTTCTGTCTCTGCAATGATGAACATTACTCGATCGTCTTGGAGATGTGGACCGCCTATGCAACTAAATGAAAATATTGTTGTTTTGGGCACCCGCGTTTCATCTCGCTTTATTTATGAGGTATCTTGAATGACCTGTAGTATGTCTTGGTTTATGTAGTGCGATATATAACGGTTCTTGCCATGTTACTACATTACAGTTTTTGTTCTCATGTTCTGAGGTGGGAAACAACATTCTGGAGCGGAATCTTCGCAAGGTTCAATTAGTTGCAGCATAAGATTTTGTGATATTATTTCACATGTATCGTCCTACAGTTGTATTTGATTGGCTGCATACACTAGGAAGTCCGGGTTTTTTGTCACTTTCGAACACGTTTCAATAGAAAATTTCATATTGACTGTGGCTGAAAGTTTGCGTTTACCGTACATAATGCTGCCAATTGTCACTGTGTGCTTTCCATTTGTATTTTGATGGTGTTGTAATGCATGTATGTAGCCTGGTAATTGTTCGTTCGTTATGTGTGTGTGTGTATGTGTGCGTGTATGTGTTTGTGCGTGCCTGTGTGTTTGTGTGTGTGGTGGGGCCTCCACTCGGAAAAAGAGCAATTTTGGGTGGATGGAATAGCAATTACACAGAACTGGTACAGGCATGCGTATTTAAATACAGAGATATGTAAACAGGCAGAATATGACGCTGCGGATGGCTACGCCCATATAAGTCAACAAGGATCTGGTGCAGTTGTTAGATCGGTTACTGCTGCTACAATGGCAGGTTATCAGGATTTGAGTGAGTTTGAACGTGGCGTTACAGTAGGTGCAAGGGCGATGGGACACAGCATCTCGGAGGTAGAGATGAAATGGGAATTCATCAAAACATCATCGGAGGTGAAGGCCCCCTCGTGTACCCTTGATGACTGCATGATACTATGCTTGACTCCTCACCTGGGCCCCTAAATACCAACATTTGACTGTTGATGACTGGAAACAGTTGCCTGGTCGGACGAGTCACGTTTCATATGGTATCGAACGGATAGAGAGAACCTCACCAAAATATGGACCCTACAAGTCAGGGACTGTTCAAGCTGGTGGAGCCTGTGTAATCGTATGGGGCGTGAGCAGTTGGAGGGATATGGGACCTCTGATACGCCTACATGCGAGTCTGACAATTGACACGTACGTAAGTATCCTGCCTGATCACCTGCATCCATTCATGTCCATTATACAATCCGACGGACTTGGGCAATTTCAGCAGGACAATGTGAGACCCCACACTTCCAGAATTGCTACAGAGTGGCTCCAGGAACACTCTCCCGAGTTTGAACACTTGCGCTGGCCACCAAACAGCCCAGATGTGTACATTTTGAGCATATCTGGGAAGGCTTGAAACGTGTTGTTCAGAAGAGATCTCCACCTCCTCGTACGCTTACGGATTTACTGACTGCTCTGAATGATTCATGGTGTCAAGCACTACTTCAGACATTACTCCAGTCCGTTCCACGTCATGTTGCGGCACTTCTATATGCTCACGGGGGCCCTACACGATATTGTGCCAGTGCACCTTTTCTTTGGCTCCTTAGGGTACTATTTTTTTGTAAATACTGTAAGAAAGTAATATACGTGGTATCGTTACTAAGAATAGTAATCACATATACAAGCAAACTTACGCTATAGACCCCTTAAGAATCTTCGTACACAAAAAGAAGCAAAAGGCGTGTCACAAAACGACCTTCCATTTACCTACACGACCGAACGTATCTCCAAGAACGTAGACGGGCAACTAAGGAAAGATGAAAACATAAAAAGTACGATTATTGTATCTGTAACGAATTAGGTTCTTCCATTTATTTTCCCTCCCTAACAAGTTACCTAGTATGTACACTATATTTCTCTGCAGGAGTTTTGGCGGCCGCTCTGGCCGAGCGGTTCTAGGCGCTTTAGTCCGGAACCGCGCAGGTTCGAATCCTGCCTCGGGCATGGCTATATGTGATGTCCGTAGGTTAGTTAGGTTTAAGTAGTTCTAAGTCTAGGGGACTAATGACCTCCGATGTTAAGTCCCATAGTGCTTAGAGCCATTTGAACCATCTGCTGAAGTTTTCCTTCATTTTGACTGGTAATACTCTGATAATAGCAGTTGTTTTTAAAAATCAGTTCTGGTTCTTGTAAGAGCTTTTTACGCAAACTGAACCAAATTCCAGCTAAATTTATTTTAAGAGGGAATGAAACTCTAAACTACTGATACATTAATATAATAATTTCCTTTAACTTCATATCCATAAAAGTACAAATAAAACGCATGTTATACATCATTTTTCATCCAAATGGTGCTTCTTGAGTATTTCTCTAAAGTAGAGGATTATTTACTCCTGGGTGCTAAACATGAGGAAAAAAAAACCATACGCCCTCTGGGTGGTGGACGACATCCAGTGCAGATACCTTTCCAATTTTGAGCTGGAAGTTGCAACAGCATTCTTGATTGTCATATTCGTTGTTTGTACTCGTATTTCAGTATCTGTGGTAGTGTCCTCATCTGGAAGTAGGGTGGTTAGCAGATATTCTGCTGAGTCTCTCCACCCAGCCGTCACTAAGCCATCTTCTTTACGAATTGTGGACATGGCCGTATGTTCCTTAACTTTCCAGTATTTAGCATGTACGATTTTCGCCATATGTCAAATTGCAGTTTCCTTAGTACAAACTTATCCCAGTGTATTATTTTGTTTTGTGCAGCAATGATTTGTATCGTATCTTATTTCACCTGTATTCATTGAACATCGCACTGCGCTCTGCTTGTCCTAAAGGACGTTGATAAGCTCTTTCTCCTAATCTTACCCTTTGCCTCAGCATGGGAAGTCCTGGTCTCGATGGGATTGGAGGCTAATTTTTTACAATTTTCTTAGGGATATAAGATAGTAGCTGCGCAGACAAGTCTGAGTGAGTTTACTTCAGTCTCAAAAGAAGCTGACGAAAAACATTTGCTAATTAGTCTTTTTTCTTTTCTATGTCGGTGCTTGGCCATCGCCATTAAAACTATCCATCGCATACGTCCTAGTCGCCGTTTGCTCAATTAATTCACAAATAGATGCTTCCGAATGCAAGACAATTCACTTGAACTGAGTACCGATACTCATTAGTTCCATCCCGTAGTTAATTTACTTGATATGGAAAAACAGTTTCCTACTTTTTTATGTTATTGAAAGATCGTTTCTTTTGGCACAATATTACTTTCTCTCACCAATTTTTCGGCCTACCTGAAAGCTACAGATAACCTCACCATTCTAATCGAAAAGATTTACCGAAAACACTAAAATAAAGAATAATTACTGTTTATTTCGTAAGCCACATGCGGAGAGAATACTAGTTTCATTACAATGACGAAATTCGACATTTGTATCATCTACGGTCTAATTAAAAACCTTAGTGGTTCCACCGACTCTGCTTGTCAGTCGATGATTCATAGCAGGTACAATTACTGAAGAACGGTGGATGCTACAAGAGGGGTGTAGGACATCAAACGAAGCCTTTAGTAAGAAACATCTGAGTTGAAAAAGATGCACACCAGAGATGCACTGTGCAACAGCGACATTGGCGACATCAACCGTCAGCAGCCACATTTCATTATAATCTCAAAAGCGGTGACGCTACTGCAAAAGTTTATTTTTCTTAGTTTATTACGATCCACTGTGTACATAGATCGTGCATCGAAGACATTTTCCTATCCATTAACAATCTCCGTAACCGAAAGATACGTAAGTCTCATTTTTCTTTTGTTTTCAGCAGGTTGTAAGGTGGGGGCATAATTTTGCCACTTAACATGCTATTTTAAATATAGAAACGTAATACACACATCAAGCCGAGAAGTTTGACACCACTCAGGCCCTACTTCAGGTAACGTGACACTAATTTGCATAGAACGGAGAGTAATCATTCATGCGTGCCCGACATGAATTCGATACTAACAAGAATTCCCTACTCTGCATGTTAATAGTCACGTACCATCGCAATCACTTTTAGCTGACGTTGCTGCAAGGAATTCCCAGCTGTCAAGAGAAGTAGAACAATAAACGCATTTCGAGAGGGTCCGTAAGAAACCCAACCATTCGCAGCGGGGCGGCAGGCAACATTAGCTAACAATAAGCCAACAAGCCTGCGTGGAACGGAAAGAAAGATCTTAGCAGAGCAGGGGTCTAAGTGGCCGCTCTTAGATGATCAGTACACGGAATTTGCATTTACGAAAAATGTTGAGTCGCACAAAATACAGTTGACAGCGGGGCAGAGACGACTGGACAGAAGACATGAAGAAAGACCATACCTGATGCCTGGGAAAGCTTCTAGGAAAGGAATGCTTTCAGAATCACAACGGGAGTCCTTTGAAAAGAACGAAAAACTTTGTTGCTACGTTTTTTTTTTCTTTCAAAACAGAAAACACGCCGCAATGGAATGCTCAGCTATTTTTAACAAATACTCGCATATCACGTGACGAGGGCGTGGAGAACACGAGGTTGCACGTGGACATCTAGTGTATGGACGAAGTCTGAGACTATAGGAGCGCTATAGGCCAGAAGGAAATTAGTTTCCACACCAATACGCTTCTCAAGCTTCATTGGACCAGACAACGACGTAAGTCGTACTACGATCGGAATTGGCCACTACGAATTGTGGTAGGGGATGAAAACAAGGTGCAGTTTGGGGGGGGGGGAGGGGGGGGAACAAGAAAGGTATACCGACTGGGGCCACGAGGAGAAAGAGGAGGTCTCCTCACACCAGAGCTGTGAGTAGATGGAACACTTCCTGTTCTGATGGCCTAGAAGACCTTTTCAGTGAACACTTGGAGTCACGGAGTTCGAAAATCTAGCCCGGACCGGAGATTACGGATTTCGACCCTAGTTAATTATGTTCTGCAGAGCAATGAAAGAGGGTAGAGGTGTCACTTAGCCCAAGCGAGTGGACATTTTCAGTGGATTAGCTAGGGAAAACACAGTTTTCATCCCCCAAAAACTGAGGGCAATTTCCAATTGCTGATACAGTTAAGGCCAGAATAATATTGAGATTTGCAGGTCCCCACAGCCTTTGTCATACGCCACTGATGGCCACAGCCGTCGCCGACAAAGCAAGGTAAATATCGTGTCTAGTCAAGTGCTCAGTAAGGGAGTCACTAGCTTGTGTGTGCACTGCAATGTGTATAAAGGTATCGGTAAATATACAATATTGTGTAGCTAAAATAGTATGGACAATAGGGCACACTGAGTGTTGTGAATTTAATATTTTGGATGGTAAATTTGTTTGGTGATCATTGTATTGTAAGTTATGCTAGGGGTTCTTTTCTCATGTAGGAACGCTTTTCAAAGTTTGTTATGTGTTCATGTTTATCACGATTAATTTCATTTACATTGTGAATTCACTGTCAGGATCTTCCTAATTACAGAGTACTTTCCAACATCACCAACTAAGCACTTGAACTCAATGTGTATGGTGATTCTGTAATAAATAGATTAAGTACAGGTAAAAGTTGTTTATGTGTTCTAGAGTAGAGACTACCTTTTCCCCACTGAAGTATTCTAGGGCATGTATGATGGCTGTTATTATGATGTCTAATCGTGACTTGATCCGGGATCTCCCTACCTTGTGGAGCCTTCGTTCACTGACACTTTTGTTGTGTCAGATATGTCCGAGCATGCCCAGTGGTAAATACAGGTCGCAACGACTGGGGGAGTATGTTAGATAATGGCGACCTTACCATGACGTGTTTTTGGTTGAAAGATTAGCTTGCCAGGAGGTTTTTCTAATGGAAAAATCAGATTGTCCAGATATTTTTGTGCACAGAAAAAGATGTCAGAATACATCTGAGTTCTAAGGGAGACTTTCAGGGACGTTTTTGATTGAAAAATCAAACTGTGTGGATGCTTTTGAGCACAGTGGAAAATTGTCAGAATACGTTTGTGATTGATGGGGAGTGCTAGGATACGTTTTCGTGCCTGTATATTTTTTAGCTGGATGTAATTGTTAGCCTCATGTTAATTTAGTATGGGACCCTCATAGATTATCTTTGTGGTAGGGACACGTGACTGTTGGATGTTAATTTGAGGACAGAAACTAATATAATTAATGATTTGTGCATAGGGGTGTGTTACCTTGTTGATGTTTACACTGGTAAAAATTTGTTAGCACATTTCTGTGTTAAGAATGGTAAGTCTATCTTAATAAATGTCAGAGAGTGATTAAAGTAGTAGCACCTAGTAGTTGTGGCGTTATCTTGTTGGAAGTTAGAGTTCAGTAACTCCAAACTTTGTTAGATCTGGAAGTACAATTTAGTGTGGAATGTGTGACTTTTTTGTAAGTAGATTAAATTTGAAAAAGAAAATAGTTTTGATTTCAAATAAAGTCTGTAATTAGGTGTGCTTAATAATTTTATTTTTGTGCTTGGCTGGCGCACAGGTTTGTCACATTGTTGTTTGTGTGTTGGATCCTGTTCCAAACATTGTTGAAAAGTTCCTGTATTAAACTGAAAGTGTGCACTGTAAACTAGAATTCGTACAGGACTATGTATGTTGTTTTGGAGGCGCCGTAAGTCATACGATCACATGTCAAAGCGAAGTCAGGCGCACAAACAATGCGAAGTTTAGAGAGCATTAGGATGATAGGTTCAAATGGTTCAAATGGCTCTGAGCACTATGGGACTTAACGTCTATGGTCATCTGTCCCCTAGAACTTAGAACTACTTAAACCTAACTAACCTAAGGACATCACACAACACCGAGTCATTACGAGGCAGAGAAAATCACGAACCCCGCCGGCAATCGAACCCGAGAACCCGGGAACCCGTGCGCGGGAAGCGAGAACGCTACCGCACGACCACGAGCTGCGGACTGGATGATAGGAAATGGTGGAAGAACATAGGACAGCATAAAGCCAGTTGGTAGGCAAGACGGAAGAGACGAAACCTGTGTCACAGGCAGAGCGGCGACAACGTCACGTCATGAACGTCATGAAAGTGAGACAAGTTCAAGGCACTCACATCAAGGAATTGATGATGAAACCGGTGCAGAAAAAACATCAAGACATTGACGTAATTTCACATGAGGCTAGGTTGCACTATCTCGAACCGAGTGTAGCCGTAAGAGACCAGTTGTCACGTGATAAGACCGAAACAATGTCAGTGCACCTGCACTTCATTCACAGGTTAAAAACCGGCACAGAAGAGCCAGGAAAGGGGAAAGTTTAATCGAATGGCTACTGCTAAAGATCCAAATGTATCTAGTAGTGTGTTCGAAATTTTCCAATATCTGATTCAAAAAGGTAAACAGACGAATGTGTGCATACTGAATATAAGATCAGAAACGCGTTCGAACCTACAAAACCTAGATTCACAGACAAACAAAGTTAGATCAAGGGCAAGATCAGATTCCAAAGTAGTCACAAGATTCACGAGAGGTGACTGAAGCTGTAATGGTAGAGCACAGACAGATGCGCGGAGATATTGACGAGGTACAGAAAGATATGACAAAGTAGCGTGACGAAGCTCACCAGTGTGTCAAAGAGGTCAAGTAACAAGTCAATTTCTTTACGACAAATACATCTCTAAAAGCATAGCAGATCATTGAAAGACGACAGTTCAAAGAAGGGCTACCAATGCACCGTTAAAGAGATTCGATAATCTTATTTTCAAGATCGAATCGAAAACCAAGGAGCACTTTCAAAGACTGAGAATCGAATTACTGCGAAGTAGCGAAGGTCTTGGTGACAACGACAGCGCGTGTTCAGAGTCAGTTGCGACGTCTGAGTCCACGGTAAATACGAATGGGGACACTATGAAGGTCGCAGGAACGCCATTCAAAGCAGCTAACTAGACGCAAAAAGATCGCGACAACGTAGAAAGACGCGCGTTTAGCGGCATATCCGAATTCACAAATGTCCAATGTGACAAAAAGGGTGAAAGAACAAACATTTAGATGCAAACAATGGATACAAATAGGTTCCCAAGGGCGGTACGAAGTGAACAGAGACAGAGCATACCTAATTTACAGGCGGAATTACGTGCAGCACATCAAAATCCAGTACTTCAGTTGCTTAGTGTGACGTACGCCTATCAACCTTTAAGAGAACAGTGTGCTGTACTGCAACATGTCACTCAGGTACCAGCAACTTCTTACGCAGAACAGTACAGGCCATACCAAAATGTGACGCCACTGACAAGAATGAACACATATCTTGTAATCGAAAGTATGTGCCAAAGTAGAATACCAGTGATAATGATCGGGAATGTAGGGCAAAGGGCTCAACCTGAGACAAATAATTTCGTACCATTACGAAGATATGATACTCATTTACATTATAGCACGCAGTACCCAATGGCGTTACAGAGCACAAACAACTTTGATAGTGTTATGATAGGAGACCATATGGTTGACGATGACTACTTCCTCCCAGTAAGTAAATTTCAACACTACAAAGAAGATGGACTTTCCTTACATCCAAGAACGATTATTAATCAATTTCAAATCGGTTTACGTGAACACTGCCCACTATCTTACAAACTAGACTTTATTTGTGCACATGTGGGCGGAGTAATTGCAGAAACCATGCAAAGTATAGCTCAAACTGTAAGTTGTATGAGGTGCTCAAGTTATCATTTCTGTGGTGATAATGGTCGCTTGAAGCACAGAACAGAATTAAATAGGAATTGCTTTCGAGGACAATGCGCGAAAATTTTAAAGAGAAGAGTCCGATTAGGTTATCTGAGAACAAGGTCAAGAAGAACCGACGCGTAGACAATCAGTACTTGGACGGAGAATTAATAAGATTGCGCACGATGAAACTCCCATTACAATATCAGCAAGCATTAGTGGGTACAACTGAAGGTAATGTGCTAGCTTTCAAAGAAATTTTTAATAAATTAGACTTTATATTCAGCGAAGATGACGCAAGAAAACGTCGAAATCAGCAGAACAACAACAGTGATAGGCAAAGGTCAGGAAACGGAAACAATGGAAATGGTAAAGAGTATAGACAGAACTCAGAACATAATAATGTATGTAATCAAGGATATGGGAATTCAGGTCGGAATAATAATATGACAGTGGCTTTTTCCGAAATGACAGTAATAACAGGAATGAGGATTGGCGAAATGGTGAAAATAGACCACATTGGTTTCACCAACAAAATCAAACTACTCGAATTCGAACAACCCTCAAGAACGAGTTAACTATATGCAGAATCCGAGTACTTCTAATGATCATACAAAAGACGAACAGACTGAGGTTCAGATTAGGCCACCTAACCCAGAGAAACGTATGAATTGACTAGTTGTAGAAGTGGGGGATCAGGAGGATAACACTTGACCCACAGACGACAGTACAATTAACAAAAAACAAATTAATACACTAGCACGTGGTTAATGGGAAGAGAAATCAGTAACAGAGATCGAATAAGTAGGATCGAAAATCCAAGTTAAACGCTGGGACATGACTGACTGGGACACAACTGGTGATGAAACAGACATCCCGCCAATCGAGGTAATACCGACAGAGGATGATGAAGCATTATACTGATTACATAAGATGTTTGACACAGAGAGTAAAGTGGAGATAGTTCAAGAGGATAACGTGCCATCGAGCGAAACCCCAGTTGGGCTACCACTGTATAGCAAAGTTAATGTTTATAATTCGGATAACCACGACGCGATTGTACAAGTGTATACAGAAGAGTTTGGCGAAATAAGACGAGCAAAGACTGGGAAAGCCATCCATAATATAGGAGAGTACGTGATTGATGTACCTCGACCACAAAGTTTGTTGCCTGAGAGCACACAGATCAATAGGCTCGAATATGAGTCGATTGATGATGCACTCATGAATGAGAGTGATCGAAGTGTGTCACTCGAGATACACCCAATAACTATGGCTCAAGTTGGAGATACAATGATCATTGCAGTTATTGACACTGGAAGTGAAATGACAGTCATTTCAGAACAGCTGTTTAATCAATGTAACAGTGAAAGTGAACTTACAAGAATTCAAAACACGAAAAGTGAGAATGAATTATGGGTTATTCCACTCAGGTCACAAAGCAGACAAGGATAGCATTTACTTGTCAAGGATACACTATAGAGAGTAATTTTGTAACTGCCTAATTTATCAATAGAGATGATTCTCTTGGCCGATTTCTTGAATCAACAACGACTAATTTTGGACATGGGAAAAGGGAGCGTGGCATTAGGTGTTGTTACTCTTCTCTTTGAAGAGAAGCTTGGACAGGACAAGATCCCCAGCCGGTACATAAATTAAGAATGCAAATTGAGGAAGAGGTGTCAGAAGATAAACATCCATGCTATAAGTGGACAGATGAACGCAAAGATAATAGATCCAGGGTTACTATATGACATTCTTCAGGAAATACACTCCTGGAAATGGAAAAAAGAACACATTGACACTGGTGTGTCAGACCCACCATACTTGCTCCGGACACTGCGAGAGGGCTGTACAAGCAATGATCACACGCACGGCACAGCGGACACACCAGGAACCGCGGTGTTGGCCGTCGAATGGCGCTAGCTGCGCAGCATTTGTGCACCGCCGCCGTCAGTGTCAGCCAGTTTGCCGTGGCATACGGAGCTCCATCGCAGTCTTTAACACTGGTAGTATGCCGCGACAGCGTGGACGTGAACCGTATGTGCAGTTGACGGACTTTGAGCGAGGGCGTAGAGTGGGCATGCGGGAGGCCGGGTGGACGTACCGCCGAATTGCTCAACACGTGGGGCGTGAGGTCTCCACAGTACATCGATGTTGTCGCCAGTGGTCGGCGGAAGGTGCACGTGCCTGTTTACCTGGGACCGGACCGCAGCGACGCACGGATGCACGCCAAGACCGTAGGATCCTACGCATTGCCGTAGGGGACCGCACCGCCACTTCCCAGCAAATTAGGGACACTGTTGCTCCTGGGGTATCGGCGAGGACCATTCGCAACCGTCTCCATGAAGCTGGGCTACGGTCCCGCACACCGTTAGGCCGTCTTCCGCTCACGCCCCAACATCGTGCAGCCCGCCTCCAGTGGTGTCGCGACAGGCGTGAATGGAGGGACGAATGGAGACGTGTCGTCTTCAGCGATGAGAGTCGCTTCTGCCTTGGTGCCAATGATGGTCGTATGCGTGTTTGGCGCCGTGCAGGTGAGCGCCACAATCAGGACTGCATACGACCGAGGCACACAGGGCCAACACCCGGCATCATGGTGTGGGGGGCGATCTCCTACACTGGCCGTACACCACTGGTGATCGTCGAGGGGACACTGAATAGTGCACGGTACATCCAAACCGTCATCGAACCCATCGTTCTACCATTCCTAGACCGGCAAGGGAACTTGCTGTTCCAACAGGACAATGCACGTCCGCATGTATCCCGTGCCACCCAACGTGCTCTAGAAGGTGTAAGTCAACTACCCTGGCCAGCAATATCTCCGGATCTGTCCCCCATTGAGCATGTTTGGGACTGGATGAAGCGTCGTCTCACGCGGTCTGCACGTCCAGCGCGAACGCTGGTCCAACTGAGGCGCCAGGTGGAAATGGCATGGCAAGCCGTTCCACAGGATTACATCCAGCATCTCTACGATCGTCTCCATGGGAGAATAGCAGCCTGCATTGCTGCGAAAGGTGGATATACACTGTACTAGTGCCGACATTGCGCATGCTCTGTTGCCTGTGTCTATGTGCCTGTGGGTCTGTCAGTGTGATCGTGTGATGTATCTGACCCCAGGAATGTGTCAATAAAGTTTCCCCTTCCTGGGACAATGAATTCATGGTGTTCTTATTTCAATTTCCAGGAGTGTAGATAAGATGCTACAGGAAGTAACTAACATCTCTCAATATGATAAAGAGTTAGAGAGAGTAGTGTGTAATAATGTGGAGATATTTTTACCGAAAACAGGTGCAGTTAAGCATTTTCAATACAAGTTTCAGGTAAAAGAACACAAACCGTTGAGGGTTCCATCTTACACCATACCATTGTGTCATGTTCATAAAGTGTTTCTTCAACAACACAAAATGAGGGAAAATGGGATACTCGAACCCACATCATCAACCTACAATAGTGCTGTGAAGACTGTAGATGCGAAATATGGTAGTATATGTTGTGTATTAGACTCGAGACAGATCAGTACAATAACTGTTACTGAAACAGACCGACCACAATAGTTAGAGGGATTACTTCAGAAATTTCATGGGGCAACATCTTTTCATCCCTTGAACTGAGATCAAAATTTTGGCCGACTGAGTTAGCACCACAATTTAGGAAGTATACAGCCGTTTTAGCATTTGGGTGGTGCTACCAGTTTAAAGGATTACCTTTTGGGCTTAACATATCATCTGCAACTTTTATAAGGGATTAGGAATAATTTTAAATAAAGAATTACAAGAAAAACTGACATGTTTATGCAATGATATATTAACTGGGAACATGGGAACAACACAATGAAGCTCGAGGAAAAATCCTCCAAACATTTAAGGACTGTGGTGTTACAGTATATGCTGCAAAATCCACTTTTGGGAAAAAGCAAATAAGAGTTCTCGGGTCGTATAATATCAGCAGAAGAGACAGAACAAGATTCAAATAGATTTCAAGTGGTTAGGGATCTATAAAGGCCCTACAATCAAAAGATACTACGTAGATTCTCTTAAAAAAAGATTCATTTGGACTGACACATTAGCAGCACCATGCTATGTCAGCTTACTGGCAAAAATAAACCATGGATGTTGGACCAGCTAGCAGAGGAGGAATTTCAGAAAATAAAGATTGCTCTAACAAAAGTGCCCATTTTAGTCCATCCCGATCTAACCTCGGATTTTTCGTCACCACAGACCGTGCATAAACGGAATTGGGAAGAGTACTATTTCAGGAATGCGAACAAGAGGGACTTATTATTAACAAAACTGTTGCTTTGGCAAGCAAGGTTTAACTAAATTTTCAACAGAATTATTCCATCAAAGAATTGGAAGCATTAGCGAATGTGTGGGGATTCCAAAGGTTTCGATACCTTCTATTTGGAAGAAAAACAGAAGTTTTTACCGACCCAAGGCGTTGGAGTTTTTATTAATAGCAAAGCTAACTCATGGTTGACTTTCTCGCTGGATAGCAATACAACAAGAGTATGATTTCTCAATTACTTATATATCAGGACCAATTAAATTTTTAGCAGATGCGCCATCAAGATCTCCTCAATGTGTTGGTGACAGCACAGGAAATAGTGATGAAAGTCAGTTTGGAATTTATTACACAGAAAATGTACCATTTGAAAACTATGTAACCAATGGATTCAAATAAATATCCACAGAACAAAAGAAACAGTCTGAGGTTTTTAAAATCAAACATAAGTGAAAAGATAAGAACGCCATCGACATCCACCTCTATTATCTCGTGAAAGATGACATCATGTTTTATATAAGGAATGTAGATACAAATTCATTGGTAGTAGGTATTCCAGAAGAGTTATTTAATAAATACATTTGGTATACACATCTTAGCAATTGGCAGTACGGCCCACAAAAAATGTTACTTGAAATTAAAACATTTATGTCATTTTTCCGATATGGAAAAAAAGAATTAGAAACGAATTTGCCAAATGCAAAGATTGTCAGTGGGATAAGCACATAACTTTTCAAACCAGACCACCTACACATCCAATAATTCCTGAAAAATTAAAACACATTGAAGCAACCAATTTAATGGTACTGTTAAAATGGAGAAATAAGGGAAACACATTTATTTTGCTGTGGTAGAATTAACGCCTAAGTATGTTACACTCACTCCGCATAAGCGCTCTCCAACTTCCATGTACTTAATTTTATTTATCTGACAAACCCTACTCTTAGGGCTATATTTGATTTTGACTAATGCAGCTATGGAGATGTTTGTAAAAATGGCAATGACGTGTCACTCCATGTTAATATAATACTGCCGACGTCTGAAGAAGATAGGTTTAAACTTATCGAAACCTAGGTAAAGACTACTTTATCCTTTGCAACGGGTCGGCTGTTTTTAATCTAATTACAGTTAATTGTGTATTTTGATTTGCGTGACGCTCCTCTTATGTGACTGGACCGAGCATCGGTAAAAGAAGACACATTAGGATTCCTCCAAATCATAGCAGCTGCGACAAAATATAAGTAGTACCGTTTAGCCGGCCTCGGTGGTCTCGCGGTTAAGGCGCTCAGTCCGGAACCGCGCGACTGCTACGGTCGCAGGTTCGAATCCTGCCTCGGGCATGGATGTGTGTGATGTCCTTAGATTAGTTGGGTTTAAGTGGTTCTAAGTTCTAGGGGACTGATGACCACAGCAGTTTAGTCCCATAGTGCTCAGAGCCATTTAAACCATTTGGTACCGTTTATTTAACCTGTAATAGGTCCGAAATGCAGTATCGGTACGTTATACTTTCGCGAAATTTTCAAATTTTCACTAAAGATATGTTTATTCGATAATGAAGACATGAGAGAGGACAAGTTACTCTCTCACTTGTTTTTCGTGTACGGAAAATTATTAAACATTTTACTACTGCTTGGCTCATCTTGAGTGAGACTCTAGAAAGTTAATGGCTTGAGCGGATGTTGGTAGAGCCTGGTAGGGCGTTAAGAGCATGAGGTATTCTTGCGGTTCTGAACTCGTAGAAAAGCATGTTGGGCGTTGAAAGCAATTGGTGGCGAGCCCATCCCTCAGTAAATCTTGCCAGACAGGCCCACAGCTGTACAGGGTAGACAGAGCAGCCCCTTCTCGAGACAGGTCTCCAGCAGGACAATTCCACTATACCTGCACTGCTGCCTGTGGAAGGCTGGGCTGGGGCTGACAGACTGAAGGGACACGTCTATACAGTGGAATCCTAAACTGGGCATTGTGTGCAGAGCCATGCATAACAGGAATACATAAGTTTACATCTCCTTGATACTGCAAATAGGAATGTGACCCACTTCCATCAGCCACCTCGGTTGTATAAGAAACTATGGCGTCTGAGAATCGTTTAGAGATTGAATCTTTATTACACCTCATAGGTAGGACTAACAAGCCCCAAGGCACAGGAGATTTAGATAAAAATCTATAACATTGTACCTGATCGCTTCTTGCCATGGGAAGTGACACAACTTCAGAGAAAAACATCTTCCCCCCTCTGCAAAAACTTTAAAAAGCCAGTAATTGGCGGTTTGCTATTTTCCAGAGACACTGGTTTTGTAACTCTTTTCCTGGTGCGACATGAGTTTGTGCTGTCATGTGGGAGGGGAGAATCAGCGCCTCTAGAGCACTACGATTGGCTCAAGACGGTGTGCAGGCGGTATCGTTCGTGCAGTTTGTGGGAAAGCGAATTTTTTTTTTCTCGGAAGAGATGCAAATCAATCTCTGGTAAGAGACGTCTGATCGATGCTCTGGCATGTGTGCCTGGTGCTTGGGACCTGTCCTGAGAGGCAGGCCGGAGTGGCCGAGCGGTTCTAGGTGCTACAGTCTGGAACCGCGCGACCGCAACGGTCGCAGGTTCGAATCCTGCCTCGGGCATGGATTGTGTGATGTCCTTAGGTTAGTTAGGTTTAAGTAGTTCTAAGTTCTAGGGGACTGATAACCACAGCAGTTAAGTCCCATAGCGCTCAGAGCCATTTGAACCATTTTGAACCTGTCCTGAGACTGACTTCACTTGCGAGTAGTTGGGACGTGGACCCTGTGGTGAAGTTCTTACTGTAGCAACAGTGTGATTTCAAACATCTCAGACTACTCATTTGCCAAGGGCACACTTATTTGTTTCTAGTTTACCAGTCTTGATATTTGGTACCCTTGTGCGCTCTGTCGGATAAGTGAGCCAAATTGTCCCTTGCTATGTTAAGTAAACAGGTGTGTCTACCGTGATTTCAGGGCTCTGGCAGAGAGTAAATAGCGATCCATTCGCCTGATTGCTGGACCGTGAGATTTTTGCATTCCTTTTGTGGCCGCGATCGGTTCACAGGTACCACCTCACGTCTCGCCTCCACCACACATATCTCGCCAGCTGCGAGTTACATCGCCGCATGAAGCAAAAGGGTAACGTACTGCGGCTCCGGTCTTGTCAGGGCGCACATATCTCAATTGCCACTTGTTCTCAGCGGCACTTATATAGAGAAAATTCTGTGTGTTTGAACGATCAAAGTCTCCTCAGTTTCAGATTCATTCAGATTGCATTATCCACATTTTTAGGGCCAGAGTACTTGACGCACTTCTGGCACCCAGGATCCTTGCCCATTGTGGTCTTAAACCACCTGTGAGTTGTATACTGTATTCAACCATTGTTTCTTTAGCATAATTTATGTCTGTCTTTGTTTTGGGAAAATAAATGTTTTCAGTAAAGTAAATTTTGCTTCGTTCTTAATCATTTTATATAGCCCCCAAACAGGATAACCTTTCAATGATAATGAATTGAAACCCTCATCTGCCGACAGGTGTTGTTCAAATGGTTCAAATGGCTCTGAGCACTATGGGACTTAACATCTATGGACATGTCCCCTAGAACTTAGAACTACTTAAACCTAACTAACCTAAGGACAGCACACAACACCCAGTCATCACGAGGCAGAGAAAATCCCTGACCCCGCCGGGAATCGAACCCGGGAACCCGGGCGAGGGAAGCGAGAACGCTACCGCACGACCACGAGCTGCGGACAGGTGTTGTTGATATACCTCGATGGGGACACCTGAAAATATGTGCCCCGACTGGGACTCGAACCCGTGATCTCCTGCTTACATGCAGACGCTCTATCGATCTGAGCCTCCGAGGACACAGATGAATAGCGGGCCTGCAGGGACTTATCACTTGCACGCTTCCTGTGAGCCAACATTCCTAACCGTCCACAATCTACATACATAATGTACCTAATAGATATTTGCCCATACTCTCATTACTAACGCACACTAAGGTGACGATTCCCGTGAGAGTTCAGGCAACCTGTGTGCATTCGCACAGACGAAGGTCAATGGACGGGTAGCCTTTAACTTTATATGAAGATAGTAACTGCCCTCGAAAGAACAGATACTATTGATGACCATGCAGCTTCTCTAGAATAAATGATAATTAATTGAAACCCTCAGCTGCCGACAGGTGTTGTGCAGTCGTGCTATTTATCTGTGTCCTCGGTGGCTCAGCTGGATAGAGCGTGTGCCATGTAAGCAGGAGGTCCCGGCCGGGGCATACACTTTCAGCTGTCCCCATCGAGATATATCAACAACACCTGTCGACAGCTGAGGGTTTCAATTAAATATCGTTTATTCTAGAGATGCTTCACGGTCATCAATAGTATCTGTTATTTTGAGAGCAGGTACTAGTGTATATATATGGGTAACCTTACATTGAGGCATCTCTGACGGGATCTCGGATTGATGGCACCTTCTGTGACCGTCAGATTATAGATAGTGTTGCCTAGTGAAGTTTCTGTTCCCCATGTTTAATGTGGTGCACTGGGTAGAGTAGATTCGCGTGGCTGGCGCCTAGACACAGGAATAATATTTAATTATTGTGTGTGTGTATTTTCATGTTGTGGTTGTGATCTTCGTTTGTGAGTATAGACAAGCGTGCTTTTATTTGAATTCGTTGTCAGGAACTAGCAGCTCATGGGAGCGTAATTTAGAGTAGAAGCTGTGTGGCACAGTAATGTGCATTTCGTTTGGGTCATAATTAGAGTGCATCCTTACAAGAAGCAAGGCACGTTTGCTACAGAGTAGCAGAAGTAACTGTGTTTTGTTAAGCATGGATTATAAGCAGTGAGCGGGCAGACAGTACACGGGATTCTCTCGTAAATGCGGTTGTGGACAGGGCGGAAATGACAAACGTAGTACCTGCAATGTATGACGACATTCCTCAGTCAGGTGACGAAAGTGAACAGGAGACCAAAGCAGAACGAAATTTTGGCACTGCTGGTACAAGACGCACCATCAGTGAGACTGGCAGACCGAATCACGAACAAAACGTCACAGAATTATGGAAATCTCGTTATCTAGTCTTGGAGCTTGGAGGTTTTAGCGGTGAATCTCAGTTTGAGGCTCTCATGCAATTCATGCAAGAGGCAGAAAGGAAGAGGCGAGAGCAGAGAAAAAGAGACGAGAGGAAGAGGAGGAAAGACACAAATTAGTCAAAAGAACGGTCATAGACGGTATAGATGGAATCAAGAAAGAGATCGCAGGAATCCAAGAAGAGCTAGAGAACGTCAAGAAAACAACGGTATCGACGCGTGAGGCCTAGGACCAGGCGAAGTGCGATGCCAAAACAACGCGATAGGTAGCGCAAGTGGTGCGAAAGGGTGCATCAGTGGCCAAAGAGCAAGTAAAATTGGCAAGAACTAAGGTGTGTAAGACAAAAAAGGCACTTGCAACTCTCTAAAAGCAAGGCAAAAAATGCTTCAAGAAGTTCAGGAAAAGATGAGTGATTCTGTGAAGCGAATTGAACAGACAGAAATCAAACAGACCGAAATCTCTAAGGTTAAGTATCAGCAGACCCGAGTCGCCGCACAACAAAACGAGTTGGCTAAGGACGTTCGGCAGGCACATGAGAGGTTCGCGCAATTGTAAACGCAATCTCGTCCGGCAGAGCGCCATCGAGAGCATCACAAAAGTGAAGAAAATGTTTTGTGATTGTCTGAACCGCTATATGAGGACACATCCCCTACAGATGGACGAATGCAGCAGGAATATTCTCCTGCCGTGGCGGAACACGTAACAGAAAATGCTAGTACTCCGTCGGTAACACGCAGAATGTCAGAGACAGAGACAGAAAACAACTGTACACGTGTGTGGAGGTCAGAAACGTTATTACGTGAATCTGACAACACGAGGGGATACCATAAAACTGCACGAGGATCGTCTGGGCACGGATACATGGAATCACTCGCTGCAGACGAGAGGGAGAATTCGTACGGCAGGTACGTCGAAGCTTTCTACCACAAACTTTTCTTGACCATCCAAAATTTTCAAGTCTACAAGGAGACAGACAACGCATTACATCCAAATACCTGGGTGGCACAGTACGATCAAGCGCGAGCAGAAACTTGGCCACTGAAGTACGAGCTCCAGTTTATCTGTGGTTGCTTAGAAGGATCGACTGCAGAACATATGCCCGGGGTTGCGGAGAGTTGTCGTTCCTACCAAGAATATAAGGACGCATTCCGTAGCACATATTGGTCGCAAGACTCACAGGAGAGAAGAAAACAGGAGATAATGTTAGGAAAGGGCTTAGAAGCATCAGGATTCCGCAGTCCTGCCAAATTCTTTGAATCCCTGGTCAAAAAGAACCGATTCTTGAATCAACCGTACAGTCCCAAGGAAATTACAAGACACTGCTACGTTAAGTTACCTTTACGTTACCAGCAACTGCCTATCGGTAGATGCAGTGATTCAATCGAAGCCTTTAAGAGTGCGCTGTGCGAACTCGAGTACGTGAATGAAATTCACAATTAGCGGGAGAGAAGTAAAAACAATGACCGTAAATGGCCAGATTCATCAGAGAGGAATGACGGTGGACGAAATGGGGGAAAACATTCATCGATTCAAAACCAAAATTCAAACTTCAATTGGAATAACCAGCCATCTTGGGAAAATAAAGAAGACGAGGAAATTATAATCATAACAACAGCATCAATTACCGACGAAAAGGAAAGTGGAGAGTGTAACAGAATTGTAAGCTGGAACAATGGGTTTCTAGGGACCAACAGCAAAGCAATAGCAGGACACACAATGGTCAAGGTCAATGGAATGACCAACCTAGCGAATATATGCTATTGGGGACACCTAACGCATCACAGAAAATTCAACCAGGAAATGATACACAGCAGCCGCGGACTCAGCTCAAAACGGTGCTGAAGAAACTATCGGAACGACCGATATTAACCTGTTAGAGTACGAAAATACAAAACAACTGCAACTGGAAGAGAAGGTGCAGTATGTAAATAGCCACCATGAATGAACTGCTTAACGTAATTTAATGTTTATATTGTGCTGCTTAGCGTAATTTTCCATTTCTTGTATTTCAGTGTTATTTTGTTTGTTTGTCATTCCCATTAGTTTTCAGCTTGAGTCCTTATTGAACGTGGTCAAATGAGTTGCATATTTGTGACATCTTCACGCCGATATTTACTGGAAGGTTCAGACTGAATTAAAATTCCGTTGCCAGTTACATGTAATCACCAGTTAGCACCTTTTGTGGCATACCAAACCAGGCATGTTGCAATACTGAGTACTCCAACCAACTGAGTACTGCTATTATTTCCTTCGACCTCACAATTGTTGTCCGATTTCCGCAATTGAGCATCGTACTCTTAATAGCAGTCTTGTATAAGAGACTTCAGAATTATCACCATGGTTGATGAAATTGTTTCTGTTTACTTTCCGTGGTTCCTTGTACACCGCCCAAGTGACGGATGTACGCCACTTTATGTTTCTCGTGGTGTAAAGAAGGTAAATCATGCCATAGAGCATGTGGCTCTCAATTTTCGGATGTGTTTCATATGGTGTTAGCGGTCCACGCTTTGGGCGCGTGTCAACACTAAGACTCGGTGCGATATGAGCCATCGTCTGTCGTGCGATGTAGCCTGTTTCGTGGTGGAATTTCGTCGGCGCCACGTCAGCGCTCTCGGCGAAATATTGTGCATGGGGAATTAGCATGGACAAGTGCAAGTCACGGTAGAGTGGCGAAACCCAGACCCCGAAATAGGAAGTAGAACCGAAACGATGGGCCATGAAAGAGACTTAAATTATAAAAGTATTTTTATATTTATATTTCAGTAAGCTTTTGTTTCATTTCAGCAGCAACGATCATGACAGAGGAAACAGGAGGCATCCTCGTAAGATGTAAAATTTCGTGCACATAATCATAAATGGCAATACAAAGGTTTCAGGTAAATCATCAGCAGAGTAGAAGCACGTCCTGACCACTTCAATGCCAGCTGACAACACCAGCGGACATCGAAAAATAAAATAGGAGTGTACAAGGAATAAAATGTTTGAAAATTCGCTTCGGTAGTGTTAGCAAAGGCATAGGGTAGTACAATTAGTTAGTATTTAGTATTGGGAGAAGTCCGCACATTTGGTGGAGGTATAAAGGTAGCTCCACTGTAAGATTAGAGTGCATGACAGGAATATAACTAACCAAAAACGATCAAGAACACGTGCAAACACTAACAAAGACACCACACACCACATAATTTACGTCCATACAACGCTAACAAGGCCTTGCAGTCGTTAAATTTACTTTTTTGATTTGCGTCCTTAGCAAAAAATAAATAAATCAGTAAACAAATATATTTGGTAAGGGAAAAAAAATAGGGTTGTGCAGACTCTGGAACCCACATGGTAGACTGGATGTCACAGCCCACACCAGCCAGGGAGGGGCGAAGGGAGCAGGCAGACTTAATGAGTCACCTGTAGCAGCCCAGGTGGGCAGGGGACTGGACCACCTACTGTAACCGAACCAACCTGCCAGCTGACGTCACAAGCCGATTCAGACAGCAGCATGCTACCACAGGCTGGCAGCCACCCTAGCGGCCAACGACCCACCAGTTTCCTATTACAGGGACAAGAGAGTTGTATGGCACCATGGGTGAGTTGAGCCTAACCGACTCAGTGGGGCGCCGAGAGGGATGTGTCCCATCAACAACAGGTGAATCTGGTGTCCCACGCCAGCAGGCGCGTTCCAATGCAGAGGCATATGGGAAGAGCAGGGCTACCCCACGACCCACTAACGCTGAATGGATTTATTTACCAGAGGGCGGGTTGCACATCAAATGCAATGCTTTCACGCCAGTCGCTGACGGTTAACTGCTGCCTGACCAGGATGATGCCAAGGGTCCTGCTGCAGTCCGTAAGCTGCCCAAAGATGCCGCCTGCTGCCCAGTCGCCAAATGCTGCCTTGAGACGAGAGGGAACGCCAGAGACGTCTGCAGCCACTTCTGCCACTTTATCCACTAAGTGAGAGGCCATTCCACACTGGCGCAAACTGCTGTTCTTCAGTTCTACCAGTCACAGTTTGTGCGAGTGCATAAGTGCCATGTTTTCAATTCGTATGACATTTTCAATTGTAAAAATTGTCTCCACAGGGTCCTTTGAGGACAGAGCTATTGGATACCTTTCTGTCATATCATTACGTAATATCAAGTGTTTTTTTGTATGTATCAATTGAACTGTCTTGATTTTGAGATGTATATTTGTGTGCTCATTTATTAATGTTCTGATTATGTGCATGTATTTGTTTTCGTGTCATAGAAAATAATACACAAATTACACAACTTAGTAATAAGATAAACAGATTATAAATGTGATATCCTTCTTGATTGAGATTTTGAGAATGTATGTGTTTGATGATTGAGACAAAAGGAGTGATAGAACAGGGATAAATCTATGAGCAGAGAACAGTTCAGACTCCAGGACACTGTAAATGATTAGGGACATTAGTCATCTCTGACCTCAGTATATGGCGTGAATGGCTATATTTCTTTGCTGCAAGGCCTTTTAACCGCCAATCGAATGTTTATCAGATGTCTGTGATTTAACAATGACACAATTCATCCTACTATATGTACTCTTGCTGGGTTGCAGCTTCATGTGAGTGAAGGACCCCTGAAGCGAATGAGCCCAAGCTAGGATGTGTTTTAACCATGGGCAATCCTGATTGGCAAAGTTACCTTTTTTCACATAAATATCGGTTATCAGGATGACATTCTCCTACTATTTTTAATGATTTCCTCTGGATCGTGTCGCACTAAACAAAGTGAGACACTACCCATGCAGAAATCAACTGCAGGTAGAGGGCAGTGCGAGAGGACAAGTTACTCTCTCATCTATTTTTCGTATTTGGAAAATTATTAAAAATTTCATTACAACCTGATGCACCTTGAGCGAGATTTAAGAAAGTTAATGGCCTGAGCGGACGCTGATGGAGACTGGTAGGGCACTAAAAGCATGAGGCATTTTTATAGTTCTTAGCTCTTTATATGAATTCTTAGCTCTTTATATGAAGAAGATCCTGTCATCTGTATACTCTTTATTAAATGTCCCTCAGTGTATTTATTACTTGTGCTTCAGCTCCTTCTATATACATCTTTTCCTATTCAAACCCCAACATTCAACAGCTCTACATAAGAAAGGGAAAAATAATGATGGCACAGATTTCTGTTGTTAAACATTGTATGCAACAAATGCATAACGAAGTAGTTACATACTTCTTTGTCAAAATTTATTGAGAAATTCATAGTCACACTTTACGAATGTCACTGAAGGTGGCCTCCTTCCTGAAGTTAGAAGGTAATAATAGTATCCTGTGTAAGGCATTTACCTGATTTTTTTTTAGGTAGCGGAACGTTGTAGGAAGTTCCCACATAGCTGGACTTTTGCACGTATCAGCCTGCCGTAGTGTAATGTGAATTATCAATGTTTTATACTGACAGAAGATTTACCTCTACT
This sequence comes from Schistocerca americana, assembly GCF_021461395.2. Classification (NCBI taxonomy): domain Eukaryota; kingdom Metazoa; phylum Arthropoda; class Insecta; order Orthoptera; family Acrididae; genus Schistocerca; species Schistocerca americana. The sequence continues at coordinate 337,659,841 of NC_060124.1, forward strand.
GTTGTAGGTGTCTCTTTAGCTGTTTGTTTGAAAATGACGCAAGCTGCGGGAGAGGGAGGGGAGAACACGATGCAGAAAAATATCAGCCCTTGGTTCACAGACTGATATGTTAGTGCAATAAAGCACAGTGGATCTCGTTTCACAAACACAACTGAAAGTTGAGGAAGAAGGACAAAAGTTTTATCTTCCTTGACGATGTGTACTTTATTTTAAATTTTAAAATCGATTACCTATTACGTGTAATGAACATTTATTATTTATACTGATGAATAAGCGTTACTGAGTATCGAAATGAAACTATGTATCTGTTCGATTGTTATACACAGGTTTTCAGTACAGAATGTAACAACTTCACATGAACAACACAAAAATAGTTTTGTAACTGAATTTATTTTTCACATTTGGTATATCTTTTCTGTTAGTAATTTGGTTTGGAGTCTTGCTTTTCATTCTGGTACCTGTCTTTATCTTAACAACAATTTGATCTTGTGTATACTGTCCTCGTTGTGGCACTATGACATAATAGCTGTACTGATTGGTGTAAAAGTGTGAAATTTAAGAATGTTTCTTCAGGATAACAAATGAGATTTGCCCTTATTAAAAAATCCATCTTAACAATTGAAAAAATCAAAATAGTGACTGGTTGCATATTTATTCACAAGTAGATCACCAGTTCAAAGGCGGCTGAGGCAGATATGTGTCATTAAATTGCAAATTCTGTAACTACGTCGCGGGATGCAGAAGGATGAAGTTCAAACATTCCTCATAATTCCACATACGTGACGACGTTTAAATTCTCGTATTCAGTACTATCATAATTTATTAATCTCATTGTCTTACTGTGAACATAGTACTCGTCCTTGAAAGGTGGTATTTTTAGTAAAGCTGAACAAACTACAATTCTGGGAATGAGGATAAAAATGAACCTTCTCACGGCGGGTATTCGTGGCCTCTTACAGAAGACCACTGCTTGTAAGTCTAATGTAAAGCAAAGGCGTAAGTGATGTTCTGAAATATGTTAGTCTGCTCAAACTTCCAGTTCTCCATGCCATATTGTATAATGCAGTCAGATAAAGTTTTAACAGAAAGATGAGTTGTAGCCCATAAACGAGATATTTGTGTTGCATATAGCGTCACTCCACGAAGCTCATGTATGTCTCCAATTGCAGAGTTAGTGCGTCTTACACTGACATTTCAGCTGTATCTGTTCACTTATGAAATTTACAAACTACAAGAGACAATAGCAAAAAAAGAACTTATCTTCAGAATTCGCTAAGTGAAAACGATGGAGAATCTCTGTGTTGCGAACACATACTTAACTACTGTTTGAAAAACGTTTGCAGTACTTTTTAACGCTTGTTATCTGTTTGTGGACAACGACCTCTTTTTAAAATTCCTTCAACTGGTATATTGTTTCCATCCCAGGTGCAATAATGTAAATTCACTATGTGTGTCTCATGTATGCAATTCATTGCAGTGAATGGAACGTAGTTCTGTTCATCCTATTGATAGTATCCGTCCTAAAGGTCTTCTTGAATTTGCTATTACATCTGCATATCACTAAATTCATTAACAAGTGTGGGAGCTGTAATATAAAGGGTATAGATTGTTTTTATATCTGAGAACATGTATAAGTTAGGCTTTCCTTGGTTTCTGCAAATAATTCCATGTGAGTGTCGAAACGTCTAGGACTTAGACGACAGATGCAGATATCTTCGCCATCTCATTTTTAAAGTAAATTATAAATTAATCGGTGCTTCTGGAATTTTATTATTGTTATTATTATTATTAGTAGTAGTAGTAATTAATATTAGTAAAACTACCAGTGTTATTTTCATTCGAATATGCTTTTATAATTACGTTCTGTATTTCTCTGTATCATCTTTGTATGTTGTGGTATTGTACAGAAATGGCGTTACCACACCAAAGTTGATAACGCGAATCAATAGCACATACATTGGAGAGGGCCCAGTGCAATCCTCAACAATGTATGAGTGGCGCTACTGAAGACCAAGCCTCCCCTGTCAGCATAGCAGCGCCATTACGCTGTGGTCAATATAGTGTGGAGGTAGCAAAAGCTCTGTCCAGTTCAAGCCCTCATCTACAGCAGCCAACATCGTAGTCTAGGACCAACGAGCAGTTAAAGTTTCAAGTAAACTTCTAGTGTTGTTAATGTTTAACATTGTACCTCAAGAGAACGTTTTGATAATTAGTGCATCCAGTATGCTTTGCCAGTCTATGACAAACGTAAGTTATCCATCACCCTTGTGACAAAGACGAGTGTCAAAGTTAAGTTAATCTTTCATTTACTTATGTAATGAAGAGAACTAATACTTCTGTGTCAAAGTTAAGTTAATCTTTTATTCACTTGTACAGGGTGGTCCATTGATCGTGATCGGACCAAATATCTCACGAAACAAGCGTCAAAAGAAAAAACTACAAAGAGCGAAACTCGTCTAGGTTAAAGGGCGAAACCAGATGGCGATATGGTTGGCCCACTTGATGGCGCTGTCATAGGTCAAACTGATATCAACTGAGTTTTTTAAATAGGGACCCCCATTTTTATTACATATTCATGTAGTACGTAAAAAAATATGAATGTATTAGTTGGACCACTTTTTTCGCTTTGTGATGGATGGCGCTATAGTAGTCACAAACATACGCCTCACAATTTTAGACGAACTGTTGGTAACAGGTAGGTTTTTTAAATTAAAATACAGAACATAGGCACGTTTGAACATTTTATTTCTGTTTTTCCAATATGATACATGTACCTTTGTGAACTTATCATTTCTGAGAACGCATGCTGTTATCGTGTGATTACCTGTAAATACCACGTTAATGCAATAAATGCTCAAAATGATAACATCAATGCATTTGGCAATATGTGTAACGACATTCCTCTCAACAGCGAGTAGTTCGCCTTCCGTAATGTTCGGACATGCATTGACAATGCGCTGACGCATGTTGTCAGGGGTTCTTGATGGATCACGATAGGAAATATCCTTCAACTTTCCCCACAGAAAGAAATCCGGGGACGTCAGAACCGGTGAATGTGCGGGATGTGGTATGGTGCTTCAACGAGCAATCTACCCGTCATGAACTATGCTATTCAATACCGCTTAAACCGCACGCAAGCTACGTGCCGGACATCCATCATGTTGGAAGTACGTCGCCATTCTGTCATGCAGTGAAACATCTAGTAGTAACATCGTTAGAACTTTACGTAGGAAATCGGTATACATTGCACCATTTAGATTGCCATTGATAAAATGGGGGCCAATTATCGCTCCTCCCATAGTGCCGCACCAAACATTAGCCCGCCAAGGTCACTGATTTCCACTTGTCTCAGCCATCGTGGATTTTCCGTTGCCCAGTAGTGCATATTATGCCGGGTTACGTAACTGCTGTTAGTGACGCTTCGTCGCTAAATAGAACGCGTGAAAAAATGTGTCATCATCCTGCAATTTCTCTTGCTCCCAGTGGCATAACTGTACACGACGTTCAAAGTCGTCGCCATGCAATTCCTGGTGCATAGAAATATGGTACGGATGCAATCGATGTTGATGTAGCATTCTCAACACCGACGTTTTTGAGATTCCCGATTCTCGCGCAATTTGTCTGGTACTGATCTGCGGATTAGCCGCGACAGCAACTAAAACACCTACTTGGGCATCATCATTTGTTGCAGGTCGTGGTTGACGTTTCACATGTGGCTGAACACTTCCTGTTTCCTTAAATAACGTAACTATCCGGCGAACGGTCCGGACAATTGAATGATGTCGTCCAAGATACCGAGCAGCATACATAGCACACGCCCGTTGGGCATTTTGATCACAATATCCATATATCAACACGATATCGACCTTTTCCGCAATTGGTAACGGTCCATTTTAACATGGGTAATGTATCAAGAAGCAAATACCGTGATACCACGTAGTTATACGTTTGTGACTATTACAGTGCCATCAATCACAAAGAAAAAAACGTATTTCTTTGCGTACTACACGAATATGTGTTAAAAATAGGGGTTCCTATTAAAAAAAAAAAAAAAAAAAACGCAGTTGATATCCTTTTGACCTATGGCAGCAACATCTAGCTGCCCAACCTTAACGCCATCTGGTTTCTCACTTCTAGACGAGTTGCGTTCTTTATAGTTTTTTCGTTTGATGCTTATTTCGTAAGATATTTAGCCTGGTCACTATCAATGGACCACCCTGTACAATAAAGTAACTTAATATTTTGTAATTTCTAGTTTGGTGATCTTTCTGGCAGAGCAATGAAAGAACCCAAAGCTGTGGCCAAAGTATTTTCTCCTGTGCAGGTACATATTCTGGACTATATGTAACTGACACATAGCCATGAGCCCAAGACCTCGTCCCCATTCCCCAGCACACCCGTCCCGAATCCAACTCCACTCCTGATGTCATCCTCTCCTCCCCCAACCTCCTTGGCCACATATTGGTGGATGTCCTGGAGCCCATTGGTAGAGACCATCTCCCTGTCCTCCTCACCGTTTCAGATGGTCGTCGCCCCCACCCCGACCCTCGTAATGACCCTCCCTCGAAGTATGTCCATGATTATTCCCATGCCGACTGGAATGCCTACAGGGATACCCTCTCCACCCAGGTCGATAGCCACCCCTTCACCTACCACCACCCTGACGACGTTGCCCATGCCGCCTCCTTTCTCCAGCAGACCTTGTCTGAGGCCGTGGAGGCCCACGTCCCTACTGTCGCCGTCCACCCCCACCGTACTACCTTACCCCCACAAGCTGTCCCTTCCTCCGTGAATCCCGCCTTCTCTACCGTGCCTTCCTGCACACGCATCACCCGGACACACTATGTTGCCACCGGCAACTCCAGCGACACATCCGAAACTTGCTCGCGGCTAAGAAACGCCGGGACTGGCGACAGACATGCATCGGTTTAAATGCTACCCTACCTATAAACTCGTCTAAGTTCTGGTCAGCCTTCCGTCGCCTTACTGGAACTAAACCCTCCCCCTACTACCCTCTTCTCCATGATGATCACCGCTTCCCCTTAGGGGCCCTTAGTAAGGCCAATCACTTTGCCTCCAACCTCTCCGATGTCTTTTCCATCCCCGACGATCCCAGTTCGATTACTCCCTCTTCCCGGATGTCTGCGATTGAACTGACACCTCTGTCCCTCCCCTCGCACCTGGTTTCCAGTACTTGGACAACATTGCACACACGGAACTCAATGCCTCTATCACTACACAGGATCTCATTGCTACACTCCGCACAAAACGTAATACCACTCCTGGTCACTATCGTGTCACCTACCGTCACCTTCTTGAAGCTCCTGTCTCTTTCCTCTCCACCGTGGCCAGGCTCTACAATGTAGTCCTGTCCACTGGCTACTACCCCGACCTGTGGAAAACCTCCCGTATCCTGATGTTCCTTAAACCCAGTAAACCGCCGTCCGCCATCTCCTCCTACCATCCCATCAGCCTTACCTCGGTCTTCAGTAAGGTCCTGGAATCCATCCTCACCCAACGTATCCACTAGCATCTCCGCCAGCACCGCCTCCTTCCCATTACCCAGTGTGGCTTTCGGCCGTCCTTCTCTTCTGATGACCTTCTCCTTCACCTCACCCATCTCCTATCTGAACAGCTTAACTCCTGTCACTCTGAAATCTTCCTCTCCCTGGACCTTGAACATGCCTATGACTGCATATGGTATTCCGGTCTCCTCTCCAAGCTCCAAACCTTCGCCTTTCCCATTAACTACGTCCATCTGATCTGCTCCTTTGTCTCCCACCGTCCATCCTATGTCACCATCCATAACACAGATTCCTACACCTTTTTTCCCTCCGCCGGTGTGCCCCAAGGCTCCGTCCTCTCCCCCCTTCTGTACCTTTTGTATACGGCGGACATGCCGCCGCTGTCACCCCCCATCCACCTTCTCCACTTTGCCGATGACACCACCTTCCTTGCCCTTGCCCCAACCCTGCAGTGTTCCCAACACCTTCTCCAATCCCATCTTGACCGGTTCACCGCTTGGTGCAACCAGTGGTTGCTCAAGATCAATCCCTCCATAACCCAAGCGATCATTGTAGTCAAAACCACCCCTTCCTTCCACCTCCTCGATTTCTATCTAACCATCTATGGCCGTCCTATCGCCCTCTCCCCCACCCTTAAGTACCTTGGCGTCACCCTTGACTGTCGCCTCTCCTGGACCCTACATCTCCGGACAATCCAAGCCAAGGCATGCTCCCAACTCCGGCTCCTCAAGCTCTTCTCCGGCTATACGTGGGGGTCTGGACCCCTCCACCATACTCCACACCTATAAATCTCTCATCCGCCTTATCCTCTGTTACGCCCATCCAGCCTGGATCTCCACCCCCCCTCCCCTACCTTTTATAAATCCCTTCAGATACTTGAACGTCATGCTCTCCACCTCACGTATCGCATCCTTTTCCCTCCTCACGTGGATCCTGTACAACCTAATTCCGTTGCCCCACCTCCTCCTTTTCCTCGAACGGATATGGATCCTCTACACCTCCCGTAAACTCGATCCTCCTCACCTGCTCGTCTCACCCATCCTCTCCCACCCCTGCCCACTGCTGCGCCTGTATTCTCACATCCCACCCAGTCTCCATCTCTCCACCCTCCTTACCCTCTCCCAAGGTGGATTCCACCAGCTCCCCCTCCCTGATGATGCCCTCCTTCCCTCCATCTACCCCTCCTATCAACTTTGATCCCTCCCTCCCACTTCCTGTGTTTTTTCCTTTGGGCACCCTCCCTCCCTTCTCTCTCCTTTCCCCACATCCCCCCTTCCTCCACCCCTTTTCCCCCAGGCTTCCCCTCCCCCTTCCTCCCCCCCCCCCCTCCCCTGCCCTTGGTATCTCTGCTCTCCCCTCTCCCACCCCCTCCTCCTCTCTTGGCATGTCCCTGGACTCGTACACACTCAGTGGACATTCGCGCGTCGGAGATCATCGCCAACAGTGTCTCGTGTGTGTGCCTTCGTGTTTGTGTTTAGTGTTCTTTCGCCGTCACGCCACCACCCTTCACCTGTGCCGTCGCAGTTGTCCGTGTTTCGTGCGCCGTGTCAACTGGTTTTAGTGTTTTTTCTCGTCCAGCGTGAACAGCTTCGTGTATATTGTTTTCCGCGTCTGCAGTTTTTTTTTTTTACTCGCCATTTGTATTGTATCATCTGTACCTCCATTATGTTTTATATTGTATAACTCGCGGCTGAAGAGCAGCGTATTACGCTGCTGACAGCCGACCTTTGTACGAGGTGTTCAAAGTAACAATAAAGAAAAAAACCATGAGCCCAAAACTGTATAATAAATAATTAAAATATCGATTAAGTTACGTGGCAAATCGTATCTTCAGAGTTATGTCTGTTCTCTGTTTCTCGTAGGATACATCAGCAAGCATGTCAACTGCGTGTGTTAAAATTCTGTAGCACGGGCCGTCGTATATAAGTCAAAAAGTAACCCTACTAAAGCCGTGAAATTTATGTACTGCTACATTAAATGCAGAGCTACAATGAAGGTGAGAACCGAATGTCCCTTGTGGCTTACATATATGTTAAAACACTTTCATATTTGTTCACTAATATACTCAATACAGCCGTTCCAGCTACTGTAGACATAGGTCTTTCGGTGTTTAGAAGCAAAATAAACAACTAGATGACCTGGGATAGGACGTCTCTAATATTTTCCACATTAGATAGATATGTGTTGAAAACTGCGCTGTTTTACATCTGCCAACAAAAGGAAAAGAGATGATGAGACTTATAAAAGATGGAGGAAATCGAATTCATAATATGGTCAGCGCAGGTCAGGGACGGCCAATCGAGCCAAATTTTCCAGTTAATCACAGAGCAGAAATGCTGTGATATCGAGGAACACGCATAAAACAGCAGCGATCTATGCGCGGTGACTTTGCAGATACGATTTGCCACGTAACTGAATTGATATTTTAATTATTTGTTTTACCTGGAAAGTTAAAACGTCTGCATGTGGTGTCTAGTCACGTGGTTTTGGTAGATTAAGTTACTGCTATGTTAGGCTGACATTTTTATGCTCCACACAGTAATCTGGAGCATTTGCTTTAAAAAAGACTGATTTGAGAGAAATTAGTTTAAAATTTAAATTCTTTTTTCATTATCGTTTTAGCTTACATTGTGGATGTACTGTACTTGTCAGAACAAAAGACCATTGATACTCTCTGTACGACTGCAAAAACCGAAAGATGCAACCCTTAGATTCCATTATTAGTAACACTACAACTTAGAGTCTTAGACTATCAAGACGGCTATCTTACTGCGGTACTGTTTTTGGAGTACAGCCTATTATTGGACTTTATAAACTCCTCCTTCTGCAAAGCATAACGTAACCTTTTTTCTGTTTCCTATAGTGTTTTGCAGAAGGTTACATATAAAATCACGGATTTAATTCGTAAACACAGCATGGGTGCTAGTAACGACGTCGCATGGTGTTCAGCGATGAATCGCGGTTCCACACTACCATGGATGACCATCGTTAGTCAGTATGACTGTGACCTGGAAAGATGTTACATTCATCCAATGCTTTGTAGAGGCACAGCGGTGTTACACCTGGAATCATAGTGTTGGAAGGCATTGGGTATCAGTTCATGACACAGATGGCAGACATCGTGTGTTCTGTTACTTCTCATGCGACTGTATCACGGCGCCATTTATCAACAGGACAGCACTCGTCCACACAAGGGACTTACCTCTGTGAACTATCTTCCTGATGTTAAGATACTCCAGTGGCCAGCAGGATTCCAAGAACTGTTGCCAATGGAAGATGTGTGGGACACGCTCAGACGTCGTCTCAGTCCCAGGATATCGAGGACCAGTTACAACAGTGGTGGGCCAGCTCGCCTCAGAAGAGGATACGATGGCTTTATGTCACCTACCCAACCGAATAAGTACATGCTTCTAGTTCAGAGCGGGTACAACGTTGTACTGGTAAGTGACCTCACACTGACAAGTTCGTCGTTAATTTGACTCCAATCTGACTGAACTTACACCGTCTCAAACCTGAAATTTCATTTGGGTTCGTTCTCCCCTTCTGGATGCTTCCCGTGTCTTGATTTAACCCAAACACTTTAATTCACTGGCAGTGTGTCATTTTATGGCCATGGATGCATAAAGATACAGTTATGACTACAAGCCATTCAGAAAATTTTGTTCGATTCGACATCCCCTAGACTAATCTGAACATGTTGACAGATTGTTTCTCTCCAGCCTGTATATCGCACATACATTATTTTGCTACAACACAGAAGGAAGTGTACAACGATACGTTCCTCATAAATGGCACCGTGTGACATAACTTGCATGTAGGTGTGTTCCTACTTGACTCTGTAGCGGAAAGGTATAATTAGTAATCAAAAGTAGGATGTGAAAATTGTAAGGCAAAGTGTTAAGTTATTTTGCTTAAATCAAATCAGTTGTCAAGAAACTGATTTTATAAATGACGAAAATGTCAACAGTTTTATTATTCATAAGACAGGTGCTCACCCTTCTATCCACTTTTAAAATAGGAAAATATTCAGTGTCTGATTACTTTCAGAACTTTTTAGAGATGTAAAACCTCAGTTAACACCCTGTCGATACTCTGGAGGTAGGGAAGTGTGTCGCGTACGAAGCAGAAATTTTTCCATGCAAATTTGCGTCCCTCCTCTCTGCCTTTGCATGCGACCTATCCTGGTGGTTTTCCACTCCCTGCATGAAGATATGGGGTGCAGGTCGGAGGGGTAAGGAGGACATTCTAATCAAATCAGGGTGGCAGGTGCTGGTACGATCTCCCATGCCCATTAACAATATGAGCAATGAGATATCTTGAGAGAAAGCACACAGTACAAGAAGTAACTCGATCGGCTTACAGCATGATCTATATGTATTCTGTTACAATATCAGGTCATTTGCAAGCTGGAAAGAGAGCGTCAAGAGATGTTTTGTGCCCTATGTCATCTCAGTAGTACCATTATTTGATGCTCTACCGCCTGTCATTGTGTTGCTACATGGTGTCGCACAATGTGATGTTTCCGCAGCCAACTACACGGTGGTAGCCTGCTTCCCGTCATAACAACCGGTCTGAAGGTAGTATCAATGCTCCCACCTTAACTGGTAGCAGAATGACTCTGGTGTTCTGTGCACACTCCACTCAAGTCATCGGTCGAATCTAATCCAGTGTCAAAGACGAGACGTAGCCGCTGATATACGATTTGTCGGCCTCCGCTGACAGTTCCAGGCTACCATCTGGATTCGCCAAGCTCAGGTCATACAGCGGCTGTCTTCGCCTGAAATGGTTCAAATGGCTCTTAGCACTATGGAACTTAACATTTGAATCTGAGGCCTGTGTGGCCGAGCGGTTCTAGGCGCTTCAGTCTGGAACCGCGAGACCGCTATGGTTGCAGGTTCGAATCCTGCCTCGGGCATGGATGTGTGTGATGTCCTTAGGTTACTTAGGATTAAGCAGTTCTAAGTGCTAGGAGACTGATGACCTCATATGTTAAGTCCCATAGTGCTCAGAGCCATTTGAACCTTTTTTTTGTCATCAGTCCCCTAGACTTAAACCTAACTAACCTAAGGACATCACACACATCCACATCCGAGGCAGGATTCGAACCTGAGACCCTAGCAGCAGCGCGGTTCTGGATTGAAGTGCCTATAACCGCTCGGTCATAGCGGTCGGCTCACCTGAAATCCTGCCAGTCTTCAGAGGAACCTTGGTTTAACTTGGGACGTGCACGCTTACCGCCAGAGTCAGTCGATACCCTCTGCCTGGCTTGGCCTCACGCCAACAAGGTCAGGAAACGGGTTTGTGCAGCTTTGTGATTTCTAACGAGAGGCAGCTTTCGTAAAAATAAGCAACGAAATACGAACGGTCGGGATGAAATTACATCGAAAGCAAACCTGATTCCAGGTTGAAGCCTCACACACTAGTCATTCGAACCGGACTACTTGTTATAGTTCGCTGACTTTTTACAGTTCGCTGACTGTAGCGTCTTTAAAAAGATACTGTGTTATCAGTCCTGACACAAGATATAGAGAATGGTTGTGACAGCTGTACCCTGTGGGAGATACTCCGCAATCTCTTATGGAACACGACCATGATACACGCAGCACCACGAAAGATGCCGATAAATTTTGGTTTTTTATTCGCCATACTTATCGTTTCATGATAAATTTGCTTATTACTGCACATGGCGTTTCCTAGATGGATCTTCCGTGTTGAAAGGGTGCCGTCCTTTTACATTTGTGTGAGAGAGATGTGATTACATTACCAAAGTCTATAAAAGAAGAAAACTACAAATAATTATTTTGCGTTACTATGCGTATCAGCATGCATTAAAGGAAAAGCATGTAGTATTACCTACCATAAAATTAATGTAACATGGTGCGCAGTCAAAAATAATAAGCAAGTAGCAAACAAGATTTGTCAAACATGTAGTACATATGAGACTTTCTCTTACACATATCATGATATAATCGCTCATAATTACCGGTAGCACTTAACACTCTCGCAGACCTCTCCTTGCTGACCGAGATCAAGTGCCAATCATTTACCAAAACTTGAACTATCTTGTTACAGGTACATGAGCGTCACTAGTACTATTGCTGCCATCGCGGAAACATCTGAGCGCGCATATACCAAGTCATAGTAAAACCTACAAACAATCCTGCAATTGTGGTATAATGTTTGCAGCTACTGAGATTTGACAGAGCATGATACTGCTATATTATCCCACATACACTACCATTAGTGACCAACGATCCAAAATGTGCTCACTGCTTACATTATAAATTACAAACTATAAGCATTTGTGCTAAGGAGTTTAGGTTGGTGGCTGCTATTCACAGGTGGAAGCAGAAATTACTATTGCATAATTGTGTGTTTTCGTTCAACATTTTCATTCATCTCTATTTCATCTAAATTCGGTAGCAACCGGCACCATCAATAATTTTTCATGTTGTACCACGATATATAACGAAGTGTCTTTTGGTTTTAATAATCCGTGCTTGCTGCCTGCCTATCAGTTTTGACTCTGCTTAATGAGCTATTAATTTTAAGGCACTTTACTCTATATAGTAATATAGACGTCATCCATTACATGTATGTTATTATGTTTAATAACACGAAGTAGTAGTATTATCCTTCGCCTCTTTCCAGAACCTGACAACAGGCTCACGTCGCCCGGAATCAAGATCTGTTAAATAAATCACACATTAAGACAACTGTTGCGCCATAATATCTGTAGTGATTCGTGATACAGCTGTAGTATAGCTCACGAGCTGCATTATTGTAATTTAAATAAGTCACGTGCGAGATTATACAGGGTGCTACATAAAGGTACGGCCAAACAATTTCAGGAAACATTCCTCGCACACAAATAAAGAAAAGATGTTATGTGGACATGTGTCCAGAAACGCTTAATTTACATGTTAGAGCTCATTTTAGTTTCGTCAGTATGTACTGTACTTCCTCGATTCACCGACAGTTGGCCCAATTGAAGGAAGGTAATGTTGACTTCGGTGCTTGTGTTGACATGCGACTCATTGCTCTACAGTACTAGCATGAAGCACACCAGTACGTAGCATCAACAGGTTAGTGTTCATCACGAACGTGGTTTTGCAGTCAGTGCAATGTTTACAAATGCGGAGTTTACAGATGCCCATTTGATGTATGGATTAGCACGGGGCAATTGCCGTGGTTTGTATCGAGACAGATTTCCAGAACGAAGGTGACCCGACAGGAAGACGTTCGAAGCAATTGATCGGCGTCTTAGGGAGCACAGAACATTCCAGCCTATGACTCGCGACTGGGGAAGACCTAGAACGACGAGGAAACCTACGATGGACGAGGCAGTTCTTCGTGCAGTTGACGATAATCGTAATGCCAGCGTCAGAGAAGTTGCTGCTGTACAAGGTAACGTTGATTTTTATTTGCCGGTTTACAGAGCACGGTGAAAGTGAACCAGAGATATTATTGTACCATGTAGTATAACTTCTTTCACATTATTAATTGTTTATGCACATTATCCGTGAGTGTGCGACAACACTGGAAACAATAAATTACGAATGTTGTCAGTGACGAAGCGGTATGTCAAAAACCCAGCATGAAACATTATGAGTATATACCGGCTCCTTTCAGAATGTAGCCACATGTACTAGCTAATTTTAAACATATTCAAACATATTCTTCTTGTGAAGGGTAAACACTAAAAAACTAAATTCATATGAATGATATTTATACACGCAACGAGTACAAATTTACTAATTATGTATTCTGAACAACTTGGACGTTTACATTGGTACTGGGCTGAGGGGAGGCTGTTCATACCTACGTCTTGTATAACCATTGTTCCTATATCCATCTTTATTTGGTGTGATAACCACATATCAGTGATTATGTATAATCACTTTGTGTATAGTCGCACCACATATGAACAATTATAATATTTACATGACCCTAGGCTGCCAAGTGAAGGAGTGAATGTCGTATGCAGTGCACGAGATACCTGTGAACGCTAATTTCCTACTGTCCCTGTCGCTATGCACTATAACGGATAAACTAAATTTGTTGTGAGTAAAAGGTACAGTAAATAAACATGTGTGGAACGTAACAGTTTCTAGTGAAGAGGGTACATACTGTCTTATCCACTCATCTGGTATTTAATGTTAACTGGAGCCACTGAAGGAAATGTTATCACCTTATTTTGTCCCTGTTTTCAGTTTTACTATTTTATTCAAGCGAATACCATCTCATGAATAGTTGCCCCTCTAGGTGTCATGAATGTTTTTATTGCACAGTTAAGTGTGCCATTACTCTAATAGAGCTAGGTCTCTTTCAGTGGACCTACTGTGTATTATCATATGCAGGCCACTATTTTTTTTTTTTTTCAAATTAGTGCAGTGAAGTTATTTCTTTGGCTTCCCGTTTTAAGCGAGAATTTTACACAGATACCTTTCATAATAACAAAGAAATTTTTCAGAAAATGTGGAGGTATGAGAAAAGTGGGTACAATGATTGCAAACAATCGTTTTTCGTTGATTAGTTCGACTGTGTCGATTACTTCATTGGTATCGGTCACTTCACCTCAGTGTATCACTTGAATTAACCAAAAAAAAGTGGATTGGTTGATAAGTGTCAGACTACCACTCCAGACATTCCACTTCAGAGTTCATTCCTCAGTCACAACCAAGCAGTCAAAGTTATATGTCCCTCCATGATTGTTACCATCCGGGTTAAAGACAGTTGTACTCTTGTCTCTTTTCGTTTTTGTACCAATAAATGGGTTCATAGATTTGCGATGGAATATGTCTATGTTGCCTTTGAGTGTGGTACGTGTTTTTATGTTAGAAGACAGGTTAGTCGTGTTGAGAGAGACCTGGCAACAACTAGTGGATGACACATTTAGGAGATGGTCTCGCTGCTGCAATTGAACTTTCCGAATAATTGGGATATTTAGTTGCTGAAACTGAGTTTTGTATTGTTACAAACGCATACTTATCTCACGCTCTGTAATACTTCGCAGATACATACTACTGATGAAACCTGATTATAAAATTATAACATAAAATATGTCAGAGAGTTTAAAAATGCAGTTGAATGCATGTGGCAAAAGGACAAAGCAATCTGACGCCCTTAGGTTTACCGCGCTTGTATGTGGTGTTATAGAAACTCGTGGCTGAATGTGTTTTTATAGAAACTGAGATGCATCAACATTCATCACGAAATACGGAGCTCATTATAACGCTGTAAGCTATTTGTTCTTACAGTTGTAATATTTATTTCTATACGACGCTACGTGAGTTTGTTCGGCTGGAAAGCTTGTAGTAATAAAGTCATACGCCCGAAAATGGGCAGTTGTCTTATGATCCTTCACTAACACAACATATTTACCCATATTCACAGGTAAGTTACTTTATGCAGTTCAATGGATATGCATACTGACGTAGTACTTGTTTTAATACGAAATTTTCTCTCGATACACACACACAACGCACCTGAAGTTAGTACTGACTTGGTTCAAATCAAACAGAGCCATAAATGCTCCCCCAGTTGCTTAGGACTCTGTTCTGTGTTCAACTACAAGAGCTGAAACGGTCATCTCACTCACTCACTCTCAGAATTCAATTGCATTACTCGTGATTTGTTCAGTAAGATATTATTTGTTCAAGAAATAGAGATGTTGCTGTCAATGGATTCTGTTTACTTAAAACCAGGTGTATATGTCACAGAAAACATCTTAGGTATCCCCTCTGAAGCCAGTCTCATCAGTTTCAAATTAACCTAATACAAAGAAAATTACTGTACCATTCGGTTAATAATACACTTTTTTACTATGGTATCCCAGTATTTAGGTACGAAATACAACTGCAAAGGACGTGGAGAATGAAGAAATTTAAATACATTTAATGAGAATCGAAAAAGGTTTGAATGTAATTACGCGGTGCGTTAGGAGGGAAGCAAGAACATTTTTTTATGTTCATCACTTACAATACTCAGTCTGAACTGTGTCTTCATACAATGTGGTTAAATGATGTATTCATGTGTGAAACTTCACACTATGTGTCATATACAGTTATGGTACAATTTTACTATCGCTTAAATGTGGGCTGTTTATGTGCTAATGCGTTGTTTTTCATGTTATGCTTCCAATTAACAGCGCTACGACATATCGTAACAAGTATTGTAGAGTGTCAGTCAGAAAAGAGAAAGTGCATTCTTAGTGGCATGACCAGCTTTACCGACAGTGAATAGCTTCTAATCTTCTTTAAAATTACGAAGAATGGCGAAGAATGAATAGGAGACGTTGACAATCTGTAAAAAAAACAGGAGAAGAAGTTATAAACATCAGGTACAGTATCGTTTATTAATTACTATGACATTGTACTCATATTTTGCCTCTCCTTTTTATTAAAAGATAAGTGATTAATAATTAAATGATAATGAACTATAAAATATGAGAAAAGGTAGTCATCTAATAACAGATTCGTGGATATTTAATTGTTGATACACCTACACACATTCGCCGTATTTAGAGCAATGGAGGTGGATTACACAAAAGTTCGTTACTTTTACGGACAGTATTTCAGAAATAAATACCCTTCGTGAACTTGTACTACCATTTTTAACGTCACGCCGACGATAATGTCATCTGAAGAAAGGAAAGAATATCAGGATTCAGCGTCACGCCGACGGTTATGTCATTAGAGACTGAGCACACAAACTTGGAATGTGGAAGTAGGGTGAAGGAAGTAGGCCGTCCTTTTCAGAGGAACCATACCGGAATTTGCGTTAAGCGGTTTCGGGAAAGCGTGGGAAACCTAAGTCTGGATGGCCTGAAGAAGATTTGAATCACCACCCTCCTGTCTAGTGTCTTCTGTCTGACCAGGAGCCCCTGGCACTTCGCTCGATACTATTAACATTCAAAACCTCGTATCACATCAGTTATACAGTGTGTTTCAAGATTTTGAGTTTAAAAGCGGTGTGATGTAATATTTCGCTGTATTTGGCTTTGTTCGTTGATGTACTTGCTGTGGCCACCCGGTTCATATACATCGTAGCGCCTACTGCAACGGCGTCCCACTTCCCGTCCAACCAACACGGGATGACTGCATCAGAGGCCGTATGTTCAGCAGGAAAACGTACGTCGTCTGTGTTGTAAACACAAATAATTACCGGCGGGCACAACACAACACATCACTAGGTCTCCATCAACAACCACCAGGTCCGCTATCCGATATTCGGAGCCTGCAGAACAGCTTCACCAGATGTCCCAGCTAGCCCAACAACTACTTTGATACGGCAGGCACGTGATCGGAAATCGTTCCGGCAGGGACCTCTGCCAACGGAAGTTATAAGGAGGTGCACTGCCGGAAAAAGGCAGTTCGACGCACCACGTGGATGGATACAGAGCAGCCACAGCCAGAGGCCTGGCCTATCTCTTGCCTGGTACAGTCGACGAATCTCTTGGCATTGTACAGTTATTGATTGTGTTGGTTCCCCGTGGAGAGTCGGGTCTTTTATATTTTATCATTATTGTTTGGTATTGTGTCGATCCGCTGTTGGGATCGAGTCTGTCGTTCGTTTGGAGACTGTATTAGTGTTTCGTTTTGTTGAGTCCAATAAATTGGTTTCGGACTTGCGTTTCCCGCATTTGTATTCTACTAGCGCAAATACTTTAGTACTCTTTTTCCTTCTCTCTCTAAACAATCTCGTACTACGGCTACAAGCAAATTTATGAACGATCGCATGTGAAGTCATACAAGTCAGAGGTAATGAACATAATTCACAAGTAATTCTACTGAAAGTATGGAGAAGCGTCGCTAGGTGTTAGTGATATTCCAAAATACTGAATCCTGTAATCATTGTATACAGCAAAAATAACTTCACGTTTAAGGGATGTCAAGAAATACACAGTTCACGCAATGCTTGATATGTCTCATAAACGAGTTTACTTATATTCATGAACTTAGACGATCATTAGAATGAGGAAGTCGATAATTATAACATAAACTTTCTTCTAATTTACTCATTTCTAATACGGTTTTTGGGGGAATACTTATCAAAACCTCTCTCGGTGGTCTATAAGTGTAAGGCAACCATCATTTTCAGATTACACTTGATTTCATTATTTTCCAGATCGACATTTTGTATTGCTCCTGCAGAAATCAGTAGCATTCAATAAGCTCAGACAGTACAGCAGAGTGAATACCAGGGAGTAACGTTTCGTTGGCCATATTGGCTGAGGTCGCCCCTGGACCATCTGGAGTTGCCGGTAGACGGTGGACTGAAGCGCTGAGATTAGCTAGCTGTGGCAAAGACAGTTACGGCAGCGAAACGATACGCAGTGAAACTACAGCCACCCTGGCACGAACCATTTGAATTTCCTTAATAAATATTTACTAATAACAGCTATTTTTGACTATTTCTGTTAGGTTAGGTCAATTGGTCAAAAACAATTTCTTGCAACAACATTAAGACCCTAGACAGTAGTCATTTCAAAAAGCAGATGAACTTTTTTTACGTTAGCGAAGCAAAAAAATGGTTCAAATGGCTCTGAGCACTGTGGGACTTGACATCTGAGGTCATCAGTCCCCTAGAACTTAGAACAAACCTAACTAACCTAAGGACATCACACACATCCATGCCCGAGGCAGGATTCGAACCTGCGACCGCAGCAGTCGCGCGGTTCCGGACTACAGCGCCTAGAACCGCATGGCCACCGTGGCCGGCTTAGCGAAGCAGTAAGAGTGGTTAAGATCTCCCACAACTGGAAGTACGAGATCTAGAGAGCGCGCCACAGTAGCCAGTTTGCGATGTGATGCCTTTCGATGTAGTTCTGTCGCAAAACCTTGGTATTAGTCACTGCTATATGAATGCGTCCCAAGGAACAGACACGACGCATTCGCGTAAGTGATTCAGCTAGATGGTCAATGGATCCACCCACATCAGTGCTGTTGCACAAGTACCTCCGACGACCTGCCGACGCTCCAGGCAAATGCCGGGATGGTTCCTTTGAAAGGGCACGGCCGACTTCATTCCCCATCCTTCCCTAATCCGATTAGAACGATGACCCCGCAGTTTGGTCTCTTCCCCCAAACAACCAACCAACCAACATCCTGCCGAAATCTCAAAGTAGCGACCGTGGAGGAGATGGACAGGGCTGCGGACATGTGGCACTAGGTGGAGCTGTGTGCTGAGATAGTCCGCACAGCTGCGATAACAATGTGTCCTGGGTGGCCCAGTGTTTAACGCTCCAGCCTACTAAACAGGAAATTCCGGTTACGAATCGCAGTCCCGCACCCGTTTCCACTCTTCGCCACTGATACATGTAACGTCCCGATGCAGCTATCAGTCATTATTTTCCTTTCCTTTCTCCCTCTTCCAGCTTCATTTTAAATTAAAAATGGCTAGTTTGAGTCAATAAGTATTATATTGTTTCATTTATTATGAAATTACGGTGTTTCCGTAAATAAACACATCTTAAGGGTTTCCACCAACATTGTTTCAAATAAAATACCTTCCCCTTTCATCACTTAGAAATGACAGAACATATAATTGCACTTTCGGGAGAATCCGATGACGCTAATACTGCTCCTGCGAATGACATCAATTTGTAGGGTTTTGTGGCAAAACAGGTGGGAGGAAATCTTACGCGACGACTCAGAAGGATAATCCAAAGACGGGTTGGCCTGATCTTTGTAAGTGTTGGATGGAAAAGCACAGCAAACCATACTGCACTCCTCATGCACCATATTTTACAAGTTTTCTGACTAAAGTGACTGAATCTTACATAACCAGATCTGTTTTACGCACAGGTTGGTTTGAAACAACAGGTGTCTTCCTAAATGCACCAAAGCATCGATTGTACATATAAGTTTTGCTAAATTTTGCCCATCTTCCGTTCGCCAGTCACCGCCTGCACTAAAACGGCGTTGTAGTGCCTATAAATAGAAATAATGCTCATCTATGTGCTCGAGTTTGGTAGCGTCCGCTAGTACCTTCTAGTTAAAACTTATTCCAAGCGATTTCATTCCTACATCACATTAATTAATAGAAAAGGAGGTTGATCAAAAATCTACGGGTGTAACCTACCGAAACAAAATGGTAAGTTAGATTATTAGAAATCCATACGACTATATCGAGGTGAACAAAACTCTCCCTGACCTCTTTTAAATGAACAGTCTGACCAGCTGTTTTGCAGAACCAGATAATTTAGCGCCCTTTTACGAGATGAAAATAAAGTTCGCATTTTAACTAGTTCGTCGAAATAGGCTACTAAGATGCAGTACATTCCAGGCCCAGAACAAGCATTGTTGGAGAACACCTATAAATTCCTTTGCAGTGGCATTAATTAATATTTTCACTCATTTTATGCTTGTTTGTTGTATACATGCGGTTTAGATATTTTGTACTGTAAACTACGAATATGAGTATTAGAAGCAAAAACAGAATTATAAAAGTATACTATTATTACTGTAGAACCGATTATCGTAACAGACCTATAATGACACTGGTGTGGTATGGCTGGCGTCACATCCCTATACCTTCTCTGTTCTGATATAACCTTTAGGAAACCAGACACCTTCCATCATGCTGCTAATGGTCGACAGTCACACAGTGAATTGCACAAAGAAATCACGTCTTGTCTACCTCTTCCGTAAATTTGTTAAATGCGGAACTACAATGACTTTTAACTTAACTCATTCATTTTAACATGGACCCCAAACGTACATTGTCCGAAATTTCTCCCTCAAATTAAGGCCTATTTTTGATACTAGTAGAATCCTCTTATCCCGAAATGCTCTTTTTACCAGACCTAGTCTGCTTTTGATGTCCTTCTTGCTCCGCCCGCCATTGGTTATTTTCCTGCCTAGGTAGCAGAATTTCTTAACTACAGCCACTTGCCCCATTGCTGTATAATATCTATACCAATGACCAACCGATCAGCATGGACGCTCGCTCCTTCATCTATGCAGGCGATACAGTCGTTGCCACCCAGGGAAAACCTTTGAAGAGGTAGAAAGTAAATTAACTTTAGCGATTGAAAAGCTGGGTGACTATTGTGATAATAACCACCTCAATCCAAACCCAGCAAAAACCCAGGTCTGTGCTTTTCACCTACGTAATAAGGAAGCAAGGAGGAAACTCAACATAATCTGGAAGGGACAACATCTATCTCACCGCGACACACCAAAATATCTTGGGATTAAACTTGACCGTGCTCTCACCTACAAGGAACACTGTTTGACCACAAAGATGAAAGTGAGTGCCAGGAACAACATCATCCGCAAGCTAACAAATAGCAGATGGGGAGCGCAACCTACAGTTCTCCGCACGTCAGCTTTAGCTTTATGTTTCTCCACTGCGGAGTACTCGGCACCCGTTTGGCAAAATTCCACCCACGCTGAACAAGTAAATATAGCATTGAGTGAGACTGGACGCATCGTGACAGGATGCCTCCGCCCAACTCCCACAAAGCAGCTGTACCACCTCATGGGCATAGCCCCGCCAGACATCAGAAGAAGGACTGCCGCAGAAATCGAGAAACATAAACAGGAGACAGATCCCAGGCATCCAATGTTCGGATACAATCTTCAACCTCGCCGACTTAAATCAAGGAAGAGTTTCCTACGAACAACTGAAGCAACTCTTTTATCGCCTAGAGCACGACGAGAAGTGCTGTGGTACAATGTGGACCCAGGAAGACCAGGGAATAGCCCCAGGGAAGAACCCACAGCTGGCTCTGAACTCCCATATACGACCTGGAAAGCCCTGAATAGACTACGAACAGGCGTATCAAGATGCAGAGCAAACTTGGAAAAATGGGGCTACATCAGTGCAGACGAGCCCTGCGAGTGTGGAGAACAGCAAGACCCACAACACCTACTGGTCTGCAGGAGAGTAAACAATCCGTGTTCGACTCAAGACCTATTTGAAGCAAATGACAAGGCTATTCAAGCTGCAGTGTATTGGGCTTCACGTGGGATATGAAAATCGCTCTGTTTCGCATCCTTAGCGCTTATCATTATATGTTACATACTTTTCTATATTATTGTAGTTAATTTACCTTATAACCATGTATTACTGCATTATAACTGCTTCTCTTGCATTGTAATATAATTTTTTTTGCAAAATGGTGATGTCTTGGATACGATAAATAAACCCCCCTGTTTTTTGTCAATGTGTGCTGAACGCTAATTGAAAGTGGCAGAAGATTCCAAGTTATCGTGTATTATTTGCAAATATGTTCTACCTGGACATTGCTCATCTAGATATATGATAGATTTTTTTTATTTGTTTGTTTACCTTCTTCTGGAGCCTCCTCTCATTGTGGTCTTCCTAGAGAAAAAGATCTGCTTTCTTTTGAAAACCCGAGATGTGGAATTTATGTCCCTTAAGTTCTACATTCATAAAAAATAAAGAAAAAATAAAAAGGCATAAAAATAAAATAAGAATTTATCCTAGTACCATGTCCATATGAGGGAGCAGCACAGTAACCGGGTACTGGGTATGAGACAAGAGGGATGGGGGATGTGAAGCATTGTGGCCAGGCCTTCGGATTCTACTCCTGTGCATTTTGTCTCCACCAGCCTGAAGGTGACTGTGACTATTCTATAATGTAATGCAAAACAAAAAAAAAGACTACCCATGTGGTCTAAAAAGAGCAGTGGTTAGGTAACTTTTTTCTCTTTGCCTTTGAGAAAAAGTAGTATAGCTGCCAAGACATTAAACTGGAAAACCGCTGGTCCATGTTAGACTCTTGATCCACAGTATTTCATTTGATATTTCTTTCGTTGTAAGAAAAAATGGGGTTTCGTCATTGATTAGTAATCAAAACGTCCGCGGTCCTGGATTCGAACATCATCATCACTTAAATTTTGAACCACGTCATCATGGTGGCAGCCGAAGACTTCTGGTGTATGAAGTAACCCTCACTCTGACAATGCCCTTGTAAAAGAGAGCGCAGGAGTGGACAGAGGTTCAGGACACTCTTTTGCCTTTAGGGTGGGAAACTTCTCTTAAAGGGGAAATACCAGCAATGATAAAAAACAATGGAAGGTGACAGCTTGAATGAATGTTAATTTCGCACCTTACATGAGATCTTATACATCATAACAAGTAGATGGATATGTCACCTGACATACTTCAGCGACAGTGAACAGATTTCCCTATCAAAATGTACAGTATTTAATGCAAAGGGATGTTGATTTTAACACACCAAACCCAAATCCTTAATGTCAATGAGCAAAAGGTGAAAAAAGCTGCTGGAAAAAATGCATTAGTTTTAGGGCAGACTCGAGTTGCGCCATCGCGGCCCACATACACCGAATGGCTTCTAACAGGGATTGGTCACCTGCAGCGAGAGAGACCACGAACGCACCAGACGGTATATTAAGGGGATCAGGTAGCTGCCCAGCACTGTCTGTGAAGTAGAAATTCATTAGGAAACTGCATTGGGGAATTTCCAGATGGATACAAGCAGGCGAGCGACGTAGTTGCTCACGTGAAAGACCCGTGGTGCTCTTGTGTGCGTGTAACTTTTAGGCGTCATGAGCGAGCACAAAATATCAGATTGGCAGAAATAAATCAGAAGGAGTAAAAGTGGCGATATTTCGACCCAGTTTAAAGGCAGGAACTTTGCGATTGGTGGGGTAGTTTCCACAAGATGAAAGGAACGCTCCCAATGGTCTGAAAATGCCGTGACGTGAAGCACGAAAGGACTCAGGGGCGGGGGACAGTTTGCTACGAAAGACACCATACGATAAACTTCGGGGACTCTCCTCAGAACCAGCGTCAAGTGTAGAACAGAGCGCATCACGCAGCCATGCTTCCGTCAGCACGTCGCTGTCACTGGCAGAGGCGTAAAACTGTTGGATCACCAACGTCCACTGTGAACATAAGCAACCTAGAGTAATCTTTTGCTCATCTCATCACAAAAACTAACCATCCTCTGTAGACTTCATTGTCATCCTAAATAGTACTGAACTTAGAACCGGAATCGGATGATTTGTCGTAATACTGACCACCTCAGACAGTGCTTCACTGTCTAGAAGTGAGAAAAATCTTATTGGGAACCTTTTACTTAAATTTGATTTTGTGGTGTTCAGTGTTATTTATGCTAAGCAGGACTTAACACGTTATCTTGACAACTATTCTGAAATTGTCATGTCACAATCTATGTAAACCCATTACCTTCTATGACAACAATAGAGAAATTAAACAAATTTTACAGGTGAACACCGATGTAATCTGTCATAGAATAAAGGTCCACTCTGAACCTCATTAATGTTCTAGCGATGCTAACACACCCACAGGGTGTGTTTGCTGGTGTCTGACGAATGTGAAAAGGAGTGGAGTGTCAGAACATGGTGATGCAGAAGTCAATGGAAACCACTACACTAAAGACACATAATGTTTATCCTCAGGACACAGCCTGTGACTGAACATCCAGTGGTAAAAGATTCCGAACTAATCCCCCATTCGTATTGTCGGGAGAGGACTGGCAAGAGGGAGGTGACTATGAGAAAAAGACTCAGTAGTCAACGAGAGGATAACGTTCTGCAAGTCGGGGCCCGGAATGTCAGAAGTTTAAATATGGTAGGGAAGACAGAAAATCTGAAAAGGAAAATGCAAAGGCTCAATCTAGATGTAGTGCGGGTCAGTGAAGTGATTTGGATGGAATGCAAAGTTTTCTGGTCAGGTAGGTCTAACGTAATATCAACAGAAGTAGAAAATGGTATAATGGGAGTAGTATTCGTTACGAATAGAAAGGTAGGGCAAAGAGTGTGCTCAGTGACAGCATTGTTCTTGTCAGAATCGACAGCAAACTAACACGGACAACGATAGTTCTGGTACACATGCCGCCGTCGCAAACTAAAGATAAAGAGTGAGAGAAAGGATATGAGAATATTGAAATGGTAATACAGTGCATAAAGGGAGATGAAAATGTAACAGAGTATGCGGATATAGAGGAAAGAGTAGAAGATACCGTTAAGGGTGAATATGGGCTTGATATTAGGAATAAGAGAGGAGAAACACTAATTGAGTTCTGCAATAAATTTCACCTGGTAATAATGAATGCTCTGTTCAAGATTCACAAGAGGAAGAAATGTGGTTGGAAAGGCCGGCAGATTCAGGAAGATTTCAGGTGGAACACGTCATAGTCAGACAGAGATTTCGAAATCAGCTACTGGACTGCAAAGCGTAAACAGGGGAGATACAGACTCAGAACACAATTTAACAGTGATGAACAATGGACGTTAAAGAGACTAATCAGGTAGAATCGACGCTCAAAGTAGTGGTACACTGAGGTACTACGGACTGAAGAGATGCGCTAGAAGTTCTCTGATCGAGCGATAAGGGATAACCAATTAGGCAGTTCCACTGAAGAGGAATGCACGTTCCTAGATAGGGCAATCACAAAAGTTGGGAAGAGAAACATATGTACAACGAAAGTAGCATCGTGGGTAAAAGAAGAAATACTTTGGGTGATTGACGAAAGAAGAAAGCACAAAAAAGCTCACCAAGCTAAGGTGAAATGGCAGCAAGAAAAATATAAAGAAATTGAAGACTGCATGAGCCGAGTTGGGCGAGAGTTTTCGCACAATCGCCTTAACAGCTGATGCATCCAAGTTGCTGACAAGAATAATATACAGAAGAAAAGAAAATGTTATTGAAGATGTGTTGGATTACGATCAGTTTGGCTTTAGGAAAGGTAAACGTGCCAGAGAAGCAATTCTGACGTTGCGGTTCATAATGGAAGCAGAGCCAAGAGTGAACATTAAGAGTGGAAGATCAAGAATGATCTGCTCGGATTATAACAGGGTGGAAGAGAATGATGCAGTCTTTCGCCCCATCTGTTCAGTCTACATATCCTAGGACCAATGACTGAAATAAATAAAATGATACAAGTGTGGAAGTGAAGTTTATGGTGGAAAGATATCAAAAATAAGATTCTCTGATGCCATTGCTGTTCTCAATGAAAGTGAAGATGAGTTACAGGATCTGCTGAATAGAATGAACAGTCTAATGAGTATGGATTGAGAGTAAATCGAAGGAAGACGAAAGTAACGAGAAGTATCAGAAATGAGAACAGCGAGAAGCTGCACGTCAAGATTGGTAATAACGAAGCAGGTGAAATAAGGTATTCTGCCGCCTGGGCACCATGGGCGTAACAAGGAGGACATAGAAAGCAGACTAGCACTGGCGAAAAGGTCATTTCTTACCAAAAGAAGTCTACTAGTATCAAATGCATTCCGTAATTTGAGGAAGAAATTTATGAAAATGTACGTTTGGAGCACGCTATTGTATGGTAGTGGAACACAAAATGTGGGAATACAGGAACAAAAGAGAGCCGAAGCATTTGAGATGTGGTGCTATGGAAGAATGTTGAAAATCAGGTAGACTCATAAGAGATATTTATGGAAAACGCTGACAGGAAGAAGGGGTAGGATGGTAGGACATCTTCTAAGACATCACGGAATACCTTCAGTGGTACTAGAGGAATACATGTAGCAAATAATTGAGGACGTAGGTTGCAAGTGCTACTCTGAGATAAAGAGGTTGACAAAGGCTGAGGAATTCGTGGCCGGCCGCATCAAACCAGTCTGAACACTGGTTACACAAAATGGTACACTCAAAAGAAAACGAGACACATGGAGAAAATGTAAGTACACTGTTCATTGTTTCAAAATTAATTAATACATTTATCTGATTGTGACACAATAATGCAAGTGCCTTCCTGGAAAATTTTTGTGGTTGCCTACTGAAATTTGACTGCACCCAGTCGTGCACCTTTTCCTTTGAGGCAACACGACGGCCGCGTCTTTCTTTAGAACTACACCGAGCGGATTGGCCGTGTGGTTTATGGTGCCATGTTACGGATTGCGCGGCCTCTCCCGCTGGAGGTTCTACTCCTCCCTCGGGCATGGGTGTGTGTGTAAGTTAGTTTAAGTAGTGTGTAAGACTAGGGACCGATGACCTCAGCTGTTTGGTCCCTTAGGAATTCACACACTTTTCTTTTAGAGCTCCCAAAATATGGATATCGTATGGGGAGGAACCCGGACTGTATGGAGCATGTGTAAAGGCTATCCAGTGAAATTTCTGCAACGTAGTCGAAACAACCGTGGCAACGTGTGTGTCCCGCAGCGTAGAAAAAGAAACGCCTGCACAGTGGACATCCTCAAACAGAAAGAAATGTAGGGATGTAACGGTGAAGAGTGTATGTTAAGAAAGTGTGAAGTTGCTATCCTCACCGACACGAAGGACTCCCTGGAGAGCGGGAAGAGCCCGGCAGCTGTGAGGCTGAGAGGCCGTTGAGCTCGGTGCATCAGGATCAGCAGCGACCGTTTGATGGACGTGGGACACTCCAGCAGCGATGGAACCGCGTCGTACGCTGCCTGCGCCACGTTCTCGCTCTGAAACAAGCACGGTCGCTGTCAGCTCTTAACCTTTTCCAAATAGTACTCAATCACATACGGCGCTAATGTCTACTGTTTATACAATACAAGCTGTGTTCTCAGCAAGAAAATCGAAATTGTTTAATTTCATCCAGAAGGATCATTTGCATTAACAGTGATCAGCGTGGAACCATAATTTGAGAACTACCATTTTAAATTCCACACTGTGTTCTGGTTTCCTACCAGGCACATCCGCAGAGTCATCAAGTTGCTAGTGCTCCTTACAATTCTACTTATTACGTATAAAAACTGACTGATCCGTTCTTGCAAAACTTCTGATTGCAAGCACTTACGACGCACTTTTAGATTTCGCAAGGATGAATAGTAAGTTTTATGTTTCTTCTTAAGTGTGGTCTGTGGTATCGATAGCTACGATGCCAAAACGTAGGTGGGCTCTGCTGGGTTGGTACTACGACAGACAGCGACGACAGCTCACTCTAGCCGGAGCGGTAGAGCTCTACGTGCTCCGCTCCAGATGTTCCCCATTTGATCAAGAGCAGACGGCCGGACACTTCGCTTGCTATTAAGACTATGTACTGCTTACGACGGGTATAAGACGTCGCACCTACGTGCTCCTCAGTGCAAAGTTAGGTATTCACGTTATTATGTATTCGTTTAATATTGTGATATAGTAAAACAATTTCTAAGAGCAGTACGGAGAGATTTTCACCTTATTTTTGCTCCTACTCACTTCCTACATTCCGCCTTTCCGCCTACCCTTCAGTTTACAGGAGAAGCCCCACGCGCCGCCTTCCAGGAGGTATACAAAATGGTCTCTATACTCTTCCCGATCAGTGCAAGTGTTTGTTGTCGTAGCTTGTGAAAACGTAGTTAATTTAGCTTGGGGGATGAAACGCGAAAGAATTACAACTGTGAGTAACGTGATACTTTTCAAACGTTGTTTATGCTGGTTGTGAATGAGAGTAGAGACGAATGTGAAGGAGATATCTTGTATACAGTTAATCGTTCTAGCTTAGAGAGCCTAGTATACAAACTGCGAAAGATGTGTGGCGGAAACATTATTCCTGACATATACACATAGGTTTCTACGCTCAATCGCATTGAGATAATCATGGGTATACAGTAGCGTGGTCTTATGAAACTTAAAATGAGAAATTACTGAGAGAAGATGCCACAACATGGCCAAAACGTTGATTGTTTCAGTATTTTAAATTCTATGACGCGAGAAAAGCCGCTGTAACATGGCTGAAACGTAGATTATTTTACCATTTTATAATATAATGCGCCAGTGCGCCCGAAAGGGTTTCTAATGAGATTGGCCGGATCTGGTTTTAATTGTTCGTGTAATATTAAATTATAACGGAGGTAAGGAGGAGGATCTGTGTACCGAAACATCGAGAACATTTTCGATGAAGACTGAGAAGCACTGAGCAACGCCGACGGTTAACACAAGAGAGCACATCAGATATCTCTTGAATCTTCGCACTGATAAAAACCGTTATGATAACTGTCTTGTGTTACATTAGCATATTGAATAACAGTATTAATAACAAGCAAACTCTTGTCATTGGTGTTCAATGCGTTTTTATGTCAAGCGTTTCCGATTTTATAGAATTTCAAATCATGATCTTTACAGACTCTGAGAAACTTACCTCTGATATCAAGTCATCTGCGAACCAACAGTAGACAAAGAGCTCAGCAAACATGGTGAAAAGGTAGCTGCTGTACTTTCCGGCATCTTGGAGACTCTCTGCGTTCTAGAACATACGTATACAAACACAAAACAAGCTCACTGTCTCCACAGAACTTGTGCGTTAGGAGGAACAAAAAATTTAAAAAATGAGCAAAACTCAAAAATAAAGTTTGTGTAGGAATCAGGATAAAGTTCTGTTATCTAATATTTTTCCGAGCAACTCTGTTTTATTTGCGGCTGAGTCAGAGACGATCCCGCTAGCATTGCATTTTATACTATCAATAGGTTTTCCTCTTGGGTTTTATATTTATTATGAAATAGTCGAGCAACAGCGACTATGGTTAAAATGGCTCTGAGCACTATGGGACTTAACATCTGTCATCAGTCCCTTAGAACTTAGAATTACTTAAACCTAACTAACCTAAGGACATCACACACATCTATGCCCGAGGCAGCATTCGAACCTGCGACCGTAGCGGTCGTGCGGTTCCAGACTGAAGAGCCTAGAACCGCTAGGCCATTCCGGCCGGCCAACAGCGATTATCAGTTACATTACACTAACTACACTAAAGGGCCAAAGAGACTGGTTGTTGTTTAGGTCTTCAGTCCAGAGACTGGTTTGATGCAGCTCTCCACGTTAATCTATCCTGTGCCAGCTCCTTCATCTCCGAGTAACTACTGTAACCTGAATCTGTTAGGTGTATTCATGCCTTGGTCTCCCTCTACGATTTTTACCCTTTGCGCTTCCCTCCAATACTAAATTGATGATTCCTTGATGCCTCAGAATGTGTTCTACCAACCGATCCCTTCTTCTAGTCAAGTAGTGTCACAAATTCTTCTTCTCCCCAGTTCTGTTCAGTACCTCCACATTAGTTACGTGATCCACCCATCTAATCTTCAGCATTCTTGTGTAAAACCTCATTTCGAAAGCTAAACTATTTATCGTCCGTGTTTCACTTCCATACTGCGCTACACCCCATGCGAATACTTTCAGAAAAGACTTCCTCACACTTAAATCTACACTCGATGTTAACAAATTTCTCTTCTTCAGAAACGCTTTCCCTGACATTGCCGATCTACATTTCACATCCTCTCTACTTCGACCATCATCGGTTACTTTGCTCCCCAAATAGGAAAACTCATCTACTACTTTAAGTGTTTTATTTCCTAATCTTATTCCCGCAGCATCACCCGATTTAATTCAACTACATTCCATTATCCTGGTTTTGCTTTTCACGATGTTCATCTTATAACCTTTCAAGACACTGTCCATTCCGTTCAACTGCTCTTCCAGGTCCTTTGCTGTCTCTGAGACAGAATTGCAATGTCGTCAGTAAACCTCAAAGTTTTTATTTCTTCTCCATGGATTTTAATTCCTACTCCACAATTTTTTTTTCTTTTACTGCTAGCTCAATATACAGACTGAATAACATCGGAGATAGTCTACAACCCTGTTTCACTCCCTTCTCATTCACTGCTTCCCTTTCGTGCCCCTCGACTCTTATAACTGCCATCTCGTTTCTGTACAAGTTGTAAATAGTCTTTCGCTCCCTGTATTTGACCCCTGCCCCCTTGCGGTGTATGCTGGTATAGACATCCGTATTCGAATACAGAGGTACGTAAACAGGAAGAATACGACGATGTTTTCGGCAACGCTTATGTAAGACAGCAAGTGTCTGTCGCAGTTGCTAAATCGGTTACTGCTGCTACAATGACAGTTTATCAAGATTTAAGCGAGTCTGAACATGGTCTGATAGTCGGAGCACAAGCGATGGGACATGTCATCTAGAAGGTAGCGATGAAGTGGGGATTTTCCTGTACGACCATTTCACGAGGGTTTCGTGAACATCAGGAACCCGGTAAAACATCAAATCTCCGACGTCGCTGCGGCTGGAAAAATATTGTGCAATGACGGGACCAACAACGAACGACTGAAGAGAATCGTTCACCGTGACAGAAGTGCAACTCTTCCGCAAATTGCTGCAGATTTCGATGCTGGGCCATTAAAAAGTGTCAGCGTGCGAACCATTCTACGAAACATTACCGATATGGGCTTTCAGAGCCGAATGCCCCCTCGTGTATCCTTGATGACTGCACGACACAAATCTTTACGCCTCGCCTGGGCCCGTCAACACAAACATTGGACTGTTGATAACTAGAAATTTGTTGCCTGCTCGAACCACACTCGTTTCAATTTGTATCTAGCGGATGGGCGTGTAGGGCTATGTAGACACTCTCATGGATCCGTTGGGTCTGTTCAAGCCGGTTGAGGCTCCGTAATGGTGCGTGGTGTGTGCAGTTGGAGTGATATGGGACCCCGGATACATCTGGACACTGCTCTGACAGGTGACACGTAAGCGTCCTGTCTGATCACCTGTTTCCATTCATGTCCATTGTGCAGTCCGACGGACTTGGGCTATTCCAGCAGGACATCCCACACGTCCAGAATTACTACAGAGTGACTCCAGGAACACTCTTCTGAGTTTATATACTTCCATTGGCCTCCAAACTCCCCAGACATGAACGTTATTGACCACATCTTGGATGCCTTGCAACTTGCTGTCATAAAAAGATTTCCATCCCACAGTAATCTTACGGATTTATGGACAGCCCTGCAAGATTCATGGTGTCAGTTCCCTCCAGCATTACTTCAAATATTATTCGAGTCCATTCTACGTTGTATTGTGGCACTTTTATGAGCTCGCTATGGGCCTACACGATGTTAGGCAAGCGTACCAGTTTCTTTTTCTCTGCAGTGTATATTCACTGCATTACTTATCCAGATACAATGATACAACTCATCTTATTGTTCACTTCAAATGTGACATAATCGATCTGGAGACGTTCCACAATGTACCGACAAACTGACATTGCCGCTGCTGGTCGTCTGTGAATAATTTTGCAAGATGATCTCGCCTGACGAACAGAGGGACGTAAGAAATGGGGAAAAATGTTTATATGAGCATCAGAAAGCTGTCGAAGCTATTGCTGGACAAATTAAACAAGTTTTTGACAGTATAGGTATTACACAATCTTCTCCTACAAGGGAGTAGAAACCCAGAGATGATGGATGATGTTGGGTTGGGAGTTAGCCACAGAATCAGCGCGGATGAAATTCCTTGCTGGTTGCACTGGCGGCTACATACGATCGGCAAGGACAAGACTCTGCAGACGGCGCGATCTGCTTCGAAAACTGAAAGGGAGCGGCATGCGTGAGGCTTGCCACACGGCGAGCGTCGTTTGTGAGCAGATAGTGGCTTGAGATGTCTGCTAAGCTATGTTGTTGTTGTTGTTGTGGTCTTCAGTCCTGAGACTGGATTGATGCAGCTCTCCATGCTACTCTATCCTGTGCAAGCTTTTTCATCTCCCAGTACCTACTGCAACCTACATCCTTCTGAATCTGCTTAGTGTATTCATCTCTGGGTCTCCCTCTACGATTTTTACCCTCCACGCTGCCCTCCAATACTAAATTGGTGATCCCTTGATGCCTCAGAACATGTCCTACCAACCGATCCCTTCTTCTGGTCAAGTTGTGCCACAAACTTCTCTTCTCCCCAATCCTAATCAATACTTCCTCATTAGTTATGTGATCTACCCATATAATCTTCAGCATTCTTCTGTAGCACCACATTTCGAAAGCTTCTATTCTCTTCTTGTCCAAACTATTTATCGTCCATGTTTCACTTCCATACAGGGCTACACTCCATACGAATACTTTCAGAAATTACTTCCTGACACTTAAATCTATACTGGATGTTAACAAATTTCTCTTCTTCAGAAACGCTTTCCTTGCCATTGCCAGCCTACATTTTATATCCTCTCTACTTCGACCATCATCAGTTATTTTGCTCCCCAAATAGCAAAACTACTTTACTACTTTAAGTGTCTAATTTCCTAATCTAATTCCCTCAGCATAACCCGACTTAATTAGACTACATTCAATTATCCTTGTTTTGCTTTTGTTGATGTTCATCTTATATCCTCCTTTCAAGACACTGTCCATTCCATTCAAATGCTCTTCCAAGTCCTTTGCTGTCTCTGACAGAATTACAATGTCGTCGGCGAACCTTAAAGTTTTTATTTCTTCTCCATGGATTTTAATACCTACTCCGAATCTTTCTTTTGTTTCTGTTACTGCTTGCTCAATATACAGATTGAACAACATCGGGGAGAGGCTACAACCCTGTCTTACTCCCTTCCCAACCACTGCTTCCCTTTCATGTCCCTCGACTCTTAGAACTGCCATCTGGTTTCTGTACAAATTGTAAATAGCCTTTCGCTCCCTGTATTTTACCCCTGCCACCTTTAGAATTTGAAAGAGAGTATTCCAGTCAACATTGTCAAAAGCTTTCTCTAAGTCTACAAATGCTAGAAACGTAGGTTTGCCTTTCCTTAATCTTTCTTCTAAGATAAGTCGTAAGGTCAGTATTGCCTCACGTGTTCCAGTGTTTCTACGGAATCCAAACTGATCTTCCCCGAGGTTGGCTTCTACTAGTTTTTCCATTCGTCTGTAAAGAATTCGTGTTAGTATTTTGCAGCTGTGACTTATTAAGCTGATAGTTCGGTAATTTTCACATCTGTCAACACCTGCTTTCTTTGGGATTGGAATTATTATATTCATCTTGAAGTCTGAGGGTATTTCGCCTGTTTCATACATCTTGCTCACCAGATGGTAGAGTTTTGTCAGGACTGGCTCTCCCACGGCCATCAGTAGTTCCAATGGAATATTGTCTACTCCGGGGGCCTTGTTTCGACTCAGGTCTTTCAGTGCTCTGTCAAACTCTTCACGCAGTATCATATCTCCCATTTCATCTTCATCTACATCCTCTTCCATTTCCATAATATTGTCCTCAAGCACATCGCCCTTGTATAGACCCTCTATATACTCCTTCGACCTTTCTGCTTTCCCTTCTTTGCTTAAAACTGGGTTTCCATCTGAGCTCTTGATATTCATACAAGTCGTTCTCTTATCTCCAAAGGTCTCTTTAATTTTCCTGTAGGCGGTATCTATCTTACCCCTAGTGAGATAGGCCTCTACATCCTTACATTTGTCCTCTAGCCATCCCTGCTTAGCCATTTTGCACTTCCTGTCGATCTCATTTTTGAGACGTTTCTATTCCTTTTTGCCTGTTTCACTTACTGCATTTTTATATTTTCTCCTTTCATCAATTAAATTCAATATTTCTTCTGTTACCCAACGATTTCTACTAGCCCTCATCTTTTTACCTACTTGATCCTCTGCTACCTTCACTACTTCATCCTTCAAAGCTACCCATTCTTCTTCTACTGTATTTATTTCCCCCATTCCTGTCAATTGCTCCCTTATGCTCTCCCTGAATCTCTGTACAACCTCTGGTTCTTTAAGTTTATCCAGGTCCCATCTCCTTAAATTCCCACCTTTTTGCAGTTTCTTCAGTTTTAATCTACAGGTCATAACCAATAGATTGTGGTCAGAGTCCACATCTGCCCCTGGAAATGTCTTACAATTTAAAACCTGGTTCCTAAATCTCTGTCTTACCATTATATAATCTATCTGATACCTTTTAGTATCTCCAGGGTTCTTCCATGTATACAACCTTCTTTCATGATTCTTAAACCAAGTGTTAGTTATGATTATGTTGTGCTCTGTGCAAAATTCGACCAGGCGGCTTACTCTTTCATTTCTGTCCCCCAATCCATATTCACCTACTATGTTTCCTTCTCTCCCTTTTCCTACACTCGAATTCCAGTCACCCATGACTATTAAATTTTCGTCTCCCTTCACAATCTGAATAATTTCTTTTATTTCATCATACATTTCTTCAATTTCTTCATCATCTGCAGAGCTAGTTGGCATATAAACTTGTACTACTGTAGTAGGCGTGGGCTTCGTATCTATCTTGGCCACAATAATGCGTTCACTATGCTGTTTGTAGTAGCTTACCCGCATTCCTATTTTCCTATTCATTATTAAACCTACTCCTGCATTACCCCTATTTGATTTTGTGTTTATAACCCTGTAGTCACCTGAGCAGAAGTCTTGTTCCTCCTGCCACCGAACTTCACTAATTCCCACTATATCTAACTTCAACCTATCCATTTCCCTTTTTAAATTTTCTAACCTACCTGCCCGATTAAGGGATCTGACATTCCACGCTCCGATCCGTAGAACGCCAATTTTCTTTCTCCTGATAACGGCATCCTCTTGAGTAGCCCCGCCCGGAGATCAGAATGGGGGACTATTTTACCTCCGGAATATTTTACCCATGAGGACGCCATCATCATGTAATCATACAGTAAAGCTGCATGCCCTCGGGAAAAATTACGGCTGTAGTTTCCCCTTGCTTTCAGCCGTTCGCAGTACCAGCACAGCAAGGCCGTTTTGGTTATTGTTACAAGGCCAGATCAGTCAATCATCCAGACTGTTGCCCTTGCAACTACTGAAAAGGCTGCTGCCCCTCTTCAGGAACCACACGTTTGTCTGGCCTCTCAACAGATACCCCTCCATTGTGGTTGCACCTACGGTACGGCTATCTGTATCGCTGAGGCACGCAAGCCTCCCCACCAACGGCAAGGTCCATGGTTCATGGGGAGGGGGGGGGGGGGGCTAAGCTATAGCAGAACATAATTACTGAATCCGCTACTGGCGGCCGCGACACTGTATGTAATAGCAGGACTAGCAGAGGGAAATCAGTCAACCTTGACTATCAATACCTTGGTCACTCACCCTGCGAACCCTGGCCTCTTGGCCGATGGATGATCCAGGTGGTGTGATTTACTGCCATGGTGGGAGCTCAGCGTGCGAAAATTTGTTTCGCGGCAACAAAATGCATACAATTTAAAGCATTATTCTTCAAGTTAAGCAGGTACGGCAAATTGAATTAATGAGGTGGGAATATCCGTATAAAAGTCCTCTCAATAGACCAGTTACAATTTAAGCTATTTAATATTAACAATCTGTCCTAGGTTGCACAATGGTCTTTACTGATTCAAAAACCACACGTTTCACCCGGGCAGGCCCACATCAGTTTATGTGGAACTACAATGGGAAATGAGCTCAATAAATAACAAGACCTGATCCTAGTCTACTACACTCAAGTACAAAAACCAGAAACTTAAATTCATAACACGTAAAGGATAGGAAAGCACATGTAAAATATTCTAATTGCTGCCGAAAAGCATTAGTCAAATACGCCTGAAACACTTCGTAAATGAACGTGAAGAACACCGTAGAAGACGATATTAAAACCACCAAAAAATTAACCTATTGAAGAATACTTAAGAACATGTAAGTGTCGTTTTACTTCGTAGGATGTGGGTCATCAGTCACAATAGCGTGGAAGAAGACCAGGCTCATCAACTGTAATCATGACCTCCTTGCTCGTGCACCTGCTCGTAATATATTATTACGAAAGTGCTGTTTTCAATTTATAAGGCCTATTTATGTTTCTGTTACGGTTTTATCTTACATAATTCTAGTTTTACAATTATATTAAATTTTATGAAATGTTTGATGTTTGCAGTATTGTCTTGTTTTATTTCAAAGATTCTTGGGCATGACAGCGAATTCTATGCCTGTCTTAGGAGTATATACAAACTGTGTTTAGAGATATACACTCATGGCAGTTAAAGACTCTTTAACAAAACTCAACGAACGGCACTTACAGAATCTTACAGGAGAGGTATCTTTTAGTCGCACTCAACTACTTTCATTACAGTACTTTGAAAATTTTTTGTAGGATGTAATGTTTTCGACGTATAAGCGAACAACGGTTTTTCGGTCCTCAGATGTTTACCACAAGCCAAAAATGGTCGGAAACCCATTTAACTCTTGTTTGGGATGCCTAACGTCGATTAAAATTATTTCCAGCTTTAGCATGCTTATTGTCCAGCAAAAGAATTATGTGCGTGCACTAACCATAATAAGATATCATAATGTTTAGCTTTTGTATTATTCATAAAGAGGCTGTCTGTAAAACAAATAAGGTCATTGAAACACAAACATCCTGCTTTGCTTGTGGTTTTCTTTGTTGTATGGGTATGATTACAGTCTATATTCAAACTTCATTTCAGTGC
Source organism: Schistocerca americana (assembly GCF_021461395.2). Classification (NCBI taxonomy): domain Eukaryota; kingdom Metazoa; phylum Arthropoda; class Insecta; order Orthoptera; family Acrididae; genus Schistocerca; species Schistocerca americana. The sequence continues at coordinate 337,696,527 of NC_060124.1, forward strand.
GTAGTCGTACTCTACTCCTGCTTTATTTTGCGTTTTTCACCTCCTGAACAGTTCCACAATATTCTCAATCTTGTAGTATCTTAAAAATGATGTTCCAAAACGAGCTTACTTGCTTGATCTCTATACTTCCTGAGTGTACGTCTCGGTTTTAGAGCAGGGCACTTCGGCGTGCCTACAGATTCTTGTCATCTGCTAAATCCACTATGCTCTAATTAGGCAAAGAATTTTCCACCAGTCTGTATGTGATAAAGAGTTGTATACTTACTTCTGGCTTTGAATTTTACATCAATAAGCGGTCAATCGGCTGATGTGGGAGCAGAATCGAAAAGTATTTTCATTTTGCTTCCTCGTGACATTTCGTGACACCGGTGTTGTAATTAGGCAAGAAACTAAAAACAAGCATCTTTGGCCATCACGCTCAGGCAGATTGAATTCGGCATCTGGTTAGTCTACTGATCACTGATGTAGTACAGCAGCTACTAATCTTCTAATAAAGTAGTGGCTGTACATTAAAGAGTTTTTAGTGAAATATTTTGCACTGTTGTCCAACAGACGCTTAGCAAACAGTTGGTTTATCTTCCGGGATGTTGTGAAATTGTCTGATAAAAACAGAAGCGAATGTAAAAGCTATTAACTTTAACTTTTAAATTTTATGTTCTAAGTTTCAGCTATACAGTATAAAAGAAGGGTTAGTTGAGCTTCGTGGACTCTTGAAAAATTAAAATGCCAAGTTTTGTGAACATTTGCTTTTAGGATCGTTTTACGAGGCAAATGTTTATATTTTTCGTATTTTGATTTAGCCTCTGTCTTAGGATGGTGTTAAAGTACCATAATTGGTTGAAAAGAGAAGTTTGAAAAACAAAAACGATGTTCGCTGAGTTTTATTAGCACGATTCTCAATTATTGGCACACATTTAGTTTTCGTTATTGTGCATAAAATCTTACATTCCCGTTTATACACCTCCTGACTCGTGCTCCGGTGCATAGTTCAGCAAAATTTTAAGTTTATGAAGGTTTCTGTTCGTATGTTGTAGTGTGCATTTCGTTCTATTTTATCTTCTTATTGTATGTGAGCTTCACGACTCTTTTTATTGTATTCCTACGTCTGTCGTATTTCTCTTTCTTGTTTCTAAACGTTTTCTATTTAGCATACTATGATCAAATACTTGAAAGCTATGCCTCTGTTATTGGACAGTATTATGTAATAATATTTATAAAATTTATTTCAGTGTCATGGTCTTATTCTGCGTTGCTTTGAATGATGACAAATCGCGCAAACCATGCCGACGGTTGTACATTTTTAAAGATTCCTCTTTAATGTAATTCGTGGTGGTTTTATACCATTTTCTTCGGTGTTCTTTACGTTCGTTTAGCACTTACCTATGCGTATTTGAAGAATGCTTTTTGGCAGTAATTATAATATCTCGTACGCGTTTTCTTATCCTTTACGTCTTACATGCAGAGTTTACACTTTCGGGCTTTACTATTGGATATAGTAATTCAGGAGAGGACCACGCCCAGTTATTTTATACCTCCTGACAATTCCCTAACCGGGTGAAACGCGTCGATTTTTAAATATTAAAGAGTATTGTGCAACTTATGACTAATGTTAATCAAAATACATGGTAGCTATACCACCACGCCACAGTGGATTGTAATAAAATTTTAGTTTTTTAAGATGCAAGATTTTCACATATCTGCGGAACTAGAATATTAACAAAAAGCAAATGTCCACAAACAGCGTTTGAGCACCTCTATCGACGTATATATTTCCAAACTTTTCATCCGTGTAATTTATTTTGAGCTATAAGCCAGAATGTCCATTCTGAAAGTTAAAAACATTAATTCATGTATAATAAATTGTGAGTTAGTAAAATAGCAGAGTGAGAACTATATTGTAGTATCTACTAATAATAGTACGAATTCCATAATGCTTGATGACATTTAATAGTAAAAAAGTATAAATAAACTACCTCACTGATATAAATGTGACTAATTCAAAACCTGTAATTGAATAATTCTAAATCTGTAAACCGCAGGCAAAATCTATTAACACCATGAGGAAGCTGTTAAAATTCTAGTCCTATTTAATACATATTGTGTATGAGAACAATAAGATAAATGTATACTAAAAAATTCCTATCACGGCAGATTAAAATTATTGAAGTGGGGCTACCATCTTCGCTCAAAGAATTCGCTTAGAGATTTAGCAATGTATGAATGTATGGGATTATGTGCAGCGTGTCAGTCATGGTTTCAGGTAATAAAAAATTTTTGGAGGAGATTTTATGTGGACTTTGTTACATAGCAGTTATGAGAACACAGAAATTTTTTGGTCTACTCGTCCACGGGCATATTACATTTCGTACAGGAGTCGTGCTACATTTGATAGTCATTTTTACTTTTGAGCACAAGCCTCGGATATGTACGTCACTCAGCTGGACAATTAAATTTGAGCAGAAGCACCTGGACTTTTAAAAATTCTGTCAGTTAGATGCAGAATTTCAACATTTCGGCATAAGTGCTTCTTTTCGACAGTTTGCTCGACTTTTTCGATTATTACTCGCAAAATTTTAGTACTGAATACTGACATGAGGTGCTGCACTTAGCGTTTCTCGTAATTGCGAAGAACTCGAACAGTCGTTGTGTTAGTACATGAACAACATTTTATTTACTTTCAAATGTAAGCCAGCTAGTTTTATTATTAATTTTCACCATTAACCAAAACCTTGCCTGCAATTTTTAAAGTACATAGAAGTTATCACCACAATGTATTGGGTGTGGCAACAGATGTGTTTCTGTCCCCTAGATAATATAGTCAATGAACAGTTATAATTAGTCATGTATCTGATAAACGCTTCACCTTATCATAGATTGCAGGCTATCACAGGCGGTATTTGCTTCTAAGATTTGATTTATAATCATAAGGCTACAGTCCAACTCATAGTTCACATCTTTTTAATTTTCAATATTTTGTTAAAAAAAGCCAGCAAGTTTATTAATTTTTTTAAAAGTGTTTATTAACGTCTCTGACAACGGTTGCAGTGTTTGTATTAGGGGACTAGTTTCGAAACTTACAAGTCAATTTTCAAGCCTGGCCGACTGAGGCTACAAAAAAGCAGTATATAGCTTTCAACGAAAGAGAATAGGAAAGTGAAATTATGATTAAAAATTCAAATGTTACTGAAAATAATTACTTGAATAGAAACATACCTGCTCTGACAGTGCCTGATCCTTATAATAAACATCAAAGAGGCAACATATGCGTTATAAATATTTGCAGAATGAATGAAACAGTCAACACGTGCCTCTTACCGAGTCAAAACGGCAACAGCACCCCTGTAGCTAATGGGCATGTCGCGTTTTAAATGTGGATGCATCTAAGCATCTTTATTAAACCTGACATCGAAGCAATGAATCACAACAACAGATGTACAAGTATTACACAAATACAAATATCAGTGTCCCTCGTACGTGTCACATATCTTAACATAAGACAAAAATATCACACTTAAGTGCGCCTATAGGGAAACTGAGCGATAAAATTAAAAATAGGGGACATCACAGCGCCTTTATAAACTAGTCAGATGTAATACGAAGCACAATGACACAAATCACATTTCTTGCAGCATTACAAATTTTGCGGCATACATACAGATTTCCAAAAGTAAATATACATAAATTGCTTACATACATTAAACATTTAAAAACAATCTGTGTCGTTTTCTAGCCAATAATATTTGTAAAAAACAGTTAAATAGGCCTACTGAAACAGCGTTTCAGGGCAGAGAATCATTATTACATCTTGTCATGCTCGACTATATTGCGATCGCCTTGTCCTGTACTCAAAGTGTCTGTCTATTCATTTGAGTCCTTTTGTCGTAAATCACAGAGTACGAATACTGAAATACTAATACTCAAAATTATTGCATGATTCTGAGCAGTTTTGCCTTAGCAGTCATTCATGCTGTGTGAACAAACTTTTTCCTATAGTACCCCTATGATTGCGGAACCAGTGAGGAACTTGCATCATGACCTGACATAATTTACTTACCAGACACACTAATCAAGTTACATATGCACATAAGTGCTCTCTTACAAGATATTGTTTCAAATTCAAACTTCATGATCTAACAAACTTATTGGCTTGACATGCATATCTAATTACGGATTACACTCAAATGATATAATGTCCACTACAAAGCGCTCTAGTAGAAAACGTTGTGCAACGTGTCATACAGCGTGTAGTGTATCCTACGAGTGTTGTCCAGAAAGTAATGCACCGCATTTGTTCTTCAACAGTTCTTTGTGGAGCATAATAAGAATTACTCACATGAAAGAATGGTCTTTTATGTACAAAAACTATTTTTCCACGTAATCTCCTCCCCATTCTATGGCCTTTCTGCATAGCGAAACAAGGTAGTGTATGCCCTTTCAGTCCTTGCTCAGGTGGCGGATCCAGTTTTTCACAGTGTGAATCACCTCCTCATCGTCCGCAGAATGCATCCTTTAATTGCCCAAACAAGTGGAAGTCCGAGGGGTCTAGGTCAGGGCTGTCTGGTGTGACAGCCGTGGATGGTCTCCCCAACCGCTGCAAATCGTGGAGCTCAGCCGAACAGTCCTCTGATGATCTCACCCTCCGTGCCCAGCTACTAATTGTACTTCCGTCGGCAGCAGATACTCCATAGACTTTGCACATGCGTTTGTGAATATTACCCACACTTTCTTTCCCTGCAGTGAGAAATTCAATGACGGAACGTTGCTTGTAACGTTCATCGCCTACAGACGCCATTTTGAAACGGCCCTGTCTGTCGGAAATAACGGAAACTGGGCGCACTCACTCAGAGGACATCAAATAATACATACGCAACGTTTCGCATTCGTAGCATTGTTTTCGGCTGAAAAAGAAAATGCCTTGCATTATCTTGTGGGCAACCCTCGTATTTATTTGCTGTGAGATCTTTATACACCATTCCGGATACCTATGTAAGTAAAAATTGAAAATGTCATGCTACGGTCGGAGGTTCGAATCCTACCTCAGGCATCGATGTGGATGATGTCGTTAGTTTACTTAAGTTTACGTATTTCTAAGTCTAGGGGACTGATGACCTCAGATGTTAAGTCCCATAGTGCTTAGAGCCATTTTTTCAAAATGTCATTATGTATGGCCTGAATGCGACAACCTACATATCTTCAACTAAAAACGAAATAAAACGAAACTGAGATTAAGAAAAGAAATTAAAAAGCCAAGAAACAAAACTTTAAAAATCATGCCATTTTGTTTGGTCTCCATGTACGAGTATTTTTGCACGTCATCTGCACACACTATCTAAAAACCATTTAATCCTAAAGATCGTGTAATAGACAGCTTAGCCGCTTTTAATACACTTGCATTAGTATCTGGCAATTACCGAAAAATGGCATTAGCATCCCAGAACGCGTGACAAAGACATTGATGACATTAAGCGGACGTTCAACGAAATGTTCATGTATAACTATGTACGTGGGCGGGCGCGGAATGCTTACAGAATAGTGATCGTGATCTTGCACACGTGCATTGAACGGCGCTGTTCTGGAAATCACAAAAACAGAAATCACAACAAGCCCTAAGCTAGTTTTTAGACGACGTCACAGCCCTACGGGGCCACATGTAGTTCTAGATAGAGGTGAACGGGGCACGGATCATTTGATGCTCAAAGCAGCTGCTCCTTGGACTGCGCAGTCCGCGGTGTGGTGCCAGCAAAAGCGGGACCACCTCTAGTACCGGACCCAGTCGGAACGTTAAACAGTAATCTCTTCCTCCTCCGGAGACGGCTTGCATCCTCCTCGTGATACAAGCTTCGGATCTTGCTCTTTTCTGTTAGGTAACGGATGCCGACTGATAATTTCTGTTGCTAACGACTTGGCGAGGACATAGGCACTTGTCCCACAGTTCAGTTTTCTAGCTCGCACCGACTCCACACGTTCAGATTTTGTGAATTTTTACTTTGTTCTGGGGCTCCTTTATTTCAGAGTTAATAATGTTTGTGCACGATGATACACAGGAAACTTACTATCATGTGTAAAATGTAGATAATGGCATTTGTTATGAATATAAGGCGACATGTGGCACAGCGGCTTGATCGTCTGTACGATACAAATATCGTCAGCAGTTTCACTCTAAAAAAAGGCTCAAAGCTGTAGTACAGGCTTTTCAGAGGTGACTGCTTTTTCCCCATACAGAAGAAAACTTACTTTTTCCCGGACAATTCTGAAATTATTCTGCGAGCTAACAATATAGTTGGTTCAAATGGCTCTAAGCACTGAGGTCATCACTCACCTAGACTTAGAACTACTTAAACCTAACGAACCTAAGGACATCACACACATCCATGCCCGAGGCAGGATTCGAACCTGCGACGGTAGCAGTCGCGCGGTTCCAGACTGAAGCGCCTAGAACAAGTCGGCCACTGCGGCCGGCTAACAATGTAATTGCACTGTTATTTTGATTCGGAGCTACCAAAATAAATTACTAATAACGTGAGAGCTTGAAAGCGGTGCTTTAGACGTCGACTTCGAATTATTCACTTTTATGCGAATTGTTGATCGTTAAAGTAGCGCAAAGACGTTCCATATCCGGGTCTCTGAACTGCTAAGCATTCTATGGTCTTTGGCTAGCAAACTGATGGTGTATCTCTAGTCAACACCCTTGAGAGTATAATAGACTGACAAATAACGAAACTGCGTGGGAGAGTTTGGTGGAAGCAAGCAGCGCTGAGTGCTAGACAAAGGCATTCAATTATGTTATGTTTTCCGCCGGTGCTCTGTGTACTCCACTGATGTTCGTTCCGAGGGTCATTCCTGAAATGTGACCTAATTATTAAATTATTCAGCTGAAGAAAATATATACTAACAGCCGTAGTTTAATGTAATAATTGTTTGATGGGGCCACCCGTTTTGGTCCCTCATTTTCACCAACTTCAGGCCCCTATTTGCGAAACTACGGGAGTGAGTCGAATGAAAACGTTAAATGTTTTTTTTTAATATTATTTATTGTGCAGAAGTGGTACAAAGCTGTATCACTTTTCAACATAATCTCCCCTATGGTCAATGCAAGTCCTCCAGTCCTTACAATGTGCATAAATTCCTTTCGAAAATACTTCTTTTGGTAGTCCGCGCAATCAGTCATGCACCGCGTGGAGTGACTCTTCATCAGAACGGAACTTCTTTCCTCCCATTGCGTCTTTGAGTGTCCAAACATGTCGAATTCACTTGGGGCAAGGTCTGGTGAGTATGATGGATGAGGAAGACACTCAAAATGCAGGTCTGTGATTGTTGAAACCGTTGCACCGGCAGTGTGAGGCCTTTCATTGTCATGTTGCAAAAGGACACCTGCTGACAGCAATCCACGTCGCTTTGATTTGATTGCAGGCCGCAGATAATTTCGTCCCAAAAGAGAGTGAGCATATCCTTCCCTGCTGATGGTTCTGTTCGAAACTTCTTTGGTTTTGGTCATGAGGAATGGCGCCATTCCTTGCTCGCTCTCTTCCTTTCCGGTTGGTGGAAGTGAACCTAGGTTTCGTCCCCAGTAACGATTCTAGCAAGGAAGCCATCACCTTCTTGTTCAGAGTAACGAAGAAGTTCTTCACAAGCATCAACAAGTCGTTCTCCCATTTCAGGAGTCAGCTCCCGTGCCACCCATCTTCCAGACACTTTTTGAAACTGGACCACATCATGCACAATGTAGTGTGCTGACCCATGACTAATCTGTAAACACGCTGGAATGTCATTCAGTGTCACTCGGCGGTTGTCCTTCACTATGGCTTCAATTGCTGCAATGTTCTGTGAATTCACAATTCGTTGTGCCTGACCTGGACGAGGAGCATCTTCCACTTGCTGCTGTGACAAACGTGCATCGCCGTACTGGACCTTCATTCACCCGATGAATTTCAATAGGCTTCACACCTTCACTACGCAAAAACCGAATAACTGAGCGCTGACCTTCCCTGGTGCAAGTCGCAAGTGGGGCGGCCATCTTTATACTGATACTGCTACGGTATGTGTGCATTTGCACTATGCTGCCACCTACAGGCCATTCTGCACGCTCTTTGTAGCACGTTGATCAACTTACAGGATAACAGCGCGAAATTTCAATTTTTTATTACAAATTAAAGGTTTTCATTTGACTCACTCTCGTACATAAATCGTCTAACCGTTTGTGTTACTATAGGGACCACTACATCAACTGTTTTCCGTGGACTTTAAAAAAATTCTGGTCGACATGGAACACTTACTCCTTAGAAGTTTATGGAAACCAGGTGAATATGGTGGTTCGTATAATGACACAAACGAATGGATAACTTACATGGTTTCGTGTACAGGGGCCTCAAGATGCGTCAACGAGGCGCAGAAACTGATAGCTAAATATTGTTACTACATAAAATCACGGCTGTTGGTCTCTATTTTCTTCAAGTTTTTGACTCCCATTTCATTTACATAAGACAGAATTACAGATGCGAGAATTACGGTGAGATCGTAGCTTTACTGTAGCACATCGGCGTAATTTTTTGTTTGCAATGATTTCAGGTCTGTGGATGTATCTTCAGACGTGTTCAGAATTCATATCACTTGTTGAAAGACAGATATATTTTTCTATGTGCACGGAACGATATCGGTATTTCAGTTGTCCAGCCGTGAAATTACACTACGGTGTTCATCGCGTTCCCACTATTTTGGTATTGTCATAAGTATTCATCACCACTCAGGTCTATCATAAGTCAAATGCAGTTTCATTGTTGCCACTGCTTACTGAATTAGTTATTAACAATTCGTAATTTCACTAAACTGTTTTCGGTTTACTTGTATGTCTCAGGAAGCATTCATGAAATTTCCTCTTTCTTTTAATTTTTTTTTTTAATGATCGCATGTGCTCTTATAAGGTTACACTTTAATTCACCTGAGGACGGCTTACGTAAAAAAGATCTCTCTTAACGAAATACTTTGAAACTTTAAATGCTTACTGCATCCCGTTTAGTTAGCCAGTGTTGGCGAAGCTTCGAGTCTTGTTGCTGTTTCTGACTACATTCTACGCGGCTGTTATATTCCACGCTCTTTTCATGAATAGGCGTTAGGCTTTCAAGGTGAGGGTGCAACTCTTCATGGCTCGTGAGCAGTCTATATCGGAGGTCACAATCACATTTACTGATCGTGCCAGAAAGTTACTGTGTGTAAGCATAATCTTGTGTTCATTCAGATGGTCCTTCATGCCCCATTTTCCTACTGGTGCGCAATGAAAGCATTCTCTAGTTCAGAATATTTGAATTAAACAGAGATGAGTTAACGTTAATGGTTGTTACTGGGTAAAAATATTGCACAAAAGAGGAATATTTTCAGGATACTTCTCTGAAGACACATTTCTGACGTAGTCTCTTTGGTTCCAGAACAGAAGTAGGTGGCTTTCAAGCTCTCAATAGCCATAAGCCATCCGTAGCTGATTTGCAACACCCTCCTGAGAATAGTCGAAATTTTTAAGTTTCAACAAAACAACAGATAGACTGTCTGCAACTATCAATGAAGTAATACCTAATAACATTTTACCAATAACATTTTCCTTCCCATATAATCTTATGACTGACAGTTTACTCATAATCACTGGATAGTAATCAAGTCACGGCATACACGGTGTATTACAACCAATTGCCTGCTTCTTCATAGTACGTCCCAACTACAAACTGCTGTGTCTGCGAGAGAGCACCCTGTTTGGCCCTTTTTCTAATCTAAAATTAATCTACTCTGTGGGCGCAAGCAATAAAATTTACAGAAGGAGACGCATTCTCAAATACGATTAAGCTCACCGCAAGCACTGTTCGGTCTGGAGTGCTGCTCATCGTGCAGAACCGGTACCAGACTGTCAAGTGTCCGTCCACCATGGTAATGTGGTGTTGCATACATCTCACTCAGTTGTACGGAATTAGCGCAATAAGATGGATCGACCTGGTAATGTGATATAAGGGAGCTATCGTGTTTGGAAGTGCCTAAGACCGCACTGCGAATTAAGTTGCACAATTTGCTGTTGTATCAGTGTAGACTGTCTACAATGTCTACAAGGAATGGTGTACCATTGACACCCATGACAAGCATAGTAAGGAGTGTGGTCGTTATACGTTCGTAACTAATAATGATACGGTAGTAATTTATGTTGCCAGTGAATGCAAGTCTTTCGCAAACAGTTAAAAAGGGAACATTGCGAAGAGAACTTCATGGAATCCCATTTAAAGTCACATACTTCGCAAATGGTCGTTGCTCTCAGAGGAACATAAAGCTGCTTATATTCTATGGGGCAAACGACACAGAAACTCGACAGTAGCTGACTGGTGTCCTAATCGTGATTTTTCCTCTTTTCTGATAATGTAAAGCGTCGAGTGCGCCGATGCCCAATGGAGCGTTTAGTTCACGGTGTGTGGATAGTTGTGTTCACGCCTGCGATATTTACATGACGTTTATCCTACAATGATATGGGCCCACTCATTCAGATTACCGTGAACATGAGCCAGGATGTGTACGTTAATATTTGCGGTGACCTATTGATGCCCTTACTTCTGTATCTGTATCACAGGGAAGACCCAGAGTCGCGACGCTCTCTGGCGTGAAACTCGTTACTGTCTCACAGGTGAAGCGGCAATAGCACTCCAAGCCGTGGGCTAGAAGACGCTGACATGTGTCATAAGGATAATGTGCGTGTTATTTTTTTCTACTTAATTAACGAAATAATTGTTACACTTCCGCGTACCAAACGCTAGAAAATTACCTAGGGACATGAATTATCACGAAATAAATGTAGAAATAGCTGAATTTCACTGGTTCAATGACATAAGCTACAACTTACATACGAAGAAGTACTTTCGGGCCGGCCAGTGTGGCCGAGCGTTTCTAGTTACTACAGTCTGGAACCGCACGACCGCTACGGTCGCAGGTTCGAATTCTGCCTCGGGAATGGATGCGTCTGATGTCCTTAGGTTAGTTAGGTTTAAGTAGTTCTAAGTTCTAGGGGACTGATGACCTCAGATTTTAAGTCCCATAGTGCTCAGAGCCATTTGAACCATTAAGTACTTTCGAATATGTATGTAATTGCAGATTACCCTGCTAACATCAAGAGAATATAGATACATATTTCTTGCATTGAAGAATATACTTCTTTTGTTGTCTGTTCTTAGTATGATAGATACTTCCTCGACACGTAAAAAACATTTTACAGAGGCTAGTGTTTCGCCAATTCTTATACACTGCTGGCCACCGTAAATGCAACACCAAGAAAGACAAGAGGTAGCACAACAAGATTTATTTTGTAGATAACATGTTGACCAAGTATCAAATGATTACGTTTACAGACGTCTGTGACATGTGGTTCCTGCCAGAATCAGTAGCCAGAGTAGCCGCCATTGTTGGAGATCACCGCTGCCACACGTCTCGGCATTGAGTCAAAGAGACGTTGGATGTGTTCCTGGGGTACAGCAGCCCAAGCAGCTTCCACACGTTGCCAAAGTTCATCCGGTGTGGCAGCTGGGGATGTAATCTGGGTCACTCGTTGAGCAACCATGGACCACATGTTTTCTATCGGCGAAAAATCCGGAGAGCGAGCCGGCCAGGGAAGCAATTCAATCTGGTTATTGACGAAGAACCTTTGGACAATGCGTGCCACGTGTGGTCGCGCATTATCCTGTTGAAAAATGGCTGTGGCTGAGCCCTGAAGGTAAGGAAGGACAACTGGCTCCAGCACCTCGGATATGTAGCGCCGGCTATTTATAGTACTGGCAATGGGTACTAGAGGCGTGCGAGAGTAATATCCAATACCGCCCCATACCATAATACCCGGTGCAAGACCAGTGTGGCGGTGCATAATGCAGCTGTCCAGCATCCTCTCTCCACGGTGTCTCCACACTCGAATCCGACTATCGTGGTGCTGCAGACAGAAGCGTGCCTCGTCAGTAAAGACAACGTCATTCAATTCTGCCGTCCACATCCGTCTGTCATCACACCATTGGCGACGGAGACGTCTGTGGTTCTGCGTCAATGGTAGACGAAGCAATGGACGTCTTGCGGACAGACCACTCTGCTGTTAACGGCGTCGAATGGTACGCGCAGCACTGGATGATGCGTTACAGACGCAATGTGCTGTGCTATGGTTCGGGATGTCACTGAGCGATCCGTCACTGCCATGCACACAATTTGCCTATCAGCACGTGCAGTGGTGCACCGAGGTGAATGCGATCGACCACGTCGGTCCGTCGTACCCTCCTGCATCCAACGGTCACATATCCGCATTACAGTTGTTTGGTTTCGTCCAACACGACTAGCGATTTCTCTGTATGTTAATCCACACTCTCGGTAAGCCACTATCCTTCCTCTGTCGAACTCGGATACTTGATCAAAAGATGTTCGCTGTTGTCTACGAGGCATAACTGATCGTCTTGTGAAACAACCACAAGGTAAACACACGTGCCGAACGTACACTCGTCGAAATCGCCAAGCCTTAAATGGCGCTATGAGGCGGCGCCACAGGTGCGCGTGATGTGCGTCTGCGCTGAAATTCTAATAAGTTGCATATCTCATTGCTGCAAACCCATGGTGTAAATTTCACTTGATTCGGATGCTTCCTTCAGGGTGTTGCATTTACGGTGGCCAGCAGTGTACTTCCCTCGACTTTCTGATAAACTAATTTTTTGTAAATGTATTTACGTTTACTTCAGGACCGAATATATCGAAGATTGTTACCGTTCATGGCTGAAATATAACAAGAATCATCGAACAGGTTTCTCTTCTGTTGGGAAACAGTTTTATTGCTGTTTTACGTTTTATTATGAGGTCTGTGCGGTTTTCCTTTCAGCTACATAGTAGGCGGCTTATTTGGTACCTTAAATAAGGTAGGAACTACGTTTCGTTCTCGTTTAATGGGTTCCACATTCACTGATTTGGTTGGAAGCGGAGCGAAGATAACTTCGCGTTGTTGGGCTGATAGACGACGTCTTCCTACAGAAGGTCAGGTCTTCCGCAGTTCACTAGCCATTTTCTGTTCTTAAAAGTAAACGATACTCTTTCGTAAGTAACTATACGTTACCAGAGATTCGCAAATAAACTGTCATGTAATCTACCGTTTTATACCTCCTAGCATCCTCAGGAAACAAATGACTGACAAATGAACTGTCTTTTTTTAGTTATCATCAATTATGGCTCAACATACACTCCATATTGTAAAAAACGTTGTTAAAAATCAATGTAAACGATAGTACTGGAAGTAATCCAATACTGCACTAAGCAGAACCACTTGTCGGCCACTTGGCGCGTTGCTGTCACGGTGGGTGGCGAAATAGGAGACAGAGCGTCGCGACTGTTATGTTAGACTGTGTCTGTGTGCTGAATATGCCAAGGGCATTTTTTTTATACAAGATGAAAACAGCCAAGTTCGCAGGGTTGACGAACGCATAGGAACCCAGACTGTCCTGCTAAATCACTCAGTATAAGCCCTGTAAAATGGTCTTGGACTACTTTCAACAGCGAATTGAACGTAGCAACCCACATCTTCGCCATTAGGTAGCTGTGTGCGGTCGGGTTATCCATAAGTGGCCTCTACTAAATATGGTGTAACATATATAGAGCAAATATTTTCCATTTTTATTTTACACTAATTGACAAAAAAAGTGAAACACATAAAACATACGGTGAGATGTCAACGTAGCTTCGTATACGTATACATCATCGACGGAAGGAAAAGGAGATGCTGCGTACTCGTGTAAGACAACGTTACCAGTATCTAATTGTGGATATCTAATTGTACAGTTAGTGAAACTGGGCTATATCCAGATTTGTGGGACATTCTGATGTATTAATGGTCCGATGTTCGATTTTTGACTGCATGGGAACGTGTGGATTATGCGTAATCGTAGTCAAGGTTTTGGTCTACCACATACGACCGCCGCCATGAAGGATCACCATATCATCAGAGAACAACATAGTAACGGATTCCCTGCAACATTCTACATCATCCAGCACCACTGGTCGGAGATTAGGAGGAGCCGGACTAGGAATTTGACGTCCCATTCCTAGACTGCCGTCAACACAACAGCACAATGGGTCGCTTTGGGAGTGGTGCCGTAACCAGGGATCATGGACTGCCGATGAATCGCGTCGTATTGTGTTCAGCGATGAGTCCTGTGCTATCCCAGATGATTATCGTCAGCTTGCAAAGCGGTGACATAGGGAGAGGTCATACTCATCTAATGGTTTGGAGAGGCACAGCAGTTTTACGCCTGGCATCTTGGTGTGAGGAGCAATCGGGTATGACTTGTCACAGCAGGCAGTAATTGAGGAAACTCTAGTGGCACAATGGCACCTCACGACATTCCCTGTCAACAAGTGTTAATTGTCATGTGACTATTGTGATGCCATTTTCCAATACTATAATCTGCTAGATGTTGAGGCAATAAAGATCCCCGGAACTCTCCCTGATACAATATGCGTGGGTCTAGTTCAGACGCTAACCTCGTTACAGTGTGTGTATCTGGGATATGAAGGACGAGTTACAACTGTAAGCCAGCTTGTCTTAGGAGAGAATACAGTAGGTTTATGACACCCTTCTCAACCAAATCAGTGAATGAAACCAGGCCAAAGCGGGTGCTCAGCATATTCATAAGTGTGCTGGTACTGCCAAGTTCCATCTAAACCTGACTCGACATCTGATCATTCAGATAACTTGATAAATCCTTTGAAGCCATGAAACTCCTTCTCTGCTTCTGCGTGCTTCACATTTGAAGGAGATGTTCAAATTCTTAAAGTCCTTCAGTAATTTCAGATCTATAAATGGAAAATTTGTAATACTGGTATGAACAGACTGATTGATATTGTCCATCACGAGAGGACACCGATTCTTTATTAAAATGTACTAATAGCCAAAGAATCATAGGAAACTAGGAAGCTCAGTGACAGTTTATTGGGACATAAATGTAATCTACAAATTATTAGATGGGAGCCATTAATGTACACCACATATGATTAGATTGTTATTGCAACAAAACACCGACACTGTATCTCTCCAAGGGCCACACTGTATACACAATATCATAGTTCCAATATGGAGGGTACGCAAAATATTTAGAGATACAAATACGAGGAAAAGTGCTGCGTTCATCGTTTGCAGTTTACTATTAGAAGTAGTAATAGCCCATCAATTTACAGATGAAACTATGGCGCCACTAGAACTCACTAAGGGATTCCGACAGTTCAATTCACACACGAATCTACCGATGTGCTATGATACATAGACACATACTTCGGTAGTCGTATTTTTATCACGAGGTGATGAAGAAGCACAAGAACACTCGGAAATACTGCAAGGAACATCAACGTACGTTCCAATCTTACTATTGCCTCCTAATAGGGTTGAATGAGTGTATTATGACGAATAACGTTGATCAGATCGCGGAATTATCTGTTTCAATATTCGTAGACACTCCTGAATGTAACTGTTTTCTGCAAAATTCTGCTGCTGGACGGCTGACAGGTGCATCGCAGTATGTAAGTTAAATGGCGTGGTAGCTGTAAAAGTACTTCAAATTTGAAGTACACAGCGTACAATAGATTCTCCTGGTCAAATGAAATCTATCGTCGCGTCCAGCCGTTGTCAAATGGTGCCAAGAATTACACCAGTGCCGCACGGACATGGATGATGTCGGAAGCTATTGAGATCGATACTGACAATAAAGTCCAGGAAATCTCTCTGCGAGTTAAAATAACATCTATTGCAAGGAAATTTCCTGATGATGTGGACATTAAAACAGCTCCTCACGATTGGTTAAGTAATGAAAGAGCTGATTTCCATCGTTGGGCAACTGAACGTTTGGTAGTACGTACCGACCGTTGTGACATGTTAAAAAATGGTCTCATGTATCTGCGTCACTTTGTGGTGCCACATTCGGTACAAGTTACTGACATTCGTTAACAATGTGTAACTGTCTTTTTGAAGTCATCTCGTGGCAACTCCCTTACAGTTACAGTACATTAGATACGTTTAGCCGGATATATGGATGGCCCTTCTCATCATTTGCATGAAAGAATCTCTATCCGTCACACCAACCACCTACAGCGCGAAATAACTAAGTCAGGCAACCCAACGTGCAAATTTATCGAGATGAGATTTTCCCTGAGTTATAGGGGGCGTGTGACAAATTTTGTTGTGCAGGTAAGCTTTTCTTCATTTATAGCTGTCGACTTCTTTGATCGAACGATATGTATTTCACGTGACTACGGAAAGAGTCTTCTAATAGAACTTCAGTGGTAAAATATGTGTGGAATTTGATCATATAGGATTTAGTCGAATAGTAACAAAATAACAGGTGAAGACTTAGGGCAAATGTTTGCCCTACTGTACCAAATGTACGCAGACACGTAACTCAGATGCAGTTCGCGTGTTTATTATTGCGAGTGGCGTATGAAATGCTTAAAATGTTGACCTTCAGGACTGATACGGGCTATAAAACGAATCTGGACAGGCAATATTGTATTTCATCAGGATTTGCCTCACTACACACCTGTGTAGTACAGGCGCCCCCCCCCCTTTTTTTTTTTTTAAATTCCTCGTTTTAATTCCCTCCTTGCTTCCGCCTTCGAGATGTATTAAGTGTGTGAGCGCGAATGTCATTTTGTGTTTCCCGAACGACCAATCCAGTGGTCTGCATGAGATCTATTACGAAAGACCGTAAATATCTTCTCGGAATGGACAGAACATCCGTCATCTTTATACCAAATCCATTTCCTGTGACCGATGAGGTGGTTTCCAATGCGGTGGAGTATCTCTTAGGAAACGTCCAAGCTACAAGTTTATAGGCAAGTGCGTTATTTTCCCTCTCTTCTGCACCATTTCTTTCCATCTTCTTTCATGATTCTTAACCCAACTGAGAGTAATGATTAAATTATGCTCTGTGTAAAATTCTACCATGCAGCTTCCTCTTTCATTTTATTTCCCAAGTCGATATTCACCTACTATTTCCAATTTTTTCCTTTTCATGCTATCGAATTCCAGTCTGCGACGGTACCTAACGGTTGCTGCAGAGTAGTTGCTCTACCTAAAATCATCCCATATGAGAAAAATCTGCTGCGTCTTTACCTGTTGTTTCTCGTATCTTAGGTACTCGAGCCACGCACGGCCATTTTTAAAAAGGAGAGCTTGGTGTAGTCTTACCGTCCAGCCACGTGCATCTGCTTTCATGTCCCGCAGTTAATTCTATGTGAAAGAAAGCTGCAGCTGTGATCCTGCAGTCATATAGCCTATGCATTGGCTAGAATTGCGAATTAATAAAATACACAAAAATACAAAATAAAATGAAGAATTTAATAACAAGAGTTCTCTTTTAATGCCTGTAATTGATGTAGATGTCAATACTTATATTGAGTAACGTTCATTCAAGAAAGGACATGTAAAATAAACGGAAAGTGGTCCTACCACATTCATTTAAAAACAGACCAAAGTTCCCTTATCAAATGCAGTGAAGTTACGTTTAGAGCGATACGAGAATGGTAGCAAAATCCCCAAATTAGTCATTGAAGACTTGCGAAAACTAAGTCCGTTTCGTGACCACAGTACACGAAAGATTCATCAGCTTCAAACAGTTCAGAGTTCAATGTGATGATTTAGTAACTAATACACATTATGCGAAGAATAGTGACTCATACGGTGTTTATTCTCAGTTTTGTAAATCAAGCTCCGAAAGTTCAGAGTCCCAATCTGAAGCACATTCAGACCTTTCGAAATGTAAGGTGCTTTGGGAGTTTAAGTTTGGTAACGGCCTTTCAGCGTCGAGAACCAATCACCTAGACGGCTGAAACACGCACATAGGTCTGTCTTCTTCCAGAACTCACCACAAGCAGACCAGAATCGCTCGGTTGAGCTCTTCTTTCGCTCCAGTAGTGTCCGACAAGTGTCTTCTCTTCCGTTGGCTAAAGGACATGACCACCAAAAATTCATCATCCTTAAGCTCTACAGACACGATTTGATTAAAGTTGACCATTTCTCAGACTAAACTTATATGTTACAACAATATTTATATAAAGAAATGTCATAAACTTTCTGTTACCCTCAGATCATTTACTACAAATGTAAGTCGTAGTTGATTCATAAATAAATACACCAGCATTCTTGCGCATGTGTGCTCACGATAAATGACAACACATTGTCCCTATTTATCGTTAAAACAGGTATTTATGCCTTCTTGACGGAAGCATCTATTGGTTCTCTTTTCTGTCGTGGTGTCCGCTAAAACATGCGATTGGTCACTTACAAATTAGCACAGGTTTTTAACAGCACTTGAAATCAATATTTGAAGAAAGTTACAGATAAAATAGTAAACTGTTCATTAAATAACTACACATGTACAACAAAGTGAGATATTGATGCTGTCTTCATTTACTGTGTTTGTGATAAACATTTGCGTAATGGAACAGATACAAAAACGTCATAAATCCACAATAAAGTCGATACAGTTACATAGATTTCAGGGATCATAGCTATAGTCGAATGCTATCATCTGAGATACATGCGATTCTTCAGTTTCTCCTGGCGTATTTCTTGCTCGAACAGTCCACGGGTATACTGCCGGTCCATAGTGTCCAACGGGCACAGTATTTCGGAGATCACACATGTCGCCATGGTCAGGTGCGCTGACGAACTGTTCCTGAAGGCGGTCATGGAGCAGAGGAAATTTAAGACGGCCGCCCGCCCTCAGGAGCTCAGTTCGTCAGTCAACCTAACGATGGCGACATGTCTGATCTCCAAATTATTCTGGCAGTTGGGCACTCTGGGCCGGCAGTACACCCGTGGACTGTTCGATCTGAGATACAGTCTGTTGAAATTACATGTTGTTGCTGTTGTGGCCTTCAGACTGGTTTGATGCAGCTCTCCATGCTACTCTATCCTGTGCAAGCTTCTTCATCTCCCAGTACCTACTGCAACCTACATCCTTCTGAATCTGCTTAGTGTAATCATCTCTTGGTCTCCCTCTACGATTTTTACCCTCCACGCTGCCCTCCAATACTAAATTGGTGATCCCTTGACGCCTCAGAACATGTCCTACCAACCGATCCCTTCTTCTGGTCAAGTTGTGCCACAAACTTCTCTTCTCCCCAATCCTATTCAATACTTCCTCATTAGTTATGTGATCTACCCATCTAATCTTCAGCATTCTTCTGTAGCACCACATTTCGAAAGCTTCTATTCTCTTCTTGTCCAAACTATTTATCGTCCATGTTTCACTTCCATACATGGCTACACTCCATACAAATACTTTCAGAAACGATTCCTGACACTTAAATCTATACTCGATGTTAACAAATTTCTCTTCTTCAGAAACGCTTTACTTGCCATTGCCAGTCTACATTTTATGTCCTCTCTACTTCGACCAACAGCAATTATTTTGCTCCCCAAATAGCAAAACTCCTTCACCATTCCAAGTGTCTCATCCCCTAATCTAATTCCCTCAGCATCACCCGACTTAACTCGACCACATTCCATTATCCTCGTTTTGCTTTTGTTGATGTTCATCTTATATCCTCCTTTCAAGACACTGTCCATTCCATTAAACTGCTTTTCCAAGTCCTTTGCTGTCTCTGACAGAATTACAATGTCATCGGCGAACCTCAAAGTTTTTATTTCTTCTCCATGGATTTTAATACCTACTCCGAATTTTTCTTTTGTTTCCTTTACTGCTTGCTCAATATAGAGATAGAATAACATCGGGGAGAGGCTACAACCCTGTCTTACTCCCTTCCCAACCACTGCTTCCGTTTCATGTCCCTCGACTCTTATAACTGCCATCTGGTTTCTGTACAAATTGTAAATAGCCTTTCGCTCCCTGTATTTTACCCGTGCCACCTTTAGAATTTGAAAGAGAGTATTCCAAACAACATTGTCAAAAGCTTTCTCTAAGTCTGCAATTGCTAGAAACGTAATCACATACAGTGATTAAAAGTTGTTAATTCGGAGGTTCATAGTGTAAATGTTTATTCACTGTGAAATATTAACCTCTGAGGTTTTAATGATATTGAAATACTGTTGTGTCACTGGATGCGCCTCATTTTTCTGAGATGGGAGATGTATTCAGATTTGCACTAATATTTGACTGTGTGAGTTATTGACGAATCTCAAAGAGCTGTAACTTAGACATGTTTAAGACTGTCTGCCACTCCGCCATTTTTGAAGCGCCTCCTGTACAAAGGGGTTGTGAGTGACAGCTGTACAAATTCCCAGCTTCGGGATTCCTCATTTCTAGCGACGTTGCTAGTCTTTGTACCTGATCTCGTTCATACCGTTCACTTAGCAGGAAGCCGGTATTGGCGCGGCGCCTCTTGAGATCTGGGCCACTGGTCTTCACCTGTACAACAAATTCATCTTACCTCGTACCAACAGTGGGTAGCAGATTATCTCGTCTAAATAGCAGCAATGTTAGAAGTCTCTCATCGCAATTAAATTTCCATCTGCTTTAAATATCTGTTCAATTCCCTTTACACCATCACACATATCTTCAATTCCTTCATCTGCGGAGCTAGTTGGCATGCGAGGTGCGACAATAATGTAATGAGACTGACGTGAAAAAAAAAAGTTGCTTACCGTTTTAGCCAAGTTTAGTGTTGTCTCCTTCAAAGTAGTTCCCTTCTAATTGCACACACTTTTTCCATCGCTTCTGCCATTGATGGTAACATTTCTGCAACTCATCTTCTGTAAGATCATCCAATACACTCGTCACAGCTTTTTGGACATCTTGTGTTGTTTGAAAATGGTGTCCCTTGATCGCCGTTTTGACTCTTGGAAATAGAAAAAAGTCGCAAGGAACGATATCTGGTGAATAAGGTGGCTCTGGTAGTACTGAAATTTGTTTTCAGGTTAAAAATTGCTGTACTGACAGAACAGTATGGGATGGCTAATTATCGTGATTTTTCTCATACCAAGATCTTCAGTTATTATTACATGAACCGTTTCTCGATTGATGTTCAGTTCTTCTGCAATCATTTTCGCGGATAATCTCCGATCAGATCGTAGGAGTTCACGCACCCTGGCCAAGTTGACAACCGTCCGTGAAGTTGATGATCGTCCACTGCGGTCTTCATATTCAACATTCGTTATGCTTTCACTAAAAATTTTATGCCAATGAAAATCTTGAGCTCTTGACATAACCTCCTCTCCAAAAGCCTCTGAAGCTTACCGTAAGTTGTCGTCGTGTTTTCACCCAATTTTACGCAAAAAGCAATGACATACAGTTGCGCAATATTATGCAGTTCCATTTCCGTGATGAGAGACACAAAAACGTGTTAACATATTACAGCACAACTCACGACTGAGCGGTTACATCGATGTGCCACTGGGACTAGAAGCAGCTTATAGACCAAAGTCAAAATTATTGTACCTACTCAAATCTTCATGGTTGCCACATCTTGCAAAGAAAATCAGTCTCATTACCTTATTGTCGCACCTCGTATATATGTGTGGTGGGTGTTGGTTTCGTGTCTGTCTTGGCTACGATAGTACTTTCACTATGCTGTTCATAGTAGTTTACCTGTATACCTATATTCCTATTCATTATTAGATCTACTCCTGCATTACTGCTATTTGATTATGTGTTTACAAACATGCACTCATGTGACCAGAAGTCCTACTCCACTTATCATCGAATTTCACCTACCTCCCATCACATCTAGCTTCAATCTACCCATTTCCATTATAAATTTTCTAACTTACCAGCCCAGTTAAGGGATCTAACATTCCACGCTCCACTCCATAGAATGCCAATGTTATTTCTCCTGATAACAAAATACTTCTGAGTGGTTCCCACCCATAATTGGAACAGAGGAATATTTTAGCTCACGAATATTTTAGCAAAGAGGATGCCATCATTACTTAACCGTACAGTAGAACAGCACGTCCTCAGGGAATATAAGGCTGTAGTTTCCCCTTGCTTTCAGCTGTTCACAGTACCAGCACAGCAAGGTCATGGTGGCTCATGTCACAAGGCTACAGGAGTCAGTCGTTCTGACTGTTGCTCCTACAACCACTGAGAAGGCTGCTGCCCCGCTTCAGGAACCACGCATTTGTCTTGCGTCTCAACTGATATCCCTCCGTTGTAGTTGGACCTAAGGCACGACTATGTGTATAATCGAGGCACAGAATCCTCCTCACCACAGCAAGGGCATGGTTCACACGGGTGCTTAAGACCATCAACTCTCGCAATTTATGTAAATGACGTAATGGGTAACGTTGGAAGTTATGCGGGGATTTTCTCAGGTGATGCTGTTATATACAGAAAAATTGCAAGTTCTTCAGATGATAGATAGTTGATGTAGGTGTTAACAGTTAACCCTCAACATAAACGTATACAACATATTGCGCATAAATATAAGGAAGAATAGTCATTAAGAAATTATTAGGTAGCAGAAGAGTCATTGAAAGCAGTCAAGTCCATTAAACAACAGGTATTGCGTGTACGAAGTATTCCAAATACAACGATCATTCAAAACTAGTCGAGGTAAGGAAGATGTCACACTAAGATTCATTGAAAGAATCCTCGGGAAGCATAGTTCACCGACGAAAAAGTTAGCTACAAAACCCTCGTTCGAAGTTGGGTGTCCATCTTTCAGCTATGTCCCAAACAAACGTCTTTCATTATAATTTTATATTTGGTGTCAATGGAGCATATTCAACACAGGATACATACAGTAGCTCAGGATTAAAGGTCGGCTGTATATGATTTGTTGTTTTTGGTTAATTCCACAGTTTGAACTGAACTGCGTGGAAATATTTTCAGTCAAAAACATTGCAGGCGTTAGACTAAAAGTACTCACCTTGGCGACCTGGTAGAGTTGGAAGCAAACAGAAATACCGATGGAGAGACTCTGTCCCAGCAGAATGCTGCCCAGACATCTTTGAAGCAGCTCAACATTCCTGCACAAACCACATTAAAGCCACATTACTCACCGATGAGCGCTACAGGGAAACAAAGTAAATGTCACAAACTCATATGAACTATTATCTGTATCATAAAACTCTAGTACTTAACGTCTTTCATGGAGAACTGAATCCTTCTTAGTCTGCCATATACAAAGATTTATGAACGTTTGTAGAACTTCTAAATAGTCACTAAAATTAAGTTAATCTTTGAGGATCAACTGACTGTGTACAAGCCGTAAGAGGTGAAGACTGCTGTAATGAATGCTAAAAGAAACGCCATTTTCTTCATTAAATTTAGAAAAAGGCCTTCCTGCGAGATCAGACAGTGAAGAATCGTGCAACACAGTGCAAAAGTGAGAAGAAGTACTAGAATTCACTGGAGCGAAAGAAGGCAATATAAGGACGCGGGTGAGTTAGAAAGAAAGAGAATTAAAGAGTTTCGGAAAATATGTTTTATATATTGTGAAATTTCGTCTCTTACAGGGAATGCTTCTACTCTCATGATTGACAAACGTAAGTAGGTTGAAGCGAATTGGAAGGCTCCACAAACACGCTTCTATCTGTGTACTCTTCTGCTACGATTCTCCCAAGTCAGGAGCAATAGGACAATACATTCCCCAGTCAACTGTAGCACCCATTCAAGTAGCTTGTTATCATCCCGTGTCAATATACTCCGTTTGATTGCCTCTGTCAACTACCAAAAAGATACGGTGGGGGCACAAGCCATCTGGCAGTAGTTGCACGCCATTTCAATGGCAGTCCTTCAGTGTGACTGAATGCAACCCTTTGATAAGGCGTGTCCATAGTAAGGGCACACCAGAGACACGTAAATGCAGAGGAATTTGTATACACCAGCAGATGGTGGCAGAGTGATTACAAAGGAAATTTACAATACGTATAATTTATCTGCACTGCATTGTTCTAGTCGTACCTGATAATGGCTTGATGATGAAGTATGTTCTTCTGCAGTCGGTAGTAGACATCACTGGTACTGAAAGGGTGACACGGCCGTACACCGTCCACCGACTCTGCTTTGTCTAGCAACGAGTATGGTTTCTCGGTAACGTTGTTACAGTTGATAATATTTCTGCTCAGCAGGGTCAGTTGCATTCGCAGTTGGACTATAAGGCTGGCGTTGAACGCGTCGGCGGCGAAGTTGGCCATAATGGTGTGTAGGGTGATGAAACAGCAGTAGACGGCAGTAGCGACGTACGCGACTGGCCGGGTGACGTCATAGGGCAGGGCCAGGACGAAGGGTAGGCCGGTCTCGCTGGCGGGCGCCGTTAGCCACACGCAGCACTCGGCCAGCCCGAAGGCCAGGTAGAGCAGCATCACAACGCGCATGCGCCGGCTGCCGGCCCGCAGAAAAGCCACGTCCTCCGCGCTGGCGAACTGCCCGAAGTCGCGGCCCACCTGCAAACGACAAGTAGCTAAGGCCGGTATTACACTATCAAATTTCTGTGTCCAATATCTTTGTCAAAGATATTTGATGGTGTAATAGGGAACTTTGTCAAATGTCGTCCAATGTTTGATCAAATCTAGGGCCTCGCTGTAGATCTGATCAAAGAAGTCGTTTGTGTTCTGTTCACTGCAATGTGACATGTTACCACATGGAGCGCTAGCATCGCTGCAGCATTCTGTCGTCTGTGGTGTTTTAATAAACATTGCCGGTAAATACAACTGGTGTGTGCCAACAACTACAAAATTGATAGAGATGTATGAAGCTGATGAGGCGCTTTACAACGTGAGGCACGCTGAATAAAAAAATAGATTAAGAAGATTGGATACCTGACTGGACCTAACCTAACCTAACCTGACCTAGCCTAACCTAACCTAACCCTCTCCTGTAGCAAGGAATCGGTGTGTTACAGTGAGCCTGTCTTCTGCAGATGCAGCAGATCTTAAGTGAATATTGTGCTTTGTGATATGAGGATACACTTCATTGAGCACATACAGAAATGTATGCTCATCCATTCTTAAGTAATTGATGTACGACTTGACGTCCTCCACTATACGTTCACGTAACCAGTTTTGTTGAATGCTTTTATCGTGTCGTCGTAAAACCCACGCCTTCACCCAGGTATGTTTACTTTTTTTTTCCCCCACTTCTCATCCACATGTGCACACAGTGCAATTGTGGTACATGCAACTGCTGCAGTTAATAACAAGTTGTTGTTGTCAGCCATCCTGTACTTTGATGTGAAATATGATGACAGTATAATACCCCTTCTAGCGCTACATCAAAGATCTTTGTCAAATATATTTGATGGAATATTTGATCACATCTTTGATCAAATGTTTGACAAAGAAATTTGATAGTGTAATACCGGCCTAATAAGTGGTCCGTTAACGTGAACACGTACTGTACAACGAAATGATTAAATACGAGAGATAATCTTAAAGTTTTCATTATAATCTCGATTAAATTGTATTGTAGACATACAAATAATAAAACCGTAAATCCGTCGTGTATATCTTTTTATTTCAAGAAGATAATTTACAAACGTTCTAGATGAATTTTGATGGGGGTTTCCACAGGTGACAAGCGCAGTATGAGGCAACTTACAAGCTTCACCTCCTCAGAATCTGATCGCGGGAAAAGAGGATATTGTGATCCAAAATTTTGTCTAAAACCATCATGTCTGTCTGTCTGTTTGAACACGCTAATCTCCAAAACTACTAAACGAATTTTCATTGGTGTCTCACAGGTAACGTGAGCGTAACTTGGGGAAACATATAGGCCTTATTTTATCAAAATCGGATCACAGAAAGAAGATATCGTAGTTGAATATTTTATTAACGCGGAAGTGTCTTTGTTACCTTTATATGACTAAACTGCTGAACCTATTTCAATGGCAGTGTGTATCGAGATCTCTAGAACCCCGAGGGAGAACGTAGGCTGTATTGGAAAGTAAAATAAAGGAAAGTAGAGAAAAAATGGTTCAAATGGCTTTGAGCACTATGGGACTTAACGTCTGAGGTCATCAGTCCCCTAGAACTTAGAACTACTTAAACCTAACTAACCTAAGGACATCACACACATCCATGCCCACGGCAGGATTCGAACCTGCGACTATAGCGGTCGCGTGGTTCCAGACTGTAATGCCTAGAACCGCTCGGTCACTACGGCCGGCGAAAGTAGACACTTAAAAGTATTAAGTAGGGGATAAAATACAATTTTTTTTTTTGCATCAGTGAAAGCAAACCCTGTGAAAAGCTTCTAGTGTGTCATGTAGTTGGTGTAGTTGATGGACAGACGGGCAATTTATACATCATGCTACACTCACTCGAACAGACAGACACCTGAGAACAGCTGACGTTATTGAACGTACTATAGTTTACTTACTTACTAAATTATCATCACTCATCGTAAGGAAACTACTCATCCTCGAACATAACTGCAGCAACTACCAGTATTTAATATTTTCTGTGTTTGTTGGTATATGTTTGTAGTTCTGGTACAAATGCAAGTCTTTGCACCACAGTACCGTCGCATGGCAAAACAAAGTGATAAAGACAACTGTCGTGCGATAATTCGTTTTCTGCTTTTAAAGGGGAACAAGACTGCAAATATGAATGCTGAGATGGTAGATAGTGTTGTTAATGAGTCGCATAAGATGCTAAGAGTAATTAGCCACAATGGTAATGTTGTACAATGTGTGGATGTATAAGGGTAATCTAATGTCAGTAGGAACATTAGGAAACAGAAGCCTACCAGACCACATGGTACATGTGGGATTCCACAACATAGTCAACCTCTTAGTGTCTCGCTGGATTCGATAGTAGCTCACTATCCTACTTTGTTGCTGAGTGTTAGTCATTTGCCAGAGTTCCTCGTCCTTTTCCCACCGAGTTTCCTTATCCGCAGATATTTGAACTTGTATTCTCAGATACTTGATCTACAAGCTAAACGAACTACTTTACTACAGGGGATAGCGTCAACTCCCATCCTCATCCGCTTGCAGGACACAACAGTAGGCAATGCACCACTGCATCATTATAAGAACTGGTTAGGTGCCACAGACGCTTCCAGTATGGTCAAACAAATCAGAATGAGGACAAACGAAGATGCAGGCAATATCTCTGTGAAGAACAGGGAGTCGCAGGGGAAGCCGAGACGCTGGTACTCAAAGACTGGCGAACCAAAACACAGCCTAGAAGGTGAAAAAGATCGATCGATTAATCTCCTAAGTCTTGCGTATTTTAATATGGCATTGATTTCCCCTATAACCTCCCATTCACCACATACGCCACCGCACTCAGAATGTTCCTCAACTGCTTGCACCATTGTATAAAATAGTCGAACGGCCACCGCACTCAGAATGTTCCTCAAATGCTCGCACCATTGTATAAAATATCGTCGAACCGAAGCACTGACCTAATTGCTGCATCTGTGTCAAGCCAATCTAGACGAGTTCCTTAGCCGCCTAATGACCTTGGACGAGTGCTGGTGTAATGCTATGAGCCCGAGGCATAGCAGCAAAGCAAGGAATGGAAATCAGTGGATTCACAAAATCTGAATAAAACGAACACCCAACCAGTGTGAGCAACATTATTTGCTATGGGAGTGCCATGGTGTGGTACTAATACATAGTCCAGTCAGATTAATGTGATCACCGCCGACGGGTCACGTCAACGTGCAATAACGCACTAACAGATGGCATGTGGCAGCACTAGTAGTGGAGGGTCCATCATACGTGTCAGGGGACATGGATAATAGTGCAGTCGTTGATGTAATGCCGAAATGGAGCGATTTATCTGTCCGAAAGAGCATAATCATTGGCATTCAGGCCAAGGGAGGATGCATTTCAGAAACAGTTAAGTTTGTAAACTGTTCGCATGCCACTTTGGTTAAAGTATATGGTGCATATCAAAATGGCACTACCCAAAACCGGTGTCAAGGCAATTGTGGTTCACTATGGGCCATAGGTGACAGGAGTGAACGACGGCTACAGAGGTGTGTACGGGCGAATAGACGTGCAACTGTTGAGCATCTGACCCCCAAATATGAACCAAGGGGCTACCAACAGTGTCTCCTCAATGATCGTTTAGCAAATGTTACTGAGTACAGCCTTTCACAGCAGTCGCCTGGTTCACGCAACCATGCTGTAGCGGCACGACTGTTTAGGATAGGGAAAGTTAGTTTTGTGCGATATTCTGAGCACAAGTTACAGCCAGGTGCGGGCCGGATTGCAGTAAGTTACACATATCAGCAGTTGCGAAGGCAAATAGTGGCCACAGGTCTGTAGAACTGCCAGAGAGGGCTCACACACCACTTTTCATGGCGCAAGTCGCAGGCAGAAGGGGCCCAGTGGCCAACCTAGTGTGTTATGAATACGTGACGCGAAGCGGCGTGGTTGGCAAACCAGGGGCGCACAGCCACATATAAATAGCAAAAACAGACATAATGTCTGATGGGATAGCAGTAATCAGTGATTTTATAATGTTACTCATAATCCGTCTTTATTGCAATTTTATTTTATTCATTTGACCGATTTCGGTTCATTCAGAACCATTTTCAGATCTGATATTTCAGTTACAGGAGTAACTTGTCCACATCCAACAACTTTCACATGTGACGTAGCTGGATTTGGACGGGTTACTCCTGTAACTGAAATATCAGATCTGAAGATGGTTCTGAATGAACCGAAACCAGTCAAATGAATAAAAAAAATTGAAATCAAGACAGATTATAAGTAACATATAAACAGGCGCCGTTTTCTAATGAGATTCATTCAAGTGTGGCACTTCTCCTGGATGGTGAGGCATGTCACACCACCAGCTATACACAGCAGCAGATGGGGCGCCAGCAGTCTAGTTCACGGTGGGTCATTGGTTCGATCTCCTGAGGCCGTCACAGGGTCCATAGCCAGCCAGCCAGCGGTGGGCCACTCCACAGCTCACTACCGCGGGCAGTCATCCTGGCTTCCAACACACGCCAGAGGCATCCCCAGGTGAGGGCCGCAGATTCGGACGCCAGATCGCAGGCGCTTGTTGTAGCTGCGACCCGGGCTATGCGGGCGAGTACATGTGGCGCAGGCATCTTGCGGTTGTCAGCTGCCTGCGCAGCAGCTCCAGGCAAGCAGCACTGAGGCAACGGGAGCAGAGACTGCTGAGTTGGCAGCCGGCACATCCTGATGTAATCACACGCCAGAGGCATCCCAACGTCATGGCCACAGCTTCGGACGCCAGATCACGGGCGCTTGTCGCCAGGGAGGACATGTGGTGCGGGCATCTTGCGGATGTCAGCTGGCTGCGGAGCAGCTCCTGGGAAGCAGCGCTGAGGCAATGGGGGCGGAGACTGCTGAGTCGGCAGCTGGCACATCCTGATGTAATTACAACTCTGCTGGCGTATAAGGCTGGCTCGACACAGTATTATATTACACAGGCCACTGTGGCGATTCCTCAGCATTGCGGGGGCCCTGTGACGCAGACCAAGAGGAACGAGGGTACTGTAGCTAAAAACAATCACTTGGAAAGTTCTCGCCGAGTTTTAATACGGCCTCTCGTGGCAACCACCCACTACAATGCTGACTCCTTTTCATCGGCGATGAAGACTCAAATTCGCACATCAGTACGGAAACTGGACATCCACTGAGTAGCTTTTCGACATGAATCACTCTTTATGCTCCATCAGACAGATGGCCATTGATATGTACGGTTTGAAATATCTGAAAGTAAAAAATCTGAAACAATCATCAGAAGAGCCCAGGCCAGAGAAGGGAGCCTTAAAGTCTGGGGTATGTAATCATGGTATTCTCTGGGGGCACAATGGCTCAATAAAAGCATGCACCTATCATTCAGTACCATGTCCACCCCTAAATGCTGTCTCTGTTTCTTTGGTACGATCACATCTACTAGAACGACAATACAATGCATGAAGTTTGCAGTTGGAAGAGTATAACGTTATATGTTTATTGTTCAATTAAATTTTTATATATATATATATATATATATATATATATTTTTTTTTTGCTTTAAAATTTTCAATTTTTGGTAGTATATTTTCTGTAGATGTAAAGTAAAGTATGCTATGCTGGAGATTCAACATCTTTGCTTTGTATGTGAGTAATGTATGTAAAATGCTATGTAAATTCTTTATCAGGTTAAATAATTTTCTGATGATATTTTATATTTAAAAATATTTCAGTGTATAAATTGTTCATGTTGATGTAAATTTGACAATTTAAGAAATGGTCATGCTTGGAAACAATGTGAGAAATAGATGTTATGTAAAAGTCAGTGTCCTTTTGCTTGAAACGAAAGTGGCTCTGGGGAGAGGAAAAGGTGGCAAGGGCAAACTGGCATGCTACATAGAGCCAGTGAGGGAAGTAAGTCACACAGTCTGTAAGTAGTAGTGTTTGAGGCAACACCTTTGTGGAGCAGGAGAAGCTTTGCCTACAGATTTGCACAAAAGTGCCTCTGATCAAGACTGCAAATGACTTATCGTCATACTTGCAAGCTGTTGGGCTACTGTATGTAAAATTGAACGACGAAAAGAAGACAAGTTGAGCCCATACATCAAGATAGTTGCAGGCCGTTCTGTGGGTAGTGTGCTGTCAAAATTGTTGTTCGCCTCACCCAAGCCTACAGCCACCAGATAAGACTTTTTTTATTTTTACTTTCGTACAGCGTCAACCATTAATTTAAATTATGTTTTAATCATCATTCTTCAACTTTAAAGAAACTGGTTCACCCTGTTATTCATTCTAATCATACACCTATATAGGGTTGCTTAATGGTATATGATTAATCCGAGTATCCTGTTTTACAGACTTATTAACTGCCAAGTTAATATAAAGAGGCACCATTTAAATTGTTTTTGTGTTTTCATAACTATTGCAAAGTGCTATAGTAAAAGTTTGCTTACATAAAATGCAACCAGAGTGAAGCCAATTTACTAGAATCTGTTAAATGACTATACAGAAGTAGTTCAAAGAGTAATAGCTTCTAAAAGTAAGTTCCAGTAAGAAATGGGTTTTCTTGAAGTGTATGTTCAATATGAAAAGTCTGTGCTTTAGTATCTAAGTATTTTGGTATTAAAAGTGTTGATTATGGAAAGTGCTTCTCCAAAAGTCCCCCATGGTCATATTTTTATAGCTTCCTTGAAATTATTCCCTGGGATTTTTCTCGTTTAAACGCTTGTTTAAGTGGAGTAATATTTATTTGAAGGACGAAATTGAACAGTAGCAAGAAAGTAGGCAAAATTCATACCTCTGCTTTTCAAGTACTTCACCGTTTCATTGCCTGGATAGGCTGGCGACCTTCGGTACCTGTTTTAAACCACTAAAAGAACTTGTAAATGAATTGTCTTAGCTTTAGTATAATGTTATTCATACTGCGTTTCTGTCTAGCCACAGGGTAAGATCTTAGGAAAAGAAGTGAGTAGTCTGATTCACTTATCTATTAGACACAAAACATGGTCAAATCCTGTAAAAATAGTAACTCTGTTGATTAGCTTTTCCCATAAACAGCACTATCCCCCCATAGTGTACTTTATTTGGAAATAAAACTTAATTATAGTAAGTGGTTTTTCACGTGACAGGACTACTTTTTCTGTTGGGGTATGGGATACGTGGCAACACAGAGACAATGTTTTCTGTTATCCAGGTAAAACCATACTAAATTACAATAGCAGTGGTAGGGTTGTAACAGCACCCGGATGAGTATACCGTACGCCCCTGGCCACCCGACATCCCGGATTTAAATCGAATCGAGAATCTGTGGGATCACTTCATTTAATCTGTTCCTACACCTCTCACAGTGGTCCGCAGCAAAAATAAGGTGGTCACTCAGGCTTCTGACAGATGATCATGATAGTATGACTGGACAGTATAAAGGAAATGACAGACCATGATAGGACCATAATGCCGGTTCCTTACGAAATTATGGGAGGCATTCAATTCAAAGAATTGAATGAAGGTGTCAGGAGCTGTTGCTCCCCTACAACACTCCATTTCATTGTGTACAGGGCATAGTTATACATGCTGCTTCTTTCGGCTATAGAATTTTACCCCACTCCTCTCCTGAAGTGGTACATAGTGGCTTCCACTTTCCTGAGATTCAGAAACTATTGCGTAGCACGGATTTCCAGAATGGGAAGGAATTGGATCGTTTTATGAACAAAAACAATACGAACTTCATCAAACAGAGTCTGTCACCTACTTATCAATCTTTGCGAAATATGTGTAACGTTGAAGGAGAAGGCTTAAGAACTCATCTAGCTTCACAATCCAAGTTTGATGTTTTTGAGGTGATAATTAAAAATTAATAACTACTGCTAGTAAAAAAAGAGCTATATTTCGAAAGTTTTCTTCTATCACCATTTATTCCAATTGCAGTCTTTATTCTTGTTAAGCGAAACTAGTATGGACAATCAAAATTTTCATATCATCTGATGACAGTGCAACATGATTTTCGACAAATATTTGCAACCTGTGAGCCCTCTTTCCGGAAAACTGCCTAATGTAATTTATTGTAAGACTGGTCTCTTAGTGCACTCTGTACGTCATATGTTGTGTTAAGAATTTCATCGCTTCTTACCTTGTGATGACTTTGTAAGGAGATCTAGATGAAAGTCAGCCAGGCAGATAATAACACAATTGAGTGGAACGGTGCAGATGTGTTCTTTGTCGGAGAACAACGATGACTTATGTAATAAATATAGCACCTAAAGGATAAATTCCTGTTGTGAACGGGTAGCCGACTAATCACGCAAGTAGGAATCGTCCTATTTATGAAAAGTATTTCTACGAGATTACGACCCAAAGAGCCAGCGTATCAAACAACGAATTCCGCGATTATTATAGGAAGCAAAATACGTAACATTTATTAATGCACCACTGAATAAATTTATAGGATTGTGAGCAACTTGTAAGGGAGAGTATTAATTTCTTGGCCAGGCACTTAAGAAACTGTATCTCTGAGATCCAAAATGAATTTAATTTAAAATGCAGTTCATATTAGATCAATATCTTTTATCAAACTTTGATCGCATGAGTAAACTTAATTCCTGAAGTGCGATTCTGACAGTATCTACAAGATACCTATCTATGATCGTTATTACATCTTCATTCGACTCCAAAAGCATCTTAGCAGTAAATATCTTTATATGTGAACGTAGCTGGGGATGAATGGGTGTCAAATGTAATACAGACGACGAATGTCTCACTATTCCTACTTCAATTTGTAACAAGGATTCCGTGTACACTATTTCATCAAAGCTATCTGGGCACACCTATGTAATGTGGAGTTGATCGCTAGATGAAACTAGAGGTGTAGCCGCCTGTATAAATGTAGACGAACGGTACTGTGCAGTCAGTGGAGAACCGTTAACAGCAGAATGGTTGGGTCAGGAGAGTTCACTGACTTCGAACGTGGACGAATCACTGAATGTCATTTGTGTAACAAATCCATCAGGAACTTTCCGACCCTCATGAAGTTATCCAAGATTATTTCTTGTAGTGATTGTGAAGTGGAAAGGCGAAGCAACAACTAAAGCTAAGCAAGACAATGGAGACGTCATGTACTGAGGAACTAGAACCGCCAATCATTGCAAAGGGTAGGTGTACAAAAGTATATGAAATCAGAGGAAGGAATCAGGAACTCCAAATTGGTAGCAGCAGTCTACCTACCAAAATGTCTGTGCATAGAGAGTCTAAAAGAATGCGGTCCTGATAACATACAATTTTGTCTCGTCAATGCTAAACAACGTGCAAACAGCGACGCCATCGAACAGTAAATGAGTGGAAGCAAGTGATCTGGAGTGATGAATTGTCTTATACCCTGTAGCTATCCGTGGAAGGCTTTGGGTTTGAGGAAAGCATGGAGAACATTACCTTCCATTATGTGCAGTTCCAATAGTGAAGTAAGTAGGAGCTGGTATTACGCTATGGGGGATCCTTGTTAGGATCTGGTCACAGAAGGGTATGCACACATTTTATAGCACTATATACTGCACCACGAACACTTCGGTGGTGATGATTGTTTGAGTGAGCGTGAGAATGTACGATGTCGTAGAGCTGCGTCTGTGATTCAGTGGTTTGTAGACAGCAAAATTACTGAAGTGAACTGGCCTGCCCACTCTCCCGACGTGAAACTAATGGAACACTTTCGGAATGATTTACAATGCCTACTTCTCTCCCGATTCCAACATCTAACATTGCAACATCCTCGATTTTCATCTCTTGGGCAAGAACGTACACAGACGTTCAGACACCTCGCTGAAAGTGTCCGCAGCAGATTTCAGGAGGTCACAAAGGCGAGGATTGAAAACACGGCTTATTAATTTCCACTAATAAGAGTAGGCTGCATCGTATACGGTCTTATGTCGGGCTTAATAGGTTCCCTTGTTAGTTGGATCATGCTTTCCTGGAGAGACTAGCTTGAAAATGCTAAAAGAAAATAACAAAGCAAAAGATTTAGTTACGGATGTAATGGAGAACAGGGTAAAGTGGCCGCTGAGGTCCTCGGTGTTATAGGGTGCTGTCATGCCGCGGAAAATATTTCAACATATTCTCCATAAATGGCTCGTCACGCAATCAAGTCCATCCTCTTAACTGTGTCAGATAGTGCGTTTATTGTGGAGAGGGAATGTTATTTGTGTCTTTTTAATGAAGCTCTTCATATCTTGACACCATAATCCTACTTTAGTTATTGAAACTTGCGTCATGCTATTAGAGAATACACAGATTTTGTGTAAAGGGGTCATTACGGGCAAAGTAGCCACCTCTGCGGTCTCATCTGGCCACGGGAGAACGTAAAGGCGTCGGCCGAAAGAAAGGGTTCCAGGCAATATTTATAACGAATCCTTATAGCATTGAGCTAGAAATGGCAATTAAAGAAAAAGAAGAAAAAGAAATTTGAATCAAGGAAGAATGAAAAGCAGCCGAAGAGAAGGCAGTGAAAAGAACAGTGTGAAGCGCAAGGACCCCAAAGACCACTTTTTGAGAACATCGTTGAAGATCGAGAGTGCATGAACTGAGAAGAAAAACTGTCAAATTGAAGGCCCGAAGAGCAGTGGACATACTTACAGTTGTGCTTCATCTAGGACGACGAATTCTATCCATAAGTTGTGGCAGTTTAACTTTGAAGAGTGTAAATAATTTAATTCGAATCATATTTTATGATACTAATTGGGCTGCCAGATGAAACTGACGAGATAACCCAATATTCCCTGGCAAAAGTGTTAGCTAAGATGTGGGTGAACACTGTAAAACATATAGTAAACATCAAAAAATTTATTCTTTCTTTGCTAGTTACAGCTTGCAACAAATTTTTTTTAGCTTTAATTTTCTTGTACTGTCGTTGCGAAGCACCTGTGGTCTAGGGCTAGCGTCTTTGATTAGTAATCAAAAAGTCTTCGATTGCAGGTTTCAAACCAGCCACTGCTTAAATTTCGATTGATAATCAGAGTTGGTGCCGAAAGCATCCGGTGTAAGAAGCCACCCTCATTCTGCCAACGGCCTTGTCAAAGAGAGCAGAGTAGCAGACAGAGGCTCAGGGCACTCTCTTGTCCTTGGGGTGGGAAACTGCTCCTAAAGGCGGAAGAATCAGCAATGATCAACGGCATATGGATGCAGCAGGCAATGAAGATCACCGCGTTAAACACACATTAAGTGTACCAACAAGACATGTGACCTGTAACTGAAAAAGTGTCATGATGATCTCCCCATTGGTTAAAGATTCCGGAATAGTCCTCCATTCGGATCTTTGTGAGTGGACTGCCAAGGGGGAGGTGAACATGAGAAAAATGAATAACAAACAAGAGGATAACGTTCTACGAGTCGGGGCATGGAATGTCAGAAGCTTGAACATGGTAGGGGAAATCAGAAAAGGGAAATGCAGAAGCTCAATCTAGATATATTAAGCGTCAGTAAAGTGAAATGGAAAGCAGACAAGGATTTCTGGACACATGCATATGGGGTAATATCGGTAGCAGCAGACAATTTTATAATGTAACGGGCTTAGGTTTCATGCTTAATAAGAAGATAGGGCAGGGAATATGTTACTGTGAACAGTTCAGTGATAGGATTGTTCGCATCAGAATCGACAGCAAACTAACACCGACAACGATAGACCAGGTATAGATGCTGACGTCGCAAGCAGAAGATGATGAGATAGAGAAAGCATATGAAGATATTGAAAGGCTGATATGATGCGTAAGAGGAGATAAAATTCTAATAGTCATGGGGGACTGAAACGCAGTTGTAAGGGAAGGAGCAGAAGAAACGATTACAGGAGAGCATGTGCTTGGGACAAGTAATGATAGAAGAGAAAGACTAATTGATTCTGTAATAAACTTAAGCTTGTAGTAGCGAATACTCTGTTCGAGAACCACAAGAGGATGAGGTATACATGGAAACGGCTGGGTGTTACGTGAAGCTTTTAATTAGATTACCTCATGGTCAGATAGAGTTCCCCAATTCAGACACGGGATTGTAATACATACCCAGGAACAGATATAGAATCAGATCACAATGTAGTATTGATGAAGAGACCAAAGTTTAAGACATTAGTCAGGAAAAATCAATGTGCAAAGAAGTGCGATACACAGAACTGGGATACAGAAGTTCTAAGGACGTTCTCTAAGGCTATAGATACAGCAATAAGGTATAGCCCAGAAGGCAGTACAGTTCAAGAGGAATGGTCATCTCTAAACAGGGCAATCACAGAATTTCAAAAGGAAAATATAGGAACAATCAAGGTAGCTTCGAAGAAACCGTGACTAAGAGAAGAAATACTTGAGATGATCGATGAAAGAAGTAAGTACAAAAATGTTCAGGAAATACAGGAATACAGAAATAAAAGTCACTGAAGAAGGAAATAAATAGGAAGTGTAGGGAAGTTAAGACGAAATGGCTGCATTCAAAAGCATAATAAAAATCAAGGTAAATGCGAAGAAACCATGACTAACGGAAGAAATATTTGAGATGATCGATGAAAGAAGGAAGTACAAAAGTGTTCAGAGAAATACAGAAATACAGAAACAAAAGTCACTGAAGAAATAAATAAATAGGAAGTGTAGGGAAGTTAAGACGAAATGGCTGCATAAAAAAGTGAAAAACTCGAAAAAGATATGATTGATATAAGAACCGACTCAGCATATAGCAAAGTCCAAAACTGCTTCGGTAACATTTAAGGCAAGGGTGGCAACATTAAAAGTGCAACGGGATTTCCCTAGCTAAATGCAGAGGAGAATGCGGAAAGTTGGAAAGAGCACATTGAGGATGTCTATGAGGGGGAAGATTTGCCTGATGTGATAGACGAAGAAACAGGAGTCGATTTAGAAGAGCTAGGGTGTCCAGTATCAGTATCAGAATTTAAAAGATCTCAAAAAAGGTAGAAGGAATAGATAACATTCCATCAAAATTTCTAAAAGCTTTGAGGGAAGTGGTAACAAAACGACTGTTCACATTGCTGTGTAGAACGTATGAGTCTATCGACATACCATCTGACTTCTGCAACAATATCACCCACACAATTCCGATGACTGGAAGAGCAGACAAGTGCGAGGATATCGTACAATCAGCTTAATAGGTCAAGCATACAAGTTACTGACGAGAATAATATACAGAAGAATGAAAAAGAAAATTGAGGATGTGTTAGATGACGATCAGTTTGGCTTTAAGAAAGGTAAAGGCACCGGAGAGGCAACTCTGACGTACCTATTGATAATGGAAGCACGACTAAGGAAAAATCAAGACACATTCATAGGATCTGTTGACCCGGAAAAAGCGTACGACAGTGTAAAATGGTGCAATATGTTCTGAATAGGGGCAAGCTATTGGGAGAGACGGATATTATACAGTATGTACAAGAGCCAAGCGGTAATAACAATAGTGGACAACTAAGAATGAAGTACTCGGATTGAATAAAATGGCTCTGAGCACTATGGGACTCAACTGCTGAGGTCATTAGTCCCCTAGAACTTAGAACTAGTTAAACCTAACTAACCTAAGGACATCACAAACATCCATGCCCGAGGCAGGATTCGAACCTGCGACCGTAGCGGTCTTGCGGTTCCAGACTGCAGCGCCTTTAAGCGCACGGCCACTTCGGCCGGCCGGGATTTAATAGGGTGTAAAACAAGAATGTAGTCTTTCGCTTCTACCGTTCAATCTGTATATCGAAGAAGTAGTGACGGAAATGAAACAAAGATTCAGGAGTGGGAATAAAATTCAACGTGAAAGAGTATCACTGATACGATTATCTAATAACTTTGCTATCTTGTATGAAAGTGATGAAGAATTAAATGATCTGCTGAATAGAATGG
Organism: Schistocerca americana; assembly: GCF_021461395.2. NCBI lineage: Eukaryota > Metazoa > Arthropoda > Insecta > Orthoptera > Acrididae > Schistocerca > Schistocerca americana. Next base: position 337,734,761 of record NC_060124.1, read on the forward strand.
CAGTCCAATGAGTGCAAAGTACGGATTGAGATTAAATCGAGAAAAGACGAAAGTAATGAAAGGTATCAGAGATGAGAACAGCGAGAAACTTAACATGTGGACTGATGGTCGTGAAGTAGATGATGTTAAGGAATTCTGCTTCCTAGGCAGCTAAACCACCAATGACACACGGAGCAAGGAGGACATCAAAAGCAGACTAGCACTGGCAAAAAGAGCTTTCCTGGCCAGTATCAAACATAGACCTTAATGTAAAGAGTAAATTTCTGATAATTTACGTTTGGAGCACATCATTGTATGGTAGTGAAACCAGCACTGTGGGAAAACCGGAAAAGAAAAGAACCGAATCATATGGGATGTGGTGCTACAGACAAATGTTGAATATTAAGTGGACTGAGGTAAGGAATGAGCATTTTCTTGCAAAATGTGGGAGGAAAGGGGATATGTGGAAAACACTGTCAAGGTGAAGGGACAGGTTGATAGGACATCTGTTAAGACAGCAGGGAATGTCTTCCATGGTACTAGAGGTAACTGTACAGGGGAAAAACTGTAGAGGAAGACTGCAATATATCCAACAAATAATTGAGGACGTAGGCTGGATGTTCTGTTCTGAGATGGAGAGGTTGGTACAGGAGAGGTATTCATGGTGGGTCGCATCAAAAAAGAACTATCGTTGCATGCTGCCAACTCCAAATTACGACGAATGTATAATTCTGCTTTTACGCTGTGAACCCTCCGTTTGGTTCTAGTGTTAGACGATTAATGATTCATGTGATTTAAGAATTTCTGCATAGGCGTAGCTACGTGGAACTGCCATTATCCTCTTGATAATTTTGCATATCAAAATCTAATTTGCGATACGAATGGAAGATAAAAATACGGAAGCACTCGTACGTCATGTCGGGCAGAGTGGCCATTTGCCGCTTTCCGAAAATGTAATCGTTTGAAATACATACTCTGATCCAGGGTAAATTAACTATTCAATATTGTTCTTCAACAAAAACAGATTATAATCAATCGTTTAAGCGAATTTCCGTCTACTGCTACTCAGCCTAAAAAATAGGAATACCTTAGCCTGGCCATCTTTCCCGCCTCTGTCCCATTAAGACATAATGGCTTCTTCGCACCTTGCTTTGCTATGGAGAAGTTACAAAGAACAGCCATCAATACACCCAGAGAAATAACAAGGAACATACATTGAAGGAAATGAATGAGACAATAACATACATGAATTGATGAACGATAAAGGAATTCCGTTCATACCACAACCGAAACACCACGTGTTAAATGCTTATCCACGTCTATACGTCCAGAAATCAAGAGGAGGCTGATACTATAACTACAGTCCAATTCACTAGCCGGCCGCGGTGGTCTCGCGGTTCTAGGAGCTCAGTCCGGAACCGCGCGACTGCTACGGTCGCAGGTTCGAATCCTGCCTTGGGCATGGATGTGTGTGACATCCTTAGGTTAGTTAGGTTTAAGTACTTCTAAGTTCTAGGGGACTGATGACCTTAGAAGTTAAGTCCCATAGTGCTCAGTGCCATTTGAACCATTTGAACCAATTCACGAACTATAGCCGATAGCGCAGATCGAGGAACGGACGGGGACTGCATTGTTTCCAGTTCCAAGCGACAGTTATGATATATGAACTGGCATGCTTCGCGCTTACAGAAAACGAGTATTTGCTGGCCGGAGTGGCCGAGCGGTTCTAGGCGCTACTGTCTGGAACCGCGCCACTGCTACGGTCGCAGGTTCGAATTCTGCCTCGGGCATGGATGTGTGTGATGTCCTTAGGTTAGGTAGGTTTTGGTAGTTCTAAGTTTTAGGGGACTGATGACATCAGAAGTTAAGTCCCATAGTGCTCAGAGCCATTTGAACCAAAACGTGTATTCTGAAAATGAAGTCTCTCACTTGATTTGGTAGAATTTGTAGGAACAAATGGAGTAAAAATTCTCCAAATGACTCGCTATGATCAGGTTCAATACTCCCACTAGCTACGATGTTCACATCAGACAACGAAAAACTCTGCTGGACGCTCTTTGTGTATTGTAGAATACGTGACGCAGGTGCTTGAAACAAGTCGAAACTCGACCGCGTCTTTCGTGACTCCAACTGTAATCACCTGGTGAGTCTGTTACATGTATAGTCTTTTCCTACTAAGCAGATCGCTTATGACGCCCTGCGTCCGGCCACCTCTTACAATTATTGCTGAGATGAACTCGAGCTTCGTTTTCAACACCGCCCAGACAATGTGCGACATATCATTATCCTCTGTGTTGTTAGCGCTGTCGATCACCTAGAAGAAAAATTATTTGAGATACTCGCTGAGAATCGCCGAAGTTTACTCTGTAAGAAACATCAGCAGACGGTCAATCACTGACTGCTCAATAGACTTCGGTGGAATGAAACAGCAGCCTACTCCGGGAGATAATGCTTCCGTTAAGACAACAAGTTCGTTGTGGTATGTTTGTCGAGGACGCTACCATCATGACTGGACGCCGCTGCGATCAGTTAGACTCTTATAATTACACCGGTACCGAAACTGTTCCCAGCACCAAAATTCCGACTTTCGGTTACAGCAGCTGGACTTCTTGAAACTCTTAAAGCTGTGTACATATGTATTAGGTTTATGTTGAAGACGGCGTTGTCAGCTTCCTTGTGCTTCTGTAGTCCATGCTCACACTGACCTGACACAATGTCAGCTCACAGTCCACTTCTGTATTCTCCAATTTTAATTGTCTGTACCTCCAGGTATTTAGAGGCTTCGAAAACTTAAGAATTTGCGTGATTTAAGGTGTAATTGAAATTTAACGTACTTTTTAAGTACACGTGTGGAGGACCCGCACTTTTTATTTATTTAGGATCAGTTGCTTCTTTTCGCACCATGTAGGTATCTTATCTAAGTTATTTCGCCACTAATTTTGATATTACTATGTCTGTAGTAGATGGTACAAGGCGGCATTTTCTGCGAACAATCTAAGAGGACTGCGCAGGTTGAGACCTATTTTATTTGTGTAGTTTATGAACAGCAGAGCGCGTATCACACCCGCCTGGGGAGCTTTAGAAATCACTTCCGTTACATTACATGACTTCCAGTCGGTTACTATGAGCTGGGACCTCTTTGACAAGAAATAACAAATCCAATCACACAACTGCTAAGCTACACTACTGGCCATTAACATTGCTACACCAAGAAGAAATGCAGATGATAAACGGGTATTCATTGGACAAATATATTAAAAATGGTTCAAATGGCTCTGAGCATTACGGGACTTAACATCATAGGTCATCAGTCCCTTAGAACGTAGAACTACTTTAACCTACCTAACTTAAGGACATCACACACACCCATGCCCGAGGCAGAATTCGAACCTGCGACCGTACCGACAAATATATTATACTAGAACTGACATATGATTACATTTTCACCTAATTTGGGTGCATAGATCCTGAGAAAGTACTACCCAGAACAACCACCTCTGGCCGTAATAACGGCCTTGATACGCCTGGGCATTGAGTCAAACAGAGCTTGGATGGCGTGTACAGGTACAGCTGCCAATGCAGCTTCAAACGAGACCACAGTTCATCAAGAGTAGTGACTGGCGTATTGTGACGAGCCAGTTGCTCGGCCACCATTGACCAGACGTTTTCAATTGGTGAGAGATCTGGAGAATGTGCTGGCCAGGGCAGCAGTCGAACATTTTCTGTATCCAGAAAGGCCCGTACAGGACCTGCAACATGCGGTCGTGCATTATCCTGCTGAAATGTAGAGTTTCGCAGGGATCGAATGAGGGGAAGAGCGACGGGTCGTAACACATCTGAAATGTAACGCCCACTGTTCAAAGTGCCGTCAATACGAACAAGAGGTGACCGAGACTTGTAATCAATGGCACCCCATATCATCACGGCGGGTGATACGCCAATATGGCGATGACGAATGCAGGCTTCCAATGTGCGTTCACCGCGATGCCGCCAAACACGGATGCGACTATCATGATGCTGTAAACAGAACCTGGATTTATCTGAAAAAATGATGTTTTGCCATTCGTGCACCCAGGTTCATCGTTGAGTACACCATCGCAGGCGCTCCTGTCTCTGATGCAGCGTCAAGGGTAACCGCAGCCACGGTCTCCGAGTTGATAGTCCATGCTGCTGCAAACGTCGTCGAACTGTTTGTGCAGATGGTTGTTGTCTTGCAAACGTCCCTATCTACTGACTCAGGGATCGAGACGTAGCTGCACGACCCGTTACAGCCATGTGGATAAGATGCCTGTGATCTCGACTGCTAGTGATACGAGGCCGTTGGGATCCAGCACGGCGTTCCGTATTACCCTCCTGAACCCACCGATTCCATATTCTGCTAACAGTCATCGGATGTCGACCAACGCAAGCAGCAATGTCGCGATTCGATAAACCGCAATTACAATAGGCTACAATCCGACTTTGTTTCACCAGGAAACTCCGGTCAACTGCTGTTTGTGTATGAGAAATCGGTTGGAAACTTTCCTCATGTCAGCATGTTGTAGGTGTCGCCACCGGTGCCAACTTTGTGTGAATGCTCCGAAAAGCTTATCATTCGCATATCACAGCATCTTCTTCGGGTCGGTTAAGTTTCGCGTCTGTAGCACGTCATCTACATGGTGTAGCAATTTTAATGGCCAGTAGTGTACTTTGCAGGCTCGCAGTCTGGACAGAAACCGCTTGTGACGCAGAACGTCAAATGATTTTATGGAAACCTAGAAGTGTGTGATCAAACTGAAATCGCCTGCCGATATCACTCATTACTTCATCGAAATAGAGAGAAGAATCTTAATAAGATTAGATCTAAAGTCTTAAGGGTTGTTAACTGACCAAGTTACATTAATTTAATTTATACCATCAAACGGACGTTTATTAACAATTTCGAACCTCGGGACATCGCCTGTTTGTTTGATTGTAAAGATGTACTGCTATAGCACACTTTCGACGTTGTGAGAACACCTTTCAGACCTGATGCGTTACCACAGTCTCCCGGGGCCGCCAAATGTTCGTAGCCCACAGAGCCGTGCTGGTGTGCCACACAAATCAGCTGCGTCCGCGCGAACCAGAGGCGCAGCGCCAGCCGTTACTGTCACCAAACACGGTGTTGGCCAGTACGACTTCTGACGCCAAGCCAAGCTTCCGAACACAGGGCCATAGGCGGAAACACAGGCCGAAGCACACTAACCTCAGTGTGTGCTGTGCTTCACTCACAACAGTTCCTAACACTGTGCTCCATTCTGTCTGGCTATTTATTAGAACTCTTCCTGTGCTTATTATTTGTTGTTGTCGTTCCACATTGCGACTGATTGGGTTCTGGCTCAACTACGGCCACTGTTGCTGAATCCTTAGTTTGGTATCTTTCATGTTTACGACTTCGAGGCACTAACTAGTTTTGAGACTGTCAGTGTATGTTGTATTCCGTAAATAGTAGTAAAACAAATCGATTTCTTATGTTACTCGTTATTGTCAGCTCTTACATATTAAGTCACTTTTGCTGCGTCGACTCTAGGAGTAGCACTACACTTTAAATTAGGGAAAAGCAATGAAAGAACGAAACATTACAGAGAATGGCAAAGCTGGAAACGGAGATAGATGAAAATATAGTTCTATCTAATGAAAGCGTTGTATTCCAAATTAATGCCCTCAGCATTTCTAAAGTAATAGGAAGTTTACTCTACCTGTATGCCTGGAGCAGACCTTTATAACAAACTGAATTGCTAACAGTAGAAATAGCAAGCTATAAAAATCTTATGGACTAAAAGAATACCGTTTGTTAATGACACTCCTTTGCAAAACTGAAGGACGAGACAGATAAAGTATCGTAACGTATTAACTAATCTGTGGAAATAAAGCAAAGAGCGGAAGCATGTTGCCGAAAGTCTCCCAGTCGCGCACACAAAGTTCATAGACACATTGCGTGATGTAAGCGTTATTATAAAGCTAGATGATGTTAGCCCTGCAACACGACGGAATTCAAGAAATGCGAAAAAAGACACTGTGTCTCAATCAGTGAGTAGTTATTGTGGTGATGTTCTTCACTGAAAAATGACCAGGAGACAACATTTGGCTTATTTCACAAGGTTGGAATTATCGGTAAACTGGAAAAAGGACGAAGTGTGACGGTTCTAGACCAAGAGTTCTGTATTACTCACAGCACTCTTTCACAAGCAGGGGGTGCGTTCCGATCCACAGGCACTCTAGCGCGAAGGAGAGGCGGTGGTCGGCCACGGTCGAGTACGGCAGCAGACGACCGATAGTGCAAAAGGCAAAAGGTCACCCGCATCAAAGAGCGGGTGCAATTTCTACCACGTTAACAGGACTACCGGGAACGAATTTTCTAGCTCCACAGTAGCACAGCGACTGCATGGGTGTGGTCTCTTTGTCCGACGACCAGCCTGTTGAGACTCGCACGCGGATAGCAGCGTTTGCGGTGGTACCAAAAGCATACAGATAGGATCGCCGAAAAGTGGGGCCGCGTGTTCCTCTCGGGTGAGAGTTGAGTCAGTCTGAGTAGGTGAATCTGGACGAGGAACATTGCCGGCCGAAGTGGCCGTGCGGTTAAAGGCGCTGCAGTCTGGAACCGCAAGGCCGCTACGGTCGCAGGTTCGAATCCTGCCTCGGGCATGGATGTTTGTGATGTCCTTAGGTTAGTTAGGTTTAACTAGTTCTAAGTTCTAGGGGACTAATGACCTCAGCAGTTGAGTCCCATAGTGCTCAGAGCCATTTGACGAGGAACATTGTCGAACATGATCATATTAGGGGTCCAGGTGTTATGCTCTGTGGAGACATATTGCTGAAAGAGCGTACTGACCTCCAAATTTTTGCACACGATACAACACTGCTGGCCGTTCTGGCCGAGCGGTTCTAGACGCTTCAGTCCAGAACCGCTCGCAGGTTCGAATCCTGCCTCGGGCGTTGATGTGTGTGATGTCCTTAGGCTAGCTAGGTTTAAGTAGTTCTAAGTCTAGGGGACTGATGATGTAGTGTTAAATCCGATAGTGCTGAGAGCCATTTGAACCATTTGATACAACACTGGTCAACGTTATCGTGAGACACTCCTCATTCCACAAGTAATTCAGCCCAGACTTCATTTTTATGGATGACAAAGCATGACGCAATCGAAATGCGCAGGTGGAGCTGTTGGATTTTCGAGGAATGGACTGGATTGCCCGTTCCCCACTGAACTCCCATGGAGCACGTATGGGAAGCACTGGTGAGACGTACAGCAGCACGTACACATACCCCAATGAGCAATCTGCAATAATTTGTCAGAGGCACTGGTGGCAGAATCTAACATCCTCTCGCAAGAACGTCTTACGAACCTTGTTTCCAGCATGGGAACACGCTGCAGAGTTCGTGTTGCCCCTTCGTAGTGATAACATGTTAAGAACGACGTCCCACGTTTTGTAATGCCCAGCGAAATTACAAATCGCGGTTTCAGTGTTACCTTACCTGTGAACAAATGTGTCTGTTCGTCTGATTGAGTATTTCTTTCGGTTAGGCTCTGTGCTATAATGTACCAGTTCTTTCTATGCATCGTCCATTTGTCATCGAGTTACTTTATTGGCGATGACACATCATTCGTAAGTTACTTCAGTTCTTATATTTTTCACAATACTGCCTGGAAATAGTGTGGATGAAGGAGTGCTAAGAATAATAGGCAAAAGAAGGACTATTTGGGGAGCCTTTAACACATGTAGATAGAAGTTACCAGACCCTTTGGTAATGTATCTGGAAATAGAAATCTACGTGAGAAACAAATTGTGCTAAACAGAATTAAAGAGGCTATTGCAGTAGCAAACAGGACGAGGTAAAAACATCGCCACACTGTAGATAATAGTAAAGGAGGAGATTTACGACTTAACTCGAAATACAAATGTGTCAATGGAAAAATCTATTCATATCTGTCGACCTCTTCTGATGGAACTGGATAAAGATCATTTATTATGATAAGAAATTAAGATGTGAAGTGAGACAGACGTTATTGACAATAGTGCGTCCCCACAGCATACAAAATAATGTATGTTGTAGTGGAGTGTTGTCCATTGGTTTGTTTACCAAGCGAGATGGTGCAGTGTCTACTACACTGGACTCGCACTCGGGAGGACGACGGTTCAATCTCGCTTCCGGCCACCCTGATTTAGGTTTCCCTTGATTTCCCTAAGTGGCTCCAGACAAATGCCGGGATGGTTCCTTTGAAAGGGCACGGCCGACTTCCTTCTCCGTCTTTCCCTAATCCGATGAGACCGTTGACCTCGCTGTCTAGTCTCTTCCCCCAAGCAAACCAACAAAACCCCTCATTGGTGCCGGCCAGAGTGGCCGAGCGGTTCTAGGCTCTACAGTCTGGAACCACGCTACCGCTACGGTCGCACGTTCGAATCCTGCCTCGGGCATGGATGTCTTTAGGTTACTTAGGTTTAAGTTGTTCTAATTTGTAGGGGAATGATGACCATAGTGCTCAGAGCCATTTGAACCATTTCAACCCTCATTGGTTTGTTAACAATATATTGCATAGACACGACACGCGGCGGTTTGAAGGACCAAAGTCAGACCCCACACACAGCTGAAAAATTGGTTCAAATGGGTCTGAGCACTATTTGACTTAACATCTGAAATCATCAATCCCCCAAGGCAGGATTCGAACCTGCGACAGTAGCAGTCGTGCGGTTCCAGACTGAAGCGCCTAGAACCACTCAGCCGCAGTGGCCGGCTACAAACAGTTGAGTGTGGAAAGTATAATTTACAGCAGAGACCTGGTAAGCGAGCCTGTGGAACTGAGGCTGGAGCGCGGCGATGTGCCTGATGCGCACCAGCCACGTGCCCTGCGTGTCTATGAGGCTGAGCGTGAGCGTGAAGCTGTCCAAGTCCGACGTCCCCCCGCGGAAGAGGATGACCGCCTGCGAGCACACGAAGTAGACGAAGGCCAGCGTGACGGCCGCGTTGGCCGCTCGGTAGGCGCGGGACGCCAGCGGGCCGGCGCGCGGGTGGCGCATGGTGCCCGTCCAGTGGAGGAACGTCAGCAGGTAGTCCAGGTCGCACGCCTCCTGCGCCGCCTCTGCCGCTGCCGCTGCCGCCGGCTGCTCCACAGGCGCGGACTGCATCGTGGGCGGGCGTCGCGTCGGCTCTCACTGTGCACATAAACCGTCAATTTACTGTAGGTGCTAGGAAATACAGCCTTTCTATTCTGCTACCAGTACGTTGGAGGCGCTTTGGGGGTATCCGCTCCTTTCGTTGTTGAAGGCAAGGAAATCTTTTTTCAGTAAAGGTGTAAGACGTGTATATTTCTATTGTCTATTGTCAAACCACAATTTTGTTAATAGGATTAAGTAGGAACAATTAATATTTGTCATTTTGGAAATAATTGTGGTAGCAGGGAATGTCTGCGACAAAGTATTGTTGACGGTAGAGACCGCACATTGATGTTGTTGTTGTTGTGGTCTTCAGTCCTGAGACTGGTTTGATGCAGCTCTCCATGCTACTCTATCCTGTGCAAGCTTCTTCATCTCCCAGTACCTACTACAACCTACATCCTTCTGAATCTGCTTAGTGTATTGATCTCTTGGTCTCCCTCTACGATTTTTACCCCCCACGCTGCCCTCCAATACTAAATTGGTGATCCCTTGATGCCTCAAAACATGTCCTACCAACCGATCCCTTCTTCTAGTCCAGTTGTGCCACAAACTTCTCTTCTCCCCAATCCTATTCAATACCTCCTCATTAGTTACGTGATCTACCCACCTTATCTTCAGCACATTGATATAATTTTAAAAAGGGCGGGAGAGACCGCGTATTGATACATTTTAAGAAAAGAGCGGGAAAGACCGCGCATTGATACATGTTGTAATGGTAGCAGGGATTGTCTGCACCAGAAAGCGTAGTTGGTGTGAGAGACCGCACTTTAGCGTTCGTAGGAATTCTGTCATACGAAATCGCGCACCAGACCGTGACACCAGGTATACGACCGGTGTTGTGTGACACGCAGACAGGTTGGTTCCCGGCCCTTAGCCAGCTTCCTAATCAACAAACAGAAATGACACCGAAGCAGAAGCAGCTCTCATCAGAAAACACAAGAACGCAACAGACCTCCATCCTGCCCACCCGTGAGCTGTTGCTTGACACCACGTAAGTCGCAGATGTCGGAGTTTTCCTTTCAGTTAAATACACGCTACATGGAGTGTGGTCCGCAGCTGCCCTTGAAGTAATAGACTTGTAACAGTTCGTTGTGTCACTGTTGTGCCAACTTCCGTTGAGACTGCTGCTGTAGATCCAGTACGATGCGCCAGAGCCATTTGCCGAAAACGATAATGTTCCCTCCTGGTAGTGGCACATGACTGTCAAGAGCCCGTAAATTGGCTGTTAGCAACCATGTACAGTGACTCCAATCCTGCCAAGTCTTTCTGCATTATAGCAGAAGCCCTCGTAGCCCTATCACACGATCTCGTCAAACTCAGTGAGGTGTTTATAATGGCGTCTTTGTCAATTTAAAGGCATTTTTGACATTAACTCAGCATGTCCAGTCTAAAAGATAATCAACTCTCACGACTGTTACAGCGTGTATTTACAGCAAACCTGATTTGTACGCTACTAGCGCCATTATTATCCGACCGGTCCGAAATTTTAATAGAATTCGTCTTTCATATGTAGAAACACGCCCTACCAACTTTCCTTTAGGGTAAATCACGGAGAGGCGCCGTTTCGGTTTAGACTGCGCACCCCTCGTAGTTTCGGCAAATTCCGATGCAGTGTCCGCCAATCGGCACTGCCGTTGCTCAGTGGATGTCAGGTCTTAATAAATCACGTTTCGATCGAGTAAGTTTTCCATAAGCTCTGGGGAGGATAACCGAAGTAAGTCTATAAATATACCTTCAAAATCCTTTCAGAGTCACGATTAGTTGTTAGTGTGTGCTAAATTGTCACATATTTCTAAATGTTTCAGTAATTGTAGTAAGAGTAAGTTCTGATTCTATTGCTGCCATCTTGGCTATCAAGGTCATGAATTTCTAAGGGACGGCGTCTCTCCCATACACATCGGGATACATGCCGCAGTAAATTGCGGTACATCTGCCGAATACTTTTTCGTTAGGGATACTTGCGCAGAGATCAAATAACAGTGTTAAATAAGTGAAAACATTTCTGTTTTGCTTGTATTTTGGTTCAATTGATTTAGCATGCATTTTTAGGATGTTCACACAGTCTTATGAAAATCACTGCACAATATTAATCATTATTGCCAAATATGTATATCGCCCAATCACTTAAAATTTATTCGTCGAATATTGACAAAATAAGTGTATATATACAGGATTTGACTTAAAAAAACAGGGCAGTTTTTTAAGATGTGGTATATCGTCCCTAGCGTAAAGGGTAGACGCTGCAATGTAAGAATATTTTCGTGGTTAAATATTATATTTTAACGTTAAATTAAAAAAAACTGAAAAACTTTTATCCGATAGACAACTGGTGTGTTCAGTTGTACAAGTTCGCCACCGGACTTCACATACGCGATTTTGAAAGTGTGCGCCATCTTTTCCGGATTTACCCTATACGACACAACACCTTGGTGTTTCGAATTTTCTCCATCTGCGTATATTGGTTAACGCACCTGTGAAACCGTAATGAAAATAAACCAATAAAAATGGGACTTCAGTAATTAAAAGAAACTCGTTTGAGATAACCGAAATATTTTCCTAACACTTACATCTTTTCTTGAACATGAAGGTCTGCCGTTATGGTGCAGTGTTCAACATAAATTCTGCACACGCAATATATTAGCAGATTTAAAGAAACATACATTTTTGGGTAAACACGTAGTCAAGAAACAGTGATAGATGATACAAAACAAAACAGCTGAAACCTACAAACAATTCCAGAAACTCGCAGTTTCAATGCGTATGTCAGACATTCATTTCGTGACACACTTTAAGATATCATTAATAAGGCTGTGATACTTGATCAGACATGGTAAGAATACGGATTGTAAGTTCATTCTGTATGTCTCGAAGAAGCAAATGCATGCGTGATCGTTTTCAGCAAGAGAAGCTACTGAAAAATGAAAAACTAAGTCAAGACTCGGGAACGTTTCCTTATCAACAAGGCACGTCCATATTCATAAGAAAGCGTAGCAGAGTGTTTTTTTTCCCTCACGTTTCGTTATTTTCAAGTCATGGTACCAGGGTAAAACAGTTTCGAATGCGGACAGACGTGCCACCAATTGGCCCACTGATACACACGACTGAAACATCTGAATAAATTAAAAAAAGTCGTTGTTACAATTACACTGAAGCGAGGAAAGTTAGAAGATACCTCCTAATATCGTATTGGACCTCATTGTTCCCGGAATAGTGCAGCAATTCGACTTGACCTGTACTCGACATGTCTTTGAAACTTCTATTGTCTCTACAGCCTTCCATAGTTTCCAAAGTGTTGTGGTGCAATATTTTGTACACGCCTTTCCTCTCGATTATGTACCACAAATGTTTGACTGGCTTCATATCGGACGATACGGGTAGCCAAATCGTTCACTCTAATTTTCCAGAATGTTCTTCAAATCAATCGCAAACAACTGTGGCCCGGTGAAATGGCGCATTTTCATCCATAAGAATTCCATTGTTGCTTGGGAACATGAAGTTCATGAATGGCTGGAAATGGCCTCCACGTAGCCAAACATAACCATATCCTGTCAACTATCGGTTCAGTTGTACCGAAGAATCCAATTCATTCCATGTTAGCACATCCCACGCCGTTGTGGAGTCACCTCCAGCTCACAATGGCTCGTTGACTTCGTGCGGTCTGCGCCACAGTCGCACCCTGACATCAGCACTTACTGACTGAAATCGGAACTGATGTGAAGAGGCCACAGTTTTTTCAGTCGTCTATGGTCGAACCGATATGATCATGAACTCAGTAAAGGCGCTGCAGACGATGTTGTGCTATCAGCAAAAACACTCGTGTCGGTCGTCTGCTGCCACAGCTTATTAATGCAAAATTTCGCCGCACTGCCATAACGGATACGTTTGTCGTAGGTCCTTTGATGATTTCTGCAGTTACTTCATGCAGTGTTCCTTGTCTGTTAGCATTGACAACTCTATGCAAACGGCACTGCTTTCCGTCGTTAAGTGAAGTCCGACAGCCACTCCGCCGGCCGGTGCGGCCGAGCAGTTCTAGGCGCTACAGTCTGGAACCCCGTTATCTCTACGGTCGCAGGTTCGAATCCTGCCTCGGGCATGCATGTGTGTGATGTCCTTAGGTTAGTTAGGTTTAAGTAGTTCTAAGTTCTAGGGGACTGATGACCTCAGATGTTAAGTCCCATAGTGCTCAGAGCTATTTGAAAAGCCACTCCGCTGTCCTTGGTGAGAGATAATGCCTAAAATGTGGCGTTCTCGGCACACTTTTGACACTGTGAATCTCGAAATAATGAATCTCTTAGTGAGTTCCGAAATGCAATGTCCCCTAGCGTCGATCTCGAACAACCATTCTGTGTTCAAGGTCTGTTGATCCCAGTCGTGCGGCCAGAATCATGTCGGATACCTTTTCCTACAATCATATGATTACAAATGGCAGCTTCCCCAGTGCACCGCCCTTCTATATCTTGTATACGTGATACTATCGCCTCTATATATGTCCTTATCGTTATTCGATGAGTCGCCACCTCCTGTAAGCTCTTCACGTCATTACGATTGGTAATCCTGCCACGTAGTGGTTTCAGCCCGAGAAAAAAATGTAGCTCAAACATGATTTTCTTCCGACACGCCTGTTCCTGTTTCTATGCGGGGTGGCGTTCCCACGGGTCGTGCTAATGTTAGTAGGTGACCGGATGCCCTTCCTTATGCCACTAGTTGCCCCTCTCCGCGACAGAAACCGGTACTTAATCTGCTTGCGTCCAGAGTCAATCTCATGTTCAAGTAGTAGAGCGTTGTATAATTGTTTGCGTAGCGTATTAGGATTGACGAGGATACCAGCCAGGTATTTATGCATCTAGACGTTGGAAACCGTCTAGGAATCACGTCCAGGATAGTCAACTAACCAACCCCCGTCTTTAATTCGGGGAACGGATTCAATCCGGTGCAGGCTCGCGTCCCCGAATGTCGAAAGCGACGCGTTAACAAGCTCGGCTATACAGGCGGGCTCAGATGAAACACTATCTGTATCATGCTTTCTAGTGATATTACTCAGTATGACTCTAAGTAAGAATAACCTATTTTAAAGCATGCAAGTAAAGGAGCTGTAAAGTAACATTGGTTGACTAGAAATGAATGGCACTCTTCTCTCCATAATGACTGGCTTCTTTACGACCAGCAAGTTTACGATTTTACTATCAAATCACCAAAAATTATAACCAAGTTATTGAGGAATTTCAGCTTCTTTAAGAATCATCAAACTATTTTAAAACAATTAAACTACCACAGTTCTAGGGAGCACAGCAAATCTCGTAGCAAATTACGAGAACGAATGCGTTACAAAATATTCCAGGTCACTTTGACACATACAAAAAAGAGAAGCACGTAAGACCGATGGGATTACTAGGCATTTGAGAGCGGAATTTGCACAATTATTTGCTAAATGTTTATGTAAGAGAAAGTTACCTAATATTTACATAAAACCTCATTCATACTTTAAGTTCACGAAGAATTGGAATAGAAAATTGCAAGCTAATCTTATGTTAGTGGTACAGGTAGGTTTTACCAAAAAATTTTGTTAACTGTTGCGGCAGCACTCTCATGTAGAGTAAGACAGAACATTTAGATGACCAAAAGAATACAATAAAAATTTGTAGAGAAAATTTAAAATTGTGCTTTTATACATAGCCTCTCCTCACAGAACCTTCATATCGTCATGTGAAACAAGTCACGAAAGTCCTTCTTTGCAATGTCCTTCAACCAGCGTGTTCCACTGGCCGGAAAGTCGGTTCCGTCGTCAAAGCAATAACCGTTGATATCAATTTCTGCCCTTTATAGTTTTTTGGTTAAGCTACATCTAGTAATTTACAAGTCGATGTTTTTATTATTATGCTAACAAAATATTGTTATGATGGAAGCATATTACTTTGGGAGTGGTTTAAGATACTAAATCCATGAAAATAAGCCCGGATTTCTGTGTTTCTTTAAACTTCAAGGAAGTATTTTCTACATATTCTACAAACGGGACTACAACAAAGGGATCCACAATGTATAAAACTGTTACTTTTTCAACTGATTATTTTAACACGATTTCCCAAGTTATAGAAAAACTATCAGTTTCCTTGGCGTTTCCTCTAACAATAACAATGAAAGATATGCGAAACGTGTCACACAATATCACTATTTGTCGAGGATTGTTGAGAGGGAACTGTCGATCCGTTTCTCCCAAACTTAACGCACTATTCTTTACTACTGGCAATAACTCATTAAAATTTATTAGGTTGACCTATACAACAACCAATCTGTGCACACTATTCTTTACTATTAGCTATAACTAATTAAAATTTATTAGGTTGACTTATATAACAACAAGTCTCTGCACAAATCTGCGTATAACTGATGATAATCATTTGTTATGCTCGTTTTCTAAACAATGCAGAGTCCTGACTTTCCTCGACTGGTATGATATTAATATTTATGATTAATTTCGTGACACATAATTTTAAGTTCAGCATGTAACATTTTTGTTTAAATATTCATTAGAAAATATTGCCGATGTTCTGTTACAAGAAAAAGGATTTAGTCATTTGTATTATATTTAAGAAAAACCTGTAACTATCATTTGCAAACGATGTATTGGTCTGCTGGTAATATCAGCACTATTATAATCCTAGACTCATTACAGGCAGCGAAACTCCTGGTTTGCAGATTGGTTTAACATAAATGGAAAATTTATGTTTGAAAAATGTCTATTGTTATATGTTATTAAAAACAGAAATTTTTTAGTAATAGAGTAACATCCATTGTAGAGAGAAAATTCTAATTAAACGGAAATAGCAAGTTTGTCTGTTGACAGATTCACAAGATATTTTTTGGCGGACTCACATTATGTTTCTAAACCTAAGTCTGTCGCGATTAAGGAAAATAGTGAGCGTGACAACCAGAACCGACACATAAAATAATACGCTGAAGTTGTGCAATTCTATAGAGGACGTAAAATTGTTTTGAAGATAATTGACATTTCTGTCAATTTTTTCCTGCACAAAGAACTTTTTATCAACCGTATAGTGCAGTCATGTGAAACAAAGCTTTGATACGTGAGCCACGGCTGTGGGCTTACCTCTCCTGCTGTTGCCGCAGGAGCCACTGGCAGTCGTCTGAGGACTGTACCGCTGCACAGCCGGCTGCGGCCCCGTGCTGGGCTTTTTAAGAGCTGCACTGCGCGTGCCTTCGCTAACATAAATATTTCAATCATCTACATCCACTAGTGGAACACCAATGCTATTTTACGACGTGGAAGAATCCTGCAGTCTCCGAAAAAAAAAGAGCAGTTGGTCTCTTCGTCGTCATGAGTAATGAGCCACACAGTCGAATTTGGTTGACAATTATCGATGCCCTAAAGGCTCTAAATTTCCTGCCGTTGTTCACCCGAGACTTAATTACTCCCACCGACGCGTAGTAAATATTTCATTTCCATTATCGTGCGCCAGGCAATCAACTTATTTCAGTAAAAGTTCGGTTACCCGATGAATATTACTTAACTAAGCTAGAAAAACATTGACGTAGGAAATCAATTTCCCTTCATAATCTTCTTCTCTTCTTGCGACGTTCCGCCGAGAAAATAACACTTACCAAATGGCATGATCAAACTGTCAGTCACGCATTTGCTTTCCTAAATATCTGTGACAGACCTCCAGTTTAACTGCAGTGAGTTCAATATTCGAGACACAGGCCATTCCGAGGTACGTCAACATCCATGACGAATGATGCGGAATGATAGCCTTATTGCAACAACTGTGTGACTGTGCTTAACACTCTATGGTTTGTCAGTCCTTCACGTGGAGAGAAGGAACAACATCACTGCACCGGAGTCAGCTGAAACGTAACTAAACGAGATGAACTGAAATTTTTTTCAACTTGTAAAAACGGTTTTTAGCAATTTATTCGTCTCACCGTGTGGCAGAAATAGACTACAAGCAAGACACCTATGTTTATAGATTTGAAGTTGATGCGTCAAAGCTGTCACTCCACGAATTACTTATCTTTCTGGGGAACAAATAACTATCGTTGACACAGATGAAGCTGCAAAATTGATGATATCTTTCTTACGGTATTGATTAAACCAGTAATTTTCGCACAGAATGAGATGACGCTGTGGTTAACATAACTGACTCGCTTTGGTGAGAATTGGAGTCCCTTCCCACTGCGGTCATTCAGTTCCATATTTAGCGACGTTTCCCTGAATCGCATTAGGCAAATGTGGACAGTATTCCTTTGAGAAGGACATCGTCGATTTTCTTCATATCCTTCTCCTTTTCGGACTTGTACACAGTCTCTAGTGACATAGGCGTCCAGGGGACGGTGAACTATTTTGCTGAGAAAAATATTAGAAGCGGTAAGTGACTGGATGTTGTGAGGTCACAGATACTTGGCAACTTCAGTTGTCAATTATATTTTTTACTTGACTTTCCCCACGAATTCTACCACAGATGCGTTCAATACAGATATTGAACGTTTCTCCTCTTCCTCTTCTCTGTGTCCACCCCTTCCTCTCTCTGTCTGTCTACTTCATCCTCCCAACTCAATCTATGACCTCCTCCCCACTCTCCCTCCCTCTTCATCCTCTCATCCCCCACTCTTTGTCTACTTCCTCACTATAACTATTTCCTCCTCTCCCCATCTCCTTCCATCTACAACTCCACATACTCTTTCCACCTGCCTTACGCATCTCCCCTCCCCCCCCCCCCGTCTGTCCCTCATCCCACTTCCTGTGTCCATCCCTTCCTATATGCAATTCCACCTCTC
This sequence comes from Schistocerca americana, assembly GCF_021461395.2. Taxonomy (NCBI): domain Eukaryota; kingdom Metazoa; phylum Arthropoda; class Insecta; order Orthoptera; family Acrididae; genus Schistocerca; species Schistocerca americana. Next base: position 337,752,700 of record NC_060124.1, read on the forward strand.
CATCTTCATTGGCACTTGCAGCTCCTGCAGTACATTTCAACAAAGCTCCCACAACACATCTGTCATGCAGGGCAGCCTACATATTAGGGCTCTCGAAAAGTGTTTCTTGCCTTGATTTGTAGGTTTCAGTGCATAGCAGGTTCAATTGGCAGGTAAATACTGTTCTTGCATAACACTCTTGTCATGCAGGTCAGCCTATACAATAGGGGATGAAAAAACATGGTTTTACAGGCAACTCCGACATTTGGAGCTGAGTGAGAAAAGCTGGGTGAGACAAGCTTCTTCTGTAGAGATATCAGTAGTGAGAAACACTATCTAACGAAAGATGAGCGGTGTATCTTACACTAAATGTCAACTGATTAATGCTGATACTTTAAATAAACGCAGCTTTAACAATGAAGAGAATGTACAATGGAAATCAGCAAACATACAACTAATTCATTACTAATTATAACAATAAATAATGCAGCTGGGTAAATATTCAAGACTCTATTTTGTTACTAACGTATAAATGAAGGATGAGAGAACGCATTAAAAACAAAGACTAATTTTTCAGATCAGAACTGAGAGTAACAAGAAATAATAAATTATAATAGCACAGGAAATTCCTATACCATACTGGAATGTAGGGAAGGAGAGACTGGTTAACCAAATTCAAATATACACTAGGTCAGCAGAGAAAAAAGATAAGAAAAGTTATTCAGGTTAATCAGACTTAATAGTACAAGAGAATGTACTTGGGGAGTAATTTTTAGCATAGATCGTTCCACATTTACAGTGTCAAAATGTGACTTTGCTGTGACTCTGTAACACAGAACCTTCCACAACTGGAACATCACAATGTGATCTTCCAGTGTCACTTCCATTAGAACAGTAGTAAATTGGAACACTGAAGCCTTCAGTAATTAGAGCAGCTACAACACGAACAGTGGCCAGACCATATGTGACACCACAACTAATGTTTTCATCGAGCATCACTGATGTCAAATTGTTGAATGGCATTCATGTCGGGCAGTCTCAGTGGCCAAGTCATTCACTCGAATTGTCCAGCTCTTCGAATCAATAGCAAAGAATTGTGCCCCAGTGACATGGCACTTTGTCATCCATAGGAATTCATTCGCTGTTTGGGAACATAAAGTCTTTCAAAGGCTGCAAAAGGTCTCCACATAGCCGAATATAACTGGGACCCACTCCATTCTAGTAAGCACAGCCCACACCGTTAAGCAGCCAACACCAGCTTGAAGAGTTTGTTGTTGACTATTGGCGTCCATGGCTTTGTGAGGTCTGTGATACTCTTTTACCAACTGAAATCTGGCTTCATCTGACCAGGCAACGGTTTTCTAGCCAACTGAGGACCAGCCGATATGTTGATGTACCCAGGACAGGAGCTACAGGTGATGACATGCTGCACTCGCCTCGGTCACTGCTGCCGTAGCCCAGCACGCCAGATTTCACCGCACAGTCCTAACGGCTACGTTCGTCCTACATCCCACATTGACTACTGTGGTTATTTCACGCCACGTTACTTGTCTTTTAGAAGTGACGATTTTATGCAAATGACGCTGCTCTCGGTCGGTAATTGAAGACCGTCGGCCACTACGTTGTCTATGGTGAGAGGTAATACCTGAAATTTGGTATTGTCGCCATTTTCTTGAATCTAGGAATATGATATTCCCTAACGATTTCCGAAATGGAATGTTCCATAGGCCTAGCTCCAAGTACCATTCTGCGTACAACGTCAGCTAATTCCCATCGTGTAGTCACAATCACGGCGGAAACCATTTGACATGAATCGTCTGAGTACAAATGACAACTCTGCTAATGACTGCCCCTTTATGCCTTGTGTACGCGTTAGTACAGCCATCTGTATATGCGTATATCGCTATCCAAAGACTTCTGTCGCCTAAGAGTACATGAAGTGTGGTGTTTTGTAAATGAAAATGCGAAGATTGTAGACTGTTTTCCAGAGTTATAATACTTACCGCAATTACCTGAAGGGGTGGCCTCCATTAAAGCTATTTCATGGCGTCCTTGAAGTTGTTCAGATATTAATACACGATGTCGGCATACTGTACAAGCTTCTTGACCTTAATCTCACTATTTTTCCCACACTGATGATCAGGTGCTTGCCGATGAATCACTCTCCCTCACTGGGATTCAAAACGGCTTCTTGAGAGAGGAGTGCAGTTGCACTGGCATTTGTGACAGACCTCGGCTGCTAACTCAGTAAACGTGGTACATATGACCAAAAGAATTAGCTTCGACTCTGTTGGAAGAGTGATTCATTTCAGCCGGCCGCGGTAGCCGAACGGTCTAGGCGCTTCAGTCCGGAGCCGCGCGACTGCTGCGGTCGCAGGTTCGAATCCTGCCTCGGGCATGGATGTGTGTGATGTCCTTAGGTTAGTTAGGTTTAAGTAGTTCTAAGTTCTAGGGGACTGATGACCTCCGATGTTAAGTCCCATAGTGCTCAGAGCCATTTGAACCATTTTTTGATTCATTTCATTACGAGTATGTACATAACAGTGTTGAGTAGGTTTTGTGGCATTTGGGTTTATGCTGGGGGATTTGTAGACTTGGGCTTAATATAACTTTTAATTTATTAAACATGAAATTCATATTGATAGTAACCAAGTAATAATGTGACAATGAAACAGATCTTAAATTCCACCCCGAAAACTTTTTGGAAACGGGGCTCAAACGAGGGAATACAATTAAAATGCCTTCAGTCTAATAAACAGAATCAAAGTCAAAAATTTGACCCAGCAAACACAATCATGCAACAGCACTAACAATTACAGACAGGAAACGCTATGCATGCATATAACACGTGCAATAAACCATAAATACTGAAACAACTATCTGACATAATTTACCTAGCACATAACTGAATGTTGGTCTATTACTACTACTAATACTACTGTCAGTACTGCCGTCACCAACTAGCTACTACGACAAGCTACGACAAACCCACTACCAAGCTTATAGCACATACATCTCAACTTACATACAGTAAAACATACTAACTTGTCATTCGCTCAGAGCAAATAATAAAAAAACTTTCTCTGCACGAACAGCATCACCAAATCAGTCATGCTCACAGATTTATAAAAACTAGATCGCTTTCTGTATAGCTCTAATTTATCATGCTCACGATATTCAGTTCAGAAAAATCAATGGCTCTCTATTTTAGAGAACATATCTGCCCACACAGCGCGTCATCGAACAAAAACCACAACTTGTCAGACAATAACCACTGCCTGCGGTTCCTAATATCGCTTGTTAATCAGCACACTCAAAGAACGTCTTGTATTCTGCCCTGCACTGTACGCTGAATTGTTTAACCAACAGAATGCAACCGTCTGCTACAGATGCATGTAGGTAATGCTCGTGCTGTCATACAGAAGCACATTTCTCGTCTTCCACTAGACTCGCCATTCTCTCGTCTCGGGAAAGACACTAGCTGCTCCATTAGGTTCTTGTGATCACACAATGTGAACATCCCGCTCTGACCATTAGTGACATCCTAGTGACAGCTGTGCAGCATACCAACTTGTAGAGGCTTATGGGGCAATGCTTCATTCCTCGCCATCCAAAACTTTTCCAACTGCCTGCCACTGCTCCTTCTGGCTCATGGCTCCAGCTGAAGGCTGCACCGCAAACCCCTATGAAACTTCGCGCTCTCCGCACCCTACTCTGATTGTTGACGATGCGCCATAGGCTATCTGACAGTGAAGTCACGGCACTGGGTTCCGGGAGTTGTACGACGTTTGAAGCGGAGCACGAGACAGATCTCTCTCTCGTCGCGCTGTTCCATGAAAGCTCGTAGTGGCACCAGGAGCGCCACAAATGCCGCCCACCGCGCCTTTGCCCAAGCGCTAGCACGAAAGCAGTGCTAACGTGGCAGTCTCGGTAGATCAGGAAACTAGATGTGCCACGAATAATAAATTCGTGGGAAGTCAGTTTAGTGTCCAAACCAGCTACAAAATTATTGACAGCTCTACAAACATAGCACCAAGCAAAATATCTTTCTCATACAAGTCACTTCTATGTTATATCCCCATGTTCAGAGACATACGAGGTACAGTACTTTAATTTTCCAGCATATTGCCTTCTTTTTGATAAGTTTCGGGAATATATAGGTATACACCTTTCAGTATGGCTGTGGTCGGACAATGTGTTGTCCTCAACAGAAGGACTCTCAAAACAGTTTTGTTCAACAATTATTCGAAATAGAATATAATGTCCCAATATATATTGGAGATTCTTTCCTTGCAAGCAAGCACACCACAGTCGAACTCATGGGAATGAGTGCTAATGGGCAAGGAGCACTATATTAATAGCGTGTGGGTAACTTGAGAATTTGGGTCTAACAAGATAAGTAGGTAGGTAGTCTGTGCAGTTGCGATGACCACTGTCCTGATGGCTTAGTGATCAGAGAATCTGCATAGACAGCAGGATACCCACGTTTGAATACCAGTCCAGTACAAATTTTTAACCCCCCATTGATATAAATTAAAGTCCACTAGCAGCTAAATGTCACTAATTGCTTTACGTCTTGAAACATAATGGCTGCAGGATTAAAGTGGTGTCTTTTCTTCCGGACATGTCCAGAAGTAACGACATAACACATATAAATAAGACAAGACTGGCCAGTGATCCCTTCACTGTTGATCCACACCACATTCGAACTCTTGAGAAAATCGGCGAGACTGCGTGACTGATGAGGATAATGGGCACAGGCAGAGCGTGAAGAGTGTGTGGAAAAGTTGAGAATTTGGGTGTGATGGGAAGCGTGGTATGGTAGTCTTTACAGCTGTGATGACCACCGTGTCCAGATGGTTTAGTGGACAGTGCATCTGCCGAGACAGAGATCTGGGTCGAATCCCATCCCAGCAAAAGCTTCCAGCTTTCCCCATTGATATAAATGAATGTCGACTAGCAGCTAAATAACATTAATTTCTTTGTGTTTTCAATTTACTAATGATTTATAGCGATTTGGAAATCGAAAAATGGCACGAACTTCAGGATATGACGTTAGAGCAACTTCGACTATTTCTATTAAAGAGGTAAGAAGTAAACCTTATTGTGATTGAAAAATTCTGCTCAACGACATTCCAACAAAATGGACGACAGCTACTATCACAGAAAACTGGATTAAACGGTTAAATAATAACTATATTGTAAACTACGTTGAATCCGAAGCGTGGTGGGAGTAAGATTTGCCTGTTTTCGACAAAAAAATAATGGCAGCAAATGAACAATAAGCACGCTCTGTATGGAGACTGCGAATGATGACAAGCAAACTATTAGATCATGAATATCAGACCATTCACCATAACAATGGTAGCAACGATATAAATCAACACCACTGCACAACTTACTATTAATTTTCTCTTTATTTAGTGTCATGTACATCGTCTGTAATTGTGAACTGGAAGTTCAGAGTCGATTAGCAGAATGCTTTGGTATTTAAGTGAAAAAGTGAATATCATAGGGGTTCCACTGCCTGTCACTGTCACTCCAGCAGTAGGAACTTTTTGGTAACTGCAACCAATATACTTCAAGTTTTGTTGACATACATACGTGTCATATGCGACAGAGACAGAGGAATCTAGATAACTTGCGCAGATCAAGGATACTGCAACCAACAGCAATACATTCAGTTTAGCTACAGCCTCAAAGCTTATGGACACAACAGTGGAACTTACCTCACCCTTGTTCGCTCAAGGCAACATTCACTTTTCATATGACATCAGTTTGCTCAAACTCAATTTCATTTATTTTGTCTTCTCTCTCTCTCTTTCTCTCTCTCTCTCTCTCTCTCTCTCTCTCTCTCTCTCCTTATATTAACTCACAGGCATTTCAGTGTTACCTCAGATATAAGGGAATAATTAATCCCATTTTTGTTTTGACTGGGTTTTTACTATCAGATCGTTAGGTAGCGAAATGTTTGGAATACTTGTCAATCTGGCACAATGGCCTACACCATTCTAAAGTTATAGTCATGATAACCAATAACTAATACTAGAAACAAGTACCTGACTATTTAAGAGAGATTGAGGTATGGTTTTTGATCTACCACTTATCGAAGCAAGTCTGAAAAACTGGAAGTATGTTGGGCCAAGCACTGTGTTGCTGCAACATTTCATCAATCTAAAATGACACACAACAGCAAACAGCAGAACTGTTCCCATTGAAATGAAAGGAATTAACTTTGGCTACTGTAGCATTTTTGTCCAAAGTTTCCCTGTAATTAAACAGATGAAAAGAGTAGCTACATCATGCTGAGACAATAAAAAATGTTAACAAGGGCTCACGGCATGTCTTTAGTGACCATACTGAGACAAGTGGAAAATTCATAAAAACGCTGCAAGGATTAAGGTATTAAAGATGCCTGTAGTCAACGTGCACACACACACACACACACACACACACACACACACACACACACACACAACTCATGTATTCGCACAATGAAATACTAAAGTCATGCTTGCAGTCAAGCACTTGATACAATTAGAAATTCAAGGAAACAAAATAGCACAAAATATTAATATGGCTGGCCAATCACTGGGCTAGTAAAGAATGACTCAATGGACAGCCACAAAAAAGTTAAATATGAATTATTGACTTCCGTTGTCACTGGCGTTTATCATGTTTATAAGAGACAGAAGTTAAAAAATGGTGAATTTTATGATTAAAAAACGTAACGTGTAGACAATCAAATATGGAAGATTGTTAGTGACAATGTACTATCGCATGCTCCTTTTTTTCTCCATGTTTAGCTACTCTTATCGCTTTGTTAATAGAATGCTTAAGCTGATTACAAATTAAATATATGTTTCATGGGTTTCAAGAAGAGAAAAACTGTGTCATGAAATGATTTACTGCAAAATAACAGAGAATCACAACTGCTCTGATTCTAGTATGCAGCATTGAGACCCAACACAGTCTGTAAGATTTTAGATACCACAAATGACACAACACAAATATCACAAAGATAATAAGGCAAATAATACAGAATATACAAATTCCAGCTAATAACTACTAATCTGAATTTCAATTACTCACAAATAGTTCTTGGGCAATTTCACTTGTATGTTGTTACATATTGTCATTTCTAAGCAATGTGTGTGTTTTATTATATCAACATTCTATCATTTGTAAATGCTACAACATACTTTGATGCACGTAGTTCCTAATTCATTCCAGTCAGTTACTCAGGATAAGGTATTGTTTTTAAGGTTGGCCCATCTCATATAGAAGACACACAGTCTCCACAATAAAAAAATAAAATGTCAGTATCACAAATCAGTGGCATGTTTTCTTGATAATTGTTTAGTATTGAATTTTCGTTGGCATATACTACCAGTCTCCCACCTCCCACCATAGCATACCTTAAAGAGCCGGCCGGCGTGGCCGTGCGGTTCTAGGCGCTACAGTCTGGAACTGCGTGACCGCTATGGTCGCAGGTTCGAATCCTGCCTCGGGCATGGATGTGTGTGATGTCCTTAGGTTAGTTAGGTTTAAGTAGTTCTAAGTTCTAGGGGACTGATGACCACAGAAGTTAAGTCCCATAGTGCTCAGAGCCGTTTGAACCATACCTTAAAGTATAAAGGTGAAGATTTCCGTTACTTAAGGTATAGGTTTAATTTTAAAGCTTTTATTAATCTTGGAAAGAACAATAGAGTATTTATAACAAGTGAACCCTTTGTATCATGAATAAGCAGTACCATAATGCTACTCATAAGAATGATCCATTATTGAATTAGTGACCTGATAAGTATTTCACTTATCAGACTAGCTGTGATAGTTTATACTACTCTCTAAGTAATTCCTTACTTCAATACTATTAAATGATATTTCTCAATAACAACACCAACCATTTTACTGTATGTAATTTTAGGTTTGTTCTGCAATAATCAACTTAGATTACTCCAGTTTACATCTCTAATTCTTCTAATTCTCCCCAACAAACAATCAATTTATATAATGCAGTAAAACATTGATGTCTAGTATGATTTTTCAAAGAGCATTAGTGTTACACCATGCCATAAATATCTCTGGTCAAGTTATATTCTGTCAGTGTACAGCACTGTGTGGTATTCTATTACTACCATCTATTACTACCATCAACAGCAACTACCTCATTCTGTCTTCTAGCCAAATACGATCAGCCAAGTACTTGGCACCTAACTATACTTTTGCGAGATGTTTCTGGGTGTAGAAGTAAAATGTATGATCTTATTTTTGCATCTTTTCCTCTATTGATAAACACTCTCCTGTACAAAAGTACTTCCTGTTTCAGTACATAAGTTAATTAGTAGAATTATTAAATTTAGAAAATTTGTTAAAACTTACCTGTATTCAACTGAAGCAAACTGCTAGTTGACGTAAGAGTTTCCATTTTCATTGGAAACGATTACTCAAAATTCGCTTTTATATATCTACAGGAAACTGTTCCCTGGCTGTAAATTGTCTACAACCAGTAAATGAAGGTTTCAGTTTCAATGGTCTATACCTAAGTTTGATGTTCATTGGTTCAACCATGAAATTATATCACACATTTACTGACAAATTTTCTAAGTCCAAAAATAATATCATTTCCCCAATTTTATAAATCTTGTGAACATGTGAACAACAGGCGATGTTCCTCCCAAGAATCACAGTTAAACCAAGACCAAACTTACTGTGTCTACCATAAACATCCACTTCCTATAGTATCCATAACACGAGTTCACTTACTTCATCCTCCCCACCTACCTCACCACTCATTGGCTGATTGTATCACACCCTTACTTCCAGCCACGCTATGATGAGTGAAAATAGCTACATTGTGTCAAAATTGCAATTATTCTCAAGCCAAGTGAAAAGTGCAATTTGATATGCACTAAGACACTGATAAAGGTCTGGTTTATTTAATCCTAATACACATAAATTTGTTTTTAAAGTTTGTTCTGGTTCACAAGCGAATTTTTCTTTTCACTATTGTCTTTATAAAACAACTAATGGTTTAAATCAAACTCAAGTTTCATCGTGTTTTGAATTGTTGCAGTGAAACTATACTGGTCTGCACAATTTACAATGTATTTCTTGAAGTGTTACAAGTAAAATGTATTTAGGCACTATAAAAACAAGCAATGCTTCCCAATCATTAAATATTTAGGCAAAGTGAATTCCGATTTGGGCAATCCCTGGAAATTGTGTCAGGATATAAATTTCGGCCCATCATTGCCTATTCACACAGTCTGACCTTATCATACTAAAAAGTATTATAAATCATACAGAATATGAAAGAAAAACATCTCAAAACGTTCTTGATCGATTAACTTCAAATTTTTACACACTATTTTTACACAGTAATTTGACAGAGTATTTTGACTCCAGAGGGTGAGAGGCTATATATGTTTTAAAATAAAGATATATAAGTTTTCCTATAGCACAGAATGTGAGAAGGAAAACGTTGTGCTCTGAAAGTATTCTGTCCTATTTACTTCTTCACAGATGATTCTAATAAATACTTCTACATGAGGAAGACTGAAATTATGACTCATTTTCTTGTGGTGAGAGTACCACTATGCAATCTAAATCGTTTCTAACCTTTCAATTCAATCTGTTTCTAAATCAAAATTCTGCAAAAAAAAGTCATTGAAACCCCCATCTCCCAAAAGCAGCAGCATGATAGGACTCTCATATTCTATATAACACTGATCGCATCTGATTTACCCATTGATTTTCAGCTATCATAATTAAAATCAACTGTGAGAAAGAAAACAAAGACAACATTTTCGTAGCACAACAAATCATTCTCTTTATTGAGGAAGGTTTTAGCAGAAAACCTATACAATTTGTTAAAAATATATAGCTTAAGCCTTAGCTTATGTACATCTGTATGTTTTTAGAGGTATGTGTAAAAATTTGAAGTATATATACTACTAGCCATTAAAATTGCTACACCAAGAAGAAATGCAGATGATAAACGGGTATTCCTTGTACAAATATATTATACTAGAACTGACAGATTATATTTTCACGCAATTTGGGTGCATAGATCCTGAGAAATCAGTAACCAGAACAACCATCTCTGGCCATAATAACGGCCTTGATACGCCTGGGCATTGAGTTAAACAGAGCTTGGATGGCGTGTACAGGTACAGCTGCCCAAGCAGCTTCAGCACGATACCACAGTTCATCAAGAGTAGTGACTGACGTATTGTGATGAGCCAGTTACTCGGCCACCATTGACCAGACGATTTCAATTGGTGAGAGATCTGGAGAATGTGCTGGCCAGGGCAGCAGTCGAACGTTTTCTGCATCCGGAAAGGCCCGTACAGGACCTGCAACATGCGGTCGTGCATTATCCTGCTGAAATGTAGGGTTTCGCAGGGATCGTTTGAAGGGTAGGTAGAGCCGCGGGTCGTAACATATCTGAAATATCCACTGTTCAAAGTGCCGCCAATGGGAACAAGAGGTGACCGAGATGTGTAACCAATGGCACCCCATACCATCACCCCGGGTGATACGCCAGTATGGCGATGACAGATACACGCTTCCAATGTACGTTCACCGCGATGTCGCCAAACGCGGATGCGACCATCATGATGCTGTAAACAGAACCTGGATTCATCCGAAACAACGACGTTTTGCCATTCATGCACCCAGATTCGTCATTGAGTACACCATAGCAGGCGCTCCTGTCTGCGTTGCAGCGTCAAGGGTAACCGCAGCCATGGTCTCATAGGTCCATGCTGCTGCAAACGTCGTCGAACTGTTCGTGCAGATGGTTGTTGTCTTACAAACGTCCCCATCTGTTGACTCAGGGATCGAGTCGTGGCTGGACAATCCGTTACAGCCATGTGGATAAGAGCAGTAATGTCGCGATACGATAAACCGCAATCGCGATAGGCTACAATCCGACCTATATCAATGTCGGAAACGTGATGGGACGCATTTCTCCTCCTTACACAAGGCATCACAACAATGTTTCACCAGGCAACGTCGCTCAACTGCTGTTTGTTTACGAGAAATCGGTTGGAAACTTTCCTCATGTCAGCATGTTGTAGGCGTCGCCCCCGGCGCCAAACTTGTGTCAATGCTCTGAAAAGCTAATCATTTGCATATCACAGCATCTTCTTCCTGTCGGTTAAATTTTGCGTTTGTAGCACATATTCGTGGTGTAGCAATTTATGTATGTGCATGTATGTATTAAAAATGTAGCTCATATTTTTTCTGAATGTTTATGAAAATGGTATGTGGGAATTTGAGGTAAATTGGTCAAGTACTTTTCGAGAATTTAGGAAATAATTTTAAGGATCTATGCCATTTCTATATTAGTGTAGACAAATAATTTGAACACAGAAATTATTATCCTACAAAGTATGACGATCATCCATTAGTAATGCAGTTGTCCTGCCTGCAAGCTGTGGTAAGTATGTGCTAATTCGTCATTAATCAATCATGTACATTGTTTGTCAGAGACAGTGTGTTAGTATCAAAAGTTAACTATGAGTGTTTGATATATAATAACACTCTGTCATGTGGCACTGCTTCGAAAGAACTCTGTTTGATGCGTGAGCTTGAGATACTTATATTTCGAGTTGGAGTCCAGAGGAAAACGTCCTCGCATATTGATGTGTGCATGTGGCCTCATCAGCTGTAGTGTCATAGTCAGTATCCTGATGATGGTCCTGGTTGCCCTGTAGCTCGTTTCACACATCACGGCTCTCTTCCATCTTCTCATAAACAGGACATATGCAGCATCAGGTCTTTCAGTCTGCAACCAGTGAGAAACACCCTGACTGGTGGTTTTTTAACATTGCTCGGCAATCCCTTGCATGGTTAATGTTTTTCTAGAAATTTAGTACGATACCTCTTTAGACAAAGTGTTTTAATTACCAATAGTGCATCGCATTCTGAAATGGCCTGTTGGCCTTTCCGTAAGTAGCTTATTTCTACTTGGATGGAGTGAAGCATTCCTTACTATTTACATGTGTGTGGTGTAAATGAGTCGAACATGTCCATTGTTATATCCCATAACGGTATTGTGTAACATAAATTACGGAAAATCTGTGAAAAAATTTAATATTTTGTCATAGTACAGATGTTACCTCCCCCCCCCGCCCCCCCCCCCCAACCGTACCCCCACATTTATTCACATTATTAATCACAGAATGACAGGAAGGAATGTATTTACGACAACGAACGAACATCTTCCAAACATATTATTAACCACTGCAGAACAACTTTTACTTCTCATTTTTCATTTATCTTTCTGCGTAGCATTCTTAATTTCAAATCAAGACTATTTTTTGGAAGGAAGGAAAAATACTAAAATTACAATTTGCCAACAAAAATTAAAATTCAGGCAAGCTCTTTTGTCCCTCTTAATAAAATTTCAAAACGATGAAACCAAAACCGATTTTCTGAAAAACTCAGAAGTTAAAAATTTATTTCTCTTATTTTTGAGTGTTCCTCGCTCGTCGTCTTGCGGTAGAGTTCTCACTTCCCCCGCACAGGGTCCCAGGTTCGACTCCCGGCGGGATCAGAGATATTCCCTGCCTCGAGATGACTGGATGTTGTGTCTTCTTCATCATCGTCATTCATCCCCATTACGGTCGGTGGAAGGCAATGGCAAACCACCTCCGCTAGGACCTTGCCTAGTCAGCGGTGAGTGATTTAAGGATTTATAAACAATATGTTCCTCTTAATGTGAAGTTATGTAGAAAACCAAATAAATTCTTTTATTACTTTCGAGTGATTTGAGGGATAAAACTTATACCCACCTGAACCTGGAGACTGTCACCAAAAGAAAAAAAAAATAGTCCACTTAATTTGGTGTGTGTTAAGAAATCAAAAATATATACCTCTTCAATTTGGAATGATTGAACCCAAAATTCCAGATTATAACTGGAACTCTTCAGATTCAGTAGATTTTTTCGACATCAATACCTATGTAAGTAATAACGTTTGTCTTTGTGCTTCAGAACTTTGATCATACTAATTTTTTATGGCAGTGGGAAAAACCATTCATATTTAGCTCACCAGGAAGTCACTTTCTTTTACCATCTTGCCGCAGTATTACACTGGCAAACTACGGTTCAGTCACTGTCTTTACGTAGACAATTTTTACTAACATAGTGGAGAAATTCCTGTATAGTCACTGCCTTTTCTTAATCATCTTCTCTTTAGCCTGTCTAACTGTCCTGTGTATCTGTTATGTTCTTCTTCAAGCAGTCTTGCTCTTCATTTATGCTTAGCTGCTAGAACGTTTACGTTAATCTCTGCGTTTATCTCTAAGAAGTGAGTAACACCCCCTGTGCTTCAAGTGACTGTGAAACAGATCAAAGGCATGAAATTGCTAATTTTAGTGTTTGGTGTGAAATATCAAGTCATAAACAGAATTTTCTCACCGTCCCGTGATTTTAAGATCAGTGCATCTGTAACATCGGTCCTCGGTAATCTGTTGTAGGAATACCAAAACAGCTCTATTGAATATCATCAAACTATTGCTCCTCGTCGGTGCTTGAGTTGGTTTCAGTAGCTCTCGTTTTATCTGACAGATCTGTGTTTGATTAAATCCTGATATGACTTTGGATCTCGCTCACTATACACAGTATCAAAATAACTCTCAAGGTTCCTTGGTGATATTTTGCTCTGTACGAATGTGAAGTCTGTCTCATAAACTGTGCAATATAACATACTGCTTGATCAATTCTTCCAATATTCGTATATTTTCCGTGGTAGTCCTTTGCTTTCCTCTTTCCGCCGATTTGCTGAAATGTGTCCACTACTTACTTTACTTGTGTCTTACAAGGAATCTCAATCTACTTTATCTTTTTATTTTCTGCTAGTTAATTTCCTTCCTTAAATTCCATGGTGACAGCTATCCATTGCAATTCGTTATATTCTCTTATTCCTTCAAGACGATATCTTTTTTGCTTCGTGTCTCTATTTCCTTTTATCTGTTTCGCCATTTTTCCTCTTTCCCTCTTCCCTTTCTCCTCTTTCAATTATTTCAGTCGTTCTGCTTTTCCTCAGTATACATCTTCTCAATTCCTGATTCTAACCTACCGTATAGTTATTTAAATACTTACAAGAGACGATATCTGCTTACCATCTTTTTCATTTTATAAACATCATTTCCTAAAATACGAATGTATGGCTTCGCGAAAATATGTACTGACAAAATTCTCTCGAGCTTCTAGCCGCGTCAAGCAGTGTATATCACTTGATGCAACTTAAAGCTCGAAAAACTTCTGTCAGTCATTTCCCTTCCTTTTTCCGTCTTTTTCTACGTTCCCTGCAAGATCATTCCCATTGTATGAAACCATAGTTGTTATTTAATTATTTCCCAGTTAATTGACAATTCTCATCATACTTTAATTTTTTTCAGTCAAAAGGTCTGTTGGTTCTTTACAACTTTTCATCCAATAATTATATACTGATTTCTGCAGACGATTAGCCAAAGTAGTGGAGTCAGCAGGACTTGCAGTACGATTACTTACTATGCAGTTTTGTGTAGCGTAGTGGTGTTGTGATGCCGCCACGTCTTAGCCTCACATAGTTTAATCATAACGGTGCTGTTCCCCTGCGCATCCACTAACGAGCTCTATGGCTTTGTCAGTCCACATGTAGTATTAGGTAGCAGTGTAATAAAGTACGAACGAAACCGCCATGTTAAACTGTAGTCCATCTTCCTCCCATGAACCTAACAGCATGTATCAGCAGGATACTTCATTTTATCTGTTGTAGAAGTGATAAAAAAGCAGTATGAAGCTAGAACCTGGCAATGAATCTATAAGCGGGCACGTAGAACTCAGAAAGATGACATCATAACTCCATATTCCATTCAAGATTTACTTATTCGGCCTCTCACTGATGTCACTGCGTAATGGAAAGTCATACCAGACAGATGCAAACCATTCCAGTTCTTACCAGTAAATTGATCATTTTGGAGGTATCGCACAGTCATATAGGTGAAAACTGGGCCTCTGTTACATTAATAATCGAAATGTAGCTTTCAAAAGTTATTTTCTCAACTCTTCTTGTGCCTGCAACCCTTTACAAAATGTAAGCACTAAAATAAAGTATCGTATCCATTAAGGTGAATATTTTTATTCGCAAAGAAGTTGTAGTTAATGCAATCAAATTTTAATACAAAATTATTGTAGCTGTTTCCTGTTCATTCATTTTTGTCGAATAGTAGTCTAGAGCAGTTTCTTACTGGAAATTTTTATAGATAACTCACAGGATTTTGCCTGGTGTTCTAATATTCTGTTTCCTTGTTTCACGTTTTTATTATTTAGCGTTAATCTGTCACTGTTAGTTTACTTTGTCTGCAAAGTTATTTATGTCAGTGCATAACACTGCAAAGGCCAGTTTCTATGTTAGGACTGTTTTAGCACAGATGTGCTCTATGCTAACTGAGCCGTTATTCAGAACTTTGTATAAAATTATAAACAATCGTACACTGATCTGAAACCATCACTCTGCAATGAATGAAGTGCTGACTCTTATCTCAAATACAGTACCAAACATATGTCATCTGTGAGGACATAATTGTTACTAAAGTTGTATGTCTGCTGTGTTCAGTTTTTGATTAATTACTAATAATTTCTGTGTCTGTGTTTTAGTAACTGCTCAACCTACTCCTGTAGTACACTAGACTTGCCACATTACACCACAAAACCTATATGCCAGCAGCAACAGCTACTTAAACTGGTGACATATCACAAAAATGCTAAGTACGTGAGAGGCTGTGTAGCTAAGTCCTGTTACTATTTCTGCAACTGTCAACTTCTGGTGCTGATGTAATACAGTTTGTAAAGATTCATTACATGCATCACAGTCAAACAGAATGTTTCCTCACTTAGTGTTGGACTCATACGTATAATTAATAGAAATAAATGCTATAATAATAATGAGAACTATGAAATGCTAGAAGACAAGTATACACATAGCACAATTAATTTGTTTCATGGATATGTTGAAAGACAGTCTCACTGAGATAAGAGGGAAATGAAGTTATGATGATGCCGTATGTTCCAATAGTAATAACTTCGCAAGTGTGCACTTGTCTAATGGACATAATAAGCATACAAAAAATCCTTGTTTCGTTGTTGTTTCTGTTGCAGCATATCTATGGATCTTAATGAAATTAAGGTATGAAACTTCCCGACAAACTGAAACATAGTCTGAGATACACAATTGGCGATATATCTTGTGCTCATTTAAAATTCTCAGTTTTCTTCGGTCTTAATGGTATGTCACTAATGTTTGTGATGGAACTTCAAAAGCATTGTGATCCTTATTACTATGAAGATATGATATGCATAAACCACAGATTTTTTAAGGTTGTGAGATTGTTCGCACTTTGTATCTGCAAAGCGAGTAGACTAATGTGTGCAAACTTAGCTTACCACTTTGTGCGCAAATGCACAAATCATCTGAACTGTCTTCTTAAGCCCAGGGTGTTAAACAGACATTCTACATAAATATAAACCTGAAAGGCAGGTAATATGGCATGCAGATGGTAACAATAACCTTTAGAAATGCTGCTGTCACTTAATTAGAATGTATGGATTAATAAAAGTGAAAGTTTGGGCTCTATTCTAGAAGTACAAAATAGCTACTCCCTTTTTTTTCTACATATAATTTATCAACTGTGCTCTCAGGGATCAAGTGATACACAAAATCATGTTCAATTACTTTCAACACTCAATAACAAAATATTTAGCTCTTGGACATATTGAATTGGCGATTATTAAAATCGTTATCTCTACATATGAAATTTTTTTTATCACATGAAAGAATGATTAAAGTCTTCATTAGGTCATTTACATATAGGATGTTGTAGCTGGTCAATGCACTGAGTTGGTGGAGAATAAATTTACTTTTTAAACCAATGAAAAAACTCTCATGTACTCAGTGTGAGGGCAGGTTAGTATCCTAGGTTTTGATGTTCAATAGTCAAAGTGTACACAAGTTGGAGTGTGCAAAACTTCGACTCAACATTTACTGTGGCCTGATGTGTGATGGTACTTTACCAAGCAGCATCTGCAATGGCGTTGTCTCCATGCTGCATCTGAAACGCTAATTCCCTACTCTGACCTTGACTGAATTCACTCATTCTCGTCTTTCCTGCATTCTGTAGAATGTTAATTTTTCCCTATTTGAAATAATGGCAATTGCACACTCGTTATGGATTGGAGTGATGTGCACAATTTCCTTGCCCACAAAAATTCCCACAGGTATAATTAAGTAACTCATTGCTATCTGTCACCATGGTACATGGAGCCTATCATCCAAATTTCACAGAAAGCGAAGCTCTCATCGCCCTCACTATTTTCCACACACTTGTGTGGTCTACCGTGAGACGAGACAGAGGTCTAGCAATTTTAGTTCTCAAAATTGGATTTATATTATGGAGATCTCCCCACTGTGCCGCATCTGCTTCACCCAGTATGGCTTCAACCAATTGCCGTCTTGTTAGAGGTGAATTTTATTTTTCTTGCCAGGTCACAGTGTAGCCCTGTTAAAGCCATTCAGTCACATCCTCAGTCTTGGCCATATTTACGTTAAAAGGAATAATCTATTGTTCTGGCCTTATCCCTTACTGCGTTCAAGCTCGCCATTCTCTTCTTACGCGGGGTTTTCCGATGGCATTAACCACCTGCTCAGTTCGCCTCCAAAATGCGTTTCATTTTAGCTTGTTGATGCATGCCCCTGTCCATATATTAGTAGATGTTGTTTTGTTAGTTTTCCATACATGAGATTACTGCAATTGCCTTTTGTTGATGTAATACAATTATTATTTTTCGAGGATCTCATACTGTATCATACTGTCTTTATGGATCAAGCTTATGTAAGGTCCATAAAATCCAGACGCGTTACAAGGGCTGCATTAAACTGCTTCAAAACCATGGAGTAGCATGCACCCTCCATCCATGTATGTGCCTGAGACCTGCTACTGCAACACATGGTAACACATTCAGGATCTGCGTATCTATAAATTATCTTAACTGTGTACCAGCATCAGTAGCAGGAAATCACACGTGGCGCAGCATCCACTCCACCACAGCTTAATCACTATACTGAGTCCATTTCCACGATAGTATGAACTCGATGACATTTTGCATACAGACACACACACACACACACACACATGCCAAGTGCCTGGGGTGAGGAAGATATCAGACATGACTAACAAGTGACCTTTGAGAGCCAGCTCCAAAATGTAACTGAGAAGAAATTCCTTACAGCTTCGTTCCGTTTAGTAATATATTAATCACGTAAGTTATATATACTCAAATTATCTGTACATTAGCATGAGAATCAATACACTGTATCTTGAGAAACAGCTCCTTATGTTCGAATTAACTTAACTCCAATCGAATGCACTTACAAATACTGACAACATATTAAGGACACTGAACAGATGCTGCTCATGATCAAATACAACAGTGTAACCAGCTGGCTTGGTCTGGATGGCAATTCTCGCAGTGCCCTACAAATGATTAGTGGTACGTTAAACTCCCAGGGAGTTCATAGCTATAAGAATCCTCCATATGTTTAATTAGCATGATAATTTTTTTTACATGTTTTCGGTTACTCGAGAAACTATAAATGCCTTTCTAGCCTTACTTCTATAAAAACAACCAGTCAACAACATGGCATATTTGCCAGTGAGCATGTTACTGTATGACCATGGTCTTTTGAGTGTGCTCCTAGAGCGCCACATTTGGGGCAATCTGTACCTTGTAGTCTTATTTCCAGTGACAACAAACCTGACTTTCTATTGTTGTTTGCCTTTTCGTTAGCAACACAATGAATATGGCTCGAACATGCTATTATGCATTATTCCTTTTTTGTAAGAAGTCTATGGAACTGTTATCACACTGCACCAAATGATTAGGTTTGGTAGTTAAAGTGCTTCAGGCTAAAGACTTGTCTTTGATCAGGAATTCTTGCAGAAAGTCTGGTAGTCTCGTAGAAGGTCGCAGTTTGCAGGAAGGAGTGGGGGGGGGGGGGAGTGGGGGAAAGGACAAAGACGAGTGACTTCTGCTTCAGAGGCTAAGAAAAAAACCTGTATTAATTGAACTGGGAAGTGAGTTGACAGTTCTTCTAGATTTAGGAGACTGATTATGGAACCTGTAACGAGGCGCTGATATTTGTTACACATTTATGAAGTGAAGAATCAGTGACTGATAGTGATTACCAAAGTTAGTCCTCTAGTATGGAGAGCTCGGAGGAATTCCGTCATTTTATCGTTATTTTAGGTAAGTGTTATGTGCTCTTGGTCGGTAAGCAGAAACTCTGTACCAGAATGTGGTACCATAAACTTCCCACAAGTGACGTTTAACGAATGTGACAAAATTGGCACTCCTTTTGAAGTAAAAAAAAAAAGAAAAGTTAGCCTCATTTTTCATCTGTGTCGTGTATTGCTGAAAGTGCTCGAGTCAGTAGAACATCTAGTGGTGACCCTCAAAACGACGTTGTTTCAGGAAATGGACACAGACGCAATTCCATTCTGTCCAGGCTACAACAACTTACTGAACTGGGGTGTAACGTCTGACTCACTACAGACATAATTCCACATGTTTACCTTTCCAACAAATTATCTTGTTGCTTTTGTAAAGAAGGAATTCTGTTTTGATATATAAATTATTATATATTCTCTCACTTGATTGTTTAACTGTACTTCTAACTGTAATTGAGTATTCTCACATTCACCCTTCCGCTTCAGTAAGATATTTGATAACGGTAATGTTTAACTCTAAATGAAATGCACAGGGCTACTTGACTACCAGCAGATGTATGTCTGTTCTCAGTACTTTCTGTAAATAGAACTGTCAGTATAGGAAATGTGTGCAAGTGCATTTCAATTTTATACAGATTGCACTATTTGACTGAATTTTACTCACTTTGAGAAGAGCGACGGAACGATCTTTTTTTCTCGCTAAAATCATTCGAAAGCCTGGATCCTATAAATATTTTTTATTTCAAACAACCAGTTTTGACAGACTTTTTTTGCAATTTTCAGATCTTGAAAAACCTTTTGTTTGTATAACATGTTCATTTTACATTGGACCTCAATCCAAGTTGTCATATGAATAACAATCAACATATTATAAAAGGTCTGTCGTAACTAAGACATTTAAAAACATAAAGTTCCTTGTGCAATTGGCCACATATATATGGCTCGCAGATGTTTGTTATATCACAAAAACACAGTACACAGTAGCACTCTGTTTACGTATGCTGGAGGTTTTCTAAATATTGAAAATCTACGTTCAACAGTGTATAGGGTTGTTTTTAATTAAAAAAATATTTTTTCGTTCTTGGCTGTTGATTGTTTGCAGCATGACTCAATAATTCAGGTATCTTCAATTTTAGAGTATTGTTATACACTCACTAATCTGGTCACATGTTGAGAAATAAATAAATAAAATGTTTATCAGTCAATATATATATTTGATATTTTCAGAATACAGAAAAACTTTGTTATAGTCAGTTATAAACACAACTGTGTCCATTCCACGCGCTGTGCACGTAACAAACATTTTGTTATATCCAGTGGTTAGGAACTATAAGCGCTCTGCACTCATATCCGAAAATTATGATGGCCGGAACGCCTTTTCGAACTCTAGTTCCACCAGAATCGCCTCGCCGTACGTCGTAAGTACTTTCCCAACCCTTTTTAACGGAAATTTTTCACTTATTAGCAGTTTCGACAGCCTTGCGAAAGGCTTCAAGTGGCTGGGTCCACTATTGGTACTGCTGAGTTGCTATATTTTCTGACTGTAATGTTGGTATATAACTATACGTCAAAACAACTGCTTAAACTGATATTTCGTTGTCCTGTGAGTAGCAGAAGGAGCGCATCAGCAAGCACACTAGCATGTTGGTGGGGGACGAAAATTACTTATAAAGAAGGTCTTGAGGCGCCTCCAACTATATATGGTAAAGAGTTTTAAAATAATGATGACAATTCTGCTGCTAACACAGCATTCCCAGAGTGTGGCCATATGTGCATTTTTGAAATTGGGTCACTTTGTTCCACAGTGCGACATTTTCAGTAGCAACAGCTGTGTATCGACTGTAGTTTGTTGGTTGTGACACCAGTCTGCGTTGTTGACATAATTTTTTAACTATTGCTGTCAGCTCACATTGCATCATTTAACACACGTAGCACAAGGCTCCCTCGGACTGTAGCAGCAGTCGTGGCATGAGCTGCATATGGTCTGAGTACACACCATGTAAGAGCTTAATAAATAAATACACACTTTTTTAAGAAATAGAGTACCTAAGCTATAGTATAAAATAGGGTATTATTCTCTCTCCATTTATTACACAGATGTTTTAGCTTCTATCCGTGTTTGTGTGCGCCTATGTGTGTGTGTGTGTGTGTGTGTGTGTGTCTGTGTGTGTGTGTATGTGTCTGTGTGAGTGTGTGTGTGTGTTTGTGTGTGTGTGTCTGTGTGTGTTTATATACACAAGATGAATCACCTAAAACATGCACCACAAATATTGCAGAAATGGAAACTGGCATTGACGTGTGGTTTTCACAAAACGGACTGGCAGTTAGGGGCTGTTATCGTTAGCCTATAAACAGACTCCAATAATTCTACAAAGTGTATCTGTTTTGCAAACATGCACTTTTCTTAAATGGAAGAATGTCTACTGACATCAATTTCTGTGGTATTTGTCTCAGGATTCTAGCGTGAGAGGTTTATGAGATATCGTGTTTTAAAAAGTTTACACATTAGCACTTGGTTGTCCATTCAATCTGTGCAGTTGCTAGGTACGATGTTGTTATGATTCCTTTGCGTATGCTTGTGTGTTCCTTGAGTCCAGTGTTACTTGCTAGTTAGTCTGTGTGTGAGAGTCAGTCCTAGTAGTAGGTCGTTAGTGGATGATGGGATTTACTAATGTAGAAAAAGCCAACTTTCCCAAGGTTTACGGTGAATGAAAGAAAGTAGTTCGTTTTTGCACAGTGTATATGGCAAGATATAATAATAGATGTCAACCATCTATGCAGTTGTTAACTCTTCCACAAGTTTGGTGAAAGTGGTAGTGTAACACCCAGACAACGTAATAGATGGAAACAAGTGATTACATAAGAGGGGTAAATTAATGTTCTTGCTGCTGTTGTAGTTGATCTGAACATTAGCTCCCACACAACCACAAGAGGTAGTAGGGTGAGTCAGCCAAGTGTCCTGTGTATTCTCCGTCAACACTGATTCCATCACTATCACTTCTCTCTCCATGAAGAGCTACACGCAAACAATTATGAAAATCATGTTAACTTTTGTACATGGGCATCGAGACAGGATGCTCAGGATGCATCATGTATCGTTTTAGCATGAAAGCACATTTACCAATCATGGCCGGGCAAACCGCTGAAACAGGCAGTATTTATCTGTTGACAATACCTGTTGGCTTTGTCAGGCGAAACGTTCGACTCTAAGCAGTGTAAAGTGTGAGGTAGGACAGTGAACCTTCAGCTCATAGGCTCGTTTTACATAGAGGTAACACTGAATGCGTACATATAGTGCAGCCTCCTAACAGAACTTCTTCCATATATGCTAGAACATGTTCCTCTGCAGACTAGGAGGAACCTATGTTCCCATCATAGAGGCTATGCAGCCCATAGTTCATAAGTAATACAGCATGTCTTCACAAATTGTCTCCAAATCGTTGGACGTGTACCTTGGCCTGCCCATTCCCTGGATTTGATGCCTGTAGAATTTTTTCTGGGATGAAAGCTGAAAGGCACGGTCTGAAAGGACTTACCAACTACACCCAGTTATGCGCAATGACTTATTATTCCAGCCTGCTTGTACATCTCGCCTGAAATATTAGTAGGTGTGGAGAGTCATTCCATACCAGACTGGAAGCATGTGAAACCGCTGATGGTGGTAATTTTGAACATAGCCTGTGAAGGTCAGTTGTCTCGTTCTTAGTCATCATTCATATAACTAATATATGAACTTGCGTTACTCTTTATTGCATGCTACCAAAGGTATTGTACAAGTATCAGAGTGGAAACTTTTCAAAGTGCAATGTCTCGTAAGCGACTGGCACTAGAATCCAAAAGCAGACACCACTGACATTTTGATGGATTCTACTCCTAATTTTTTAATGTCAATAGCCATTGTTGAGTTCAAAAATATACTTTTGCTCAAAAAATACACTTTCTAAGTATTATTACAGTATCATGGCCGGCTAACAGTACGAGGCCCTGACTACCAATCCATTCAGTGAAAACTACACATCAACAGCACTTTTCATTTATATGTATATGTAAAGTTTTGAGAACAATAGTTGAGTCAAGGATTTGGATTTGATTGTATGGAAACAGACAGAATGGAAACTATCAAGAAACCTCATCAGTTTAGAGTTGTGAGCCGTGATGGTATAACCTTCAGACCACCTCATTAAGTGTTCGTTTTACTACAATACCACCTATCTTCGACTGTAACCCTGCGACACTTTTCATTAGTATGTATCAAGACGAGACTTTCGTCGGTCGAAAGATACATACCCCTCCACGTCTTACTACCATACCTGATAAAAGTTGAGCCGTACTTGATGTACTCCATTTGTGTCATATCCAAGCAGAGAGATGAAATTTATATTGTGAGGGGAAAATGTCTGGTACCTCTAATGCGTTTATGTGTAAGTCTCGACATATCTACGTAGTACTATACAACTGATTTTACTACAAAAATCGTAATCTTACTCACACTATGATTTATGATATGCGTACAGTGCAACTATCATTGTGTAACTGTACACATGTAAAGTTCTGTATTGCTAGCTTCTTGTGGCCTTTCTGGAAACAGGATTTCAGCACACATTCCATCACTCTCTCTATATAAACCAAATACGGAAAAAGGAGATAAAACACAAAAGCAAACACTAAAGCAGAGAAACCTTTTACTAATGTTAAAAACAATGTTAAGCATATGCACGAGTCTCCATGCCAGAATCTGTAAATACATAAGATTGCATTGGAGTATCGCAGTATGAGGACGTACGCCTGCAATTTATGTATTATAAGATGGCTACGTGATCATCAATTTGAAATATCTCAGGCAGGTCTGCCCGCCCATGCTGACGTAGTTTGTATACTTTCCCTGTCAGGCACCTTGGTTCCCTGCCTGTATTACGTCTTTTGGTTATAACGTATCAAACCGAAACGTCAGGATGAGTTATTCCATTTTGCTCTCCTACTAATCCCCATCAACATGGTGCTACCTGGGAAGACAATGTGCTGTGTCCTTCCCTGATTTCAACACGTTTTATCTGAAGGAACTAACCGTGTCTGTGAGTATGCCTTAAAATGTGCCATTCATTACGAGATTTAATACAACATTGGTGAGCAGCTTCGTAGCTCCTCTGACGCGTACTACTTCCTCGAGGAAAAAGCGTTTGGTTTAATGTCAGTGGAACCATTCACAGACGGAATATAGCTATTGCTTTTAATAAGTAAGCCACTCTGGCTCACCCAGAATAACCTGTCGCAGATTCTCACAGTCACCAGTGGGCTAAGTCAGCGATATGGCGAGTTAGAGAAGTTCTGTCGTTTAGTTGACGCGAAATTATCGCAGAACGATAGCAAAAAGCTTCTCGAGACGATGGTAAAAGAGAGTTGTTGTATTTTTGAGAGTGTAAAATCAGAGGAATATATTACTCCACTCCACGTGCGTCACATGAAATGTCTACAACAAGACCATGAAGTTCAGAGGTTTGTTGAGAACTACTCTTTCCACGAAAACGGTGTGAGACACACACGCAGCAACAGACATAGTTGTGAAACCTAAGAGGGTACCTGTGAGGACGTTCATGGTCTCTTGTCTACGACAAAGCACTGATTTCTGCCTGGAGATAAACCATCTGCGTGTCGGTAAACGTGGGAAAACAACGACATTCTGCAGAATACCCATCTGTGCCTAAAAAATTTGTGCAGGAAATTTAAGAACAGTAGATCGATTGATTGGCTAGATTGTAAATTGTAAGAACATTAAGCAATGCAAGTGGCTTACACTCTCAGTCTAATGTAAAATATGTGACGACATAATCACATGACCAGAAGTGTCATCATCACAAATAGTTTAGATATTATGTGGGGTATTAAAAGCAAACGTAGTGGATGCCTGTGAAATGTGTTTGTGACCTATACAGAATATAAATACATATACACTCATCTCCTGAATCAGTGGCGTTGAATCGTTCAATATGTGATGTACGGGACATTTGGTTAGCTCATTCTAAATATGGAACATATGATGCGGGGTTGGTGTCATTTGTGAAGCCAGACTGTGTTACATTGGTAATGGAAATAAAAGCATATGTCTCCACTGCGGCAAGTGTTTCGATGTTAAGAAATGCACTAGTATGTGTTTAACATGCTGTATGATTTCCCAACTGTTTGTTCGTAATTCTTGTGAAGGTTAGAAAGCTTGAAGGTAATGTTTGTTGGAAGACAAATACAAAAATTAAGTCTAGGAAGAAGCTAATATTAAACATCTGCCAAATCTTCTGAAAGCAGCGTCAATACCCCATGTGTCAATGGGAGCTTCTGACTAGGCTGTACTATATAATCTGGTTCTGGGAAGACGTGGGAGTGCTATTCTTTTTCAGCAGAAGTATCGCTGCTTGCATTAAGTGTGGTCCTCACCTTTAGTCCTTTACTGTGTGCTAGAGACCTGTTTCAGGTACAGTAAGAACATTTTGTATGAAAAAGTGACTCTTTAGAGGAATTACAATTATTTTATTGTATATTTTTCATTCATTGTGAAAAATGAAGTATTGTAGTTAAACTGTTTTGTTAATATTCCCTCCACCAACCACACTTAGATCTGCTCTTGATGTGATAGCTGTGATCTAGTAATGCAGAAAGCGTTTGTCCATTCAACATTGCAGAAGTTTTTCTATTTCTTATTGCTTGGACTTTTCTCGTTTTCCTTCTCTGACTTAAACGCCTGTCTTCATGAATGCATTCTTCTGGGTTATCTCCTCTGACAAAAGCCGAATGAGATAATTACTATGCAGTGTATTCCATTAAGGTATAGCAATATGATTGCCCTTCAGTACAATAGAGAACGATCGTAACCTCTTCCTGGCGCTAGAATTTAAGCTTATGTTATTCTGTTACCTTAATGTATAACAAACATGCTGTACTCGAAACTTCCTGGCAGATTAAAACTGTGTGCCGGACCGAGACTCGAACTCGGGACCTTTGCCTTTCACGGGCAAGTGCTCTACCAACTGAGCTACCTAAGCACGACTCACGCCCCGTCCTCACAGCTTTACTTCTGCCAGTACCTCGTCTCCTACCTTCCAAACTTAACAGAAGCTCTCCTCCGAACCTTGCAGAACTAGCACTCCTGAAAGAAAGGATATTGCGGAGACATGGCTTAGCCACAGCCTGGGGGACGTTTCTAGAATGAAATTTTCACTCTGCAGCGGAGTGTGCGCTGATATGAAACTTCCTGGCAGATTAAAACTGTGTGCCGGACCGACAGTTTTAATCTGCCAGGAAGTTTCATATCAGCACACACTCCGCTGTAGAGTGAAAATTTCATTCTAGATGCTGTACTTCTTTCACTGTTGACACTCCTGGTTCTTGGCTCTGAGAGGCAGGAATATCTAGATATGTGCAGTAACACCTACCGGAATAGTGGAAGGGACTAATGGTTAACTATACGCAGCGAACGTTGTTTGAACGGTCTAAAGACGGGAGACAGTCAATTTCAAATGAAAGTGGATCATGCGCTCCTGCTACTGCTTTTAAGAAAGATAATGTTTGCTGATGACACTTGGCTCTGTCATTTTGGTCCAGAGCGACAAGTAAAACTTAGTGTGGAAATTTCCTTCATCAACAACACCCAAAAAGGTAAGAGTGGTTGTTACTTCTGACAACGGTATCGTCATCACACTTTTTGATATTCATGGAATGGTTAATCAGCGTGTTGTACCTGAACACAAACCAATATCTACCCTACTACAGGGATGCCCTGAAAACATTGCAAATTCGTTTCAAGCGCAAAAGACTACACATAAGTGAAACAGCCTCGATGCTGCACCACTGTAATGCACGGCCGCATACTGCAAATGTTACTACCGAATATTTTGCGGACATCAGTGTGAAGTGCATTCCTATGGTCCAGATTCAGCCCCGTGTTACTTGTTTCTATCCCCATCCTGAACCGACGTACTCGTATTCGTGGAAGGCTTTTCCCATTACCTGGAGCGAAGGTTGCAGAGACGATTCTGAACGATCTGTCAAGAATGTTTTCCAGCATGTCTTCGCACACATGTCAGAATCTCTGGACAAGTGAATCATATTACAAGGAGACTGTTTAAGATGGACTATCTAAAGTGTGAGAATAAGTGAAAGCATGTAGTCAAAAAAAGTCATGATTATTCTTAACAGCTAGAAATGTTCGGTTACTTAAGTAATTTTTTTTCATTCCAGGGGAACTGTGTCCATATGGTTTAGTGATGTATCATCAGCCTTAGGTCTGACATCCTCAGTAACGACTGAAAAAGAATGTAGTTGAAGGGGTATATGCCAAGCTAGATCGGAGTGTCTCATATCATTACATATATGACCTATTGGTTTTGTACCTACCTAACGAGGTCACGATGCCGGAGGCCACTGAAATCAATGGGTATGGATTTTGTTGGTACCATACTCTTTGTATAGGAGCAAGTGGAGGAGGACACAAAGCACTGAAAAATAAATTTAAACTGATGGGTTTTCTGTATATGAATAGTGCCGTTCCAGCTATCGAAACCGGACGTTATTGATAAAAACGTATTAACCTAGTCTCACAGCTAGTAGTGCTTCCTATAAGACGTCAATACCGCTGTTGTTGTAAAATTTGTAACAGCTGTCAAGCAAAACCTTAGTTGTCGGATGCAGCAGCTAAAAATGCCTTCAGTGAACTCAGTATGTCATGATGTACCATACTTCTGCACGCTGTCACCTCGCCGTTTAGCGGGAAACACGTGCACTTGTGGGGGGAGTCATGGCTAGGCATGAGGGAAAATAAACTGCGTTAACTGAAGATATCAGACTGTGGAGTACTTCAGGCTAGTCACCCCGACGTAATGAAGTCTTCTTGACACACCATCGCACATAACAGTGTCCATTAATGCGTGGCTTCCTACTCTAGAAGATCTGCCAGTCCGTCGTTCTCTGTAGTACGTCTCACCATAAACAACATTTTATGAGAGCGCATTATGTATTCCGACCAAAGGGCAGCGTCTAATATAAGTGGCTATCTGCCCTCTGTTTCAGCTAATGCTGAGATCATAAATCTGGAATTTTTTGCATTGCGTGGACTTAAAACTAAGAAAGCCGAGTGGCTCTTCTTTTATCATCCTAGTGATCAGCCAGTCACGTACATCTACCACACCCTTCTAATTATTTTTATAGTGTCTGTGCTAATTTTCTGCTAATATTGATCAACCAGCCTATCAGTTTTTTTCTGGTTATATTTAATCATCCAGACACATACATGTGGCATATTTTATAATCATCTTTTTTATCGTATCCATTTGTACATATTTTCCTACAGGGCATAAAGACCTTGACGTTGTGAGCCCGTTCAGTCGTGTCATTATCATCACCACCATCTTCACCATCATCATGATCAGCACCATCATCATCAAGTAACTATCACTACTGTTTCATACGTTAATCTAACGTCAGATGAACCTTCAAAGAAAGGCAGTTGCTGGTAGATATAACTGGTTGCTTCCACCGTTCAAAAATGTTCAAATATGTGCTGAAGTCATCGCTCCCTAGACTTACACACTGTTTAAAGTAACTTATGTTAAGAACGACACACACACCCATGCCCGAGGAAGGTCTCGAACATCCAAGAGGAGGGGGATCACCACTACAGTTTAAATTACAACAAAATGTCTAATCAGGTAGTCAGAAAAAGTATTCCACATCTCGAGAGGTGATAGTATGGCCCAAGACAGCGTTACTTGACAGCCATTAAAATTCTTTTTGGTATATAATCGCATTGTGCATGTGTAATATTCTCCGGTGTTTCAGCCGCAGTTAACGTAAATACCCTGAGGAAAGGCATTTGCAACAGCGTTCGAAACGTCGGAGAATTTTACGCATTAAAAATGCTGTCACATATCCACAATGATTTTATTGGCTGTTACAGCGGCCCTAGAGGGGTAAATTTACAAATATTAATTCAGTTTTATATTTAATAGGTCAGTTATGTTAATGAATTTTCCAAACAACGTGTTATACTGGATCTACTTCTCGGCAAATTATACTGAATAACACAGTCGTTCCTGTAATCATATTGAAAATTTCCTACTGAAGAAATATTAGTAATATTTTGATACTCACATTCCGGAAAACTTTCTAATACCAAATTTTAGTTGGATTTAGTTGCATTTATTAGTTTGCGTTATACTCAGAATGATTCTTCTACCGACTGAGACATCTAACTGTGGCATACATTTTGCTTATCTTTTAGGCACTATGTGCTGTTTCATCTGGCATTCCTTAATGTCTGCTATATCTCTTGAATTTTTGTTTTTTTACAATATAGCTTTATCAGCACATCCTCCCTACTCTGTCATTCTGTTACAAAACTTGTTTTGAAGCTTTAATCTCTTTATTTTTCCTCAGATCGTCTCATACTTGCAAGACACTCCATTTGACGTGATTAAAGCTAACTTGTGAAACCACTTGACACATGGAAACTACGTGCTAAACCGGAACTCGCACATGGTATCTTTGTATTTTGCTGTCAGTACTCAGCCGACTGATTCATCACGCTAAAATAAGCGTCCTGGCCTCATAGCTTCACTAAAACCTGTCACAAGTTCCCCTGCGTAACTTGCGAGACGAGAAATCCCAGAACAAAGTAGTATGTGGGGAAAGGGCTTAGTCACAACTTAGACGACAGTTTCCAGAAAGCGGCTGAAAACATATTCTCAAACCAACCCCATAGTGTGTGACTAAACTTTATCTCGACACTATCGTTTCTTTCGGGAGTGCTAGTCTCACATGTTATGCAAGACTACTTCTGTAAAGCTTGGGGGTTTGGAGAAGAGGTACTGGTGGAAGTAGAACTGTTTATAGGTGGGTCGCGGCTCCTTCATGGATATCTCAGTCGGTAGAAGACAGCTCCATGAAAGACGAAATTCCCAGTTTCATGTTGCAATCCGGGAAACAGTTTTCATCTACCAGAAAATTTTATCCCAGCAAATACTACGCTGCAGAGTGAAAATTACTCTCGGATGATGAAAATTAGTCTCGGACACCTAATGTGTATTTGTATGATAAAGTTCTGCTCAATGGGGTAAATAAAATGTTGAAGAAGTTGTAGTACTTCTGAGGTTCCTGTTCTTGTTCGTTTGCGAAACAGTGCCTGTCGTGCGATTGCTGGACTGGGTAGAGCACAAGCCATTATGTGACTTCCTTGGTGCACAACTATCTCTAAGTGCCACCCCAGGCTGGACTAATGAAGTAACAGGAAATCGCATCTCTAAGTGGGGTCTACTACAGAGCTACCAAAAACACACGAGGCTGCCAGCGCCAGAAATGTTTGGTTAGACTTCTGAGCAGTGAGCGAGCTCGTCTGATCTACGCTCATCATAGCCTTAGTGATTTCGAATCTCAGATCGTGTATTAACACTGGCACATTGAATACTTATCTCGTACCAGTAAAGCTCTCACGTCAATACTGTCATTTTGCAGCCGGTCTATGCGACTCCTTCAGCACTCGAGAACATACATTACCAGTCACTGAATCATAATGCTTTTTGCACTGCAAGTCGGTGAGTACCTCATCCGTATTTCTTCCCTACAAATTTGTCGATCAAGGTAGTTGCGTTATGGGTACAAATTGTCTAATAATCTGAACATTTATTTTGGAAATTGGAATCAACATTGGTTCGTTCCAGTAATTCTCGTAAATCCGCAGAGTACCACTGCGGTTAACATGACTTCATGAGCACATTGAAAAAAAATGAACCACCTTCTCTCTCT
Organism: Schistocerca americana; assembly: GCF_021461395.2. Taxonomy (NCBI): domain Eukaryota; kingdom Metazoa; phylum Arthropoda; class Insecta; order Orthoptera; family Acrididae; genus Schistocerca; species Schistocerca americana. The sequence goes on from NC_060124.1 coordinate 337,783,742, forward strand.
GAGTCAGTTGCACGCAATAATCATTTGTTTGGTTTTATATTCACAGTACATTAAAAATTCTCCGTGGTTATTTTCCCCTGATAACCACTAGTGTCAATATGACCCCAAGCTAAATTTCTTTTCGTTTTTTGACAGTTTATATTTATGCAAATAGGATCATTACCGCTACACTGACCAATGGTAATGTACGTTGTTCTGTTAGTTAACTGAAATAGTCCCAATATATCCGGTGTAAATTACTGGAGGTCTATATAACCTCAGATGTATCCAGTCACACTAAAAACTCATTGTAGGGAAAGGATTAAATTGAAACTAATGGTTCACATCACGAGTTCTTAGTAAAGTAACCTTCTTGTACAGGTTCTTCAATGAGAATATACTTCAGATCTGTAGAAGGGATTCAATAATAGGGTGAAAATGATGTTGGTAACAGACACTCTGCCATCAGCTAATCTTTATTTGTGATAGAGAGTTGAGTATATACACCTTATCAGTTGAAACATCACTATTGTTAACGCTGCAACGCAAAAATACTAGATTTAGGGTGAAAATTACAGAATTAAATATCGCTTAACTTACTTAATACTGCGTTACGTAGTTATTCTATTTTACCAATTTCTGAAAAAAAAATTGCAAATTTGTGACAATTTATATCAGTAGCCAATTAATAAACTTATTGCTAATGCAAATTGTGTAGGGATATTGGCACCAGCACATACTTTAGTTGCAGCATGGTGCTAATAGCACTCCCAAATTGTTGCTTATGGGTAATGTGTTATCCTGTAATGTGGAGTTCAGTATAATTTAGTGAAGGTCTTCAAATAAATTATCATGGCCAAACACAGTCATAATGTATTAATCTATCTGAAAATTCTTGCATTAGGCCTAAAGTAGTATTTTTGGTAGATTATCTGACATGCTACACTAAAATTAAAATCTAAAACATTATGCAGTTGTAGTTATTTTCCCAGAGGAATAAAGTACTCCTGTTTCAAGCTATGCACAACTGTATTCTTTTAGACAAATATGTTAAATCACAATAAAACAGCAGCGAGTATAGCAGCGAAGTCGATCCTTCTTCATTCACCCTTGAAATTTCGAAGAATGGTGAAGAATGAGTAAGAGATATTTAAGATCTGAAAAAGAAAATGTGGCTTGTAATCAGCTTAATAAATAAATAAATACAACTAAATAAATCACATTTCATCGTATTACATTTTTTGTATTTTATTGCTTCACATAATACAAGCGCAAATAAACATTAAATTACTACCATGTATCCTTGTCTTTCGTCTGATGGCAGCGCTGATTCAGTGTGCCACAAATTTTAGAAACTATACAAATTTATAAATATTACGTGGCTCATAGCTTGTTGCTGGTCTGTAACTCTATACTACTTGGACAGCTGATATGTCAACATAATTGTTTAGCACCTCTAGCAATAGTAGCCGACTCTAGCCCACATTGTTTACAGTATGCATTGTGGACCATTCTGTTTACATTAATGACGTCCGAATTCTCCCCCCTTTTCATCATCATGACAACACAAGCCACGCTATTTCTCTACTGGCGTTATGTTACCGGAAAATTGAAAACATAGAAGAAAGTAGATGTGGGAAAAATTTTTCAGGCAATCACAAATCTCCAATAGCAAGATGGCTGGGTTCGAAAATATGTCATTTTAATAAAACAGTCAATGACATTGCAGTATACATAGTTTTTATTTGTTGCCAAAGTACGACATATTCAAAATTTCCACTCTACTCCCTCAAGTTTCTTCAGTCACCACGTTCAAAAGTAATCGGTTACATATCAGAATTACATAATAAACATACACACACAAATATTTATATAAAATATTGTAGCTTCATTAACAAATTCTGTTGCATTTGTGCTTTGCCCGATGAAATTTTTAACTGTGTACTGTATCATTTTACACAGGTTGCTGCAACTGTTTCTGAATGATCAGTGTGTTAAGTTATGATTTATCCATGACTGCCTTTAGCATACGTTATAATTAAAGTTTCATTAGGTGACAATAGTATGGACGTTGCTGTGTGAAACAACTATGTTTGATATGTTGAAGAGAACATAAACTTGTTGGTGCAGTGATTTGTTTGGTATTTTCCTAACGTGGATATTATTCATAATTATATACTGATGACAGACTTTTACAATTTGATTATACTGATTTAAAACTAAAAGGCTATTACGATAATTCAGTGATACTCTGTGTTTATATTTGTTCACTAAATATTACTACTACTTGAATGTAACACTAAATTTTTCTGTGGTTCTGAAGGCATATCTGCAAAATGTATAGGAATTAACAGTTCCACAAGTGATCGTAGTAGACACGAACTTTAAAACATCACTTCACGGTATACAGAAATTAACTGTTTGGCTGGTTAAAGCTCGTTGCCCTCTGCGACAACGCTGTAATAGATAGTGACTGCCCGACATGGCAACGCAATCAGTTGTTCCACTAATACACAACATTCCAGTTGGAAATTTTAATATCTGTTTTCGCAGAATGGAAGGGACGTTGTTCCAGCAGTTTAACGGCGGAAAGGCGACAAAGAACGTGTGTCGAGACATTTAAAACCTTCAGTAGTTAATGAAGTGCGATCCTACGTGTGGTGGCACTATCTATAGTGAAACGATGATACGATGTCACGTCCGATGGCACATAGTCACCACGCTACTGTCTCACAGCAGAAGGGTCGTATCACTGCAACGTGGCTTCTAGTGTGACAGAACGTCGCCACTACTGATACCTGAGACCATTAGCAGGAGGTCCATTGTCAGCTCCAATTATTAATTAATGAAAATCGTCTGAAAAAGAAGAAACTGCAGGAAACAGAAGTGGGAAGGTATACCAGAATAAAAAAGACGCAAGTAAGATGAAGAAGATCAGGTTCACTACGAAGACACAAGAAAACGAGGCCATTTGGGGGAAGGCGGGTTTCTTTATAGAGGTGGCGATACCAATAAGTCCGGGCGGGCTTCCTAGGTTTCCAGCGGCCACCAATTCGTCGAACCAGTGTGGTCGCAGTTCGCGGTGCTGAACCAAACTACAGCCAGCACACCAAAACAAACGAGTTGTTTGCCGTCTTCTGCCTATCCTGTTACTATCAGCCACACTCGCAGTTGCTACTAAACCTCCAGTCTCTTGACTGAGAGGAGAACAACAGCAGCAGCTTATGTACTGTACATGGTTTGTATGTACCGTTAAGTCCAGTGTTATCCAAACTTCCTTCTGATTGTGAAGATAGCTGTTTCTTTCAATATTCCTAGTTTAACATTTACTGCAGTTTTCTGCCGCTTAAGTCAATAGCGTTATGCTATTTACTTGTTTCCATGACCTTTACAACTAGTAAATAAGCATTCTGCGCAATCTTATTTACACGAATCTAACGCGTCATCTAATGTAACTTTAAAATCAAATCATTAAAAAACAGTTTGTTGGCGCATCACTGGAAGGCCAAATTTGTTGCACACTACAATGAATGTATACACGAACTATCAAAACAACAAACATTTTTAAGTGACGCATTGGTATGTGACACAGTCATTACTAAAAGTAGCATGTAATTTGACTAACACATGACGTGCAAACGAACATACCGTAAATTATGGGCGTTACTCATCATTATTCATATGCAGTAGGCAAAACTGGTGGATTATTAATGAGGGATTGGCATGGGAGAGAACGCAATTTAAGGCACTAATAGAGCTGTGCCTAATGTTGGATACAAGGAATAATGCTCGGTTTGGTCTGAGAAGAAGATCTGAATCATAAATCATGAATTTCAGCTCCTCATTCAAGAATCAGAACTATTCAGGAAGAAGAAGACAGATCAAGACAACATAGAGAAAGAATTTAATGTCAATGAAAACAATGTATTTATGAAAGCAGAAAGTTAAGAAACTGGAGGCTGACGAAGAAGAAGGTGATCATGATGAGGAAGCAGATGAGATTATGATGTAGAAGAAAAAGTTGATGATTAGAGTAAAGAAAATGAATGCATGATTGCAAAATGCTGATCACAAAACCACCAGCAGATATCAACTGTACTCACTGGTATGACCCAAATGAACCGCTAGAGCGATTATTTTTCTTGGTAACTTTAAGAATAATGGGCAACAATTCAAATGATTATGATATGCGATCTATTTTAAATTTGCTTCTAGAATCATTGCACGGGCCGCGAGCGAGTAGGGTACTCGCGTGTTGTCAGTCTTCGCTGCGTAAGGAAAGCTATTCACTCGCTGCAGTAACCGCCGGTGTTATGAATATGGATTCAGTTGAGAAGAGACCAAGTTTTAGTGGAAACTGCGTACACTAAGAATCTCAATGGAAATTGCTGTGTATTTTTGTGTTTACTGCAGAACGTGTTACATGTTTAGTTTGTCGATATTCTGTTATGGGAAAAAAGTATGACGCTGAGCGATACTGCAATTCCAGGGATTTGCAATTAATTGCAAAGTTAAAAGAATCCTTCGGCAATGAGATAAGCCCGGTTATCTCAATTAATCCTACATCAAATATCATTCAAACTGTATTACAATTGGATCTGCCTGGCGCTTTTATTTCTAGGAATTTGAAGCTACAAATGAAGGTACAATGAGGGCAGGTTTTAGAAATACCCATTTAGTTGCTCTGACACTTCGATCATTCTCCACTGGGCCATTTGTGAAAGACTGCCTCGACATTGCTATTGAATCCATCCGTCCTGTAAGTTCAGTACAATTTTATGCACTTCGTCTGTCTAGAGACAGAATTGCACTCAGTATAGAAGACTGTAGTGTAGACGTTGAACGACAGTTAACGGTGAGAGAGCACCAGTTCTTTACATATTCTCTGTGCCTTGATGAAAGTACCGACGTTACTGATACAGCACAATTGGCTATATTCATCCGAAGGATGGATACAGATTTAAATATCACAGAAGAACTTTTGGATTTAGTCCCCACGAGAGACATACGTACCGGCGAAGATATATTTAGTGCTGTTCAATATGCTGCTACGAAATTGAGTCTTCCCTGGACCAAACTCGTTTCTGTCGCCACTGATGGCTGCCCAAATATTTCTGGCTGTAACGTGGGATTTGTGGGACGTCTAAAAACTGATCGCAGAACAGCAGTTTTACCCAGTTCATTGTGTAATCCATCAAGAGGCATTTTGTGCGGAAGATTGCGTAATATGACACGGTTACGAATGTCGTTGTTAGGACCGTAAATTTCTGCAGCAAATGAATCACAGAGAGCTTCGAGAATTTATAGATTCATTGGACTCTGACATCAATGACACACGTTACTTTTGTTAAGTAATATGGCTGAGCAGAGGTAAAATCCTTGAACGTTTCCTACTTTTCCTTCATCAGGTAGATCTGTTTATCGATTTGAAGGGAAGGTTGGATATTGAGCTTTCTGATCGTCAGTGGGTTGTTAACGTAGACTTTGTAACCGATAGAACGAGTGTCTTGAATAGTCTCAATGCTTCATTGTGGGGAAAATATCGGCTACTTGTATTACTAACATTCGCCCAATGCAAATAAAATTGCAGATTTAGAGAGGCAGTTCTAGGATTGTAATTTTACGCATTTTCCGACTGTACCGCTAATGTTAATAATGACCTTATTGCATCATTTTTTGAGCCTCTCAGTAATTTTGGTGTAGCATTCGCAAAACTATTCGACGATCTTAGGTCACTTGAGCCTGAATTTGATATCTTCACGTTACCATGCTCGGTGGAGGTCAGAACTGTGTTGGCAGCGGTATAATTAAATCTGATAGATCTGAAACGTGACCGCTTCATAAAGGAGAAGTTTAGGTGAATAGGTCCATTCTTGGCTTCCACAGGATGGACATAAGAAAGCGGGAGCTGCAATGTTCGTGTTTGGTCCTACTTCCTTAAGTGAAACCTTTCTCAACCTTAAAGTTTGGCAAATGGAAATATAGATCACAAATGACAGGCATCCGAGGGCCTTTCTTCGTTTGCACATCACAAGTGGTACTTGTCAGGACATTTTGTCGCTTGTTGCGAAACATGGGAATAATTTTTTTTTGAGTCATCAGTCTTGTGGCTGGTTTGATGCCCCCCTCCCCCCCCCCCCCCCCCCCCCGCACGACTTCTGTGCCAACCTCTTCATCTCGGCGTAGCATATGCGACCAGCTTCCTCTATTATTTGCTGGATGTATTCCAATCTCGGTCTCCCTCTACATTTTTTGCCCTCTACAGCCCCCCTAGTACCACGGAAGTCATTCCCTGACATCTTCACAGATGTCCTATCAACCTACCCTTCTCCTTGTCACTGTTTCCCATATATTCCTTTCCTGTCTGATTCTACGCAGAACCTCCTCATTTCTTACCTGCCCAGTCCACCTAATTTTCAACTACATCTCAAATGCTTCAATTTTCTTCAGTTCCGTTTTTCCCACAGTCCATGTTCACTACCATACAATTCTGTGCTCCAAACGTACATTCTCAGAAATTTCTTCCCCAAATTAAGGCCTCTGTTTGTTACTAATAGACTTCTGTTGGCCAGGAATACTCCTTTTATCAGCGCTAGTCCGCTTTTGATGTCCTCCTTCCTCCATCAATCATTAGTTATTTTGCTGCCTAAAATAGTAGAATTCCTTCACTTCATCTACTTCGTGATCATCAATACTGCTGTTAAGTTTCTCGCTCTTCTCAACTCTGCTGCTTCTGATTACTTTTGTCTTCCTTCGATTTACTCTCAATCCATGATCTGTACTCATTAGAATGTTCATTCCATTCAGCAGATCATATAATTCTTCTTCACTTTCATTCAGGAGAGCAAAGTCATCAGCCAATCGTATCATTGATAACGTGAATTTTAATCCCACTCCAAAATGTTTCTTTCATTTTCATCACTTTCTCTTCGGTGTACAGATTTAACATCAGGGGCGAAAGTGGTTCTTGGTCGTCCTCTCTTATTATTCCCTCTTGGCTCTTGTGCATATTGTATACTATCCGCCTCTCCCTATACCAAGCCCCTATATTTTTCAGAATTTCGAACACCTTGCACCATTTTACACTCTCTAACGCTTTTTTCAACATGATAAATCTTACGATTGTGTCTTGATTTTTCTCTAATCTTGCTTACATTATCAACTTCGACGTCACAATTGCCTCTCGGCGCCTTTACCTATCCTAAAGCCAACCTGATCGTCATTTAACACTTTATCAATTTTAGATTTTCTGTATATTATAATAGTTAGCAACTTGAGCTGATAGTGCAATAATTTTGGCACTTGTCAGTTCTTGTAGTCTTCGGAATTGTGTGTATGGTAATTTTCTGAAAGTCAGATGGTATGTCGCCAGACTCATGCATTCTACACACCAATGTGAACAGCCGTTTAGTTGCCACTTACCTCAATAATTTCAGATATTCTCATGAAATGCCTTATTTGAACTCCAAAGCTCTGTTAAATTCTGATACTGATACGGGATCTCTTATCTCTTCTAAATCGACTCCTGCTTTTTCCTCTATCAAATCAGACAAATCTTTCCCCTCATAGTTGTCTTTAGTGTACTCTTTCCATCTATCCGCTCTCTCCTCTGCATTTAACAGTGGAATTAGTGTTCTAGTATTAATTATACCACCCTTGCTTTTAATTTCACTCAAGGACATTTTATCTATCCCGTATGCTGAGTCAGTCATTCGGACAATCATATCTTTTTCCATTTTTTCTCATTTTTCATGCATCCATTGAGTTTTATGCACTTACTATTTATTTCATTCATCAGCGACATGTAGTTCTGTATTCCCTCTTTCTTTCACCAGCTGAAGTATTTCTTCTTTTATCCATTGTTTCTTCGCAGGTATCATCTTTGTACCTATGTTTCTCTTTCCAACTTCTGTGATTGCTATTATTAAGGAAGTCCACTCCTCTTAAACTGTACTGTCTACTGAGCTATTCCTTATTGCTGTATCTATAGCCTTACAGAAATTCAACCGTGTCTAGTTATTTCTTATTACTTCCGTATCCCACTGCTTTGCTTATTGATTCTTTCTGACTTATCTCTTAAACTTAGGATATATAGATCATAAGATACATAAATGTTTTTGTTTTTGTATGTAATGTGGTTATGCACTGAAGAGCCAAAGAAACTGGAACACCTCTCAAATATTGTGTAGACCCCCGTGAGCACGCAGAGGTGCCGCACCAATACGTGACACACACTCTACTAATGTCTGAAGTTGTGCTGGATGGAACTGACACTACGAATCCTGCAGGGCTGTCCATAAATCAGTAAGAGTACGAGAGGGTGGAGATCCCATCTGAACAGCACATTGCATGGCATCCCAGGTATGTTCTATAATGTTAACGTGTGGAGAGTTTGGTGGCCAGAGGAAGTGTTTAAGCACAGAAGAGTGTTCTGAAGCCACTCTCTACCTGTTTTGGACGTGTGGGGTGTCGCATTGTCCTGCTGCACTTACCGTCGGACTGCACAATGGACATGAATGGATGCAGGTGATCAGACAGGTTGCTTACGTACGTGTCAACGCTCAGACTATTATCTCCACGTATCGGGGTCCCATATCACTCCAACTGCTCACGCCCCACACCATTACGTAGCCAGCCGGCCGGTGTGGCCGTGCGGTTCTGGGCGCTACAGTCTGGAACCGGCCGGCCGCTACGGTCGCAGGTTCGAATCCTGCCTCGGGCATGGATGTGTGTCATGTCCTTAGGTTAGTTAGGTTTAATTAGTTCTAAGTTCTAGGCGACTGATGACCTCAGAAGTTAAGTCGCATAGTGCTCAGAGCTATTTGAGCCATTACGTAGCCTCCACCAGTTTGAACAGTCCGATGCTGACATGCAGGGTCCATGGTTTCATGAGGTTGTCTCATTACCCGCACACGTCCATCTGCTCGATACAATTTGAAACGGGACTTGTCCGACCAGGCAACATGTTTCCAGTCATCAACAGTACAATGTCGATGTTGACGGGCCCAGGGGCGGCGTAAAGCTTTGTGTCGTGCAGTCATCAAGGGTATACTAGTGGACCTTCGGCTCCGAAAGCCTATATTGATGATGTTTCGTTGAATGATACTTGTTGATGGCCCATTATTGAAATCTACAGCATTTGCGGAAGAGTTGCACTTCCGTCACGCTGAACGATTCTCTTCAGTTGTCGTTGGTCCCATTCTTTCAGGATCTTTTTCCGTCCGCAGCAAAGGAAATTTGATGTTTTACCGGATTCGTGATATTCACAGTGCACGCGTGAAATGAACGTTCGGGAAAATCCCCACTTCACCGCTACCTCGGAGACGCTGTGTCCCATCGCTCGTGAATCGACTATAACGCGAAGTTTAAAATTACTTAAAGTTTGATAACCTGTCGCTGTAGCAGCATCAGAACTGCGCCAGATACTTGTTGTCTTATGTAGGCGTTGCCGAACGCATCGCCGTATTTTTCCTGTTTACATATCTCTGTATTTGAATACTAATGTCTATACTAGTTTGTTTGGCTCTTCGGTGTATAATGTAAGTAATAAAATAGTATTACGGTACATTTAACCTGCCACCAATGAATCCTTATCACCGCAGGACTGTATTTTATGTATAGAATGTATTTGACATAGTATAATCTAGAACGGCACACACACAGACACACACACACACACACACACACACACACACACACACGTAACTGCGGGCAGCTCCGTCACGTCTGCCCAGCTCGGGGCCAGCAAGATACACGGGTCCAGCAACGAGTTGAGACGTCACACAAGTCGGACTGTCCACCATATTTTGCGAGCGCTCATCTCTGTGCAGAGCATACAGGAAATCAATATTTAAATGAAAACATACCCACAAAACATTTAATTTTCTCGGGTGCTAACGAAAACTTGCATACATTTGCACAATCAAAGGTTATTAAATTCGTCTGAGACAGTTACTCGACCCCCGCCCGAGACGGCTGCTGGAACTCGTAAGGCCTGCAGTGTCACGTGCTGTGAAGTACGTTCCACGGCCTGTCATTTTCGTGGGTCCCATGCCCGGCTTCACAAGGCTAAGTTAAACGGGCGCCCGGTTGATCACCTCTGCGCTAACACTTACAGTGGCATGCGAGAAGAATCATACGGGTGTGATCATAGCTTCTTCGAAGTACTCTTTAATGAAGACGATTTTCTTTAAGCTTGGTAGTTGAATGCCTTACGGCTCGCATCATGGTAAATGGCAGGATATGAAGTGGGCTCACACTCGTTCATCAATCAGAGTGAGTTCTTCATATAATCGTCATCTCTCTCCGAGGACAAAAATCATCTTTATTCATTAATTCTTCCACGCACGTACGACTCATTATTATATTTTTGGTTGGATAAATGGTAAAACGCTCACGCGGTGTCAATTTTATTCGCTCAGCAGTGACGTGTGACGTGAGGCACCTGTGGTTATTTTCAAGAATGGTTCAGGAAGTAAAGAAAAAAAAAAGATAGAGCGTAAACAGATATTTGCACTTAGCCTACTGTTAGCCAATCTGAGAACCGAGGATAAGTTTCCGATTGCAGTATTCTAGCACAGGTATCCTACACGAAAATCGACATACACGAACACCCGTCTCAGTTGCACAAAAGGGATGTTTACTTTGAAAGATGGAGTCTAAAATGCCATATTAGATCACGATATCTTTACGTTATTATTCACCTAGAAATGGTTCAACTTCCGTACTCTGTGATCAGATCTGCTTAACTGTGAGACTGTGCAAGAATCATAGTCACTGCACGGAATTTCTGTCTGTTGCCACACTACAACCACCCCAAGGCATTTCTGAGCGTATCATTTTATTTTCTCTCCTGTCTAACACGCAACTCGTTTTATAACAATAAGAAGTGTAGAGGGATATTTGTGGTTGCACAGACAAGGGAAACTTACTCACCGACACGAAGGACTCCCTGGAGAGAGGGAAGAATCCGGCGGCAGTGATGCAAAGCGGCCGCTGAGATCTCAGCATGAGCAGCAGCAGCGATCGTTTGATGGACGTGGAGCATTCGTGTAGTGACGTCACCGCATCATATATCGCCAGTGTCAAATTCTCGCCCTGAAACACCACACGAGACACCACAATAAACCTCCTGCAGAGAAAGAAGGATCAGACACGACAGTAACTCCATATTACCAATTTAGAGAAATATTTTAAGTCTTCTAGTCTTCATATGTGATCCGAAAGGCGACATATGGTGTACAGTGAACGGTTGTTTGTGTACAATTGCCATGGCTTACTTTTGCGAATGGTCCGCGACAAGCACGATTGTTGGATAGCCTCCACGTGAGTTCCAATATCCCTACTTTGATATTCGTGGTATACTCCCAAGCTAGGTAAGAACACTCTCGTAATTTTAACAGAAGATCACTTTTTGATGCAAAAAGTCTGTCTTGTTTCCCATCTCTTATGGAGTTACCTGAGTATCTCGATGACTTACGCGCCTACTAAGTGAACCAGAAATGCACTTCTCTTCTTTGATTTTTCTTATTTTCTCTACTGATCTTATCTGGTATGAATCCCCGACTAACTACGAGTATTTAAGTACAGGTAGAATGACGGTACTACTAGCTGTCTCCTTTGTGAGTGTGCTATTCCCTGATGGTTCTTTCATTTGTAACATCACGTGTGGTACTTCCGCTGGTTTGATTGGGAAACGTGTACCTCTCAAGTTTCCGTAAGGTGTCTGTTAAGGTGTCTGTCTCGGGTGGGTGAGCGAGCACTTGAAGGAGCACTGAGTCGCTGCTGTGAGTCACGAGAAGAGTGGGGTGACACTGTCCAGCCAGCCGCTGAAGCTTGGAATTGCCGTGTGGGTTAGATACAATTATAATGCTGCAAGCTTGCAGACGCCGAGCAATATGATCACAGTCTGACTATGCTAAAACTAAATGAACGGTTAAATCACAACAAAGAGAAGAATTCAGTAAATATATTACCACATTCAAATACCAAATTCTCATAGTTATTACCATTTGCGTGTAAAATTGTTGTACGACAAACCAGTGAATAGATGTTGAAATCAGATACAAAATCACATTACTTGTCTTAATATTGAACACGATCTGTTGTAAATGATATATTTAATATTTATTACTGTAGTGCCAAGACGAAGAGTTCTCCACAGATACACGATAGGTCAGTATCAGCATGAATTATTTATCCTATCATTCCAATTTTTTTTTACCTTCGTTTAACAAGAATTCTAATAATTCAGGGTCTATAAAAAAGACTTTCCAGTGGCATAATATGGCAGTGGCAAACTGAATAAAGTCGTGAGACTAGCTCTTCTGTTTCGCGATAAGTAACATATAAATCACAGTTAATTTTTCCACAGTGTTTAAAGTTTAACAAAGCAATATCCACTTGAAAATTGTATAAACAAGAGTATTATATACACTTGAAATATAGAACCATTGGAAAGTACGGACACATTAGAATGGTGTTCGAACGCCTAGTTGTTCACTTGACTGTATTGCTTGGTCACGTGACAGGTGACTAAAGCATGGTTCGTTGTCCTTTGGCGTTCATGTCTGCTTTGTTAAGGTCATTGGTAAAGTGTGAGTGACCTGTGAGACGTACAGGTTAAAGTGATAGTTCACAGGTATTTGAAGAGAGAGCGCTATAATAGCTGTCAGATAACTGAAGTTTGCCTAGTTAAATTGTTTATTATACATATATAGTCCCGAATGCACTCATATAACCGTAATAATTTAATTCAGTTTGACTAATCTGGGTACTGGGCACAATGCCATGACCTTACTTTCATTGGTTTCATTGCTTAATTTACTAGGTGACTTAACTGATGTCCTGTAGCTTTAGGTACTTAATTAATAGTCTACATAAGTGAAAAATTTGAAGGAATTTGTGTTTGATCTCAATAAATCGATATTCAGTCTTAACCCAGTTGTTAGATATACCATTATCCTGATGACTCATTCTTTTCTTACCTATTTTATTACTTTATTTAATAATACTTATGTGCTTTTGTAAAATAATCACTGATTTCCCGTTGGGCAGGCCATACGAATAATCGATGGTTCAACCAACAGTGCACAACCGAACCTCAAGTCGTATACTAATTAAAGGTTGTGTAATTGCCCTCTGGTGCTCAGATAGCAACAAATTGATCTTAACTATCAATTTTGCACGATTTATCAGTTACCAATAGACCAGGGAAGTTGCAGTTGTTCGCTCTCGTTCAGGATTGAGAAAATGCAAATAGTCCTATTGCACAGTCTATCTCAGTCTGGCACCTGCCTAACCTGAGATTAATTTTACGTCTTTGTTCCGCTTTAAATCGCTCTGTTTATGGTTTATGGATGTGACAGTTTCTAGCGATTGTTCTACAACCTTGTGATCAGATCAGAAGGAGTGAAAACTGTCTCTTAAAAAGGCATTAAGAGCAAGATGTACTTTGCGTTTCTTTTTGATGGTTGTAGGTGTTACGGTATTCAGCCTAGCAGCAACTGCCTTGTGGTCGCAAATTCCTGTATTCGTCACGATACTCACTAGTTGTCCAAGATTATTTGTTGGTAAGAGGTCAAGTATGCTTCCGTAACCACTATCGTTTCGAGTGGGCTCATGAACTAAATAATTTTCTAACAGAGCATTCAATACAATTTCGGATGACGTTTTATGGCTGCCGCTGGCCTTAAACGTATACTTTTTCCAGCATCTCGAGGGTAGATTTAAATGACCACTGACTATAATTTTATGAGTGGGTTACCTATTGGAAATGAGCCTCAAGTTTTCTCTGAACTGTTCAGCAATTATATCTTCTGAGTCGGTTGGGGGGGGGGGGGGGGGGAGGGGGCAGTCGGTAAAAAGATCTAATTAATAGTTTAGTCCGTTTGTCAGGTATAACCTCTATCCATATTATTTCGCAGGAACTATCTACTTCAATTTCACTACAAGACAAACTACTTCTGATAGTAATAAATACTCCACCACCAACTGTATTTAACCTATCCTTTCTAAACAGTGTTAGACCGTTTGAAAAAATTTCGGCCGAACTTATTGCCGGCTTTAGCCAGCTTTCTGTACCTACAACTATTTGAGCTTCAGTGCTTTCTATTAGGGTTTGGAGCTCTTGTTCTTTCCGAAAACAGCTATGGCAATTTCCAACTACAATACAGCTGGGTGTAGAGGTTAGGAAAATGACTAAACCAATGCTGATGGCGTTCTGTGAACTGACAGAAGAAATCCTGGTACAATGTCAGGAGGTAGCAGTCTGTGTTGAGAAATTAAATTACTAACGTCGATCGGCCACAAGCAAAAGTTGCAGTGGGTGACGGAACGTGCATACGTGATTTTTGTGTATGGGCAAGTAGATGGAGGCAGCAGAATAGCGCAAAGTTTGTACAGGACGAAAGACCAGGCTCACACCATGATTTTAAGACTGTTCCAACGATTAAGTGAAACAGGGCAATTGGTACCAACGAACTGTATGGGCTCGCGACAAAGGAGATACAATACTTGGTCCATTGAATGAGGCACCTACAATCAGCACTCGATCAGTTGTGCGGGGAATGAACATTTTGCAGAATATTGGTTACTTTTCACGGATGAAGCCTGTCCCATCAAAGACAGGATGCTAAATAGTCACATCCGTCATGATTAGACCTATGAGAATCCCCACGTTACAGCTGTGAAGGGCCATCTACACAATCAGTCAACTGGCGGGCAGGCATGGTCAGTGATTCCATACTAGGCCCGGCTCTTTTTACTCCCCGCTTAAATACAGTGAGAGACATGCAGAGAGAGACATGCCCGGAGTTCTTTGTTACATTTACTGTGACTCACGAACTCATCTAATCTTAATAACCCTTCAGAGCTTTCTTTATACATCAGCTACTGCGAGAGCCATGTCTTTGATTAAATACATTGCTGACTCAGTCGCAGGTACCATATTCTTCTCAGATTTATACCACTAGCACCAGCCTGAATTGTAACATAATCACAGGATTTCCATCTGCTAAGATGGTAGATTATGCCTACTATGTACACTCGACAGCAAAAAAAGTAGGTCACGCCTGAATTCCAACCTGCAGGCTGCACATGAATGTATGCAACCAACATAGCATATCTGTGTTGCACATAATCGCAACCCTCCACAGTACAGTCGTTGTACGATACGCAGTGTGTACTGCTAGAGACTACTAGAGAACACCGGTCTTTATGACAGTCCGTCCAGATGTAAAGTAACATCACGATAGTACAGAAGAGATCAGACAGTCCTTAACGTTTGTAAAATAAACTTAATTACAATAAGTGACATTTCAAACGTTATGGGACAACTAATTTTATCACATAAATCATTCAGTAATCCTTAGGTACAATTAAATATTTGAGACAGTATATGGATTTATAAAGTTGTATGGCAATTGGAAACAAGTTCTTTGCTCTCTAAAACGTTTACACAACACATGCTGAACGTCGTTCAACGTTCAACGGTGAGTGGTTTCGCATCAAATTTATGTAATACTAAGCAGTTAAAAGAAAACGTGATAAACGGCCGAAAGCACTCTATGGAAATCCCAACATTAACAGCGAATCACAAGTAATATCATTGTTCACATTACTCATCAACAGTTACTTGTACACAAAGTTGTACTTTAAATGCCATTATCAACGTCTTCGTTCTGGATCTGGATCCAAACCCAGAACCTAAAGCCATTGTTAACCAAGCAAAGCTTTGTGCCTTATCGAGACTCGATCACTATGCAGAAGGAGACGCCAAATATTGACGTTTGCACCAGTATAAGTTATCAATTCTCAACTTGAACGTAAATGACGATAATGTTTGTACGAAACCAGGAACCCTAACATGACAATTACCTTCTTGGTAATTAACCTCGAAAGACGTTGTATATTGTTGCATTGTCAAGGAACAAAGGGTGCACATGTTTAAAATTGAAATGCCATCATGTAATGCTGGTGACAAGGATGTGAACCCAGCACCTAATCACGTAAAATCAGAATGTAGATATCACAGTTTGTCACCAGTAAATGAAGTCTGAATCTGCATTGCCTGACCGGGATTCGAACCCGGAGCCTACCGCCGTCGTTGTCTAACCAGGAACAGACGAGAACTGTCCAATGTTAGTCCACCATTAGCGAGATGTGGGCACGTTTAACTAGAAATAAGGCGACAAAAACGTCTATGCTGACTGAGAGTCGAACGCCGCACACATGGTTATGAAGACACGTTAATAATCACATTCTTATTCAGTAGTAGCTAGGAGCAGTATGTTTAGTTGCATACCTTAAGGCCTTTCTCATCCCTAGTAACGTGTTGCCTAATATCTGCGATATCATGGTGTTAATTTACAAGTGGACTGACTGCCGTAAAAAGCAATGTTCTCTAGTAGTAGTGTACCATTGAGATGTAAATGAAGTGCCTCAGCACAAAGTAATTTCCGTCGTGCAGCACGTATTGTTTCAGAGACACTGAGTACATTAAATAAGTGCACAAAACGTGTATTATATACTACGCATATACTATTATTTGGAGAAGCTGCCGCCAAACCTGCTTACTTTTACATTCCGCTTAGTTGTCGTTATTGAATACACGTTTTGTTATGGCTACATGTAACGCAAAGCGCTTACAAGAAAGAATAATTTCCTGCGTCATGCTACTGCTAGCTAGGTGAAATATTTTGTGGTAGCTATGTTTAAAATGAATGTATTTTTGTTCGTCAAATATTTGAATGAATCGTCAACTGTAGGTGTGCCTGCACAATGTTATAATACCTGTAGCTGCGTTAGTTTAAACTACAGACGTGGGTAGGTTAGGTTGATCCTTCAAGGGGTGACCGTGGCCTTGCGGCCCGGGTCTGTACTAGCCGCGGCTCGCGAGGTACGGGCTGGCCAGGGTGGCCGAGGCGAGACGGTAGTGAGCGAGCTGGCGGTGGCGTTGGTGGGCCAACAGACCGGGACGAGCCAGCACGCCTGCGCCGCGTTCCTCTGCCTCTCCGTTTGACGTAAATATGTTCACCTCCTCTCCTGGTATCAGTATAAGAGCGGCAAGCAGAAATACACATCAGGCTGTCTGCCGTAATGGCTCACTGGGAGAGGTCTATTCGAGATAGAGTCGTCGCTCTCATTGAGGAAGGAGGATGTTCCATCAGAGAAGCTTGCAGATGGTATGGTGTTCCACATACCACTGCAACGAGATGGTGGAGGATCTGCCTTGAAAGAGTCACCACCAACAGGGTTGCTGGCTCAGGCAGGAAGAGAGTGAGCTCACAGCAGGAAGACAGGGACCTAGTGTCTAGGAGCAGAGAAAATCCCGTTCTGAACGCGAAGCAGTTGCGGCGGGAGACCAAGTTCCCCGGCTCCAGAGACATGATTTGCCGAAGGCTGAGGGCCGCTGGACTGCATGCACGATGATCCGCCGTGAAACAAGAGCTCAGCGAAGACAACGTTTTATACCGGCTAGCATTTGCGGAGCTCCATCTGAGGGCGTCATGGGACAACGTCATTTTCGCTGATGAGAAGGAGTTTTCCACCAGTAACGACGGTCCACGAATCGTTTACAGGCCGCTAGGGACTCATTACCGCAAGAGACCATCAAGAGGTTGAGACCACATGGTTGTGTACCTCCAAGACTGTATGGCCTTCCAAAGATTCATAAAGAGGGTCTTCCTCTGCGTCCAATAGTGAGCAACATTGGAGCTCCTACGTATGATTTAGCTAAACGTCTCGCTTCCTTACTGAGACCTATTCGTAGGCAAGTGCTCACATCACATACGAAATTCAGCTGATTTTATCAATAGACTGGGGACTTTTCGAAAAATGGTTCAAATGGCTCTGAGCACTATGGGACTCAACTGCTGTGGTCATAAGTCCCCTAGAACTTAGAACTACTTAAACCTAACTAACCTAAGGACATCACACACATCCATGCACGAGTCAGGATTCGAACCTGCGACCGTAGCGGTCGTGCGGTTCCAGACTGTTGCGCCTTTAACCGCTCGGCCACTCCGGCCGGCCTGGGGGCTCTTCGTCTTAGCAGTGTAGACCTTCTAGTAAGTTTTGATGTGGTCTCACTTTTTACAAAAGTTCCTCTTGCAGATTCTTTGACACTGATTGGTAACATGTTTCCTGATGATATCACTGCTTTGTTCAGGCACGCTCTTTCCTCAACCTATTTTATGTTTAATCATGAATATTTTGAACAGACTGACGGTGTCGCCATGGGTAGTCCCCTGTCTCCTTTGGTGGCCAACCTTTTTATGGAGGATTTTGAAGACAGAGAGCTTGAATCAGCTGCCCTGAAGCCAACAGTTTTTTGGTGGTATGTGGATGACACTTTCATAGTGTGGCCTCATGGAGAAGATAAATTAATGGAGTTTCTACATCACCTCAACTCCATTCATAACAACATCCAGTTCACCAAGGAAATAGAGAAAGATTGCCTTTCTTGGATGTCCTGGTTCAAAGGAAGAATGATGGTTCTCTAGGGCATTCAGTTTACCGGAAACCCACTCATACTGATCTGTACCTGCAAGCATCGAGTTCCCATCACCCATCGCAAACCATGAGTTTGCTTAAAACACTTGTTCATAGAGCTCATACTGTCTCAGATCTAGATAGCTTACCTCAAGAACTCGCCCACCTAAAGACAGTATTCAGTGAAAATGGGTATTCCATGCGGCAGATTAACAGGGCACTAACAGTTAAAACTAAGAAGCAGGAAGTGAATAAAGAGGAGAACATGCCGGATCAATCTTTAGCTTTTCTCATTTCGTTGGCAACACTTAGTTTAAAATAGCAAGAATCCTCCGAAAATTTCAGGTAAAAGTGGTTTTCCGCCCACCATCGAAGACTGCGGACCTTGTAGGATCAGTTAAGGACAATCTGTTACTACGAAAGGCCGGAATTTACAAGATACCGTGCCAATGTGGTATGGCTTACGTAGGTCAAACCACACGCACCGTGAAAGAACGCTGCACTGAACATCAACGTTACACCCGCCTTATGCAGCCAAGCAAGTCCGCTATTGCTGAACATTGTATTTCTACTGGACATTCAATGGAGTATGAGAAAACAATGATTTTGTCCACAGCAACGTCTTTCTGGGAATCCGTAGAAATACGACTGGCGGAAAATCTGTTAAACCGTGACAGCGGCTACCAGCTGGACAGTGCATGGAATCCCATCATCTCCACGATTTGCTCAAATCGAAGACGACAGAGTGCGTCGACGGCCATGGCAAACAGCAACGCAGAAGGCGACTGAGTTCCGCTATTCCACCAGTGAGGGCGCTGCCGGCGGGCAGTGTGGTTCAACTATCAAGGTTTCGACGCATGCGCAGAATAGTTACAGTATGCTACATATCGCGGAACGGAGGACGTTTTCACCAGTCTGCGACGGCTCACCTGAAGATGACTGGCAGGTGCCCAGTTGAAATATCATGCGAAGTATTGAACGACGACCGGCTGCAAGCCCGAAATTTGTTTGAACATGTGGGCTGAGGTTGCCAGAACATTAACAGAGAACTGGCCACGAAACCAACCAACTACTGCGGACGCTGTTTGGGACTGCGTCTTGGCCGGCTGGAGTGGCCGAGCGGTTCTAGGCGCTACAGTCTGGTACCGCGAGACCGCTACGGTCGCAGGTTCGAATCCTGCCTCGGGCATGGATGTGTGTGATGTCCTTAGGGTAGTCAGGATTAAGTAGTTCTAAGTTCTAGGGGACTGATGACCTCAAAAGTTAAGTCCCATAGTGCTCATAGCCATTTGAACCATTTGACTGCGTCCTGGAAGCCAGGGAGGAAGTTGCTTCTTCTGGCTGTTACGTACGACGGCTTATACATTCTATACCAAGACGCATGATAGACGTACAAAATAATGAAGGATTCGGGATAATATGTTTTGTTATGTCTTCTTTTTCGTCATGTTTCCTCATTGGGAGCTAATTGAAGTTCGAGTGGCCGGCCGAAGTGGCTGTGCGGTTAAAGGCGCTGCAGTCTGGAACCGCAAGACCGCTACGGTCGCAGGTTCGAATCCTGCCTCGGGCATGGATGTTTGTGATGTCCTTAGGTTAGTTAGGTTTAACTAGTTCTAAGTTCTAGGGGACTAATGACCTCAGCAGCTGAGTCCCATAGTGCTCAGAGCCATTTGAACCATTTGAAGTTCGAGTGGCAACAGAAAACAAACAATATGGATTAGCTTTCCTTTGAGTTGCCTTTTTAATTCAAGTGGGTTTCTTTTGAATATACAGTTTGTTTAATATTCTGTTTTGATTTCATTTATAGCCTGTCTAGATACTTACGAAGTAATCAGCGTAGATTGACTCTGTCACAGTAGTTTTGTTATTTCAAATACATCTCTCTCTTCACCTTCATCCATGAATACACCCTCCGTCCTCCACACGATACGCGAACGATTTCATGTTATGTTTACTCGTTGTTAATATCTCCTCTATTCTGTCACACACTCTCTCTCTGACACTATCGCCGCAAGTGACCTTATATTCCATTAACCCGAAACTTTATAAACAAATCTAGCGGTTTCCATTGATGCTACATTTTCTCTTTTAATTGCTGCTGCCTTTACTTTCCATCATTCCTTTCAACACCTTGATCTCCCCTTCCCTATAACCCATTCTTCGATCTAAAAACAGTCCTTTGTTATCTCTCGGTCCTAAGATAAAACGAACTATGGCACACATCTAAGTAAGCAGTACTTTTCAAGCATTTGACGCTTATATTTTACACTTCTGCACTTCTATCCATTCCCAGATGCCCCCCCCCCCTCCCTCCTTCCTGTTACCCGTCCCTTGACATCTGCATCTACATCTAAATGAATACTCTGTAATTCATAATTATGTGCTTGGCAGGGGTTTTTGTGGTCTGGTGGATTAATCTTGTATTGATATGTAAAACGTGTAGGTTCACATCTCACGTCAGGCGTAGATTTTTAACACACACAAGTAACTCTTCTTCACCCCTAGTATCGCCAACTGCAGAACGCCAGTAAGCTCCGTAGTTCAATATCCGCAGTAAAGATAACATCCCTTCGCTGCCGACTGGGGCAGAGCGGCATTCGTTTGAGCTGCGACAGATGGAGAAACCCCGGAAGCCAGAGACTCTGTCATCAGCAAGCCGTCGTAAACTAGAAAACGTATTTCATTTAATGAGCCAATGACCATGTAAGTTCACAAGGCTCTTACTTTATTTGAAACTGAGACGTTGAAAACTTTGGTGCTGGACTGGGATTCGAATTCGATTTCACTTTGTTCCCCAAGATTGCAAACTCTTCTAGGCCTCCTAGAAAGGCACCTATCTGGTTTCGAATCCTGATCAGCACAAAGTATTCATTATTTCATTTCGAGAAGCCCTAGCATGTGTACTCCGAACTACTAGTGAAAAATAGTTGCATTTTCAACGTCTCTTCGTGCGTTGTCAGCTGTAACGTGTTCGTTTCAACTCACAGCCACATGATGAGCTATTTATCACAAAATTACAAGATCAAACGTTTCCTTACATCTTTTCAAGTTCAAACATTCCTCTCCATCCTACTGGCGAAAACGTATTTGGGTTTGACGTTGTTTTCATTGTGATCAACAACGACTTCTAGCCAGCAGAGTATTTTACATCACATCATTGAAAGTACAAACATGCCACTCGTAGCTATTATTGGAAAAGAATTTGATAGTTAGTGTTTTCATGACCACGTGTGCGGGGTTTGAATTCCATTCAGCACAGAACTTTTCGTCACCTGATGTGTGGCTAAACATGCTCACATCTCGCTACTGGTGGAGCAACAATAGCTATTTATCGTCTGTTCCTGGCTAGAAAACGACGGCGCTAGATGCTGGGTTCGAATCCCAGTCAGCAAAAACAATTCTGTCGTCATTTAAGGTTCCAACATCTAGCTATTGGTGAAAACATTTGATATTTAACTTCTGAATTTACGTACTTCGTTAACAATCCGTTTAGGTGCTGGGTTCGCATCCCTGTCACAAGCTTTACATGATGACATCTCAATTTTAAACATAAGCATACCTTGTTCCTTGTGAATGACACCATATTAAACGTCGTTGGGGGTAGTTCTCAGGAAGGTAACCGTTATGACAGGATTCCCAATTCAGTACAAACATTTTCGTCATTTATTTTCAGGATCTGAATTGATAGCTGATACTGGTGCAACAGTCTATACTTCACGTCTTTTTATGCCTAGTCATCAGATCTGAATAAGGCACAAACAAAGCTTAGCTTAGTTAGCAATGGGTTTGAATCCAGGTCCAGAACGACGACGTTGGTCATGTCATTTAACGTTCAAATTTGTATACACGTAGCTGTTGATGCGTTACGAGAACAATGGTATTACTGGTGATCCGCTGTTGATATTGAGATTCCCGTAGAGTGCCTGTTGCCGTTAATCGCGTTTTTTTACTGGTTCGTCCAATATCCATTTTCCAGAGCCACTCGCCGTTGAACGACGTTCAGCACGTGGGTGGAAAACCTTTTCGAGAGCGAAAAACTTTTTTCTAGTTGACGTACTACTTTGTAACTCCATATATTGTCTAAAAATATTTAATTTTCACTAAGGATTACTGTACGATATATGTAAAATAATCCGTTTTCTCAGAACTTTTGGAATGTCACTTGTTGTAATTAAGGTTAGTTTATGAGTGGTATGGGGTGTCTCATCGCTAAGAACGTGTTTTCTAATATGTTTTGTATGACGATATTGTTGACGCTTAGACTGACTGCCATAAAGACCTTTGGTCTCTAGTAGTCTCTCGCGGTACCCATTGTGTGTAGTCAAACGACTGTATCCCCACGGGGATTTGGTGTTTAGTGGACCTGCAACACAGCTACGTTATGTTGGTTGTATTCGGCAGTGACCCACTTTGTTTGCTGTCAGGTGTACGTGATCAGAGTAGCATATTCACAAGCGGTAATTACTTTCAGTTACTCATTCTAGGGTCAGTTCTAGACACCACATATGGGAAACGAGACATTTCTCCGAGCGTCCTAGAAGCTACGACTACTTGAAGATTAGAAAAACAATATAAATGAAAAGCTTATTCGAGCTCATTAAATAATTTCTCACGAACTGCAGCAGGTTTATATCATTTATAAAAGTACAAACAGTTCCACACGATCAGGAAAACCATTATTACTTCCACGTTATTGAAAGTGTTTCAAGTAAATTAAAAATATGACACAAAACTGAGCACACCAACTTTTTGTAGTTTGAACCCGAAAGAACAACACAGTCACTCAATAACAGACATCGCTGTAACAGAAATGAATGGGGTGCTCTCTGCCTAACTTCTATTTCTTTCCATATTAGTCTTTAAGTTATTTCTTTTGTTTCACTTCCTTATTTACTCCCATTCATTCTTAATATCTGACTTTATTATTTTTTATTCCAGTTTATTCGTGTTCTACTTCCATTGTAATTTTTCTGCTGCTCTGTTTGGTGAAGCAGCTGACTACAGACAAAGATTTTAGTTTCCTCTTTACGTGTGGCTTTTACTGTAGAAATTAGTGCCATACCATATTGCATTCGTCCTACTCTTTTAATAAGCTTTCTGTCTTAGGTCTAATATATCCAAATAAAGCTATATATTTTCATATCGTAATATTATACTTAAAGAGCTCATCTATTCTTTATACAGCCGCAAAACCGAACCCACATGGGTCACTGAAACCGCGAAAAATATGAAAAAGCACTGGAGTTAGTATGGGGAGAGCACAAAGCACTTTTTATATAAGCAAAACAAAAGATGAGATTTCAGAAAAGAAAGAGATCACGAAATGGAAGGAAGTGGACCCAGGAACAAAAGGAATGGTACCCTCGAAGAAGGAAGTAAGTCCTGGAACACAGAAAATTAAACAGAAAGAAGCATGGCCAATTTGATTTACTGCACCCTCCAAAAGGGTTACTGGATTAAATGAATGTTATATGTCATATGAATACCCTTATTACTGTTATATAACTTGAGGAAGAATTTAGAACTTCAGTATTTGCCTCGAACATTTTAAAAATGAGTTCTCCGTTAGCGGAAATATGTGTGAAAAGTGTGTTGCACATAACTATAAGAAATCCACATCGTACGAGGTGTACTACATATTTATGCAATTCAAATTGCACATATAAATCTTTTACTAAAATCTGATGAAAGACACCAGATCCAAATGTATTATAGCGTTGTTGTAAAGTAGCTGACAGACATAATGCAACTCACCTCTGACATCAGTTTGTCTCCGAACCAGCAGTAGAGCCAGAGCTCACCAAATATTGCAAACATGTAGCCGCAGATCTTCCCAGTTTCTCGTGCTCCTTGAGCGCTCTGCAACATACGTATCACCAAAAGTGAAAAATTGTAGTAAAAATGTGGGACTGCGCGGGCCAAAGCTGAATTTTACTCCTGCGGAGAGCTGTCTCCATTAATGAACAGAGGGCACCAGGAATATATTTCAGTTCATCTACATTCTATTTTCGAGGAAGTTTTATTCCCGACTACACCACGTCCTCATGTGGAAGTGAATATAGCACACAACCATTTTACGAGTGGACTGGATGGTTACAATTGTACTGGTTTTGTTCCTCGTTACCAAAAAAGTATTCTTTTATCCGGACTTCAGAAGCTGACACTGATAAATGTTAATTTGAAGCTGCAACACGATATTGACATTTTACAGCTTTAGTCAGAATAGTTATTTATATTTCAATTTATTGTTGTGGTAGATAATTGGTTTTCTAGTAAAAACAGTACTACATAAAGGACGACTTTTTGTTGTGTAAGAAAAACCGAAACGAAGGAAAATTATGATTTATGATCACCCTACGTAAAACATATTTTCACGAGGCAGGCTTCACACTACAATGTAGGGCCTATGAACGGCAGAAGTTCTCTGTTTATTCTTGGTTACTGAGTATTCCTTAACATATCGTGTACAGTTTCACAATAATCTACCGTATATATATGAATTACCGTTAGTTTCTTGTTCAGAATTTTTATATTGCTTTTCATCATCTTTCACACTCGAATTACTGTATTAAGTGAAATTATTTTGTGTATTCATCCTTTGATGAATTAATATCATCATTTTACTATCATAATAAAGCAATAGTTCCACAGGGTGAGCCTTAATAAAATCGACAAACTGCAGGGACAGATTCCTGATCGCATGTAGAGGAGAAAAGCTCCAACTAAAATGTGTCTGGAAGTTGTATGCGTTCGACGACAAGAAATAGTCCCGAATCACAGCACAGAGGTGCATGTCATCTATGCCACAACACATGTTCGCAATGGCCTGGCCTGTGTGGGATGCAGGTAGTAAGGATAGTAGCGATTGTTATTCAGGGTACACATAATCGTACTTTGGCTTGCACTATGTTGGCGAGCCACTCGCCTCGGACTTGCACTAGGGCTCGTCACAATATCCTGTAGAACTCAGGCCTCCAAGTGTGATGTGCCAGCAACACGTCGAGTCCCTGCACGTTTGTTTGTCTGAAAGGACCCATGATCACACAGACGCCAAAGAAATGGTTGAAATGTTGTGTGATGTGATTAGTATATGTGAGGATATTTCTTTGGTACAGCCGTGCTGCCTCTCACGTGTTTCCATCTGCTCGGCCATAGCATCTCGATTGTTCCCGACATGAATACCTGACAGGTTTGCTATTTACAGTACGCTGCATCAATCACACAGCCTACAACACGTTAGCAACACACAAAATGTGGTCAGAAAAACATTTATTCGTCAGCGTCATCTATCAGGGAAATAACGCATTTCTGGACATTTTTTTCCTCCATTTCCTTTCAGGAATCCGTCCTTGCAGTTTGTTGGTTTTTTTAAATGTTCACCCTGTGTAATGCCATGAATGAGATCAGTTTATTTCAGTCAGAATTCTTTGTTATCCATTGTGCAACTATACATTTACGTTACGTAACTGACCCTTTTTCCGATTAGATGTTTCTTGTGGATTCACACATACGCTTCGAGTAAATATAGATCACAAGCAGAAAGCAAATTTTAAATATTTTTAAGAAAAGTAAATCTGATTCTCTGCGAAGCCCTACGCCACAGAAAAGAAAAGGACAAAAGAGTAAAAATTTTCTTAAATTCACTCTAGACACCAGGCATAGATGGTGTCATAGCTGTGTGGTAGAGAGAAACAGTCAACACTGTAAGTTGGTTGCATAAACGAACGCGAGTTACTGCATCTGCATCAACCGCCAGGCACAAGTTTCACATTCAGCAGAACTTCCGCTGTGAGAATTGAGACAGAGAGCCTCACGTCATAGCCTCCCGCCAGTTCTCCAGCTCTGGTCATTAGAACCGATGGGGTCCATACCGAAGCGCTCGATTCAGTGATTATTAGGGTGCAGTGACATCCATGTATTATACGTTCCAGCAGTTCCTGTGAACGCGCTGTTTGCCTTTCACAGCATCGAGTGGTCGCCTACCACATCGCTAATGGCGAGACAGGGCCTTCCTCCAAAAGCACATGTCGCAATGCTGTACTGACGCCATCGTCATTGTTGGATGAGAGCTCCATTGGCGCCTCTATCCGTTGTGTACACTGCAGGCACTTCTAGATGCCAAGACCCTACCTGTCTGGTGAGACGAGGATCATGTGATTACATTACATTAAACAGCGCGGTGCATCCTAATGTGGCTATGTGCTCGTCCTCATCTTTTGCAGCGGGATCGAGGATGCTCTAACCCACTGTAAAGCCACACACTTACACGACGGCTTCATGCGGCAGATGGCAGCCCGCAAGATTGTGCAGTGACCTTGCTGACCAGAACGCCGAGGTGACAACAGGAGTCAGCGGAATTCCTCCGCGTCGCTGTCACTCTTCCGAAGCGTCAGCTGGGGCTCACGAGGAGGCACAAAAATGTAAATTCGAAAGAATAAGTAATAACTTGCTAAACATGTCTTATTAATGCCGAGTGCCGAGAGGGGCTCCACCGGTACCACAATACATTCCTGCAATGTAGACTGTCTTCACTGGGCACACATGCTGACGGAGGATAATGTTTCTCACTTGAGTCCAGCTAGTTTGACTACATTTTCAAATGAGCACTTACCAGAGCTATCTGAACCAACAGAATGCAGATAACGGAACCGAGGGAGGCGCTTTGAACCAGTAGCATGTTACTCAGGCAGTCCTGCAGTGACTCAGCGTTCCTGTTAACAAGAAACAGAGGGAAAACACCTCAGTATCTCATAAGGCATGTATCTGGTTAAATTCGAACTGAGGACAGGATGAATATGGGATGATTTAACCATAAAGTTGATATCTGAATCAAGGCCATAGTATGTAATATACATTACCTTCAGACACAAAAGGAGAGTCATTTGAGATGACATATTTTAAACAGTGCGGTATTCCTTAAGGATGATGTACGCAAGAAATGTTTGCAGAGGAATGTATTGTAATTGGTGAAAAACAGCATAGGATCTGATTAGTAGGAACAACTACATGCAATATGTGAAATCTAGTTTCCAAGGACAGAGCGGTTCAGGTTGTGGAAAGGGGCCAAGGTCAGTCACTGTTAATTACACAAGAACACACTACTTTATTCCTCGAAAACCAATGCAGAGTTTACTCTTTAAAACAACAAGGGTTAATTCATGGCTGAAAGCCAAAGTAACTTCTCAATAACAAAATAATAATAAAATAATTCCTTTTAAAACACAAGGATTTAGATAAATGGCTGAAGGCCTTACTTAATTAAATTAAAATATCCTTAACTAATTCCTTTTAAGGCACAATAATTTAGACACATGGCTGAAGACGTTACTTATGTAAAATTAAAATATCTTCTCAGCTAAAGGCCCAAATAAAATTCAGATCAGTAAAGGAAATTCTTTAAAAGCAAGCACTTACAAATCTCGGCTAAAAGCCATATTAAGGAAAATTTAAATTAATTCCTCAGCTGAAAATAATGAAAAGCAACCATTAAAGACAAGCATTTACACAGTACTACAGGAAACCATCTTGAGAAAACCTGAAATATCTTGTTGGCTGAAGGCCCATACAATTATTCAAACCTTAGGATAAGCATTTACACAGTATGGCTGAAGGCCATTTTAAGAATTCAAGATTATTAAAGAGAAATCTTACAGACAGGAATTTACACATTACAGCTGAAAACGACAGATTTTAAAACAAACACAGCTGAAGGCGTAAATACAGAAGAAACAAAATTTTAAAATAAAGCATGACTGGAGGCCTAATCTTAAAATACTCCACATTTGGTTGAAGGCCATATACTGAACACAGAACAGACCAAATTAATACATGGCTAAAGGCCAGTACGGTACTTGTGACAATGGAAATCACAATCACAAAGAACAGAACAGTGGTGCTCAGAAGTGTTCCAAGGGTTGGCCTGGGGAGGAAACTCTAACAACAGTTTAGCTGAGACAGGCAGCCAAGCGCAACACTAAATAATCGGGTGGCAGCACGACCTAGGGACGGCTGAAGAACCAACCAACAGTCTAATCAGCTTCCTTCCACCCAACCAACGGGATGACAACCAAAAATATGAGTGAGGGCGAGTATCGCAGCAGGGCTATGTCTTAATAATTGACATCTAAACACACACAAGTCACAATGAACACTCAAAGAAAAAGGGAGAACAACATCAAGCTGTTGAACTACACGCTGCTCCAGACATCATCAACATGGCGAGGAAAACACACTGCCGGTAAACTACGCCAACGAACAGGGCACGTAACCAGAACGTTAACGGCCAGAAGGTAGAAGATACCGCTGTTGCACTTCACTAATAAATTATAATCACTTCAGAAGTTAAACACCAAACAGGAAGATAGGTGCAAAATTTTGCTGACTACAGCACACCATCACATTGCTGCTTGCTGGAACAGTCCACTAAGCAACAACCAGCAATCAACTAAGAGATGTCAGAGCAGTTGAGGTTTCATAATAGTTTCACTGATTACTCAACTCCAGCATGCAAGTTCGGTGGGCGATGAAATTTGCAGTTCTTGCAGCTGGTGGCACACAACTCCGACCGCACGTGGACGCCGCCAGCGGCCCTGCCCTGACCTCACGCCACGGAGACTTCTTTGCTGCTCCGTCGCAAGCGACGAACTGCCTCACACCCACCTGGACACAGAAATGTAGCGGCCACATCAAAGAAGGTACAGCAGCGCTAGTATCGATAACTGCTGCTGCTGATGGAGGCAAGTGAGCAACTCGTTCAGGCAGTAACTGAGGAGCAATAAGACGCCACTCGATGGTGACGAAATGCCAGAAAAGAAAAACGGTACCAGCACGAGCCGACCACAGATCAATATGTACAACTCAGATAAAGGTAATCCTACGAAAAAGCATTTGTGAAGGGTGGAAAGGCACTTGCATCAGTAGCTGCAATGCCCAAAAAGACATTGGGGTAAATTAAAGTGGGGGTATCTAGGACTGTTAGTGCAGCAACAAGAATATGGAAGGTATTTAATTCACTAATATTTGGCCATATATAAAAGCTAATTCTCTGACCAACATCTCGCTGTTAACAGGTTCAATACCAATGATAACATGTTCTCTACACCTAATCCGAAAACTAGAGATTAGGCTATTGGTGATACCGTATTATGCGTGCACTCATGGTCTAGGGGTAGCGTCTTTGATTAATATTCAAAAACTTCCTCGGTCCCGGGTTAGAAACAAACCCCCACTAAAATTCTAATTAATAATCAGCATCGGCGGCCGAAGACTGCCGGCATAAGAAGTCACCCACTATAATAAAGACACATGATGTGTATCCACATGACATGTGGTCTGTAATTGAAGAAGTGTCATGATTATCTCTCCACTGGCAGAAGATTCTGGCATAGATATAGGGGAGGGGACTGCCAAGGGGGAGATAATCATGGGGAAAAGACTGGGTAATCAACGAAAGGTTACCGTTCTAAGAGTCGGGACATGGAATATCTTAACCTAGAATGTGGTAGGGAAGCTAGAACGTCTAAAAAGGGAAATGCAAAGGCTCAATCTAGATATAGTAGGAGTCAGTGAAGTGAAATGGGGTTAGATGAGTATAGGGCAATATCGATGCATCAGAAAATGGTATAACGCGAGTACTATACATTATAAATAGAAAGGTAGGTCACATAGTGTGTTACAGTGAACAGTTCAGTGATAGAGTTGTTCTCGTCAGAATGGACAGCAAACCAGCACCGACAACGATACTTCAGTGATACATGCCGACCTCACATGCTGATGATGAAGAGCTAGAGAAAGTATACGGAGATATTGAAAGAGTAATACAGTACATAAAGGGAGATGAAAATGTAATAGCCATGGGAGATTGGAATGCAGTTGTAGAGGAAGGAGTCGAAGTAAAGGTTGCAGGAAAATGTGGGCTTGGGACAAGGAACGAGAGAGGAAAAAGACTAATTTAATTCAGTAATAAATTTCAGCTAGTAATAGCGAATACTCCCCCCACGCGACTTCAGCTAGAAGTCTGCGTCTGACATTTCTTCCACTTACTTGTGTCAGGCTCCTTCTTTCCCCGTCGGCCTCCCTTGCTGTTCGACCCCAACGGTATTAGGTTTCGAGGCCCGACGGTGTCTTTCAGATTTTCTTATTCCTACTTCTAACCCAACTAATTAGGGGAACCCACCCCTTGAGAAAAGCGAGCAGTCCTGTAAGCTGTGAGGGTAACACCGCAGGTTTGACGGGAGCCCAGCACCCTCTCTTCTTAAAAAATTAAACATGCTTTCAAGACTACAAGTAAGCCTCGGAACATTACTGACAAAAATAGACGACGTCAATGGCAAAGAAACGGTATAGGTACCAGCGGAGGTTCGAGTCCTCCCTCGGGCATGGGTATGTGTGTTTGTCCTTGGGATAATTTAGGTTAAGTGGTGTGTAAGCTTAGGGACTGATGACCTTAGCAGTTAATTCCCATAAGATTTCACACACATTTGAACGTTTGATTTGAAACGGTATACGATTTGGAACGTGGAATGTAAGGAGTCTGTACAAGACAAGAGCTGCAATCAGTGTGGTCAAAGAAATTCAGAGGTGTGAACTAGACCTAGTTGCACTGCAAGAAATCCGGTGGGACGATGCTGGCAGCATTGATGTTGAAAACTGTACTACTCTGTAGGGAGCCTGAGAACGAGGTCATCTGTTAGGCACTGGTCTCTGGGCCAGTAAGACTTTGGCCACAAATGTTTCAGAATTCGTTTCAGTCAACCCAAGAATATCTGTTCTAACACCGGACGTAAAGCATATTAAGGCGACTTTTGTGAACTGTCATGCTCCCAAGGAGGAGAGCGAAAGTGAAGTGAAAGACGAGTTCTATGCACAGCTAGAGGCAGTGATGGACGCTATACCAAATGGACACCTGAGAATCCTCCTTGGTGATATGAATGCCATGGTTGGGATAGAACAAATATTCCAAGACACAACAGGAAGCCACAGTCTACACAACCTAAGCAATGACAATGGGGTTAGGTTCATCAGCTTCGCTACATCATTAGGGCTGTTCATCTCCAGCACAAACTCCCAGAGGAAAAACATACATAAAGGAACCCGGGTGTCACCAGATGGGAGAACTGTAAATCAAATAGACCATGTAGCCATTGACCTCAGAGCCAAGAGATGGGTGTTAGACGTTAAGGCGGCGCGGGGTGCCGAAGGTGGGAGTGATCATTTCCTGGTCAGAGGCCTTTTAAACATACACTGTAAAGGAAGAACGGGGCCTAAGTTAAACAGAGTGGAAAGGTACCATGTGGAGAAACTAACGAAGACCGGATACCAGTTGCAACTTAGTAACCGCTTTGAAGCACTCGGTGAAATAGTCGCGAATCAGGACCTTGAACTAACGTGGGGATACATCCAGAGCTCAGTTAAGGATACAGCAAAGGAAACACTCATGGGAAACCCAGTGGGCAAGAAGATCTGGTTTGGAAAAGAATGTGCAGATGCACTGGAAAGGAGAAAGGAAGCCAGGAACAAGTGGTTGAAGGGGACAAATCTGGCACAGGGCAAAGCACAATTTGAGGAGGTCCGAAAGACTACACAAGCAATCCTGAGAAGAGCAAAGAGGAAATACATAAGGGATATCATCATTGAAGCAGAAACAGACTTCAGAGGACAAAAGAATAGAGAAATGTTTCGGAAGGTGAAGTACCTCTGCAAAGGCCACCAGGCCAAGCAGAAATTTGTCAAAGATTCCCATGATAAGATCCTGACGAACGATAGGGACATAGCTGAGAGATGGAAAGAGTACTTTCGACAGTTGCTAAATTGTGATGAACCCGAACTGCAGTTTGATTTTCAGTACCCAATTACAGCCGACGCAGACTATCCCCCACCTACCCTGGATGAGATAAAGACCAGAATCAGACACCTTAAACAGAATAAGAGTCCAGGTGAAGATGGAATACAGGCTGAAATGATCGTGGCAGGAGGAGAGGAACTTGCAGAAAAAATACACCGACTGATACAGGCAATATGGACCAAAGACGAACTACCAGGAGAATGGAAAACAGCTCTGATCTGTCCAATACATAAGAAGGGCGACAAACTTAAATGTGACAACTATCGAGGAACCGCCCTGATTAACGTCTGCTATAAGATCCTGTCCAGTTGCCTCATACATAGGATTCAGCATGTGGCAGAATCGGTGATTGGGGAGTACCAGGGAGGTTTCCGGCCAGGATGGTCAACAGTAGGTCACATCTTCAGTCTCCAGCAGCTCACTAAGATACTGGATGAATATGGTAAATATTTGCATACTTTATTTGTTGATTTTAAGAAGGCCTTTGATTGCATACATCACAAGAGCCTGCTCAACTGTTTAAGGGAGTTTGACATAGCAGAGAAACTTATCAATCTGATGAAGATCTGTCTGAAAGAAACACGTGCAAAGGTGAAGATGGGAAATCGCGTAACTGAGGAGTTTGAAATTGTGACAGGACTCAGGCAAGGAGATGGGCTGTCCCCTATCCTGTTCAACTTTGCCCTCGAGAAGATCGTACGCGAGAACTTCCAAGAGAACAAAGGGATTGAAATCGAAGGAAAGAGATTGGCATACTTATCCTATGCAGACTACATCTGTTTACTCTCTAGGTCGGAAGAGGAGCTGGAGCAAATGACCGAAGGAGGCTGCCAGCAAATTTGGGCTAAACATAAACGAAGACAAGACAGAGTACCTCGTTATGACGTGTAGTCATTGTCAGACTGCTGATCATCTACAATTACTGCAGGTTGGGGACCAGTCTTACAAGAGAGTGCAAGAATTCAAATACCTAGGGGCACTTTTCACTGAGAACTCGTCTTGTGAAGCAGAGATCAATGCCAGAATACAAGCAGGAAACCGATCTTACCACAGCCTAGCACAACTGCTTCGGTCCAGATATCTCTCCAGACAGTTCAAGATTCCACTGTACAAAACCCTGATACAGCCTGTTGTTCTATATGGCTGTGAGACATGGCGTATCCGGAAACAGGACTTCCATAAGCTCCTTGTTTTTGAGAGAAAAGTGCTTCGGAAGTTCTTCGGTCCGGTTCTGGATACAGATACAGGGAAACGGAGGATCAGATACAACCAAGAGCTTGAGGAACTATACCAGCAGCCCAACATAGCAGGAACTGTCAAAGCCAAACGAAGGCGGTGGGCCGGCCATGTGGATGGATGGAGGATCACAGATGGCCGCGGAAGCTCCTGGATTTCACACCTACAGGAAAGAGACCGCCAGGGAGACCCAAGAAGCGCTGGAGGGGTAGACTCCATGAAGATTTAAACCAAATGTCAATAGATGTGAACCGATGGCGGATAGCAGCAATGGACAGATTACAATGGAGGAGGAAACTTGTAGATGCGTGCGGTCCACTGGGCCTGATCACGTAGTAGTAGTGGTAGTAATAGCGAATACTCTGTTCAAGAATCACAGAAGGAGGCGGTATACATTGAGAAGTCTAGGTGATATGGGAAGATTTCCGTTAGATTACATCATGGTCAGACAGAGACTCCGAAATCAGTCACTGAATTGTAAGAGCGTACCCAGGAGCAGATATGGACTCAGATCACAATTCAGTACTGATGAAGAGTTGGCTAAAATTCAAGAGATTAGTCAGGAAGAATCAATATGCAAGGAAGTGTGATACGGCAGTGATAAGGAATGGCGAGATGGGCTTGAAGTTCTCTGAGGCTATAGACACAGCAATAAGGAATAGCTCAATAGGCAGTACACTTGAAGAGGAACGGATATCTTTAAAAAGAGCAGTCACAGAAGTTGGAAAGAAATACGTACGTACAAAGAAGGTAACTGCGAAAAAACCATGGGTAACAGAAGAAATACTTCAGTTGATCGACGAAAGAAGGAAGTACAATATGGGTTTGGGAAATGCAGGAATGCAGAAACACAAATCGCTGAGGAGTGAAATACATAGGAAGTACAGGGAAGATAAGACGAAATGGGTGCATGAAAAATGTGAAGCAATCGAAAAAGAAATGATTGTTGGAAGGACTGACTCAGCATACAATAAAGTCAAAACAGCCTTCGGTGACATTAAAAGCAAGAGTGGTAACATTACGAGCACAACGGGAATACCACTGTTAAACGCAGAGTAGAGTGCGCATAGGTAGAAAGAGTATATGGAAGGCATCTACGAGAGGGAAAATTTGTTTGATGTGATAGAAGAAGAAGTAGGATTCGATTTAGAGCAGATAGGGGATCCAGTATTAGAATCAGAATTTAAGGGGGCTTTGGAGGACTTGGGATCAAACACGCCGTAAGGGATAGCCAATATTCCATCGGAATCTGTAAAATCAGTGGCGGAAGTGATGTATAGCAGGTGTGAGTTTGGGAATGTACCATCAGACATTTGGAAGAACATCATCCGCTCATTTCGAAAGATTTCAGTAGCTGACAGATGCGACGATTATAGTACAGTCAGATTAATAGCTCATACATCCAAGGTCTTTGCAAGGATAATAAACAGAGGATTATAAAAGAAAATTGAGGATGTCTAAATGACGATCAGTTTGGCTTTAGAAAAGGTAAAGGCAACAGAGAAGCAATTCTGACGCTTTGGTTTATAATGAAAGCCAGAGTACAGAAAAATCAAGACATGTCCATAGGATTTGTCGACCTGGGGAAAGCGTTCGACGATGTAAAATGGTGTAATATGTCCTAAATTCTGAGAAAAATATGGGTAAACTGTAGGGAGAGGCGGATAATATACAGTAAGTATAAAGAGCGAAGAGAGGATAATAAAAGTGGACGACCAAGAACGAAGTGCTCGATTAGAAAGGGTGTAAGGCAGGGATGTAGTCTGTCCCTCCTACTGTTCAATCTGTACATCAAAGAAGCAATGATGGAAATACAAGATGCGTTCAGAAGTGGAATAAAAATTCAAGGTGAAAGGATATTAATGATACGATTCCCAGATGGCGTTGCTATTCTGAGTGAAAGTGAAGAAGAATTACAATATCTGCCGAATGGAATGAATAATCTGATGAGAACAGAACATGGATTGAGAAAAAATCGAAGAAAGACGAAAGTAATGACAAGTAGCAGAAATGAGAACAGCGAGGAACTTAACATCAGGATTGATGGTCACAAAGTATATGAATTTAAGGAATTCTCCTATCTAGGCAGCAAAATAACCAGTGACGGACGTAGCGAGGAACACATGCCTTAATTTGAGGAAGAAATTACTGAGAATGTACGTCTGGAGTACAGCATTTTATGATAGTGAAACATGAACTGTGGGAAAACCGGAACAGAAGAGAATCGAAGCATTTGAGATGTGGTACTACAGACGAACGTTAAAAATTAGGCGGACTAATAAGGTAAGGAATGAGGAGGTTCTGCGCAGAATCGGAGAGGAAAGGAATATGTGGAAAACACTGACAAGGAGAAGGGACAGAATGATAAAACATCTTTTAAGATTTCAGGGAATTATTTACATGGTGCTAGACGAAGCTGTAGAGGGCAAAGGCTTTAGAGGAAGACAAAGACTGGAGTATATCCAGCAAATAATTAAGGACGTAGGTTGCAAGTGCTACACTGAGATGAAGAGGTTGATACAGAAGAAGAATTCGTGGCGGGCCGCATCAAACCAGTCAGAAGACTGACGACTCAAAAAATAAAATATTGTCTTCGATAAGTATCGACGCACGGGAAAACGACTGAACCCTTCTACTCTCTCTCAATGCTTCCGAAACCTGCTTGTGCATCTGTATTTTTAGCCAGCATTTCCACTTTCTCATTTAATAAGGTCTCAACTGGCTCTGCAGTGATTACTCTCTCAACCCCTGTTTCGTTCAGTGCAAAGCCTGTGTCCACACTAAAAGGAAAAATTCATTTGCAAAGGACCTAACAATAACACTATAGTCATTTTCATGTGACCGAACATACCTAATTCCTATATCGGAGCACCATCCATAGGCGTTCCGTTTGTTATTTGCTGTAATATATAGGAGTCCTATTTAGGCGATTACACACTGCGTGCCCACTCCAATAACGTTCAGAACAATTCGCTTTAATTCACCCAAGCTAATGTGATGTTTCACGATGTTGATCGTAAATGCTGGACCTTGACATTTATGCTACAGAGTGCGTAGACAGGATAATGTGTTGTAGAATGGACACTTCTGTCTCCAGAATGACACGCGAAGGAAGCTTTGGCATGCGATGTCGAATACTGCTGCGACAAGTCAAGAATGCTTACTCAATTACACTCCTGGAAATTGAAATAAGAACACCGTGAATTCATTGTCCCAGGAAGGGGAAACTTTATTGACACATTCCTGGGGTCAGATACATCACATGATCACACTGACAGAACCACAGGCACATAGACACAGGCAACAGAGCATGCACAATGTCGGCACTAGTACAGTGTATATCCACCTTTCGCAGCAATGCAGGCTGCTATTCTCCCATGGAGACGATCGTAGAGATGCTGGATGTAGTCCTGTGGAACGGCTTGCCATGCCATTTCCACCTGGCGCCTCAGTTGGACCAGCGTTCGTGCTGGACGTGCAGACCGCGTGAGACGACGCTTCATCCAGTCCCAAACATGCTCAATGGGGGTCCCAGGTTGACGGGCACGTGCACCTTCCGCCGACCACTGGCGACAACATCGATGTACTGTGGAGACCTCACGCCCCACGTGTTGAGCAATTCGGCGGTACGTCCACTCGGCCTCCCGCATGCCCACTATACGCCCTCGCTCAAAGTCCGTCAACTGCACATACGGTTCACGTCCACGCTGTCGCGGCATGCTACCAGTGTTAAAGACTGCTATGGAGCTCCGTATGCCACGGCAAACTGGCTGACACTGACGGCGGCGGTGCACAAATGCTGCGCAGCTAGCGCCATTCGACGGCGAACACCGCGGTTCCTGGTGTGTCCGCTGTGCCGTGCGTGTGATCATTGCTTGTACAGCCCTCTCGCAGTGTCCGGATCAAGTATGGTGGGTCTGAGACACCGGTGTCAATGTGTTCTTTTTTCCATTTCCAGGAGTGTATAATTACTTCTTATATAGGAGATTGAGGGCCTCGACAAAGGAGTCGACCATAGCTAGTGGATAGCGAATGATGTACCCTGCGGTTGCGAAATGCTACACCTAACAGCGGCTGACAGCGACGGCAACCTTCCTGAAGCCACAAGGAGGCTTCACAGCTGGCCGTGCGTAGATTTCTCGTCGCCTAAGTCAGCTGGAAGAAACATGCACTTGCCCTGAGTTGAACACCAGCCCCTCGGAGACGGGCTATAGTGCCAGGTTACGGCTGTCGATGGACTCTCCATGATGGATCCAGTTCAAAGCCTGGAATCGTCAGAACTAGTTTCGCCTAATTTATGACGCCGCTCGATAAGGTTGTGGCTTGTAGCAATCCAGTCCACCGATAACCGTATAACGGTGCTACGCTAGCACTAATAAAGCATCCAGCTGCATAATTATGTCACTGGCTAGCCTCCGTCCCCACTGCATGTTGACGTAGACCTACTTGGAGGTAATGTCACAACACTGTTCACAAGTTCCATGTAACAAGGTAAACTGTGAACATGCTCTGCGTAACAAGTAAATAAATGTGAAATCAAGTGCAACACACCGCTGAGTGCCAGTATGCCTTCTTAACGATACACTATGTGTATAAGCTCTGTATCCAAAATACATGTTTCTCATGCCACTAAATTTAGACATGACCTATAGCAATCACACGTGTATGGAATCAGTATGTAGAGCGAGGTCACACACAAAGACACCTCATTTATGTAGCCACGGCATTGAACGACTACCGTTTATCGTCATTGCCACACCGCTTCGAATAACGTTGTGCACAGTATTGGCAACGATAGTTACTGATCCGTCTACAAAGACTTCTCGACGTAGCCTGCTAGTGACTAAACTGCTAACACTCAAAAAATTTCACTGGCTTTCATTATCCTGTAATCACTGCGTCTCATATTAATATGCCTTCGTGTCGGGCCAAG
This sequence comes from Schistocerca americana, assembly GCF_021461395.2. Taxonomy (NCBI): domain Eukaryota; kingdom Metazoa; phylum Arthropoda; class Insecta; order Orthoptera; family Acrididae; genus Schistocerca; species Schistocerca americana. The sequence goes on from NC_060124.1 coordinate 337,822,225, forward strand.
TATGATATTTACGTTGGCGGACCAATCTCAGTGGTCCTGTCACCATAGTGTTCGAGCATATCGTTGTGACCGCAGCCTGGCAGCTGTATTGTTGGGTAGCACTGCAGACAAATGGGAAAAATTAAGCCTTCATTTTCTATTTCTCTCAGTCCCGAAACTGTCTCTATCCAGTTCCCATCTGGAACTGGGTGGATATATATATATATATATATATATATATATATATATATATATATACAGGGTGTTTCAAAAATGACCGGTATATTTGAAACGGCAATAAAAACTAAACGGGCAGCGATAGAAATACTCCGTTTGTTGCAATATGCTTGGGACAACAGTACATTTTCAGGCAGACAAACTTTCGAAATTACAGTAGTTACAATTTTCAACAACAGATGGCGCTGCGGTCTGGGAAACTCTATAGTACGATATTTTCCACATATCCACCATGCGTAGCAATAATATGGCGTAGTCTCTGAATGAAATTACCCGAAACCTTTGACAACGTGTCTGGCGGAATGGTTTCACATGCAGATGAGATGTACTGCTTCAGCTGTTCAATTGTTTCTGGATTCTGGCGGTACACCTGGTCTTTCACGTGTCCCCACAGAAAGAAGTCACAGGGGTTCATGTCTGGCGAATAGGGAGGCCAATCCACGCCGCCTCCTGTATGTTTCGGATAGCCCAAAGCAATCACACGATCATCGAAATATTCATTCAGGAAATTAAAGACGTCGGCCGTGCGATGTGGCCGGGCACCATCTTGCATAAACCACGAGGTGTTTGCAGTGTCGTCTAAGGCAGTTTGTACCGCCACAAATTCACGAAGAATGTCCAGATAGCGTGATGCAGTAATCGTTTCGGATCTGAAAAATGGGCCAATGATTCCTTTGGAAGAAATGGCGGCCCAGACCAGTACTTTTTGAGGATGCAGGGACGATGGGACTGCAACATGGGGCTTTTCAGTTCCCCATATGCGCCAGTTCTGTTTCTGACGAAGCCGTCCAGGTAAAAATAAGCTTCGTCAGTAAACCAAATGCTGCCCACATGCATATCGCCGTCATCAATCCTGTGCACTATATCGTTAGCGAATGTCTCTCGTGCAGCAATGGTAGCGGCGCTGAGGGGTTGCCGCGTTTGAATTTTGTATGGATAGGGGTGTAAACTCTGGCGCATGAGACGATACGTGGACGTTGGCGTCATTTGGACCGCAGCTGCAACACGGTGAACGGAAACCCAAGGCCGCTGTTGGATCACCTGCTGCACTAGCTGCGCGTTGCCCTCTGTGGTTGCCGTACGCGGTCGCCCTACCTTTCCAGCACGTTCATCCGTCACGTTCCCAGTCCGTTGAAATTTTTCAAACAGATCCTTTATTGTATCGCTTTTCGGTCCTTTGGTTACATTAAACCTCCGTTGAAAACTTCGTCTTGTTGCAACAACACTGTGTTCTAGGCGGTGGAATTCCAACACCAGAAAAATCCTCTGTTCTAAGGAATAAACCATGTTGTCTACAGCACACTTGCACGTTGTGAACAGCACACGCTTGCAGCAGAAAGACGACGTACAGAATGGCGCACCCACAGACTGCGTTGTCTTCTATATCTTTCACATCACTTGCAGCGCCATCTGTTGTTGAAAATTGTAACTACTGTAATTTCGAAAGTTTGTCCGCCTGAAAATGTACTGTTGTCCCAAGCATATTGCAACAAACGGTGTATTTCTATCGCTGCTCGTTTAGTTTTTATTGCCATTTCAAATATACCGGTCATTTTTGAAACACCCTGTATATGCAATGGCGGTCAGTATTTCTCTGAATTTTATGGTCACCAATAATTAAAATGAAGCACTGCTTTCCATAGATGAGTCACAGAGTGACATGTAGGAGTTCATGTTCATCCAACGCAGTTTTTTTGTGATATAAAAAGCATATAAGTGAGTAAGAAGCAAAACTTTCGCTTCGAAACCAGTGAGGTACATGCTAGCAGAACCTGGAGATTTCAGTGCCAAAAATCTATGAGTTGGTGGTAAGTCTCATGGATACCTCAGCAGATCAGAGTACCCTTGCGATGTTCATACAGAGCCCCCACAACCGGAAAGCAAGCTCCTCAGTAACACACTCACCCGTTGGACAGGAATTTGTGTGCTTTAATTTTTAGTTTCGAAGCCAGGTGTAGTATTTATAGAAAATTATAAATATAAAGATGAAACAGGATGAACTCGTAGGAAAATGTTTTGTAATGTAGTAATGTAAACAGGCATGAATTATGAATTCCTTTACCTTGTAACTCATGAAGAAACAATGAAAAGTGACAGGCACATCTTAATATATTTCTCCCTTATTCTACACTGTCAAGACGCGTTTTTATGACAACCTGCTAGTGTCTATACAAATGCTTCAAATTATGTTCTGGGTGTTAAAACTCTGTGTTTCAATACAAGACGCACTAGCTCGCTACAGGTGAACGCGATTTGACGGTCATATGGAATCGAATAATATATTTCAGACGATAATTCTCCCGGTATCTCCAGCGCCTCGGTTTTTTCCAGCAATGGTCACAATATAATTTTTAGACTGAGTTCACCTGTCTGAAGAATCCGAAAATGTGTACTAAGAACAGTTCCGACACTTTTGACCGAGTTTAAGGCTTCGTTGTTCACGGATTGTCATTAGCATGGACGTGGACAGCATACGGTACCCTTGGAGTCAGTTATCGTACCTTTTTGCAGCTAACATAAACAGTTTCCTTTACGATAGTGGCTCAAGTACTGGTACATATCGAGACTCTGCCTCTCCTCTTCCTCAACTAGTATACATTACGAGAGATACACCATGAACTACACACTACATCTGCATCTACGTTCATACTGTGATAACCACTGTTAAATGTGTAGCAGAGGGTACTTATCACATGCTACAGTTTCTCCCTGGTCCAGTCACATATGGTGCGGTTCAGAGTGGTCTGCCAAATACCCATTTACAATTATGAGTGTCTCTTCACTTGCTTCAATTTTTTGGAGATACAAATTTCTTTAGGTGTCGCACTAGATGAAAGTCAGTTGGTCTCAAATGAGATGAATGTGATGGTACCTTCAAGTAAAGCTGGTTCAGAACAATTGGGTTCTGTTCCGCAGTTGTTGCTATATATCCCGCGAAAGCTGATAAATAAGCGATACATCTACATCTACATCTATACTCCGCGAGCCACCTTACGGTGTGTGGCGGAGGGTACTTATTGTACCACTATCTGATCCCCCCTTCCCTGTTCCATTCACGAATTGTGAGTGGGAAGAACGACTGCTTGTAAGTCTCCGTATTTGCTCTAATTTCTCGGATCTTTTCGTTGTGATCATTACGCGAGATATATGTGGGCGGTAGTAATATGTTGCCCATCTCTTCCCGGAATGTGCTCTCTCGTAATTTCGATAATAAACCTCTCCGTATTGCGTAACGCCTTTCTTGAAGTGTCCGCCATTGGAGCTTGTTCAGCATCTCCGTAACGCTCTCGCGCTGACTAAATGTCCCCATGACAAATCGCGCTGCTTTTCGCTGGATCATGTCTATCTCTTCTATTAATCCAACCTGGTAAGGGTCCCATACTGATGAGCAATACTCAAGAATCGGACGAACAAGCGTTTTGTAAGCTACTTCTTTCGTCGATGAGTCACATTTTCTTAGAATTCTTCCTATGAATCTCAACCTGGCGCCTGCTTTTCCCACTATTTGTTTTATGTGATCATTCCACTTCAGATCGCTCTGGATAGTAACTCCTAAGTATTTTACGGTCGTTACCGCTTCCAATGATTTACCACCTATGGCATAATCGTACTGGAATGGATTTCTGCCCCTATGTATGCGCATTATATTACATTTATCTACGTTTAGGGAAAGCTGCCAGCTGTCGCACCATGCATTAATCCTCTGCAGGTCCTCCTGGAGTACGTACGAGTCTTCTGATGTTGCTACTTTCTTGTAGACAACCGTGTCATCTGCAAATAGCCTCACGGAGCTACCGATGTTGTCAACTAAGTCATTTATGTATATTGTAAACAATAAAGGTCCTTTCACGCTTCCCTGCGGTACTCCCGAAATTACCTCTACATCTGCAGATTTTGAACCGTTAAGAATGACATGTTGTGTTCTTTCTTCTAGGAAATCCTGAATCCAATCACAAACCTGGTCCGATATTCCGTAAGCTCGTATTTTTTTCACTAAACGTAAGTGCGGAACCGTATCAAATGCCTTCCTGAAGTCCAGGAGTACGGCATCAATCTGCTCGCCAGTGTCTACGGCACTGTGAATTTCTTGGGCAAATAGGGCGAGCTGAGTTTCACATGATCTCTGTTTGCGGAATCCATGTTGGTTATGATGAAGGAGATTTGTATTATCTAAGAACGTCATAATACGAGAACACAAAACATGTTCCATTATTCTACAACAGATTGACGTAAGCGAAATAGGCCTATAATTATTCGCATCTGATTTATGACCCTTCTTGAAAATGGGAACGACCTGCGCTTTCTTCCAGTCGCTAGGTACTTTACGTTGTTCCAGCGATCTACGATAAATTGCTGATAGAAAGGGGGCAAGTTCTTTAGCATAATCACTGTAGAATCTTAAGGGTATCTCGTCTGGTCCGGATGCTTTTCCGCTACTAAGTGATAGCAGTTGTTTTTCAATTCCGATATCGTTTATTTCAATATTTTCCATTTTGGCGTCCGTGCGACGGCTGAAGTCAGGGACCGTGTAACGATTTTCCGCAGTGAAACAGTTTCGGAACACTGAATTCAGTATTTCTGCCTTTCTTCGGTCGTCCTCTGTTTCGGTGCCACCGTGGTCAACGAGTGACTGAATAGGGGATTTAGATCCGCTTACCGATTTTACTTATGACCAAAACTTTTTAGGGTTCTTGTTTAGATTGTTTGCCAATGTTTTATGTTCGAATTCGTTGAATGCTTCTCTCATTGCTCTCTTTACGCTCTTTTTCGCTTCGTTCAGCTTTTCCTTATCAGCTATGATTCGACTACTCTTAAACCTATGATGAAGCTTTCTTTGTTTCCGTAGTACCTTTCGTACATGATTGTTATACCACGGTGGATCTTTCCCCTCGCTTTGGACCTTAGTCGGTACGAACTTATCTAAGGCGTACTGGACGATGTTTCTGAATTTTTTCCATTTTTGTTCCACATCCTCTTCCTCAGAAATGAACGTTTGATGGTGGTCACTCAGATATTCTGCGATTTGTGCCCTATCACTCTTGTTAAGCAAATATATTTTCCTTCCTTTCTTGGCATTTCTTATTACACTTGTAGTCATTGATGCAACCACTGACTTATGATCACTGATACCCTCTTCTACATTCACGGAGTCGAAAAGTTCCGGTCTATTTGTTGCTATGAGGTCTAAAACGTTAGCTTCACGAGTTGGTTCTCTAACTATCTGCTCGAAGTAATTCTCGGACAAGGCAGTCAGGATAATGTCACAAGAGTCTCTGTCCCTGGCTCCAGTTCTGATTGTGTGACTATCCCATTCTATACCTGGTAGATTGAAGTCTCCCCCTATTACAATAGTATGATCACGAAACTTCTTCACGACGTTCTGCAGGTTCTCTCTGAGGCGCTCAACTACTACGGTTGCTGATGCAGGTGGTCTATAGAAGCATCCGACTATCATATCTGACCCACCTTTGATACTTAACTTAACCCAGATTATTTCACATTCGCATTCGCTAATAACTTCACTGGATATTATTGAATTCTTTACTGCTATAAATACTCCTCCACCATTGGCGTTTATCCTATCCTTGCGGTATATATTCCATTCTGTGTCTAGGATTTCGTTACTGTTCACTTCCGGTTTTAACCATCTTTCCGTTCCTAATACTATATGCGCACTATTTCCTTCAATAAGAGATACTAATTCAGGAACCTTGCCCTGGATACTCCTGCAGTTTACCAATATTACGTTAACTTTTCCTGTTTTTGGTCTCTGAGGACGGACGTTCTTTATCAACGATGATAATGTCCTCTCTGGTAAGCCGTCAGGTATTTTATCGTTTCGCCCAAGGGGGGGTCCCTCTAACCTAAAAAACCCCCGTGTGCACGCCACACGTACTCTGCTACCCTAGTAGCTGCTTCCGGTGTGTAGTGCACGCCTGACCTGTCTAGGGGGGGCCCTACAGTTCTCCACCCAATAACGGAGGTCGATGAATTTGCAACCATTATAGTCGCAGAGTCGTCTGAGCCTCTGGTTTAGACCCTCCACACGGCTCCAAACCAGAGGACCGCGATCGACTCTGGGCACTATGCTGCAGATATTAAGCTCAGCTTGCACTCCGCGTGCGATGCTGGTTGTCTTCACCAAATCAGCCAGCCGCCGGAAGGAACCAAGGATGGCCTCAGAACCCAAGCGGCAGGCGTCATTCGTTCCGACATGTGCTACTATCTGCAGCCGGTCACACCCAGTGCGTTCAATAGCTGCCGGAATGGCCTCCTCCACATTACGGACGAGACCCCCCGGCAAGCACACCGAGTGCACACTGGCATTCTTCCCCGACCTACCCGCTATTTTCCTGAGGGGCTCCATAACCCGCCTAACGTTGGAGCTCCCTATAACTAATAGGCCCGCCCTCTGTGACTGTCGGGACCTTGCCGGAGAATCGGCCACTGGCCCAACAGGCGAGGCATCCTGTGGTGGCTCGGAAACGATGTCATCACCACTAGGAAGCACCCCGTACCTGTTGGAAAGGGGTAAGGCAGCTGCCACGCGGCCAGATCCCACCTTTGCCTTTCGGCCAGGCACGCGCGAGCCCACCACTGTCCGCCATTCACCCTGGAGTGATGGCTGACCGGTAAGATGCTCACTGCCGGAAGACGCAGCGACATCAGGGGTTCCATGTGATTCCAAGGCCACCGAAGTAGGCATAGGTCTCACCACAGTTGCCCCAACGCCACTACGAGCCGACGCCTGCGCCTCGAGCTCGATGAGCCTAACAGACAAAGCCTCCACCTGCCCCCGAAGAGTGGCCAATTCTCCTTGCGTCCGCTCACAACAACCACAGTCCCTACACATGACTATGTTTACCCTACTCTATACGGTGACAAATTCCCAAGATAATCTTCTGATGAGCTACTCTGATAATCAAGAAACACTCACTTAAATACGAGACGCGAAAACTACGCTAGGTTTTCCCAGAAAAACTATTTAAAAGCTAAGCGCAGCAAATAAGTACAAAAACGCTTTATACAAACAGTACTCGCTGCTGCTGGTGCTCTCGCTCTGGCTGTCACAAGACAACCTTCTTTACATCCCAGAAAAGACCAATCGTATTGGCCGAGCGGTTCTGGGCGCTTCAGTCCGGAATCGCGCGACTGCTACGGTCGGGGGTTCGAGTCCTGCCTCGGGCATGGATGTGTGTGATGTCCTTAGGTTGGTTATGTTTAAATAGTTCTTAAGTTCTAGGGGACTGATGATCTCAGTAGTTAAGTCCCATAGTGCTCAGAGCCATTTGAGCAAAGACCAATCATATTTGTTTGCTGCAGTCTAAATCAATTGCGCCTTTTTATGGATGTCTATCGGCTTGTTCTCACTATTCTTATTTTTCTGTCTCATACGCAGTAACAATGTGGCATACTAAATTAGTAGGTCTGCTTTAAAACTGTCGTAACTTTGATGAGCATTTTTTTTTCATATTTGCTTTCGGTTAAAATTTAACTAATTTCTTGGAGTTTATAATTCAAGAAAAATGCATCCTATTCTTTCCAGTGACACACCTACAGCATTAATTGCTCCAGACAATTAACTGTCAATTGTCTAATTCCAAATGATAGTGCTTCTCTATGATGTGGTCTGAGGTTACCATTGGGGATTTCTTTTTTTTTTTTTTTTTTTTTTACGTAGAGAATATTAAAGATAACGGTACTAATGATTAAACACGGCCAAGATTTTCTAACCATCATAAACGGAGGAACAAAAAATGGCTCAAATGGCTCTGAGCACTATGGGACTTAACTTCTCAGGTCATCAGTCCCCTAGAAATTAGAATTACTTAAACCTAGCTAACCTAAGGACATCACACACATCCATGCCCGAGGCAGGATTCGAACCTGCGACCGTAGCGGTCGCGCAGTTCCAGACTGTAGCGCCTACAGCCGCTCTGCCACCCTGGCCGGCACGGAGCAACAGGTTTCCCTATAGTGACACTACTAGAACATGGTCACAATGATGTAACTCGACAATCTATATCAAATATACTCATTGTACCCATTACCATCATCTGGTCTTACCTGATGATAGCTTGATGGTGAAGTATAATACAGCGCAATCGACTATGAATATCGCAAACATCAGTAAGTTCAGGTGATAGCTGCCTTCCTTTGATTCCTTCTTTCCCCAATGCAGCCTTCGTACGTTGTTGCTCGTAAATGGTCTTCTGTAGCTTATAACTCTCATAATATTTATCTAAATAATTCCCAGGTGGCAGACTCCTCTCGGAATTCTTTTGTGCTAGCGAGTGTTTTGTGCTCTCGCCTTTGTCGCCCAATTCGTCAATGTGTTTTCTTAGAATAATAAGTTGCATTCGCAGCTGCTCCATAAGACAGATATTGAAAGAGTCGACCATGAAGTTGACCGTCAGGCAGTCCGCTGTGATGTAGGCGCATATCAGCCAACCAGTGAACCAGCCAAAGGAGCGGTCCGTCTGGAAGGGCAGTATGATCAGCAGTGGCAGGCCCTCGCCCCTCGTAGGGTACGTGAGCCACACCATCGTGTCGAACGCGCCCAGCAGCACGTAGGCTGTCACGAAGCGCCGCAGTGAACCAGCGAGGGCTTGCAGGACAGGGATGTCGTCAGGGCTCATGAACTCTCCAAAGTCCTCGCGCACCTGCAGGCAAAAGAGTGTTTCTTATATGCGCTGCGTACTGTATTACGGAACACTATGGATTTAGCGCTAAGAAGTCAGATAGTGAGAAAGCGTCTTGTTATTATGTTCAAAATCTATGAAAAAGAGATTCACTTACAATTTCAAGGAAAAAGAACAAGAAAAGAAAATCTGGATATAAGTGAGAAAAAGTGAGCAATATATACTTTACTTGTTTCAATACCTCTGTTGATACCAGAATTGAGACAGTTCATCAATTGCAGAAAATCTCTTTTAGGTATCTGGAATCGTTCAGGTAGTAAGATGGGTGTTACGTTTTACGTTCAAAATGTTCAAATGTGTGTGGAATCTTACGGGTCTTAAGTGCTAAGGTCATCAGTCCCTAAGCTTACACACTACTTAACCTAAATTATCCTAAGGACAAACACACACACCCATGCCCGAGGGAGGACTCGAACCTCCGCCGGGGATAGCCGCACAGTCCATGACTGCAGCGCCTTAGACCGCTCGGCTAATCCCGCGCGGCACTCTAAATACATCCAGAATGAATAAATATATCGCAGTGCGAATTTTTTCAAGTTGTCGTGGATAAAATGGAGAATTTCCTTAAATTCGCAAGTAATTTTTATCGTTCATAGTCACCTAATTGCGACACTGGCTTTGTTTTCCTTTTATTTTAATGTAACAATAGAGGGTGTTCGGAAATTCCCGTTACATATTTCTAGAACCTTTAGAGGGGAATGAGTACATAACATTTTGATTAGGATCCGATGACCGGAAATGTACCCTTTCCGTTCTGCGCCAGTTTCAGTTCGTCAAAGTCTGCTGAGGTAAGGAGAGAAATCTCGGAGTTGCTTGTTCTGGTGTGCAGCAGGGTAGACAGGTTGACGTGTACTACGTCAGAGGATCACATGATGTCACTGAAGTTTCTTTTACAACACTCCTGTAGAGACAAAAAAATCTGCTGGCACTAGTTGTAGCCGCTGCAATAGAAACTGAAGAGACAACAAGTGGGGTGGAGAGTGTGTGCCAGAATATGCTTCGTAGCTACAATGTCTGTTACAACGTTGGTGTTTGCCACGTCGAGCCACTGATGTAATGCATCAGTACTCATCCATACGTACTGCATGTTGGGTTCTTTTTCGCTTTGGAGTAATGTAAATAGGTAATGTTCAAGTTTTAATACAAACGAATGTGCTTAAGGGGACTCGTCCATGAATACCAGAGGAAATCTTTAAAAAAATTTCAGTTTTCTTAACAGTGTAACTCAAAGGATAAGATTTTTTACCGCGTATAATGCTTACTATCTTCTAAGACATCTTTTGGGAACATTATTATGTAAGAACCACAACTTTAACTCTCACACTTTTTTTCATTGTCTCTTTTTTGTTGCAAGTCAAAAAACCATGCTAATTATTTATCTACATCACTGGTATACATTACTTAAAATAAGAACAAAGTACAAGATTTATTTTTTCCTGTAAGTTCTCTACACTACTATCTTTAAATCAGACTGTTGAAAAGATGGTACTGTCATAAGATGTGTTACAAAAGAAAAGTATGTTTATCAAAAATTATGGAAATTAATTCAGGGTTTTTCATCAAAAAAGAATTTTATTTTCAAAATCACAAGAGTAGTCGACTTTTTAGTTAAGCGTGTTTTAAGAAAGTATAGAAAATTTCAGCTCCCTTTCTTGAATAGTTTTTAGCCACAATGTACCAGATCATGAAATAGTTTAACTTTCAGGGAATTCAAGTTAAAGATTAAACCTGCTTTTCTATCAAACTAGCGCGACACTAATGCATTCCCGGTCCATATTCATCTTGTTTCCTGTGTTGTCTTCCGTCCTTCTCTTTTTCACACTTGTTATTCTTATTGTTGCGTGTTAGGTGTCTTCCAGCACTCATTTTTCTGCTTCGATTAGTCTCCTTCGCTCAACGTCTATTAGAGCTCTATGCATATTTAGTCCGCTAGGCACTCCCATGAGTTCCACAACATTAAGCCTTGACACTGCAGCGTCACTGAAACATAGAAGAGCACCTAGAACACCTATTTTCAAAGTATGTAGTCCTATTAGAACAGTTTTTGGTATCCATTCCCAGATACAGGTGTTGAAATTTTCATTTGAATTTTGAGTCATACCATGCAAACATTTCTGTAATAAGATTGTGTCACTAAGATCCCTATATATAGGTTTTATAATTTCCATTATAGCAAATGGTAAAGAATGTTTATGGTTGTCACCTTGAGTAAGAGCCGAGTAGTAGCCACACCATCAATCACTGTCAGGTGGGCAGAGTGCATGACATGCGTCGTCATCTGTGGAGGATTTATGAAAGAAGATTCCCCATACTGTCTTTTTCATTCCCTCAAGGTCATTTTTATTTTGTCTTATGACTTGTCCATAATAATACTGTAGCCTGCCTATTTCTTCGTCAGCAAGCCGACCACGTCCACTAATGCACTTATCATCAGCCAACTTCTTTCCCTTCAAATTCCTGTTCAAGAGTCTCAATCTTCTACCTAACCTTTTCTGGCCATGTCCTACACATTCCATTTTTTTTCAGTTTTTGTGTCAAACTTTATTTTTGATAGAGCTTACTGTGTGCCATTGTAGTGCTACAACGATGAAAATTAATATTACGAGGATGTCAAACCTTATTTTCATGATTTAAAGAAGTATTCATGATGATAAAAATGTAATTATAATTTTATTATTTTCGTTTTTGTGCTCAGTGTATCAAAGACTTTCTATTGAACGGAATAAATTACCATTGTTTGTACTACGAAACTATATAGGATTTTTAAGCGTTAAGCGTGTAATAATTCGATGTAAGACATTTTGTTGAGTCTGAATTTTGTTCTCGTACTGGTCGGTAGAGAAGGAAAAGTTCCTTAATCGATGTGAAGGTATAAAGGCTCTAAAAACGAGAGAGAGAGAGAGATAAGGTAAATACAAGTTATTCAAAATAAATATCTCCTAAGTGTAACGTCTTGTCATTTCCTATAATTAAAAATTGCAAGGTCTAATCTGAGCCTGCCCTGAATAACAGCGAAAAACATTTATGTTATCATATATTTTCTTCGTTTGATCACGGTTGTGATTCACATGTTTCTTTTTGTTACGCGACGTGTTATGAATATTTTCATTATACGCGCAAAAGTGCACACAGCCTTAATCGAACCTGCGTCTTTCGGAAACGATAACTTTTAATCAGTACAATTACGCGAATACCGTCTAAATCGCAACCGTGATCGCAAAAGTATTTCCTGGACCAAATAATTCTTATAAAATGTGTATTCTCCAAAGCGAGCGGCGTTGCACTATCGCTGACTCGCAACAATCGAAAGAGAGAAAAACGGTGCTTAAATAAAATTGCCACCTTTTAATAATTATTATTATCCCATTAAATAAATAAACAGCAATTCAGTGGCTATCCAATCAATAAACAGAGGGCGCAATTCACCATGGGGACGTCGTGGTGCATTCAGCCACGCTTAAATTTCTCTTATTTTGGTACTTTCTGTGGTCCATTATCCTGGAAGTAAACTTTTTCTCGGTCAAAAAAGTGTAGAGAATTTTTAAGCAAAAATTAAAAAATCGGTTTTCGATAGTTTTTCACGTACCAGTCTCCTTCAGTGATGAATAGGTTTGGTTATGTTTCGTTTCGAATTGTTACCTTTACTGTGTCACACCTAATTCAATTCCTCATGCATATGAGGATGATATATACTAAGATGGTATCTGTTCTTTCGGACATGAACATCTTAGTATATATATATATATATATAGTTTAGGCTCACCGGCCACTTGACCATCTTCTTCTTCTGTGCGAATGCAGAAACAGTGCCCGAACTCTTACGGGAATCGGCAACGCGCCGCGAGTAATGAGTATAATGGGCGGGGGCACTACGAATGTCGTTGCGGTACAATACGTTGAGAATGTGGATTTCGCGGGAAGCGTGCCAGAGATAAATCCCCGCAGTCGCACGGTTCTCAGTGTCTTCGGTGGCTGAGGTGGATAGAGCTTCTGCCATGTAAGCGGGAGATCTCGGGTTCAAGTCCGGGTCAGAGCGCATATTTTTCATCTGTCCCCGTTGACGTATGTCAACGCCTGTAAGCAGCTAAGGGTGTTCATTTCATTGTAATATGTGGATGAGTTAAATGTCTAAATTGAAACCGTCGTAGAAGGGAAACAGTACGCTTCCGAATAAGTTTTCCTATTTAAATTATTATGTACCACTCCTCTTAAAAAACCTAGCAGTTTGTAAAGGGAATTTCCGCACACACTGAATACTCCTTTCGTGGCATATGAAAGGAGATTCTAAGTGAACTTCACGGAAATAACGCGTATCGAACTTGACCAAATAGTATCAAGATAACACGCCGTAAACCAATGTATCACGATCAGTAGAAGAGGTTCTACAAATATTTATCGCATTAGACCAAATGTAAGTAAACATATAACTCAGGTGTGGTTCGTGTGTTTATCATGTATGTCATATCAAGTGCATTGCTACAACCCATAAAGTGATCCTGGAAAACAATACTGCACGCACACTACCATCTGTACTTAATGGCAGTACAGGCTCGTGATATTAGGCATTTCATGCCTTCGGGAATCATCGGTCTTTTTGCTATTTCATCTATTGTTTTAGTTTTCGCCTCAGATGAAAGTATAGATGTACTAGGTTTGGTAAACGTGCAGACCACTTTGCGTTTCCTGAACGACCGTTCCAGTGATCTCCAACTGTTCTCTTAAGAAAGTTTGTCATTACATGTGCAGAATGAGAGGAAATCCGTCATGTTAGTACCACATTGATTGGACGTCTTCCAATAACTGCTGCAGCAGTGTCGCTTAGGATCCCCCCAGATATATGTGTTTATATTCCCATGAATAAAAGCTGGACCCACGATGCAGATGGGAATTGCGAAGATTGCCATGCTCGTGGTTTGTAAACGATGCTTCTTCCTTAAACAAAATTCTACATTGCTATGTCGCATCACATCACGCTTTCCGCAAATAACGTCCGGAGAACTGCAACCAGTTCTGAAAGTCATCGCTTTGTAGCTGCAGAACCTCTTCTCATGTCGATGGGACAGTGGTTTGCGGCACTGTTATCTTGAAGCTGCTCATCATACAAGTTATGTCTTTTACGATCGCTTAGAAGCATCTTTCAAATGCCACAGAGAAACTATAGTTCCATTAGAAAAAAAATGTTGATTTCGTAATTCGGCGACTATAAACGAAGTGTGTGTGTGTGTGTGTGTGTGTGTGTGTGTGTGTGTGTGTGTGTGTGTGTCGTGTGACTAGCGCCTCCCGTCGGGTAGACCATTCGCCGAGTGCAATTCTTTCGATTTGACGCCACTTCGGCGACTTGTGTGTCGATGGGGATGAAATGATGATGATGAGGGCAACACAACACCCAGTACCTGAGCGGAGAAAATCCCCGACCCAACTGGGAATCGAACCCGGACTCTGAGGATTGACATTCTGTCGCACTGACCACTTTTTTCCGTTGTTGTTCGTTGCGTTTGGTCTGGGCGGACGCAACAAGACATCCGTTCAAGTTGATTGATGATTCCTTCACTCAGTTTTTTTTTTTATTACAGAGGGCCACCGCCTCTCCGACCGACCGCACTGAGCTACCGTGCCGGCGACACTCAGCTACCGGGGGCGGACGACTGTAAACGATAAAAATTACTTCCGAAAGTCGGGACATTTGCCATATCATCCGCTATAAAATGGGGAAAACCACCTTTCCATGTATTTATTCATTCTGAATATATTTAGGGTGGCCGGTTTCAATTTCCGCACCGTGTATATAAGCAGTTCGTGCCTTTAAGTTGTCACTATGGATCCATTCCACACGAGTCTTCCATATCACAAGGTATTGGCCTGGATAAAGTGCACAACAAAAGAATTCGATTGGCCACAAAGGCATTTCGAACGGTTAAAAGAGTATCATTCCCAGTCTACGCACCAACGTTGGCGAGCCCGCACTTCACACCAGGAAAAACTGTTCGTGATGCGACACGCGCAAGCACAGAATTTAGCTTCAGTAATGTTAGCCCAAATACAACATACAGAACGCACAGCTCCTTTAGTGCTAAAACTTACCTGTCGAGCAAGTTTCTGAAAGCTACGCTCACGCCATGCGACATGGCAGCGACGGTATACCCACGTATTCCCGGTTTCAAACACACTCAGTGTTATAGTGAAACGATCGAAATCACTTATTCCTTCGCGGCAGACTGAAACCACGTCGCAGCCGTTGGCATAAGAAACTGCAGCCACTGCGAGAAATCTGAGTAGGTTAGAGATGCGGCAGGACCACGGCCCGGCCCGGGGATGACGCATCGCACCTGTCCAGTGCATCAGCCAGAGCAGGTAGTCCAGGCTGGTCGCCTGCTCTGCAGCTGTGGCTATCGACTCTGTAGGCTTCATGATGCTCGGAACCCACGACCTCCTGTAGGCAGAAGAGGTACGGGCAGTGTCATTTGCATCACTAGTATCTGGTCCAAAAGATATAGCACAGACTTGGGCATATAAAAGTGGCCCTAGGAAGTGGATACGACTGAACGTGAATGTGTGCATGTAACCAAACCCCGCGACGTTCACATCACATGTACGCCACCATGCGAACCACATCGTTTCAGAGCGTAGTGCGCACTGTGTCACTGTGAGCGGAGCAGTACAAAGGGGTAGATAGTAATCACAGGGGAACAGCGGTTGTTCGTTGTGGATAGTTGCATGACACGAAGTCGTGGAAACGGTGTAGTCAGTTGTTGGCTGAGAAGCTTAATGGTTTCAAAGTGTCGGCAAAGAGTGTCGTGCAGCAGTTAGTGTAAAATGGTGCCAGACAATATGTTCTTAACAAGTCAAAAAACATTCGAAAACATTCCCGCACACCAGAAAAAGTGAGGGCACTCAACCAGAAAATGCGTCAGAGTCCTACCCAATCAAAGTGACGCCAGTCACAAGAGACAGATAGATCACGTCGATCATGCAGACCAATACTTCACGTCGACCTGCACATGCATCCCGACCTATGGTCTGTTGTTCATGCATTAAAACCAGTAGATGCTCCTCACCGCCTCCAGTTTTGTGAGTGGCGATTTACTGAGATAACAATGAATGGCTTCGACATGGATCTGTTCTTTACGTCTGATAAGTTTGGTTTCACCTTAGTGGTTATGTTGACTCAAAGGATCACATGTTCCGGGCAGCGCATAACCCTCTTAACTTCTAACAAAACACCATTGCATGATCAGAAAGGTGGGGTCTGCACGCGGCATTATTGATCCCACCTTATTTCATCAGACGCTGACCTCGGCACGTTACATTCCCAACATTTTGCCGCCCGTTGTGGCCGAGCGGTTCTAGGCACTTCAGTCCGAATGCGCGCTGCTGCTACGGTCTTAGGTTCGAATCGTGCCTCGGACATGGATGTGTGTGATGTCCTTAGGTTAGTTAGGTTTAAGTAGTTCTAAGTCTAGGTGGATGATGACCTCAGATGTTAAGTCTCATAGAGCTCACAGCCATATGAACAATTTGAACCCAACATTTTGAAACCATTTGTGGCAGCATTAACGCAGGAGGAAAACACCTACAGTTTCGTGCAACAGGATTTATCGACTGCCTGTACAGCCAGGCGAACCTTGGACCACATTTACGCAGGCTTTACGACTGACAGAGTTGTTGTCAGAAATCAGTCTAGTGGCGACCTTAGCTGGCTACCCAGGTCACCTGGTCTCTCAGTGTGGCATTACCTTGTGTGGGGAACCTGCAAGTCTAACGTGTATTGCAACAACCCTCACAGTCTTCAGGAACTGTAGCCGAACATTTCGGATGCGACTGCATCAATTCCAGCAGTCCAGATTCGATCCGCCTTCAACAACTTGCTGACCAGAGCCAAAAAACGCCAAGAGATAAATGGTGGTCATTTTCTCAACATCTGTAATGCTGTGATACTTTGTACCCTGGAGTTCTCTTCTGCAGGCCACTTTTATTTGCCCCACCCTGTATTTCAGTATCTGACAACTGTAATTCAACTATCAGGAGTGCTCCTATATAACCAAACATTAGAGAAAAATACAACTCCAAGAGAGAATGTCCCAAAATACATTCTAATTTGAAAGATATGACGGAAATATGTAATAAAAACTGAAAAGATATGGTGCTCATATGGGACTACCAGTATCCTCATTTGTGTCATGTGAAGAGCGGTCAGCCAAAGTCGAAACATGATAGCTCTCTTGCGGCACCCTCTTCATCTCGGAGTAGCACTTGCACCTAACATCCTCAGTTATTTGTTGGATGTATTGAAGTCTCCGCCTTTCCCAAAATTTTACACTCTACAGCTCCCTTTAGTTCAATGACATTTATTCCTTGGTGTCTTAAAACACCAAGCACGTGAGTCAAAGCAAACGGGTCGTAATATGACCAACTTATCCCAATGTTTGCAAGAGGTCGTTCAGGTTCTTCCACAATGTTGGCTCGACTATGGTGAGTTGCACCGGCTATGGAATTTATTGTAGACTTGTCGAGGGCTCGATGCCGTCTCATAACCGATGAACAACTGTGACGGCTCGAATGGAAGTTTGATGCAACACACAGTGTGGAGAGTAATATTAATTACATCATTCTAAGAGAGAGTTGTTTGTGCTCAGTGTACCTATCCTGGCTCGGGCAGCTCCGTATGGTGTATTTAAACAGGGTAGTGCCCAATCGCATGTGGAAAGGCGAGTACAAGCCTTAATTGAAGGGGAGTAATAGGTACAATTGCACTCATGAGCGGCAGAGTAACCTGGCGTGCTGACAAATGTAGATAACTGGAGTATAGTTACTTGAAAGTTTTTGTCTGAAAACCTTGCTTATTAAAATCGCGCAGACCCCGTGTAGAGGTAGATGCCCTAGGAAACGATCGATTCCTTTATGTACTGTGTAGGCAGTGTGTAGGGGAAATATTTTCAGAATAACAGGAAATATCATTGTTAGACATCATAAACGATTATTTATTATCCTTAGGTTAGCTAGGTTTACGTAGTTATAAGTCTATGGGACTGATGACCACTGATGTTAGGTCCCATAGTGCTTAGGAGCCAGTAGAACCATTCTAACTATGTTGTCTAACTTCAAAAACAATATGTGATCAACGCCGGAGTGTTGTGTATGGGATAGAAAGGCGACGTTTGCATCTGCTGCACCTTATCGGGAGAGACCTTTGTACTAGTTTTTACAGCAATTGAATTAAACATTTGGAATTTGTCAATTAAGAAACATGATCGATTACATTTATATTATAAATATACTTCTCTGTGTCGCAGTATCCGCAGTCGTATATGAACGTTTATACTAATGGCATTCTAACTATGCCGGCCGTTGTGGTCGAGCGGTTCTAGGCGCTAAATCCGGAACCACGCGGCTGCTACGGTCGCAGGTTCGAATCCTACCTTGGGCATGATGTCCTTAGGTTAGCTAGGTTTACGTAGTTATAAGTCTAGGGGACTGATGACCACTGATGTTAGGCCCATAGTGCTTAGAGCCAGTAGAACCATTCTAACTATGTTGTCTAACTCCTAAAACAATATGTGATCAACGCCGGAGTGTTGTGTATGGGATAGAAAGGCGATGTTTGCATCTGCTGCACCTTATCGGGAGAGACTTTTGTACAGCAATTGAATTCTTAGCGTCGTAAATATTCGGTGACACAGATGTATACAAAGTCAGCGTGACAAAGTTTGTTTCTCTAAATCATACACGAATTGTTTTAAATCTGCAGTAAAATGAAAGTGTAAAAGGCCATTCAGATTGTAGATTCGACGCCCACAATATGGCCAGCAGAGAGTGTAGACTGATAAGGAGAAATGGAAGCACTGTCTCGCACCCACTCTCACTCTGTACCATGATTCTAAAGTATCTACATCGAGTATCTTGAAAACGTTGATGGTGCCCTAAAGGTCGGAATATCAACGAAAGACTTGGTTTTAGTAAGTCTGTTTTTATATGCAGGTTATGCACTACAACAACGCAATGTTTTAGAGATGTCTGAAATATACTCTCGCAAATCTCCTCTGTAAAGAGACAAGTATTTTAATGTCTCATTAATGTTCATAATTGTTATGTATTGTGATAACTCTTTTTAACACAAATCGGCTTATATGCACTTCCATTAGTGGTATTCGACAGCACATTGTTAGACGAATACTGACATCTTTAATTCATTTTCATTTGTATTCCGATGAAGGTTGGTGCTGACGTGACTGAATATTATCGAATCATCAGTCTAATTCGTCATAGTTGCAAAATAATTTCATGATTTATATAGAGATGAACAGGACAAATATTAGAAGCTGACCTGCTTCGCTCCGGAGAAATGCGAGAACACGCGAGGCCATACCGAACATACGTCTTATAAAACAGATGTAAGAAAAGCATTTGTAGATTCTGAGAATTATGATAACTGGAATAAATTTTGCGAAAGAGGGACTAGGGATGAAACACAGGCAGCGAAAAGTTATATGCAGCTGGTACAGAAACCAGACTGCAGTTATAAAAATCGAAGTGCTAGTGAGACAGACCTGTAACCTCCCCTGATGTTATTAAGTTAACAACTGAGAAAGTAAAACAGGGGAAATATGTATATTGAATTAAAGTTCAGGGAAACGAAATAAATATAAGAGGCAGGCAAACGAAAGCGAGACAGACAACAAAAAAAGTAAGAAAACTACTTGTTATTTGAAAAGTAATTGCCATATTTCCTATTACCTTTATCTCACTGTGAGATAAGATCGCTGCCTTCGAGGAAACATGTTTGTGGTTGCCTACGGATCCATGGCTATACTCAGGCATGCACCTCTTCGTCCGAACGAAATCTTTGATCTCGGACGTATTTCTTCACAACTCCAAAAGTTTGGAAATCGCGTGCGAAGGGGTCGGAAGTCAATGGAAGATGTTTCACGGCTTCTCAGCGAAACTTCTGCACGTAGACTAAACGACCTTGGCGATCCGTAGGCGGCTTCGGACACAGAGGTACTCGCTTGGGTGCTCTCATGGTTCCGTAGGCAAACGTAAACATTTGACCATGGGGGCACTGACCGTCATGTGTCACAGTGGAATAAATGTATTGACAGTTACAGGCACCACTTTTGAAATAATAAGTGGTGTACTTACATTTCTTCCATCTCTACAAGTTGTGACATAAGAACCAAAATATTTCCAGTAATGTGGGGAAATGTTTGTTTTACTATAATTCCGCTCTAGGACCACAATGTTTATTTGTAATCTTCGGTCGGTGTTGACTATTTCTGGCTTGAGTAAAAAAGCGTTGCGTGACACATACCACATCATTACCTGTGACTGCACAGTCACATGTAAAAGCTTTATACGTGTAATGCAACACGCTTTGTATGTACCCAGGCCTGACGTTGGTCGTTACGGACCGAAATTAGTAACCCTAGTGCAAATAAACACTGCCATCGAAGACTGGAACTGTAATAAAGCTAAAATTTCGTTCATCTGTCTCGTTTCCATTTGGCTTCCCCTTCTACCCTCCACTTTTCTGATGACACTGTAATTCTGTCAGAGACGGTAAGAGGAATAGAGTAGAGTTAATACTGTCTTGAAAAAAAGTGTAACATGAACATCGACAAACGCGAAACTAGCTTAATGCAATGTTAAATCAGATGATGATGATGTAATTAGATCAGGTAATGAGACACTAAAACTGACCTGTGGTATTTGCGCAACAAAGTAACTGACGATGACACGAATTCGACAGGATATGAAACGCCAACTGGTAAAATCAAGGTAAGCTTTCCTGGTAAAAGTCAATTAGTTAACTACGAATGTATATTTAAATGTTATTAAGTATTTTTTGAAGTACAATCTTATTCAGAGGGGAAAAAAAAGAACGACGGAAGTAGGACGTTCATACGCACAGGAGAAGTGCATCTGTATGTTCCGCAGAAATGATTAGCATTCCAGTCACCTCGGTTAGCGATGTGTCCTATTGACTAGTACGCACAGGCTCCTCCTTAGGCCATGATAACTTCTTGGGTGAGTGATGACATCGACGCTCATAAGGCGCGAATGGCGTCGTGTGGTGTAACCATCCATGCTGCATTCACAAAAATGGTTCAAATGGCTCTGAGCACTATGGGACTCAATTGCTGAGGTCATTAGTCCCCTAGAACGTAGAACTAGTTAAACCTAAATAACCTAAGGACATCACACACATCCATGCCCGAGGCAGGATTCGAACCTGCGACCGTAGCGGTTTCGCGGTTCCAGACTGCAGCGCCAGAACCGCGCGGCCACTTCGGCCGGCCATGCTGCATTCACCTCGGTTCAAAGTTCATCTGCGGTGGTTAGAATCCATGGTTAGCTTTGGGTCACAGTGCGCAGCCGTCGTATCACCGTATCCCACACATTTTCTACTGGTGGCAAGTCTGGTCATCTGGCGGGGTCAGGGCCAAAGGCTGACATCCCGTGACACCAAGAAGGCATGTGTTCATACATCAACATGTGTCGCGCATTGTCTTGCTGAAAAAGTGCGTCAAGGCTGTTGTGCGGAAAGTATACAGCTACGGGTCGCAGGATCTCATTCACGTAGGTCATACTGGTCACAGTAACCTGGACACATACCAACTGTGATTTGTGGCTGTACCCAGTAGCACCCGACACCATAAGGCCTTGAGATGGCGCTGTATGTCTTGTGTGAATGCAGTCATTATGACGCCGCTTCGTATGTCTATGGCGAACCAAAATGCGGCCATCAGTTTCAAGCAAACAGAACTTGGATTAGTCCGAAAACCTATTCGGTGTCATTCATCTCGTCGATCCACACACAAAAGCATGTTTCTGCACATTAGTCAAAAGTAGACGGAGAAGTGGTCGATGCGCACGTAGTCCATGCCGTAATAAACGACGACGGACTGTCGCCCATCAGAGAGTACGATGTGTTACGCTGTTCGACTGTTGCGCCAGAGTCGAGGAGGACGTAGATCTGTCCTGCAACACCATTCGAATGAGGCTTCGATCTCCCGACCCAGATCTTCGTGTTCTACGGCCTTTCATGAACCATTCTGCACACATCTGTTTCACTGCCTAAACACTTCGTCCGCACAGGTGGCAGTTTCCCAGATGGATGCATCACAGTCTCTCATGTCCGCCCCGGTTGCTGAGTGGTCGGCGTGAAAGACTGTCAATCCTAAGGGCCCGGGTTCGATTCCCGGCTGGGTCGGAGATTTTCTCCGCTCAGGGACTGGGTGTTGTGTTGTCCTAATCATCATCATTTCATCCCCATCGACGCGCAGGTCGCCGAAGTGGCGTCAAATCGAAAGACCTGCACCAGGCGAACGGTCTACCCGACGGGAGGCCCTAGCCACACGACATTTCCATTTATACAGTCTCTCATGCTAATAATGTGCCCTCTTTTAAACTTACTGATTTGACAGTACGGTACGCGCATGCGTCTGTGACGCATCCTCCACGTCTGCTCAAGCGACACTTATCCGTGATCTTCGGTTTACAACGACAACGAGAGCCGCAGGCACATTTTACCGGTGAGTGGTGTTGTGCCGCGATATAGATGTTCACATTGAACCCACGGGCCGACATGGTTGAAATGCTAATCATTTCACACTTTTGGATGTCTTTGGAGGAAAGAGGTGCAGCTGTATGAATATCACGAGCTCAGATGAGAAACCAGTGCTTTTATAAATATATTTATAAAAAGCTTTATTTGTATGGATGAACGTTCTCCATCTCCTCTTACACCACGGGATCAATCTCAACCCAACATGGCACACATATCATTTAGTATCTCGAGGAAAAGCGCTACACATCTCATTATTTGTATTGTATCAGTTGTATGATTACATTTGTAAAAATACTATGAGTGTAATAAACCTCAGATACCCCTAGGGATGGGGGTGGAGGCGAGGTGCCATGACATGAAAAATATTCAATAACGACCTATATTGGTCTTGAATCCATAGTTTTCTGGCACACTAAACCCAGTTTGTGAAGATCCAGATAATGTGTCAACCCCAGAGATAGGTGCGGACAGAGGACAGAAACGTATGTTGACGTATCAGCATATCTCTATTTCTGTAATGCTTCTGCGGAACTTTGTATACATTACATTTGCTGTATGGAAAAAATTAATGTGCGATTAAGGCAATCCAACTACCCTATGGCTGTAGATAAGGGTCAAGATATGGTGACATAAAAGAGTAACTCAACAAGACCAGGAGAAGTTACGAACTCACTTGGTATGTACTTTTCTTTTATTTGTGTAAAAATGCTGTGGGAGTGAGATACTCTTACTATCCTGGCAGGACGGCAGTATTTTGCCTCCTTGCATTATTAATGGAAGTATTAATTTGATGGATTAGCCCCTTAAGGGGCTCCGGAAAGGCTCAAAATCATGAAAAGTTCAATTTTTACTTTTTTGAGTTTTCTGAATCTGCAGACTATTACCTTTTAATAGATATATAATTTATTCAATACCGAAGACTACAACTATTTTTAAATTTTTTTTGAAATGTGTTCTACATGAGCGTGACCCACTGTGGCGCTGTTAAACTGCTGTCAAATGGTGTTATTATTAACGTCCGTGTTCATCAGGTACATTTTATTGATGTGAGATAAAGTATGTGTTGTGGCTAACCTGTGATGGTTCAATATATATCGCTGGTGTGATTGTCGATTGTTTCATGTTTATTTACTCTGTCGTTATCTCGAAAATATTCGTTATTAATTCTGTTTCTTGAGTCTCTGTTTTGTTGAAGTATAATAATGAGTAAAAGTAAAGTTATTAGAAATCCTCTGAAGGCTTTTAAGAAAAGGAGAAATGTTGGAAAGCCAAAGGTATGTGTTATTACTGTTAACAATAAAGACGATAACCAAGTGAGTGAACCTATCCTCTCAAGTACACCTGCCCATAGCAGTCAAAGTGGGAAAGAAAATAATTCACAGAAGAAGCTTGGTTCAATGAGTGAAAACTATGAATGTTTTATGGGCGAATCGGATGTGAATTAAATATTTGATATGTCGGTTCTCAAAGGAATTTTTTCAAACTGTGTAAGATGTATTCATTGTAGTGAAGTTGGTCTGGAACTCTCCATAATAAAGCACGTAGGTCTTGCTAGTGAAATACAACTGAAATGTGATAAGTGTTCATACATGACCACCTTTTGGAACAGTGTTGCAGTAACTGCAACTGAAGAAAATGGTAGCAAAATCTACGAACACAACAACGAGCGATGCTTGCTTTAGACAAGGAACGCCTTCGGGCTGCAGACAGGGCTGTAAAGAGTCTAGAAATACAAGCAAGAGTAAACAGGTGGAGGAACAAGAGGAAGCTGGAGGAGGAGTTTGCAGAGGATGAAGATAATCCATCCTATGGACCTGGAATGCACTAAAATGTTAATCCAATCTTTGTCGCTCGATTCCCAAAACTTTTATTTTCTCATACTTATTACATGTTTTCTAAGGATCTTCCAAACATATTTGTTTCAAACTTTCAGTAAATGTTACACAGTACCTTCTGCATAATTTAACACAGCAGTTTTCCAAAAAACTGTATATTTTTGAATATATAAATAAAAAATTGCAAAAAAATGTTGTGAATTTTCATTACAGTTGAAAAAAAATCATCTTTAATAACTGAACTAAAATTTTGTAAAATCCCTGTCTTAAGTTGTAGCCCATATTCCAATAAATAATCTGTAAAACGTTCAACTTCCTACCTCAAATACTTTGTGAGGAAAGATGTAATTTATAAGCGTTATTTTAACATTGCAAGTATAGGGCGTTCCGCAGCCCCTTAACATATTTAGGTCACTTGTGATCGAATATTCGGTGGGGTTGTTAGTAGTGGTTGATACTGGTCAGCTTCACACTAATAACCGCAGTACTGCAAGCTTTACCAAATAAAATTTTCGCTTGCTAGAATAGCGAGAGATGCTGAGGAAGAGATTGCTTCGGGGGGACTTTGCTTGGCGGCCGAAGGACAGAATTCTTACAGCCTGCCGCAGTGCTGTCCTGTGGGGCCGCCCAGTGAGCGCCGCTTCACATTGCAAAGGGTGCGGATGAAAGATGGAAGAAGGCAGCAAGAAGCCATCTAACAAATGTTGCCTGCAGCTTTCTTCCGCCCTATCGAACTGCTTCTCCTGTCACCACAAGGGCAGCCAGGAGTCAAGGGTTAAGAATTTTTCACACGAAAAACGCGTAGCACTTTCCAGCTGTTGTTTCCAAGGGCCCTGAGATTGGCTGTTCGTCGGATGGACGTTGCTTCACATTGTACGAGGAGCTAATACGACATATTTGTACGAACTGCTCAGGGTCAGCCAGCCTTTTCATGTCTAGAAAGAGTGGAAGGAAATCAGGACGCAATGAGGGAGATCACTGGCTGAGTTGAGAGTCCACTTTAGTTAACTGAGGTTTGCTACTATCGAGGCCGAAGGTGTCTGGGAATCTCTGGTGGCTGTCCAGCTGACACAAGTTGCTGGAGGACGTATTATTTGTTTGAAACATTGCTGGCAAAGCGTCCAATGATCACTCCCAAATTCAGTCTACGAAAGTGTTCATCGTGCCACTGGAAGCAAAATCGTTTTGTTTCCTTGTGAACAGAGGGATAATCTACGCTTCCTATTGGATTTAGGAATTTTAAAGTGCTCTGTTATGACCACGCAATTGAGTCAAGCGCCTGCTCCTCGAATGCGTGCAAGCTGATCGTATTGACCTATCAGCGGAGTCTTTACTTGAGTAACATTGAATATAGGAGTTTGTGGACGCAACCAGACATCCTCAGTGTAGTTAAATTCACATTGTCTCCATGCTGACGGGAGCATTCCACAGAGTGACGTGGTAGACGTGCTCTCTACTCGAATACTTATGGCGAGAGAAACAGGGAATCATAACGATAAACGTGTTCATTTCCAGTAGACCGTTCTCTGAGCTCTCTATTGTCAGCGCCTGGGGGGGTGAAGATTTTTGCCAGAAAAAGGAGTCAAGGGAAAAAAGCTGTTTGTGACTGTCGTGTAAGTGTGATGGTGGGAGCAGGGTGCAATTTTTCCATGGATGATAGGTAATGTTCCAATCTTAAACGTAGGCTAACCAGTGGGATTAACTGATTGCTGTAATTTTACAGAGTCTATTTTGGAACGTCCTTGATTGTTTTGTAATAAGTATCTTGAAAGTGTCGTGCTGTTCTTATTTAAGTAGGGTTAGTCTTTACCCCACTGATCCTGAATAGGTTATTTAAAAACATTAATCAGCAAGAATCAATTAAATAATTTTTCTTTTACCACTGTGGTGGGTCAACTATAGATGTTCTAGTCAGATTGCGATATCAACGTAACAAAATTACGACCCACCCAGTGTTATATAATGGCTGTCCTGTGCCAACATTTCGCAAGAATAGGAATCTTCTGTCCAAGTTCAGGTCTTCACTCTGTCAACCAAGTTTGGAGAGACCGTTTTAGTAAACAATGTGCATAGCCTTGTAAAAATTAAATGTATTGAACTGTCACTAGTTCTTCGCAGTTTTGCAGTATACTCTTAACTTCAAATTGTGGATAATGTAATATACATGTGATCTGCTCTGCCATAACCAATATTTCATTTTCAGAACTTTTTTGTGCATTCTAACTTCACTTTATTTATTTTTTCTCATCGTTGTTTTCTCGTAGTGTTGTTGTGTGACTGTGAGTGTTAAGACAGGACCCTGTTCAGTATGAAGGTAGTGTAATGTATCGAGGATCCATAGACACAGTCTGATGATTTAGTAGATTCTGTTAGCATACATGAATTCTTTTGGGTTTTTAAATTAATTTCACATATGTAAATCTAAACTATAGAATACTGTCTTCGCGTTAACGCGTAGTACAGTTCGTAAAGAGAGGCAACAGAACAGCACAGGACACAGAGTAGAAATGGCCGGAAACCGAGCAGACATGAAAGATATGTGGAGGATATAGTCAGAGAATTGCATGATCATGGCAACACCGATTGTGATTACATAATGGATTATTTATCCATCGGATAGTTAGGGACAAACGCAAAAGCGTGTAAAAATAGTAGTTATCTTCCAGAACTATTCAGAAAGTGAGCTGAATAGTCCGAAAGAGGAGAGAAGGTAATACAGCGGCCCTCCTGCAAGGGCATCGCCGGCCGGTCTATGCGCTTCAGCCTGGAACTGCGTGACCGCTACGGTCGCAGGTTCGAATCCTGCCTCGGGCATTGATGTGTGTGATGTCCTTAGGTTAGTTACGTTTAAGTAGTTCTAAGTTCTAGGGGACTGATGACCTCAGATGTTAAGTCCCATAGTGTTCAGAGCCATTTAAACAATTTTTTTGCAAGTGCATCCGAACAAAGTAGATCGATGGGCAGATACGGATGGCAAACACTTACTAGAGAAAGATCGTCATACTGAGGAGGCAGACTGTTACCAATCGGTTTGGATGGAGGGAGAGAAACGCCAGGGAAAAAGCAAGGTAACAAACTATCAAGTATATTCGATTATTAAGAAAAAAACTAGGTGAAAAACTAGATAAAACATGGCAGACGTGCGAGAGGATATTAAGAAAGTAGGAGAGGAGGCGGGAAAAAAAACAGAGCAGCTTGAAAACCAGATGCTGGTTTTACGAACAGAATTGAAACAAGATGTTTCAGACACACAAAATCGAGCAAATGAAGCGAGAATCATAGCACGAGACGCAAAGTGTATCACGCAAGGTACTCGAGCAGAGACCAGGACGACAGCGAAGGCAGATAAAACTGTTCTAACCAAGATCCACAACAGATAAAACGGAACAGGAAACAGCGCAACCATGAAACACGCTAATGGCTGAAGATCATGAAACAAAGCACCAGGACATTAAGAAGGTATTAGAGCAGAGGATACTCCAACTTCTTGAAAATAACTCTGTCAGATCAGGTGTGCTACCGTGGGTTCTGACACAAGCAGACACGATGTTAGCAACACCGAGACAATGAGCGTCACATCGGACGGTGCAGCCGTTGACGGTGCAGCAGTGGCCAGAGAGAAATATGCAGAGCTCAGTTCCAATTAGAATCTGCAGACAAGAAACAGAACCAGTGCATGAACATACCAGCAATCAGGAATCGCGACAAATACCAAACTGCATATCGCATATCACTAAAGCCAACGCGTCACAGCAGACAGCGTAAATGGAAAGAACAGAAAACACACGTTCACATGAGAGAAATATAATAGTAGAGCATAACGGAAGAGAATCGGAAATGGCATTCAACCATGAAAAACATTTTAACGTTGTGAAAGGGATGGGAACACACTTACTGAACAATTTGCCGAGGCAATATCGTCTGTATTAGCAACAGCAAAAGAAAATTGATTGATAGAAGAAAAGTAATTTGCAGCATTACAGAATGGTTCAAATGGTTCTAAGCACTATGGCACTTAACATCTGAGGTCATCAGTCCCCTAGAACTTATAACTACTTAAACCTAACTAACCTAAGGATATCACACACATTCATCCCCGGGGCAGGATTCGAACCTGCGACCGTAGCGATCGCGCGGTTACAGACTGAAGCGCCTAGAACCTCTCGGACACGGCAGTCGGCGCATCATTATAAAGAAACATGAAAATGAAAGGTTAATGTCAAAGTAATTCTTAATAAATTTTTTGAAAGTGTGATCGCAGAGACGATTAGAGAGACAGCACCATCTTGCAGGACGTATGAAGGGTTCAAAAACGCTTTCCGTAGGCGTTATTGTTCACGAACGACGTATGACGGAATCAAACACAAACTGATGCCACATCGAGACATATAGTCATCTGGTCCCAAAAGTGCCATAAAATTCTTTGACCAAATGACCAAGAACCAGTTTCTGGACACTCCGTAAAGTGGCAGCGAAGTAATACGCCTATGCGTTACGAAATTGCCGCTTTCATACCAGCTCATTGGTAAATGCGGTGACGACGCAGAAAAATTGCGATGAATTTTACGAGGGGTTAACTTCGTTCAGAACGAAAAACAAGCCAAATATAAGCAACGACAGCGCGAGGCTAGTTTCGATCAGCCACGCAACAACAATAACAATCATCGTCACAACGAAGGAAATTTCAAAAGACGAAATAACTGGAATGGAAACGGAAGAAGACTACAGTGGAAAGGTTAGCTTTCCAGAACCACTATAATCGAAGTAGAAAGTGGAATTGTGGCTGTAGGCAATGCACAGCAAGGTGATGCATTTGCAGAAGTTTTTCCGCTGAACCTGGGATGAGCAAGCGAAGAAGAAGACTCGCAAAAGTGGCTAGGTTCCATAGTGGGAGAAATTATACATAAATCCACACATGAAATCGAAACCAGTTATATGCAGCTACTTGATTATGATTATTTAGGGGAGTTAATCATCGAAAAATCAGATGTGAGACATAAATAAGAGGTGTATCCAATTGTAGAAACCAGGCATTGTAAAGGTAGACGCTATCTTAAATTGTGGAAGCCAGCTATCAGCAGTTTAGACACGCGGTAAAATGGTGTGTAACAGTACCACATGTCGAACGGAAAGATCCGTAATAAACTTCCGATGTGACGATGTTTTCAAAGAGAGGCATCAGGACGCATTGTGCGGCTGAAAATTTTATATTGCAAAAGAGGAAAACGTTTCTCTGACGTAACAGTTCATAAATTACGCGTTTGGTGTTCGTTGGTCAAGTCCGTGTGAACTTGTTTATTTTTCTCATGCCTTCTCGCCGTCACACTGACGTAGAAGACCAATTTATGTTGATGAAGGGACGTTCATCGCAGGTGCTAAAGCGATATTTTGAGTTTTTTGTAGCGAAGTACTCATTATGCGTAAGCGGCGTTTGTTCGTGGTACGCAGTACGAAGTTGCAAAACAGAAAAGATGTACAGTGAGGAGAAATTCATATAGGGCTTTGTCGCAGTTGCTTTACGATAAAAAAGTGTGTTCTACCACTAATGATCTGCTTGTTCAACAGACAGATACCATCAAATGTACAAAAGTAAAATACAAAACATGTTACACAGGATAAAAATGTGATAATGGAAAACAAATGATGGCAACACCTGATAAAGGACATCTAGTGTAGCAACGTCTTCGGAATGGGAGACAGACAACAATAAAAGTGAGTTACGTAGCACATCTTAGCAATTTCCACCACTGCAGCGTTGTAGATAGTAGAATGCATACACCACTAAAGTAATAAAAGATGCTAACTATGTAGTCACATGGTTACTAACCTAGTAGGCCTACTAAAAAATACTAAACCACACTAACGCAAACCGGTGTGAAAGTCATGTTGTATAAAAATATGGCCACTTGGTTTGAGTCGCCATATCACAGGCTGCGCGGCCGTTCCAGCCGGAGGTTCGCGTCCTTCATCGGGCATGAGTGTGTGTGGTGTTCTTAGCATATGTTACTTTAAGTAGTGTGTAAGTCTAGAGACCGAAGATCTCAGCAGTTTGATCCCTTAGGAATGCACACACATTTGAACATTTGAATTGTGAGTGAGAGATCTTAAGAATGTAAAGCTCCTTTTTATTATTCCGAACGACTCTTAATTATAATTGATAAACCAGAAACAACATTTAATGGCCAAATTGATTGTTGAAAAATATTTTTAATTCAGATCGATAATCCAGAGGATTATTATTACCGAGGACTTTTAATTCGAATTGATAAAACAGAAACAGCATTAACGTGAAAATCCACGCCGTTTCTCCTCAGCGCAGCGAATTTTACCTTTAATTCTAAAACAGAATTTATTTTTTACTTGTAAATGCCTTGTATGTATATGTAAAGAAGGTGGTGTAACATAAGTCGTAAACTGTAGATTAAGACTCGATGCAAAGTTTGTGCAGATAACAGTCCCGTGGACGCTTAGCGCCTACAGGGCACAGCAGAGCAGCGGAGGGTTCGCCACACGGAGGTCTTAGGGAGTAGCAACGGCGTGGGCCGACGGCATGCCGTCCCAGACAGGAAGCCGGCCTCGCAGGTGGACTCAGGCTAAAACGAAAGGGCAGTTGTGGGTGGCAGCCGAGGCGCAGCGTTCGAGAGGTCTTGTGGGACCGGCTTACTGGTAGCGGCGCGGCGCCAGCCACCTGCTGCGGGTGATGAGGTAGGCGCCCACAGGGGGGCCTCTAAAGGGCAGCGGGACATGCCACGAGGACGACCGATACTCATTAGAAGCATGGGAAGGAAACGCAACGGGAAAACTGAAATTGCACATTAATTTCCTGGAATAGATTGTAAAGCACAACGAGAAGTTTTTTTATATAAAATCAGATTGTTTTGTTTTTTTACAGTTGACGGTCTACTCGTGCTGGGGATATTCATCGTACAACGAGGGTAACTGAATGTCTCAGCATCTTCCACAAGTAATAAAAGCCGTATTTTTACAGTTACATGCTTGCTTTAAAATTTCGGTAGAAAAACAAACATGATTTACATTCATCAAGTGTTGTTTCTCGTTGCACAGTATGGCAGCAAAACTACACGTGACGAACAATTTTCCCAAATTTTGGTGACGACAATTGATTATGGAAAACAGAATGTATTTTGATACAGATATCTCGGGGTGTGATTTTCTTTTCTCCTTGGGACAGCCAGTTTCACCTACACCGGGGTTACATCATTCACGTGCAGCTACCAAGGACTGCTGGAAGGCTGATACGAAACTAATGAAATACGAAGTGCTACACGCCTTAATCACAATCCCTTCTTGGAATGTTAATTCAAGATTCGTCGTTGCCTGTATGTATTGGAAATTTATTTGAAATCCGAAATTTTCGTTTGCCTTTCCTTTTGATGCTCCTTATGAAATTGCAGTTTACTGAGGATTATTTCAGTTCATTTGCAGTGTCAGTGACCAAAAACTCAAAATAAAAAAGTGTCTCTGCGTAAACACTCGATCCGATGACCCTCAGATAAGCGTTCTGTGCTCTTTCCTGTGCGCCGATTTCTGCCTAGCAACGACGAGAACCAAAATCGCCATGCCTCATCCGACCCCCCTCCAAAAGTGTCTTTTTTTTTAAAAAAAAAAAAAAGAAACAAGTGCTAGGAAATCTGGACCTCTCACCTCTGCCACTTTCATTTACGGTGGAGGCCTGATTATACCACAAATTTGGATGAAATCGTAAATGACGAGTGGCCACCGTCCCTTGTCAGACAGCGGTCTAGAAAATATACGAGCTCAGCAAGGAGAGCTTTTTATTCGTGTCACATCGGAGTGGTTTATGGAGGTTGTGGAGGGGGTAGTGTTAGAGCTACTTCCTTTATTTAGTATATACGTCCACAACTAGTCTAATTTCAGTTCTTCTTTTTTCTGTTGCTTTTTCGCATTTGAAATTCTATGGCGTAGTAAAAATTGGCTCTTGAAGAAATCGTAGTACCGGAGACAGGAATGCAATGGCTCATTGGTCCCAGTGCATGATCTGCTACTGCCAGTTTCCCAGTTTCCCAGAAGATCCCTGCTCATGTGTTCCGTGAGTAGGGTGGAGACAGGCAGGTACGGTGTGTTACTCAACAGGAGGAAGAAGGCGTAGATGAGCTAGCTACATTTTCAGGTCGAGGTGAAGAAGTAGCAAAATTGACAGAGGAAGCAACGAAATGAAACATGAATTTCCGAGGTGCTTTTGCTCGGTCTCTTGACATTATAAGGTGTCACATACCCCGGTTAAGAGATTTTATAATCGCTGGCCTCATACGTTGACACCAGGTATAAAAGAGTTGAATGAAGCTCTACTGCAGGGAAGCACACCTGTTTGTCTAGTCTCTGGACGAATGAGGAATGAGAGACTTGGTCACTCCTGTCACGTCAGTAGGAAATAAGTGACCAGACAATGTATTTGCAAATACTGTGCTCTACAATAGCTAAGGACGAGATAGATTAGATAACATAACGAGTTAACTGTTCGGTGGAAATGAATTAAAGTGCTGGAGCATGTTGCCAAAGTTCTACAGGTCACGCACAGAGAATTGCAAAACACTTGGCGTGAGCTCAGCGTGACTATAGCGCCAAATGGGGCTGGCCCCGAAACACGAGACAGTTGAAGGAAGGTGTGTGTGTGTGTGTGTGTGTGTGTGTGTGTGTGTGTGTGTGTGTGTGTGTGTGTTCGTGTGGTTTTGCCAGTGAACTGTTGGGTAGCATTGTGCGATGGTATGCTTCAATATTACGGGGCCCAGGGACAACACTTGGAAGACTTTACACCGATAAAAAAAACCATCGGCGAACTGAAAGAAGCCGATTTGTAACGAGTGTACCACAGGACTTTGTTACTGCTCACAGCAATGCTTCACGTGCATCGGGAGCATTCTGAACCACAGACACTGCTGTCTGGAGAAGAGGAGATGACCGAGCACGGTCAACTATGGCAGTAAATGATCGCTACATTATGCAACAAGCGAAAAGGGACACACGTCAAACACCAAGTGAAATGGGAACCGCATTTAACAAGACCACAAAACACGCAGTTATCATGCTCCACAGTGGCACAGTGACTGCATGTCTGAAGCCGCTGTGCTCTTCGACCAATTCATTGTCTTTCGTTAGTAAAGCAGAGTTCCGTAGACACCTGCGCCTCGGCCCCTCCTTAGCAACGGCATTAAGAGCGTAGGGCCTGGTCCAAAGCGGAGATTGGTCACGTGCTCTTCTCGAATGAGAGCGGATTCGGTGTGAGAAGTACTTTTGGACGAGCCCTCGTATGGCGAGAAATGGAACACGCAATGCGCCCAGAAACATTGTCGAACAATATCGTTTTGCCTTCCTGGTGCTACGGTGTCGGGAGACCACCAGATCTTACAACACTCTAAACTCGACAGTGAACGTTATTGCGACTGTGCTCTCTTTTCGTGTGCATTTTCTGCAGGATATATTAGGCACTAACTTCTAAGGATGCCAATGCACTTCTACATCGGACAGCGCAAGTGGAGGACCTCTTGGAACAGGAGGATATTGGGCCAATGGTATGGCCTTCTTGTGTTCCCCCGACTTAAATCAGATTGATCACGTATGGGCTGCGTTGGTGAGACCTGTTTCGGCACATCTACACGCACCATCTACCTTGCAGTGGTTGGTCCCTGAGCTTCTATAGGAAAGAAACACCGTACCTCAAGGTCTCCTTACCAATCTTGCGGGTAGCGTGTCGGTATGTTGCTGAACATGCAGTGTTGTCCGTGGTGCTCGCACACCCTATTAAGAGCCATGTCCCATCTTCTGCAATGTCCGGGGCGACCATCATCAATCGCGGTGACTTCAGTGTACTTGAATAAAAGTGTCACTTCTGTTCGTCTCATTACGCGTTTCTTTTTTCTTTACTTTTTAGGTACCTTCTGCATTTCAGTGTAATAGTGCTTGTTACGTATGGTCCAGGCTTCACCAAGCTGTGTTACTTCGCAGTGATGCATCATGCAAAACTTACTTTCGTCATTAGGTGGTGCACACCAGGGCAGAATAAAAAATTTCTTCAGAGGTGATTATGAAAGGTTTGGATAAAACGAATATATCTTAAGAAGTGAAGGGAGAAGTGATAGTGAAACTGATAGTCAGGAATGGGTAACGAAATTTAGGATTAATGGCAACTGGAAGTACAGATTTAGAAACATCTTCACCAGCTGATGCATTTATCTGTGTTGTAGGAAATGTGGTCAGAGAAGCAGTGAAGGAAAAATGCAGTGTTGCGCCATAGACGTGAAGGAATTGCATGATGCTCTCCAAGGATGAAAAACCTGAATTGCAAATATATTGGTACTGAAGAATCAAATATTTTTGTTTTGATATAAGTGGGGCCAGTAATAACATGTGTGTTACGATTTACTCTTCTTAATAAATCGACGTTATTTTCTTTTTTCTGAATTACATTTTCTCAAAGAGACGGTAGATGACTCAGAGTGCAAGCGCGTTGCCCACGAAATGGACGCCTCACTGTTCGAGTCCCGGGACGACACGTCGTTTTAATCTCTCATGAAGTTTCAAACCAGTGCACACTCCATTGCCGAGAGAAAGTCTGGCATAATGTAATTTCGACACAAAAAGGAATTACAGACACCAGCTGTCAGTGGGCGTTGATTTAAATCAATGGAAAAAAGTTGAAAATTTGTGCTGGACTCGGATTCGAACGTATATCTCCCATTTACTAGACTGATAGCCTGACCACTACGCTATCCGCACATTGTAATCATCGTAACTGCATGGATTACCCCACAACGCCTACCGTCAGACCCAAATTCCAAGCTTATTCAGGAACTACTGATTAGGTGCCCCTTGCCCATTAGCCTCATTACTTATGGCATTTCCTCGATTCCCGTAAGATTGCACCCACACTGAAGGGATCATTGGCCACCCTCGCCTTAGTTATGAATGTGGTATTATATACATGGTGAGTAGTGTACCAACTTCGAGGCACTGGTGCATTAATTGCGGGATAATGTGTCGTTGATTGAGGGAAGAAGACATTTATTTCGAAAAACACTACTCAGAAACTTTGGATAAAAGGCTTTTGAAGCTGACTGCAGAACAATTCTATTGCCGCCAACATACATTTCGCGTAGGGACCACGAAGGTAATTTACGAGAAATTAGGGTTTATATGGATTCATATAAATTGTCGTTTTTCCCACGCTCTATCTGCAAGTGTAACACGAAAGGAAATGACTATGCGATACAATGTACCCCCCGCCATGCACCCTATGGTGGCTTTCGGAGTATGTATGTAGATGTATTGCCCTAAGTCACATAATCTAAACGTTTATCCCACAACAATTTTGAGGACTACGAAAACTCAAAGATAATTACCAGAGTTAATAAGGAAATACACTCTCGAACCATGTTTGCGTAAATGCGTTAGACCTAGGGAGAGCGATTTAGAGTATTTCATGCTAAGTCCTTCTAATGTGATACAGCGTGACAACCTGTTCAGAGTGTGCAGTGCGTACAGTAAACGTGGCAGGACCTTACCGGACTTGTGGCACTAGAAAGCGTCCACCCTGGACGACAGCCCCTATTTAACAGGGCACCCCTCCGTCGCTCGGAGCTATTTAAAACCACTCTTACGTGAGAATGTTTTAATTTAATTTCATCATAGGACGGTGTTTAATCCTTACTGAATTCCTGCCTGAGCAGTAATTACTCTTCAATTGGACCTTTCACTTCTTTGTCGGTTTCTTCTTAGTCATACGCACGCCACAACTTATATTTGCTCATGGCTGATACTTAAGCTGCAATTAAAGTTCCCACAAATGTTTAACGTCTTCAGCTGCTTTCTTGACGATGAATATGCTAATGAAAGTATTGACCCGTTATTATCTGCAGCTGTGAACAATCGACTGACTTTCGTAACTGCTCTGCTATACAATATGTATTTCGACGACCTCATTTTAAAACAACGTATCGACTGAAAGGTAAATATTCAAGAAAGCAAAAAATATTTCTAAATGTTAATTATAGCCCACTGCTCATTTTTCTTACAATTCCGTAACACTCGTTTTGCAGAAAACGTTTTGTTTTGATAACAAATTTACGTTTTCAAATAATACAGCAATACAATTGTAATATCAACGTCTACATTGATTCCAAAATCTGTAGAACATACGATTACTGTGCGAACATCCACATTTTAGTTTATACAAGTTAACAAATTTCTTTAAAAAATTTTGTGTCTCTGGTTTTCACCTGGAGATGCGATTCCAGTATTACGAAACCGCTCGTGAATGATTCTGGAATAAAGGAATATCAATAGTTACTGCGGTTCACGGAAGGTTTTAATTGTAGAATATTTTAATAAGGAAGTTAAACAAATTTGTGAACATGTCCCCTGTAGGTCATCTTACGCTGATCAGCAGAGAGTAATTTTGGTACCACTAATATTTGGCAAAACCCAACCTCACCCACCCTCTTCCCTCCCTCCCTCCCGCCATCCCTCTATTTCTCTCTCTCTCTCTCTCTCTCTCTCTCTCTCTCTCTCTCTCTCTCTCTCTCTCTCTCACACACACACACACACACACACACACACACACACACACACGGTCTCTCTCTCCTTCCTTCTCTCTCTCTCTCTGTCTTCCGTTAGCGATTTCTTTGATTTCCTCATCGTGGTCATTTCACGAACGTAAAAAACACTTTTTTTTTTAAATTATCAGTGCCTAGTACACACAATTCAGGTCTAGATACGTTCCCTACTTCTCATATGATAAACGGAATTTGTCATATGTACTGTATTTCTACAGTAAAACTACCACATGGGGCACGATGTTTTGATTTACTTCTTATTTAGTGCTAAGTGTATTCGCAACACATTTTGCAAACACTCTCCACATTTACTAGTAAATCTATATGCTAAATTATATAATTCTATGACACATGTTTTACGGGATATGACGTCATTAACACTGAGATGCGTGAAAAACTAGATTTTACGGTTGGAAACTGTGTATGTGTCTTGAGGCAAATGTTGTTGTGCTCTTCAGTCCAGAGACTGGTTTGATGCAACTCTATCCTCGGCAAGCTTCTTCATATCCAAGTAACTATTGCACTCTACAACATTCTGAATCTGCTTAGTGTATTCATCTCTTGGTCTCCCTATACCATTTTTACCCTCCACGCTGCCCTCAAATACTAAACTGGTGATCCCTTGATGCCTCAGAACACGTCCTACCAACCGATCCCTTCTTTTAGTCAAGTTGTGGCACAAATTCCTCTTCTCCCCAGTTCTATTCAGTGCCTCCTCATTAGTTATGTGATCTC
The DNA here is from genome assembly GCF_021461395.2 of Schistocerca americana. Classification (NCBI taxonomy): domain Eukaryota; kingdom Metazoa; phylum Arthropoda; class Insecta; order Orthoptera; family Acrididae; genus Schistocerca; species Schistocerca americana. Next base: position 337,859,867 of record NC_060124.1, read on the forward strand.
CATATCTAATCTTCAGCATTCTACTGTAGCACCACATTTCGGAATCTTCTATTCTCTTCTGGTCTAAGCTATTTATCGTCTATGTTTCACATCCAAACGTGGCTGCACTCGATACAAATACTTTCAGAAAAGACTTTCTGGCACTTCAACGTATACCCGATGTTAACAAATTCCTCTTTTTCAGAAACGCTTATCTTGTCATTATCAGTCTACATTTTATATCCGCTCTGCTTCGACCATCATCAGTTATTTTGCTCCCAATATAACAAAACTCATCTACTGTAAGTGTCTCGTTTCCTAATCTCAGCAACACCACAGCATTAGCCTACATACCATTCTCCTCGTTTTGCTTTTGTTGATGTTTCAGGCAAACCTAGACTACATTCATGCATTGAGTATGAGAACACTTTCAACCGACAGCACACAGTTTCAAACTTTCATGAACCTTTTTGCTGCAGACACCACTCTCAAAATGACGAAAGGAAGAAAGTTCATCAATAACTACATATTCGATGTTCATACAGTAAAATTAGCGCATCAGGCATGACATTTTTAAGTTATTTCATCTTTACTGCTATACATTCTGCAGACAGTAACCACATATAGCACTGAGTGGACCTTCAGCGAATTATCATTACATTTTCTCGACTACATACTGAATGTCAAACATTAATTCATTAACTCGTTTGTTGAGTAATCAGAAGATTTTAAACTGTTTTATACATGGAATTTCGATTCTTTAGACAATTGAAGGCTTTCTAGTAACAAAATTCTTCAAACACCGTAGGGGAATTCAGGTGGGTGACGCCTTCAAGAGCCGCCAACATTTTGGCAGATGAATTTCTCGTCATTATCAAGCACAAAAGCCACAAGAGGGAGCTCTGTGCGACACAAGTTTAATATTTCATAGGCGGAAGTGGTGTACCTGCATGACAAGTGATCACTGCTAATCGTTCTTCCTGCACAGGTTGGGAAGCAAGCAGCCAGAAGATTACACACTCGGTTTCATGAGGTGTGCATCTCCGAGTGGTCCTGCCACCTGGCTAAGGGAACATGGACTCTATACAGCTTCATCACAACACAGGAGCACTAATGGGCCTGAGTAGCCTTACAATGTACTTAGAATTATATCTTTCTGTGGCTGTAGATTTTATGTGCTTTCTACGTAGAAAGTGTATGCCTTATGTCTGAGGTTCATTGTTGTAAGACGTCGTGGTCTCCTGACCTTCATTGCTTACACATTCCGTAGTCACAATCATATTCCGCACATCAAGACGCTTCATTCGAACCCAAACTTAATAAGATAAAATCAATGTTGTATGAATTCATGTAAACGATACGCAAATAACAAGTGCGCAACGGGGTTGAGATACTCAAGGATGGTGTACACACAGACATTCAAGACACGACGGTCACAAGAACATTTAGTTCAGGAGAGGCGGACTGCACGCCAAGAGGCCAGTCCCTTCAGAGGACGATTCAGCCTATCTACGTCGGACGGCGACCACCCGTGGAGCGGACAGCGTTTGCCCAAGTGAAAGGGGGGAACGACCCCGTGTTCAGCTTAAAAGCAAATTCCGCTACACTGTGTGGGAGCGCCCAGCCTACTCATTGTTTACAAACATAGCACACAGTTTCAGAGATTTTCACAGGGAGACAGGAAACGCCAAACACCGATGCTACAGATTTCCTGATTTGTTGCCTTAAACGAAACGTCATTCTCCCATTTTAGAAGAGCAATGCTGATTGACATACGATATTTCTGACACCTTGAGCTGAAGGAGCAATGGAAGAGACCGATAGATATACCCCTTCACGTCTGGCATGGAGAGGGGCCATTCCGTTGTCGCTCTTGGAGCGAGAACACGTAACGAAAGCGTGTGCGCTCGTACGTGTACTCAAAGAGTGAGGAACAAGTCTCTCCTCAGTACTTCACTGGGAGAGCACCTCTGTCGAGAGCGAATCGGAGTGCGACTCTGTATTGAGTCCTTGCGATTAGGCATTGTTCACTGTGTTGGCCGGCACACTTACTGTGCGGTGTGAATGGACAGAGCTATAGTTAAACGCCTGCAAGCGAATTTTTGAGTGGCATCGCGGTGGACTGGTTATCTTACGGGTGTACCACGCCAATAGTTAGACTAGGGGCGAATAGGAGTCCTTGACTTCATCAAGGCGTAGGGAGAGTTTGATTGGCGAATGTCAATCCAGATAGAACGAGAGTTATCTTATTTGTCAGTAGCGAGCAGCGCAGACAGCAGTTATCGCAGCTTACAGTATTGTGCGCTATAGCTCTTGCGAGCCCCATATTTCCTGCACGACAGTACACTTCACTGCATTTCACACGCGACAGCCTCGACCATACCTAGCAACATTCTAACGGAAAATTATTCAAGTTGAGTAGGCGCGGCTCTTAGCCATTCTGCCAAGTCAATAACAATCTTAAACTTTGTATAGAAATTTGATTAGCGAATCCTATCATTGAGAGGTAACTTCACATTCCAAAAAGAATCCGGAAATAACTTGTTCAGTTTATAACTAAAAGTGACATTGTGATTTCTCAGAATTTTTGCAAAATAAATAATAATTTTCGTTAGTTTCATGTTTTTCTTGCACTAACTAGCACTACTCCAGTACGCAAGTATCCCACTAGTTACATAAGAAATTTTGTGAATTTTTGTGTTCTTTCCTTACAGCGGACGACTCCAGAAGATATTTATTGCTGAAAGTTTTTCAGGCATTTCTCTTTAGAACGTTAGGAGCATCTGTCTGACTTCTGTAGTAGTGTAGGGGTGGAAATCGCATCTTGCAGGAGCCACAGGGTTAAGGGTACATCTCAGATTAATCTGTTGCACAGAATGTCAGAGTAGCACCCACACGCTCACAATGTGATTAAGTATAACTAAAACTAAAGAAATCCCCGAATGTAAAACGTTAATGATGATGAAAGTTTTATCTGTGCAACTGTAAATTTACAAGAATGGGCAGCCAATGAAATAATACTCACATTCAGTCTGCAGCTAAAATCGCACTGACACTAACTTGATCTCATATTTTAAGGAGAGAAAAGCACATGTGCAAGCTATCAGCCCCAGAAACTGATACCGCACGAAAATTTTGACAGTAATTCTGACAGTACACAGTTATGACCTTCTCAATGTACACCTTATGAACTCCGCGAGCTCCGGTTCTTTGTCACTCATCCCACCCCACTGCTGCCGCCTAATGCCAGAGCCCAAAGTGATGTACACCTGAGTAAGAGATTCGTGTTTGTATCCTATAGCGCCACACACCTTAAGGCCTTGAGTTGATGCTGTATGTCTTGTGCGAATGCTGTCACTGTGATGCCGCTCCACTGTCTGCGGCGAATCAAAAACGCGGCTCTCATTTTAAAACAAACAGAACATGGATTCATCTGAACACACTGTTGCAGGGTGAGGGGGTCGAACCCGAAACTCCAGTTGTCAGAACTGAAGCTGAGACCTACCACGCCATATTTTGTCAGGAGACCGAGCAAGTTGAAGAGCGTCGAGGGGTAGTGCAGAGTATTTTTATTTATAGTATCCAAGACATCACCATTTTACAAAAAAAAATTATATTACAATGCAAGAGAAGCAGTTATAATACAATAATACATGGTTATAAGGTAAATTAACTACAATAATATAGAAAAGTATGTAACATATAATGATAAGCGCTAAGGATGCCGAAACAGAGCGATTTTCATATCCCACGTGAAGCTCAATACACTGCAGCTTGAATAGCCTTGTCATTTGCTTCAAATAGGTCTTGAGTCGAACACGGGTTGTTTAGTTTCCTGCAGACCAGTAGGTGTTGTGGGTCTTGCTGTTCTTCACACTCGCAGGGCTCGTCTGCACTGATGTAGCCCCATTTTTCCAAGTTTGCTCTGCATCTTGATACGCCTGTTCGTAGTCTATTCAGGGCTTTCCAGGTCGTACATGCGAGTTCAGAGCCAGCTGTGGGTTCTTCCCTGGGGCTATTCCCTGGTCTTCCTGGGTCCACATTGTACCACAGCTCTTCTCGTCGTGCTCTAGGCGATAAAAGAGTTGCTTCAGTTGTTCGTAGGAAACTCCTCCTTGATTTAAGTCGGCTAGGTTGAAGATTGTATCCGAACATTGGATGCCTGGGATCTGTCTCCTGTTTATGTTTCTCGATCTCTGCGGCAGTCCTTCTTCTGATGTCTGGCGGGGCTATGCCCATGACGTGGTACAGCTGCTTTGTGGGAGTTGGGCGGAGGCAGCCTGTCACGATGCGTCCAGTCTCATTCAATGCTATATTTACTTGTTCAGCGTGGGTGGAATTTTGCCAAACGGGTGCCGAGTACTCCGCAGTGGAGAAACATAAAGCTAAAGCTGACGTGCGGAGAACTGTAGGTTGCGCTCCCCATCTGCTATTTGTTAGCTTGCGGATGATGTTGTTCCTGGCACTCACTTTCATCTTTGTGGCCAAACAGTGTTCCTTGTAGGTGAGAGTGATACAGCGGTATTCGGTAACATTCGTTTATTCGGCTAATTTAGAGTACTCGATGGGTGAAGAGCAATGTGGGCACGCCACCGCGTCCTGCCCCATGAGTTCAGCCGTATCAGCAAACTCGTGGTATGCCGACGCCGCTGCTGCCACCATCAAGGTCGCCCACCGATGGAAGTCGACCGCACTCTCCTGGTCGCCGCCCGCCAGGGCGTTGCAACTGCCCGCGATTCCGGTCACTGCTACAGTCCCTGGACCTCGCCGCCCTTCACCCCGTTTGGCCTGCTCTGTTCGACCATGGGACGAAGGTTGGTGTACGGGTCACGCATGGCCCTAGGGCAGCTGCTGCTCCCAGGACAGGACCAGGCTCGAGCCCGCACCCTCCTGGATGCTGTGCCGCAACTTACCGCTAGTGGTGCTAGCCGGATGGCAACACCTGCCACCGTCTCTGGCGCTGCTGCAGCGCTGCTGCACCTCCCGTAGCGTACGACTCGCCAGGATCCTGGTACGCCAGTTGGGAAGCGAACGTGGCTCGTAGACATGAGTGGTACCGAGTCCCTCCTTCAGGCAGACCATGTGTACTCCAAGTTCCAGGCTGCTGTGCCGTACCACCTCGCTGTTGTGTCCCCATGGTGGAATGAAGCCTGAACATGTGTAAGTAGGCTGTTTATGTTTTCTCTATGTAAGTAGGCTGTTTATGTTTTCTCTATGTAAGTAGGCTGTTTATGTTTTCTTATTGGCAACGTTACGTAGCGCTCAATATGAAAATCACTGGCTGTGCTGTGTGCAGTCTGTGGCTGCTTTGCATTGTTGTCTGCCATTGTAGTGTTAGGCAGCTGGCTGTGAACAGCGCGTAGCGTTGCGCAGTTGGAGGTGAGCCGCCAGCAGTGGTGGATGTGGGGAGAGAGATGGCGGAGATTTGTAATTTGGCATGAACTGCTATATTTATATATGATGATATCAAGGTAAATACATTGTTTGTTCTCTACTAATATCTTTCATTTGCTAACTATCCCTATCAGTAGTTAGTGCCTTCCATAGTTTGAATCTTTTATTTAGCTGGCAGTAGTGGCGCTCGCTGTATTGCAGTAGCTTGAGCAGCGAAGATTTTTGTGAGGTAAGTGATTTGTGAAAGGTATAGTTTAATGTTAGTCAGGGCCATTCTTTTGTAGGGAATTTTGAAAGTCAGATTGCGTTGCGCTAACAAAATATTGTGTGTCAGTTTAAGCACAGTCATATATAAATTGTTCAAAGGGGACGTTTCACATGTACATAGAAAACAGAATACAAGTTTATGCACAATACGTATAACATTGCTGTCATACAGGGCCCTATAAGAGAAGACCAGAACAGGTCCATCCCGATACTTGAATGACCTGGCAGACTCTGTCCCAAGCTAAAATTGCTAAAACTACTGGCCATTAAAACTGCCACACCAAGAACAAATGCAGATGATAAACGGGTATTCATTGCAAAACATGTTATACTAGAACAGACATGTGATTACATTTTCACGCACTTTGGTTGCATAGATCCTGAGAAATCATTACCCAGAACAACCACCTCTGGCCGTAATAACGGCTTTGATACGCCTGGGCATTGAGTCAAACAGAGCTTGGAATGCGTGTACCAGTACAGCTGCCTATGCAGCTTCAACAGCCAACAGACGTTTTCAGTTGGTCAGAGATATGGAGAATGTGCTGGTCAGGGCAGCAGTCGAACATTTTCCGCATCCAGGAAGGTCGGTACAGGACCTGCAGTATGCCATTCGTACACCCAGGTTCGTCGTTGAGTACACCATCGCAGGCGCTCCTGTCTGTGATGCAGCGTCGAGGGTAACCGCAGCCATGGTCTCCGAGCTGCTGCAAACGTCGTCGAACTGTTCGTGCAGATGGTTGTTGGCTTGCAAACGTCCCCATCTGTTTGAGTCAACCGACCGAGACGTGGGTGCACGATCTGTTACAGCCATGCGGAAAAGATGCCTGTCATCTCGACTGCTAGTGATACGAGGCCGTTCCGTACTATCCTCCTGAACCCACCGATTCCATATTCTGCTAACAGTCATTGGATCTCGACCAACGCGAGGAGCAATGTCGCGATACGATAAACCGCAATCGCGATAGGCTACAATCCGACCTTTATCAAAGTCGGAAACGTGATGGTACGCATTTCTCCTCCTTACAAGAGGCATCACAACGTTTCATCAGGCAACGCCGGTCAACTGCTGTTTGTGTATGAGAAATCGGTTGGAAACTTTCCTCATGTGAGCACGTTGTAGGTGTCAGCACCGGCGCCAACCTTGTGTGAATGCTCTGAAAAGCTAATCATTTGCATATCGCAGCATCTTCTTCCTGTCGGTTAAATTTCGCGTCTCTAGCACGTGACCTTCGTGGTGTAGCAATTTAATGGCCAGTAGTGTATTTATACTGATTTTTCCCTCGCTTCTGACGTAATCTCAGAGAGAGACAGAAACTATTGAAGGGATAAATTCCCACACGTCAGCCACTTATAAGTCGCCTCTTGGCTGTGGCCTAGTGCCCCACCTCATGGATCCCAATAACTTAAAGCAACGCTTCAGTTTCCCGCCTCGTTGTTGCTCCACTCAAAACAAATCGTGCATGCAATACCGCAGCTCCGCGCCCGTGAATGCCATGTTTACCTTGCCTGGCCTGCTGCTGTCGACTGTTACCACACTCTGCCAGCGGCCCCAGATTTCATTGCCCAACTGCGCCTTCATTGAATTTTGATAAAATTACTCTTTCCCTCGACTAGGATAGACCCCAGCGCAGCAACACTATCAAATGCCGTTTCTGTCCCAAGTGATATCGTTCGATACACCATTGCTGCCTAGCCTGTTTCTGTACATTCATCAGAGGTAGGTTGAGAAGTGGACGATGCGCACGTAACCTGTGCGTTAATAAACGGCGACAGACTGTCACCCCTACTAGTGTACGATGTGTTACACTGTTTCAATGTTGCTCCAGAGCCGAGGAGGACTCACATCTCTTCTGCATTGCCATTAAGATGAGGTGTCAGTCTTCTCGGGCTGTGGTCTGGATGCTGCGACCTCCTGTTCTATGGTTTCGGTGAACCATTATGCACTCATCCGTTGCACTGCCGAACACTTCGTTCCACTTGAACAGCAATTTCCCCGGATGGAAGCATCACAATCTTTCATGCCAATAACTCAATCGTATTTGACGGTACGTTTCGCGCGTACGTCTTTGAGGTATCCTGCACATCTGCTCCAGTCACACTGATCCATTACCTGCGAATTATAACGACAACGAGAACTGCGAGCACATTATACCGGTGGTTGTTGTTGCTCTGCCACATCAATCTTCACCTTGAATCCCCTGGCCTACACGGTTCAAACGCTAATTGTTCCTACAGAACATACTAATTTACATTTCCTTTGAATGTCAGTGCCCAATCTCTAGTCATTCAAGGTGTTCCGTTTTACTATTTTTTTTTAACATGAGTGTACTATGTTAATTGAATGAAAGTGTTTGGCTTCCAACTGTAACTTTTGCCAGAGATCCCGTTGCTCTGAACAGTTTGATGTTGCAATTCACAAATGGCGTGTAAGCAACGAAATGAATAAATCTTTCATTAATGGAGTAGCGTAGTGCTATGTAATTATTACCACTGCTGTTCTGCGTTCTTTTCTTCAAACCGAAAATCAAAGCTGACAGCGTTAAAGAGAACGAGTTATGATATTCTTAAATGTGACTAGCATGTTTAAACTGTAAATCCAAAATCTTTAGTTTCATTTCATAATAATTCTTCAGTTCCTAAAATTCATTCATTTTTGATGGCATAATTTCTGAACATACGTTTATGTGTTTTTCACTTATTAGGTGAACTTTTTGGGTAAAAGAACGTATTCTCACACTAGATTTCAAAACATGTTTGGCAAACTTGAACCTCGCCCCCCCCCCCCCCTCACCAACCTCCTCTGTAACATTCCTCCAACAGGATGGCTGTGGCAAACTACTTGCCGGCCGCTGTGACCGAGCGGCTGTAGCCGCTTCAGTCCGGAATCGCGCTGCTGCTACGGTCGCAGGTTCGAATCCTGCCTCACACATGGCTGTGTGTGATATTAGGTTAGTTAGATTTAAGTAGTTATAAGTCTACGGGAATGATGACCTGAGATGTTAAGCCCCATAGTGCTTAGGGCCATTTGAACCATTTTTGAGCAAACTACTTTCCATTCGCGCTTTAGACGGCTGCATTGGACTGGAGCGAGAGGCAAACAACGTTTAAAATCTGCCTATTTAGAATGTTACAGCTGTACACTATCATAATTATGCCCCAACCGTCCTGTGAGATCGATTACTACGGCTTATATTTCTCTAATGCGCATGTTTCTTCTTCAAATACGTCGAATTGGTGATATTCACTTTTGGTACATATTTTGGACATTACGAATGAAAAAGGTATTTCTTGAGTAGCGCAACAATTGATAATATTTGTCAAATTTTGTTGGGTTGTTGAATTAATTCGTAGTGTTTTTCCATAAATTGACTGAGGACAAGAGATACACATAACAGCGATTCTTGTCTTCAATAATATGTCTTCATTCGCTGTAGAAATCACGTGGTTTTTAGTCGAAGGACTCGTATAGCCTTACGCGGAGGGCATTTTCATCCGGAAAGGATCTTCCTTGGATGTTGTTCTATAGAGAGCGGGAGAAGTGAAAACCTCAGGGCGCAAGATTAGGTAAATAAGATGTGTGCGAAATGTCTTCCCCCAACTCCTGTACAGCGTTTTCTGTCAAGCTAGTAGAACGCAACCAGGCGTTATCCTGGAGTACAATCACATCACGCAGTCTTCCTGGTCGTTGTTCTCGATCTGCGTCAGCAAGACGTCTCAGTTGTTGCCAGTACATATCAGCAGTGATGCTTACACCTCAAGCAAGCAATCCGTAGGACATCATACCGTCGCTATTACATCAGATGCATAATAATATCTTTTGTGGACGCACGCAGACCTTTTATCGGAAATTGCTACTTTGTTTGGGCTCAACGATTCCTTTCTTTTCCTTACGTTAGTATTTCTCGTCTTCCCACTAACGATACAGTGTAGGAATGGTCGGCTCTGTTCCGATTCAGTTGATGACGAGCAAGCAGAGATGGATATGTGGCCACCCGCAAATTTTTGTGATTTTTGACTTACAGCATATGAAACGTCCCCTTTCAACAATGATACATGACTGTGCTTAAACTGACACACAATATTTTGTTAGCGCAACGCAATCTGACTTTCAAAATTCCCTACAAAAGAATGGCCCTGACTAACATTAAACTATACCTTTCACAAATCACTTACCTCACAAAAATCTTCGCTGCTCAAGCTACTGCAATACAGCGGCGCCACTACTGCCAGCTAAATAAAAGATTCAAACTATGGAAGGCACTAACTACTGATAGGGATAGTTAGCAAATGAAAGATATTAATAGAGAACGAACAATGTATTTACCTTGATATCATCGTATATAAATATAGCAGTTCATAACAAATTACAAACCTCCGCCATCTCTCTCCCCACATCCACCACTGCTGGCGGCTCACCTCCAACTGCGCAACGCTACGCGCTGTTCACAGCCAACTGCCTAACACTACAATGGCGAGTATTACAACAATGCAAAGCAGCCACAGACTGCACACAGCACAGCCAGTGATTTTTCATTTTCATACAGAGAGCGCTACGTGGCGGCGGCGTTACCAATATAAGAACCTAAACAGCCTACTTACATAAAGAAAACATAAACAGCCTACTTACATAAAGAAAACATACACAGCCTACTTACATAAAGAAAACATAAACAGCCTACTTACATAAAGAAAACATAAACAGCCTACTTACATAGCCCCCATGCTCCCCACAAAAAATTTTTACAAATGGTGTTGGGCACTGGCCAATACAGATTTGACAAAAATTTTTCACAATTACAGTAACAAAGATATAAAATGCACACACTTATTGATACAATGTTGGTCAAAAGCTAAAATTTTCTCACAGTCCATAAAGATAGTCCTGATCATTCATCATAATAGTAATTACAGTTTCTCATTAGTAAAAGAAATTGCACATAGAAGTAGTGGATTTCCATACAGTCTTGAAGAAGTAGTGTTGTCCTTCCAACGGAAAGACAGTGCTGACTCTTGACATGCTGACAGGTAATAGGCCACAACAGAGCAAACCCACAGCAGAGTCATTCGAACATGATGAATATAGGTAGGTAGGTCATCACAGAGCAGACCCACTGCAGTCCTGGTAGAGAGTATGGTATTGGTGGGCCACCAGAGGTGCAGACCCACTGTAGTCCTTGTAGAGATGGCCAGCAGCCATCTGTTGTGACTGTGCAGGTGCACAATCACCATCAAAGAGTCTTCTGGATAATAGAGCAAGTCCATAACCACCACTTGTGCACTCACAAAGTTTTTGGAATAGTCCTTAGAACCAGCAATGCCGTTATCCAGTCCCTTGCTGAATTGTCAACACATGTGCAAACACTAACAGTCCCTACTTCTCACATATTGTCCATATACTATGACCAACAGAAACGTGTGCAGTGAAATGTAACTCACAAGTTACTTAATTTGATTAACTGGTGTCAATTACAATTTTATAACATAAGAATACAATAAAGGTACAAGATACATCATTAAAAACATAACAATATAGATAACATTTGTAGTACAGGCTTTACAAAAGAATAGAAATAGACATATACGTCAGTGTTACAGGAATTATGACATGAGTACATACATAGAAGATCAGAATAACTTGCGAAACATCAACTTCACACATAAGCATTTAAACAGAATGAATAATGTCTAACATCTTTACAAAGTAAATAACATATTATTAATGCCAATTATATTTGAGGATAACAGTATTCCTCATCATAGTTCATGTAGCTGAGTATGAGAAAAATTCTACAACAAAAGTCTGATGAGGTAAACATATAAAGACAGGAAGAACATATATACACAAGGGTACCCAAACACATAGTGGGATAACACAAAAGGAAAGGACAGGGTTTGTTTCATTGCAGTATTTTGCAAACAAAACTTTCTTTGCTTCTTGGAGATCTCCCTTCATTCATCATTATTCCCAAAAGTCCTAGCAGGGTCGCCATATGAAACGTCCCCTTTCAACAATTATACATGACTGTGCTTAAACTGACACACAATATTTTGTTAGCGCAACGCAATCTGACTTTCAAAATTCCCTACAAAAGAATGGCCCTGACTAACATTAAACTATACCTTTCACAAATCACTTACCTCACAAAAATCTTCGCTGCTCAAGCTACTGCAATACAGCGAGCGCCACTACTGCCAGCTAAATAAAAGATTCAAACTATGGAAGGCACTAACTACTGATAGGGATAGTTAGCAAATGAAAGATATTAATAGAGAACGAACAATGTATTTACCTTGATATCATCGTATATAAATATAGCAGTTCATAACAAATTACAAACCTCCGCCATCTCTCTCCCCACATCCACCACTGCTGGCGGCTCACCTCCAACTGCGCAACGCTACGCGCTGTTCACAGCCAACTGCCTAACACTACAATGGCGAGTATTACAACAATGCAAAGCAGCCACAGACTGCACACAGCACAGCCAGTGATTTTTCATTTTCATACAGAGAGCGCTACGTGGCGGCGGCGTTACCAATATAAGAACCTAAACAGCCTACTTACATAAAGAAAACATAAACAGCCTACTTACATAAAAAAAACATAAACAGCCTACTTACATAAAGAAAACATAAACAGCCTACTTACATAAAGAAAACATAAACAGCCTACTTACACATGAGGTATCTATACACCTCATTTTTGAACCTTCCCTACAGCATGCAAATGCCATATGATGATAGAATAAATAAGGATCACTAAATTGGCCAATTCTCGACTACACTGAAGTGGATAATTGTGAATTAATGCGATTAAACGATCTTCAACTAACCCCCAAATGTTTTTTTTTTTTTTTATACGTGGAGAGTCAGTAGTATCAAAACGATCTTGCTTAAAACGAGAAAACCATTTTGTTGCCATGCTGCGTCCAATGTCGTTGTTCCCATATACGACACAAATGTTCTGGCTGTCTTTTCTGCTGTCGCCTCTCTACCGAATTCAAACAGAAAAATATGTCAGCAATGTTATGATTTCCCCGTTTCGCACTCCATTTTCTATCGTCCACAGCTCCACTCGTTATTTGCAAATCACAGAATGATAATATGTAAACTCAAATAGCAACAGTGAACTGCAAATAAAAAATGGTCATCGATAGATAAAAACATAATAACCGGAATGCCAATATGCAAAACAAAAACGCTACGAACTTATGCCGCAACTTAATAATTAATAAAAAGAATTTCAGTCAGCCTGCCGTGTCATTTGGCTCTTGTGAGTGAATCCCTCAAATTAACTAATAGGATTCAAAAGTAACTAATAGGATTCGCTGTAGTTGAAAATATTAACTGCACTGATCAGAAGGAGCAAGGAATAGAAAGATATAGTGGTAGGCAGAGTTGGGCGTTACTCGAAGAATTTTTATCTAGATAATTACTCGAAAGACTGGGATCATTCAAACGAATTTCCTCACTAATAAATTATTCGTTACTTAAATGTAGAACGACATAGAATGTCACCATATCTTCTTTCTTTACTTTTTGTGCAGAATTTTATAACTAATGTTCGTTTCCTATGCTCAGCGCAGTTTCCGTTTGATACATAACTTATTTGTTGTTTTCCCCAATCGGGTCTCAGTGGTACATTAGTTAAGTTCCAGATTACAAATTTTAAGGTCACTTATCACTACTATCTTGTTTAGCAATGACAGAAATCCCAAGTCTAGTTGCACCCTTTTTCGGAGTACATGTCGAACTGTAGGTCCTTCTCTAACCTTCGCCAAGTGGAGGGGCCAAGAGCAAAAATAATATCGTTAGACCAGAAAGGTAAAGATGCAATCGCCTAGATGAGCAGGTTACTTCACACCAGAGCAATGAAGTAGTTGTGGCCTATTTGACCAGATCCGACACAGTAGCAAAACAAGTAGGCACTGAGATGGTGTAAGTAACCTTCATTTTTAGTTAAAGGGATCACAGCCTGGTAGCCACCAACAAACAGCAGCCACCACAAGATGTGACCTCCACCTGCACCAACTCCATGGTGCACCAGTCTGGGCTCCACTGGCCATGCAGGCATCCTCCACTAGAAGGGCCGAGCTCTCCAACGGAAGTCTGTCTTCCTCTACAAGGACCCATGAAGTATTCATCGAGCATTACAGAACTTGCAGTTGGATTGTAGTCAGTGGAATAGAAAGGGTAATAAAGGAAGAATTAGTAGTGAAATTCCACGAATTGTTATTTCTTCATGGCCAGATACCCGTGACACTCTAATACAGCATAGAATTCCGACAGGAGATGAAGTATGTGAATACTGAAAAGTGTATTGCATACCATGTCATTTACAGCCAGTTACAGAGGACATCATTCACCAACAACCGAACAGTGGCAAAAAAGAGCACTGGCTCTTTGGGAGAAGTTGTCGTCGTCATACAAAAAAAAAACCAAAATCAGTGGATAGGACTAGAAATTATCGATTCTGTTCCGATATTCGATATTTAAATAGTAAAACAGCAACAGAGGTATAACTAAAACCCAACCGTACAGAAACACTTTATAGGTTAGGGTAAGACCAGTACTCACGTACCTTAAATATAGGGATTGGGTACCATCAGTTGAATGTGGTGCCTGATGACCAACCAAAGACTTTCTTTTTGGCCCATGGGGTCATTAACAGCTTTTTTGAAAATTTCACCAATATTGTTTCAGCAGTTGATGGATGTAGTATTAAGGGGTTTGAAGATGGAACATATACCACAGTTAATGCAAGTTTTGAAGAGGTTATGTTCCACAAATGAAATGTTATTTTGCCATGGAAGGAGTGAGTTGTTTAGGATACGTAATTCATCGAGTGGATGTATAGATGGACCCCAGACTGATACAGGCAGATTTTCCATTTCTTTAGATAAGGAAGGAGATACAGTCATTCTTAGGGATGGGCAATTACTATATGAAATTCGATAGGTTTTTGGATACTGCGTGGCATAATACACCTCTTCACTAAAAGAGGAGTAGGAGCATTACAGAACTTGTAGTTGGATTGTAGAGTGCTGTTCAACAGGCTAGAGAATGTTACTGTCTTTAATCATCAGTGAATGCTAGGGTTTACATACTCACAAAATACATATGTGGAAAATGACAACTGTGGTACAGAGGTGGGAAAATTATATCAAAAATACAGTGAGTGGTAGAGAGAAAAGGAGTGTTCTAAGAAATACGGTGGGAGCACCTTGGGTTGCGTATGTCCTATGAACGATTATGGAAACTATTGCAATAGGCAATGAATGTAGTAATCCGAAACTTGGAATGACGGGGACTGTTAGACGCTGGTGGGAACATACTGAATACGGTACTCTGGACAGCCAGAGTGACAAACGTATCTTAGAGCTAATTGGTACTGTGGGGAGAATAGGGGAAAATGCATATAATTACAAAGTAGCGATACAGTGGCATACTACGTAGGTGTCAAGTTCTGAGCAGGGTGCACTTCGTAAGACAGATACTTTTGAAACCTGACATCTTAGCTAACACTGTATGGAACAATGCTTTACACAATGAGCCAAGATCTGGACGTTATATAGGACTGTTTCGTTTCGTTGGCCATGAGGGCGACTGTCAAAAATCCTTTAAAGGCACTAGCCAACGACGTATGGGATGCCCTGGTAGACCTGATAGACTTACAAGAAGCCATACACCGTGTAGCGCAGGACAGCTACTCTCGCCAAAAAATACGTGACTGGCTGACAAAAATTTCAGAAGGAGCTGCAGCCAAATTTTGGATTCACCGCAATGCCAAATGAACAAAATATAGTTTTGTACTATGACGTAACGGCAGTGGACGTCAGGGTAGACAAAGCACCAAAATATCCGCTGGTTCATTTCGTGGTTGCAAATGACCACATATGGTATAATTATTTCATCATCCACCCCTACGCAGTAAATTAGAAAGTACATGTAGATAAGCACAAGGGAGTTAATGCTGATTTCTGAGGATGTGGAAAGACATGTCCCAGTGATATTCCAATCTATATGAATTCCTAACCGACCATACAGCTGAGGTCATCGGTCCCTAGACTTATACACTACTTACACTAGCTTATGCTAAGTACAACACACACACCCATGTCCAAGGGACGTCGCGAACCTCTGGCGGGAGTGTCCGAGCGATCCGTAGTGGCGTGGACACATGTGAGAATCAATTATTTTTAAGCGAACTAGGTGGGCAGAGACATCTATGGGACATTCTGGAGCAAAAATGCAACATGTGGGAATGTACTAGAAGCATTCTGTATACTATGTGATAGTAGTGGCAGCAAATTTCTATGACCAGGGAACAATTCGAAGTGCAGAGCTCCTGTAACTACGCCTCAGTGCATTACTAATCAACAAGACAACTTCCGACGTAATGGGACAGATCTTCTTCCTCCCCTTAACTGTTACTGTGATCACCAATATGAAAAAAGCTCAGTCATCGTTGCACTGGTCAAATAATGCTCCCAACATGGAACCTGGCCTATGCTTGGAATACCGTGAAACCTGACCTCATCAACTCTCTGAATCAGCGCACAGCAACCCAGGAGATAAGTGCAACACAAACTTTAGCATGTGCAGAAACACCGAGATAGCGTCATACAACCGTGCCCTAGAGGGCTTAGTATCTGATTTCACTGTGCAGATTTCGTCTACCTTAGGTAGAAAACTGTCCTCCTGTGTGACCCTTGAGCACACCAGCTATCACTAGATTGGGCTACCTGTCGAGCGGAAGATATAACTAAGTGGAATCATTTACTGTGAAATGATTTGTTGAAGGATTTTGTCTGAGAAGGACAAACTTTTGTAATTTTATTTTACTAGTTCATTACGCGACGGGGAAAATGGATGACGCCTCTGTGTGGTAAAGAAGGAAGCTGAATAGGTATATTTCAGCAAGTAAATTGTCGTTAAGTAAGAAACTTTGTTTGTTATTAACTACAGCTATGTAAGAAACTATTCGGTAAACGAGGGGAACTGGAAATACAGAGAATTGAGCCAGATTGACTCCTGTGAAATTGTAATGGCAAAAAAAATGGTTCAAATGGCTCTGAGCACTATGGGACTCAACTGCTGAGGTCATTAGTCCCCTAGAACTTAGAACTAGTTAAACCTAACTAACCTAAAGACATCACAAACATCCACGCCCGAGGCAGGATTCGAACCTGCGACCATAGCGGTCTTGCGGTTACAGACTGCAGCGCCTTTAACTGCACGGCCACTTCGGCCGGCAGTAATGGCATATTGTACAAATCTCTTGGCAACGATTGAGTGGACTAAACCTACAACGTTATGTGTAGAATTAAGAGTACAATCAACGGACTTTGTGGTCCAAGCGCAGGGTTAGTGTAAATGTATACAATTGCCAAATTGAATGTGAATGTCAAGTTTCTCTAGATGGACGACAATTTTAAGCCCAAAAGCTGGTTTCCTGAAGGGCGACGTGTGTTTCATTGGAAATAAATTACTTGGTGCAGCTGGGTGAAATTATTACACCGTCCCAGGCAGACACTAGAAGCCAGAAAAGCGGATTAAGATCGGTGGCTTGGCAAAATATTATGCCAGGGCTACCTGCTAATGTATCAAACTCAGCTATCAAAGCATAACGATGTTTATCTAATATTGTCGTCAAGCGGATGGGTCACGAAGGTATATAATACTGTGGCAGCAGAAACGAGAAGACAGTGGTCCAGCTGGCCCAGATACTTAACACCAAAGCCGGAGCATTGTTGTGGGCCATGTTACCAGAGTCAATACCATACCAAAACAAACACGCACTGAGTCAGTTTGAGCAATCCTAACTTTTAGTCAAAGGTGATGCAGTTTGGCAGCCTCTGTCTACCAGGAGAGATCCATGCTGGTCTATGATGAGACATGTCTCTCCAAGCAGTCACCAGAAGACATGGTCTCCATTTACTGTGGATCTGGTGCTGGCTCCAAACCTGATACTGGTGGACATACTGCGTTCCAGGCTATAAGCCACCTACAGCGTACTATCGATCACTGATAGCCTTCTGCTCTCAAGAGTAGTTGTTCGAGACTAAGACAGTGCAGCCACCCAACCTTTTGCACGTGTGTTGGCATACTGCTGCTGTACGCATGTGCTGGCAAGTCTGTGGACTCCTGCAGAAGGCTGTCATTCTCAGCAAGGACCACAACACTATTCCACAGCTGCTGTTGCATGCTGCCCAGAGCGTCTAGACAGCACACATGCTGCCACACATGATGTACAGCAGTATTTCTGTGGAGCCGCTGGCTTCATGGCAGGCTACAATCTGTTTGCTTCTTTAGAGCCTTCCCACTCTCTCTCTTCAGCACATGTCCCAGATGGTGTAGCCACCACAGAGTGTCGCTATGATTGATGCAGTTAGTTCTTTAACAAAATATGTGACTACTAGTGGTATATCTCTGAGCAACCATTGGTCATCATCACATCCCACATGGATCCTACCAGTATTGATGCCATCCACCCTGCGCCTCTACACATTGCTGTCTGATGCCACAGTCTCCACTGTTAGCGATGCATTCAGTGCAATGAAGCAAATATGCAAATAGTACTAGTGTTACATGGAATGCATGTCACAGTATACAAACTGAATAACGTTACTGATCGACAATTATTTTAGCAATGCATCTGTATGATCGATTTTGACAGATATAGAACTCTGTACGATTTTTGATGTTGGGCCTCGATGCCTATCAACTACCAGGGTTACTTGGAATGTTAGTATATGTTGATGATGCTGTAGGGAGGCAGCCTACTCACGCCATATATAATTCATATGCTTTCCATTGTGTTCCAGCATAGTCCGTTGGAACTAGCTGTAACGTCACGAACGTTGCACAATACCTTAAAAGTAAAGTAAATAATCCGAAAAGTTAATAGCATGTCAGGAGTAATGCTAAAATAATAATGTGTTAAGTTTCAGTTTAGTAACTTCAACAATTTTCGAAATTTGGACGTTTTTAGTAAAAATCATCGGCGCAACAGGAAGGAGAGAGAAACTTCAAATTTTATATTCGGATTCCTTTTTCATTGTAATTTCATGGAAACAGCATGCTGGATCTCACAAAGTAATATTTTAGTTGAAACTCACGATTTTCGGTTTTTGTGTCCTAAAAGATCGGAAGCGAGATAGATTAAGTAAGTGACTATATAAAGCTAGGATGTTTATATTTAAGTAGAATTGAGATACGCTAAAATAACATAGACGTGAGAAGTTTCAAAAAGGTATCTTTAATACTATAGCTGTAGCGTCTCTCTAAAGGGCAAGTTCAGAGCTCATCTATTGCGTGCAGTACAACTAAAATAATTCTCTCGCCAATAGTATTTAATCTAGCTACATTAGAATTTTATTATAGATACTTATCAGTGTGCTGATAGCGCAATTATCTTCATTGGCCTTCAGCGAATGAAGCAATTAATTATTTAGTAACTTGAAGTGGTGTTCTGCTAGCACCAGCAGCTAGTCAGTGAGACAAATGTTGTCGGCTGCTCCTTAGGGCTTAGGCGGTCCGCACCGCGGCTATATAAATAAGAGTGTGCGAACTAGAGCAAGGCCCCAGTTCTCTTCTAGATTTTGTATCAGTGCGCACTCCTTGCCGGAAACTGCGTCGTGTTTGGACAGTTGCTAGGAACAACCCTGGATGCCGTATTATGTAACTTTGTATGCACGTAACAATGAGTTCGCATTGGGGTAAAGTGTTAATAACAGAACGACTCCAGTGATTTATTCTCAGTTTGCGTATGTCGTGTTTTCTCGTGTCGCTGCAGGACAGACTTACTACCAATACTAGCGTGGTGTCTGATGAGTATTAACATCAAATTTTGGCGAGGATTCACTTTCAACATTTACATCGATAACAGTTATTGAACAGGTCATTATCTAGGGATAAGAGGATCCGTGCAATAGACTCTGAACAGCTCTGATAGTACAATAGCTGATGTAAGTAATCATTTGTCTGGAATTTTACGCTTTATCGTTTTCAAAATGTAGTGAAAATTGTTATAGTAAACTGCATTTTCTACGAATCCCTGACATCATCCTAAATCCTCAGAGCAAGAAACTTCAATAATTAATAGTTTTAATTCTCCATCAGAGCGGGCACAGTGAGCTCTAATTACAGACATAAGTTTTTGCTAATCACTTTCTGGTTGCCAACATTGTAGATAGACAGCCTGTGTTGAGAACAGCATACAGTATATATAATAATTTAGTTTTCCACCTGTCACCCAACAACGCCAGAGGTACGCTAAAGGTACTAGGAACAGTTCTCAAAGTAAGGCCTAGTTTAGTATCAAGAACAACTTCAGTGCATGTGCAGATCCATGGATAGACGTTTTGTGGTAGTCACTGGACCGTTAGCATCCAGGGTGCTTTCAGAGCAGAAACAATGGCTTAAAATTTTCTGGTAGAGTAATTTTGGTGTTTTATTTTGCACATTTGTCAATGCATCTCTCTTTCGATTAATTATTGATTTTGGAAATGTTGTGGTATTACTCTAAAATTCTTCATTCAAACATATTTCAAAGAGGTCTTCATTCAAGCTGGTTACTTCAAGTAACCACTAATGAGAACGTTACTATAGGGAAACAAGTGGAGCCAGCCTAGTCCCGTAGCAAAATACAGGGAACCTCTCGAGCTTGTGCGTATCTATGGATGACACTATAGCCAATTCCTCAGTTAAATCATGAGTTGTAGACACTTCAGTATCACATTCCCCAACTCAGATCCAAATGGCCCAGGATGCGCCCAGTCGAAAAGCATTTCCCGAGAAAATCATAAACTGAAGCATCAAACTTTATGAATGGCACTGCTACAGGCGCTTAAATCTCAGTTTATTCGTTCAACATTGTAGTATAATCTCAGAACGAAAAACGAACTCTGGAAGATGAGCAAATCCATTTTATGGCAAAATATTACAATTTGTTAAGTAAAGAATGGTAACCGTTTTCTCCTTCGTAATGGATGCATGAAAAACGTAATTAGTTATTACAAGGAAGGATGGTAGGTTCACTACCAGAGTTGTCTTAAAATGATATTCCAAGATGAAACCTTTGACCTTGTCAACCAAAACAACAATGCATCATCAAGCATGGTAGCTGCATCCAGAGCTATGAAGGACTTGACACATCCACAGCGTTTTTGCTGTGGCGTTAAACAAAAACATGATTAGGCTGACACACAGATGAAAATGATATCGACAAAATACTTTGTTATGCTGTTACTTGTGCCTCTATAATGTAAGCCAAGCATCAAAATGATAGTCTGATTACTTTTTTTCTGTAAGTTTCAGAAGCAGTCAGTTTGTATGCGTTCAGTGTAACTAAATGAATTTGATTACTGTGGTCTCATCAAACTGTTGATTGTTGATTACTGTTTATCATCAATGGACATTCATCCAACATCGGGAAAGCTTTATAGACAATGTACTCCTTCGTTTATAACTATATAGAAACTGGTGACTGATTCAAATGTGGCTGAAAATAGTATTAGACTGTATACAAATTTTATTCTGTAGTGATGCTTTAAGATGTGGTGCATATCTTTAATCTCTTTGAAGGCAGAGAGTGGATTTTCTCAGTTATATTAGAAGAAAATAAAAAAAATTTTGTTAAAAATACAAACATTTGGAACAGTGAACCTTACTAAATGTTTGGAAAAGTGATAGTTTGTCAACTTAAAATGATCAATCTGTTGTAGTGTTTATTCCACTGTAAATATGATTACAAGAACTTCCTACAGAGTAGAGAGTCGCAGTAGCATAGTGGTTATCTTCTGCAGTTAAAACTTTAAACAAAATCGTTTCATAATCCTCAAATACACGACGCATCTAGCGTATCTGCTCTGATTTTACGTGTTGTAAATTACTCTGTTCGAGTCACCATTAGCCTCTGTAGAAGGGATGAACCAAACCATTAATTTACATTATGAATAAACTCCCATTCCTCTGCCTGTAAATCCCACATTTGACCATGAATGAGTGTAGGGGAACTCGGGGCGGAACGGGATACTAAATGTTTAATAACTTGTATAAAATAATGGAACAGAAGGAAACACTTCTTAAAGTTATAAAAAAAACCTTGTAGTGTAACCTTATGTACCTTATTTTAAAATCACTGAAAACAATACATTTGCATGTTTTACAATTTTTCAAAAAAGTCTTGCATATTTCCAGTTCCGCCCCACTCACGGGGCAGAATGTGATAAGGCTATTTTTTGTTAAATTATTGCATAAACGTTGAATTTGAAACTATGACAAAATGTTGTACAAAAGGCAATTCAGACTAAGGAATGTGTAATTTAAACAATTAAAAAGTCATTCTTCAAAATAAGAAAATATTTTAATGTCATTCTGAAAAATTTACAATGCTCAGTAACCACCAAACCACTAACTACTAGTCCTTTCGACGACAGTCACAAATCAGCATTTCCTCTTCATCTTCGCTGTCTATGCCAGCACATGAATTGTGTGCCCGCCTGAAACACCTATGGCATGCGACCCAGTCTTCATTAGAAACGGAGTAGAAGTCCCCGCAGTAGAGACACTCAGCACCCTCTATCTCTCTCATTCTCTCTTCTCCATCATCTTCTTCCTTTTATTTTCCTTAAGGTCTTTGATGTCCTCTGTTTTTTTTTGTGTACAGTTTGATGTCTTTGTCTGAAGCTGCATTGCACCTGACGTCTCTGTTCTGACATTGTTCACATTTGTGCCCCCTCCTCCTTTCTGTAGGCCTACTTTACGTGCGACAGCACTCTGCAGTTCCTTCTTATAAAGAGAATCTGTTAATACGACGGTTTTTCCTTTTCGTCTTGTAGTCCGCCAAGTATTTTGACAGATTACTGGGATTGTAATGACAGCCTCGAGCGATATCTGGAAAGCTGAGTTGTTCGGCGAACATAGCTCGTTGGGAGAGTTAAACTGTGAAACTGCTACTTTGTTGAATCCCATTGCTCGAACACCACAAGTATTTTCTGGCTTGCTAATAGACAGTGTAGGATGCCTCGTAATAAATCCTTTAACACAGTCTTATCCAGCTAGACAAGTTTGTTTGTCAAATCTGTGTGACAAGCCATTTCTTTTGGCTAGTTGATAGGCTAGTGATCTGAGATCTTTCATTGTTAGACCAAAAAGTCTGCTTTCCATTGACTTGAGATATGTTACCAGCTCATGTTCTTGTTTTGCAGTGAACACCTTTTTAAATTTACCATCTGATTTGTCAATTATGTAGTCAGGATTTAGGCACATATCTTTCCAATGTTGATTTCGGTGTGTTGAACTGCTTAGATGCTTTTAAAAATCCCATTTGGGAAGATCAAACTGCTGAAACTGCCATTTCCATCGCTTTTACGTCCCATTGCTGTTCATCAGTGTTTTTCATGTACGTTAGCACCATCTGGAACAGCCAGAGGGAAAGAAAAAAGAATACAGTTTGCTTTCTACTTGCATCAAAATATGACCGGGCAGAACGGGACACTATCCCACTCTGCCCCGTCCCGTTCCGCCCCAAGAGCACTTTTGAGGTTAACAACTTTTATGGAGTGTAATAACTGACGTATTTAAACGCATTAAATAACTAAAGTATAACAAATACCACGCACTTTAAGGGAATGTGTCATTTTAGGGTATACAATTAACAGTTAACAACTTACCTGGCGTTGAAATTCACGAAACATTAGAACAATGGAAGCGGTAACGTGACGGACAACAATTCACTTAGATCTCGCACTTCAAACCAAATAAAAATGGCTGCCATAACTTCCTTTCCATTCGGAGAAATAGTTACATGCCCATACAACAGGTTGTAGCACTGTGTAGTCTAGAAAAGAACAATTTCCCATAGTGCCTCGCTATCCCGTTCTGCCCCGAGTTTCGTTGGAGCGTCTTGAGATCAGAGCTAAATATAAACGTTACGTTCAGGACTTTTTTGTGTTTTAGCTGGTCAGAACACATCTTTCCCCTCACTTCCACAGTTGGAGAGTGAAAAAGTTTCAGGAAGTTGCCATGCTAGACACTGTTTTGCTGAATAGGTTTTGGAAGTAATCATGTCCTTGAGAGATGGCTTGTTCCGAAGTGGATAAAGGTATTTGAATATGTTGACTTTATTTCTGGAGGTGTATTATTTTCTCTGTTTTAATGCTAGTTATGTTAGTGATACTTTTGAAATTGTGTTTTATGGGGCTTATTAATAAAAGATTTGATGAACAGAACAAGCCGCTAGACAATCAGATCGAAAGGTTCGATAAGGTAGGGAATAGACGCAGTAATTGCAGGAAACCAGGTGACTACTGGATTGATTTAACAGGAAATGATCCATATATGGATGAGGTGAATGAATTTCGTCAGGAAAGATGAACATGCAGAAAATATTAGTTAACTGCAGTAATGTTCAGTGGGCTTAAACGAGCAATTCAAGAGCTTTACGGAGGTAACTGGACACGATTTAATCGCAGGTGCCGATGGGACGTCGCGTACAGTGGGAAAATTAATGAAATAGTAGTTGAGACTTGCTCTAAGCACCGAAGGGTTCTTTATCGCATATGTCAGCATGTAACACAACAGGAAGTCGCGTTGCAAGAACACGAAGAGGAGGCCGGCAAGATGACGGTAAAACTTGACTCGCTGGCTCTCACGTTTGAGCAGATCTCATTCAGAAACAAAGACAGATCCAACGCAACCTGTAGCTGTTAGAGACAGTGCAGAAGTGTGCTTGTTGATGCATTTCAGAGAAGAACAACTGGAAATTAACAGAGGAATTGGGAAGTATTACCAACACACACAAACACTCTCATGTTGAGAAGTCCTGGAGGCGCTAACCGAAGTAATAAAAGGAAACGGTCAGATTACAAGGAGCTACGAGAACTGAACTGTATACTCTGTAACATTCACCGTTCTCCGGAACTCAAAGTACCATCCACATGGATTGAAAATGTAGACATTGACGATGACGAGTGCTGTCCACATCTTCTACATCTACATCTACGTTTATACTCCGCAAGCCACCCAACTGTGTGTGGCGGAGGGCACTTTACGTGCCACTGTCACTACCTCCCTTTCCTGTTCCATTCGCGTATGGTTCGCGGGAAGAACGACTGTCTGAAAGCCTCCGTGCGCGCTCGAATCTCTCTAATTTTACATTCGTGATCTCCTCGGGAGGTATAAGTAGGGGGAAGCAATATATTCGATACCTCATCCAGAAACGCACCCTCTCGAAACCTGGCGAGCAAGCTACACCGCGATGCAGAGCGCCTCTCTTGCAGAGTCTGCCATTGGAGTTCGTTAAACATCTCCGTAACGCTATCACGGTTACCAAATAACCCTGTGACGAAACGCGCCGCTCTTCTTTGGATCTTCTCTATCTCCTCCGTCAACCCGATCTGCTACGGATCCCACACTGATGAGCAATACTCAAGTATAGGTCGAACGAGTGTTTTGTAAGCCACCTCCTTTGTTGATGGACTACATTTTCTAAGGACGCTCCCAGTGAATCTCAACCTGGTACCCGCCTTACCAACAATTAATTTTATATGATCATTCCACTTCAAATCGTTCCGCACGCATACTCCCAGATATTTTACGGAAGTAACTGCTACCAATGTTTGTTCCGCTATCATATAATCATACAATAAAGGATCCTTCTTTCTATGTATTCGCAATACATTACATTTGTCTATGTTAAGGGTCAGTTGCCACTCCCTGCACCAAGTGCCTATCCGCTGCAGATCTTCCTGCATTTCGCTACAATTTTCTAATGCTGCAACTTCTCTGTATACTACAGCATCATCCGTGAAAAGCCGCATGGGACTTCCGACACTATCTACTTGGTCATTTATATATATTGTGAAAAGCAATGGTCCCATAACACTCCCCTGTGGCACGCCAGAGGTTACTTTAACGTCTGTAGACGTCTCTCCATTGATAACAACATGCTGTGTTCTGTTTGCTAAAAACTCTTCAATCCAGCCACACAGCTGGTCTGATATTCCGTAGGCTCATACTTTGTTTATCAGGCGACAGTGCGGAACTGCATCGAACGCATCTTGCATCCGTACAGAATTAAAAATGAAATTTGTCTGCATCCTATAAGAGAAATGGAGGGCTGCTGGATTCCAGATTTTGGTGCATGAATGTAAGACGTGTGATGACTTTTGCCTAGCTTTCCTTAATGAGTTTTGGTCTAAAACTATAAAAGATAGGAGAAACATTAAGTGTCGTCAGGCTAGGAAACTACAGTGATATGGATCACCACAACTACACTGCATTTTTCAAAGAGATTATGAAACGGCATTAATTTCTTGATACTTCCAATGATCCGCCAGAAATACTTCACCATCTGTCTGATAAAGTTGTCGCACAACTTAACACGGGATATCTAACAGCTATGAGACCTGTGCAGAACATAAACTCATTCCAAAACTTATTACACGTACTCAACTACAATAGAAAGCCAACTAGTGTGATTTTTAAAGATAATCAGAGGGAATCAAAACGACGAGAGCAGTCAACGGAAGGATTGGTGGCTCAACCAGAATCATAGGGTCCCCACCCATACAGTGAGGACAGGCGTCATTTTAATCAACAGGAACCACACATGAATAACGGGCCTCCTCAATGTGATGCAGAAATCCGGTCAGCTGATTCTCATAACAACGCCATGAGAGAGAAATCGAGACCCGGAAGGATTGACAACTGGAGGCTATGATGATGCGAACAGAGAACAGAGAAGAGACAGACGTGCTGTAGATAAACTGTGATGGCATTTGGGTGTCTTTGTTGTTGAGGTAATTGTGAAGAAGCAATAACCATCAAATGTCCCATGATTCATTTGAATACAACGAAAATTCTTGTGAGTTGCGTTGTCGAATTTCGTAGTCAAGATTGTACTGCGTATAGGGCATGGATAAGTTTATTACTGCAGAAATCCTTAATTAGGGGTGGCGAATGCGTGGCAGTAAAGCAACAGAAGCATTCAGAGTTTACAGTATACGTTGCACCTTAGCGCTTAAGTAATCGAACATGTCATGAACATCGCCTCGAGCTGTTGAAGGAATTCTTTATTCAATAACTAGTCTCTGTCTAAAGATGACAATTAGGACCTAGGAGCATTAACGGTATAATATTAGCCGAATATAACATCATTGACGTCAGATAATAAAGCCAATAATTGGTCACTGTCTTCCCATTGTAATATAAATTACGTCATTAATATACGGCGGGGTCCATTGGTCATGACCGGGCCCAATATCTCACGAAATAAGCGTCAAACGAAAAAACTACAAAGAACGAAACTTGTCTAGATTGAAGGGTGAAACCAGATGGCGCTATGGTTGGCCCGCTAGATGGCGCTGCCATAGGTCAAACGGATATCAAGTGCATTTTTTTAAAAATAGGAACCCATATTTTTTATTATATATTCGTGTAGTACGTAAAGAAATATGAATGTTTCAGTTGACCCACTTTTTTCACTTTGAAATAGATGGCACTGTAATAGTCACAGACATATGGCTCACAATTTTAGACTAACTGTTGGTAACAGGTAGGTTTTTTAAATTAAAATACAGAACGTAGGTACGTTTGAACATTTATTTCGGTTGTTCCAATGTGATCATATACCTTTGTGAACTTATCATTTCTGAGAACGCATGCTGTTACAGCGTGATTACCTGTAAATACCACATTAATGCAATAAATGCTCAAAATGATATCCGTGAACCTTAATGTATTTGGCAATATGTGTAACGACATTCCTCTCAACAGCGACTAGTTCGCCTTCCGTAAAGTTCACACATGCATTGACAATGCGTTGACGCATGTTGTCAGGCGTTGTCGGTGGTTCACGATAGCAAATATCCTTCAAATTTCCCCACAGAAAGAAATCCGGAGACGTCAGATCCGTTGAACGTGCAGGCCATGGTATGGCATGGTATGTCGTGAAATATGCTATTCAATACCGCTTCAAAAGCACGCGAGCCATTTGCCGGACATCCAACATGTTGGAAGTACATCGCCATTCTGTCATGCAGTGAAACATCTTATGGCAACATCGATAGAACATTATGTGGGAAATCAGCATACATTGCACCATTTAGATTGCCATCGATAAAATGGGGACCAATTATCCCTCCTCCCATAATGGCGCACCGTACGTTAACCCGCCAAGGTCGCTGATGTTCCACTTGTCGCAGCCAACGTGGATTTTCCGTTGCCCAATAGTGTATATTATGCCGGTTTACGTTACCGCTGTTGGTGAATGACGCTTCGTCGCTAAATTGAACGCGTGCAAAAAATCTGTCATCGTCCCATACTTTCTCTTGTGCCCACGGGCAGAATTGTACACAACGTTCAAAATCGTCGCCATGCAATTCCTGGTGCATAGAAATATAGTACAGGTGCAATCGATGTTGATATAGCATTCTCAGCACCGACGATTTTGAGATTCCCGATTCTCGCGCAGTTTGTCTGCTACTGATGTGCGGATTAACCGCGACAGCAGCCAAAACAGCTACTTGTGCATCGTCATTTGTTGCAGGTCGTGTTTGGCGTTTCACATGAGGCTGAACGCTTCCTGTTTCTTTAAATAACGTAACTATCCAGTGAACGGTCCGGATACTTGGATGATGTCGTCCGGATACCGAGCAGCATACATAGCACACACCCGTTGGGCATTTTGATCGCAATAGCCATACATCAACACGATATCGACTTTTTCCGCAATCGGTAAACGGTCCATTTTAACACGGTAAGCAAATACCGTCCGCACTGGCGGAATGTTAGATAATACCACGTACCTATACGTTTGTGACTATTACAGCGCCATCTATCACAAAGCGAAAAAAGTGGTCCACCTAAAATATTCATATTTCTTTACGTACTACACGAATATGTAAAAAAAATGGGGGTTCCTATAAAAAAAAAAAAACCAGTTGATAACCGTTTGACCTATGACAGCACCATCTAGCGGGCCATAGCGCCATCTGGTTTCCCCCTTCAAGCTAGACGAGTTTTGTTCTTTGTAGTTTTTTCGTTTGAGGCTTATTTTGTGAGATATTTGGCCCGGTCCCTATCAATGGACCACCCTGTATAAACTGTGGTAGGCAGGCACTCTTCAGCAATGTGGGTGGACGGGTACAAGAAGTGAAGGCGCGTTCTAAAGTTACTGACAAAATTTGTAGTAGCACTACTGGCGCCTGTGATGATTTTACTCCGTTATAAAGCGGCAGCAGTGGCTTCCTTGAGGGATAAGTGTTGTAAGAGATCGTAACAACATGTATAAGTGCAAGAACTCACTCCTGGTTGAATGCTATAGAAGATGATAAGTTGTTGAACAAATACAAGGTAACATATTCATAGAAAGA
This sequence comes from Schistocerca americana, assembly GCF_021461395.2. Taxonomy (NCBI): domain Eukaryota; kingdom Metazoa; phylum Arthropoda; class Insecta; order Orthoptera; family Acrididae; genus Schistocerca; species Schistocerca americana. Next base: position 337,888,891 of record NC_060124.1, read on the forward strand.
AGGGAGACGAAATCCACGTAAGAGCGACCGCGGTCATTGTAGATAGTCAGGTCGTTTTCATCAAATTAGAAAGGGATCAGATAGCAGGAAACGCAGGCAGAAACTACATGCAGGGGATGAAGCCTTATTCAATGTCAAAGAAGCACGGGTTCCTGTGCAGTAGATTTTTCGACATCAACGCTGGTCCTTTCCGTGTCTGGAGAATTGAACATCATAATAATGGTGAGACTGAAATTTTAAGAGCAAGGAATTCAGATTAAAAATTTTATTAGTAAATAGTTATATCTTATGACAGTGGTTTCAGATCATCGTATTTGTCCTTCAGGGTATTAACGAATGTATATTGTTTCCTGTTTATGTTTGTGTCCTGGTGGATGTGTAATTAAGATAATGTTTCCCGTATTTTAGAAGACTGCAGTTACGTGGCTAACCTAGAGAATAGTTTATGTTGTGAAACGGCCGCTCGGGAGTAGCAGAGGACCGTTCAGAGAGAATTTCTAGAGAGAGCTAGGAGTAATACTCATGATTACCATTTGTAGAATCGGATAATTCGTGTTTAGTTTATAGGGTTTATTTGAGACTTTGGCGTCGAGGAACCACTGAGTTTGACGGTAGCTAGAGGCACCGTTCAAGATGTATTTTCTTTTTTTCTTTTCTGTGTTGTTGTTGGAGGGATGACTTGTCGCGAGAGGGAAGCGCTGGAGAATTAGTACACTGCTGGTAAAAAAATTGCAACACCCTCAAGGACAAGATTATTTTATTGACAAACGAGATGACAGGTAGTTCATAATTGTAGGAGTGTATGATAACAAATTCAGACCAAATGAAACATGTACGTCACAGAAAAGGATTACTAAACAGTCTCCTCAATACACAGTGGATCCCAATCTTGTGGCAACACAGGCGTGTATTCTCGCATGCAAACGATCGTAAATGTGCCGAATGGCAGTCAGCGATAGGCTGTCAATCTTTAGCACCTTCTGTTACAATTCGGGAATGGTTGCTGCCGGCCCTGAGTAAGTTGGCACTTCATCATGACCAGTGCTTGTTCAGTTGGCAACAGATCTACTGATCTTGCTGGCCAGTACAGTTGTTGCACACCACGATGATCACGTGGCATCACAGCTGCCGTAGGTGAACGTGCATTGTCCTGCTGAAAGAGCACATCACTACATGTAGAAGAAACAGTAGTACCACGGCGATAACATGTGTGGAATGTAATTAACACTGGTTACTTTACCACGCAGAAACACCAAATGCAACCAAACGTCTCCCCACATCATAATGCCTATGTACCTGTTTGTCGTGGTCGAATGCACTGTGGAATAGGCAGCTGACCAACTCTCCTCCACCCACGTGTACGACCATCACTCTTATACAGACAATGGTAGTATCACGTCAAACAACAGAGCACCATTCAACTCTCTAGTGAAATCTCTCACTACAACAGAGCAGCCATGCATGGCCGTGTCTTGGAGTCAGTGGTAGTCTGGCCAGAGGCACAAGTGATCTTAATCCTTCACAAATAGACGATTCCCAATGGTTCCTGATGATATAACGGATGCAATATCCGCCCGAATTTCGTCCCTGGGTGATGTTCGGTCGGCCACGGATGTTCACACACTGCGTCGATCTTGACGTGCGTTTGTACTATATGGGCTTCAAGAATCTGGTCTACATGTCAGTACGTGTATTCAACTTCCCACTAGCCCACAATGCAACCCTATTTTAATGGCTCAAGCTGTTAGTAGTAATCTACGGGCGTGTTTGTATCCTAAAGTGAATGCCGCAAACACATTTCACATCTTATTTCAGAACAGTTACTGGCTGCAGAAGAAAAAAGAGGGTACACAAACAGGCATCCTGAGTGACACCGATCACCTATGACCATCGCAAATGGATCAGTGCAACCCCGTGATATGAACGTATTGTACTCTGGTGCCGCTGAACACCAGGTTTTCCTGAGGTGTTCCATCGTTTTTCTGGCAGCGAGAATGAGGAAATTGAACCCTGAAAGTATCTCTAAGGAACTGAACAGATAGCACCACTAATAGAACTGATTGTGAATTATGAGCCCACAGAAGAGGGAAAAAGTCAACGGTACGAAGGTGCTGGTCAAGGAATGGACGACAGGGAGTGTACTATTAGTGATTTATTACCTGTGTAGGGAATATCATCACTGAGGGTCTAATGAGTAATTTGGGACAGATATTATCGTTTGGTTTTGCTTGTTCTCGTCCACAGATGCCCAAGATTCCACCGAAATCTACGTGCAGGAGCAGAAGTGAAAATGACTGTGCCGGCGTCCAATTTTCTGAACAGAGCTCAGTTACCAAGTGAGAACACTATGGACGAGATAAGATGCCAAATTATCTGCCGATCTACGAGAAAACTACCGTTAAGAATAAGGAGAAGGATTCAGTGAGAACTTCCATGAGGTGGAAGTTCATTTCACACATATCAATATCCACACAGTTCTAGTAAGCGATTTCACCTTCCTCGTTGGTCCACATACATATTATGTCAATGAGCGGTACACAAAATAACAACATAAAACGAGATTCTTCATTACTACAATTCCTAATCGAATAACTTGTAGGTCCCTGGTCTCCTTTCAATAGATCTGTTTTGGTCCACCAACCAGAAATTCCAGCTTGAGGAGCTGTGGCCCATATTTCATTCCCTTTACGAGCAAAGAACAAATCACAGTCAAGAATTTGCTCTATTCTGTTGTTCTCCGTCTTCGAAAGGGATTCTTGGTTATCATCATCTCCCTGCAGTTCTGGATTTCCAGTGCTTATCAGTAGTGCAAGAGTCACGTTCACTGGATTTTCAGAATCAAAAGACTGCTCCAAAATCTCCCTGGTCTCCTCATCTGGTAATCCTCTTCTCCGTAACATTTTTCTGTTTTTCATATAACTGCAAAATAAACATGTGCTTATCACAAGGAGGACTGTTGAGTAATGAAAGAATAACAGCACCGGTCAGCAATGGAAAACGACGTAATAGACGCTGCGAAGACAGACGTCTGGTTGTTGAAAAATTTGCCTCTAACCGCACGGGCGTGAGAGGCTTATATGGTGAGGTCTAGGTGCACCAACATTTTAGCACAAAACCACTGGTAATTTTTTATAATTTTTTCCGAAATTATGGCTAAGTTAACAAATTAGGAAAAGTCATAAAATTTAATCAAACCAAAATGTATAGTGGCATGTAGGGAAGATGCTACATATATCGGACGGGTCTCTGAGAACCAATGGTCGGTAAAGAGGTAAATTCAGACTGAGTTACGTATACCCAGTGCAACCAACTGAAACTTCCACAAAATTACTACGGTGAGCAGAATATTCAGAAGCCCTTATCACATAGGAAACTCTACCCTAGCGTTCGCCTTACACTGGCGACCCTGGAAAACGTTGAACCAACTTCGTACAGGCAGAGGGGTACGGAACAACTTGTGAATAGGTGGTCCTACATAGATACTGACATGTGTGACTGTGGTGAATCATAAACAATGGAGCACCTTCTAAAATGCCCGCTAATGCATGCATCCAGTGAGTGTACTCAAGGGAACATCCTCAATTATAAAGAGACAGCTGCAGCTTACACCGAATTCTGGACGAGTTAAGTATGATATACCTTATATTTTGGATCACATACTTCTGTTTTTGACTACTATGTTTTTATATAAACTGCAGGGTAACAATTACTGAATGATATGAAACTAAATCGTCATAATTTCTGAACGGTTGGCGTTATAACGTTGAAACTCCACGTTTGGCCTAGGGGCATGACGGGAACTGGTATGCGCATGCACATGGTTTGGTTTAGCGACGAAACCGACTTTCATTTGGACGGGTTCGTCGAGAAGCAAAATTGGCGCAGTTAGGGGACAGAGAATTCGCATTTCGCCGTCGAGAAGTCTCTTCACCGTCAATGGCTGATTGTGTAGTGTGCAATGTCTAGTTACGGAATGATTGGTGCGATTTTCCTTGATTACACAGAGACTATCGAAAGATATTTAAAGGTTTTGGAAGATTATTTCATCTCCATTATCCAAAGTCACTCTGATTTCGACAATATGTGGTTAATGCGCGACGGAGCTCGACACCATCGATGTAGAAGAGTCTTTGATGTCCTGGAGGAGCGCTCTGGGGACCACATCCTGGCTCTGGGATACATAGACGCCACTGGCATGGGCCTAGATTGGCCGCTATATTCTCCGAATCTAGAATCTGAGCAAAGGATACTCCATTTTGTGGGGCTATATTAAAGACAAGGTGTACAGCAAGAACCCCAAAATCATTGCTGAGCTGAAAACAGCCATTCAGAAGGTTATCGACAGCATCGATGTTCCGACACTTCAGCGGGTCGTGCAGAATTTCGCTATTTCTCTGGGCTACATTGTAGCAGGTATATCGAACACCTCGTAATCTGGACCTGAATACCTGTACTGACGTTTACATGCTGAATAAAGTGTGTGCACGAAATAGTTTGTAACTAATTTACGTTTTTTTCACATAGTTCAATTATTCATACATTGTATTTTGTATTTTATATCATGTACTTGACTTCTTTCAGTTGCTATTTGTTTTATGATGTAGTTCGTAAGCGAATAAAGAAATAAATGATGGTATTATCAATTTTAAATTTTTTTATCGCTTATTATACGCGTCATGTCATAGAAGTGTAACCATGTGGTATCTGGTGTTGGTTTACGCAAATGAATCAACAACTTCTGAAGCAGGACCAGTCGTGTTGATTTTTGTTGGCCTTGTTATGTCAGTTGTTGACAGGACTGGGGACAACGGAGTCCTATGTCCAATGAGAAAGAAGTAGTACAAACTTAAATACGTAGATTTCTAATTAACCATGGTGTACTGGTGTAGAGATGATATTAGACGACTCTATCAATATAACACATGTGTATGTGTAGTCTAGTTCTACTTGAGACAAGCAAAAGATTGGTTTGGGTAAGATAGTGTGAAACACAGTATTGGAAGTGTAGTTAGTAGAGTGATCTTATACCTGTTGTGAGGGAATTTTTTGCAGGTCATCAGTTTTAGTCTTCTTTGATGCGACCCGCCAAGAGTTCCTCTCCTGCACTAACTTCTTCGTCTGAGAGTAGCTTACTATGTCCTGAATTATTTGTTACGTATTGAAATCTCTGTCTTCCCAGACAGTTTTTACTCTCTGCTCTTTCCTCTACTAACAGAGACGGCAGTCCTATCACCCAGTCCCGTCCTTCTTGGCGGTGATTTCCGTACTTCCTTTCTTCACCGACTCTGCAGAGAATTTCCTCATTCCTTATCCTATTACTCCACTTTACTTTCAACATTCTTCTGTCGCAACACATCTCAAAATCTTAGATTCTCTTCTGTTCCAGTTTCCCCCTCTCCATGGTTTACAATGCTGTGTTAAACAGGTACATTCTTAGAAATTTCTTCCTCACATTGAGGCCTATGTTTGATAACAGAAGTCTTCTCCATGAATGCCTTCTTTGCCTCTGCTAGTTTGCTTCTTATGTCGTCTTAATTCATCCGTCATAGGTTATTTTGCTTCCAAGATAGTACAATTCCTAAACTTCGTCTACATTGTGATCCTTTATTTTGATTTTAAGTTTCTTGCTACTCTCATTTCTGTTACGTATCATTACCTTTGTCTTCTTTCTGTTTAATTGCAGTCCATGTTCTGTTCTCATTAGACTGTGAATTTCCTCCAGAATGCCCTGTAATTCTTCTTTACATTCACTGAGGATGGCTACGTCGTCAGCTAATTTTATTACCACTTTTGAATGTTTCTGTTATTTCCGTTATTGCTTCTTCGATGTGTAGATTCAATAGTTGGGGCAAAAGACTGCATCGGTGTCTTACGCTCTTTTTAATTTGAGCACTGCGTTCGTTGTCTTCCAGTTATATTGTTTCCTCTTCATGCGGGAATGTAGGACGAATGTATACCTGACCCCGACTCCGACATCGTACCCTAATTCATTGCACCTCTGTATTCTTTTATAATAACACCATAAGCACATGTATATCTATTTCTTGTCTGTGTGCTACAACGAACTGCATTCCATTAGAAACGTGGAATGCACTCAACGACTGTGATATGGCTTTCAAAATGATTGCGAACAGAAATCAGTAATCGATTCTTTTCTAGATTTATTAAAGCAGATTCAGATTTCGCCTAGTAACTAGCCATTACTATACTATTATACTGTGCTCTGACAATGTACTCCTTGTATTTCTCGGCTAGTAACTAGCCCTTACCAGGGCTAAAAAATTCAAGTATACTATTTCCCGACTATGTACTTCTTGTGTTCTTATCGCCGGTAATGATTAGTTACTTGCCGAAACCTGAATCTGCTCTAATAAAGCTAGAGAGGAAAAGCCGACTGATTGCTTCTCTCTATAATTTTGAACGTTTTACCGTTTTCTTGTATAACTTACTACAAGAGATTGGTTTCCTGTAACTTAACAGTTCCTGTGGACGATCTTGTCATGAATGGATGGAGGTTACCAGGAGGTTACCAGGAATAGAAACGAGTAGAAGATATGTTTTGCTGGAAGCATCACCAAGAACGCGAAACTAAGAATGAAGGTGGATGACTTGACCACCCAAGAACATTGTCTAACCAGTGAAAACTACTAGTACAATTGTCCCTCTTGGTTGTCTCTCCAAGTGTCTTAAAGAGGAAATTCCTACACGTAACCCTAAAACATACACTGTGAGATCAGGGGATGTGTTCTGTAACCAAGGACATCTTATACAAAATTATGAGAGGTCAGTGCACAAAGTGATAGTGGTTTTCCAGCGATAACTCTTCTGTGTTGTGTCAGTGAGGCACAGGTCTACTCTAATTAGTAAGCACAAAAATCGATGATATGAACGGGAAATGTTTAGCTCTGTGAGTAGTGTTCGATTTTTTTGTTTGTTTAGATACACTGAAGAGCCAAAGAAACTCGTACACCGTCCTAGTATCGTGTAGGACCCTCGCGAGCACCCGAAAGTGGACACTACTAATGTATGGAGTAGCGGTGAAGGGAATTGACACCGTGAATCCTGGAAAGCTGTCCATAAATTCCTAAAAGTACGAGGGGAAGAGATCTCTTCTGAACAGCACGTTACAAGACATCGCAGATATGCTCAATAATGGTCATGTCTGGGGAGTTTGGTGGCAAGCGGAAGTGTTTAAAATCAGATGAGTGTACCTGGAACCACTAGCAATTCTGGGCGTGTCGTGTGCCGCTGGAATTGACCAAGTCCATCGGAATGCTCAATGGACATGAATGGATGCAAGTGATCTGTCAGAAAGCTTACTTACGCGTCACATGTCAGAGTCGTATCACTCCAACTGCACACCCCCCTCGCCATCACAGAGCCTCCACCAGCTTGAACAGTCCCCTGCTGACGTGTAGGGACCACAGATTCATGTGGTTGTCTCCAGTCATAAACAGTCCAGTACCGGTGTTGACGGCCATAGGCGAGGCGTAAAGCTTTATGTCGTGCAGACATGAAGGGTACACGAAATCGCTGCGGCCGAAAAAACATCCTGCGTGAACGACTGAAGGGAATCGTTCAGCGAGACAGGAGTGCAACCCTTCCGCAAACTGCTGCATATTTCAATGCTTGGCCATCAGAAAGTGTCAGCGTGCGAACCATTCATCGATATGGGCTTTGACGTTTTACCGGATTCTGATTATTCACGGTACACTCGTGAAACGGTTGTACGGGAAAATCCCTACTACATCGCTGTCTCGTGCGCCGACTATAAGCCAATGTTGAAACTCATTCAGATCTTCATAACCTGCCACTGTAGCTGCAGTAACTGATCTGACAACTGCGCCAGTCACTTGTGGTCTTATTTAGGCGTTGCCGACCGCAGCCCCGTATTCTGCTCAGTATTTAAATATACATGCCTAGAGTAGTTCATTTGGCGCTTCAGTGTATATGTTCCATTATTGTGACTATGTGTTTGTCTGTTAATTTAAGTGAATTTCTTACCTTTTGTGTCACACTGGACTATCAGGCACTTCATTAAAACTGCTCATTTTCTTGTCTGAATTAGTTAAGTATGGTGACAGCACAACTCATGCTTTCTGTTGGGTGCAGTATATTTGATACCACATTGCTCGCCATAATTTATGATGCAAATGAATATGTGTCCACGTTTTCTCCACAATATTCGTTGCATCATAATGTTACTTGACTCCCATTTCAGATCCTTTTTAGTCTTTCTTTGCCTACTTAACATTTTTGTCATAAAGTAATCAGTATATTATTTGTTTCAGTATTTTTGCTTCATTTTATCATGTTACAATCAAAAGAAACATTTTCAAGGTGTAGAATGTAGAACAGTTGAAATATATTTGAAGTGTAAGACAGAGTTTTCTCAAGAGAAGAATGATGTTAAAATTTGTTTTATGTTTATTTTTCTTGCAAAAAATCTGTGAGTACATTTTTATCTGGAATGGTATTTCCATTTACTTCATAATATTTTATGTCATTCGCTAAGTGACGTTTTCTTATGTCCTTGCTTACGTAAGTGAAAACTCTAGGTACTACTTTGACAGACGATTGCTTACAATGAATATTTTTTGAATGTCTTACGATTATGAATATTGTGTAAGCCGCGCGGGGTGACCGTGCGGTCTAGGGCGCATTGCCACGGTTCACGCGGCTCCCCTCGTCGGAGGTTCAAGTCCTTCATTGGGCGTGGATGCATCTGTTGTCTTTAGCGTAAGATAGTTTAAGTTATATTAAGTAGTGTGTAAGCCTAGGGACTGATGACCTCAGCAGTTTGGTCCCACAGAACTTACCACGATTTTCCAAATATTATGTAAAATACTCAAAGCTTTCAGTTTCCATGACGATCTACGTATCATCCTTATAATGATATTCATTAATGACATGGAAATGGGTAGGTTGTGGTCATATACTTACCAGATATTTAAGAAAGATATGGAGACTGTACTGCCATTGAGAGGGGACCCTCGGTAAATTTTTTCCTGAGGAACCTGGTGATAAAACATTTCCATCAGAATTATTTCATTACCCTTACATTTATGATGCGTCAAGCCCACTCGTCGTTCCGTTTACGTTATGCATTTTATTCTATTCGAGATACCAGTAACCTCTGGGCAGAAGATACACTAATCCATTCACATGTTTTGTCAATACACATCATTTCCTGTGCCTATCCATCCTACATTTGACCATGAGCGGGTGTATTTGTCTGTGTCTGGAATGTTCAGATCTTTCTACAGGCAGTCACAGTAAGCATGGAGATAGTGTGGAGTCACATCCAACTTAACCTGGTGGTGTAGGTTAGCAAAGAACGAATCTTGAAACCCTTAGGATTGACAGTCTGTCACGCTGACCACTCAGCTACCAGGGCGGACGAAAATAGCAGAAAAGATAATTTTGTTGTGCTGTAGATGGTCAGACGCAACAGGTCTCTCTCTACTGCGACTGTTTCAGTTACGTATTATGATAGGCACTCTTGTCGTTGAATAGGTAAGAGAGTAGTCAGGGCCATGTGGGGTGGGTAATTCTGGAGTGGAGAAAGGTATTGGAATACGTAAGCTGAATTTGTGCTAGCTTGCCGTCTGCTCTGTTTGAACATTAGTTATGCCAGGGAGACGTTTCGACATTCCACGTTACAGGGATTTCAATTAATTTTATGCTGGAGAGTGGCTTGGTAGTACTAGCTTTGTTCAAACCTGAACCATCGCACCACATATAGAGATTCATATTCCTTCAGCATTGTGAGCTACATTTTATGGCAGATCAGTTTTCTTTCAGCGCCATATGAAGAATTTTGCTTTAAGTTAGCCCCATCGTTATATGATGCTAATTCACGTTTTAAATCATGGCCTTTGTCTGACTTTATCCCACATGTTTGTCCTCTTGTAGGTTTTGCGTAGGGATGTGATTTATAACGTAGAGCGTGAGGAACTGTGCCGTAGGAATCCCTGCATGAATAGTGAATTATTGCCATTAAGCAGTTTCCCATATTTTAAATCAAATTATGAAAAAATGGCTACTGCCGTATATCGTCACCACTATTCGTTCCCATGGTTCTCTCCTAATTTAACAGTAATTGGGCCACAATATTTTATGAAGAACATTATTCCTTGTGGTGATTTGCTTCCTAATCCTACCCTTTTCTATACTCGCCTGAATGCAGTCCACATTTCATAATCCCTTGCATTGCTTTCAAAATTTTACTTTAGGGGAAATCCAACACCATGCAGTGCAATTTATCAGCAGTCAGGGCTTCCAGGTCATGACACCATTCCAAACGCAACGGTTTGTGCTGTGGTGTTAGAGGCAGCCTAAACATGGGACAGCTGCTGCCAGTTCCTGACGTTTGGTGCTAAGAGACAGAGAACGTTGCAGCGATTACATTATTTGTTGTCAGATGGCAGGTGCAGATTTGAATGGATTACGATGTGCTTGTTGTAATATTAGGGGGAACCTCGCCTGTGATGCTCAGACGTGGTCGGTCAGGAACGGTAAATATGCCTGCCCTCACGTACCTACTCTGTACAACGTCGGGACACTGTCACTTCTGAATACCCCACAAATTTCCATAGTGCGCAGTTTGATCAGCTGATCAAGTGGAGACCAACAATGAGGCCCGTTTGAAACTCAGTCAGGTGCTGATAACACTGCCTCACACACATATGTGGAGTCTCTGTGTCCTTCACGCTGGCCACTCTACACCACACGTTTTTCACTCACCTCATATACCCTATCAGGCCTCGTAACGACGCTGAAGGCGAAGAACAAAAACGCATTTTGGGGGAATTCTACTAGCCATAGTGAATACAGGCTCCAATTATTTGCATACCCACCAATGGTGTATATATGTATGAAGTTTCACTGACAACTGATACTGCCTTTTGGCTGCTTCAGTTTCCTTGTCGCACAGTAAATATGAAGATTAATATTGTGTGGTCAAAATATTTAATAATGTAAAACATTGGGTTGGTCGCAGAATAAATTAATTCACTTTTTCAACGTATTTGTAATTACATAACTCACATTTGTACGGAATTCACTGATGTTACAGTAATGTAAGCGTTGAAAAGTCGGATCGAGCAGAACAATGCATGTCAGACTTCAGTAATCAGTCATGAACCGCATTGCTACCACGGTAAGAAAATACGTCATCCTCATGAGAGTCACACATAGAAGGGCAATACATAGAGAATATTATTACTCGAGACAAACTGTTCATTACGCAGCAGTCGTTACAAACAATTTAGTAGGTGCAAAGCCTGAGTAATGACAACGTTTATTTGCACACCATGTAACAGATTCTTATGTTAATAATTTAATGAATATTCAGATCTGAACTTTATATTTAAATGTACCAATTTTGCCTTGGGGAAAGAACATGTTAGAAGGAAAAAGCGTTTTGATGATAGTTATTTATTTTTTGACTAAAACAATGTGTTTTCTTAATAAGTTGTAAACAAGCACCCACACACAAAGCGGAAAGTTTCAAATCTAGAAAATATTACCTTTTCACCAAAATAAAATTATTTACTAAATAAGTAAATACTTTTAGTACAAAAGGAATGTAGATCAGTTACCATATTTTTGTTGCTGTTGTGGTCGTCAGTCCGAAGAGTGGTTTGATGCAGCTGTCCATGCTACTCTATCCTCTGCAAGTCTCACCTGCTCCCAATAACTACTGCAACCTACATCTTTCTGAATCTGCTTACTCTATTCTTCTCTTGGCCTAACTCTAGTATTTTTGCTTCCCACGCTTCCTTCCAATTCTAATTTGGTGATCCCTTAGCGTTTCAGAATGTTTCCTTTCAACTGATCCCTTCTTTTGATCAAGTTGTACCTAAATTTCTTGTCTCCATATTATGTTCACTACTTCCTCATTAGTTACGTGTTAGACCCATCCAATCTTCAGCATTCTTCTGTAGTACCACATTTCGGAAGCTTCTAATTTGTTTTCATCTAAACTGTTTATTTTCCGTGCTTCACTTCCATATATGGCTACACTCCACATAAATAACTTCGGAAAAGCCTTTCTAACACTAAAATCTATATTCCAGGTTAAACCATTTCTCCCTACAGAAATGTTTTTCTTGCCATTGACAGTCTGCATTTTATATCCTCTCTACTTCAGCCAGTCTCAGTTATTTTGCTGCCCAAATAGCAAAAATTGACTACTGCTTTAAGTGTCTCGTTTCCTAATCCCATTCCATTAGCATCACCTAATTTAATTCGACTACATTCCATTATCCTTGTTTTGCTTTACATCATCTTCATCTTATATCATCCTTTCAAGACACTGTCCACTCTGTTCAACTGTCCTCTAAGTCCTTTACTGTCTCCGACAGAATTACAATGTCATCAGCAAATCTCAAAGTATTTATTTCTTCTTGTTGAACTTTAATTCCTATTCCAAATTTTTCTTTACTTTCCTTTACTGCTTGTTCAGGGTGCATATTGAATAACATAACAGCTACTACCGTGCCTCAGGCCCCTTTCAACTTATGGTTTCTTCATATGCCCCTCAAGTCTTATAACTACCATCTGGTTTCTGTAGAAGTTGTGAATAGCCTTCCACTCCCTACATTTCACCCCTGCTACCGTCAGAATTCCAAAGAGAGTATTTTAGTCAACATTGTCAAAAGCTTTCTCCAAATCTAAAAAGGCTATAAATGTAGGTTTGCCCTTCTGTGCTAGAAGAACCACATATCATTTTTGACCAACCCCCTCTCATAATCAAATTTACATATGTCAGTGTACAATTCATTTTAAAGATAAAATTATTCGTTGGTTATACTCTATAGAGTCTTCCTGAATATAATGCCGACATGGCGACACTCAAAACACCACCCTCCTGTGAGTTAGAAATGTTCTAAGGTAGCTTGTAGGGTTAGTATTTCGTCGTGTCTTCCTACATTTCTCGGGAATCCAAACTGATATTCCCTAAGGTCAGTTTCTAACAGATTTCCATTCCTGTTAGTATCCTGCACCAATGACTTATTGAACTGAAAGTTCGGTAGTTTTAACACCCGTCAGCAACTTCCTCCTTTGGGATTGAAATTACTACATTCTTCTACAAATATGATGCTTATTTCGACAGTGTCATGCCTCTGGAACACCAGGTGGAAGAGTTTTGTCATAGTTGGCTGTGCCATATAATGTAACGGTTATTTTGGATCTCTGGTCATGAATGAAAAATCGATTTTTGCAACAAAATGTAGGAGGAGGGCGCAGGTAGTCTTCAAACAGAAAGATTCCCAACCATTAGTAATAAATGATAGTTATTAAAAATGAAGAAATACTCAAATTATGCTTCTTCTTGGGAAATGTCCAGCATAATTAGCAGTTTGAAATTATTGCAAGTCCTCTAAAATATTAAAGTCCTGTCTCTGCGCCTCTGACTGATGGCTAGGTACAGTCCAGAGCTGATATACGACGCCTGCGGAGCCTGAGCCTCGAGGACGTCGGATGAGCACTGCTGCTTGTAGTCGGCGGTAGCTGGAGACTGGACACAACTCGGCGCACTGGAGAGAACTGTCCGCCGTAGCTCAGTGCTCCGGTATTTAACAAGGCATCGACCAATCGCTATCCATGCACGTGATGCCCGTGGATTGGCAGCTGCGAAACATGTCGGGCCTCCGTATATTTTGTATGTAGAGCTTCCCTTATAAAATGTTTTGAGTCTGTGAATTGTCTTCAATGCTAGTGACAGTAATTTTGGCGATATGTAAGCTGATTGTTTGACTCCTATTTCAGTCGTTAATTTTCCCTTTCCGGATGTAGGGTGATAAAACCTACAAAATTAATGTATGCATTCTTCAGAGTACTATCATTGGACGTGTCAAATAACTTGTTTCTTAAAAGCTATTGGTAATAGTTATTTTATACCGAATTAGAATTTTTTGTGTGATGTGTCTTACTGCAACATCTACCATCTTAACAGACAAAATCTTACAATAGCGTTTTCCAGGCATTGTTAGAAAGTTTCGTCTATTATGGGAGTAGTGAGACCTGTGCTTTGTTTCCCAGTGCTTGTATTCAGTACCACAGTAGCACTCCTTTTGCAAGTGGCAATTAACAGTGAAAAAGATTCTGGTTATGTGTTGCAGATTCGTGTATCATCAAAATAAAATTTAGTCTGAGTAACCTCTGAAATTCTACCTTCGAGATAAGATCACGAAACTGCACATGAAATTTACGTCTATACAAGTTTTCTTGATTATTCCCTTCAGGTTTCAAATATTTCAATGAGGAGGACAGGTAAATAACTCATACGAATATTTGAAAACAATTATTCACAGTAAAACTTGCATCAGATTATAATGCATTCTGGCGTAGCTATATAAACTCTTGTCTTGAAATAATTCTCAAGGTACGTGTTACATAATCAATTCAGAAGCTCGGGTACTCAATTAAGGCATAGCCAACATTTACCACAGAAGTGAGGGCCATAAAATTGTGGCTGTGCCTTTTATATTTTATGATTGATACTGAGTATAACTATAATAACTACAGGGATGGTTGAATTACGCAAGGGAATGTCTCTGCAGTCTGACTCGAACAATAGTCACAGATACTGCAAAAGCTTAAAAATGACTCGAAATAAATTAGTTTACCACATAGCCCCTGATGATAAACTTTACTTAGTGAATAAATAAATATGTAGTTATTTTCATTATATTCACACTTCATTTCATTTTGGGGGATTTTCGCTAATTTCGTTTATTAAATATTCGTGATAATTCTCTGACTTCCTATTTTTCATTATCAGGTGGAGTGACACTCCTGCTTTGAAAGTGAGTGCAGACTATGGTTTACATTAGTTTATATGCTTCATTGTATATGAAGATGGAGGGTCTGTAATGAAACCATTTCACTGTTGCGTTACATTGTGTTCAAACAGTATGTACATAATAATTTCTCTTTTCACATTTCTCAAGATGAATAAATCCGCTCCAGTTGTACTTGAAAAATCCATCATTTTGGATGGAATCGCTTAAGGATTGTATTTACATCCTGAAAACTAGGTCGTGTGTACGACTTTATCCTAATAAAGGATTTGTCAAGTACAACATGAATAAATTTGGCAGCAGCTACGGTTGGCCCCCAAGAAATATAAGAAGCAATCCCCTCCCATTCCCCCTTGCATGAAGCGAGTGTAAAAGACAGAGATGCACTGTTCTAACTGCTGCGACAGGTCGCTCGCGGTAGCTCACCCCTCTGACTACCTGCGCAAACCGGCACGTCCTGTAGAGCGCTATAAAGAACTTCTATATGTATCACGATTAAAACTGCCCCCAGTTCATTTCCTTTCCCCTGGCACAACGTGTTCCAGCAAACTGAGTGCATGAATTTGCATCCCTGGTGGTTGCTTCTGGTCATTCCGTATCAAACTAGAAAGTCAGCGGCAAATAGAAAGTTTTGAAATATGTTATTTAATTTACCGCTTTGACTATATTGCAGTGAAAATATATACATACAACGCAATATGTAGGTAGTATGTTTTGTGCACCTTGTCCGGAAAAAAAACCTTCGCTAGACTCAAGATGCTTCCTCTTCACTACAGTAATGTTCACCCTCAAGCTTGCATTAGAAACGCTGATGCGGGTTTCCTTTTCTGATTTAACATTTTTTCCTCACCAATGTCGAAAATATTTATTTTATAAACAAATGCATTAAACTACAATTCGTATCACCCTAGACTATTTCTTATTAAATTCCTACTGTATTTATATTTTATAACATTATGTTTACACATTAGTTAATCACTTGATCCCATGTTATTTTTCGTGGATATGATTCCTCTTTAGCATTACATCCACTTTCTCTATAATTTTATGTATCTTGTCATTACATTTTAGACTGTAGCTTACTGCCAGACACTTTCAAGATCATCACTTTCGTAGTAGAAGGGAAACAGGTGTATTCACTTGCTGCAAAATCTGCATCTTATTCAGACTGTGCAGACTTGCAAACAGACAATAGGGAGCTGGCCAGAATTATCAAGATTTTGTGCTAAATTGGTCACAAATTTCATTTGAAGAAATAAGCAGACGTATTAAAAAATATTTATTTTTACTCGATCCCTTTTTTACAACCCCCGCAGCACAATTTCATAGGAGGTTGACGCTCAGTCACCTTTACTATACGAGGGGTCTCTTTCGTAGTTAATACCGATTTTATCCACATTGTTGCCTTTAACAATGTCTCCATTAAAATTTCAGCTATGGATACGTACATCTACAACACAGCAGTAATATCGGTTTTCTTACGTATCCCACCCGATCATAGTAATTCTGAAAACAAAAGATGAAACTTTTGCTACTAACTGTCTATCGGTTAAAGCCTTCATATTAGGCCAGATTTTTTTGATGCACTCATTTCGCGAGAGGTATGTGGAAGGAAGTAATACGCTTCCTGACGACAGTTAGAAGACGTCCTAAATGGACCACCTCCCAGCCCCCTTTTGTGGAAGTGTCGCTTATCTGCTCCCCCCCCCCCCCCCATATTACCACTATGATGAATATTTCTCTTTCTGTAATCATTATATTACAATTCAGGTGATAGAACCAAGTTCCCATCCTTCGATCACTGTAATGACAAACTTATTTCATATTTAAGAAACTGCTCGATTTCTACGCTGGAGAGGAATCGCCATGTGTGTCAAAGAAGTCATTTTCTCATGGCTTCTCAGGTCCGATAATGGATTTAGGATATGGCAGTTTATATCTTCTCCCCTATTTGCGTTGTGGTGGTTCTTTCCAAAGATGGAATCGCATTGTTATTTATTAACATGAGGATAGCATTTACCTGGTACACCCACAGGTCGAACATTCATACATGGGATTTTCGTCCTGAGGTTTGCAGTTTCGCGAGAAGTATGCAGTCTTTTTTCTCTACCGACATAATACGTTCCCTACAATGGTATGGTGGTAGCCAACAGATCATTTGCACTGAAACTACTGTTTAACAGGTCAACCATAACCAGTCACGTAAGCCGATTCTTTTTGTCAGTAATAGTGTTCTAATAATCACTGGTGGACGTGGTTGGTAGATAACGCATATTCAGCTGTCGAATCGACGTTAGTGTTCATCAGTACATACCATGTAACTACCAATGGGTGTACACGTGTTAATGCTGGGAAAGCACCTGACAGTGACCTCAAAGTTATTGTGGAAATTAAGAAAGTAGGGTGAGGTACGAAGGTGGGGCTCATTCAAAGAGTGTGGGAGAAACTGGGTGATAAACTGACATACGTAAAGGGCTATCTGACGGCTAAATGCAGCTCCTTCTGTATCGACATTGCTGTCTTCGAAACAGCGGTGCCACTGCATCAGTATTTGTTGTGCTTGGTGTTGCTACATTGAAATTAACGGCTCACAATTGATCAGAGAGCATATTTCTAGAGCTTGAAACTGCTGTATACATACGTGGTTTGCAGGACACAGTATGTTCTGCAGCAGAGCGAGGGAAATTCTGTGCTGCAATGGTTCAAATGGCTCTGAGCACTATGGGACTTAACATCTGAGGTCATCAGTCTCCTAGAACTTAGAACCACTTAAACCTAACTAACCTAAGGACATCACACACATCCATGCCCGAGGCAGGATTCGAACCTGCGACCGCAGCAGCAGCGCGGTTCCGGACTGAAGCGCCTAAAGCCGCTCGGTGTAGCGGCCGGCTGTTCTGTGCTATTTTCTTGCTTAAAGTATAGGAAGCACTGACATACAGATGTGCTGTTTGTGATTTTGGTCACTCAGTCACTCTACGAATAACTGAATTTCCGTGGAAGATAGTATTCCTATTCAAACAGGTTTTGGATGCAATAGACATGGAAATCAAAACACGCAATAAACAGTTATTTGTTAAACGCTATCACATTAGGAATTGGAGTTTGCAAGCTTCCTACTTTCTATTGCAATCATGACTTTAATAATACTGGCAAAGGTAATATTAATTAGAACGCTAGGAGGAGTTGTGGTCTAAATAACAATAGATTTATTAGTTCGTAACATCACAAGAAAAAAAGAACACAAGAAATGGCTAAAGAAACGACCCACAAACATTTTTTTATAAGACAAATGCTTTTAATGAAATGTGATCTATGGTGAGGAAAGTGATCAGCAATGGATCAACACACGACATTAATCAGAACTCTTCGCTTTATCTGACTACATAAATCTGAATCCGCGGTATGGCCCAAAAACTAAGCATCTATACTCTACTATTCCATAAAGGAAAATATGGTTCCAAGGAACAGGGTGCTGAGAAGCTTATATTGGAGACCTACGCCATAGCAGCGAATACTTTACACTTCTGATGATCAGGGCGGCGCACCACGATGTGTTCGGCGACTGCAGTTATGGACAGTGACAATCTGTTATTAGCGTCGCGTGCCCGAAAAAAATTGCAACTACATGGTCTCGCGTTCGGCTGATTCGGAATGCAGATGCTTCCTATGAGTCTCTGAAACTCCAATGTTCAGGTGGACCTGTTTGCTGGTCTGCCCAACCAATTTGTCTCCGTGACATGACTCTGCGTGACTGAACATGTCAAACGTGTAGACGGCAGACTCAAAACAAATTAGTACACCCATGCATCACTTGTTGTGTGTGTGATTCATCTGTCGGTTCAGATGGTGACTGGCACAGGCTCTAAGTGGCACACTACCAAAGGACACAGATCCCACCGTTTTGGTAAAGACCTGCCATTCTTTACTAGCGCAGTGCCAGTACCATAGTGTCCTCTTCTCTTCCTCTCAACTTTCTTTGCCAGCTCGGTAGCGTAGCACATTTATATCTTAGGCTACTCCCACTTTAGCACAAGCCAATCACGAGCTGGAGCGCCGTCTTCGAATCTGGAAGACCGCCCCTTGCTCAGCGTACAGATGTTTGACCAACCAAAGACTTTGAAAATTAATTGGAAGAATGATTCAGCTTTACGACCTCTTTACCACGCGTTTACGCCGTGTCTTTGCTAAAAGCATGACCCGATTGGAACGACAGCCCTCCATAAATACACTCCTGGAAATTGAAATAAGAACACCGTGAATTCATTGTCCCAGGAAGGGGAAACTTTATTGACACATTCCTGGGGTCAGATACATCACATGATCACACTGACAGAACCACAGGCACATAGACACAGGCAACAGAGCATGCACAATGTCGGCACTAGTACAGTGTATATCCACCTTTCGCAGCAATGCAGGCTGCTATTCTCCCATGGAGACGATCGTAGAGATGCTGGATGTAGTCCTGTGGAACGGCTTGCCATGCCATTTCCACCTGGCGCCTCAGTTGGACCAGCGTTCGTGCTGGACGTGCAGACCGCGTGAGACGACGCTTCATCCAGTCCCAAACATGCACAATGGGGGACAGATCCGGAGATCTTGCTGGCCAGGGTAGTTGACTTACACCTTCTAGAGCACGTTGGGTGGCACGGGGTACATGCGGACGTGCATTGTCCTGTTGGAACAGCAAGTTCCCTTGCCGGTCTAGGAATGGTAGAACGATGGGTTCGATGACGGTTTGGATGTACCGTGCACTATTCAGTGTCCCCTCGACGATCACCAGTGGTGTACGGCCAGTGTAGGAGATCGCTCCCCACACCATGATGCCGGGTGTTGGCCCTGTGTGCCTCGGTCGTATGCAGTCCTGATTGTGGCGCTCACCTGCACGGCGCCAAACACGCGTACGACCATCATTGGCACCAAGGCAGAAGCGACTCTCATCGCTGAAGACGACACGTCTCCATTCGTCCCTCCATTCACGCCTGTCGCGACACCACTGGAGGCGGGCTGCACGATGTTGGGGCGTGAGCGGAAGACGGCCTAACGGTGTGCGGGACCGTAGCCCAGCTTCATGGAGACGGTTGCGAATGGTCCTCGCCGATACCCCAGGAGCAACAGTGTCCCTAATTTGCTGGGAAGTGGCGGTGCGGTCCCCTACGGCACTGCGTAGGATCCTACGGTCTTGACGTGCATCCGTGCGTCGCTGCGGTCCGGTCCCAGGTCGACGGGCACGTGCACCTTCCGCCGACCACTGGCGACAACATCGATGTACTGTGGAGACCTCACGCGCCACGTGTTGAGCAATTCGGCGGTACGTCCACCCGGCCTCCCGCATGCCCACTATACGCCCTCGCTCAAAATCCGTCAACTGCACATACGGTTCACGTCCACGCTGTCGCGGCATGCTACCAGTGTTAAAGACTGCGATGGAGCTCCGTATGCCAGGGCAAACTGGCTGACACTGACGGCGGCGGTGCACAAATGCTGCGCAGCTAGCACCATTCGACGGCCAACACCGCGGTTCCTGGTGTGTCCGCTGTGCCGTGCGTGTGATCATTGCTTGTACAGCCCTCTCGCAGTGTCCGGAGCAAGTATGGTGGGTCTGACACACCGGTGTCAATGTGTTCTTTTTTCCATTTCCAGGAGTGTAGATCGTTATCTCAACTGTTGCGTCCCCTTCGAACTTTCGAATGAACGGCCATAAACTCATTAAAAGCTTCGTGCCTTCACAAATATGTTTTGTAGCAGAGTCTGGACGACTGGGCACCACCGAATTTGCCACTGATATTCGCAGAAACTCACAGTCATCTCATCGTTTTCCTGCCTAACAAGGACCCATCCTCTGCTTTACTGCTGGTCATCAATGCTCTGCCCATAGCAGCAGCAACTCCTCGGCGCTGGTCAGCCAACCTAGACGCGGCCGCCGACCGACCGGCGCCATCCAACATGTCTGCACAATAATCCCAAGAAACTGGGCAGTCCGCAAACGTTTTCACCCAGATTCCACAGTAAAAAGACTCTCCTCGGTCCTCAGCCACGGTATGCTTTTATTGCAGTCATTTAAATCAGCACCCTCTTCCTTTGAATGCAGGTAAAGCTTACAGCTATTCCTTCACTAGAGCACGCAAGCAAGATCATTATCTACTGCCAACCATTTACTCATATGAAAGAAGTCAGATCTTATCCCGGTATACCAATCAAGTAATAAAGATCATTTTCCCTAAGAACATTAAGCGGCATGACAGTATATCAGAAGTGAGAGTGCCCCGCAATCTCTCAAGAAGAAGACTATGATTATTAAATTACAATATTATGGAGCATAGAATTTTATAAATAACATATGAGATTAAACTAAAAATGTGTAATATTTGTTAAAAGTTTTATATATTGCAGTATCTGTGATTTAGAAATACTTTGTCTACCAACAGACTAATGGTATCAGACGCATGAAACACAGTTTCTTTCCACGAAGTTTACAAATATCTGTTAGTCATATTTAAGTACAGTAACAATTTATTTGTGTGTGTGTGTCTGTGTGTGTGTGTGTGTGTGTGTGTGTGTGTGTGTGTGTGTGTGTGTGTGTGTTTTACTACTTCACGCTATTAACAAATGTTCACTTAAAACTACAGTCTTCCAGACCATAAAACTGCATATATGTAACATACTCATTTCTTAAATTTAATTTGATTATGAAGGATAATCAGTCATCTGCTTACTCCCTTCTACAGTTTTCTATGGGATATGGCCTCCCTCCTGCTTCTGAAGTGTAATTTGCTTACAAAGGAAACATACAGTCATCTACTAGAGAAAACGAATCAGATGTAGACGTGTGTAAGATAATTTCCAAATGTCTGTCAGTGCAATTTAAGTACAGTGATGCTGTTTAATTAAAACTGTTACCGAATCAGATGCAACAGTGTAGCACAGGTCTGAACAAGAGTAGTGTGCAAGGAGGAGGTTTGTCATCAGCCGCCGATGCCACTCTGCAGCACACCTCTGCTAGGAGGGCTGCAGTAATTATAGCCCCTGCGACCCAAAGATTACACAGTCCAGTGAGCCAATAAATTAGCAGCTCAGTCCACAGAGTACCTTCGCGTACACCGTAAATGAGAACAGGTGGAGCCGGCTGCTGTGGCCGACTGGTTCTGAATGCTTCAGTCCGGAACCGCGCTGCTGCTACGGTCGCAAGTTCGAATCCGGCCTCTCGCATGGACGTGTGTGATGTCTTTAGGTTAGGTTTAAGCAGTTTCAAGTCTAGGGGACTGATGACCTCAGATTTTAAGTTCCACAGTGCTTAGAGCCATTTGAACCATTTGAAAGAACAGGTGGTGTGTAGAACCGCGGCATGAGTCGCTCCTGCTGTGGACCTTCTGTTGTATCGACCGTGTCGTGTGTGACCATAGGAATGCAAGTATACCTCCGCCATGCAAGTATTTAGTATCAGGCCAACGCCGATCCAAGCAGTTCCATCGCAACAAGTCAACAGATGTCTTTTGCTACGGACTCAGTACCGCTTCCAACTGCAAACCGCCTTGGCCTCCAGTTGACAGCGCTTAGTATAGCGACGTGCTAGCGAGACTGTTGATCTCATTCGATACTGTTATCCGGCGAGATTGAAGGTTCTCTGAATTTATACCAGTCTTGTCAGAACTTTAAATCTGTTCTGTTCAGCCTTATGCCTCCCAATTGGAGCGTGGATTTAGAGATTTCCGAGTGTTTGGTCAATTTTGATGACTGTGCATATCATAGATAATGTATTTGCATGTTCCGGTGTCAACTGTGTTAGCAACCATTTCGTGACTAAGCAGTAGACTAAGCAGAATTTACTTGGGAGACCCTCAAACTTTGACATCAGCGATACCGGCGAATGTGAGAGCTCCTTACTCGGTATATACCTCAGTGGGAATCGATCCAGAAATACTGCTGAAGTCAATAAATTGATTGACTAATTAATTAATCGATAACTTTTGTGGGCGACCAGTTTTTCCTTGCAACATATTGATAGATATTAGTACTAGTATATTTCGTGAGATTCGATCCTGTAGTCACCAGATTTCCCTTCTGGATATTTTTCGCGTTGCACCCTATTGGTGGATAATGGCACAGTTATGCCATATGGCAGGAAGTCCATTACGTTGGAGGTCGCTGAGAATTTCGAATTTCAGCTCAACTACGTCCTGTGTCCATAAGCAATGTGGAGGGGGATTGTAATGGTGTGTGTCCTTGCAGTAACACTCTTGGATACAATAAATTGATCTATCAGTTATTTTTAAGGCACTATATGATCCATAAAATTGTTCTTTCAGTTACATTCGGAAGGAATAGGAAGGGCCTACTTTGTGATAAGATAGAGACAACAACGCCACAGAAAGACAGAGTCCACTGTGATGTATCGATAAGCATTAAACATAACACACTTCAACCATGATCCAATCCAAAGTAGTAGTTGTCTTGGCTAGATGTCTGTGATCACTGAAACACACACGCATACCATGCACTCGCTTCTCAGAAGTCCACACATAGCGTGGCTATTCCAGCTTACAACAGCTGTGCCAACGATCAGAATCCAGAGGAAACTGCCGTTGTGACCCTAGCTGCAGCCATGAATGTGTGTGCCAGCCAGAGTGCACTTTCCCAGCTGTGGAGGGTACCTGAGTATGATTGGAGTGGTATGAGTTCAGCCATTATCAGTACATTCAGCGCCAACACTTGATAGTGATCATTAAAGAATCGCTCAGTTATCCACAGAGAATGCATGCAATGGCAGAGACAGCTCATTGCTTACTGGGTATTAGTTCACCATTTAGCAATCCAGAAAACATCGCCACAATGACTTGTCCCAGTGGCTACAGGCAAGTACCAACTAACTGGTTGACCAGAACTTTAGTTTGTACCTGCCACTCGTGACCCACCTATGCTGGAAATGTCAATTACTTATGAACACCAGCTAGCTCAACCACACATCCAGCACACCAAACGGTGTCGTCCTGGGAAACCAGCCACATATTTATTACTGTAATTGAAATTAAATATTACGATTGCAGTCCCAGTCAGATGACATTTGACAACGAGCGAAGGATTGGAAGTACCTCCTCTTGATGGCTGTGGCTCTGGAAGTATCAATATCTATATCCATCTTATGACAGGACATGATTTGCCATATAAAATCTGTTGGCTATCAGTGTGCTGAAATAGCAGTGTTCCACAAAAGATCAACATCTCCCACATGACCAGACATAGCTATTTCCTTTCTACGTGTCAGAACACTGACCACAATAGCATTACACCTGAACACATACTTTATAAGGCTGCTGATCACAGCAAATCTATCATGCATTCTCTACTAAGTATAATAAGTTGTTAGCCAATGAATGCTGGTGGCACTAAACAATATTGAGCGATAAACCGAAACACTTTATACAGTGCACCTGTCTCATTTGTTTTCTCTTGTGAGTAGTGACAGGCTTAATTCTTTTATAAGCGACCAACTACCGCAGCGATGACATTACTTGCATCCTGCATGAAAAGAGGCCTTGGTTCTACAGGCACTCGCAAGTACCACTAATAATGTCCATGTTAAAAACTACACATGCTTAATAAACTGAGGTTTGGTATTACTTCCAAATGCTTGTATGGTTCTCCACACAAACAACACGACTTTGAATATAGGCTATGATCGTATAGGTGTGTATTAATAGACTGAAAGTGTGGGTGCACATCACTAGCAATGTAAGCTAGTAACTGAATGTAGAAAGTGATTTGGCTAGGGAACGTGGTATTAAGCAGATATTTGCAACTCCCTCATGCTGCTGCTAGATATTTCCCATGCTAAAAATCTGTGCCTTTAATGCCATGTAAACAGATATTTCCCATGCTAAGAATCTGTGCCTTTAATACCATGTAAACAGTGTAACAGAGGTTCTGTGATATGAATGTGGATGAATGGAATGATTTCCATATATGTAGACAATCATGTAAATACTCTCATCCCTCCACATTTTTGTCGTATTTTCATGAATTTCACATACTTTCCACCAATTTTAGTACTTTTACCAGGTTTCTGTAATTTGAAAGCATTTTGCTCAATTACTTGAGGTACAAACCATCACTCTCGACGAGTTGTCATGTCAACAAAATGTCTTACCGCAACACGCATCGATCTCACGATGCTATCACCCAATGATTTTGCAGCATGGTTCTGAATTTGTTCATCATCGCTAAACCACTCCCTCCAGCACTTTGCGAATGCCATATACATGTGGACATATCGCAAACCCAGTTACATAGCCTACATTACATGGCACAAATATTGTTTCCTGGTGTAGAAATAGCTCAAAATGGTTCAAATGGCTCTAACCACTATGGGACCTAACATCTGAGGTCATCAGTCCCTTAGAACTACTTGAACCTAACTAACCTAAGGACATCACATACATCCATGCCTGAGGCAGGATTCGAGCCTGCAACCAGAGCAGCAGTGCGGTTCTGGACTGAAGTGCCTAGAACTGCTCGGTCACAGCGACTGGCTAGAAATAGCTATCAGCAGATAGCAGGTGTAAGAACTACATTCCTTAACACTTTATAAATTCGGTAAGATTTTATTACAATTTGCCATCGCCACCTATGTGTCATGAAGTCACAAAGTATTCTCCATTAGTGGGTAAATTCAGAGATTCAAAGCTCCAGCATTCATCCCTCTATTTCGAAATGAGCTACTCCTCTGTTGAAGGAGTAGGCTAGGACCCTGAGCAAAACTCTATGTGATACCTCTCCACGCACCACATAACTCTTTCTGTGTATTTAACCAACCCTCCCTGCAACACTGTCTCTGATTTAATTTGAAACTAGGAGGGTACTATACCCACTACATTCGACGTCCTGTGAAGGAACAAAACGATCTGAGTTCTATGTGATCAATACATTTCAATATTTTGCTTTCACAAAGAGTATAAAACCCTTCCAAAATTTGTAGTGATTGGCGCTAGTGATATAGTACAGTTTTCTCATTCCAGTGATGTAACTTCCGTTCTGCAAAGACTGTACTATACCAATCTCACTCATGTCACTTGTCCAATTACGTACTATCCCTCTAGATGCTTGCATGCTGAGTTCAGCACTCCTTATTGGTGTGTAGTAGATAGAAGCCTGATACAATTGAGAGTGTTGTGTTGATATAACAGACGATTAAGAAGAAGAAGAAGAAGAAGAAGATGATGATGAATATGATGATGACGATAATGAATGAATATTTGAGATATGCATGATGGAGCTCCAGGTGGAAGGAGTTCGAAACATTTTAGATTAATCACTTGTGCCATAAACCCAGTGAAACTGTTGTAGTGTCTGGATTCCATATCGAAAGAGTGATGGGAAAAGAGAATTGATCTTTGCACATCAACACAAACACTAAGCAGCAGTGTTTGAGATGTGAAATTACATGCCATGCTGCACAAACTATGTGAAGAAAACACACTCTTTCCCAGGCATACAATACTTCTTAAGCAGGTGTATACACAGGGATTGCTGTACCTTACAAAACTCCATTACTAAGAGAATCACTGCAGTTATGAAACTAAAGACTCAGTTTATTTGTGCCAGAGAAATGGACTGCTTCACATACATATTCCTTCATCTAGAGGAGGATGCTAAAATATGTTTTCCAATGATGGACATGATGCAACACACTTGTATTGGTAGCCCTATGCTGACTGTGGTATGGAGAGATTCACTGTTTAGTGCTTCTCAACACATCATAGTGGTCTCTGTCTTGCAGTAGTATTTGTTGTTGTCTCTGTCCAGAAGGGTTTGGAAACTGGGTCTTTCCATGATTTAATCCCACCAAATATACCACTCCTAGTATTCACCAATAGAAAGAAAGAAGGGACTGGTCACACACAATGGGTGTCGATTCGGGTTAATTAGTCAGTCAACATTTCAGCAGTATTTCCGGATCGAGTCTCAGTCAGGCATTTACCTTGGATGGAGTTCTCGCTTGTGCCAATATCCCACAGGGGAAGGCTTGGGAGTTTCCCAAGTAAATGCTACTTTGTTTGCAGTTTGTTCTGACTGCAACCAATGGCGCATG
The DNA here is from genome assembly GCF_021461395.2 of Schistocerca americana. NCBI lineage: Eukaryota > Metazoa > Arthropoda > Insecta > Orthoptera > Acrididae > Schistocerca > Schistocerca americana. Next base: position 337,915,789 of record NC_060124.1, read on the forward strand.
TGGGCCCAGCAGTGGCACATGGCAGGAAGTGTCCACTCGGCAGAGGGAGCACATGCATTTCAACAGAAATTTCTCAGGTATCGATATCAAAGATGCCACCACCTCTTGTTTGTTCAGGGATTAGCGCTACTTCTGGTCTCTCCATCTCTCTCCTGACCTGTGTGCATGGTAATACTTGAGACAGCTGGCAGTGTGGCTGCTGACAGTGGTCGCAGGCCCAAGCAGATGTAGTGTGGCCTGTCTCCCTAACTGCATGCATGGGAATACAGGAAGCAGCCAGAGCATTTGCCCTGCAGTCAATGTGAAGACAGGAATGAGAGATTTTTAACAGTGTAATTGCGTGTGATGAGTTATGTCAACGAGGATTTCGTGACAGTATTCCCTGCAGGATTGGAAAAAAAACGATCGACTTATTTGCTTCTGTGTGATATATTTTACAAGACCGGCATCTTCCAAAAAAATGGTTCAAATGGCTCTGAGCACTATGGGACAACTTCTGAGGTCATCAGTCCCCTACAACTTAGAACAACGTAAACCTAACTAACCTAAGGACAACACACACATCCATACCCGAGGCAGGATTCGAACCTGCGACCGCAGCGGTCGCGCGGTTCCAGACTCAAGCGCCTAGAACCGCTCGGCCACTCTGGCCGGCTGCATCTTCCAATAGAGTAGTGATTGATGAGGTTTTCTTCCCAAATAAAAAAAATAGCTCAAACCCCAGTGAATTGAATTTTATAAATGTATAAATGATGATATGTAATTGTCATTGATAGGAATTTCTTGTCTTGAGATAGTTTGTCTACAGCACAAACTCAGTCTCTTTCCCGCCAATTTCCCGATGGGGGAGGGGAGGGGGAGGGCTGGGTATTTTTCAGAACTGGAGGGGTTTGTTAATTCATCGATTTAATTAATTAGTCAATTAATTTTATAGCAGAAGTATGCCTGTATCAGTGATGGGATTTCCCAGAGAGGTGTGCGAGGAGCAGGGGAAGGGTGGTTGGTGGTTTCTCAGAAGGTCACACCCATCCTCAGGGGTCATAATTCAATGGCCAGGGGTCATAAGCCTCTTAGCCAGACAATATGTTAATAGGAATTTATGCAGCCCACTCTAACAAATTGTGCTCATAGGCCCCTTTGTCCCGCTGCTCACATGTCACTGTGTGAAGATCTTCATGGCGCCAATTTCATTAACTGAGTGATGTTTTGTGAATAGCCATGTCAGACAATGCCAACGACATCCACATTCTTTGAAGAGGTACTATTTTTAGATGAGTCTTCACTCACAAATCATGGTAGCAATAACCAGCATAATATTCATTTACGGAGTGTAGACAGTCTCCACTGTTTATGGAAAGCTTACCATCAGTGTCCTTGGTCGGTTAACATAAGGTGTGGTATCATGGGGAACAAACTCATTGGTCCATAATTTATCGATGACCCATTAAATGGACGAAAATATCGAACGTTTTTGGAATAGGAACCACTGGTACTACTGCAGGATATTGCCCTTGAAGTTCGACAACATATTATGTGGTTTCAGCATGACGGTTGCCCAGCGCATTATGCAGCTGAAGCATGGGATGTAAGTAGATTTTTGCCCTATAATCGTATTCTACAATAAAAAGCTGACCTCTTCCACTGACGCATATGGTGCGGTAGCCTTTCGAGGGTGGTGTCGTTGGATGCCCCCCTGCAACGTAAACATTGGAATTATAAATTTTTCTGATCCAATGTGTAGTTTTCGAGATTTTTTAGTATATTCTTTTCACCCTGTATAACACAACATCGAATTTAGACAAAGACACACTGTGAATGCAACGGTTCTGTATGTGTAAGCAAAACAACATATAATCCATTTTATTACTGTACTAAACCTATCGAAGATAGTATGTAAACTTACCTTACTTTGTTCATGCAACTTGGTTATTATTTATTAAAAGATGTTATTTAAAAAGAATTCTGAGGTAAATAACATTTATTGTTTCCCAACCACATGAATTAATCAGATATACCTCTCTTCATGAGAAATAGAGTAAGTAAAACTGTTATAGTATGCAACGTATTTGTATGTCTGATGCTGCAGTTAACTGAGATATTCATTGCGCATCATATCCTTTTGGAGAATTTTGGCACTTAATATTCATGATTTCTTTCACAGATGTACATAATATTATTGTAGCTAACTAAATTGATAGGCCACATTGTTATATAAACTCATGCTCATAAATTAAGGATAACTGCAGAATGTGACGCACACAATATGGCACTACACAAAACTGGTGCTAATAGCATAGGCACACAGGGAACACAGATGACACAAATCTGTAAGTCCACAGAATTGGTGATAAGTTGAGAAAACCGTATCGAAACACATGTGCTACAAAACGCCACTGTTCCCTGCCCATGTAGCCAGGGATATTATCACCATGCACACGTTCACAGGCCGCACAGCGGGTGGGCATACTCTGTATCAGGTGGTCGAGCAGCTGCTGGGGTATCGCCTCCCATTCTTGCACCAGTGTCTGTCGGAGCTCCTGAAATGTCCTAGGGGTTTGAAGACGTGCAGCGATACGTTAACAGAGAGCACCCCAGACGCGCTCGATAGGTTTTAGGTCTGGAGAACAGGTAGGCTCCTCCATTCGCCTGATATCTTCTGTTTCAAGGAACTCCTCCACGATGGCAGCTCGGTGGGGCCGCACGTTATCATCCATCAAGAGGAAGGTGGGACCCACTGCACCCCTGAAAACGCGGACATACTGGTGCAAAATGATGTCCCAATACACCTAAACTGTTACAGTACCTCTGTCAAAGCATGCAGGGGTGTAGGTGAACCAATCATAATCCCACCCCACACCATCAAACCACGACTTCCATACAGGTTCCTTTCAAGGATATTAATGGGTTCACGTCTGGTTCCTGTTTCACGCCAGACGAGAACCAAGCGAGAATTGCTGTTCAGACTATACTTGGACTCATCCGTCAACATAACCTGGGTCCACTGTTTCAATGACCATGTACTGTGTTCTTGACACCAGGCTTTAAGGGCTCTTCTGTGACAAAGGGTCAGTGGAATGCACCTTGCAGGTCTCCATGCGAATAAACCATGTATGTTCAGTCGTCTGTAGACTGAGTGTCTGGAGACAACTGTTCCAGTGGCTGCGGTAAGGTACCGAGCAAGGCTACCTGCAGTACTCCGTGGCCGTCTGCGGGAACTGATGGTGAGATATCCGTCTTCTTGTGGTGTTGTACACTGTGGACTTCCCGTACTGTAGCGCCTGGACACGTTTCCTGTCTGCTGGAATCGTTGACATAATCTTGAGATCACACTTTGTGGCACATGGAGGGCCCATACTGTGTCCTGCTGTCTTTGACGAGCCTCCAGTCGCCCTGGTATTCTACCCTTCATAACGTCATCAATGTGTGTTTTTGGAGCCATTCTCAACACACAGTCACCATTAGCACATATGGAAACGTCTGCACACTTACTCGCTGCACCGTACTCTGACATTCGCCAACACGCCTCTGCGTATGTAGCCTGCTGCCAGCGCCACCGTGCGCCGACCGTAGGTCAAATGCACCACATGGCGATAGCCCCGAGGTGATTTAAACCCACAAAGCAACGGCCAGAGAGTTGTTTCACTATGTATCAGCATTACCCTTAATTTATGAGCATGAGTGTAATACAAGCGCTACCTGAAGTATATTCACATTTCTCTGACTAGTTTGATGTGGCCCTAGTACCTGATGCCTTGAACGATGTCCTATCATCGAATCACTTCTTGTCCGTGTTTCCCAAACGTTCTTTTTTCTCGCCTATTATGCAGAGAACCATCTCTTTTCTTACCTTATCAGTACATCTAATACTCAACGTTCTCCTATTGTACCACATCTCAGATGCTTCAATACTGTTAAGGTTTCCCCACGGTCCATGTTTCACTACCATACAGTGTTGTGTTTCCAACGTACTTTCTCAGGAAGTTCTTCCTCAAATTAAGTCCTACGTTTAATACTAGTAAACTTCTCATGACCAGAAATGCTCTTTTTCCCAGCGCTAGTTTGAATTTTATGTCCTTTTTGCTCCATCGGTCATGGATTATTTTGTAACTTAGGTAGCAGAATTCCTTAACTTCGTCTACTTCGTGAACCTCAGTCTTGATGTTAAGTTTCTCACTGTTGTGATTTCAACTACATTGCATTACTTTGGTCTTTCTTCGATTTACTTTTAATCCATATTGTACACTTATCACACTGTTCGTTCTATTCAACACCGCCTGCAATTGTTGTTCACTTTCACTGAGGATAGAAATGTCATCAATAAATCTTATCACTGGTGTTATCCTTTCATCCTAAATTTTAATCTTAGTCTTTAAGCTTTCTTGTATTCTCGTCATTGAATCTTCAATGTATAGACTGCTGAATAAGAGCGAAGACTACATCCCTGTATTGCACCCATTTTTATTCTATCACTCCGTCGTATGTGTTCTCCTCTTATTAATCCCTCGTGTTTCTTGTGCTTACTCTTTCCCTATAGCTGGCCCCTATTTTTCTCAGAATATTCAACATATTGCACCATTTTACACTAGCGAACTCTTTATATAGGTTCAAAAATCGGATGACTGTGTCTTGATATATCTTCGGCTTTATTTCCATCAACCGCAATGTGAGAACTGCCTCTTTCGTGACTCAACCTATCGTAAGGCAAAACTGATCGTTATCTGACGCATCTTCAGTTTCCTTTTCTATTCCTTTGTCTATTATTCTTGACCTCAACACGGATACACGAGTTGTTAACCCGATTTCACTATAATTCACAAATTCACACAATTGTCGGCTGTTGCTGTCTTAGAAATTGAGTGGATGATGTTTATCTGAAAGTCTGGAGGTATTTTGGCAGTTTCATACATTCTACACAGCTACGTGAATAGTCGATTTTTTGCCACTTTCAACATTGATTTTAGAAAATACGTTGGGATGTAATCCATACTGCCTTACGCATTCTTAAATCGTCCAACGCTCACTTGAATTCCAATTCTAAATCTGGATCCCCCATCTCAATCTAGTTTCTTCTTTTATCTCGTCATCAAACATATATTCCCCCTTCTACAAGCCTTCAGAATACTCTTTCCACCTATGCGCTCTCTTCTCACCACTTAACAAGGGAAATCCTATTGCACTCTTAGCGTTACCATACGTGCTTTTAATTTCAAGGAAGATTGCTTGGACTTTTCGATACGCTGAGCCAGTCCTTCCGACTATAATTTCTGTTTCGATATCTTCAAATATTTCATGCTGCTTTTCCGCCTTGGCTTCCCTGCACTTCCTATATCAGTCTTTCGTAAGAGACTTATATTCCTGTATCCGTGAATTTCCCTGAACATTCTTGAACTTCCCTCTTTCATCCGTCAACCGAAGTAGTTCATCTGTTACCCATGCTTTCTTCGCAGTTACCTACCAAGTACCCAAATCTTTCTTTCTACCTTCTGTGGTGGCCCTTCTTAAAGATGTCCTGCCCTATTCAACTCAACTGCCTGTTGAGCTATTCCTGGTAGCACTATCTGTAACCTCGGAGAACTAAAAGAGTGTCCTTTCATTTCTTAGTACTTCCTTGTGCATTCATTCTTCCTGACTAGGCTCTTAAGTTTCAGCTTACTGTTCATCACAACTAAATTGTGGTCTGAATCTATATCTACTCCTGGTAAGCCTTACAGTCCAACATCCGATTTTATAATCTCTGCCCGACCATGATGTAATCTAACTTGATCCATCCCGTATCTCCCAGCCTTGTACAAGTATACTTCCTCCACTTGTGATTCTTGAACAGAGCATCTACTATTTGTAGTTGAAATCTACTGCAGAGCTCAGTCTTCCTCCTCTCTCATTGCTACTACCATCCCAATATTCTCCTGTAACCCTTTCTTCTACACCTTACCCTACAACTGCACTCAAATTCCTCAAGACTACTATATTTTCGTCCCCCTTACGTGCTGAAATATCAATTCAGTACCTGTATATAGTTTCTCTGACTCCTCATCTTTTACATGTGACGTCTATGTGTATACGTGAACTACTGTTGTCAGTGTTGGTTTGCTGTCGATTCTGCTGAGAACGAATCTATCATTGAACTGTTCATTGTAACACATTCTCTGTCCTGCCTTCCTATTCGTAACGAAACCCACTCCTGATATTCCATTTTTTTGCTGTTAATAGTACCCCATATTCGTCCGACCATAAATCCCTGTATTTTTTCCGTTTCACTTCGCTGGCCCCTACTATATCTACATCAAGCCGTCGAATTTCAGTTTTCAGATTGTCCACCTTCCCTACCACGTTCAGTCTTCTCACATGGGAGCTGATCCGGAATCTTTTTCAACTGGAGGGATATATGCGGCGCGATTCAATTACAGGCCACATGCCCTGTGAATACACATTATGTGTCTTTAATCTAGTGATATCCATCGTCTTTTGCATCAACATGCCGTTGATCAGTACTGAGTCTTCCAGTCGCAAAGGGGCAGTTTCCTACCTAAGGACCAACACCTGTCCACTCCTGCACCCTCTTTGACAAGAACGTTGGCACAAAATGGGTGACGTCTTTTGTCGCAAGTCTTCTGCCTCCACTGCTGATTATTTTCATTAAAAATTTAACCAGCGGTGAGATTCTAACATGGGACCGAGGTAGTTTTGGTTACCAGTCAAAGACGCCACCTCTTGGCGACAGATTAAAATATTACCTATTATATAATATAGCAACTACAATTGATTTGTCTAGGACTTATGCAGCATGTATGCTGGTAATGCCAATATCAGTAATATGTATCACTGATATGTATCAGTATTATCTCATAATGTTATATGTATCTTACATTTAGAGTCTATCTATTTTCGTCTCTCTTCTTTTTAATCCAACCTAATGCAATACTACATACTAATTCTGAACCTTATTTCCGGGTACTTATATCTGTCCATGTCTTTTAGCAAAACTGTTGTACCTGATCTACCTAAACTACCTAAAAACATCTTAAGAAATTTTAAGTGCTAAAGATTAGAAGTTGTATGTAGGTGTACAAATGGCTAGAGGCTTTGAACGCAACGACAAAAATTAAAAAGCTAAGGATTCTGCAATAGGTATGACGTTCTAGTTCACTTGGTAGTGCTACTTTTATGTTATCTTTCATTCTTTTCTTCAAAATTATTAGGACTACAAGGATCAATAAGTCAGTCTGGAGACCGGATATTAACAAATCTGAATCGCTGAGTAGAATACGCAGAAAATGTTTGTGTTAAAATAATTCCTTTCTGCAAGCAAAACAAACATAAAAGCTGGTAGAGTGATAACATTATTATTTGTGCATAAATTACTTAACATTTCACAAATTTTTATTGTAATATTAAAATCTCTATGTCAACATACAATCCAGTATTTACACAACCAAAATTTTGATACCAGTAGCAGTAACCGACCTCTGTTACAAAAGATAGCTTGTAAATAATGTTCCAACGAGCCTGCAGAACTTGCTGCTGACTACATACTACACAGGAGCATATTGTGTAACCAAGCTGCGTAAATATTGGAATCTTAGGATGAACAGACCACCCTGAAAAATGCGCCTAAATATTGCGCCTTGTAACTGAAATCTCGTACGACGGAGTTCAATAAATGAGTGACAGAGTACAAAATAACAACACTTCGCAGAGAACTGTTATTTTTAGATACTACTACAGTTAAGTGGTGAAGCGTCTTGGCTCTTCAGCTGGAAAAATGTTTATTCACTAGTCCTATGTTGTACACTAGACTTGAACATCAAAGCAAGATTTAAGCACGCCTACTCTTCTCTGAAATTTCGAAGAATGGCGAAGAATGAGTAAGACACATTTAAGATCTGAAACAGAAAACGGATATTAGTAACTTCTTTGAAATATGAGAAATTAAAAATAAAGGAAAGTAGAACATTTATGGATTTCCGTCACTATTCAGCACTACAGTCGGCAAAAAATCCAAAATGACGTTGGCAGGAAATTCAGAAATGCAAGATGTGTTGATGGAACATTTTTTTTTTAAAAAGGCAGATAGTCAATGGTGGGAAATTTAAATAATCAAAGACGACTGAACTGTTAAAGTTTTGCGTTGCACTCCTACTAAAGCTACCCACCGTTTTTTTCCTGTATGTTTTGTATGATAATATCAACATGGGGATCATTACATCCCAGTCTACCCGTTCATCATCAATGTACATCGAGGCTTTATCTGACAGCGTATTATTAACATGCTGTGTATGGCCATTGTCACTCTGACAACAGTCTCGAATGGAAAACATTTCCACGATCAAAATCAAAAATCATCACATAGTGTACACTGTGCATCAAAACGATGTCTGCTACAGCAACTTTCACTCCTTTGGCCGTCGGCGCAACTTAAGTGGTGGCAGAGGAGGTCATTATTGCCATTGCAGACTGGAATTTGTCTAAGTTATTGAGCTACTCTTCCACGTTCTCGAACAAAAGCTGGGCTATACTGTCGAAGTAAATGTAGACGTTACACAAACACATCATGTTATCCCACTTGCTATATTTGACAACTCGGTCGAATCCTTTAGGCCATTTATCGGCTCCTGATCAGCGTCTCTGGAAAACGCCGACGGGTGCCTCATATGCACCATACTAGGATTTTGCAATCCACCTTCGTCCTGAATATGCAGATCACAGGACGAACTACTGCTTGTATTCTGTTTCTTAACCATGTGTCTTCGCCATGACCGCACAGATGTATCTCCACAGCACTCAAAATCCATAGGACTTTAAGCGACAGGAACTGCATTCATATTCGTGCTTCTAATGATCTACGAAAGAGAATTATCTAGAAGAAAAATCCTTTGTTGACCAGGGATTCCAACAATCTAGGACTCAATGTGGGACCTGCATTGTGGCGTTGGTCCTAAGTGTTACCTTGTGTTATTTATCATCTGCGACCTGGACTGTTAGCAACTTAACGAGCTGCAAGACTCATTCGGTGTATTATACCTTTAATTAGGCCAAAATTTTGTAATGGATGACCACACTGATGACAAGGGCAGACAATTAATTGTTTATGGCATGGAAACAACATCTGTAAATTACGATTTCTGCTTAGGAGCTTTTGTAAGTTCTCTAATAATAGACACAGGCAACAGAGCATGCACAATGTCGGCACTAGTACAGTGTATATCCACCTTTCGCAGCAATGCAGGCTGCTACTCTCCCATGGAGACGATCGTAGAGATGCTGGATGTAGTCCTGTGGAACGGCTTGCCATGCCATTTCCACCTGGCGCCTCAGTTGGACCAGCGTTCGTGCTGGACGTGCAGACCGCGTGAGACGACGCTTCATCCAGTCCCGAAAATGCTCAATGGGGGACAGATCCGGAGATCTTGCTGGCCAGGGTAGTTGACATACACCTTCTAGAGCACGTTGGGTGGCACGGGATACATGCGGACGTGCATTGTCCTGTTGGAACAGCAAGTTCCCTTGCCGGTCTAGGAATTGTAGAACGATGGGTTCGATGACGGTTTGGATGTACCGTGCACTATTCAGTGTCCCCTCGACGATCACCAGTGGTGAACGGCCAGTGTAGGAGATCGCTCCCCACACCATGATGCCGGGTGTTGGCCCTGTGTGCCTCGGTCGTATGCAGTCCTGATTGTGGCGCTCACCTGCACGGCGCCAAACACGCATACGACCATCATTGGCACCAAGGCAGAAGCGACTCTCATCGCTGAAGACGACACGCCTCCATTCGTCCCTCCATTCACGCCTGTCGCGACACCACTGGAGGCGGGCTGCACGATGTTGGGGCGTGAGCGGAAGACGGCCTAACGGTGTGCGGGACCGTAGCCCAGCTTCATGGAGACGGTTGCGAATGGTCCTCGCCGATACCCCAGGAGCAACAGTGTCCCTAATTTGCTGGGAAGTGGCGGTGCGGTCCCCTACGGCACTGCGTAGGATCCTACGGTCTTGGCGTGCATCCGTGCGTCGCTGCGGTCCGGTCCCAGGTCGACGGGCACGTGCACCTTCCGCCGACCACTGGCGACGACATCGACGTACTGTGGAGACCTCACGCCCCCGGCCTCCCGCATGCCCACTATACGCCCTCGCTCAAAGTCCGTCAACTGCACATACGGTTCACGTCCACGCTGTCGCGGCATGCTACCAGTATTAAAGACTGCGATGGCGCTCCGTATGCCACGGCAAACTGGCTGACACTGACGGCGGCAGTGCACAAATGCTGCGCAGCTAGCGCCATTCGACGGCCAACACCACGGTTCCTGGTGTGTCCGCTGTGCCGTGCGTGTGATCATTGGTTGTACAGCCCTCTCGCAGTGTCCGGAGCAAGTATGGTGGGTCTGACACACCGGTGTCAATGTGTTCTTTTTTTCCATTTCCAGGACTGTACATATCAAAGAGTCGCTCGATCGTTGTATAAATCTAAATTCAAATTACTTCGTTGCAAATGATCCTCTAGATGTTTTTACCATTCTGTAGAGAGTCCTCCTATCTCTTTTTTGTATGGAGGTTGCCAACAAGATACTTTTCCGGTCATAGTTCATTTTCTTACTTGATCACACGCCAATACCGTTTTGTACGCTTGTTTTACACATCAACGGTAACGGAAGGGGGCGTTTTCATTATCTTCCTGATTACTGTGTGGTCTTCTTTTGCCTTGAAACTTTTACAACATCTTCTCAAGACATTTGCATGACTTCAAGTCTTCTTGTCTTAGAATTAACCAGGATTCCTTATGAACAGACTATTTGTACACTACTGGCCATTAAAATTGCTACACCAAGAAGAAACGCAGATGATAAACGGGTATTCATAGGACAAATATATTATACTAGAACTGACATGTGATTACATTTTCATGCAGTTTACGTGCATAGATCCTCAGAAATCAGTACCCAGAACAACCACCACTGGCCATAATAATGGCCTTGATACGCCTGGGCATTAAGTCAAACTGAGCTTGGATGGCGTGTACATGTACAGCTGCCCATGCAGCTTCAACACGATACCACAGTTCATCAAGGGTAGTGACTGGCATATTGTGACGAGCCAGTTGGTCCCTCCTGAATCCACCGATTCCATATTCTGCTAACAGTCATTGGATCTCGACCAACGCGAGCAGCAATGTCGCGATACGATAAACCGCAATCGCTATAGGCTACAATCCGACCTTTATCAAAGTCAGAAACGTGATGATACGCATTTGTCCTCCTTACACGAGGCATCACAACAACGTTTCACCAGGCAACGCCGGTCAACTGCTGTTTGTGTATGAGAAATCGGTTGGAAACTTTCCTCATGTCAGCACGATGTAGGTGTCGCCACCGGTGGTGAATGCTCTGAAAAGCTAATCATTTGCATATCACAGCATCTTCTTCTGGCGGTTATATTTCGCGTCTGTAGCACGTCATCTTCGTGGTGTAGCAATTTTAATGGCCAGTAGGGTATTATCGACTCATATGATTTTCTTTTTTTTTTTATTTTATCTGACCAAAGGACAGAATTAAGGTTTCTTCTTGCTCGTGTTGTCTCCTGGGGCATTACTTGTTTACTGATACCGTGATCTGAGATTATAACTTCTAGATGTTTACACACTTAACATATCTCAGTAGCACCTCCGTAATTTCAAGCTGTTTGCTTCCTTTAGAGATAAACTTGATAGGGAAAAAAAAGTTTTCACCTTTTTCTATGTTTCTACGATTTTCATCATAGCCACCTGCAATCTGTTTAATTTTATCATCGACGACTAGTAAATTTGGTAGGTAATCCCATTAAATGGCCGGCCGGTGTGGCCGAGCGGTTCTAGGCACTTCAGTCTGGAACCGCGCGATGGCTACTGTCGCAGGTTGGAATCCTGCCTCGGGCATGTATGTGTGTGATGTCCTTAGGTTGATTAGGTCTAAGTAGTTATAAGTTCTAGGGGACTGAGGACCTCAGATGTTAAGTCCCATAGTGCTCAGAGCCATTTGAACCCAATAAATGTCTCGGCCTGTTCCGCTACACTTTTTCATCCATTCTCTAATAACTTTGTCCAGGTAGAAATTAAACAGAGCAGATGTTATAGAGCACCCTTATCTTAGGACATTGACTCTTCATACTACTTGGGAGATTTCTTTTCCTAGTTTCCACATTTACGTTTACATCTATATTCAGAAAGTTCCCTTACGGTGTGTGATGGAGGGTACTTTCAATACCACTGCCACTTCCTCATTTTCCTTTTCCAGTCATGTACAGTTCGCATGAATAATGATTGCTGGTAAGTCTCCTTGCGGGTTAGAAACCTTCTTATTTTACCTTAAAGGACTTTTCGCGAGATATACATGGGAGGAAGCATTATATTGGTTGCCTCTTCTAGGTATGTGTGCTCTCGGAACGTAAACAGCAGACCATATCATGAAGCTAACGCCTCTGCTGCAGCTTTCGCACTAAATAAATGATCCTGTAACGAAACGTGCTGCTCTTCTTTGGATTTTCTCTGGTTCGATTACTGATGCAAGTTACTTCCTTTGTTAATGGACTACATTTAAATCTTGTCTCGAATACCTAATAACTTTTTAAACTGCAGCGACATATGTCCTATGTACTGTGGTCTCGTCAAGATATCGTCGTAGATTGTTTTATTGGTACGGTATTACATGCACCCTGTAAACAGATGAAAATCATGTGTGCGTATCCTTGCCTGGTTCTTCTTTTCTGAATTGCCTCTTACATACTAGTATGTTATCTACACGCGATCGGTTTACAGTAAAGACTCTCTGTTCTGCTCCTATTATAACTTCAGATATTCTCTTATAGTTCGACCACACAGCGTTCACCACACAGCGTTCTCCCTGATGTGAAAACACTTATGCCTTTTTTTACCATTTCTTGTGAAATGGTGTCGAGAATGCTTTTTCCATTATTTTAGGAGTTTTCTTGTTAATCGAGCCATTGTTAAGGTCGAATTATTTTTAGGATTTCTGCTGTTGCATTTTTATCAACTCACTGGGATTCCTCCTGGAATTTTTATAATTCTTTCAGGGACACTCCTGGCAGTATCCTCTCCTTAATCGTACATGATTTTAACTGCAGGAACACTTGTTGTTTTCACCCATTCTTCGTCTGTGGTATATTTATGGTGCTGTTCTTGTTATTCTTCTCTTTTCGTAGGTTCCTCACTATTTAGTAGGCCACTTTTGATCTTTTCCCTCCACACTATGTGATCAAATGTATCCGAACACCCCCAAAAACATACGTTTTTCATAGTAGGTGCAATGTGCTGCCACCTACTGCCAGGTACTCCATATCAGCGACCTCAGTAGTCATCAGACATCGTGAGAGAGCAGAATGGGGCGCCTCGCGCAACTGACGGACTTCGAACGTCGTCGGGTGATTGGGTGTCACTTGTGTCATACGTCTGTACGCGAGATTTCCACACTTCTAAACCTCCCCAGGTCCACTGTTTCCGATGTGATAGTGAAATGGAGACGTGAAGGGTCACGTACAACACAAAAGCGTACAGGCCAACCTCGTCTGTTGACTAACAGAGACCGCCGACAGTTGAATTGGGTCGTAATGTGTAATAGGCAGACATCTATTCAGACCATCACACAGGAATTTCAAACTGCATCAGGATCCACTGCAAGACCTATGACAGTCAGGCAGGAGATGAGAAAACTTGGATTTCATGGTCGAGCGACTGCTCATAAGCCATACATCACGCCGGTAAACGCCAAACGACTCTTCGCTTGGTGTAAGGAGCGTATACATTGGACAACTGAGTAGTGGAAAAACGTTGTGTGGAGTGACGAATCACGGTACTCAATGTGGCGATCAAATGGCAGGGTGTGGGTGTGGCGAATGCTCGGTGAACGGCATCTGCCAGCGTGTGTAGCGCCAACAGCAAAATTCGTAGGTGGTGGTGTTTTTCATGGAAGGGGCTTTCACCACTTGTTTTGCGTGGCACTAGCACAGCATAAACCTACGTTGATGTATTAAGCACCTTCTTGCTTCCCACTGTTGAAGAACAATTCGGGGATGGCGATTGCATCTTTCAACACGTTCGAGCACCTGTTCATAATGCACGGCGTGTGGCGTAGTGGTTACACAGGGATGTTAATCCCTGTAATGGACTGGCCTGCACAGAGTCCTGACCTGAATCCTATTGAACACATTTGGAATATTTTGGAACGCCAACTTCGTGCCACGTCCCACCGACCGACATCGATACCTCTCCACAGTGCAGCACTCTGTGAAGATTGCTCTGTCATTCCGAATAAACCTTCCAACACGTGATTGAACGTACGGTTGCTAAAGTGAAAGCTGTCATCAAGGCTAAGGGTGGGCCAACACCTTATTGAATTCCAGCATTACCGATGGAGGTCACCACGAACTTGTAAGTCATTTTCAGCCAGGTGTCCATATACTTTTGATCACTCAGTGTATATCTCTCTCTCCTGCGTCTTGTTTCTTTTCCCAAAATTCATTCTTCACTTTTACTATTGTTTTTTATCTCTCTTCTGACTCTAGTATATAGTTTTGAATGATCTCGAGCTTTATACCCAGCCTCATATAATATATTATTAGCTGTTCGTGCATAACTTCTGCTGAGCTTCTATTTATTTTCTTATTTTCTCTGCCAAAGTAAATGTACAGGATTTGTAAAGACTAATTGCTGAGCATTTTCAGGTTAGGTTTTAGTTCTCCAAGGACATTGTTTATTCTTTGAGTGATCTCTGTTTCTTTCTTTTTTATGTTTAAAGAAAAGTACTGCATTTAGCAGCAGATCGTCAGTTCTACTTCAGATTCTCTATACAGTCTTACATTCATAGTCTGAAGTTAGGCTCATTAACTCAACATAATATGACCGTAATTTGTCATGTAGGTTGATAATTTTAATTTATGGATATCTTTATGATGAAAGTAGCTGTTCACCATGTCCAGCTGATGCTCTTGGTCTGTTTCGATAAGTCATTCACCAGTATTATTAACGGCATTCTCTTCAAAAGATACATCTTCTTTTAGGAATGTTTGCTACCCGTTTTACCACTTGGGTTCCCTATTCAGCCTGAGATTCCGTCGAAAACTGCTGCTTGATCTTCTTGTTAAACTTAGAACATACCAATGTATTTCTTACTTATTTTGTTCCTCTGTGGTGAAATACAGGTCGTAACAGCAGTTACATTTGCCTTTATGATTTCCTGTGTTTTGTACATCCACTCATCTCTCATTTCATATTTTGTAACACAGCGTCCATTTAAAATAGTAACCCCTAGAATTTAGAATTTATGGCACCTGTATGAAATCTGTGGTAGCAGTTGTATTATTTGGTATACCAGTACGTTATTCTAAGCACATGTATTGTAGAAAAGGACAGGGGCAAGAATAGCACGACGAGTCTTTGCACTCAACCTCCACCTAACCTCCATCTATCCAACATAATTAAATCAAGTCTCGGTAATGATATTCTTGAAGCGTACGATCCATTCTAGTATATTAGCTGAGTTTTGTAGGGCTCATATCGAACAGGAGCAACAGGGCATATTCAGTCTGTGCAAAGAAGGGCAGCACGAACGTTCACAATTTGGCTTGACCTACAGAAGGGTGTCCCAAAGATGCTGAAAGAACTTAGCTAGCAACGCTTGAAGATAGATGCAAGATATCATGTGAAAACTTAGTTAGGAAGCACCTTGAACCAACTTTAAGTTGTGAATCTAGGAATGTACCACGACACCCTAAATATTTCTCCCGTAGGGATCACTGAGACAAGATTCTATCAATTACACAGTGTACGGATTAGTTTAAGCAATCATTCTTCACCTGCGCTCCACACACGAATGGAACAGAAAAATAATCTAATACTTGTGCAAATAGATGTACCTACTGCCATGCACATCACAATGCTTCTGTTGACACCATACTCAATCTATTCTGCTAGAGCAGTTGTTGAATGGTGCCTACCCGTACGTCCATCATCTCGGTTCATCGTCTCCATACGTCACCATGAAGATAGCAATGTGAAATTAGTTATATTTTATTGAAACAGGTTACCGAAAGAAATAGCTGTTAGTTGCGATCTAAACTGACTCTTTTTGTTAAAATATAATTTTCCCGCCGTTCGTGCAGTTACCTCTTTACTGAGACATAGCAGCGAATCTCAGTCCCTGTCGTCCTCCACGCTCGCAGATTTTAGATTCCCGCTGGAGGTCGAACGACATTCGTATTCGCACTGAAGGATGTAGATTCATTGCCCGCCGAGGCAAATGAGTTACATAAATTTGTCTATTCTTTCAGATATGTTCGATAAAGCAGACACGGCGAATTCATACAAGTGTCCTCTGATCCATGGATTCCTCTTCCAGTTAGAGGAGCCACCAGTGTGAAGTCCTTAAGACGTACCCTTCTCTGTGCGTCACATATCAACATAATGTCTTTTGCATTAAGGTATGATTACTGAACTGGGTTACCAGCTGATCTGCCCTCTTTTGAAGGTGATTATGAAATAATTTTGGTTTGTGTTCTTAAATTCTGTGTTATGTCTGATCGTCTATATAGGTTGTTGGGTGGAAAACTGTAATGTGTTTTCGGGATCGCTGGGTCACACTGCTACAGCTCAGCATTAAGTGATCCGTAATTCCCTGTTACATTGTTTCAGGTATTGTGTAGTTATTATCTACTTATTTTAACAAAGCATCTTACAAAATGATATCTGTGCGAAAGTGTGAGTGGGAGTGAGAATGTAACAGAGTGTATCAGATATCAGATATATGTTTCCTGTCTTACATTTTGCTACGTAATTTTAACATTTTAGCAACATTCAATTCACCCAAATTCGATTGAAATTAGTTCAGTAGACCTGCTGATACCCCCCTCCCCCTCCAAAAAGCCAGGGACCTTGCCGTCGATGGGGAGGCTTGCATACCTCAGCGATACAATAGCCGAACCTTACGTGCAACCGCAATAGGGGGGTATCTGTAGAGAGACCAGACAAACGTGTGGTTCGTGAAGAGGAGCAGCCTTTTCAGTAGTTGCAGGAGCAACAGTCTGCAGGAGCAACTGAACTGGCCTTTTAACATCTACTAAAACAGCATCGCTGTCCTGGTACTGTGAACGGCTGAAAGCAAGGGGGACATACAGTCGTAATTCTTCTCGAGGGCATGAAACTTTACTGTGAGGTTAAGTGATTATGGCGTCCTCTTGGGTAAAATATTCCGGAGGTAAAATAGTCCCCCATTCGGATCCCTGGTAGGAGACTACTGAGGAGGACGTCATTATAAGGAAAAACAAAATTGGCGTTCTACGGATCGGAGCATGGAATTCCAAATCCCTTAATCTGACGGGTAGGTTAGAAAATCTAGAAATGGAAATGGATAGGTTAAAGTCAGATATAGTGGGAATTAGGGAAGCAGGAGGAACAGGACTTCTGCTCAGGTGAATACAGGGTTATAAATACAAAATCAGGTAGGGGTAAGCACGAGTAGGTTTAACAATGAATGAAAAAATTAAAAAGTGGAAAAGCTGCTATGAACAGCATAGAGAACGCATTATTGTAGCCAAGGTATACACGAAGCCCACGCCTACCACAGTAGACCAAGTTTATATGCCAACCAGCTCTGCAGATGATGAAGAGAGTTAGGAAATGTGTGATGAGATAAAAGAAGTTAATCAGATAGATAAGGGAGACAAAATTTAATAGTCTTGAGGACTGGAATTCGGCAGTAGGAAAAGGAAGAGGAGGAAAAGTAGTAGGTGAATATGGATTGGGGTAAGGGATGAAAGAGGAAGCCGCCTAGTGGAATTTTGTAGAAAGCATAACTTAATCCAGAATGAGATTTTCTCTCTGCAGTGGAGTGTGCGCTGATATGAAACTTCCTGGCAGATTAAAACTGTGTGCCCGACCGAGACCCGAACTCGGGACCTTTGCCTTTCGCGGGCAAGTGCTCTACCATCTGAGCTACCGAAGCACGGCTCACGCCCGGTCCTCACAGCTTTACTTCTGCCAGTATCTCGTCTCCTACCTTCCAAACTTTACAGAAGCTCTCCTGCGAGCACTTGCCCGCGAAAGGCAAAGGTCCCGAGTTCGAGTCTCGGTCGGGCACACAGTTTTAATCTGCCAGGAAGTTTCATAACTTAATCATCGCTAACACGTGGTTTAAGAATCATGAAGAAAATTTTACACGTGGAAGATACCCAGAGACGCTGGAAGACTTCAGATTGATTATATAGACAGAGATTTAGAAATCAGCTTTAAATTGTAAGTCATTTCCAGGGGCAGATGTGGACTCCGATCACAATTTATGAACTGTCGATTAAAACTGAAGAAATTGCAAACGGGTAGTAATTTAAGGAGGTGGGAGCTGGATAAACAGAAAGAACCAGAGGTTGTAGAGAGTTTCAGAGGGAGCATTAGGGAACGATTGACAAGAACAAGGGAAAGGTATACAGTAGGAGAAGAGTGGGTAGCTTTGAGAGGTGAAATAGTGAAGGCAGCAAAGAATCAAGTAGGTAAAAAGACGAGGGCTAGTAGAAATCCTTGGGTAACACAAGATATATTGAATTTAACTGATGAAAGGAGAAAGTATAAAAATCAGTAAATGAAGCAGGCTAAGAGAAATACAAACGTCTTAAAAATGAGATCGTCAGGGAGTGCAAAATGGCTAAGCGAGAATGGCTAGAGCGCAAACGTAAGGATTTAGAAGCACATCTCACTAAGGGTAAGATAGATGCCGCCTACAGGAATATAGTTTAAGAGACCTTTGCAGATAAGGTATGGTGTATGAACATCAAGAGCTCAGATGGAAAATCAGTAGTAAGCAAAGAAGGGAAAGCAGAAAGATGGAAGGAATATGTAGAGGGTCTATACAAGATTGATGAACTTGAGGGAAGTTTAATGGGTATGGAAGAGGACGTGTCTGGGGATGAGATGGGAAATATGATACTGCGTGAAGAATTCAACAGAGCACTGAAAGGCCAAAGTCGAAACAAGGTCCAGGGAGCAGACAATATTGAATGAGAAATACTGATTGTCTTGGTAGAGCCAGCTGCGACAAAACTCCTGCATCTGGTAAGCAAGATGTATGAGACAGGCTAAATACTCTCAGACTTAAAGAATAATACAATAATTCCAATTCCAAAGAAAACAGGTGCTGACAGGTATGAAAATTACCGAACTATGAGTTTAATAAGTCAAGGTTGCAAAGTACTAGAATTCTTTGCAGACTAATGGAGAAACTGGTAGAAGCCAATCTCGGGGAAGATCCGTTTGGATTTCTCAGTAATGTAGGAACACGCGAGGCAGTACTGATCCCACGAATTATGTTAGAAGGTAGGTTAAGGAAAGACAAACCTACGTTTATAGCATTTGTAGAGTTAAAGTTTTGACACTGTTAACTGGAATACTCTCTTTCTAATTCTGAAGTTGGCAGGGGTAAAATACGGGGAGCGGAAGACTAATTACAATTTGTATAGAAACCAGATGGCAGTCATAAGAGCCGAAGGGCATGAAAGGGAAGCAATGGTTAAGAAGAGAGTGAGACAGGATGTTATTGAATCTGTGTATTGAGCAAGCAGTAAAGAAAAGAAAAGTAAAATTTGGTGTAGGGATTAAAATCCAGGGAGAAGAAATAAAAACCACGAGGTTTGCCCATGACATTGTAATTCTGTCAGACACAGCAAATGACTTGGAAGAACAGCTATCTTAAAAGGAGGATATAAGATGAACATAAACAATAGCAAAACGAGGATAATGGAATGTAGTCGAATTAAATCAGGTGATGCTGAAGGAATTAACTTAGTAAATGTGACATTTAAAGTAGTAGATGAGTTTTAGTACTTGGGCAGCAAAATAACTGATGATGGTCGACGTAGAGAGGGTACAAAATGGAGACTGGCGATGGCAAGGAAAGGGACTCTGAAGAAGAGAAATTTGTTAGCGGTATAGACTTTTCTAAAAGTATTTATCTGGAGTGTAACCATATATGGAACTGAAACATGGACGATAAAGAATTTAGACAAGAGGATGTGGTGCCCCAGAAGAATTCTGAATATTAGTTAGGTAGATTACTCAACTAATGAGGAGGTACTGAATAGAATTGGGGAGAAGAGGAATTTGTTACACATCTTGACTCGGAGAAGGGAACGGTTGGTAGGACACGTTCTGACGCATCAAAGGACCACCAGTAATGGAGGGAAGCGTAGGGGGTAAAAATCGTAGATGGAGGCCAAGACATGAATACACTAAGCAGATTCAGAACGATGTAGGATGCAATAGTTACTCGGATATCGAGAGCTACATCAAACCAGTTTTTGAACTGAAGACCACAACAATAGAAACAACAAAAAGCCTCCTGATGACCACTAACAATTCATATGAGATAGATGATTAGTACTAACTGTTGGCTAAGCAGTTGCAGTCCATCTTCTAAACATCAGCGCTGGAGATTTACAGGATTGGGTTGCATGGGGAATGTCTTGTTAGGAAGTCAATTTGCCTTGAAGTATGGTGAAATCCGCATTCCACGCTGTTGTTACGACGGGCTGAAGAGCGAGTGATTCATACTGATCCACTAGACGGAGGGACCGGACACTGGACGGACGGGACATTGTAGAACACTCTTCCCCTCATATGTTATCTTCCTGCCAGAATCTGGAGTCTCTGTGAGTAGCTAAGCCCCATGTGTACCGAAAAACAATTTCACCCTCACAGACAGTGCCGCTGGTAATCTATTGTGTACATTAATAAATCCGCCAAACTGCAGGGACGGATTTCGGTCTGACATAGAGGAAGAAAGGTGCTATGGACGTGTGCCTGGAAATGCATAGTTGCCACAGTAGATGACGTTGACGAATGACATGTTTCTCTGAACACGTGCCGTGTGTTTCTAGTGTGTTGCAGGCTGTGTGATTGACGCAGCATACTGTAAGCGTAATAATGCTTCGGTATTCATGTCGGAAACAAGCCAAGATGATGTTTGTGACGGGCAGACACCAATCACATCACACAACATTCCAAGCCATTGGGAATTTGTGTGATCATAGTACTTTCAGAAAGACAAACGACACGGAAGCGGCGGACTGTGTGTACGCCAAATTAAGAAGATCGGGATCTACAAGATATTGAGACGAATCGTAGTGCAAGCTCCAGGCAAGTGGCCCTCCAACATGGTTTAAGCCAAAGTAATATTATATGTGGCCTGCAAGACAACCGCTGCTATTCCTGTCACCCGCAACACAAAATGAACACATGGCACGTAGTCAGAGAAACTGTCATTCGTCCGCGCCATCAACCGTGGCAACGATGCATTTACTGACACACTTTCATAGGACCTCTCTTCCACCATTTCCAGTCAGGAATCCGTCGCTGCAAGTTGTCGGTTTTTTAGTGTTCACCCTATACTGATCAAATAAAAAGATATACTTCGGCTACTCATGTAAAATATTACTGATAATACGAGGGCTACCACAATCATTACAACAAAAGTATTTGCACTGTGACAGACTAACACCGAAGACTAGATTTTATGGGAAAACACAGCAGAAAGTAACTCACCGACACGAAGGACTCCCTGGAGAAAGGGAAGAGCCCGGCAGCAGTGATACACAGTGGCCTTTGGGCTCTGAGCATAACCAGAAGCAGCGACCGTTTGATGGGCGTGGGCCATTCCTGCATTGACGTCACCGCGTCGTACGCAGAGAACGCCACATTCTCGCTCTGCAACACCCAGTCAGCTCTCTACGTCATCCGTCTTTCACTAGTCAATATAAGCAAAGTTATCGCGTAATTACTCTTTGTTATAACGAAGATGATATGTGCAGTTAGTACCTAGACGATATCTTTGGTGACTCTATATTGGTACCATTTATGTCATCGCACGTTGCGACACGATGGAAATAGTTTGTGGTATTTCAAATATTCCAAAAAAATAAAGAGCTGCAGAAATCAACGGTGGTTGTTTTTCAATTGTTTACTTTATGTTCCACTTGACAAAACCATGAATTGTGAGATTTCTGTTTTGTTTATTTATTCACATAAATAAACCGAGTTTTATAGGAACAGCTAATGGCAACGGATGGGTTTGACGGACTGTAACTTCACTTCTGCTTTACGCGTTCCATCATGGATAGTAATTACTTTCGCAATTTTTTTAACGGAATGTCAAAATAGTAATTTAGTGAGAAGCCTCGGTCGGAGAAACTGCTACTTAATACATGTTATGGAATGTACTTCTCTGCCAACTTTCTCATGTTTTCTCTTCAATAGCGGAATATTATATTCGTTTGCAGTCTCCAGAGAGTGCAATTAATGAGAGTCCTGTATCGCCATTGGAGAAAAACAAACGTCAATGTTGCCACGGTAGTAATATATTGAATTAAGCGGATATAATAAATATTAATTATAATGGTATAAAGGAATGCATACCACGTACTGAAATACTTTTGTTCACTTTTTCAAGAAAAAATTAAACCAAAAATTACCATTAATACGGCTCGAATTATTTACCTCATAGATAAAAATCACACAACGTCAGGTCCGGTGAACTCGGGGCCCTGACCAGTAACTCCAGACGGGCTGTTGTTGCACGACCGATCCAATGTCGTGCTACCTATGTGTGTCCAAGAACTCATGAACGTCATTGTGTAAGTTTGGTGTAGTACCATTTTGTTAAAATGAAATTACAACTGCCCTCTTGAACTTGCAACACGAAACACAGCTGATACGTCTCCATGTAAGAATGTCCATTGATCGCTATCTCTGCAAAGAGGGTTCCCTACACCTTTTACCTTGACAACCTTTGAGGATCAAAGGACATCTCTCACAAAATGGGAATTCTCTGTTCCCTATAGGGCACAATTGGGCTGATACACCGCCGTTCAGTGGAAAAGTGGTCTCTTCGTTGAAAATTAAAGTGCAGGTGATGTCACCCGGAACCGTTAAGTGCCGCATGTCAATTCAAAACAGTTTTGTCGCCACATGTAATAATTTGAAGCAACTGAATCCAATACGGTTTTCTTAGCCTCTGCAATCAGTTGCACGAGACGCTGATTTTTGGGGACCTCTGAGAAATGTTTCCCTAATCCGTTTAGCTTATTATTCAAATGTCGAGGGCCACCCAATCCTTTTACATTTACAAAAATATCTTGTTCCCTTAAACCTCTCTACTCTCTCGTAAATGGATTGTCTCGTAGGTGAAGTCTTGTTAAATGTGGTCAGAATTTGAAACGAGCTCTGGTTCTGAACTTGCTCTTGTGCAACTCCATCATGCTTCTCTAGTCGTCTATCTGCCGTAGTGCTAGAGATCAATGTAACAAAAAAACGGGTTCTCGTGTTGTTCCCAAACATAAAAGAAGGTATTCTCTTAACTCAATAAAAACATTTTTACATGTACAAAGCACTGAATGTGTCGAAATTATTTTGAATAAGTCTGGGTAAAAGAGACAGGTCACTAATAATAGATGGTGACATAAGAATTGGCATGGGAACGTGCAATGTAAAGAACGAAATTTAAATTGACGTTAAATATTTGGAAGAAGACCTCCAACGTGGCATCAGCAGATATGGACTATATCAGCTGATTAAACCTAAATGAATCTGTAGAGCGTTTAGTTTTCTTGCTAGCTTTGAAAGCGGAAGGAAGTAAGTGACGTGCCAATGATTGAAAAGGACTTTAGGAAGCATTAAAGATTGTTTCAAGTTTACGACGGTTGTCAAAAATGAACTGAAAATCTCAATTGCAGAAAGGGAAGTAGCGTATGAGGAAATCCTATCAGTTGAACGACGGTGATACAAGATGTGTTTTCCAAATTCGAAGGATTTGGAAAATAGTTCTCAACAGTCCACATAATCGTTGCGTGAGGTTTCGTATATCGAACAGCGAATTTGGTCTTGGGAACAGATAACGAGAGATTTTATTCAATTCTTAAAGAGGACTGAACGTAAGGGCAGAATTGTAGTGATTGCGGTAGCTGGTTATCACAGAAGTTGAAAGCTTTGCTCTGTATTACATTGTGTTTGTCAAAAAATGCAATTAACGGTCATTTCGATTCTAAAAAGGTAAATATGGCTCGGTGGTTCAGTGGCTTGGTGGTAGAGTGTCTGTCTGGGAGAGTCATCTCTAAGGTCAGAGGGGCCGGCCGTTGTGACCCAGCGGTTCTAAGCGTTTCAGTCTGGAACAGCGCGACCGCTACGGTAGCAGATTCGAATCCTGCCTCGGGCATGGATGTGTGTGATGTCCTTAGGTTAGCTCAGTGTAAGTAGATGTTAAGTCCCATAGTGCTCCGAGCCATTTTGAAGGTCAGAGGAAGGTAACACCGTACCACCTCCAACGGGACCACCCTAATAAAGCGCTGTGGTGTTCAGAATTATCTTCAGACTAACGACGGCATTACTTACAGCTGTTAACAGTTGTTTAACTTCAAATGGTTCAAATGGCTCTGAGCACTATGGGACTCAACATCTTAGGTCATAAGTCCCCTAGAACTTAGAACTACTTAAACCTAACTAACCTAAGGACATCACACACACCCATGCCCGAGGCAGGATTCGAACCTGCGACCGTAGCAGTCCCGCGGTTCCGGACTGCAGCGCCAGAACCGCTAGACCACCGCGGCCGGCAGTTGTTTAACTGCTGGAGATATTTCACATGTTTACTTGAAATGTAAAAATCTACATTTTGAAATAGATGATTTCAAAAAACTATGGAAGGTAAATTTTATAACGACCAAACAAAGAAATGTAACAGCTGCTGGAGATATTTCACATATTAACTTGAATTCTAACTATCTACATTTTGAAATAGATGATACTCTGAAAAGTATATAAGGTAAATAACTATGTTCAATTTTATGACAACCAAACAAAGAACTGTAATGCATTTATAATAATTTTAGGACTAGAGGAGCTTTGTTTGTTTAGTTTTTCTCATCTCCTGCTGTAATATGTTCTATAGTCGTCAACTTGTTCTGGCGAGATCTTGCTCTTGTTGCAGTCAGTGTGTAAATTAATAATTGAACAGTAATCGATGTATACTGCAAATATACATGAGCTACTTCCAAAAAATGCAGGATCCTGAATCATTAACAAACGGACTTAAGTAAGAATCATTTACAGTAGCTAAGGCAAAGTCACTACTAGTTATTTTTATACTATGAAAGCCTGAGCTGTGGAGTGATTTGATGGGAGAGTTACAGTTTCTTACGTTTAAAACTTCCATTCTTCGAGGACCTTTAGAACTGGCAGATATGGTGCAATGTCTACTAAGTCAGCGCAGTCATACAATTCATTGAATAATTAATATGGGACTGGCTACTGAGATAATAATGGGATAATGGCAGTCAATATCTACCGTTTCACCGCAGGGTCATGTATTCTCCACTGTTTACCAGCATAGGTTCCCATTATCGGCAGACAATGAGAAACATTTTTTACTGAGACAGATTTCTGTCTCCTTAGCATGGAATACGTAACGCTGTCTTTGAAAGGTACTTGAAAGCAAGTATGGTTCTAGTCTCAATTTTAAATGAAATGTTAAAATGCTAATAATTCTCCGAGCTATTGCTTATGGAGAGCAAAAATTTCTTACTCTTAGATAGGTATTTATGCACCTCAAACATAAATCTGCAATCAGAAATGATAGAACGCAATTTCAGTACAGTAAGCCGATGGCTTATTGACTCGTTTATGGGTAGCAGTCTCTGCAGGTCGTACTTAACTTCACTCTAACTATTACTCACTCAACAAGGCCTTGTAGATGCGTATGATATCTAAAGCAAGGCTTACCAATATCTTCTCTCTTTTACTCATCTCCCCTTCTGCAGCACTCTTGCCTGAAAAGTGTACATTGTGTGTGTGTGTGTGTGTGTGTGTGTGTGTGTGTGTGGGTGAGATAGAGAAAGGAGGGGGGGCTCATGCGCTTTCATGCTCTGGATAAAATAATTGAATTTGTCTGGATACTTTTGTACATGATGCATAAATTCTAATCATTCGGGTACTAATGGCAGTTCTTGTTTTATGCAATTTAAGTGATGCTTACTTGTTTTTTGAAATGGCAATACTATAGTATTGTGAATATCTTTATATATTTTGGTGACTAATTCACGCCGTATACCTACTTTTGAAGATGGCTCAAAAACTTCAGATGGTTCGAAAACTTTTGAACATGGTGGCTACGTTTTGGTTGGGTATTTTTTTTTATGGATGGTAAGATTTGGGGCTGTAATTGGTAGTTTCATTTTAATGGTTGGTAAGATAATTCGCAGTGATTGCTTGTTTCACTTTAATGGATGGTGGAGTACTGGACTAAAACTGACCCTTTTTTCCTTTGTGCCAGCGCAATTTTCAAATTTTTCAGCCGCAACATTTTACATTCTGCCTTCTTGGATTGTTAATCATTGCCCCTGCATCTAGGCAACTTGCAGATAGTAAAAATACTCTTGCCGAGTCCTGAAGCGAGGGACTCTAGATATGAATCCATTGCTGAGGGGAGCAGCTGAATGGCCACAGCCTTCCTAAATTTTCTCATTTCATTGTAACATGAATGGGAGGGTCACAGTCAGGGCATGCAAGACATTATACTACCACTACCAGCCTGAACTATATCCTCGACACACACTACAGATAGAACTCATTGTGCCTAGAGATGGCCAAAACCATTCTTTCGGAGATCGAATCAAAACTGCTCACTCACTCAAATGAACTGTCTATTCTTCATAACTCACCACTGACCATTGAGTCACAGAAATAAATAAAAGTAAGTCATGTTGCCTTCTTAATTCAGGTCTTTGTATTTGTAGTTTTATCTCATTTAATTTTATTTTGGAAGGTCATATAAGGGGAAGTAATATATCGTTCCGCTAGTTTTTTTGGGATTTAAGCGTTCTGTATTTCATCTGCTATAAAAATTAGAACAAAATAACAGCAAAATCTTGAATATATTATGACACTTGTGAAAATTTTAAAACTAATACTGGTTGTTGTTATGTTTTCATACATTTATTCAAGACAATTTACACTATAAGAAATACAGCTCTATTGTAAATAATTTATCTCTGAACACCCCCTATATAGCTGTCAATATTTTATCCACAAGCACTAAGGGATGCAATTTGTTTGTATCTTCAAAGAAGGCAGAATTTATGGCTTTTCAGGTGCAGAAAATAATAAATGATCGATAAATATGAAGAGTAAGCTTATTCTACGTCTTATGAAATACTGTCTCCCTCATGAGAGACATGGATGTATAAAAAAAGTAGGAAGATGTCATTACCCTAATAGAATAATATAAAAGAACTTCAGAAATAAAGTAAGAAAGGAAGCCCTATCTAAGTTCTACTAAATGATGTCAGAACCAATTATCACAATTTGAAATGGATCGTGAACTATAAAAAAAAGGAATAAACAAAGAATACAAGTGTTGGAGAAGTGATACCGAAGAAGAGTTGCATGGTACACATTATCTGACAGGAGGATGAACTCTGACATCAGAGAATAGTAGTGACTGAAAACATTAAATGAGCAAATTAAGCAGTATGGTAACAACTGGATAGACTATATCACAAGGACGGAAGATGACAGAATATCCAAATTAATGGTGAATTACTACTCACAGGGTGTAAGGCCTTAGGGATGTGGAGAAAAGTGTGGATAGATCAATAATTTCATGCAAGAGGATGTAACAGACAAACACCTGATACATGCAGGTAAAGGAAGACATCCCATATTAAAAATATTATGATTTTTTCAGTAACTGTAATATAATAAATTTTGAAATTGCATATAAAACCCTGGTCCAATGCAAGAGGTGTCCTGAAGGCATTAATCTGACTGTGTTAAATAAACAAAAAATGAATGAAAACAGCCTATATAAGTACTATCATCTTTATAAAATAAATATGTAAATAAATACAGTTATTATGATGAAGAACAGCATCCACTAAGCCAAACACTGATGGAGTGCCACTGTGTCAAGGAAGCATGCAGCAACCTAGATCAGTGGGTGAGCCACGTGCAGACAGAGCAGTATGTATCCAGAGGGTCATTGTAATCCTCTCAGTGCAGTCAGCCAGCGATCAGGATTGGCCAGCAATTGAGATCGACCAGTGATCAGGATTGGTCCACAATTGGGGTCAGCGATAAGCTGGCAATCAGGACTGGCCAGTGATCAAGATCGGCTGGTACAAGGGATCAGTTAGCAATCAAGAGCAGCAGCCGACTTATAGGTTGGGGTCGCTTTGTGATCCGCTGTGTGTAGGTTGTGCCTGAAGGCCGCTACTCTTGTGACTCAAATGACCACCAACAACGAACAACGCATTAAGTAGTACGTAAATGTTTATCAGGCTCCTGAAATTTGGGATTTTCTTTTCATACAGGGTGCAAAGGAAACTGTTAACTATGTGCCACAGTAGAGTAGGAGAAGTCAGATGCACAATTTTATACAGGACACCTTTGGTCCATCAGGTCAGGAAGATTTTAAGTGTTCTCCCCCATTCTTAACGCAGATTATTAACCCTAGAGAAAAAATTAATAGAACCTTTATTGTAGGAAATTTTAGTTGAACTTTGTACTGAGATACGTTTTCGTTACAGTCTGAGATTTTCTAGTTATTCAAGGAAAACGCGCGAAAGTGACATTCAAACCCACCCCTACTCTTGTCTCCCACTTTTCAGAATTTCTGGTGACACTTCCACCTATCACTGTACAAGTGCGACTACAAGAATTATATTTCCGTATTTGACCCTTTTTTACCTTAAATTACTAGGATATTATGCTACAGGCTTAGTCGGCTATTTCTTTAACATTATTTTAAACTTTCCCTTGAGAGTAATGAAAGAAAAAGGACTTTTGTAAACCTATTGCAGAAACTAATTACGTTTACGGCTCACACGAAACTTAGCCCATACAAGTAAAGCAGTTTCATAATAAGAAGGCCAAACGTACAAAACGATTTCGTTGTTAGCTTTATGCCGCCAATGTCCACAACTCTCTGAGTGCGTGATTAAGCTGGTGGCATAGTAGCCCAGTCAGTGAAGATCAAAAGCGGTCAAATATGAAAAATAATGCGTTATGAACTACGTACCAGAAACAGAGTTCCTAACTGGCGGAGACGAGTGTGGAGGTGGGTTTGAAGGGCATTTTTGTATGTTTTTCTTGAATAACTCGAAAAAAGCAGCCTGTACTGAAAACGTATCCTAGCACTAAATAAACATACATGAAATTTCCAACAAAAAAAGTTCCCACTCATTTTTCTCTAGGATTAATGGTCTACTCAGAGGGGGGGAGAGAATACTGGAAACCTCTTGCAACTTGCCTGCACCGTAGCGTAGGTAGTTTTATGGCCAATTTGAGGTATTTTCCTGAACTGGCAGACCACCGGTGCCGTGCATCAAACTGTTTCTTTTCGACTTCCTCTAAAGTTCTGCGGTACTTTGTTAACAGTTAGTATTAGCAACCAATATAAGTCGCAAAGTGTTTTATGCCAATAAGCAGTGTTCTGATGAAGCTATTTTTCTTTATTTTCTGTTTTTTTTCCAACGCTAAGAAAAGCTGCACACTCCAGATATGCAAATCCGTACATGCACATGGTCTACAGCGTGTTTTTTGCAGCTTGGGAAACGTTTCCTTTATCATGTGACGTGAGGCGCTGTTGCAGCAGGCCGTGGCAGAATCTTCATTCAGCTTACTGTTGTCACCAGAGAGATATTTCGGATCAGAGGACCTACATCTCCTTTCTTTCAGTTGACCAATCTGGATATTTTATTCAGTTCAGGAGCAAATCACCCGTCTCTAATTGTGCCTACGTGCACTCGCACCATTTTGAAGAAGGCAATTCGTGTCCTGTCTGATCACACAACTCTCTCCAGCCAGCTCCTCTCGAATTCCTGTGTTGTTCCGTCCACTGAAGATTTAGCTGTGGGCAGAGTTCCTCCCTTCAAATGCCCATTGCCTGCAGTTACATCTCGTTATTCACACGGAAATTTGGAGATGCACCTGTTTTCACTGACAGCAGCAGTTTCTGTCTTGTCTGACTCTAACTGCCAGTGATCAGGCGTGACGCTCGTCGTTGTCGATGTCGATTATGATGTTTTCGTCAGCATTGTGCTTAGACCGTAATACATGACTGCGAATGGTAAAATATTTTTCGTAGCCTCGTTGGACGGTTCGAGTTGATGCATCAAAATATGGGGCGTCTGTATTCGGTGTATGGGATGACACTTTCAGACACGATAGTTCCTTCCTGCCACGCTGTCAAGTATACACATCAGCCTACCTCATGGGGTTGACTCTTTTCAGCCATATGGTACACACACAGTGCATCACAGCCATGACGACTGAAGTCAGCAGCAGAGGATCACATGACCACCTGCGTAGTTCTTTACCACTTAAAGCACTCGAAAGTGACCAGCGTACTCTTTTATGTGACTGGCTAACATTTTGTCTGGTGCATTTAAATGTCAACGCAAGGAATGATTTACAAATGTCTACTAGCGCGAAAGAATTGTTCCGCTATGGAATTGTAGGTAGTCGTAATGTAACTCACTTCTGACATGAGTTGGTCTCCAAACCAGCAGTAGACAGACAGCTCGGTGAACATAGCGCACAAGTAGGCGCCAAATTTTCCCGTCTCTCGCACATTCTGCGCGCTCTGGAACATTAAATCGAAAACTTTGGTCATACGGGACATTCTTTAATGATGAAAGAGACATTATGTAATTGCATCTATGTACTGAAGCTCTTAACAGGTCTCGAAACAAATCCTAATGTCTTCATAACATTGACCCCTAGCTGAAAGTAGTAGAAACATGAACAGTAAACTGAACCTTGTGAATGCTGGAGAAAAGAAACAATTCACACACACACACACACACACACACACACACACATACACACAAACACCCTAACCTCCCTCCCCCCGACCTCCCCCCACACACACACATTTTGCTCTCCCAGTCACAGCCCACTATTTTGCCGGCCATTAACACAAAAAAGCCAATCAAGATGTAGTCAGAATCGTGTCCATGTCCAAAATTACTGGAACGATATTAGCATTGTGCGATTTTAAAAAGTACTCGAATAATTATGAAAATACTAAATGGGGCATCTTGCAGTGTTCCTGCATCTCTACTACTATTCCGTGGAGTTTCGGGATTCCAGCCAGATAATGACGACTTCCTTTCACGATATATCCGCTGAAAAGCATTCAGCCATCTCCATTAGAGCGTTTTGTATGTTTCAGTGGCAAACACTCACCTGATGGCTGAATGGTTGTCAGCCGAAATATCATGTCAGAAGGTCGAAGTCATAGGGCTGCAGTCCCGAACCTCCTTGGAACAATCTACTAATTACCCAAAATATATTTGTAGAGAAAAAATTTATAGAGGGCAAATGTCTGTAGTAAGGTGTAAACTTATTTTTTTATCTTATTCAGTCACCGCTAATATAACTTACAGGTTATGCTTTGGTTGTGAACAAGTATAGTTATTCCTCTGTTCCACATTCGGTGCAAGGCAAAATTAAATACTCCAAAGTCTAAGATCTCCACATTATTTACCAAAAATATAAAATTTGCACAGAGACACACACACGCACACACGCACACACGCACATACACACATACACATATACACTCATGCATACACTCTCTCTCTCTCTCTCTCTCTCTCTCTCTCTCTCTCTCGCTTTTCTTCTGAATGAAACAGACATTTTAGATGTGGAAATATTTAATTTTATCTTGCTCCAGGTGTGGTACAAAGACGGAAGAAAGTTCAGTGACAGTATGGCCTGTGAGCTATATCAACAATAATTGCTTAGCGTGAAAAACCAGTTTACTGTACATGTTACAATACACATTTGTGCTCTATAATTTCTTCAGTACTTATGAATTCTTGATTGATAATAGAAATGTGGAATTACTGCATGCCATACCCTTTCCGTATTTTTCTTGAATGATCAAATTCATTTGAAGTTAGCTCAATATTTAGATCACGTTGGTACTTTTGAACATTGGCAACAAGATAGCGGCTAAATACAGCTGTGATTGGCTGCTTCCTTTTTAATGGCCAGTGAATTATTTTACTGTGAGCGAAGTATGTGTTTGCGTGTGAATTACAGGGCTGTGATTGCGAGTGCAATGCAAAATATGTGTCTCTGTCTGTGTGTGTGTGTGTGTGTGTGTGTGTGTGTGTGTGTGTACGTGTTTGTCTGTGTCTGTGAGTCTATGTGTGTGTATGTGTGTGTGTGGGTGGGTGAGTGTTTGTCTACGACCTCTCTCGTTGACACATTTCCAGGAAAAGAGGTCTGACGTCTTAGGTTTGACATTATTGCCTTGCCCCTGAGTTTGATACCGACCGTTGTTAGACGAGCAGCGGTCGTGTACCAAATAGTTTTATCTTGTGACTTCAGTTTTACATATCATATGAAAAAGAATGACTATGAGTCCAGTTCCTTTTTTTTAGTGATAATGTTTTTACTGCAGCTGGTTTACCTCATGTGTCCTTATATCCAAATGGTTTATAAATGTTAATCTAATATCAGATCCGATGATGGCACCTTTAGTGTATTAAAACCACTTATCCAGTAAACAGTATTTATGCTATCTTGGTTTTTGAATTATTTCTACAACAGAATGATCGCCCCACTATGCACTATGTATTCAATCAATAGAATAATTGTCAAAAACCCGACTGTGACGAGGGTGAAGTGGACAAACGATACAAGTCTACAACAATAAAAATAAACTTTTACTTCATCAAATAAGACCTTCCTCTTCACATCGAAACCTTTTTTATGTCCGTATGCCATCCAACCATTGTTCTCAGTCACCATTCCTCCTCGTAATAAATCTGCAACTACCATATTTCAAAAAGTGCTTCCACTTGCCTTACACTGTACACTCAACGAATCCCACCTGCTGCACACCACAACTACCCACTATTGGTTGTCAAAGATTCTGTGATTATACAGTGTGGCCATCGTAGACACAGATGTTGTCTGCTGATTGTTTCTCTGACCACAATTTTTCAAATACCTCATTTTCCTTTAAAAATATTAACATATCCAATAACATCATAAAAACAGCCATCTTACACAGTATTTCAATACAATAATCTTCTTACAACAAATATTTGATGCTTCGAGAATCCCATCTGGGCTGGTGATACAATGAGAGTACACAAACGCCTACAGAGATACTTCCTCTTGCGGAGTCACTGCAAAAACGACCCCATTCTAATGACGTGCATTATGCTTCGACATTGGTCACCACATGGAAATAAATATTATGTTCGTACACTATTCATGTTCTTCTATAAACTACTTTGTTATACCATTCTAGCGTTCGTATCATTCGTCGGGAAGCTTAACATGGGTTTACACAGGTTTTGGAGTGATATTTAATACCAAAGAGTCCATATCTGCTCCTAAGTGTTCCTTACAATCCAGAATCTGATACTGGAAACTCTGCCCGATCATGATAAAAATCTATTTGAAAATCTCATATCTCTGGGCGGTGTGACTTTTGAACAATGTATTCGTTAATACTAGCTGAAACATAGTGCAGAATTGAATTAGTCTTTCTCTACTCTCATTACGTTTATATCTGCTGTAACTCTTTGTTATTTTCCTTCGCCTAATACCATGTTTCCGTAGCCGCTGACAGCTAACGTCTAGTATTGCACACTGAATTACCTGTTGAGTATCCCCATATACATTCGGTGTATTGTCTTCATCTGCTTGTGGCATCGACATATGTATCAGAACTACTATTGTTTGCGATTGTACGTTGCTGATTCTGATGAAAAAGACTGTATCACTGGACTGTTTGCAGTAAGTACACTCTGCCGTATTTTCCTGTACATTACTAATCCTACTCCTGTTACACCATTTACTGCTGGTATTGATATTACATATATCTGCCTGTCCTGAAATCGTTATCTTCTTTTCATTTCACTTCACTGACTCCCTTTACAGACGGAGCCTTTGAATTTTCCTTTCGAGATTTTCTAGCTCTCGTACCACCTTCAAACTTCTGACATTTAACGCTCCGACTTGTAGTACGTTAACTTTTCGTTGCTTATTCAATCTCTTCCTTATGGCGGCCTCTCCTCGACAGTCCTCTCGTGGAGATCCGAAAGGGGGGACTGATCCACAGTCTTTTCTAAATATAGAGCTCATCATGAAATTTTTCCAGTTACAGAACACATGTGCTGTGAGTATTTGTTTGTCATTACCGATTGTTCAGCCTCTTAAGGGTAATTTCTCAGTGAAAAGGCAAGATCTTCTTGCAAAGCTCTGTCAACTTTCCTGCCTTTTTTTGACCAGATCGTTAACAGACCGACGATGACGCATTACGATGGGTATATTCAACAATCTTGATTAAGTTTTTATTCAAACCGGGACCCAGAATGTTTTCACTCTCCAAAGACTACTGTAGACCACGCGTCCTTTTCCAAAACCACACTTACAAACTTGTAATGCAAATAAAGCAGTAGTCAAAGCTAATTAACTTTATTTCTGAACTCATGGATTTTTACTTAATACTGAAAATGAACAATTACTTATGTCTTAGGTTAACAACAGAATATTCATGTTAACACAATGTTACACGAAATGTAATTCATAAGTCACATGATTAATGTACCAAAGGTATGACTCGCTATAGATTTTGTCCGAATTGTCAACCCAAACGGATAGAAGGAAGTCGACAAATGGGATATTAATCAGTGAGCGATCTGCTTCTTTAAAACAGAGTTTAACTAATTGAATGTAGTCCTGGTAGTAATTAAAATTTAATTAGTGATTTGAAAGAAAACATCCGACCTAGTTTTCATAGCCTAAGAAGAGTTGCAAATGTATAAACTGGGTTTCAAATTGAAAAGCGTGTCAAATAGGTTTACAAAAAATTATTTAATTTGCTTGATGTTAATTCGCTTAAGTAAGAAAATCTTAGTTACTGACTTGAGTATTCATAAGAGAAAAACGTGTGAGAAACTGAAAAGACGGATATCATATTCACCATCGTGGGGTCTAGTTCAGCAAGAAAAGTATAACTTGCTTGGCAGTAACGATAGTATTAAAAAAATTTGTGATTTTAAAAAAGTATTTCTCCCAATTATCATACCCAGACGTATAGAGGCAAATTAAAAGTTGAGATAGCTAATAAATCAGTACGAGGTCTAGTTATGTGAAAGAAACTCCAAGAATTTGAAAGAAATCCGAAGAATGAACCACATTCCTCTTTCAAAAACGCTTCTTGGAATAAAGTACTCATAAAACGCTACGAAGGCAAATAAGGGGCCAAAAAGTTCATCTCTTCAAGGATATGATAGTTGACTTTTTAAATGGCTTCCTTTGAATAATATATTTAAAAATTAAAACGGTCAAGTGTTTTGTGAAACTAATTTGTCTAAAAGTAACATTAAAATGTAGTAGAGGGACGCTTGACCCCTCTTTGAATGGTTCTCGATATAATCATTAGAAATTAAGGTGTCGATTGAGAATGCCCATCTTTTTCTTCGTATTTAAAGGATTCAATACTGAAAAAATTTTGATGCTGAAAAGATGGTGGTTCGAGGAAATTTTTTACGCCTTCGTGCGTAAATGATAGAAGTATGTCTAGGCCACGAACTGCAGACTACACAGTCTACATAATTTAGGAGAAAAATTCCTCTAGAACCCTACAAAATGTTAATATTCTGAATTAAACAAGCAATTTTAAATTCTCAATCGGTGTCTTATTTACTGTGCATAATTTAGAGCATCATTCAAAGGCGTGCCAATATTTCTCTAATTTATTTCATTTCTTCCTTTTGGACAAATAATTTCACAAAACATTTGGCCATCTTTTTTCCAACTTCTTAGATAAATAGGACTGATATATTTTTGACCCATAAATGAATATTTGCGAAACTCATTTTAATCATGTTGGCCGACTGGTTCAAAAGCTGTGTTACCTAATCTTAGGATAATGTACATCATTACATCGAAGCAACGTAGTAGGGAAGAGATGACTGTGGCAGCCAGTAGGCATGAAGCTGACGGTAGTAATGGGAAGAATGCGTAGTTAGTAGGACAGGGTTGCCGAGACTCATAGGCATTAGAGGGTCCAGGCCTTAGTGTCTGGACTTAACCACAGTCAGGAGCTCCATGTTCAGGAAGAGAGAGTGTAAATATTTTGTATAATTAGATTTCTGGGAAAGTGATCTCATAGTGTAAGCTTTGTACCTTCGATTATTTTGTGCGTCCAGTTGAGGTTTTGACCTAGAAGGAACTGAAAAACTTTTTTAAGTTTACACATTGTAAATCAAACAGTTGATAAATTTGAAAGTTACTTGTCAAAAACATGTTTCATAGTAATTTATCACTATTCAAAGTCATTAAAATGTTTCACAGACTATCTATTCACTTTTTTGTTCGCTTTGGATCTTATATCTCTGGATATATAGCAAAGTTTATGTGTTCGATATACTTCAAAGGCAGAACCATGTCGACAAATCAAGTGCAAGTTTAGATTTATTTCTTTCGAACTAGGATTTCTCCAATGAAAACGCATTAGTATTGGTTATTAAGTCTTCCTTGGATTTAGGTCGTTCCTCCAGGCATTTTTACACTCATCTAATAAGAAGTCGAGGATGTGTGACTATATGGCTTTTTTATTTTTTCTTGAATATGTGGTGTCGCAATTCTACGTCATCTGACAAAGGTGATATGTATCTTTCCTTCTGAACGTTCATGCTTGAATAATAATGTGAGTTAATTTGAAGTCCATCCTTTTATTAGTTTTCCTCCTATAAATCAAATCGCACGTCATTCATGCTCAACTTCTGTGAACATTGTTAACCTTCGTCACCATTCCTAATTAATGAGAGCACAGCTCACTGAATTGCACTCTGCATTCAGCAGAATTAATATAATGACAAGCTGCTTTCAACATATAGGATACCCTTCTATGCACGCCATTTTCATTACGTGGTAGGTTTGAACTTCTGAGAACTTCGAGACTCATGCTGTAGTTAACAAGCTATCGCGATATAGTTACTTTGCGAGTCTGGCGTTCTGGTACCAGGTATTACGCGATACAAGTTTCAGTTTACATGAGCATAGCACGCCTTTTCACTCTAGCAGAAGGCACAACAATGTATAGGTAGCACATTATACTTGAATATTTTGGTTGTAATTTTGTACTACTTTCACACATGTTAGAGGTCTCTTCACATACTTCATTGGACTATGGCAGTCTGCTTGCTACCTGGTATTAGAGCGACAGAAGTCAGATTTCTTTTCTACATACTCTTGGATCACGATTTCGTGAACGAAGGGAATATTTTCATCTGCAGGGCGTTAATACCAGAGTCATTAGCTGCATAGCTCAGCTTCTCTTATTTAAGAACTGCGAAAGACACTTTGAGTCATTTTTGTGACTTTGGCTACCTGGTAGATCTGAAATAACTACTGCCACTACTACAGAGTTGCACTTTAGTGAATAAAATATCGAATTTCAAAGTAATCCATTATCACCGAGTTCGCATTATAAAATCAACTCGAGCTGCATTCTATTACTTATATTACAATTAACAAGTCCGTAAAGGACGTTATAATCTTTAGTTCTATTAAAAGAGGAACTGTTTTTCAGCAATGTTGGCTCGGTCTCCAGATAAGAATTGATGAGGCGAAATTCGTTCACGTAAATCCTATCGGGCATTTATACTCTTGTCCGAAAACATGTATATTACAGTTAGATGATAGCCAGCGGCAGATTAAAAGGAAAATTCATATTACTGTTGACGTACTGTCCAGTCTCTTCCACGGATAAGATAGTTCTCGAAATATGTTAAGGCTAAACGAATAAAATATTTGATCAAACCTTGCTAGATCCAATACTTTTGAAATCCTGCATTACAGCTTACTATTCAAGTATTTGTTGTAAAGATATACGTTCTGTGAACAGATTTATAGTTTGGAAGGGGATATGAAACAAGGCACGATTAATTTTCGAATGTTCCTAACATTTGTGAGTACTCGGGGAATATAATATGGAACTATAGCAATGTGAGCTTAATTACAGTTACACATGACATTAAGAAAACATTACTCACCAGACCGACCTGTAACAGCAGAATGCAGATGGCGATACCAAGTCCGAGGCTCTGTCCCAGTAACATATCTCCCAGGCACTGCTGCAGGAACTGGACGTTCCTGCCAACAAAGAGAAAACACTTCAGTACTTGAAAAGTATCACTCCACAGAACTGATAATCAATAGGGTTGTAGGAGAATGTGTCACTGAAAATCTGAAGTCCAGTATCTGAAACTGATGAGGCAAGCTTGACACAAAAGAGACGATCAATACAAAAACTGAAAAGACTGATTGCCGGCTGCCTGTTAGCTCTCGGGGTCTTCGACAGGTGTTTGTTTCATGACCTATCTGTTTCTCCAGTAAGAGTGGCACCGTCAAAGTTTCTTCGTTACTGGCGAAGTAAAGTACTAGGAATGGTGAGAAATGGCGACACAGCGTAAATCTAAAACTGGCGCAAATGGACGATACCTGTACAGACTTCGCAGACTTTCTAATCATCATCAAAGCCAGAATAGAGGAATGATTAACACGCTCTTTATGGGAACTGGCCTAGAAATGTTGCATTAGAAATGTAATGATGTTTACCAAACATTTACGTCACTCGTCATCAGAAGAAATGTCAGATATGGGCTTTCTATTATACATCCTCTGGGTGATGGACAAGATCAGCCGTATGCTGCATAAATGGGGCGTACAAAAAAATAAAAACCGAGCAAGAAGATCACAGAGTGACGGAGATCGGGGAAGAGCAAAATGGGCTCGCTCACAAAGTCAGGAATACACCGAAAATTATGTGCATGTGGAAAATTCTGTTTTGAATGGCACCTAGAGTGCTAATGTCGAATTGGTATATAAAGTTTTTATTTTTTTCCGGTTTTTCACTTTCATATTCTCCTCCAATGTTTAAGCACAATTCAGTGTCACTTGGGTGCTAACTAGGATCGTTGCTTCAGCAGAGGCTACTTGTTCCTGTGTAACACGTTAACTGACAACCCACTATGCATCGTTGTGAGTAACCAGTAGGATGTATGGAAGAGAAATCGCTTGTTAGCTGCTGCCAAGCATCTGGATCATCAGATCGAGGCTGGAATCTCTCCCTGGCGCCAGCTTTCAGCTATCAATGACATGATGCCTGTCCCTCTCTATTTATCCCCTGTACTTTGTTCCGACGACCAAGTTAACATTTTCTCATGATCACCTTGACTGAATGACAGTATCACAGGACAACCTGGGAGTGACCTCACGGATAATGTCTTTCAAATAAAATGAGTTTTAGCCAACGCTTTCATTGAAAAATCTCCCTCCAGGTGCTCAAATTCTCATCTGTCACGGTCAGGCCACATTCTGCGCCTGTACAAACTGATTTCAGGAATGGGACTCCACGCCGTTTTGTCTATAACAGAGGCCGTAATACCATGTCATCATCTGCAGTGAATGAAGCGTGAGAATCTACCTGGACTGGCGAGAGATAGAGTCAATATGAGCCGCCCGACTGCCACCGCCCAGCGTTGGGAACTACGCCATAGATGCGTTCCACGCCACCAAACACACATGTAGTCACCTGCTGTACATCGCGAAACACAATTCCAGTTTGCTGCAGCCTAGACTTCTTGCCTCGAAACACGAGCTGCTCATGTCTCGCTGCTCCATTGTCACCTCAACTTCGAGACTGCTTTATTACATGCGGTTGAAGCACTTCCTTGCAACTGCTGACGTGCCCAGCTATGGATGCCAATCATGGAACAGCTGTCAGAGAACGGCGGTTATTTTATGAAGTCCCAAGTCGAGGGGAGCACTTTTAGTATATTGTCATGTTAATGATCAATTTTTACGTTGCATGACAACTACGATGCTACTCTTTCGCTGCTACAAAACTGGTCTTGGCGCCTGATGGTAGGTCATCCGGAGTCAGAGAGTGTCAAATGGATTGCCAGTCTGCAAGCGCCTGGGATATCGTCATAGTTTCTGTCTACGAGGGTTGTCCAGAAAGTAAGTTCCGATCGGTCGCGAAATGGAAACCACTGGGAAAATCCGGTAAAGCTTTGCACAGATGTGTTGGGCAGTGTCTCTAGTGTGCTCGTCGATCGTGTCGCGTCGCTCTTTTCAGTTTTGAGTGAACAGTGAGCACGTAAAGACGCGTAGGGAAAGCGTCTCCCGCCAAGTATGAGGGCCTGGTTAGAGATTTCGCCAGTGTCATGCAGCCCACATAACACAACTGTCTAGCAGTTCCTTCTTCATGCCTATTCTCGGCCGCACACTGCAGGGGCAATGAAGACGCTCCTGCAGCGTTTTCGATGAGAAGTGTTTGGTCACCCACAATACAGTCCGTAATTGGCACCCCCTGAGTCTCATCTCTACTCAGAAGAACCGCTAACTATGAAGACAAAAATTTTCCACAGACAGCGAGCTGCAGACCAGTGCAGATAACTGGCTGAAAGCACAGGCGGCTGCTTTCTATGACGAGGATGTTGGAAATGCGATGCAACACTACGACAAAATTCGAAGTTGGAGCAGCGACTATGTAGAAAAGTAGGTCGAAAGTGTATCTAACTTATGCAAATAAAACGTTTCTGGTTTCCACTGTGGTTTCCATTTCGCGACCGATTGGATCTTACTTTCCGGGCAACCCTCGTAGATAGGTAAATATTTAAAATTCCCAATAAACGTGAGTGTGTGGCACCGATGGCTTCGCCAGTCAGTGGGGATGTATCGCCACAGTATCCTCACAGAAGGGTTGAACCGCCTGAGGATGCCTGCAGCGTCAAAGAATTGTGAAGAACTTCTTCCTGCTGCTCATTGCACTACAACCTGACGTTGTCGACCACAAAATGGAATGAACACTCCAGGGAAAGGGGAGCCTTTATTGACGCCACTTATGCCATCCCTGAGGCAATTTCGTTCCGATTATGAACGGCGGTGTGTCTGGAATATTTTCCTCGGGCACTATTTAGAAAGCCGCCTGATTTCAACTTCGGGCGTCGCGGCTCTGGTATCCACCGCTGAGGTGGAATCAATGAAATGTGGGTAAGAGGGGCATCATGTCACATGTGCACGGTGGCTCTGGGCAGAATTGTGGTGAACGTTTACGCCATTGCAACGTCATTAACCCATCTGACACGTCACACGAGTTCCCGAGCTATGGCTTTTGTTTCCAAAATGTCAAATCTTGCCGTTTGAAGCACAGTCCGTCGTAGGGCCTCACGTTTTTGCGTCACTAAACGGGAAGGTGTGCACACCTTTGAGCGCAGTTTCAAATGGTTCAAATGTCGCAATGGGTGGTAATTACTGGACATCGGAAAAGTGATCCTTTAGTTCTTGGTTCAAATGGTTCAAATGGTTCAAATGGCTCTGAGCGCTATGGGACTTAACTTCTGAGGTCATCAGTCCCGTAGAACTAGAACTACTTAAACCTAACTAACCTAAGGACGTCACACATATCCATGCCCGAGGCAGGATTCGAACCTGCGACCGTAGCGGTCGCGCGGTTCCAGACAGTAGCGCCTAGAACCGCTCGGCCACTCTGGCCGGCGATCCTTTAGTTCTCTCGCGCAGTATATTGTTACAGATTACTGTTAGATTATGCCACGGACATGAAGCATTTGATTAATTACTAAGAAAAGGTGTACTTCTTTACTTTTAATGTGGCATGGTACAGCAGGAAATTATAGATTTTAGACAAATCCGCGCTATTAGCTTAACGAGACCTAGAAAAACAGTCCATCCTGTTCTGTGATAGCAGTGATTGTACTATTGTTTATGTTCTAAGCCATGAAAAAGTATATGTCCCATGAGCATAGCAATACAGAAATTAACTTCAGCAATGCTCAGTCAGCTCTTGTATTTGGTGTAAATTATTTAAAGTTCTACCTTCACCACAAACTTCTTACATAAATATTCAGTGACCAGACTTCACGCTACGGCTTGTAAAGTTAAAAGACCCGAGTAGATATCTGACACAATGGGCCCTGAAACTTAGCGATTATAGTTACGAAGTCTAGTGTAAACCTAACAACTTCACCAAAATGCTGACGCATTCAGTAAGAAAGTATATTTGTTACAAGGAGACGACGTTGTCATAGCTGAATATAAGGAGGTACAGGAAAAAAAATTAGGGATGTCATCAACTTGCCGCCCTTCTGGAATATACCGGGTGATCAAAAAGTCAGTATAAATTTGAAAACTTAAGAGACCACGGAATAATGTAGATAGAGAGATAAACATTGACACGCATGCTTGGAATGACATGGGATTTTATTACAACCACCCCATATTGCTAGACGCGTGAAAGATCTCTTGCGCGCGTCGCTTGGTGATGATCGTTTGCTCAGCCGCCACTTTCGTCATGCCTGGCCTCCCAGTTCCCCAGACCTCAGTCCGTGCGATTATTGGCTTTGGGGTTACCTGAAGTAGCAAGTGTATCGTGATCGACAGAAATCTCTAGGGATGCTGAAAGACAACATCCGACGCCAACGCCTCAGCATAACTCCGGGCATGCTTCATAGTGCTGTTCACAACATTATTCCTCAACTTCAGCTGTTGTTGTTGTTGTGGTCTTCAGTCCTGAGACTGGTTTGTTGCAGCTCTCCATGCTAATCCATCCTGGGCAAGCTCCTTCATCTCCCAGTACCTACTGCAACCTACATCCTTCTGAATCTGCTTAGTGTATTCATCTCTTGGTCTCCCTCTACGATTTTTACCCTCCACGCTGCCCTCCAATGCTAAATTTGTGATTCCTTGATGCCTCAGGACATGTCCTACCAACCAATTCCTTCTTCTAGTCAAGTTGTGCCACAAATTTCTCTTCTCCCCAATCCTATTCAATTGATCCTCATCAGTTACGTGATCTACCCAAGTAATCTTCAATATTCTTCTGTAGCACCACTTTTCGAAAGCTTCTATTCTCTTCTTGTCCAAACTATTCATTGTCCATTTTTCACTTCCATACATGGCTACACTCCATACAAATACTTTCAGAAACGACTTCCTGACACTTAAATCTATACTCAATGTTAACAAATTTGTCTCCTTCAGAAACGCTTTCCTTCCCATTGCCAGTCTACATTTTATATCCTCTCTACTTCGACCATCATCAGTTATTTTGCTCCCCAAATAGCAAAACTCCTTTACTTCTTTAAGTGTCTCATTTCCTAATCCAATTCCCTCAGCATCACCCGACTTAATTCGACTACAGCCGGCCGGAGTGGCCGAGCGGTTAAAGGCGCTACAGTCTGGAACCGCACGACCGCTAAGGTCGCAGGTTCGAATCCTGCCTCGGGCATGGATGTGTGTGATGTCCTTAGGTTAGTTAGGTTTAAGTAGTTCTAAGTTCTAGGGGACTTATGACCACAGCAGTTGAGTCCCATAGTGCTCAGAGCCATTTGAACCATTTTTGAACCAATTCGACTACATTCCATTATCCTCGTTTTGCTTTTGTTGATGTTCATCTTATATCCTCCTTTCAAGACACTGTCCATTCCGTTCAACTGCTCTTCCAAGTCCTTTGCTGTCTCTGACAGATTTAGAATGTCATCGGCGAACCTCAAAGTTATTATTTCTTCTCCCTGGATTTTAATACCTACTCCAAACTTTTCTTTTGTTTCCTTTACTGCTTACTCAATATACAGATTGAATAACAACGGGGAGAGGCTACAACCCTGTCTCACTCCCTTCCCAACCACTGCTTCCGTTTCATGCCCCTCGACTCTTATAACTGCCATCTGGTTTCTGTACAAATTGTAAATAGCCTTTCGCTCCCTGTATTTTACCCCTGCCAACTTGAGAATTTGGAAGAGAGTATTTCAGTCAACATTGTCAAAAGCTTTCTCTAAGTCTACAAATGCTAGGTTTGCCTTTCCTTAATTTTTCTTCTAACATAAGTCGTAAGGTCAGTATTGCCTCACGTGTTCCAACATTTCTA
Organism: Schistocerca americana; assembly: GCF_021461395.2. NCBI lineage: Eukaryota > Metazoa > Arthropoda > Insecta > Orthoptera > Acrididae > Schistocerca > Schistocerca americana. The sequence continues at coordinate 337,959,786 of NC_060124.1, forward strand.
CGGAATCCAAACTGATCTTCTCCGAGGTCGGCTTCTACCAGTTTTTCCATTCGTCTGTAAATAATTCGCGTTAGTATTTTGCAGATGTGACTTATTAAACTGATAGTTCGGTAATTTTCACATCTGTCAACACCTGTTTTCTTTGGGATTGGAATTATTATATTCTTTTGAAGTCTGAGGGTATTTCGCCTGCCTCGTACATCTTGCTCACCAGATGGTAGAGTTTTGTCAGGACTGGCTCTCCCAAAGCCGTCAGTAGTTCTGATGGAATGTTGTCTACTCCTGGGGTCTTGTTTCGACTCAGGTCTTTCAGTGCTCTGTCAAACTCTTCATACAGTATCGTATCTCCCATTTCATCATTATCTATATCCTCTTCCATTTCCATAATATTGTCCTCAAGTACATCGCCCTTGTATAGACCCTCTATATACTCCTTCCACCTTTCTGCTTTCCCTTCTTTGCTTAGAACTGGGTTTCCATCTGAGCTCTTGATATTCATACAAGTGGCTCTCTTTTCTCGAAAGGTCTCTTTAATTTTCCTGTAGGCTGTATGTATCTTACCCCTAGTGAGATAAGCCTCTACATCCTCACATTTTTCCTCCAGCCATCCCTGCTTAGCCATTTTGCACTTCCTGTCTATCTCATTTTTGAGACGTTTGTATTCCTTTTTGCCTGCTTCATTTACTGCATTTCATATTTTCTCCTTTCATCAATTAAATTCAATATTTCTTCTGTTACCCAAGGATTTCTACTAGCCCCTGTCCTTTTACCTACTTGATCCTCTGCTGCCTTCACTACTTCATCCCTTAGAGCTACCCGTTCTTCTACTGTATTTCTTTCCCCCATCCCTGTCAATTGTTCCCTTATGCTGTCCCTGAAACTCTGTACAACCTCTGGTTTAGTCAGTTTATCCAGGTCCCATCTCCTTAAATTCCCACCTTTTTGCAATTTCTTCAGTTTTCATCTACAGTTCATAACCAACAGATTGTGGTCGGAGTCCACATCTGCCCCTGGACATGTCCTAGAATTTAAAACCTGGTTCCTAAATCTCTGTCTTACAATTATATAATTTATCTGATACCTTTTAGCATCTCCAGGATTCTTCCATGTATACAACCTTCTTTTATGATTCTTGAACCAAGTGTTAGCTATGATTAAGTTATGCTCTGTGCAAAATTCTACCAGATGGCTTCCTCTTTCATTTCTTCCCCCCAATCCATATTCACCTACTATGTTTCCTTCTCTCTCTTTTCCTACTGTCGAATTCCAGTCACCCATGACTATTAAATTTTCGTCTCCCTTCACTTCCTGAAAAATTTCTTTTATCTCATCATACATTTCTTCAATTTCTTCGTCATCTGCAGAGCTAGTTGGCATATAAACTTGTACTACTGTAGTAGGCATGGACTTCGTGTCTATCTTGGCCACTATAATACGTTCACTATGCTGTTTGTAGTAGCTTACCCGCACTCCTATTTTTTATTTATTATTAAACCTACTCCTGCGTTATCCCTATTTGATTTTGTATTTATAACCCTGAATTCACCTGACCAAAAGTCTTGTTCCTCCTGCCACCGAACTTCACTAATTCCCACTATATCTAACTTCAACCTATCCATTTCCCTCTTTAAATTTTCTAAGCTACCTGCCCGATTAGGGGATCTGACAATCCGCGCTCCGATCCGTAGAATGCCAGTTTTCTTTCTCCTGATAACGACGTCCTCTTGAGTAGTCCCCGCCCGGAGATCCGAATGGGGGACTATTTTACCTCCGGAATATTTTACCCTAGAGGACGCCATCATCATTTAACCACACAGTAAAGCTGCATGCCCTCAGGAAAAATTACGGCCGTAGTTTCCCCTTGCCTTCAGCCGTTCGCAGTACCAAACAGCAAGTCCGTTTTGGTTAGTGTTACAAGGCCAGATCAGTCAATCATCCAGACTGTTGCCCCTGCAACAACTGAAAAGGCAGCTGCCCCTCTTCAGGAATCACACGTTTGTCTGGCCTCTCAACAGATACCCCTCCGTTGTGGTTGCACCTACGGTACGGCTATCTGTATCGCTGAGGCACGCAAGCCTCCCCGCCAACGGCAAGGTCTATGGTTCATGAGGGGAGGCGACTACAGCTATTGTTGAGGATTGATGGCGGACATATTGAGCATTTCCTATAAAGAACGTCATCTTTGCTTTGTCTTACTTTGTTATGCTAATTATTGCTGTTCTGATCAGATGAAGCGCCATCTGTCGCACATATTTTGAACTTTAGTATTTTTTTTTTTTTTGTTCTAATAAGACCCCATGTCATTTCAAGCATGTGTGTCAATTTGTACCTCTCTATCTACATTATTCCATGATGTATTCAGTTTTCAAGTGTATACTGACTTTTTGATCACCTGGTATATCTGAACACAGTATTTTACATCATAAAATCCAGCAAGGAAAATGACTGATAATACCCAAAGCACTTGAGTGAGACATGATTGTGTCGTGTCTTTACAATATTCAAACTTCCCTAAGTATTGGTGGGAATAATGGCAGGATTACACTGAACATTACATTTGCATATGTATTGCTAGGCACAGCACTCAGAACAGCCTAGCCCTAAATTTCTGTTTCAGATATTACCAAAATTTCCATCCCTTTAAAATAACAAGTTTGGACACCGTAGTAGAATTTATACAGACGCAACAAGAAAAAAACTACATATTTTCAATAACTGACCACTCATCACATCTTCTAGTCTTGGTCCCGATTGCTGACATTATAGTAGAACTCGTGGGACAAGCATTCGTTACACATTTAGTTCTTGCGTCTGGTTGTCATGACATGATACTCACAGATCAAGGGACAAATTTCATACCTTCATTATTTGTTCAAGTTTCTAAACTTTTGGGAATGAAGTAACGAAAGACAACATTATTTCACCGTAAGGCAAGTGGAAGGATAGAATGGGCAAAAATCACAACTAAGCAAGTTTCCTATTGTGTCTGTAAAAGCCATAATGATTTGGACAAGTATTTGCCGTATATTATACCTGCTCACAGTAATGCAATCCATGGATCGCGTCTGCTTAACCCGCTGTCAGGTTGTGTATGGACTGAAAATGAGGTTTCCTTCCCAATTAGGAAAACTGACAGCAGATATTGACTCAGGTAAAGTCAAAGCATTAGTATGGAGACTTAAAACCGTAAGATGGAAAATCAACAATTAAAGGTACACTTCTACCATCGGTTCGGCAGGCTGATAGGATTCTGTTGAGAAATCCTTCAATTAAAAAGGGAATATCCGAGATACTGTCCCCATTGTATAGGGAACCATATCATATTTTGTGGCTTTCACCATTCATGATTGGTGAATTTCTACTCTCTGATAACAATGTGGTTCAACATGTCGACAGGCTAGAACTGTAGTGTGGTCATCCAACACTCCCTGTAGCTTTGATTCTCGTTTATCCCCCATAAACAAGACTTGGTAAACGACCTTCCTTGGGCGATGTCAGTACAGGCAAGACGGAAGTTTCACAACAGACGTAGAAATGATGATCGCCTAGTCGCCTAAATTCCGTATATCCGTCATTCCAGAACAGTTTGTTTACCTCCCAGGACGCATAAATACTGTGACGATTAGCAGCTGCTGAAACAGCTGAATTATTGCTCTCCCTCCCACAGCGCCCTCTCAAGGTCCCAGTCGTCAGTTTTTTCTCCAAAACCACTAATGAAAATGTCTGCATTTTGGCAAAACCCAAAAAATGTTTGTCAAAACCTGCCTGCTTCTATAAAAGTTCTTAACATGGTAAGAGACATAATAGCCTCAGTGGTGCCTGTATTCTGATTTCGGGTTGTCCTTCACTCCTAACACGCGTCCGAGACTAGTGGGGAACAATTTATTCAATGAGTGGTTGCTTATGCTGCTGCGTTCAGAGATATTTGCAGTTACTCATTCTGCTGCTGTGTGTTCTGCAGTGGTTTCGCAACTGCATTCTGACACTGACCAGCTACTTTTTGTCGCCAACCTCTTAATTTTCTCGACTACTGCACCATCGATGCTGTCCTATATTTTCTGTCTTTCTGACTTCAGCAGGACCAGATCTACTACCTTTACAATCTTTACGTATTGAAGCATTATGCTTCCCTTTATTCTGTGTTTACTCATTACTAGTCTATGCGACATTGATGCTTGGGGACGAACACCCTTGTTTCTTTTTTCAACACTCAACCAGTTACATCAGCATCAAGATGTCGTTCTGTCACTATATAACACCCATTTCAACACTGCCTGTATTGAAATCACTTTGCATATCACTATGCACATAATTTCATGTATTAGTGTGACTGTTCTTTAAAGAAGAAAATGTTTAGCTTGTTCTTCTATTACGTATATCCATTTGTTGTACTTGTATTAATTCTCAGTGAACGTTTTTCCTGTGTTCTGTAACCTTGTCTGCAATCACTATACCACCTTTATATCTGCATTCTTATAACACATTTGGCAGCCTTCGCACACGCTATTAGCAGATACGTCAGCAAATCTGCAGCAGGAACACTGTCAGGTGCTGTCCTATATTTAAGCGTGATAACAAAACTGTTAGGGACCGAAGTGAGAACGTTACCATCTGTCTCGCAGCTCCAACAAAACGCCACAAATTCAGTTACATATATACTTTATTCGTATGTGGCCGTTGAGGATTATTTTTGTGTTACAGAAAGTCACCAGCAGATCTGCAAACTTCTTTCATTATTGTAAATAAATCCAAGAAAGGAAGGAAGGATGAGTGGGTTGGACGTCCCGTCGACATCGAGGTCATTACAGACGTAGCGGAAGCTCGGACTGTCTGAATGATGAGGAAGGAAATTAGCCATGTCCCTGCAAAGACACCATCCCGGCATTTATTTGGAGCGATTTGGGGAAATCACGGATAAGCTAAATGTTGATGGCTGGACGCGAGTTCTCCCGAATGCGAGTCCGTTGTGCTAACCACTGCGCCACCTCGCTCGGTAAAGCGCTCCAAACCACTATAGTTCCTATTCGCTTGATGACGATCATGTACCACATTTCTTTAAAATTAGGTGTTTACGAGTTCTGACAAATGAAAAACACGTAATAGCATTAAACAATCTGTGCTCTTACCTGTCTCATTACACTTCAGCCACTCGATCGTAGGCGGGCACCCAGAGCCTGGAGACCTCTCCCTCTTCGTGATATGATTGTAAAACTGATGAATGAAATCAGTACACATAGACACACAATGTATCTGTGGGCAACAGCGTACCAATGTATGCAGTGCTCTAATTTTCGTGCGACGAATTATTATTGTGACAAACGGCATATACCGATTGCGAGAATAGGACGTTCCGTGCTCCGAACGCATCTCTGTGTCTTATCTAACCGAAGATTTTGTTTCATGGACTCTTTGTGAAGTAAATGGCCAGATCGGACGTGTGAGAAGAGGAGAGAGATTGTATTGTTGTGAGACGTCGTTACGGTGTATAGTAAATGTTCAAATAGTTATTTGCACAAAATAAAATCCGGTAATTTTCAAGTAAGATTGCCTATCGAAGTTTCAGTGTCCAAACGATACATATCGAGCGTGCGATCGTAAATCGATCATGCGGCTTTGGTGGCAGGCGTTGTGATCAGTTATTTGTGATTGTCATATTTATCTGTTTCCCGTCGTTCCCTTAGTTGCTCTAAATTACGTACCTCCGCGAATTATTTGTGAATTGCTAAGGAATTCCAGACGATTTATATGGTTAGTGAGTGGGATGTATGGTGTTCTTGACGTTTCTTTGGCGGCTTCACTCAAATGGAAAAATCTACTTCCATGTTTATCGAGCGTCGAAAATTGTTCAACTTTTTGTCGCAAATATGGAGTACTACTGCACGAGGAAAGAAGGGACTTTGTAGACTGTGGTGGTGCGATGTGTGTAAAACTTCGTAAGAACAGCTACGGTGCTGAAATACGTTTACAATTTCATTGTGGTCAGTACGGAAAACGAATGAGTATCAGGAAGAATACATGGTTCGACTCTTCCAAATTATCCATCCAGACCACCGTACTGGACTTTCGCATGATTCCAACACCAACGACGAGTAAGGTAAGTCGTCTCCATTGCAATTAAAAGTATTTTTGTAATGCTCTTCTTTTGTCGTTGCTGTGGCGACCACCATAAACATACTCATAACGCCCGCCACCAGAGTCGCATGATCAATCTACGATCACACATTCGATATGTATCGATTGGACCCCGCCACCTCGATTTGCAATGATTCTTGGAAATTACCTAAAATACAATAACTAACATCAAGTATCCAAGGTGTATATATCTCCATACCGAAATTAGTTAATTACCGCGGTACAGATATTACGAGACGTAGATCGCTCGGAGGTGAAGTTTGGAACGATAGAGCGAACCTGCATTTCCCATGGTCGTAATTCGTCGAGACATTATCTCCGAATTAATTAACTTTAACTTGCTAAATTGTAGGACATATCATCCAGATTCATCAAACAACATAGCACATACTTGTGCCGAACAATCTGCGTAGTGAGTAAAGGTTTTAGAGACTTCACGTTGAGCAGATAACGACGAGAAGTTTCCGCGAGGTCGCCGCTATGGAATACAACTCTTGCTCTCCTGTGGTAATTAAAACGAAATTTTTATATTTTCCAACTTTTCAGGAGAGTAAAGATATAAGGAAATAAGGAACTAAACTAAACCAACTAAAACTAATAACTAAAACAATAATTAAAATAAAAGTACACATGCAGAATACTTATTTATAATAGTAAATAAAGAATAATTTTAATTAACTAATCAGTAATACTGGCCCAATCAAAACCCTGTTTTCAAAAAAGTTAAACCGAACATTCCTCGAAAGCACACCTGTCTATAGATCTCCTATTTGGCTAAAGGGCTTCCATGTTTCCTTCGACAGAGCAATGCGTGTTCCGTAACTCTTCTGAATAGCGAGATAGGTGAAAAAGGAGGCAAATTTGTAGATGTAGATGTCGAAAGTGTGGCATATGCATGTTCATTTATGTGTACATGTGCTTATGGAACTGCGCAAAGAATGTAGGGCTGCATATTAATTTCCTCGTTTAGCTTAGATGTTTCTTAGTTCACAAGCATACGGAATATTTTTGTAACTGTTAATGTGTGAGGGAGTGACCTCCTCGTTAATTACTATCTCATACAAAAGTACACACTCAGTATTACAAACAAAAGTTGGTTTAATAGGCTTCTCATGAAATAGTTACTGTACCAGATACTTTGCTTTGAATCATTTCGATTTGCTTACTTCTATTTGTTTAATTGTTAAAAATAGGAATGTCCGAGAAGGATTAACAATCATAATTTTACCTTTCTATAACACACAGTTTCAGATTTGTGTGACTTAACACAAAGGATCTGCAGCCTGCACTGGCTTCTGCACTGATTATTTTATGTTTTGGAGAGGAATAATGATCTTTGAGTCCAAAATATAGAAATAAGGGAGGTTGGAGTTTAACGTCCTCTCGACTGCGCTGTCATTAGAAACTGAGCGCAAGGTAGGATTACGGAATAATGGGTGAAGAAATTGGCAGTGCCCTCTTCAAAGGAATGGTCATGGCATTTGGCTGGAGGAATTTAATGAAATGACGGGAAACCAAAATGTGGATGGTTCGATGGGCATTTGAACCGTCATCCTCCCGAATATTTACCCCGATTTCCTAAATTAGCCATCAGTAAAATGATCGTAGTCAAAATGTTTGTAAAATAGCAGCTGACACAACTTCTTGTGTAAGAAGGTGGCTACAACTCGTCTCCGTTCCCTGTCTGGTTGTGTGTGGTACACTATTCCTTCTAGACATCTTACACATTCCGCATTGATAGAGCAGTACAACGGAAATCATCGTTCACGATGTGCTCGTCGGCACGTCCAAACACGAAAACGCCGGCCGCGGTGGCCGAGCGGTTCTAGGCGCTTCAGTCCGGAGCCGTGGTGCTGCTACGGTCGTAGGTTCGAATCCTGCCTGTGTGTGATGTCCTTAGGTTAGTTAGGTTGAAGTAGTTGTAAGTCTAGGGGACTGATAACCTCAGATGTTAAGTCCCATAGTGCTTAGAGCAAAACCCGAAAACACTTGAATGAGATTTTCACTCTGCAGCGGAGTGTGTGCTGATACGAAACTTCCTGGCAGATTAAAATTGTGTGCCGGAGCGAGACTCGTACTCGGGACCTTTGCCTTTCGGGGGCAAGTGCTCTACCAACTGAGCTACACAAGCACGACTCAGGCCCCGTCCTCACAGCTTTATTTCTGCCAGTACCTCGTCCCCACCTTCCAAACTTTACAGAAGCTCTCCTGCGAACCTTGCAGGACTAGCACTCCTAAAAGAAAGGATATTGCGGAGACATGGCTTAGCGACAGCCTGGGAGATGTTTTTAGAATGAGATTTTCACTCTGCAGCGGAGTGTGCGCTGATATGAAACTTCCTGGCAAATTAAAACTGTGTGCCGGACCGAGACTCGAACTCGGGACCTTTTCCTTCCGCGGGCTAGTGCTCTACCAGCTGAGGTACCCAAGTACGACTCACGCCCCGTCTTCACAGCTTTACATCTGACAGTACCTCATCCCCTACCTTGCCCGCGAAAGGCAAAGGTCCCGAACTCGAGTCTCGGTCCGGCACACAGTTTTAATCTGCCAGGAAGTTTCACGAAAACGCTTCCTTCTACCATTCCCCCACATCTCTTCACGTTGACCTATCTTTCTGGGCTGGTTCCATAGAACCGACTGACACACGGAAACCACTTCACTGCCATGGTTTCTGTCAGCAGTGCAGGGTCACATGACGACCTAGCAAAAGCTCAACCCCATTTGCCGTCTTTCGCGTTCTATGGAAGATGGCTGTTAATATTTTGTCTGGTGAGCTTGTCACGAATGTAGATACACTCTTTGGTGTTGCACATCGACCAGTTGTTGTGCTCTTCAGTAAGTTTGCACTCTGCAGTTCTCTCATTGCAGAATCAGCTAGTTGTTATTACACACCATGGGTCTTACGGTATGTAAAGAATTTTCTACAAACTATTTCCTCAGCAGTTCCATGAAGTGTTTCAAGAATCTACACGAACTGGTCATCAGTGAATATTAACAAACATATGGGTTTATATTTGTGTCAGAATTATTAAATGCTGATAATCTGCCTCATAAACTACTTAGGTGCTTACCTGATAATAGTTTGATGGTGAAGGATAATCTTTTTCAATCGATAGTGAATATCACCACTGCTGGAAAGTTCTTCAGACTGCCGAATTTCCTTAGTTTCTACATCCAGTGCTAGGGAATTCATTCTCTGATTATGATTGTTGATCTTCTTCGACGAGCAGTGATTATATATGCGAGAACAAAACGTCCGTGGTTGTTCATCTCCCTTGGATGCTGTCTGTGGCGGTGATGATTCCATGCTTTCGCCGTCGTTGGCCAAGTCATCAATCTTTCTTCCTAGAATGACGAGTTGCATGCTGAGCTGTGCCATGAGGCTAACGTTGAAGGCGTCAACCATCATGTTCATCACAATGGCGTGAACCGTGACAAAGGCGCAGTATAGCCAGCCAGCGGCCCAACCAACGGGGTGCGCCGTATCAAAGGGCAGCACCACGTCCAGCGGCAGGCCCGCGCCCCTCATGGGAAACGTCAGCCACATGGTGACGTCACACACGCCCAGCGACAGGTAGGCCAGCACGAAGCGCCGCAGTGTGCGGCTGCGACACAGCAGCACGGGTACGTCTCGTGGAGCCATGAATTCCCCAAAGTCATCACGCACCTGTGGGCAGCATTTGTGTTCTGCAAGGCACTGTGGTGACTCAGCGTGGTGAGCAGAGACTGCAAAATGATGGCAAGTCAACAAATTTCGTCTACAACATTAAAACAGGTCGTGTTATTCGCCAATTTAGATTATGTATCCCAGCCTCATATTGAAGGAAGGAAGATTGAGTTTACCGTCCCGTCAACATCGAGGTCTTGAGAGACGGAGCACATGCTTGGATTGTGTCAAGGACGGGGAGTGAAATCCGCCGCTACTTTTGAAAGGAAATTCCTGGCATTTGCCAGGAGAGCTTTAGAGAAATCATACAAAACCTAAACCTGAATGGCCGGGCACGGGTCTGAACCGTTATCCTCCCGAATGCTGGCTATTGAAGGCTCTACAGTTGTCAGCTCCAGGACAAAAGAAAGGCTGTCTCGTATAACAATCTACCGTAATATGCAGATAAGGCTGAGGGACGATTAAATAACGATCAGTTTGATTTTAGGAAAGGTGAAAGGTACCAGAGATATAGTTCTGGAGCTATGTTTGTGAGTGGAGGGACGACCTAAGAAAAAAATATAATGCTTTCGTAGGACTTGTGGACCTAGAAAAAGTGCTTAACAATTTGAAATGGGTCACGGCGTCCTAAATTCTCCGGAAACTTGAAATAAGCTCAAAAGGCTGTTTCTTAGTTGTTAAGGGGTGTAATATTAAACAGAGAAGCAGCATGATCGCTGCTACTACAGCTAGCTTCCGTATTTCGCGGGAATTTCGTTGCTTAAAGACTGCGGCTGCAGCATGAATAATCTTGGCTCTGGTTTGGTAGTTGCGGCTCTGCATCGTAACCATTGTAACCTTGGACTAATTTAAATGACACATAATTTATGAAAAACGATGGCTTGTACCACAGTATTGCGCAAGGAAATTCTATAGGATGAGGCGTGTGATGAATTTGTTATGGAAGGACTGAATATAATTGCAGGCAAATATGAACGAGTATCAAATTCGATAACTTAACCAAAAACGCTTGCGAACATAGTAAAACGTGACGATTGCTGGTGCGTGATATATATTAAGTTCGATACTTGATAAATGACACAAATTGTATCCGAATCTGCTACGAAATTCGTCGTTTATGGAACGGGAAAATTAAAGGTTGGGTTAACCATACACGTACTTAACACCCAGATGCTGTTGATGAGATTTACACAGAGAAAAGATAAGAACAAAATACCTCCATCATGAGCACATGTGGCTATCAAAGAGAAGTTGCTCCTCGCGGGGTGACTATATAAGGTTACCGTTGGAGTACACAAAGAAAGATCGAGACATGACCTAAAGAGCATGTAAAATTTAAATGATAAACAGACAAGATGTGCACTGAATTTATCACGAAGCTAACAAGATGTCAAAGCTGAACGCTCCTAAACGTTAAAATTAACATATCGTGGTAACTAACAAGGCAACTACCGAAAAATGGAAGCAACGGAATAAAACGAATTGAAAATCAATGTGATACTATAACAGTCTTACGCAATCGCTGTCAGAAAAGTGAGAAGCTGACTGAACTGAATCGTTACCCATTTTGACACACTTCCACATGTTCAAGTGACTGTTTTAATCACACAATAGTCTATGAAATCACCTAAATTTTGAAGTATTCAACACTCACGATGTTAGGGTTTAACTTTACGCCGAACTTACACAAATTAAAACAGTAACCGAACTAATTGGGGAGGTTCTTACGAGTAATCGATTTTACCAAGCTCCCAGCGAACAGTGACGAATTCCCTTAACAAAACCGGGGGTTGTCTCTCCAACGGAAGTGACCAGAGAGCAAACCTAAAGTACTGGGACAGCTTACACAAAAGGATAGACCAGGGCCTCTTTGCTAGCCAACAAGCATCCGATAAAGTTGGCCATACTGTCACCGTGGCAGAGTACTTTATTCCCAAGGATATACACATGGAGTTCATAATTGCTCACACACACACACACACACACATCCATTCGTTTTATTATCGCAGGATAGAAAAGAAGGGACAGATACAGTGAAGTATGGCAGTGAATCACTGTAAGTATCATTATGGGTCGAAGAGAAGTAGCAAAACTTAATGGATTTTGCACAAGTGCATCTGAATTAGACAGTTAGCAGATAAGTTCGGTACAGAGTATGAAAATATATAAACCATGTCTGATTAGAACATACTCAGCGGCACATTTATTTTACGTCGGAAGAAATTTACTAACTACACATTAAATTGAGGTGATACTTTAAACAAAATCTCATGAAGAGCATCACATAGAGACCCTTCAAGCTTTAGGAAAAAAGAGAATATGCAATATGTACGAGAACCAAGAAGAATAATAACAATGGAAGACCGTGAACAAAGGTTTCAGGTTTAAAAAAGTGTAAGATAGGGATCCAACTTTTTGCCCCTACCCTTTAATCCGTACATTTAAGAAAAAATGACAGAATTTAAAGACAGATTCAGAAGTGAGATAAAAATTCAGGCTGGAAAGTTAAATGATAAATTTCTCTCATGACTTTCCGATTTCCAGTGAAGGTGAAAGAAAATTGCAGGGCTTGTTAAATGGAATGGCCAGTCTAAGAAGCTCACACTATGGGTTGAGAGTATACCGAAGAAAGACGAAAGTAATGAAGAGTAGCAGACCTGAAATTAGTGGTAAACTTATCAAAATTGGGGCCGCGATCTAGCTGAAGAAAAGATATTTTGCTACCTTGGAAGCAAAATAAGTCATTAATGACGAAGCATGTAGGGCATAAAGCGTAGTCCAGGAAATGCAAAGATGACATTCCTCGTTGAAAGAAGTCTAATTAAGTCACACATTGGTCTTAATTCATCATCATCATCATCATCAGCCAATTCAATCATTAAATGATGTGGCCTCTTCGAGTCGTGGATTCAGGTAGGCTTTCAGCAGTCTTCTCCAAGTGGGACGGTCTTGGGCAGTTCTCTGCCAGGTGTTACCAGCGATCTTCTTGATGTCTTTGTCCCATCTGTCTGGTGGTCTTCCTCTAGCCCTCCGGTGCTCTCTCGGACTCCACTCCAGTACTAGCTTGGTCTTAATTACAGAAAGAAATTTCCGTGAATGTTCATTTGGAGCACAGCATTGCGTGGAAGTGAATCAGGTACTGTGCGAAAAATCTAATTGAAGAAAATCAAAGCATTCGAGATGTCGCACTTTAGAAGGATGTCGAAAATAATGTGGACAGATAAGGTAAGTAACCAGGAGGTTCTCCGCAGAATCTGCAAGGAGAGGAACGTGTAGAAGACTTCGACATGAAGAGGAGGCAGCATCATAGCACCCATATTAAGGTATCGTGGAATAACTTCCATGGCACTTAAAGAAGTTATAGAGGGTAAAGACCACAGGGGAAGACGGAGACTGAAATACATACTAAAAAGGGTGAAGATTTAGGGCGCAATTGATATTCTGAGATGAAGAAGATTGGCACAGGAGAGAAAATCGTGGTGGACGGCATCATACTGTCAAAAGACTAGCAATACAAAAAGACACAAGTAGCAATTCATTATTTGAAGTTTTAAATTGTTCATTTGATGACATTCGGACAACAGATAAAAAAGTGGATGACATGGGCGGCAGGAGATGTAAATAGCTGTGCTGATTCAGAATGGTGAATGTACAAAGTGTTCGGTTTGGGCTAAGAATGTTAAGTATGAGGTGTGGTGCCAATAGAGTTTTGTGGATATGAATGAAGTACAGTATCAGACTCAGGGAAGAGGAGTGGGGGGAGGAGGGGTGATGGACTGGGGAACACTTGCACGTGTGAAGGTAAGGGTGGTAGGTGGGGACTGTGACCAGAAGAAGGAAGTGTTGAGCTATGGATGTAGGTGGAATAGTGGCATGTACAAAACTTTGTGTACATACAAGATTGGATACTACCACTACTGCAGGTAGGACCCTGAGGAAGTTTGGTGTAGAGGCAATTTTGAGACTAACTTTGCTTTGGCGACAGCCAAAGCGGCAGCTATACAGGAAAGCAATGCACCACTATCCCCCTGCTTCCCTCCAACAGAGCATCAGGTCAGCTCCCGCTAAAAATCATAGAAGGGATTGTGGAAAAGAATCCAGTGTGGCCTGAGTGGCAACTGATGAGGTATGCAGGCATTATAGATCTGCTAATCGCCCTCCACAATCAGATCAAGGATGCAGTTGAGAAGTACAGGAACTGAAAATGGGCTGTGAGGATAGCCACTGTTCATATTGATGACCACAACATCTAAAACCATAAAGTATCTTCAGTGATGTATGCATAAAACCCGGCCACTATGTGGGAGAAGAGATACCCTGGTGGACATTTTCAGAGAGAAATTCGCACCTAGCAGCAGTGGAACAGTGCGGTTTTTCGGCTGGCTCTCTGCTGTTCCCGGATTCATCCAAGGCCAAGGTAAGAGCCACCCCTTACCTCCCTCTTCCGTTGCCACCCCCTCAATCCTCACTTCTCAAGGCCAATTGGGTTAGGTATAAATAGTGAGAAATTCGAAGGTGTGTTATCCTCTTGGTTGTAGGTTGGTTGGTTGGTTGTTTCGGGGAGGAGACCAGACAGGGAGTCATCGGTCTCATCGGATTAGGGAAGGACGGGGAAGGAAGTCGGCCGTGCCCTTTGAAAGGAACTATCCCGGCATTTGCCTGGAGCGATTTAGGGAAATCACGGAAAACCTAAATCAGGATGGCCGGACGCGGGATTGAACCGTCGTCCTCCCGAATGCGAGTACAGTGTCTAACCACTGCGCCACCTCGCTCGGTTCTTGGTTGTAGGTATGAGTCCAGCTTACATGGTTGTCACATTTATACAATATAGCTGACACTATGACATCACTATCAAATTCGACACAATCTGTATGGTGGAACCATAACATCACAAACCTGATGGAAGTAGCCCTCAACATCATAAAGATGGCATCCATGATGGCTGATCTGCGAGAGTCTAACATCAAGTCAGCAAGAACCCTTAAGTCCAGCAACATGATGGAAGGTTAAAAGGCCATATCTGGGCAAGATGCCTCCATATATGATGCCATATTCAAACGTTCCAAAAAAATATTGATTCCCAAAACATAGCCACCTATGTGACGTTACAATCCCCTTTCCCTTCGCCAAAAAAGTAAACAGCTCCTATATATGACATACTATTACATGAACGAAAGCGATTGTACACTTGTGAGTTGATTTACAAGGACACTTAAACCCAATTAGATTGTAAACTAGTTACACGTTAAAACTTTCCTAGACTGTGTCTCGAACCTGGGATCTCTTTTCTTTCGTGGTCAAGTGCTCAACCGACTGAGCTATCCAAGTACGACTCATGACCTGTCCTCACAGCTTCCACAAATACCTCATCTCATACCTTCTGAACTTCACAGGGCCAAGTCCAGGGCTGTCACACAGTTTTCATCTGCCAGGAGTTTCACATCAGCGCGAGCTCCACCGAAGAGAGAAATTTTGATTCTGCATTATTAAAATGTGAATCATTTTCGCAATTACTGAAAGCAGACAGGAAGGACTGTGACGCTTATGAACTGTTTACAAGACAAATTAAACACATTTACTCGGCAGTTGACTTCAGGTATGTAGGAGCTACACTATGCAAATAAACATAGAGCAATAGGAACGTTAATATAATACATCGCAGATTTTAAGGGTCCCCAGGTGCGTTTTAAGGAATTGTATGTACTTACTGCATGATATATTTATTTTATACTTACGGTCTGATGTAATTAATTAGATACCGAAGGAGGATTGTCTGGTGTTGTTTAGCATAGGACATGAACACTTTCGTGTGCTTATTTCAAATAACAAGCACACCTGTAGTGCACATAATACAGTGCATGTTCCTGCCGATGTCGTGAGATCGTATCTACAGAGCTGTTAATATGTCCGTCCGTCCCCTCATACAGGACACAGCCCAGTGCGTGCGTGCTCTGCAGGCTGTAGTGCGCAAGCAAACGTCACCCGTGCAGCACGTTTGCATTGTCTGCCAGTCACTGTGCAACGCTCCGCCAGCGGCCCCCATACCTCCGTTCACAGCATCCGCATTGATGCACCGGTTGTAACCACACCAACTGCCGAGTGAGGCTTCCCTCGCTAAAGAGAGAGACGAGGCATGGAACTAAGCCGGCCGGTGTGGCCGTGCGGTTCTAGGCGCTTCAGTCTGGAACCGCGTGACCGCTACGGTCGCAGGTTCGAATCCTGCCTCGGGCGTGGATGTGTGTGATGTCCTTAGATTAGTTAGGTTTAAGTAGTTCTAAGTTCTACGGGACTGATGACTACAGATGTTAAGTCCCATAGTGCTCAGAGCCATTTGAACCATTTTGAACCATGTAACTAAAAAGCAGTTCCACTGCAGCCTTTGAATCGCCACTGCAGGACAGATAACAATCTATTCTCAAAGACATTCTCACGTGCTACAACTGCATTCCTCACATAATATATGCCATGCAAATGTCAAGCAATCAGGAGTTGAATGTTTATTTTCTAGAAAGGGCCCTGTAACGCCAGAGTATCTGAAGTGTGTACCGGTAAGCACCCCTGTCCTCTTTCACCAAACGTTCTGCGCATGCTTCAGCTAGCACTGTGCAGTGCAGCGGTGGCACGTTGTGCGCCTCGGTGAACTTGGATCTTGGTTTGACAGGCCAGATCATGAGGATGGTAAAAACCTCTATAAAAGAAACCCTAATCTCAAGATGTTCTGCAAGCCGATGGGCTGCATGGCTGTTGAGGTCGCACTTCAGATGTATAAGCCTTATCAAGTGGGGTCTGTATGGCTGGACTCTTACTTACCTAGTTGCTTGTGGGACTGACATCGAACCCTCTAAATTTTCTCGTCATCCACCCAGAGGAACGAGTGGCCCGCTGTTAGATACCAACATGCAGTCCAGCAAGAGGGCTCGTGTAGCTAGTCCCCCAGTCTCAGAAATTATTGAGAGTTGTAGTGTACATTGGAGCTGAATGCATGCTGGTAGTCAGGATGCGTTTTATTAATTAACAGGAAAGAGTGTGGTTCGGAAAACGCTTCACCTTTTTACATTGAAAAGGATTTAGATCGAATTGCTGGTACATTAGAATCTGTCAAGGAATTCTGCATGGGACATTGTTGGTCGAAAGCTCTAGTTGCCAGCAAGTGACAAACCTGTAGACACTGAAATCCCTTGGGGAACATGCCACTGAAACTGAGTCACACACCTACATGGTCTACAGCAAAGGTGGTGTGACTTGCAGAAATCTAATGGTCGTTGAGTCTTCCCAAGAAGGCATTGTTGATATACAAAACATAATAAAATGTGTGTATGGCGATCTTATCAAATCAGGCTCATTTACAATAACTTTCAACAGCACAAAACGCCCAGAGCATATCAAGGCACGTTTCCTTCGCCTTAGTGTGCAGTTTTATGTACCCAATATAATGCGCGGTTGTAAATTCCATCGTTTTGGAACATTTTTCTTGGTTGTAAGGGAGAAGCCACTTCTTGCAAATGTGATAAGATCACTCCTGAACGTGTTCGTTCATCTCCTCTGAAGTGTGTGAAATGTTCTGGAGGTAATCGTGTCTGGAATAACGACCTCAGTGTGTTCCGTGAAGAATGGAGGATAAGACACACCTAAGTGCATGCTGCGTGGTGTGGCCAAAATATATGAACGCCATGCTGCACCTCACGTTCGGTACCTCCATTGCTTCAGTTCTCACAGCAAGTACTGGCAGAAGTAAAGCTGTGATGACGGGGCGTGATTCGTGCTTGGGTAGCTCAGTTGGTAGAGCACTTGCCCACGAAAGGCAAAGGTCCCGAGTTCGAGTATCGGTCCGGCACACAGTTTTAATCTGCCAGGAAGTTTCATTATTATAGCAATAAGTACGTTTTAAGATGTGAGTTGCATCATCAGTAGCACTGTAAGAACTGAAATGTGATTCCATGGGAGAAAGGCAAACAATTTTATTTTATAAACAAGCTCAATACCACAGAGCCATCAATCGACACTCTTCACGTATTATTAACACACGCACTGACCTACATCCGATCTATAAAATGGTATTCTGCGTGTTTTAAGTGTTTCGTTCCCAGTAAGTGCAGCGTAATATTCTATACCTATGCCTGTGTACACTCGTTCTACCCCGCTAAAATATCGTTATTTGATGGCTAAGGCCACTGCTGAGAGCCCTTTTTCGTTTGTACTGAAATGCAAAGACATATGATTTGACCTCGGTTGTTTGAAAACTGGAATGTCTTAATGTGTCTCTAAACGTTACAACGCTAATTCAGTGTTGCACAAGACGGGCCTGTTTATGATGGCAAAGATTTTGACACGTAGGACGTAGTATATGTCAAAAAGAGTTGCATTTGTCTAAATCTGCGAAAGATTTTCGAGTTAATATTAATTCTACAGGATGTGTGACTTCTATTTGACGGAAAGATACATCCAAAGAATTCAGGACCGTTTGATGTGTAGATTAGATCTTAATTTTGTCCCTCTATTGGAACATGACGTGGGAGAGTATCCTCTCACTGACTCTGATTCGCTGCAGCTATCGAGCTAAAGTCAGATGAAAAGTCGGATGAAAGGAAGTATAGAAGCAATTCGGAGTCGAAATCAACGAATTTAGAGTTGAAATCATTCAATGGTACGCCGAAATTGGTCAGTTTGGTGGTGAAATGGCTGAATATTCAACATAAATTATCCAGTGCTGCGGTGATTCTGCGAGACACAAGCTGCGAGATATGTAACAAGAATTGCTTATGAAATTTACTGCCGATTATAGTTTGATAACTCTGATTTTTTTCAGTCATTTGGACAAAATGAAATTTGAAGAATGGATGTAACTTAAACGAGTTTAATGGAGAACAATGCAGACAGTACAACATTCGTAATTCGCACATGTGACAGTGTTATCCAATGCACTAACACGTTAAGGGTATCCCCAATACTGCCACGGACCAAAACAAAAAAAATCACATCTTATAAACTGAAGTCTCCACACAAATTTAAAATGTATTGACTGTCTACAACGACAATGTGAGTAAGAAATATCGCCTATAAGCTCATAAAGTTAATTTCCGGGTTTACTTCTGCTGTTGCCCCTAATAGTAATAATATTTGTGACAAGAATAATGACAGCAATAAGAATAATGATAGTGGCAACATAAAAAGAATTTATAGGTGTACAAAATATATAATTTCTAATATAGAGAGTTCCAGGAAAAGGAAGTTTATTGAGACTACACCAACTAAGAATACTGGGAAAGGAGGAAACTCTGGTTAGAAAGAAGGATGAACAAAGAAAACAAGTGAATACAGGGAGAACGGCAATCTATTCTTGCTTTGGTACACATGTCATTAACTATCTTCTGAAGATGGAGATGTTATTCAGTTCTCTAATATCCTGCAGGAGGTTATTCCAGACTCCAGTTCCTGCCACCAAGAAGGACCTCGAGGAAGTGCCCGAACAAAGGAGTAGGATAGTATGGATTTTGCTCTGATGGGAACGGGTGTTTCAGCCATGTTGTCTTCCTCAGGAAGACTTTCAACGATAACTTCGCTGTAATTAAACGGGAAGGGCATCTTATATTTTTGTATGTCATAGTGATGCTGATACCTTCTTGTACATTCCAGTTACATACTCAGTCCAGTTTAGATTTTCGTCTGTTATTACTCCAAGACTCTTTTCTGGAGGAGAGAATTTGATATTTGTCCAGTTTAGGGTTAAAGATTGCAGAGATTCCCCATATTTAGGGATAATGTGCCTAGAATGACGAACCAGTACCGCTTGGGTTTTTGATGTGTTGAGCTTTAACCCATGCCCTTCGGTATTGAGACTAAGGATAACTTTCTTCATGTGTAGTTGTTTTGCATGTAGATACAGATGGAGGTCATGACCGTACATAGGTTATCTGCAGTGGGACAAAACTCATGATATATCATTGACAAACAATGAACAGAGTGTAGGAGCTAATACCGAACCCTGGGGAGCGCCTAATACTACCTGCCTCTATTGTGACTTCACAGTGCTGGACATGAAGAACTGCTGGCGAAACGTCAGGATTGAGTGAAGCAATCGTACTTCATTTGGTGAGAAATTTAAGCTGCTAAGTCTGGGATGTGAAATATCGAAGTAGACAGTCTCAAAGAATTTGCTGAAGTATGGTCATCTGTTACTGTGATTATGGCAGATGTTCTGCTGTGATGTTTACGGAAACCTGAATGGTATATTTCTAGCAGGTTGTTTGTTGTTAGGTAGTTTGTTAGCCGTTCAAGCACTATACATTCAGTCAATGGACAGTGCAAGAAGAATGCAAAGAGTTCGGTAATCACAGGGTGCTGGTGTTTTCTAGGTAGTGACTTAACCAGTTCTGTTTGCAGGCCTCCAAGAGTTTGTGAAGATATTTGTTATACTAAGCATTAGCAAACCAATGAGAAGCTTCATCATTTCGATTCCATTGTGTCAGGGAGATACCTTTTTGGTGGTATTGCAAGTTACTTCATTTAGAGAGAATTTCTCGTGGTAGAAGTCGTTCAGCCCCATAAAGTTATCAGCAAGTCTCTGTTAGTTTGTGCTTCAATTATAGTTGTAGGTAACATGAAGCTCTGATTCAGTTTTTACCTGGGGCAGTTGGATCAGCTGCTGCATTCACTTTGCTTATACTGAGACCAAGAGGGTTTTTCCTTAGGACAGCTGGTCTTTTGTTGTCGTATCGTATGCCTGTGTTTATCGTGTTTCACAGACTCAGTGACTCAGTTCCGCTGCTGTAATTTTCAGTCATAAGACGTAATTTGTATTCCTAACCTGCAGCGTCCCTGAGATTTATGAGGTGTCCTATTTCTTCAGTGAGTTAAAGCGTAGGTTTCCTTCTTATTTCTCCGGTCCTTAGAGGAACATAGTTGTCATGTGATTTAGTTTATTACTAAACCCATGAAGTTCTCTTTTTAGTCTCGGAAGTGAATGGCAGATGTCCACAAACCATTTTCTTGTATCTCAGTTGCTTTAATCTGTGCGACAGGGATCCAAAACTGTGATTAAAACGTCTCATGTTTTCACAGAATTTCTAAGACATCTCCATTGAACAGACGCTTACGTTCAAAGTCTTATTCTGGTCAAGTTTGCAGATGGCCAAAATAGAGAGGCATACAATAACAATTTACATGACACGCAGTAGGTAAAGCTCGTCAGCAGATTGAGCGTAGGAGCAAAGAAGAGTTGGAATGGTTTCTTCCATGTTTCCAGAACAATATGGCGTCACGTGTTTTGAGTAAAATCGAATGATACAGCACATCAGAAAACCATGGTAGATGTAGTAAAGTGTGAGCTAGTATGAAAGAACTAAATATTTAGGTGAGTAGCTCGAGTAAATACGATTATTTCACATTTTTAGCGGTACAGCATCTCAAAAAGACTACATCTACGATTTCGTTGATGTTATATCTTTCAAATCATTGGGAAGGATAATGGTATTGTATTCCGGTTTTACGTATTTCAAATCTGCTTCTGGTTCTGTTGTAAACAGTTGGCTTTTAAAAGTTCGTTAGCCGTTATACTTACAGATAGCCGACTACTATCAATATACATTTACTGGAAAACATGATGGAAGCCAGCGTCTTGGTGGAAATAGACAAATGGAATACCCTCAGCGTCTGAGATCCGAACAGCGTAGAATCTTTTAAGAGTTCACAGACACCCATCCTACCAGAAGTATAGACGCAACAACTCTTTTATTTTGAGAACAGTTGTAGATACCAAATCGAGATTTTCGCCAGGCGGTAGGACTCTAAGGGGCATTAACTTTGCTATATGATAATGAGTCTTACTCTTGTATTGACCGAGATACTGACATGAGTATGATTTTTTAAATGGAATGATTTACTGTCTATAATGGCATCTGAAAGCACTTTAAAAGATAAAGTGATATAATGCTTGTTAATTTTGCGGTCGAATCTGCGTGTAAAATACTCAGAGAAGTAATCTAAAACTGAAAAGGAAGTTGGCTGGTTGGCTATTGCATCGCAAATACAGTCCTACGAGGCCACATAGTGGTATCAGTCTTTTTTGACTGCTGACTTGTCTGCACTACATAGTTAGCAGGAACAGTGCCGTGTACTGGTAGGCCCCGTCCTGCTCAACATTCTTTGCAAGTAGAAATTAGACATGTACACCCATGAGGACATAGTTGGCAAACTGCATTTGTGTGATGAATGTCAAAAAATGCTTTCGAAATGGTGCAGCAGTACAGAAATGTCTATTCCGACCGTCGTTGTTGGTCATGCCAGACACTTGTGTGAGTTGTTAGTTCACTAGGGTTAACACGTAGTTTCAGTATGAAAATGAGGGTGAAATGGAAGATTCCAACTGACAGAAGATATGGAAGAGCTGTTCTAGCTATGACACTACTCAATCGGATTGGTGGCGCGAGATGTATTTCCAAGCAATGTGGGATAGGACTGATGAGTGCATCTTGCATCAGCATGAATTACACTTATATCATCGTCACAACATCACGTGCTCGGAGGACATGATTTCGAATGTCGTCTGGAATTCTTTCAGTTTGATATGTCGTGCGTGGGAGACGACGCTACAATTCCTCAGTGTGTGCTCTATATCAACGAAGCAATGTTTAAAAACCACAATAAAGCAAATTTATGTAATAGGCACTACTAGGCAACGGAAAATCACCCCGGTTTCGTCAGATACAGCTCCAACGGCCGCGCAGCATAACCATATGGTGTGGCACCATGGGAAATTCCACAAGGACCTCATTTCATCCCCGGAGTATTCAGTGGAAATACACATACACGCTCTCTTCTGAATATTCTACCTCTTCTTCTAGACGAGATACTACTGGAACCGATGGTGTATATGGTTCCAATATGATTGCTGCCAATCACATTCGTCTCTCGTAGCAACATAAACACTGAATTCACAGAATGAAGGCTTTCACGGCAGGTGTTGTCATCACATAACACTTCTGGGCTGAGATTCCGTGGTCCATACATTTAACTCTCCCCTGACGGAAGGCGTCCAAGACATCTGGGGGGGGGGGGGGGATTAAAATTCCAGATTTATGACAGCATTTTGGTGTATTACTTAATGGAATGGCCAGCCTGGTCCTCTGATTTCACTACACCTTATTCCTTTGTATGGGGAGAACTGAAAGGCGCAGTCTATAGTGAAGCTGTAACTATACCACATAATATGAGCTTCCAAATTGCCACAGCTTACTGTAGCATATTATGCAATGCAGTTTTATCTGCTCATCTATCTCCTGAACGACGATTGCAAAGATGCCTAGTTTCCTGAATAGCGATTTTTATCGTTATGAACTATGAACTTAGACATCTAACCGGTGTTCTTGTTCACAAGTACACTACATATGACCAATTGCAGATTGAAACACAATAGTGGGATAGCGCCAAACCACGAATCTGCAGTCATTGTTGAACCTGAGACTGCACTACATTCTAGAAATGTTCTGTTTGATCACACAGAATGGAGCCACTTCTCCAATAATTTCTCATACATCGACAGTCAGCTCATTAGAGACTACAGACCACATGAGGTTGACAACCACTTATCATCCAGCAGAGATGACAACTTCAGCAGAAGCACTGCTCATGTTATAGCCTCAGTAGTAGGAATGATAGGTGGCACAGCGATGAAACCACAGGATTATAAGAATACACATAGTTTGTATTGAAAAAATATACAAAGTTTATGTAATGCTGTGTATTTTGCCATAGAAGGAATGTGCTGTTTAACCCATCAGTGTAAAAATAATAATAGAGTTATGTTACTGAACCCCCCCCCCCCCCCCCTTGAACCATGGACCTTACCATTGGTGGGGAGGCTTGCGTGCCTTAACGATACAGATAGCCGTACCGTAGGTACAACCACAACGGAGGAGTATGGGCAGCTGCCTTTTCAGTAGTTGCAGGGGCAACAGTCCGGATGATTGACTGATCTGGCCCCGTAACACTAACCAAAACGGCCTTGCTGTTGTGGTACTGCGAACAGCTGAAAGCAAGTGGAAACTACAGTCGTAATTTTTCTCGAGGGCATGCAGTTTTACTGCATGGTTAAATAATGATGGCGTCCTCTTGGGTAAAATATTCCGGAGGTAAAATAGTCCCCCATTCGGATCTCCGGGAGGGGACTACTCAAGAGGACGTCGTTATCAAGAGAAAGAAAACTGGCGTTCTACGGATCGGAGCGTGGAATGTCAGATCCCTTAATCGGGCAGGTAGGTTAGAAAATTTAAAAAGGGAACTGGATAAGTTAAAGTTAGATATAGTGGGAATTAGTGAAGTTCGGTGGCAGGAGGAACGAGAGTTTTGGTCAGGTGAATATAGGGTTATAAATACAAAATCAAATAGCGGCAATGCAGGAGTGTGGTTAATAATGAATAAAAAATTGGAATGCGGGTAAGCTACTACAAACAGCATAGTGAACGCATTATTGTGGCCAAGATAGACACGAAGTCCACGCCTACTACAGTAGTACAAGTTTATATGCCAACTAGCTCTGCAGATGATGAAGAAATTGATGAAATGTATGATGAGATAAAATAAATTATTCAGGTAGTGAAGGGAGACGAATATGTAATAGTAATGGGTGACGGGAATTCGACAGTAGGAAAAGGAAGAGAAGGAAACGTAGTAGGTGAATTTGGATGTGGGCTAAGAAATGAAAGAGGAAGCCGCCTGGTTGAATTTTGCACAGAGCATAACTTAATCATAGCTAACACTTGGTTCAAGAATCATGAAAGAACGTTGTATACATGGAAGAACCCAGGAGATACTAAAGGGTTTCAGATAGCATCTCGTGGAAATCGGGTTTTCTGCCGGATATCAGCGTCTTCCAAACACGATATTTCGACGTCATTACTTGACGTCTTCATCAGGTGTTACATGAGTCAGTCTCAGGGAACACCTGATGAAGACATCAAGTAATGACGTCGAAATATCGTGTTTGGAAGACGCTGATATCCGGCAGAAAACCCGATTTCCACGAGATATCATCAAATCGCCGGGAAAGTCTAAGAAATTACAGGTTTCAGATAGATTATATAATGGTAATAAAGAGATTTAGGAACCAGATTTTAAATTGTAAGACATTTCCAGGAGCAGATGTGTACTCCGACCACAATCTGTTGGTTATGAATTGTAGATTAAAACTGAAGAAACTGCAAAAAGGTTGGAATTTAAGGAGATGGGACCTGGATAAACTGACTAAACCAGAGGTTGTACAGTGTTTCAGGGAGAGCATAAGGGAACAAATGGCAGGAATGGGGGAAAGAAATACAGTAGAAGAAGAATGGGTAGCTTTGAGGGATGAAGTAGTGAAGTCTGCAGAGGATCAAGTAGGTAAAAAGACGAGGGCTAGCAGATTTCCTTGGGTAACATAAGAGATACTGAATTTAATTGATGAACGGAGAAAATACAAAAATGCAGTAAGTGTAGCAGGCAAAAAGGAATACAAACGTCTCAAAAATGAGATCGACAGGAAGTGCAAAATGGCTAAGAAGGAATGGCTAGAGGACGAATGAAAGGATGTAGAGGCTTATCTCACGAGGAGTAAGATAGATACTGCGTACAGGAAAATTAAAGATACCTTTGGAGAAAAGAGAACCACCTGCATGAATATCATGATCTGAGATGGAAACCCATTTCTAAGCAAAGAAGGAAAAGCAGAAAGGTGGAAGGAGTATTTAGAGGGTCTATACAGGGGCGATGTTCTTGAGGACAATATTATGGAAATGGAAGAGGAGGTAGATGAAGATGAAATGGGAGATATGATACTGCGAGAAGAGTTTAACAGAGCACTGAAAGATCTAAGTCGAAACAAGGCCCCGGGAATAGACAACATTCCATTAGAACTACTGAGTACTGACAGTATTGGGAAACCAGAGCACCGTAGATGTTTACAAGCTCTTCAGAAAGTCTATACAGACTTTACAGTGAACAATAGCACAGTGAGTCGTTGGGCGAGGCGTCTGTCATCATCACAACAAGGTCACACATACCTGCCTGATCTCCCACATGTCAACAGGCCACACACAGCGGTCAGTTAGTTAGTTAATTGGTGTTCCATTGATCAATCGCATGGTGCGGAAGTTGCTGTGCTGTGGAACATGTCAGGTGCACAAGAAATGCACATATGATACAAGATTTTTTTAAATATATGTATATTACAGTACAGTGTTACAGATTAATATTTCTATTATTGGCCCATTCCCTTTAATGGCACAACATGCATATACTATATTAGTAGATTTATTTATTCCTATTCAAGAATTCATCTATAGTATAGAAGGAGTAGCCAAGGAGATATGATTTCAATTTATTTTTGAAGCTGTTACTGCTGTCTGTTAGACATTTTATTTTTCATCTGATAATTTGCCCAAAAATTTTGTAGCATCATATTTTACCCCTTTCTGTCCCAAAGATAGATTGAGTAAAGGATAGTGTAAGTCTTTCTTTTTTCTGGTGTTATAATCATGAATGTCACTGTTATTTTTAAATTGGTCCATGTTGTTGAGAATAAATTTGATTAGTGAGTAAATGTACTGTGAGGCTGTTGTAAGAATTCCCAATCTTTTAAAATGATGCCTACAAGATGTGCGACTATGAACCCCAACACATTATTCTAACCACTTTCTTTTGAGCAGTGAATATTTTTTGTCAAAGTGCCGAGCTACCCCAAAATATTGTTTACTATGACACCAGAGAGAGGAAGTATGCAAAGTGTATTAGCTTACTAATTTCTAAATCGTCAAAATTGGCAGTTATTCTGATTGCAAATGTTGCTAAACCCAGTTGCTTCATGAGATCCAAAATATGAATTTTCCAATTAAGATTCTCATCTATATGTACACCCAAAAACTTAGTATGGTCTACACTGCCTACTGACTTTTGTTGATGTGTTATATTTGTAGTTAGTAATATTTGTGTAGATGAATAAATTGGGAACCTCGACTGTTTATAACAGCAGTTTATTGTGACACATAAATTGACTATGTGTAATGGAGGACACCATGCATGTTTTCATTCCATTTTTATGCTGTGTATTATTATGCATGTAGGACTACGATAACTCTTAAAAATAAGTCACCACTTTTAGATATCAATCTCATTATTATTTTGACAACAACCAGTCAGTTTGGGAGATTTTTGTAATAATCGTTTAAACTAGTGTGATGCTTGTGGAAGGCAATAAAACGAGAATTTCTTCTCATAGTAAAATGTGCATTTTTCTTATGATGCCCTTATAAAAAGTGCAGTCATTTTGGTGTTGACAGTAATGGAACATCTCTGTTTTGTAATATTAACTCTTTCAGTTACCCTACTCACTGTGTGACAATAAAAGTACATCTTCATTAATATAATGAAATAATAAGCAACAAGTTGTATAAATGAAATTTAATTTGTTTACCAGTTTCTGGCACTTAGTGCCTTACTTCAGAAGGGCCTAAAACCGGTAAAGACAGTGATTTTGTTTTATGCAAGTGGTTGCTTATTATTTCGTTACATATGACAGCAGCTGCTGAAGATGAACAGAATACTTATCTTTATTAATGAATACTGTTAATCTCAAGTCTTACATCAGGACACATTAATAACAACATCAATAACAATAATAGTAGGGGGTATATTTCACTTGTAATGGTAATGCACGGAATTTTAGCAATGTGTTTTAGTGACGATTATACATATATTGTTACTTAAAGGAAACATCTTAATTTTATTACTCATATACGTTTGCAATCATACTAACAAGCGCTTATTGTTCTTTCCTCACGACTATTTGCTGTATACTTCATGTTTAAGTTCTGCATGAATGTAATCGTGTTCATGAAGATGAAATTTATGTCACATTATATTTCCAACCATATTGTTATATTAATTTTCTTTTACACTACTACATAATTGGTATATTCGATTTATGGCGAAACACGCAGGATTATAATACTTTACTTTTTAAAAATACATTATGTGTATTCTCATGATTCAGCGCTGTACCGCCAATGACTGTTGCTACAGAGACTGCAACATGACTGATGCTGCTGCTGGAGTTGACATTTATGCTGGAGGGCCTATTGATGTCCACCTCATATGGGTCATATTCTGTGGTGAGCTGACTGTCAACATATTACAAATTACCACACAAGTGCCTCAACTCAGTCTAAGACCAGAAGTATTCTATGTTGTAGTCCATTCCCTAGTGCAGTTACTACTGGAAGTGTATAGTCTTTACTGTTCTAACACAGATGCATTTTGATTTACAATTGGTCAAATAACACTTACTGATCAGAGATTTTGCTTTGAAAGCTATGCAAACAGGTAGATTTACACACATATACAATCTCTCTTTATGCCATTTCCTGTCTACCAGTAATAATTATCGACAGCAGATACATTGGTAGGAAGGGTTACCAAGTTTAAATCATCCATTGCAGGGTACATATGTTGGAGCTAACTCAGGTCTCTCAGTCAAGGAAGAAGTGATGGGATGTAGAAGTTCAGTTGCATATTTCAATTATTCATGTTGGTAATCGATTTCAGACTTCTTTACATAAGACTATATAACATTTTAGCTTATTGAGATGCGCTTTGCTGTAATTTCAGTGTAGTGTAAGGTATTGAAATATTGCTGAAACGTGGCGTAATTGTTACAAAGTTACGTGTTTGTAAAGTCAGCTACCGAATACAATTTCACACATCACTTATTACATGGGGACTGCTGTTGTAGTGCTTGGGAACGTTCCTAAGTGAGGATCGCTGTACATCCTGAGCTGGAGATGTGTGGGATACAACAGAACTGCTTTTTGGTAATGCACCTCATCTCCATTAGCAAGGGCAGCTGGCTCAGGCTGATAGTGGTAGTGACGGCAGCCAGTGATGCGTCCACATAAGTTACAGAACAGAGAGGGTGAGGAACTGCTGGAGATACGGTGTGCAGGGAGCGTGATGTGATGTGAGCACCATTGTATGGATGGCATTCGTCTGCCAACCGCAGGCTGCATAGCATGCATGAGCAGCTGCTTCCTTCGTAACGAGATGGACATAGCAGCCATTCTGAAAATGGCCTTGTGACCCCTGCAGTACTGCACAAAGTATTCTGTGCACTATAGGAATGCTGGTTTCTTGAAATAAGCAGTGTCTAAACAAAAACAACAAGTATAAGTATACATTTCTTTGAAACGTATCTCTGGGGGCTTTAAGAGAATGGATGTGTTGCATGAACCTTCCTAATGCTCTATGTTTTTATGCAGTAATGTCCTACATTCAACAACACCAAATATTCGTTCTTTCTTACTCCAATAAGTATATCATACAATAAGTGGGACTAATTCAAGCACATCTGAGGACTCTTAAAAGGTGCGATGTGTTATATTAATGCCCCTACTGCTGTATCTTTGCTTATGGAGTGTAATTGCTAAGTACAGTAAGTGAAGCAGACCACAGTGTAAATGTATTTAGGTGGTCTTGTAGACACTTTTCAAGTGTCGTGTTACTTCCTGAATGCATGCAGTAATGGTTAAAATAAAGCACAATCGATTTTCTTTTAGAGAGCTTGTAAATTATCCCTCTAATGCGCCCTTATAATTGTATTATGTACTTATACATCAGACACAGGACCTGTTTTCTTCTTGGAGAGAAGAGGAGGGAGTAGTGACATGACATAGGTCGCACTATTTCGACCAGTCGCCGCCTTTGTCGCTGTGTTCGATTGTGCCATCACACTCATATAGGCAGAAATCTTTTGACCAGCTATGTCCTTTTCATACGACATGACGATTAGATCGCTTTAAGTGCTATCACTGGAAATGTTATTTTCTCGCAGTGATTGGTTGCAAACGCTTTGTGTGGCGATGGAGGGTAGTAAGCGCCGTCACGACGTGACCGATAAGATCCTTGGTTGGCTGCTGGATTTGAAATGTAAGTCAGAGTGGGTTACATGATCCCCTGTGTCCACCAGATCAGTGGAGATGGCCCGACGTAGAAGTTATTTCGGTATGTTGCTTGGGAACTTTCTTGTACCTGGATCTGAATCATTATGAGGAAGCCTGTGTTCACTGTGGTCTTGCGTAACGTTTCCTGTCAGCCAGTTCCAAAGGACTGAAAACGAAAATGATTGGTCGATATACTAAATCGGTGGCAGCCACTGATCGGACGGTTGTTGACTTGTGTTCGTACTTTCTGGGAATTATGATGAACGTTCAATTCCAGTCCCAATCTTTGTAGTTTTTGCGTGAAAAGGCTATTCCGTTACACGACATACTGATTATCCATGGTCAACTGTAGAGCGGTTTTGGTGAACCGTTCGTCTCATTCAAGACAAATGGTTCAAATGGCTCTGAGCACTATGGGACTTAACATCTGAGGTCATCAGTACCCTAGAACTTAGAACTACTTAAACCTACATCACACACATCCATGCCCGAGGCAGGATTCGAACCTGCGAACGTAGCGGTCGCGCGGTTACAGATTGAAGCGCCTAAAACCGCTCGGCGACACCGCCCGGCGTTCAAGACATTATACTGTGTATTTCTTACTATAAAACTGGCGGTGTGGAAGATTCTTTCTTGCGTTTCACAGTGGTAACTGCTGTTATCTCAATTAAACAGTACTTAAAGTGATTTCAGCACACAGTTTGCTTTTTTCAAATTTTTACACCTGTCTTTTGGTGCTGTAATTTTTTCTCAATGCGGTAACCAGTAATTTATATGTGCACGCACGTTGTTTATATGGTGAGTTTTACTAAATGGATCTTTACTAAATGAAATTGATAATCCTAAAGTGGTTTCTCTCTCTGTAGGTTTCTAAAGCTTAAATTTTGTAAGTATTGTTAAATGTCGTATTGTTTATCTTACTAACCTTATGTATTAGGATTTGGATTTAATGTCAATGTTTCTGAAATTTTTCACAAGATTAATTTCTTAAAAGTTTTTCTTAAATGTTGTATTAGAGGTTTTGTAAATTCTACCTCCAGTAGTCTTGCGTCCAAGGAAAAAGTCATTAGTAAATTAAATTCTGATGGTAGTTGCTGAGATGTTTTAGGTCATTGTGATGGCAACAGAATGGTTATAAATCTGGCTACCAAGCAGGCTGTACATATATCGCCAAACAACAGGACAACACCCCTTTGAATTTCTCACTATTTATACCTCATCCAAATGGCCCATGAAAGCAGGGTAGGGATGTGGGGCCACGGAAATTTGAGGGTGACGGGTGACCTTGACCATGAGCTTGGCAGAGATCAGGGAAAACTGTGGAGTGTCCACATCCAGCATGTTCCTAAGCAGTTATAATATTGCTGGTACTGCAGAATGAACCTAGTGCTACAAGATATGTCAAAGAATGTCATAAAGCCAAGCTGCTTTCAATAACATCAAAATCTTTCTGACAGCGTGCAAGTGTGCTGAAACTGGTAACGCCTGGTAACGATTTTCTCTCCCATGTAAGCTATCGAGATTTTCGAGAGATGTACTAAAGATGCCTCCTTCGACACATAGAATCGAGATCAACTGATCATTACGTGGCAGTTTTCATTCAGAAAAAATGTCTTCATAACCATCATGTTCAGAGGCGTGTCAAAGAAGCAGTGGAAACGAATACTTACAAATATTGCAGGATGAGTTCATGCATGTATCACATGCATTTGACTCTGTGTGGCATAAGGGTCTCTTGAATAAAATCTTTGTGCACGGGATTCCAGCACATGTCCTGAAAGCCTGTTTGGAAGGCGAAGCGTTAATATCAGGGTCGACTGTTCTCAGAGGACCGGATCGTTGTAGGAGTCATGCAAGTTTCAGTACTTGGTCTTAAGCTGAACACATTGTTTGCAACGGTCGTACTTTTTGTTTACTCGTGAAGCTCATTCTATACGCTAATGAAAGAGTGTGCAAGTTGTGAACAACAGACCCTGGACTACCTCCGAGAACCTGGCTCATGAGTGGCGAAATAGGGGTTGGCCTCACAGAAAGAAATAACTAATCTCTCACACTTGTTAGACGACCTCTTCCTGTGGACATGAGTCAAAGAAACATTTGGGACAAAATGCAAACTCAGTCAAGTACCTGGGCGTCACTCTTGGTGGACGTATAATTTCGTGTCATTATGTCGAAGATTTGTGCCAGCTATATCAATTTTCACGCTGCCACAGTAGCTTGGAGCTGTTCTGAACAAGCCATTTTGGAGTACGTAGTTCCTGTCTGGGAAGTGCAGCCAATACTCATATTGTCTGCTTACTGAGGGTGCTAAATAGAGCTCTCAAATTCGATTTGCACCTATCTTACAATTTATCAACTGCCATAGAATAGTCGTAATACGTTATCTCCAGGAGAGGTTTAGTTGATGAGCCAGTGACTACTGCAAAAGTGCACGACATCACAGCAGTGACACATCTGCAAGCAACGTGTCTGGGTACAATGCCACAACGCCATCAGATGGTCTCATCTTCTGGTCAGTAACACAGAGGACACCAAAGGAGAATCGATGACAGGATTCGATACCAAACAGCTGAAGAAGCGGGCCAAAGAGCTATGGTTTCAGGAAAGATTGGGTGGAGTTCCCGTTCAGAAAATCGAGAGACTGGAAGTACGACAGGAAGATGTTTGTGACTGGGGTTGAAACGTGGAGCCCATTAAATATGGCACTGGATAGGACAAAGAACGTATTGTACCGATTCACTGCAAATTCTCAGGATAAAAGGTATCCACTTAAGCCACACCTGGAAATACTAAGGCATTTCCGAAATCCAGACATTTTGAAAGACTTGTTCTATTTAAAGAATGACTGACAGCAGAGGTTCACCACCAAACTCACAACACTTGGATGCACTTGAACGAAGACTTACAGGCTTGTTCTTGCACAGCAGCCTTCTAGAGAACTAAAGAATGCTTTATGTGGTTCTTTGTGGCTTTCAAAGGAAAATCCGACATACTATCCAGTACAAAGTAACCAGCCAATGCCAGGTGTGCCACAATAAGAAGTCTATGGGAAAGCGATGAGGGAGTTCATGTGTCCCGTGGCAGCCACAGCCCAGGGACGTCTCAAACAGAAATTTTTTGACACTGCAGGAAGACTGGAAGGTGTGGTAAAACAGTGCCGATAGTTCATTGAGCGAGATTGCAAACTGAGGCACCAGTGACGTAGGTGCTATGGCGGGGAATTCAGTAAATTTAATAACCTGAACTGAAGAGTAGGGTAGAATAAAACTGATGACAATGATGTCTAGTGGGTGGATCTATGGGAGAGAGAGAGAGAGAGAGAGAGGGATGAAAGGAGGTGTCAAGGACTGCTTAGTATGCTCAGCGGCTGAGGTGTAATCTCAGTGATAGCAATTAGTTAGAGAGGGGTGAGGTGCGAGTGGTATGTTTTTCTTCAGAAGGATTAGTCAGACATCGTGCCGATGATTTGCATGCTATTTCACTCAAACTGTTCTTCCTTTGTCTTCTCGATGCTTGTGAGTATATTTTCAACTACGTTTTCTGGCTTTTAGTCGTACCCTCGCATACAGTCCTTTATTTGCCGTCACTTTCTACATCCTCATTTCCTTTTTCATGTCGGATGGACTTTTTTAAGTCGTGCCTATAACCAATCAAATAGGCCCTGAATTATATTTCTAATGTTGATCTGTCACTGATCATATAAATACACGTGAAAGTTACATGTATTAATCGTTTTTCATTTTATTTTACTATTCCGGGCTCCCAGCGTCTTTCGATTTTGATGTAAGTCCCTTAGTCTTTTAAATTCACTATAGTTCAATTCTTTTATCTTGGCGGCTCGCGCATGCCCGCCCAGACGCTGGAGATTGCTGCGTTGCCAGATGCACACGACGCACGCGCCAATAGAAGCAGCGCCATAGTATAGAATAGTTCGCAAGCTTACGTGTAGGCAGCGTTGCCAATTTAGCGACTTTGTCGCTAGAAATGGCGACTTTTGCCTTCGTCTTAGCGACAAAAAAAACTTTTTAGCGACAAAAATTATTTAGCGACTTATCTGGCGACTTTTGGAGTACTGACAACTCAAAACTATTTTCGGACAGTATTTTCATTAACAAAACTAAGATTTTGACTATAGAAATTGCCTGAGTCAAGTTTGTCTGAACAAAATAAAGTTTATTTGAGGAAGGGATGCATTCAGTTTAGCCTGAAACTCATAAAAGAAATTCAACAAAGACTGCCAAGTAAGGTTACGATCCTGAACAAAATGTCAATCCTGAATGTTGAAGAAACACTAAAAGTGAATAAAAATAATGCTGTAGCGGATGTAGCCAAGGAACTGGGTTTTAATAGCGATTTCATAGACTGTATGTTGCAAGAATGGCATAATACCAACTTCATTAGGTGGAATAACACTACTAGCACTGTTTTATTTTGGAGTGAGGTTTTGCTGCATGAAAATACCGCAGGGGAGAATCCTTTTTCTTTGATTTCACAGCTAGCAATGACTGTTCTATGCCTACCGCCTTAAAATGCAGAAATGGAAAGAATATTCAATTCTATGAACATTATAAAAACTAAACAACGTAACCGATTATCGTTAAAGACAATTAATGCTTTGATCATATTGAGAGACCAGCTGAAGAAACAAAATAAAGATTGTGCATCTTTTGACATACCGTCAGACGTATTGGAGCTTGTTGGAACGAACAAAAGTTACCCTTTTACGACAAAACCAGTCGAACTGCATCATCTGTTGAGCGGCGTTCAACCCTCTACATCAACTACAGTTCTGTCAGAGCATGAAACAGAAGAGTTATTCGATCTTCTGAGTGACGACGATGAATAGCTCACATACCGGTATGTATATATTTTGTAACTTAATTTGTTTTCTTGCTTTCTTTTGTTACAAATATAGTTGTATATTTCTAGTATATTTGACTACTGTGATTGAAACAACAATTTATGTGTTGCATCAATTATGATAATAAGTTTAATTAAACGTTAGCGTATTTTATATATATGTTGTTGCAAGCGATGCGTCATTTAATTAAGACAATATAGCAATTACGTATGAGAGTTTTTATTAATATTTCCCCCCCCCCCCTCCTCTACTGGCTTATTGCACCATTCACAGCACGAAATTTTCAGTACACCCCTAGTAAAATCAGTTTTAGCGACTTTCTAGCGACTTTTGATATTTAATCTAGCGACTCGGGTTTCTTAGAGTTGGCAACACTGCGTGTAGGGGGGAGCGCGCAGTTCATGAAGTGAAGCCACCACGGCCGCATTAACCCTTTCGCTGCTACAAAGACGTGCTCCCTGCATTCCGCGCTGTGGGCGATTTTGTCACTGCACTGCTCGCCTGTGCAGACACATTGTGTTCCGACTGCTTTGACACTCTTTATCATTCGATTCTACAAAAACTATTTGGCTCAAAAATTAGATTTTTATCTATCTTCTTGACTGATACCTTCTCCCCATAAATGACTTAATTTTGTTTCGATGTTCAATGCAGTTATTATGCAGCATTAAATATAGTAAACCTTTGCACGAAATTTTGAAGAGTTTGCAGAGGTAAAAGTCCATAGAGTATACTTTCCGTATGGTCGATTTTAGTTGACACAATGTTGAGAATGAAATGTGGACAAGATACCTATATATTTAATTTAATTTAAGTGCCACATAAGTGTCGTATGTAATATTGAGAAATATTCCACCTTTCGCGACTGTAACAAAAGTTTTACTTACACTGGGCACGTTTGGCTTTATTTTAAAGCACTTCAATCAATCAAAAGGAAGTAGACAAAACCAATTAAACAAAACTGTGGACTTACAAAAACATTAGGACTTGAATATACCGTCTGTCAGTGAAGTGCTCAGAGCTATGTCAAATATAATTTTGTGTGTGGCACACACAAACAGCATTTATTTGCTAAAACACTGATGAGCCAACACAAACGTTGAATATTGTGCTACCGCAGCACAAAACTACGAAAGGTGACTTGGCAATGGAGGACACAAAATACAGTCCTCTTATAATGCTTCAAAAGAGAGAAACGCGTCTGCTCTAAATAAGTCGCTTATTACAGTTGCAGAAGAGGGATATATTTCAATACCATTGGTAAAACTGCGACTGTGGAACAAAAACAAGAGATAGAACATGAATACCATTGTGTATGTGCCATACCTTTCGCCGATGGATGTGCTTTAAAATAAAGCCAAACGCGCCGTGTGTATATAAAACTTTTATTACAGTCGCGAAAGACGGAATATTTCTCAATAATTACATACGACACCTATGTGGTACTTAAATTAAATGAGATATTGTTATACAGTAAATATTATATGAAATTTAGGTATCTTGTCCACATTTCATCCTCAACATTGTGGCAACTAAAATCGACCATACGGAGAGTATACGCTATGGACTTTTACCTCTGCAAACTCTTCAAAATTTCGTGCAATGGTTTACTACATTTAATGCTGCACATCAAAACAAAATTAAGTCATTTATGGGGGGAAGGTATCAGGCAAGAAGACGTATAAAAATCAAATTTTTTGCCAAATAGTTTTTGTGAAATCGAATGATAAGTGTGTCAAAGCAGTGGGAACACCATGTGTCTGCACAGGCGAGAAGTGCAGTGATGACAAAATCGCGCACAGCGCGGAATGCGGGGAGCACGTGTCTGCAGCAGCGAAAAAGTTAATGAAGAGGCAAAGCACTAGAAATTTCATTCAAACGAATAAAATTCGTGAAGTAAGGCACTCCAATATTGTTTTTAAATAAAGAAAATATTAAGCACCACACAAAGTTTGAACTCATAACCTTTCACTTGGCAGCCTAACACTTTGACCGTTCCGCTACCTCAGCTCATCGAACAGTGTATCTCCATAAGGGGTGTAACACCTCACGCTACTACTTATAAACACTGTTGGTATGACTATGAATTACTCACGCTTCGTCGAAGTACAATAGGAAATAAACAATTACCGCTGTTCTTTATTGCGAAAAAGCAGTTCGTGAGATTGAAACAAACACCTTTCCGTGCTATTGCCTGAATTAGGAGTCTTATTGCTTGTTTGGTTTAATTAATTCAAAAAATGGCTCTGAGCACTATGGGACTAAACATCGGTGGTCATCAGTCCCCTAGAACTTAGAACTAATTAAACCTAACTAACCTAAGGACATCACACACATCCATGCCCGAGGCAGGATTCGAACCTGCGACCGTAGCAGTCGCGCGGTTCCGGACTGAGCGCCTAGAACCGCTAGACCGCCGCGGCCGGCGTTTAATTAATTAATAGAATATGAAGCAATTGGTATAAAGAATGCTTTTTCCAAACTTTCTGTAAAAGAAAGTCTGCTATCAAGACATTGCTTTCGTTCTATTACTTTATTTATGACTGAACGTTTCTAAAACTGAAGACACTCGTCCATGCTCTGCACTGCTGTCGAGATCTGGCAACGTCGTTCTCTGTTCATTGGCTGACTGTGTTTTGTGACGTCAGATGCGCAGAACGAACCTAAACTCGGCCGCCAAGATATATGACGCGCACTTTACAATACATAAATTGAGAAAAGCTTATCAGTAAGGTATAGGTGCAATAATAGGCCAGGGTTATAAAGGGTAGAGGAGGCAGCGAACTTTCGCGTTTCAGATTAACTGCAGTGGTAGGATTTGTAGCGGGTTTCAGGGGAAACTGGGAGGGTAGAGGCCTGTCACTTAGCTGAAAGTACATATCTGTGTCTGAGGGAATATGGATACACCGAGTGAGCTCGGACAAATGGCGTTCAAGGACACATTACCAGCGTAAGAATCTAGGGACTACAGATACCCATATCCAAGTTATATTACACAAGCTAAAAAACAAGACTTTGATAGAGATGGAGGACGAGGGTATATACTCTCGGTTACCTGAAATTTTGTGATTCAAGCTATTTCTGAGCCATAACAGAGTATCCAGTGTTTTCGATATTTGCAAGTACTAGGTTGAATTGGTAGATATGTAATATTTCTAAAAACTGTTCGACAAAAGTTGCTTTATTAGAGTAATTTATTTCAACGGACTACTTTCGGGGGCTGCCCGTCGTCAGAGGTATCTGTATTTCACAAAATTTGCATATTTCTTGTAATAAGTTTTTGAGAGAGGATCTCGTAGCATTTTATGCGTATGTCATTTTTCAGTTCCTTGTTATTCGTCTGCATTATACAGGGTGTCCCAGCTATCTTGTCCACCCAAAATATCTCTGGAACAATAACAGCTATTGGGAAACGACTTTCACCGGTATCAATGTAGGGCTGGGGCCCATGAATGTACATATTTGTAAACATTCTAAAACGAAAGCATATGTGTTTTTTAACACAAACTTATGTTTAATCGCAGCAGACCGTATTATTTGTTTCGGACCTCTTGATAAGTATGGAGGTGTGATTACACATGTCAATCACATCGCGATTACGGGCAGCATGGGGTTCACGCCTGAGCCTCAGGACGTGCGCTAGCAGCGCATGTCGGGTGTTTCAAGCGTCAACTTCACGTCTCAATATCTCTGGATGTAATGGGAATATTGCGATGCAATTAACGCCATTGTGTATGTGCTTTGTCATGCTATGGATTGCTGAAGAAAAAATATAGGAGGTCCATTTAAAAAAACATAAGTTTGTGTTAAAAAACACATATGCTTTCGTTTCAGAATGTTTCGAAATATGTACATTCATGGGCCCCAGCCCTACATTGATACCGGTGAAAGTCGTTTTCCAATAGCTGTTATTGGAGAGGAGATGCGAGAAGATTTCTGTTAGATTACATCATGGTAAGGCTGAGATCTCGAAATCGGACACTGGACTGTATGGCCTAACCATGAGGAGATGTGGACTCAGATCACAATTTAGTGAAGATGAAGAGTGGGCTGAAGTTAAGAGACTAGTCAGGAAGCATAAATGCGGAAGGAAGTGGGATACGGAAGTATTGAGGAATGACACTCTTGAAGTTCTCTGAGGGTGTAGGTACTGCGGTAATGAATAGCTCAGGAGGAAGTATAAAAATGTTAAGCGAAATTCAGGAACACAGAACGACAAGTCATCATGAACGAAATATGCAGGAATTGCATGGAAGCTAAGCTGAAACGGCTATGGGAAATAATTGTGGGAAAGACTGACTCAGCATTTACAAAAGTCAAAACAAAGTTCGGTGAAATTAAAAGAAAGGATGATAACATTAAGAGAGCAGAGTAAAATGGAATTCCACTATACAGTGTAAATGTGGGAGTGGATATGTAGAAAAATAACACTGAAGGTCTCTGTGAGGGGGAAATACTTTTCTGACAACGTGATAGAAGAAGAAACAGTAGTCGACAGCAGTCAAAGAGGTAGTGGATCCAGTATTAGAATCGGAATTTGAAAGAGCTGTGAATGTTTTAAGAGCAAATAAGGGAGAAGGGATAAATAACACTCCATTGGAATTTCTAGTCACTGGGGGAGTGGCCGCCAAGAGTAATACACAGAAGAATGAAGAAGAAGATTGAGGATGTGTTAGCCGACAATCAATTTGGCTTTATGATAGGTAAAAGCAACAGAGTGGCAGTTCTGACGTTGTGGTTGATGATGGAAGCGAGACTGAAGAAAAATGAAGGCACATTCATAGGATTTGTCGATCTGTAGAAAGAGTTCGACGATGTAATATGGAGCACGATATTCGAAAATTAGTGCTTTGCTTTAGGGAAAGACGGGTAATATATAAGATATACAAAAACCAAGAGGGAGCAATAGGACTCGAAAACAGAGAACAAAGTGTGTAGGGCAGGGGTGTCGTCTTTTGCCCATAATTTTCTGTGGGACAAAGAAGGATTAAACGAAACGTTCAAGAGTGCTATTGAAATTCTATTTGAAAGAATATCAATGATAAGATTCGCTGATGACATTGCAGTCTTCAGTGGCAGCGAAGAATAATTACAAGATGTGTTGAATCGAATAAACAGTCTAACGAATACAGAACATGGACTGACAGTAATTCGAAGAAAGACGAGACTAATGATAAGTAGCATAACAGTGAGAAACTTAACATTAGAATTGGGGATCACGGAGTAGACGTAGTTAAGGAATTCTGCTTCTTAGGTAGCAAAATAACCCGTGACTGACAGAGCAAAAAGAACTTATGAATCAGGCTAACACTGGCAAAAAGGGCCTTCCTGGCGAAGAGGCTACTAGTATGAAACACAGGTCTTAATTTGAGAGAGAAATTCCTGGGAATGTACGTTTGGAGCACAGACGTTTATGGCAGTGAGACCGAAAGATAAGTGAATCCTAGTATTTGAGGTGTGGTGCTCCAGACAATTGTTGAAAATTAGGTGGACTGATAAGGTAAGGAATGAGCATGTTCTCCGTGGGGTCGGCGAAGAAACGAGCATATGAAAATACTGAGAAGAAGAAGGGAGAGAATGGCAGGGAATAACCTCGATGCTACTAGAGAGAGCTGTAATGGATAAAAACTGAAGGCTGATGGCTAAAAAGAAAAAGAGAGAGAAAGAGAAGCCCGAATAGGAATTCTGCATACACATTCGTATCTGAGATGCACAGTTAACCTAAGGGCTAAAACAAGATCACGTTGAGACTCAAATTTACAGTATTTAGTGACAGATGTAGCGCTTATCAAGCTCCCTATACAGAAAATTTTGGTACCACGTATTAGCCAGAACTGGAGAATAAGAAATGCAGAAAAGCTTTTATAAAACGTCCAATAACAATAATACAAAAAATGGTTCAAATGGCTCTGAGTACTATGGGACTCAACTGCTGAGGTCATTAGTCCCCTAGAACTTAGAACTAGTTAAACCTAACCAACCTAAGGACATCACAAATATCCATGTCCGAGGCAGGATTCGAACCTGCGACCGTAGCGGTCTTGCGGTTCCAGACTGCAGCGTCTTTAACCGCACAGCCACTTCGGCTGGCAAAAATAATGCAGTGTGACGACAAAATTACACCATATATAATAATGCATGGCTCTGGAACATGTTTATATGATATTTACTGGAACTAAAGGGGTCTTCTAGCTTGCTGAATCTCATTCTCATTCACTAATATGTCGAGGATTAGCTTAATATCTCCTTTGTCTTCAAAATAGCCTTAACCTCAGTAACACTGAAAACTTTGTTGATGAATTTGAGATATACCAGCAAACGGATTCTAAGAACTAACCTGTCCAGCAAGCCTGTGGAAATCCCGCTCGTGCTTGGCGATGTGTCCCAGACGGGAAATCCACGTTATATATGTGTCTAAAAGGCACAGTGCGAGGGTGAGGTAATCGAAGTCCTCGAAGCCCATTTGCCACATCAGCACCACGTGTACAGAACACGAATAAACTAAGATCATCACACAGACAACATATCTCAGGTAGAAGATGCGAGCGGACCAAGCGCGGGTCCGTGGGTGCCGCAACGTAGCAGACCAGTGCAGAATCCACAGCAAGTAGTCCAGGTTAGTTGCGTCTTCAGCTGCCGATGCCGCGGACGCATGCGGCTCCATGCTGCTCGGGGCGCAGTACTGCGCTGTTGACAGAAGAGGCAGCGAATCTCTCTCAAGTCAGTCACAAATTACAGGACGGTTCAAATGGCTCTAAGCACTATGGGACTTAACTTCTGGGGTCATCAGTCCCCTAGACTTATAACTACTTAAACCTAACTAACCTAAGGACATCACACACATCCATGCCCGAGGCAGGATTCGAACCTGCGACCGCAGCAGCCGCGTGATTCCCGACTGAAGCGCCTAGAACCGCTCGGCTACCACGACCGGCTTACAGGACGGTTTGAGAAAGCTATATCAGCAGGGAAATTGAACATAGGGTGGATCGGTAGAGGATGGCTATACAGTAAGGTAGCTAATTTGTTATAGTTACACATTCAAGTGACAATAAACACTACGTATTGCTGTAAGCCATCAAAGAGTCAGTTGCGTTTGGATAAGGTTAAACCTAACACGACTGGTCGAGTGTTCGTGCTGTCAAACGTTTCATGTAGTGTAACTGTAATTCTGATGGTGGTATGTGAAAAGTGAAATACATTCTCACATCATACAAAGGAGGCATATACTGCCGGTCATGACATCAGTTACAATTTCTGAACTAAGACGCTGTGGTCGATATATAATACAACAAAGTATTTCGTCACCGACTGTGGCAGACTCCTTCGGATGTAAAACGGTAACAGATGTTGCCATACGCACACACATCCGCAGTCGTAGTTGTAATGGAACTAAATAGTTTCAAGTATCGAATACAGGTTCTCAGTCCGGATGTATTAACAAAAGTACCTACTCGTATACTTGTCTGTTATTAAGTGATCGCGACTGATTGCCAAGTTCGCAGTGGAGAAACAGGGTTTTCTGCTGCTTAGAAAAACCTTCTGTTTTCTGAATGGGAAGCTCCACTCTTTGGTGAATGACGGTTTCAGACACAAGTTTGTTTTCTGAGTTTATTTTCTTCCTGTTTATCGAAAAACATTGGACATATCAGTGACCAGTTGAATTTTTTTAGTGGTCGCTACTGAATGCTATGATCCTCAACGGAGAACACTATTGATCGTGACAGGGAGTGGCGATCATTCAATAATAAACGTCACTGGGACACGTTCCAGCCCGTGGTCCGTCAGCACACGAAGTCACATTTGCTACCAAAGGGGAGGCCAAGTGGCGGGCGACGGCGCTTATATTTTCGTCGCTCTGGCGAGTCATTCGATGACATTTCCTGACGTGGGTTCATATCCCCGATTAGTTCTTCAAGACACTCTCTGCAGCCCCTCGAAGTTTTATAATTGAAAACTGTGAAGGTCTACATCTGTAGAATGCGCTGAGTTGACAAAAGTCATGGCATTCGTCTTGATATCCTGTCGCTCCTCCTTTTGCCCAGCGTAGTGCTACATCTTGACATGGCATGGACTCAAGCTATTTTGGAAATAATCTGCAGAAATATTTGGCGATGATACCTCTA
This sequence comes from Schistocerca americana, assembly GCF_021461395.2. NCBI lineage: Eukaryota > Metazoa > Arthropoda > Insecta > Orthoptera > Acrididae > Schistocerca > Schistocerca americana. Next base: position 338,002,533 of record NC_060124.1, read on the forward strand.
TAGCCTTACATAATTGTGAAAGTGACGCCGGTGCAGGATTTTGTGCATGAACTGACTTCTCAATTACGTCCCATAAATGTTCGTTGGGAGCCATTTCGGGTGATCTGTGTAACCAGTTGGTTCACGTGAACTGTGTTGAATGTTCTGACATGATACCTAATCATCCATAAAAATTCCATCGTCGTCAAGGAACATGAAGTCCATGAATGGCTGCGAATAGTCTCCAAGGTAGCCGAACATAAACATTTCCACTCATTGATCGCTTCAGGTGGATCAGACGACTCAGTCCATTCCATGCAAACACAGCCTGCTTCACTTTGGAGCCACCACAAGCTTGCACAGTGCGTAGTTGACAACCTGGATCCGAGACTTCATGGGGCCTGCACCACACTTGAACCCAACCATCAGCTGTTACCAACTGAAATCTGACCAGGTCACGGTTCTCCCATCGTCTAGGGTCCACTCCATATGGTCACCCGGTCACGATGTCGTGATGTCAGCAAAGATACTCGCGTCGATCTTCTGCTGACGTAGCCCATTAACGCCATATTTCAGTATGGCGGTGGTGGTAAGTTCCTATGGGACGGAAGTGCTGAGTTCATCGATCCCTAGGCTTACACACTATTTAATCTAACTTAAACTGAGTTGCACTAAGAACAACACACCCACTCATGCCCGAACCACCGACGGGTCGGGAGGGGGGAGGTGGGGAACCGCGCGAACTGTGGCAAGGCAACTGAGACCGTGCATTGCCAAAGTTCGCTGCACTGTCCTACGTCCCACATCGATTTCTGCGGATATTTCACGTAGTGTGGCTTGTCTTTGCGGAGTGACAACTGTTCTCAAACACTATTGGTCTCTGTCGTTAATTCACTTAACGATGGAGGCCAATGGCGTCCGCCGGTTACTGTTTTGAACTCTGTATTTTCGACACACTCATGACTCTGTGGATCGCGGAATACTGAATTCCCTAACAATTTTCGAAATGGAATGTTCCATGCCTCTATCTCCACCTACTATTCTATGTTCAGAGTCTGTTAATTCCCTTAGTGCGGCCATAACCGCGTTGGAAACCTTTTCACATGCATTACGTGACTACAATGACAGTTCCGTCAATGCACTGCTCTTTTAGAGCCTTGTGTACACGATACTACCGCCACCTGTATCTGTGCATATCTCTATCTCAGACTTTTGTTCTCTTAGTGTATAGGTGGTGTTCCACTGTTTCCAATGCTATCAGCAAGTGGCATTTTTGAAGCACGTTTGATTACGTGGTACCTCCAGGCTTCTCATCCTGATTCTTGGGGAATTTGCCAAATTTGTTCCAGAGTAATACTCCAACTATAGCTGAAAAACTCTCAAATACGTGTGGAAGTCTCAGAGAGGCATAGAAAGTCTTGAGATAGCCACGGAGCAATTGTACATGTGAGCCACCTCCAGGTTCCCCACAGCCCTGGAGGGCTATAGATTGTGACTGGGTCAGTACTGCAGCTCTCGCTTCTGTGCTGGTGTGGATGTCCTGTCGCCGGATGCCATCACTCACAGCATCAGGTCCCATGTCTGGAATCTGTCATGTCTTGTTAGTGATAATTGGAGCAAGCCTTGCTGATCAGGCTCCTGGCATCAGAATTCCTGGCCTCAGATGATACTACCAGCTTTTCCGGCGACCCGCTAGACACGGCAGTGCACCACCAACAATCCACATTGTACGCTGAATGTGGCATGGGCACCGTGCTACGAATGTAGCAGCACAAAAAGAACACTTAAACTTTTCATGTCGTTTTCCTGAGTTGCCAAGAACCTGCACCCTGGACACGCCTCTCTGGCCTCCACAAAAACTGGTGTTCGCCCCAGATCATATCACCCCTAACACGTTTATATTCATTCTTTTCACTTTTTTTTCTTTTACTCATCAGTCTACTAACTGTTTTGGTGCGGCCAGCCACAAATTCGTCTCTCGCGCCTCGTACTTCATCTCAGAGTAACGCTTCCACACTACATCTTCTACAGTCTGGTGGATGTATTCCCATCTCTGTCTTCCCCTACCTCTAGTGTCATGGGGGTTATGTTCTGTCCTCCTGTCCTTTCTTCTTGTCAGTGTTTTCCATATATTCCTTACCTTGCCAATTCTGTGCACAACCTCCTCATTCCTAACATTGCCAGTCTACCTAATTTTCATCATTAATGCGAATCACTGCATCTAACATGCTTCGATTATCTTCCTTTTCGACTCTACCACAGCCCATGTTTCACTACTGTACTACGCCCCAAAGGTACATACCCTAAATTTCTTCCTGACATTAAGGTATATGTTTGTGTGAGCCTCTGCTATACCCACAGGAGAGGACAGATAGTTTAACTTGTGAAAAGGGGCCAAAATGAGTGGCTGTCAGTTGCACTGGAACATACTACTTTATTCATTTGACAAACATTACAAGAGTAAAGAAAATATTAAAAACAGAGCAACCCAAACATTAATTTTAGAACCTAATTCCTGGCTAAATGTGCCATTCAATCTGACGCCTCAAGGGCAAAACAACTTTAATTTAAAACCGGCTGAAGTCCAATCACTCAAGATTCAAACACAAGAATTTGAATTTTGAAAGGCAGAAGGCCTCCTCTTAAAACATTTCTTTAAATTAGACTGAAGGTCCAAACAGTCACACGTCCTAAGGGCAAACAACTTTAATTTCAAACAACAAGGGCAAATAACAAAAGGCAGCACGTCAAACGGTGCTCAGTAGTTTCCAAGGGTAGGCTTGGAATTCTAACTCTAACGCTTGCTTAGGTGAGACAGGCAGTCGGCCCAACAAATTTTCAATCCGACGGCAACCCAACCGACAGACAGTCAATGGACCAAGTAACAGGATAACTTCTACTCCACCTGACCAGCACGCAGCAGGGAAGTCAATGGAACAACGCAGAAGGTATCGAAGCCCACAACAAATTACACATTCAGCTGTCAATGTACATGATGTGCTGGACAGCCACAACACGACGAGGAAAATAAACTGCCTGAATTTACTTCAACGGCTAGGACAGGTAACCGGAACGTTAACGGCCACAAGGCAGAAGATTCCGCTGGTACATTTCAATTCAAAATAATCACGTTAAGTTAAACTACACAGGAGGGCGGCTAGAATTTCGCCAACACACACGTTGTTGCTCGTGGGAATCTCCCAGCAGTCCACAACGAAATTCAAACGACACAATGTGAACAGTTGAGACTGGCTGGTAGATTAAGTAAAGACTCAACTTTCGTGTCTGGGACTGGTGAGCCACGGACCTCGTAGCAATGAGGACAGCCCCTCACACTCCGACCGCGCGTGGACGCGTAGTAATCACCTCTAGGGTCAGGATTTTTAATGGATGTAGAAGCTGAGCAAGTGAGATGGTGATGATGCTACCAGTGGATACTACCAGTGCAATGCTGGAGGCCGATCTCAGGAGGTGATGTGGATGGTCGTCATACACACAGAGGCTTCAGTGAAACACTTTTGCCGGCCGGAGTGGCCAAGCGGCTCTAGGCGCTACAGTCTGGAACCGCGAGACCGCTACAGTCGCAGGTTCGAATCCTGCCTCGGGCATGGATGTGTGTGATGTCCTTAGGTTAGTTAGGTTTAAGTAGTTCCAGGGGACTGATGACCTCAGAAGATAAGTCCCATGGTTCTCAGAGCCATTTGAAGTATTTTTTTGAAACACTACTACCGGGAATCTTACTTATTTTCCCTTATTTTACAGCACAGAATGTTTTTCCAGTTTGGTAGTAGGTGAGCTGATTTGCACACTCCAATGCGACAAGAAATGTGGACACTGCAGCCTTGCCAGCTGCAACAACTGTGCTGATCAGGGTCTAGCAGCAATGTGGTATAGGTGGCTTGGACAGGAACATGCGCCTAGGCGAGTGCAGACAACGCATAACGGGCGGCACATACCTATATGGTGGAATCGTGGAACTCAAACGAGCAACGTAGTGTATGTCCAGGGATATGGTACTACGAGCAGCCAGCCAGGAAGGCGGTACTCAGGTGTCTCACCAAACAGCTTACAGGTGGTAGTCTACAGTCACTTGGTATGGGCTTTCACCAGGGAAGAACCCGGCTCGCCCACATCTTCCTCAGTCAAGGTAACGACCAGACAGCACTGAAGATTGCAGTTACTAAGTCCACTAAAGCTGGTTGGATCTAGTCTCTGAGGCGAAGTCTTGTGCTGGCAGCAGGCAGCACCTCTCGATTGTCTAGTCAAATTACCTTTTAACTAGCGAGATTTTCACTCCATCAGAATCAGTGTTGTGGATGGGATGACCAGACGCTGAGACTCAGGCATTAGAAATGGTATTGGTCAGTCTGGACATAACATCAGTGGTGCTGGCACTATGCTGATTTGGCCTCACATCTGGGGATGTGTCAGCGGAACTTGTTCCACCTACAGTGTCTCAGTTAGTATCAGTGCCCACTGTCTTCGCATTTTCTGTCCATGCTAGCTAGGGTGCCATGGAGTGGCTGATCTTGGAGGTTACATGTTATGGCTCCATAGTGTATAGTTGCCAGAATAACGCATTAGGTCCTATTGTACCATATCGTTTGTGTTCCTTAATTATAGTTCGAACAGTGTGGAAATGTATCAGGAGCAGCGCCCTGTTTTCTGCAACATTGCTGTCTTTGCATGTCCCAGATACCGGTTTTATGTGTATCCGTTCTGGGTTTTACTTTGGCGTACCTAAGAAAACTGCAGATTACATTGTTTAAACTTTGCAATCCCTGATGATATCTCACTAGACTTAATTACATCACTTGGTTCCATTTAAATCTATGTTTTACCCTCTAAGGCAGTCCAGATCTAGCTCATTCTACTTGCTGTAATTTAATTAAAACTGGTACAGTTGGTTTTAATTCCTATTTATTAGTAATGGCAAGAAGTCATTCCAGAGAGACATGGTGCAGATAGATCTGGAGGACTGACAGACTTACTCCTAGGTGTAGATAGGGTATACAAGTTGAGAGAGAAATTTAGCTATGCTGGTAGTAGATGCACTTACAGTGATTATACTCTGACGTTTTCCCCAGATATGTCAAATATGTTCGGACAGTTGATCGGTATTATTACAATCAGTTTGGTTACCTATTGAGAGCAGGATTTCCGGATTCAATGTGTCCGTTAGATTTTGGGTGGGTAACATACTCAACTGCTTTTCTGAACAGCACAAATTCGGTGTTGATAATCTGATCATGGTCGTAACGGTAATGGTTGCAAGAAATGCATAGTTACCCTGGCTATATCACAAGTTGGACTTTGATCGAGATACTGCTGTTCTGGAGTTCTGTCCTCTTCATGCCATTACGCCAAGCGAGGGAAAGGGAATTTCCATCTGTTCCCTCTATTATTCAAAGAAGAATGCCCACCAGCAACACAAATAAGTAAATGACTTGCACGACTGTCACGCTAATAGTGATTCATAGAATAAGTGTAATAGTTAACAGATGAAAAAGAATGTAATACAATATGGAAAATACACAGAAACAATATGAAATTATGAAGTATTAGTTTTGTGACTGCAGTGTGCATGGGGTCAGAAGTGCTGCATGAGTGTTGGGTAATGCATTACTATTACCCTTCCTTGGTTTCCTGCTGAGCTGTGGCAGTGACAACGGATTTTGTGGTAAGGCATCAGTTGCACCATAGATCAAGTTTACTGATATGTACAATGGAAGTTTTAGTAGGTAACGGAAACTTAACAATTAACTGGGGGGGGGGGGGGTGATTTCCGTGACTTCATGCGAACCTCTTTATTCCATCAGGAACTTTATGGTTTACCCTTTCTGTCTGTAACAATTGGTAACCATCACCCACTGGCTGACTTTGAAGTACAGAAGCCAACTCACATGCTGTCCCATATGTTCTTGTCTTTGCTTATACATAACTCAGACTTCTTTAATGACTCCAGAACCTAATTCGTGTTTTAGCACATCAATGAGAGATCACATTTTCCTTCAATAGGCAACTTTATAAGCCTGGAGATCACTACTAGTACTAACCTTAGAATCGTGTGCACTAACCCCAAATTGAAGATATGTTGGCTGTTAACGTAATATCTCATGATCTAAATTGTTCAATGAACACATTCTATTCATCCATTTGCTTGTAAATAGTAGAGACTTGTCAGTAACATATAATTGTAAAGTACATAGCATGGATGTTTCATCAACTCAGGTACCTTGATCGGTCACTATAGTTTCTGGTACACCAGACTTAACCTCCATAACATGAGCCAATACATGATGTACTTTGTATATATATAAAGAACAGCTGTCTTTATGTTACCAAGGTAAATATGTATGAGCATAATCGCAGTTTAATCTTAGTTTACTTAAACAACGATTATAAAGTAAGTTTTTGTTATATCACTCTGTTGCCATGTTACCCCAAAGTAAATGACTCATTTGAGGCATTAAGCATTGCGGGATTGTGCTGCTAACTCGCAAACTGAGTAATTTTGTGGTAAGGACCATAATTCTTTCTTCTCATCTAGCTTGCTGTTTGTTTTATATCACATACTGCAGCTCATTTGATCATATGGCAAAACAACCTATCACTGTATTGGCTGAAGGAATAATCAAGGAATAGGTGTGAACATACTATTGAAAAACACCAATGGAACAGTGATAGACAATGTTGTTTATGGTTGGTGTACCTAATACATAGGCATACCCACTTGAGTGTTAAGAATCCACCTATTCATTAATATTAAGACGACTGTAGTGGCCTGCTAGTCATGAACTGCTGTCATAGATATAAACAATGTAAAATAATCAAGATCATTAATATATACTTATTACCAGTTAGGGTTCTGTTAAACACACCCAAGACATCAAGCTCTGTAATTTGAAAAGGTTTTGACGCCACCAGCAACTTTTTAAGAGGAACTTTTTGTGGCTAAGATCGGCCCATTGCATGCACAGTACACAGTTTCTTATGTACTGATCAAAACACGTTTTCTTGTCTGTCACAAAAATTTTTGGCTGCCCTTCTGTTGCTCTTCAGCCATCATGATCTGACAATGGATGATCACATACCTGTTGCATCACTTCATTCCTAAGCAACAATGGGACCATTACACGTGGTCCCCATGTTTTTGACTTCCACACTAAGCTCTCATGCTTTATGAACATTACTGTAACTGCAACCAGAATTCCTGACAGGTTGCCATTTGCCTGTGCTCTCTGCTTGTAACTTACACTTTTCCCAAGTACTTATAGATTAAAATATCCACATTTATTTGTTCTGAGGTTTATGAACGACTTGGTAGTGAAACTTACTCAGCTTTAAGAGCCCACCATGTCAACTTGCTAGAGGGATCTTCCAAACTCAATAGCTATTTCAGTGAAGCACGGTTTCTTACAACTTCGAATTTCTTTCCAGACAAGTAACATCATTAGTAATTGACCTCATAGATTACTGCCAATATTTCCTTCTCCTTGGTATTGTAACTGTCATGCCATGCTAAGCTTTTGAGGTGTGCTCGCTACAGGATGCTGTTTACCATCTATGTTCTGAGAATGCAACCATGACCACTATAGCCAGCTTCAAAGGAAAGGACAAAGTCTTTGTTAAAGCCAAGAAATACCAGTATCTGGCCTTTGGTTAATGCTGTTTTCAATGCCTGAAAGACACACTCTCTTTCCAGCGACTATTCAGATTTGACACTCTTTTTCAGAAAATGATTTAAGGGTTAAGAAAAATTGTTCTAAGTTTCTGATGAATATTCATTAGGCCAAGAAAATATAGCAACTGTTTCATTGTTTGAGGGGTTAAAAATTGAGAAACTGCAGACACCAAATGGATATCAGTTCATACACCTTCTTTACTACTAACATGTTCCAAGTACTTGACTTCAGCCTGTGCCAAATTACAGTTTTCAATACTTAGTGTAAGATGCTCAGCTGCCCATAGTCTATGCATTTATTTCTCCATCCATGTTATATATTCATTCACGCCTTCCAAAAACTATAATATCACAGAAACATACTACTCATTTTCTAGGTTTAAGGTGACAAAAACACCATTTAGCAATTTTTTGAATGAGCTGGTGCATTTTTAACCACAAATGTCATTCTGTAATACTGAAATACCATACGTCCATAAAAGCTATTTCAGCTCTGTCATCTGGCACTACGTCTATATGCTGGTAAGTGCTCTTCAAACTGATTGTGAAGAAGAATTTTCATCTGCCTAAGTTATCGCGTCCACAATAGCAGGCAACCTAGAGACTTCAGTGGTGATTCAAGCACAGAAATATCTATAGTCTTAACAAAAGCGATATTTCTTGTTGTCATCTTTAAATTTTTCTGGTACATGGATCATAGGTGCCACCAGGGACTATCACTGGATTTTATGATGCCTTATAACAGTTGGTGGTTGATAAACATTTAAAAGTGGGTTACAACTGCATTGGTATACAATACAGTTTACTATAACGTGGAGTATTCTTCCCTATCAGTAGGCAGTGCTGAGTAACTGGGATCATGGATAGTGAAAAATGCGCATTAAAAAAATCTTAAATTGTAACAGTAGCATTTCCATGACCATCCTGCAGTTGACACACATTGTCTAGTAAGGCAGAATCAATAGACAGTACGCTAGTGGCTGTGGTCAATACATGACATATCTATATCTTCCTCATCCAGAGTATGCAATGTGGTGATCATTAAGACCTTGACAGACTCGAATAATCTATACAAAAATCGCCCAGGCTAACTGGAACCATACATTCAGCATTAACATTAGTTATGCAGACTAGGCTTCTGCATATAAAACAGTGCATTGTATACAAATGTTCATTAACTTCAAGTGACTCAAACACCCAAAACATCTCCTGAGTAAGTCTGTAACCACAGAGATCCATAGAGACAGTAGATTACACTGGGAACTCATCTTTAGCATATGTGTATCCATTGCTGAAAACACATTTCTGATCAGTACAACTTCCATCATAGCATCACTTGTGGCAGTGTTACACAGTTGAAGAGAAACTAGCCCAATGAGCAATATATGTGGCCATGTATTTAGCAAAATCCTATGTTCCTTGGAACCAATGACATTCCAAAAATCACATCCCATCTCTGCACCCACTTCGGAAGTACTACACTTTATTAGGAAAATTTTCCAATGGCTTATAACCCCATTTATGTTTAACGAATGATTTTGTTGATATCCATTCTCCCCTTTCTTACTCCTGCACATCTGAGCTTCGTGAACAACTCTCCCGAACTCACAGCCTTCTCAGGCGATAACAGTGGTGGTGAATGTGGCCCTCATGCCTACACCTGTGACAATTTATTACTGAAACAAACACTTTGGCAGTCACCACACTTTCTAATCCCTAGATGTGTCACTTCCAAATGTGTGGTAATCGTGATATCTGAGCAAAAGGCAGGGGGCTTCTTTATCCTAGTATTTGTTGTTTCTCGACAAGCAGTGCCTCTGCCTCATTCTTGTGTTGTTCTAGTTCCATTACTGCCTGTTCAAGTGTTGCTTGTAAGCTACCAATATGCTGTATCGTACCAGCGTTGAAATGACCCATAATAGCGGTGCATGTTTCTAACGGAGTCGTGCATATTACACTAATGCCGAAACAAAAAATAACTGTACAATAAAAAATAAATATCACTAGGTTAACACTAAAAAGTAGACAATACACAATAAGTTACTCTAGTTTTCACAGAGCATCATAGGCCACCAACACTCATTACAATCTCATGACAAATGACTCCAATGTTGACAAGTGACATATATGTCTATCAAAGCCAGAAAGATGGCAAAATGCATATCTGACAGGTGTTAAATAGGATTCACCACAGTTGTCTCCGAAAGCAGATCAGTCATGTTGTTCACATGTTGTAAAAGAGATTCCTTCAGGTTACAGTAAACGTTCCACATTCACTATGGTCAATGAATTACACAATGCAGTTACAAGCAAACTAAATACGTTTCACTCACTGCCCTGCATTGCGCAAAATGCTTCCTGCACCATGAGAGAAGTTCCTGATAGCCAGTTGTAAAAGTACATTGTCGGGACCACGTCTTCCCCAATTGCAGCATAGGCAGCCACTTCTGACGCCAGTTGTAGCTGTGTTGGCTGGGTCGTAAGGTCTATTTCTGCACACCATTTGGAGCAGTCACCATGCGGATCATGATTTTTTAATGGGCCTGGAAGCTCAGCAGGTAAGGTGTGACGCTAGAGTGCAGGAGGCGGAGCTCAGGAACTGGTGTGGATGGCTGTCATACACCCTTAAGTACAATGAAACAGTGTTGCCTGGAATCACATATATTATCGGTGGTTTTACAGTAAACATTGTCTTCTCCAGCATGACGGTAGGCGTGCTGACATGCGCTCTCGTGTGTACCAAAGAATGCAGAAACAACAGCCTTGTCGCATGCACCCATTTTGAGGGTCAGAACACGGCAGGCATGTCGTGCGGTTGGACGGGAAGAAGTCCGAAGGTGCAAGCCTGTCATAGCTCACTGGCAACTAGAGTGGCCTCCTCCAGCGCTCTCAAAGAGGAAAAAGCAGTTAAGTGAGTGCCGACAGCATTTCACAGATGGTGGATGTCGTGAAGGCAGAAGCCCAGGACCTGAATCAGTAATACATTCTATGTCCACGGAGATGGTACTACGTAAAAACAGGGAATCGTTACTTGGTTGTCTCCTCCAACAGACTGTATGTGGTACTTTAATGACGCTCGGTATAGCCTTTCAGCATGGGAAGGCTGACTCACATTGGCGACCAAAAACCAGGGGCAGCTTAGTCCAAGTACAGCTCTTGGCTGTGGTGGTAGAAGCGAGGTTTTCTCTCTGCAGCAGGCAACACATCACGGTTCGATACTCAAGTTATCAAGACTATCATTCCGTCGGAATCAGAAGTGCAGACTGGATGAACAGGCTAAAACTGAGGCTTCAGAAATGTTGCTAATTAAGATGGGCATAACATCATCGCTGCCGGTAATGCAGTCATTTGTCCTGATTATCTGAAGGTGTCAACCTTAGTGTCTGAGCTACGGTCAGTTCCCCTGGGGAAAAGGAAAACGAAACGATCATCAGTTAGGAATGAAAATATCGCAAAGACCGCTGAAGACAGAATGAAGCCCACAAAAAAAACCTGCAGAATATAACAACAAAAACTGAAGAGTAGGGTAAGCAAAAGCGAAGCTATTCCAAACAGATAACTGTGCTGTCACACCAAGAGACATGCGATCATTTTATAACTCACGCAAAACAGAATATACATGAAAGGGAAACTTTGGCCAATAAACCAATGAAACACTTAAAAAGACCAGTGAGAGATAGTGCAGAACTATATAGAGTTAGTGAAAATCAGTGGAAAAAAATGTATAAATAACTACGGCAAACAGGATATTGAAAACTGAAGGAAACGGAGATCACATAAAACAATAGTGCTGTGAATTCTGTCATAAGAGAAAATCTGCAGGTAGTGTTAAAAAATATGAAAAATAAGAAAGCATGTGGACCAGACTGTACTAATATGCGATTTGTTTACTATGCCAGTGTCTTCTGTGCTAGTAGATTATTTTATTTATGGAATGAATACTGGCGCTGGTGTAAGCTACCAAACTCTAGGAACGGTTAAGAAGCAAAACCTATTTTTTTTAGTGTCAAAGACACACCTGTGAAAATTATAGAGCATCTTAAATTCAGCCTACAAAATTTTTTGCGAAAATAATTAATAATTACGGGGGTTCGAACTTAAATAGAAGCATCTATTTATTCACAAACGATACAAAAGAGCTACATGTTTGACGCTGTTACTGTCCAAAGCAGTCACCAGCGTTGTGTAGAACCCGTTGCCAGCGATGTAGAAGGCGTGGTATACCGTTAACAAAGCCTGTTCTGTTGATGGTGCGAATGGAACGGTCTACTGCCTGTCGAATATCTGGAACAGTTCTGAAGCGAATGCCACGAAGTGGGTCCTTCATCTTCGGAATCAAATCAAAGTCACAAGAACTTAAGTCCGGATAGTAGGGTGGATGGTACAGTACTTCCCAGTCCCACGGCCGAACAGAGCAGACACAGCTTGCGCTGTTTACGCCCTCGCATTGTCGTGCAAAATGATGGGTGGGTTGCGCAGGAAGTGTCGCCGCATCTTTCGCAATATTGGTCGCAGGTGATGCTGCAAAAGCGAAGGGTTGTACTTTGCACTGACGGTCTGCGATGGAGGAACGTAATGCGTTAAAATAACAGCATCACAGTCATGCACGAGAATCACCCTAACTTTCACCATACTGGGGCTCTGGAGCATCACCTGCGACCGGCTTTACGAAACAAGCTGCGACACTTTCTGCGCAACCCACCCATCATTTTGCACGACAGTGTGTGGGCGCATACAGCGCAAGCTGTGGCTGCTCTGTTCGGTCGATGGGACTGGGACATACTGTACCATCCACCATACTCCCCGGACTTAAGTCCTTGTGACTTTGATTTGATTCCGAAGATGGAGGAACCACTTCATGGCATTCGCTTCAGAACTCTTTCAGAGATTCGATGGGCAGTAGACCTCTCCATTCGCTTCATCAACAGAACAGGCTCTGTTAACGGTACACTACGCCTTCGACATCGCTGGCAACGGGTTCTACACAACACTAGTGACTACTTTGAAGGACAGTAACAGGTGCAAACATGTAACTCTTTTGTTTCGGTTGTGAAAAAACAGTTGCCACTATTTAAGTTCCAACCCTTGTAAATGCAGGTTCTCTTACTAAACACAGCGGTTTCCAGAAATGTGAATTATCAGTGATAGTATAATTATCATACAAACAATTTTAGAGAAGCGACGAGAAGTCAATTTAGAGACACATATAGCTTTTACGTGCTCCGATTTTCCTTTTGACACTGAACAGAAAAAAAATTATGGGACATAATGACGAAAGCCGAGTATCCCAAACTTCTTACTGAAACCATAAAAAAATGATACAGGAACATAAAAACAATAATATAATTTAGCAATAGTGAATGTCATGTGACTAGGGCCTCCCCTCCGGTAGACTGTTCGCCGGGTGCAAGTCTTTCGATTTGACAACACATCGGTGACTTGCGATGACGATGAAATGATGATAATGAGGACAACACAACACCGAGTCTCTGAGAGGAGAAAATCTCCGACCCACCCGGGAATCGAACCCGAGCCCTTAGGATTGACATTTTGTCGCGCTGACCACTCAACTACTGGCGGCGGGCATAGTAAATGTGAAAAAAATACTGTCATAAGAGACTTAAACAACGCTGTACATCTCACCGATCTTATTATGTAAATTGACGGTGGAGTGTAGAGAAAGGAAGGAAAAGGGAAGGATCTAACGATATCAGTTGCATCGTGACTTTACGCGGAATTAGAAGCGACTAGTGAAAATGCGTTCTGAACTAGTACTAGAATCAGACCTTCTGCTTATCAAGTGGTTGTGTTAACCATTGGGCCACCAGATGCAGTGTTCATCGCAGACGCGTGGACTATCTCGGCACACACCAAGTCTGACCCATGCTCTCACCTAGCCGACCGTCTCCGTCCATATCCTCCATACTCGCCAAGTTTATATTGCCTCTGAACCTCGAACGTAACTGTGCACCCAAACTGACGGTTGTGGACCCATTGCCCGTTGAGGCGATTATACGAATGCGTGATGTCTGTTCTTCAGGACGGGCCTGAAAAAGGAGGCACCGCGCATTCATATAACCTCACCAATCTTGTTTAATGTGAATATGATTAATTATATTAAGAATCGGAGACAGGAAGTAAATCTAGATACATAGATTAATAGAAAAAATATCTTAATACTCTATTCTATGAAGAAAACGTAAAAAGTTTTGTACAAACTGAAGATGATCCACAAAAGGCAATGTATAGACTGTATCAACTGAGAAAAAGGAAATATAATCTTCATATATCAATAAAGAAAACTAAACCCATGTCTCATCATGCTACTAAGGTTTCTTTAGTACCGAGTAAAAACACACCAAGATTCCCGAGGATAAGGCAAGTCAAAGATTTAGAGAAAGAAATGGCTTTATGTGTCGACTGCAATTAGGCAGAGGCCATTCCACTGTGTGAAGCGATATTTGTCTGCTACAAAGCAATTGCAGGTAATCACTGTATGCTTTTTGATTGTGAAAGGTTGCGAAAGAAATAATGACTTTTCAACGTCTGTTTCAATTAATGAGGTGTGCGAACGACAGTCACACATTCTTGATATGTTAATACCAAGGGGTCCGTGATGGGCAGAGCCTCTCCTTCAGTACCTGCCAAGGAAGTTGTTTTTGCATCACACTGAAGTACTTGCGCTAACGAAGCAAACCCTTTATAAGAACCCTGTATACATATGCGTCATGTGTTATACAATTTTGATAGTTAAAATATTTGTAGTTCAATTTTCATTAATGAAATGGCCCCTTAATACAGAGGAGGTCAAATACACTACTAAAGTCAGAAGAAAATATACGGAAAATTTTATCAAGTACCAAAGAGCAAAATAGATTAAGATTGTCCATAAATGGGTCAAGTACAGTCCAAATTTCGGTTCACACAATCATTTATAGTTAAATGATTTGGAAATTTCGCGTAACATAATAATCAAGACAGTACTTGTGCTTAAGCAAGATTAGAAACAACTTAGGTACTCGAAATTCATAACATGGCAATACGAGCATATTCCAAAGGAGATATACAATTTTACATAAAACTTTAAATAAGGTTTCACACATCAGTACACTGAATAATTTACCCGCCATTTAACTTAAAATTTATTAGTAGGCAGCGCAAACTAGCGTTCTAAGGCAATTGCGGATATGCCTCAAAGACGGCCAATGAACGCCAACGTCATGCGTAACAGCAACAAGTCCCCGCGGCCGTCAGCCACTGGAAACCGGACGTGAAGCTTAGAAAGCTATGTGGGACTGTTAACAAACACCATTTAAGGGAAACGCAGGTCAAACAAACTAGTTATAGAAGTAATAATGGCCATCATTTTGAAAAATGGTCAGCATAAGGGCTGTTAATATTTCACCAGATTTCAAAATTTCTCTTTAACCAAGCCAACAAAATTTCAAGAATGTGTATTAGTGGTGAAGATAATGACTCTTAAACGATTTAGGTGAATTAAATTTAACACAGATAAACTTAATAAATGCCCCTAGAATAGGATTTGACAGTAATTTAGCCAAAGCGTATGGCAAGGAACCTTGCGTGTACCAAATAGTCATGTAAAGAAAATGACAAGCTTACCTCTACAAGGCGGTACTTAATAATGAGATCTCACAAGCAAATTTTCCTTCCATTGTATTTAGACATGGAAATCTACAACACAATTTTAACACATATATTAAATACAGTAAATTTCTGTTAGTGCGAACAAAATATAAAATAAAAGATTAAATGCAAAATCCTTAAAAACACTTAAGATCACAATTCAACACTTTCCAAATATCCTAGGGCACAAGAAAGCCGACAGAATCAGTGGGAAAATCTAAATTAAGATTAACCACTGAATTTAGTCTATCACACTGCATGCACCCAATACAAATACACTGAAATGAACCTCTCAGTGGTACACAGAAATCCCTACAGGCACAATTACATATACAGCCAAATATTCGACTGATCATAAATCTGAAGGAACAGAGCCTTACCACAAATAATTTCGCAAACAAAAAAATATTTCATTAAGCCACTAAGTGCAATTTGGGCGTATCATAATGTGTGAAATACTCACCATAAACGCCCGATGTCACAGATATTTCAAAATCCTTGAAATATCAAGTGTGGCTTCCGGCACCCAGTCCCACAGAGCATAGAATATCAAACCGAGACAAATCAGTGGGCACAGACAGAAGGACGGCGTACTCAGATCTGTGTCGTAACTCCGACTTCACCAGCTACACCAAGTCTTGACGCAACCAGAGCTAACAGCCGACTGTGTCCGGAAC
Source organism: Schistocerca americana (assembly GCF_021461395.2). Lineage (NCBI taxonomy): Eukaryota > Metazoa > Arthropoda > Insecta > Orthoptera > Acrididae > Schistocerca > Schistocerca americana. Next base: position 338,018,520 of record NC_060124.1, read on the forward strand.
TTGGCCCGTGATGCCCACTAGTCCGTTGCCTCTTGCTAACTACCCACCAACGCTTACCTAAGGACTCGCTTTGCCAGAGATAATCAGTGACAAGCTACAATCGATTCGGGCTGCCAACAGTAGCGTCAGTGAATAATGCCTGAAATCGAGGCACATGAAATCAATTACAAGCCGCACATGGCTCAGCCCTATTGGTGTACAACTCAAAAAATTTGAAATGGTGACCCAAGATGGGGGACTGTGGCATACTGGGACGGCTGTATAACGCAGGCTTGATGCTACTGTCACATCCATGTGATGTCAGAATCTCAGGTGGAGAATCTCCATATACTGGTGCAGCCTCATTGATTGCTGGGTCAGTTTCCTAATTATTGAGTCCACACTTATGTTTAAATGATGGGAAATTTGAAAACTATCGTTGTTACCTGACTTTACAGTTCACTTGCCTTAAATTTGAACATAGTGCTGTGTTCAAGTTTAAACAACTGGCGTTCTGCATCACAGTTCAGAGAACTATCTCCCTACGTTTAGGCCCACTTGCGCTATACTCAAACAACTGAGACCACCGCTGTGACTTAATAGAAATATTTATATCTTTATTTAAATAAATACCACGTTGGAGAGAGTTCACTGTCCCACAATGTCCAGTTGCAGAGGTCACGAAGTTTGCACCACCAGCCTGTCACCATTATGCAGTGTCAAGGCCTCAGCTGTGCTACAGTCCCAACACTACGCAGACTTCCACCTCTAAACCACTGCTGCATCTCACTATCTGGTATTAAGTGTGGTCAGCGCTTAGTGGTCATATTTCAACCCAACAACACTTGTAAAGAAGTTCAAATGCCCCTGTCTTATAAAAATGTGCAACGCAGATTTACCTACCTATTGCAAAACAACATTTTTGAATACATGTAAATGCATCTCTTCGGTGTAATACTGAACACTTTTTATGAAGTGTAGATGTGCCTCTCACTGCAGTAAACGATGTGTGCAATACAGAAGTACGGGGAGCAACCAATAAGCAAGGCAACACTTTATTTTTGGGCCAATTTCAGCTGAAAAAAGACCGAAATTTGTTGCGGTACTTCGTAAAATATTCATTATTTAGCCCATATATTTCTTGAAGTTCCGATTGGTGGCGGCGCTATACGTAAGTTCCAAAATGGCGTCTGTAATGGAGATGGGTTCCAAGTCGTATGCTATCATTGAGTTTCTCTTGGCAGAGGATCCCAGATATTCATAGGCACTTGCAGAATGTCTACAGAGACCTGGCAGTGAACAAAAGCATGGTCAGTCACTGGCTGAGGTATCTGTCATCATCACAACGAGTGGTTCAAATCTGTCTGGCCTGCCACGTGCCGGCGGCTTCACATAGCTACGAATCCTGCAATTGTTTAACGTGCAGACGCCCTTATTCTAGGTAACTGACGGTTCACAGCACAACAGGAGTTCTCTGCTGGTAGCGCTGATGTATTCATACACCAGCTGGTGTACCCAGAGCTGTGCGCATGCTAGGTTACTCGCCGCCGAACAGAAGACTAAACAAGCAATGAACGACCATCTGCCCGGGATTGCTTGGGTCTTATGAAGCTGAACCTGACAATTTTTTGTCGAGCATCGTAACAGATGACTAATTATGGGTTCTGTTCAGAAAAAAGTGTTGCACTACTTATTGTATGCCCTTTGCAAATGGACAGTGTAAACAATTGTATAAAAAAACAGGGCAGAATGAAAGAACATTTATTTGTTCAATCGTTTTTATTTTCTTCAAAGGAAATTTAACATTTCAGATAATATGTTTGTAGAAAAATCTCTGTCCTTGTGTTGGACAAAATCAAGATAACGTTTGTTTCAACATAAGGTGGACTAGTTCATGCATAGAATAAATGAGGTATACAAACTAAATGTGCAGTATTGACAAAAATAATGTAACATAAAGTACGTAAATACGTAATACGTCTCATAGATTTTCACGTTTTCTACCGTTCAAGCACTTACTAACAGCTTGAAGTGTTGTATCACAGTTTACAGACTGTGAAACAGCTGACTGACTTGTACATTTCTTTTAGTATACAGTTTACTGTGAATACACTTTAAATAAAGTTGATATGGAATGTTTACAGTTCCCTTGTGAGACATCCCTAACTCCATTCACAGTACCCACTCCTGCCAACGATATTCAAAACCAATATAACTCACACACATTGAGCACAAAAAGATTGATGCAAATCTACTCAGTGCAGTTGAATGCACATGCACATTCTCATACACACACCGATAAATATATATATACACTCCGATAAGTGGATAACGCTCTTCTGCATACAAACATGCATTTGCTCTAATTATGCGACAGTTAGATCCATACACACACTGTATAACTCAGTAGGGTTCTTAAAGTATGGTTCTGATCCTGACAGGACAAATGACCCACTTGTTATCACAATGCAACAGACTAATTCTCATTTGTGATGTGGTAAATATCTTGCGTCTTCATGACTGAATATTGACTTTGTGCACCATATGTAGAGGAGGTGGAGAACTGGAAACAGAGCTGTGGAAGTACTTCAAGTAGTCTTCAGCCCTGAGAGCCACTGAGCTGCATGCCCAACACCATTAGTCTGTCTAAAGGCAGAACCTGTGTTTGTATGGAGTACATTTATTTTTCATGGGAGACCTACAAACTTCGCCATCAGTGATCCCTTTGCATCACCCATCATCAAGTGACTAACACTATTGATAGCTGGCTTTTTGCCATAAGGATTATCAGAAGTGTGTACAGATGTGTTGAACGCATTGCTGTAACACATTATTACTTCTGATGGATCCCAACCCTTCACTCAATAGGTGAGGCTTCCTATATCCATGTAAAGGTACTTTGGAACTGCGGAATAAGTTATCAGGAACACGTGGATGTGGTATATATGGAGTTTATGTAGGTGTAATATACACTTACCCACATAAATAGGTGAAATGAACTCTACCAAACTTTAGGCACATCCAGTGCTACGAATTCTTCATTAAAGATTGTGTGCCATTTAAAATAGGGCCTCACAATATAATCTCCTGTTTAATGTTGCCCCTCCTGCTGGTAAAAAAGTGAATTTTCTGGAGTCTTGATGTTCTTAATAGTTTTCACGACAAGTGCTTTATTAATAAGTTTGTAAGAATCTTTCTCAAATGTGTTCATTGCAGAAGCTTTTTTTCGTATTTGCATCAATGTATTCTTCAACCAGGGATGCTGCTTCAAGGAAATAATGTGGTTAACACTATTCTGTTTCGATCCTAACAGAGCACGATGCTGGAGATTACAGTAATGTATTAGATACCTTGTCTTTTTCCCTCCAGCTTTGTCAGCAGCACTATGGACATAGCGACAAATAGCTACATGCAGCATGCACATTTTTAGGATGCATTAAAGGTACCTCTAAAACGTATCTCATTTCGAAATTTGCCAGGACTTGTGAGAATTGGGTAATAATTCAGTGATTTCCTCATCAGACAGCCATCAAAACCTTTCAGTAGGTACAGATCGTTTTATGGTATGGTGTTTACTTCCAGGTACATGGTGTAATTTAAATTGCTGGATTCACTGAACTGTTCATATATTCACAGGTTAGTTGGACTTGGATTGCCTATGAACACATTCGCAAAGCCTTCCTCAGTCCCTCAATGAAAAGCTACAGCATATCAACCAAAACAGGAGTTCACTTTTTACACATGCAATTTTTCAGCACGGTTGAGCAGTGTAGCGATTCGATACCTAGTACGCAGGGAACTTCAGCACTATCGTTTGGTATCAGGGGAGCTAGCACTCTATGGTGAAGGGACGGTGGAGGGGAGAGTCGGGCGGAGCCTGGTGGAAAATCTTGGAGACGACGACAGAGGCTGGTTGTACTTTTTTCTAGATTAGCGTAATCAGTTTACCAGTTGCGCACATGTTACACTAGCGGAACCTGTGTGTTGGCACTGCTGGCCTAGAGCTCTGGGGCAGTCATTACGCCATGCCAGCCGTTTGATGAGTAGTTTGAGTGGGCATTTGCCTGACTTTGCTTGCCATTTTTGGTCGAAGATGGAACTTGAGATCTGCACTACCTGTTTTCATGGCGAGCTTTCTTTGACAATTCTGTGACATTGTTTCCGGCCAGTGGCTCTTGTGTGTGAGCTGCGCGGGGTAGCCGAGCGGTCTGAGGGCGCCTTGTCACGGTTCGCGTGGCTAACCCCGTCGGAGGTTCGAGTCCTCCCTCTGGCATGAGTGTGTATATTCTCCTTAGCGTAAGTTAGTTTGACTGAGATTAAGTAGTGTGTAAGCAGTTTGGTCCCATAGGATCTTACCTCACATTAGTCCGCCCCGGTAGCTGAGTGGTCAGCGTGACAGACTGTCAATCGTAAGGCCCCGGGTTCGATTCCCGGCTGGGTCGGAGATTTTCTCCGCTCAGGGACTGGGTGTTGTGTTGTCCTAATAATCATCATTTCATCCCCATCGACGCGCAGGTCGCCGAAGTGGCGTCAAATCGAAAGACCTGCACCAGGCGAACGGTCTACCCGACGGGAGGGCCTAGCCACACGACATTTCCATTTTTACCTCAAATTTGCAAAATTCTTACGTGTGAGGCACCAGTTTCGTGATTAATGGCCGCTTGGTGCTCAACTCTCCACTGTTCGATTGCCAGCCCTGCTTTAGCAATGTCCGTTTCTGTACTTTCATCACATGTGCTCAACCCTTTCCTTTGTAGGTAAACTACTGAATATTATGGTTAATTCCTCCTAAACTAAAAAGGCAAATACCGCAGGGAGATCACTACAGGTTAAGTCTTTTAATGTTATTCGTGTTTAGTTCTTTTAAAGGAATTTGCGACCTGTATGTGTTATTTATTTTAACTGTTGAACTTTTGTTTAGGAAGAAGGGAGCTCCCCTTGGTAGTAGCTACAACCACTGTCCGTAAGTATTAGTGATTTTTAATTCCTGTCAATTTTTAGTTAACAGTTGCCTGAGTAATCCTTCAGACATACTGAAGTCCTTATTACTTGCTGCAGTGTTTAACTAAAATTCTCTAGCTGTGCATTTGTTCACAGTCGAGGTAACCTGTAGTACTCTGATGAGAGATCTTGCATTGTTTGGTTGTTTGACATGCTTGATTAACTTTAATATGAAATTTTTTGGAGATTAAGGTTTGTGTCTTCATGCTGTCAAATTTCTAGTGCCAGCTTCTGCTTAAGCCTTGAGTATAGTGTTACGTAACATGGCCCAATAAACTATTGTTTTATACCTGCTTCCTTCAAAAGAAATTTCACGTATGTTGTAGTTGAGCCAGTGTTAACTTCAGGTCTTGTCACCGCAGACTGCGTGCCCGAGGTCTACCTCAGAGAGTAATGTGCCGCCTGAATGTTTGCAACCTGATATCACACTTTTCCGTTCCTCATAATTTACTGTGATCTAAGGAAACTCTTTAAGTAAATTGGTTTGCTGGAGATTTTGCAATTATTATACGTAGTTTTGCGTTATGATTTCTAAATGTTTCACTATTTTATAAGGCAAGATTTAATCCCCTGAAGTGCATAGACTGTCTTTGAAATGCTTTGTGACATAACGCAAATTTGGTTTCTTAATATAAGTTAACCTTGTAGAGTTGCCTGTTCTTGTAAGAAACTATTTAATGCTGGAAACCAGTGAACTGATTTTTGCAAAGTTTTTCGAACATACGTAAATTCGATTTCTTAATCTAAATTCGCCTTATTGTAGAATTCCGTTGATTTAGTAAGAAAAAATTGGATGCCTGAAATTAGTAAACTGTTTCTTGTACTGCTTTTAGAACAAATTTTCAAAATTTGGATTCTCGCTGTAGGTCAACCTTTTCTAATGTTGCAATGTTTTAGCAGGGAAAGAAAAAAAAACTAATTTTCGCAGCTTGTAAATGTTTGTTTTGTCAAAAGAAGGTAACTTACGTAAATGTACTGCAGTAATAAATCTGTGAAGATATTATATTTAAAAAAAAAAAAAAAAAAGGATATTCAAGTTGTTAGCCAATCCTTCCATCAGGACCTGTTGATTGTGTTCTCCCAGTAATTAATATCCGTTTTAAGACCTTATTAATGGTATCCCTCGAAGTCCCTGTTAAGGTACAGTTGTATGGAAGTTACAATGAACCTGTTTCCTACAATACACTTTCGTACCATTTGAAAATGTCAGCAAGTGAACATGCATCTGTGTCCACATAAAGCTTTACACACACCCCTAAATTAGAGATGCTAAACTACTGCAAAAATCTAAACATATGCCCAGACTCCGTATCCGATATGGCTGCACCTCTAAGTTGGCCGGAGAATCCTGTTATATCGGGCAGTGTGATATCATTCAGTTTTCTACCTCGAATCCAGATATGTATTTGGGAAAATAGGTTTCTTCGTTATGAGCTGAAACCTGGTATCATCGGCAAATGCACTCCAATTGATATGTAAGCGCTCTTGACTTGAGACGGATTACCTCGCTGTCAGGTCGCCTCACCCAAAACAACCCCAACCCACCCAACTCATGATTTCAGTGAGTGAAGGAAGATTTTTGTAATTTTCTTCATGATTATCTTTTGAAATGAATTGTATTTCTCTACGTCGCCAGGCGGGAAGAAAGGGGTGATATGTTTTTGATTCCGTAGTAGCGTTGCTACTCATCCTCGGTAATTGACAACAAATTTCTATGCACTGTACACTGGCCAGCGAGTTTAGTTACGAAAAGAGGGCCAACGGTTCTGTGTGTAACAACACTTTAACATGACTTGAATTCATTGAAACTTAATGCATCTTTCTTATAATTTATTTCACAAACCAGAAGCAACGTTAATGAATCGATTTTATCAGCTTTATTCTTTCGAAAGGGGTATTCCTGGACTCCCCATGTACTGGATCATATGCTTACGTATGCATATACAAATACAGTTCTCTGTTCAGAGATTCCCGGAATCTCTTGCTGGGAACTTAGAGATTCAGAGCTGAAAACGCTTCAGTGTAAGTTTCCCAAACCGCTCAGTAACTGAGATTCCCCACGATGTATCACAATTATCACCCCACTTACTTACGATCACATTTTCGGAGACACGATCCTTAGGTGGGAACGTGTGACCACAGCATATCATAGTGTTGCATTAATGGCGGAATACCACTGATCGTGTAAGAAATTGGAAAGCTCCATTTCCAAAATGGGTAGACATCCGTTTAGGAAAAGCACTGCTGGATATCTATTCCTTCTGTATTATGGATGCAGGCAAGCAATATGATGTACCAAAGGGCACCACCAATCTATAAGTATGGTAATTCTGTGTGGCATGCATGAACATATTTATCTTCACTGTCAGTAAAGGCAGAGACTATTGAGGCTGATAGATGATCGTCATCAAAACTAAGAAGACCCCACCCAAATGGTCTCTGTGTTGACGACAACACTGCTGTTCGCTACGATCTGGATGTTGTTAATGCAGAGATCAGAAGCCCAGGTGTTGGATACTGTGCTGCTGACCATGGTAGTCTACGTGCAGCCAGTGTCACATACGCACGCACACACACACACACACACACACACACACACACACACAAATAAAAGAGTGACAAATACTAAAGTAAAAGCTCTGTTTTGACCAAATCAGCTTCTGCATGAGCTCACCATGTGTGGCCAAATCATCATCATGGTTCAGGATTGGCTCACTGGGATAAAGGGACTCATTACATAACGCGTGACCTGTGTCTGGCTCACTAGAACAAACGAAATACTGAAATTTGTTACGTACACATGAAAACAACAGCACTCTGTAAGTATGTGCGCACAAAGATAAAGTTTCTGAGTATCGCACCGCGTCGTGAGGCAAAAAACTACACTGGAGAAGCCCGTCCGGTTGGCCGTGCGGTCTAACGAACGGCTTTCCGGGATGGAAGGAGCACCGGCCCCCGGCACGAATCCGCCCGGCGGATTAGTGTCGAAGTCCGATGAGCCGGCCAGTCTCTGGATGGTTTTCAGGCGGTTTTCCATCTGGCTCGGCAAATGCGGGCTGGTTCCCCTTATTCCGCCTCAGTTACACTATGTCGGCGATTGCTGCGCAAACAGGTCTCCACGTACACTGACACCACCATTACTCTACCACGTAAATATAGGGGTTACACTCGTATGGTGTGAGGCGTTCCATGGGAGGTCCACCAGAAGCCGAACCGCACCATAACCCTGGGTTCGGTGTGCGGCGGCGGAGGGGTGAAGTGGACTGCGGTAGTCATCCTGTGGTTGCGGACCATTGCGGCTGAGGTGGGGACGGAGCCTCTCCGTCGTTTCTAGGTCCCCAGTTAACATAACATAACATAACATACTGGAGAAACCAACGTTTCGGCCACAGTTACAGTGGCCTATGACATGGTACAGTACTCAGCATACTTTTATGTAAACTTACTTTGACTGCGGAAGCCTCCACAGTGACATCAGATGTACATTTTAAGGTCGACATGGTTCTTTCATTGAAAGTGCAGTTCATTTCAAATGTTCAAATGAATGTTAATTCCTAACGTACCAAACTTCTAATGTCATCGGTCCCTAGACTTACACACTACTTAAACTAACTGATACTAACTGATGCTAAGAACAACACACACACACCCAAGCTCGACGGAGGACTTGAACCTTAGACAGGAGGGGCCGCGCAACCGTGACATGGCGCCTCAAACCGTGCCGCCAAAAGTCCATTTTAACGCCATTCTGCTGATATCTTATTTCCTGGAAACAGGAAAGTGTAAGATGTTATATTTCTGAATGACTCCCTCCTTTTTCATGAATTTCCCCTTCTCATATAGGAAACTGCTACTTGGAATAGTCAAAACAGCCTAATTCTGGGTAACTACCCACACATTATCATTGTCCTCGAAAACTGCCAGAGCAAAACGTTTTGTGCTAAAAGTATTCGTGGCAAATGATTTGTTCATCATATGTAATATTTTACTGTAGTGCATACATTGGTAACATTGCTTTTGCATGTTTAATAGACCAAAGATTTAAAGAACTCACGGTTCTTTGGTGTTAACATGGCATGTGTCTATTGTAATGTGACATGCTGTGGGTTCCATGTACTAGTCTTATACCATATGTCGATTCTCCTTCGAATGTAATCGTTTCTTCGGTGCAAAATTCCATGGGACAATTGTTCTGGTGCACAGACCTCAAGATCATCTAATGTTTGAGCGGGCACTGGGAACAAAAGGACATTGCTTGGCATACCTACAGTTTCATATGCCAGCCCAACTGTAGGGAAGAATACACAGACTGCATGAATCAACTTGACATTCTGAAATGCATTTGTCACAATATTGCACCTGGCACGAATTGTCCTAGCTGGTTGTATATCCGCTAATGAACTGACTCTTAAAATTCATTCTGCAGAATTTGATCCTTTAAGGAACCTAGTAATGATCCCACTGAATATTGCTTTGTGAAGACTAACATTTGTTTGGTTGTCTTCTTTTTCATTTTAAGAATATTCACATTCATGCATAACTCGAAACCTGGTGAAACCTACACAAATACACATCTAAATCACCACTGTCATATATTCTGTGAGATATATGTACAACTTTGACGCTTCTCATATTTGGGATGCAGTAGGATGCTGTGATATTGGGAATGTTGTTGTACATTTTAAGCCCATCGAAGCCTTACTCGAATCTCCTTTCCCTAATTCGATTGCTGGAAAATGAAACACATTTAGTACCGATGATGGATCTCTTGAGGTCCAAGAGTGTGACATTGCTCTTCAAGTGCAACTCATGAATCGATGAGCATGATTATTATTGTTATATATTCTTTTTAACTGTTTCCATCAGGACGAACATGAGGCATATATATCAGCACAGACATATTGAACTTTTCGTAATATTGAAAACTCTTAGAATATGTGATTACCTGAAAATTACTGAAGTAGTGACGTAAATCTTCTGGCAGCTGAAAGTCACCAAATGAATGAAAGTCAACATACGCCATCCAGTGAGCTACAGGTCCTCCCTCAATGTCTAAATTTATAATTTGGCATTCATTAAATTTCGTCCTGGTCTTGGATGCCGTTTTGCACATAAATACTGCATGATCTCGGAATAAATTACTTTTTAACGAATTTAAGATGACCGATTTTTGTAAACAGCCTGTCAGGCAATATGCCTAGCAATTTTCCTTTTTAATGAACAATACAAGACATTTCCTGTGCGATTTTACAGTCCTTTCCTAACGGCCACAAACTCCATACACCTGTTACGTCCTTTATCATGTCAAACTGCTGCTGTGAGTTTTCTGCATTTTTCACTGTTCTGGTCATAGCTGCCGCGTCCCCTTCCAGAGAGTCAATCACAGGAAGGGTCGTCCAAGGTGGAATTATGAATCGGAGGATTCCAACTGACATGCTAGGCATTTTTAGGACTGGGCCCATGTTACTTAGTTTTCCGTTTGAGGCTATTTTTGCTGCCGCCAAAGATAACTGAATCCGTCTTTTTAAACACCGTGTCGTATGCTTCTTCTTCTAGTTCTTAATCCGCATTCATAACTTGGTTGAAATTAATCCCACACCCAATTCAAGTTCCTTTCGTTGCTTTATCTACTAAGAGTGCAGCTATACTAGGCCAGTACAGATGTCTCTTCTTGCAAGTATTTCATTGGCTCTATCAAGTAAAATTCTATCGGCAGTTTGCCGTCCTGAGAGATCCTTACTTACTGAACAGGATATATCGTCCTGCTTGTAGGCCTTGCCTGAAAGACTGATTCCATTTTCATTTTGAGAGAGTCGCTTCTCAAGCTTGTAACCTGGTCGAGCTACATTAAATTTCGGTTTTGTCGATCTACGATTTCAGTACGACTATACACGGCATTTACAAGTTCATTATCATGAACGTCAATTGGTTTCATTTTAATTGTCCAGCACACAGTCCAATTATAAATGTAAATGAATTTTGGGAGGATATCTGTCGATTTAAAATAATAGTAAGGTTAAAACATGTTTGTACTTTAAAAAATCCCAATATGACTGAATGACCACTTAATATTAGTGGATGAGCTGGCCACCTGAAACACGATAAGCTCTCATTCCCAATACTTTTAAATGGAGGCTAGACAAAATCGAAACCTTAAAGTCCTGCCACGCTGCGCTCATTTTCGAAATCGGACCTGGGCAGTAAAGGAAGGGATGTTAGTATCGTTCTTTCAAAAGAACTATGTGCAAGTTTCCCGTAAACGACTTAGGGAAATCGTGGAAAATAAATTGGACAAATGTCTACCTGAATACGATTCTAGTGTCTTACCCATCCACTATCTCGCTCGACACCTTACTTGATCCTTGTGAGCAAATGTGAATCCGATATCATGAAGCTCCACCTGACTTACATAGGCTTGCTTGTGAACACCTACACCAGATATTCCCTGAGACATAAAAAGGAAGGATTCATGTTTCGTGACCAGCCCATTTACTCAACTGTCTACGTTTGACTCTTTTTATGTTAATACGAAAAATACTGCGTGCGAAATCAATGTTGAGACTAAATATGACATCCTGCCAAGGATTCTTGACGCTTGTGAAATTTCTCAAATAACACTAGGATTTTTCAAACGACATAAATTTGTACCACGATAGCACGCCTACATGAAAGCAGGGGAATGTCACATTAAACAACTGTTGTGAGTAGAGCACTGTGTGCAGAAAAAACCAGTTAGTACTTAAATTACACTACTTGGATTTCGTTCATCAGCTGATGTACAACAAATTCAGTTTTTCTTCAGTTTTCGTTATAAATTTCTAAGCAGTCGTTTCCGAACCATACTGTTTCTAACTGGTAGCTTTGTCCTTCATAACGATCCAATTTACAAGAAATTCCACAGGTCTCCAACATCCAGCGTCACAAGGAAGATAAGCACAAACCCAGGTACCTCAGGGTTACCGCGTAACATCGTGAAATGGTTCAGACCGCAAGCTCTGGCACAATGTCATCCATGTAGTCCACTAAAGTGTACAAGTAGGGTTTACCATTAAGAGGGTTGGGTTCTTTGGGGAAGGAGACCAGACAGCGAGGTCATCGGTCTCATCGGATTAGGGAAGGACGGGGAAGGAAGTCGGCCGTGCCCTTTCAAAGGAACCCTCCCGGCATTTGCCTGGAGCGATTTAGGGAAATCACGGAAAACGCAAATCAGGATGGCCGGACGCGGGATTGAACCATCGTCCTCCCGAATGCGAGTCCAGTGTACTAACCACTGCGCCACCCCGCTCGGTGTACCACTAAGACTCATAGTTAAGGACATTGAATGACGGATATACATTCTAATCAAACATCTGGATAGAGTACTAAGTGTCCATCACATAAGAAATTTAGAACACTTTCAGGAAATCTTGATAATATTCAAACTGGATCCTAGAGATGTACTAGTGAGTTTTGATGCTTGTTCACAGGGGCTCTTCTGAAAGTGATGCTGGTCTCACTGTAACGTTTAAATCTCTAATTTTAAAATTGTCTCATCACTGGACAACAAAATATTTCCTACGGTGATGTCTAATAGGAACAAGTTGATAGGGATCCGATGGGCTGTCTTTTGCCACCTATCTTGACGATCTTCTACAATGAAGGATTTTAAGAGCTTGCACTAAGGACAGCGCCTCACCTATCCAAGTGCTTCTACAGATACTTCGACGCCCCGTTTGTGGTGTGGCAATATGGGAAGGGTCGTCTAGACGAGTTTCATTACTACCTCAGCAAAATTCCTCAAAACGTTAAAATTACCATGGTAGTTGTTCTCCCCAACTGCCTGACCACATGCAGAAGAAACCCAATAGAACTCTAGGACAAGAAAACCACTTTCATGGATCTGTATTTTCCAGCCATTAGCTGCCATCATCCAGGACGGTGATACATATGGATGACGAAGCTGACGCACAGAGTGAGGACCACATACGATGGTAGCAACTTACTGAGGGAGTCGTATTACCCAAAATGTCATTTGCTTCCAAAGGCTACGGAAATGCGACTATGGGGCACACAGATGCAACAAAGGCCAAAAATGGAGAAAGCAATGAAATAGCACGGAATATTAATTTCATATCATGTGTTTGTTCAGCTTCTGAGTTCTCTCTGTGCAAAAGCAAAGATGTCCATCGATAGCATAAATCACAACCTAAGACTCCATACTCCTTGGACTTATCATATTCCCCGCCAATATCAAAATTATTACATCAGACAAGCGTTGTGACAAACATACATGCGACTTACGACTCTAAGAGGAAAATTAATCTACATTGGTCGAACGCAGTATAAACGAAATGCTGTTGCTGAATTTGGAAAAGACATCTGTCTTCTGCTCAGATAATGGTTGTGGGACAGCTTTGTTAAGGAAGCAATCAAGAGACGAGTGCAACGAATCTTCTTAACACAGATAACGGTTTTGCCCTTACAAGAGATTCGCAACCAGCCTCTTAAGAAATAAGACGGGAGAGGCAGCAGTATGTATCTCACAGGAGAGTGGTGGACGACGGTCACAAGTTGCCACCTATGTATATAATCGGCCTTACCACTTTTAGTCTGTTGTGGAGCTGCTGTTGCGATATGTAGATACACATCTCTGATACCTACATCAAGAAACAGATGGTGATACACCGGAAATTCGTCAGAAAGTGGTATAAGAGAGTAATCTCCCTGATAGGTCGCACGCACACTGCGGTCTTTTGCCTCAAGGAACTCGTAAAGTTTCATTGTATCGTGCCTGGAGTTTATATGATCATCGTAAGTACATCAGTATTTGGAGGCCTCACAGATTGGAGCACCGCAAAATAAGGGTTCAGGATGTGGAATGACGGACATTATGAATGAAGTGACTAATTTAAGTGACATGTTATTTGTAGTTTTTATACGACCACGCCTAGTTTCGAAGAGAGTTTTTAAAGCAGACCAAGAGTTATTTTGGAAACTTCCAGTTGCTGCCCTCTTCCAGAATTGACCGCCACGTTATAACTGCGCTACCTATATGTGCAGCTTAGGTATCAACAAAGAAACTGGCGTGAAGTATGTGGCTAACGTGACTGATCAACAAGCTCAAACCGAGCGAGGTGGCGCAGTGGTTAGACACTGGACTCGCATTCGGGAGGACGACGGTTCAATCCCGCGCCCGGCAATCCTGATTTAGGTTTTCCGTGATTTCCCTAAATCGCTCCAGGCAAATGCCGGGATGGTTCCTTTCAAAGGGCACGGCCGACTTCCTTCCCCGTCCTTCCCTAATCGGATGAGACCGATGACCTCGCTGTCTGGTCTACTTCCCCGAAACAACCAACCAACAAGTTCACCTCAAGCTCCCTCTCCTGTGACGGGTGTGGCCACGTAAACGTTGGCCAAAGTACAAACAGAATGTCACAATGCAACGCAGATACCTCAGAAAACAATGGATTCATCCATCATATTGGCTGAGCAAGGTGTAAATTAAGTGCCATTTTTCGATTCGATCAGTTGTTCCTGTACTGGGAAATCACGGATTTAAGCATGAAATTAGTTATGCACCAGATATCAGGCGTATTGCAACTTGACTTGAACTTGTTCATTGACGTCTCCACAGCAGGAAAAGCTTCATCTCAAGTTCCTCCCCATCAGTGAAGTCAAAGGCGAAAGAGAGCCTTAAACGCTGGCAGGAAAGAGCTAAAATTGAATGTAGATCACCAAAAGAGGAACTACCCCCAGGAAACAGCCAGTCATGACCAACATGAGGACCACTCAGTCTTCGCATGGGAACTGGCCAAAGCCATACCGTCATGTTAAAATGGGAACTCTGCGATAAGCAAGATTTGTCCTGTGCTTGTGGTGTTGAGCAAACGATGATCCATTTCCTACACTGCCCTCTGTACACCATCTCTTCGGGCATCGTGACGCAAGAAGATCTGGCATCAGGGAGCCCGAAAGCAGTGCTCGCAGCCGAGCCACCACACTTTATTTCAATGATTGTCATCGACACTCTTAGAAGAAAATCTTATGAAACACTCAACGACATCTGCTCTGATACTGTGGGTATAGGACTCCAACAGGTGTTCCCTCTGACACAAAAGAACGCAGTAAGTTTTCAGTGATTAAATACATACGTAATGATAACTGTATATATTTTGTAGATCCTTAATCCTTTTTTTATTTTGTGCTCAAGTGAGAGTGAAATTTAATGTATTTTATAAATATGCTATCACGTTTTATGTAATTTTTAATTCTATGCAACTTGTTTGCATAAAAAACGCTTTGGTCCAACAGGAGGTATATTACCTTTGAAAAATTTTGTTAAGAAGGAAGTAACACATGGAAATTGATAGTGGGTATATGAAGATGAATGGGACATGTCAAATTATTAATGGAAAAATCAGTTATATTTTGTGAGAAAATGTTTTGTTGTCAGTAACGAGTGAACAGTGAAGTGTGTAGAAGAAAATTGGAAGTATTGAAGTTCAGGTAATAGATTGCGTCGTTTAATTAATGAACGGACTGGAAATTTCGGACAAAGGGAGGCAGTTTCTTTGTGATAAAAGTCAAAAGATTTTATATAGAGAATAGAAATGTACTAGTAGCCGGCAGGAACAGGTTTTTATGAAGAGACGAGCGGCAGGCTGCATTCGCCAAAACGCTATCTTCGAAAGACTGTCGCAATAAAATACTAAGTTTTGTGGCTAGATGCGTTTTTGCGATTTATAATGGAGAAGAGGGGAGGATTTCAAGAAAGCGTATAGCAAGGAAGAAGATTAAAACAGTAACGTTTGCAGAGGATCGACGCATAAGTTCAGGCGATTCAGGACATTGAAAGTGCAAGGAAGAGCCATTATTCGCAAAACGCATCCTCTGAGTTCACTGAGGCAGCGTATGGGCAGTTACCAGCTTTATTTTAGATTGAGAATGACTGTGAACAATACTGTAAGCACAGACCGTGTTGCAAAAAGGCACTGTCACCTGTTATCCCGTAATACAAACTTTCGTGTTACCGTTTCCCTCCCATTTTTGATTTTACATGAAAGTGGCTCAGTAATTTAAGTAATTTATAATAACTTAAACATCAATAGCTTTATGTAGCAATATTCTCGTACATTCATGCACAATCATTTAGCTGACAGAATTGTCATGTTACAAGCTTCATTCCAATTAGCATTTTAGATACAGATTACCCTACAGACGTTGCCGTTATACATAATTTATACATTCGTAGTTCCCATACAGTAAATGGAGCTCCATTTATTTTGACTGACAGGAATTCAATCGAAACCAAATAGGTTATTTGTCTACATAATCTTAGAAAGAATAATGCGACTTCATATTTGTAAATGTTTTTATGTAAGTGTGAATGTGTGCATATGAGTGTTATGTCATCTTTAATAGTCAATGAGATTTGTGAGGCTAGCAGTTCACAGGTTCAACAGAAGCTTTAGTCTAGTACTGGATTAGTTTTTTGAAATTTTAGAAGGCAAATAGGGTAGATTTTATTGATATTGACGGTAATCTACCATTCCATCTTACTTCAGTGACATTTCGGTGTACGAAAGCAGTATCACAGGTTATCTGAATAGTCACCGGGTACTAACATTACTGGGATACGGTCTTCATTCTCTTATCACGAAAGGGCATGTACAGTTACGAAGAGTGTCAAGAGGTCGTTTGATACATGTGAGAATCTTACCGAATTGCCGGAGCGAAGGCGTTGCCTCTTTGAACGACTTCGCCTATTGTATTTCAGACTGGGTTACTCAGCCATCGAGAAAGTCTTAAAACCTCTTTAGCGTGGGAAAATTTTCATTCATTTTCGTCATTACACTGCACTTTAATGAATATCGATTTCCATAGACAGCCTGAGCAGTAATTATTGCGTCATTACAAAACTATTTATCTTGACAATTGTCCAATGTCGATAATCACGTCACAGCAGCTCTCCATAAATAATGAAAAGCCATGGGAACTTGACTTGCAACGATGCTTCCAGTAAATGTTACACAGCTCTGTTAATTTAACTTTTTCTGAATGTTAATGAGCGACAGTGATGGGAGGCGTATTATGGTCTCCAGTGGCTTAGGTTCTTAATCAATACGCACTTTCTTTGAGGAGTTCGAAACACTTTGCTCGCGAATGTTTACAATGAACCACTGCCTTAAGGGCCCCACACCTACCCACAGTGAATTGTATCAAGTGTTAAATCATTTCCAATTTACAGTATTGAATTAACTACGTAAGTTCACAAGGTAACAATTAAAGTTTATTAAAAAATAAAAATTAAAAATCGTTGGCAATATTGCCTGCAGTTGGTCGTTCCTTTTGATCCTGCCACACACCGAGTAATTTCAACCAGGACTACAAACACCTCTGTATCGAGAAATTCTGCTATGAAAACTGAAGTAGCAGTTAGTGTCCGTATTTCCATGATTACTTGCAATCGCGTATAAAAAAAGGGAACTGAGATTTATCATGGCTGTTTCGATACGCTTTTATTGGGAATTGTAAGTTACTTTACGGAATACATTATATAACACATTTCATTGGCACCAAACAGTGTGTGTTGCCTACATCTTTCCATGCGCTAATACAAATGAGGTTTCGTACATTAGCGTCAATTCCATTATCGTGCATTGTTCTTGTAATTTAACTGCAACTGTTAACACATTGGTTTTGTAATCTCAATGTGTACAAAGATACGTCAATAGAAGCACTGCTTCTTTCCATAACTGTTTTTATCACTTGTATGGAGGAGAGACAGACTGTGTGAAATAAGAAGGGATTTGAGTATAGTTGTAAAATAAGATCGCCCTAGACTTTTAAGAATAAATGTCTACAGAATGTTGTGGGACGCGATACTATTTGTAAATTAAAAATTTAATAAAGCATTTAAATGTTTCGTAAGTAATTCTAGATGACCAGATAGAACCAAGTATGAAATTACTACTATCATGAACTTCCCATGAATTACTGCGAGGGACGTTCAATGAGTAATGCCACACTTACTTTTTCTCGGACAATATCCATTGAAAATATGCAGATTTGGTTGTAGAATATCATGGAACATTCCCGCTTCTGCTCCTACAATTTTAAGGTAATTCCGATAGGTGGTGGCAACAGACATAGCCATAGCCTGACTTTTTTTTGCCAAAAAATCAGAGCATCGCAGAGATTCATAGGCACCTGCGGAATGTTTACGGAGATCTGCCAGTGAACTAAAACACGGTGAGTCGTTTGGCGAGGCGTCCGTGGCTATCCTAACAAGGTCGCGAAAACATGTCCGTGCTCCCCCAAGCCTGTCAGCCACACAGGTAAGACTCCTGCAGTGCTGGAAAGAGCGGTGCGGAAATTCTCATTCGACGTGATAGGCAGATCACAATCAGTAACTTCACTGGTCAACACCACGTTGATAATGCAGACGCATTCGTGTACCTGTTGGTGTTCTCAAGGTGTGTGCCCTCTGGGCTTGTTCGTCCCCTAAGGAGAGGACCATAATGAGCAACGAAGGACCATGGGTGCGGAATTGTTTACGCGTTGCGAGGCTGATCGTGACAACATTTTGTCGAATTTCGTCACAGGCGATGAAAAATGGGCTCATAACTTCAGTCTGGAAACAAAACACCAAACCATGCACTGGCGACACACCAGCTGTCCTCCGAAGAAAAGATTCAAAGCTCCACCCTCAGCGTTTAGTCATGGTAACGGTCTGCTGGGAATATGAAGAGCTTATTCTGTTTCATTTCTTCCCTCATTGTGCAACGATCAACTGTGAAGTCTGTTGTGCTATCTGTAGGAAACTGAAGAAGCGACTTCAGCGTATTCATCGCCACAAAACTGCAAAAAAGTCTTCTTCTCCATGACAGCGCAAGACCTCACACAAGTCTGCGCACCCGAGAGAAAATCACAAAACTTCATTTTGTTGTGCTTCCTGATCCACCTCACAGCCTGTATCTCACACATTCCGACTTCCAACTGTTTGGCACAACGAAGGATGCACTCCACACAAAGTAGTACGTGGCTGATGGAGAGATTTTCGATGCCCCAAGGCGTTGGCTCCGTTGTCGACCGGTGGATGGTGCCACAAGGACATACAGACCCTTCCAGTAACGTGAAGTGAGACCGTCGTATCGGGCGGAGACTATGTTGAAAAATTGTTTTCTTGTAGCCAAAAGAGTGGGGAATAGTACGGTGTATTGGACTCATGGTGAAAACCAACTTGCTTTCGGAAGAAATGTTTCTTTACTTACTGAACGTCCCTCGTTCTTCTACAGCACAAGCCTGAAAATGATGGCCACTGAAAAATCTGACAGACTAAGAATTTTAAATTTTTTTTGCTTCATCATATAAATGGCAACTCCAGCCTTAGCTTCACCTCCTGGACTGGTTAATGTTTCCTGAGTAACTGTAAGTTGTAACGTAAATTTTCTACATATTGGGTGAAACTACACAACCACGCTTAATAAGCAAACAAACGTGTCGCAGCCAGACAGGCATACTGCTACACGTCGCATCCGATTCGTCATATTGGATCGGAATTCCTAGCGATCAGTGATCAGCCGCTACGACCTAATACTTGCTCAGAGACGCTCCACCTGCGGAGAAATCGCACGACCCGTTATCGGTAAGCTGCGATCTATCACGTGTGTGGCTACCCTTACCATACTTCCTACTGACTTCAGATCGACAACAGAGTTTAGTATGTATTTCTAGACTATATGTAAATTTTTGATTTGCAGTTTGGCATTCTTGTCTTCTGCTTATTCCTGCGTCGGCCTTAAACTAACGAGGTGACATCTGCCAGGTTGAAGCTCTCGTTTTAGAATGAGGTCCAGCATTTTGTCTTGTATATACACTCCTGGACATGGAAAAAAGAACACATTGACACCGGTGTTTAAGACATACCATACTTGCTCCGGACACTGCGAGAGGGCTGTACAAGCAATGATCACACGCACGGCACAGCGGACACACCAGGAACCGCGGTGTTGGCCGTCGAATGGCGCTAGCTGCGCAGCATTTGTGCACCGCCGCCGTCAGTGTCAGCCAGTTTGCCGTGGCATACGGAGCTCCGTCGCAGTCTTTAACACTGGTAGCATGCCGCGACAGCGTGGACGTGAACCGTATGTGCAGTTGACGGACATTGAGCGAGGGCGTATAGTGGGCATGCGGGAGGCCGGGTGGACGTACCGCCGAATTGCTCAACATGTGGGGCGTGAGGTCTCCACAGTACATCGATGTTGTCGCCAGTGGTCGGCGGAAGGTGCACGTGCCCGTCGACCTGGGACCGGACCGCAGCGACGCACGGATGCACGCCAAGACCGTAGGATCCCACGCAGTGCCGTAGGGGACCGCACCGTCACTTCCCAGCAAATTAGGGACACTGTTGCTCCTGGGGTATCGGCGAGGACCATTCGCAACCGTCTCCATGAAGCTGGGCTACGGTCCCGCACACCGTTAGGCCGTCTTCCGCTCACGCCCCAACATCGTGCAGCCCGCCTTCAGTGGTGTCGCGACAGGCGTGAATGGAGGGACGAATGGAGACGTGTCGTCTTCAGCGATGAGAGTCGCTTCTGCCTTGGTGCCAATGATGGTCGTATGCGTGTTTGGCGCCGTGCAGGTGAGCGTCACAATCAGGACTGCATACGACCGAGGCACACAGGGCCAACACCCGGCATCATGGTGTGGGGAGCGATCTCCTACACTGGCCGTACACCACTGGTGATCGTCGAGGGGACACTGAATAGTGCACGGTACATCCAAACCGTCATCGAACCCATCGTTCTACCATTCCTAGACCGGCAAGGGAACTTGCTGTTCCAACAGGACAATGCACGTCCGCATGTATCCCGTGCCACCCAACGTGCTCTAGAAGGTGTAAGTCAACTACCCTGGCCAGCAAGATCTCCGGATCTGTCTCCCATTGAGCATGTTTGGGACTGGATGAAGCGTCGTCTCACGCGGTCTGCACGTCCAGCACGAACGCTGGTCCAACTGAGGCGCCAGGTGGAAATGGCATGGCAAGCCGTTCCACAGGACTACATCCAGCATCTTTACGATCGTCTCCATGGGAGAATAGCAGCCTGCATTGCTGCGAAAGGTGGATATACACTGTACTAGTGCCGACATTGTGCATGCTCTGTTGCCTGTGTCTATGTGCCTGTGGTTCTGTCAGTGTGATCATGTGGTGTATCTGACCCCAGGAATGTGTCAATAAAGTTTCCCCTTCCTGGGACAATGAATTCACGGTGTTCTTATTTCAATTTCCAGGAGTGTATGTCTAAATGGAACTTCTCAGTATCTGTGAAATGGCAGGAACCTTTTCACAGCACCCGAGACTCCTTTCGAAGAGCAAAATTAAGTGTCGAAGAGGATCTTTGTGCAGTTGTTCCCCCTAGCGACGTTACTACACACCTAAGTTTCTGCTATGCGGTAAAGACAAGCCAAAAGTTTCAGTACATTTGTCCCCTAGTTCATCATTTACTCTTGTTAGATATTCCATTAACGACATTATTGAATTGTTATGTGTACTGTTATTGTTTCCTGATGCCTTCTAGCGAAGATGTTGTCTTGCTATTTTGTCACTTGGTCAGACCCATTCTTTTTCGTGACGTAAGCGCATATGCACATAAGAAGTAATTTTTTTATACTATTTAATTAAATGGACTATAAGGCAGGTTCACAGTAGCAAAATCGACGACCAAGGATTGTCAGCAGATTTCTGCTCTTTAAACAGTACTCGCTCTATGTTTATTGAGGAATAAGCCATTGCAGTCTCTCATCGTTTACTGGAAAAGATGTTACTCTTGGTTAGCTTGAGAGACGTAATGTAGGAGTCTGAGGTAATCACCCAAGGCATATAGGTAGATTTTGCTAGTTTACGTCGAAAATATTCCAAGAAATCACTTATCCATGGTATCAATTGAAGTACTATTCATGAAATTCTCCAGATGTCGTGAACGAAAGACAGCGGTTTGGTTATAGTGTAAGTCCAAATTTTCTTGCACAATGGTCGCCGCAAACAAGGGAGCAAAGAAAGTCTACGATATTTGGCACTGTAAACAGATTGTAAAGGTACAACGTACCTAATCTATCACTCGGCATAGAGTAGTGAGTCTGTTAATGCGTACTGACATCAAAACGGCACGACAATGGAGGACTGCTAGCAATGATTGAAAAATCAACTCATAGCAGTGTGTAGTTACCATAGATGCTTACGTGTCAATAATCGTTTTTATACATTGTAGCTCTCTACATCCTAACATGCCTCGGAAGGTCCAGTGGTAACAACCGACTGCCGTGTCGTTCTCAGCCGATAGGAGTCACTGGATGTGGCTATGGAGGGCACACCGCTAAACCCGGTCGTCGTTAGTTTTCGTGACCTATGTCGCTTGAGCCATACTCGGCTCGTGTTCATGCCTTTTATTGCTTGGCATTTTGTCGTTGTGGTTATGGCATCTCGTTTCTTACTCGATTGACTGGCGTCACTAAGTTGCTGGCTTGCCTGCCCGTGAGTGGCAGCAACAGCGCTTATCGATACGAGTACTGTGGTACTATCTTTGGAGCGACCGCTAGTATTTCCGAGTTGCGTTGTGTGGAGTGGGTAGTTGCGAACGGACATCAGGTCGATTGGGGGCGCAGCAGCGAGTAGGTCCATGCAGCCTGAGGGCAAGCCGGGGCTGCTGGCGGCGTGATGCCATTGCCGGATCGAGGAGGGGTAGCTGCGAGAGCAACGACTCATTGCACACCGAACCCTGGACGTTTGGCGAAGAGTTAACTCCTAATGCTACTTCGACTGCTCTGATATCTCGCTTTGGTCGGCGGGTAGTTGGTCTCAGGGCCGCTGGGCCTGGCGGCAACGAGTGAAATGGCTCGAGGGGGTTAAATATTGCAGCCGTCTTTCTCTATTTGTTATTAATCATTGAATTTAGTACTAGTCTTATTAGTGAAGTGCAACCAGCGGTATGTTACGCCTTGTGGCCGCTTACGCCCCAATGAAGATGTAGTGCTGTCTGTTTCTTCGTCCTTGCCTAAAAATATTGTACCGTTAACTGGTGGTCGGGGCGGATTGGTTATCCGGTCGGTCGGCGCTTAAGCTGCCCCTAGTTTGAGTTGCAATCCTGTTACGTGAGTACAACTCCTGGCTGTCTGTCTCACCTTACCTTATGTTGGAGTTACTTTGCCAGGCCGACCCTTGGAGCACTTGCTGAAAACTGCTTGTCCTGATTCCTTAGATTGTGATGTTTGTTTTAAGGATATTTGTAATTTTGTAATTATTGTTGGTGTGGCCTTCAGCCGAGCAATACTTTCACTTCTTTATAATAAGGCCTTCAGCCGTGTTACAGTTCGTTCTAAAACGAAGTATTTATCTTTATGTGTGCTATTTGGAATTGTTCTTCTGACTTCTAACTCAGGCCTTCAGCCGCTTGTGATTTGAAGTTGTGTGTGGCCTTCAGCCGAGCAATAATTTCGCGTCTTTCATAATAAGGCCTTTAGCCGTGTTACAGTAAGTTTTTTAAGGTAAACTTGTTTTAAAAGCAAAGTATTTGTTGAAATGTGTGCTTCTCGGAATTGTTCTTCTAATTCAGGCCTTCTGCCATTTGTTATTTGAAGTTGTGTGTGGCCTTCACTCGAGCAATAATTTCACTTCTTTCGTGATAAGGATTTCAGCCGTCATACAGTCAATTGTGTTTTAAGAGATTGTTTTAAAATTTTAATTTCGTGAAATGAAGTTTACGTATTTGTTGTGCAACCGAGAGTAACTGATTACGGCCCCATCCACAAACGTAACCTTATCCTGCCCCATCCTAAGAATCCAGCTCTCACCGCTACTTCACAATCAAATAACTCATACATATCCTCAGAGGGACTGAGTGCATCCCGCTTGCCAACAGCGTTTGGCAGACCTGGGTGGCGACCCATTTAACTCTTAGTCAAGTCCTATAGCCCTAACTTCGTTGATCTGACAGGAACCGGTGTTACCAAAGCGGCAGGGCCAATGATTTATAAATGGTACACAATCTAATTTTCTGTGTATGTCACGAAGATGAGGAATATGCAGGTTGACTTTGTTATATGGCAACAGACTGGAGGAAACGATTCCCAAAATAAAAAAGATCAGAAACTGTCACATTGATGTATGAACGAAAATGCATGTTGTCTATGTTACAGAGTATTTATTATTTCATAATGTCTGTCCATTACAATGCAGTGGGTGAAATGCAATGATAAGATCACCGTATGACAAGGTGTTCGAAGGGGCCTCAGTGGGCCTCTAAGCATGTGTGATTACGATGCAGCAGCTACTAACGCACGCGTCCAGGTGTGCCATCCTGCAACCGAATAGCGTCACAGACAGAATGAATGCGTTGTTCCAGTGTTTGCACATGTGGGATAGGTGCTGCTTGTAGATGCCTCCACTGCTTACAGTCTGAAGGGTTGAGGTCCAGCGATCAGGCAGGCGTTGCAACACGACCACTCCTACCGATCCGACAGTCAGGGTATATGGCTTTGTCAACATGCCACCAAACGAAGATGCAGGACTAAACTGGAACACCATAACGTAGTGATGACATTTCCCTTTGCAGCACCAAAGGGTCTTTGCAGCAGGCAGTGCCGAACAGCCTCGTT
The DNA here is from genome assembly GCF_021461395.2 of Schistocerca americana. Lineage (NCBI taxonomy): Eukaryota > Metazoa > Arthropoda > Insecta > Orthoptera > Acrididae > Schistocerca > Schistocerca americana. Next base: position 338,043,132 of record NC_060124.1, read on the forward strand.
TGAGAGGCATTGTGGAAGGGTGACTTTTCTCAGAAAGAGGACACCAATAATCCCAGCCCCCTCATTGAAAAAAGGAAGAAGGGAAGATTAGGGTTGAATTACCGCTCGACATCGAGGTGATTAGAGATGGAGCACAAGTCCAGAATGCTTGAGAGGATACAGACTACATTTGCCTGCAGTCATTTAGAGAAAACCCGGAAAACCTGAATCATGATGGTTGGTTGCACATTTGAACTGATATCCTCTCGAATATGAGTCAAGTGTGCTAACCGCAGCACCGCCCTGCTCGTCACCCTGAACAGGTGCTGAAGGTTATTCTACGCATCTAGAAGGTGGGTGTTGTGAAGACTGGTGATAATGCCCGTTTATAAGGTACCTTTAGCTCTGATTAGCCGGCCGCAGTGGCCGTGCGGTTAAAGGCGCTGCAGTCTGGAACCGCGAGACCGCTACGGTCGCAGGTTCGAATCCTGCCTCGGGCATGGATGTTTGTGATGTCCTTAGGTTAGTTAGGTTTAACTAGTTCTAAGTTCTAGGGGACTAATGACCTCAGCAGTTGAGTCCCATAGTGCTCAGAGCCATTTTTTTTAGCTCTGATTACAGATGGCAGAAATTACAGTAGCTTGGTATTCTGTGCAACGAACCAAACTTTCACTGCAGAGGCAAGACTGTGGGTAATAAGGCCCGCACGTGTTGTAAGTGATAAGTACAGAGGCCACAGTCTTGGAAAATGCTACAAACGTCCTTATCCAACGCTGGCGGGACACCTCCCTGGCGGTCCATACAGACATAATTTTCTACAGTTGATCATTCCTTCTCCTCGAAGGGCACACCCGACTTTCGTGGTTTCCCAGTCCCACAGGAGAACCTCTCTCACACCAACTATGAAAGTTGCAAGATCCGACCGGTCGCAGAGGGTGGGCTTACTGGTAGTTGGGAGCTCCAACGTCAGGCGCGTAATGGGGCCCCTTAGGGATATAGCAGCAAGAGAGGGGAAGAAAACCAATGTGCACTCCGTGTGCATACCGGGGGGAGTCATTCCAGATGTGGAAAGGGTCCTTCCGGATGCCATGAAATGTACAGAGAGCACTCATCCGCATGTGGTCGCTCATGTCGGCACCTATGATGTGTGTCGCTATGGATCGGAGGAAATCCTCTCTGGCTTCCGGCGGCTATCTGATTTGGTGAAGACTGCCAGTCTCGCTAGCGGGATGAAAGCAGAGCTCACCATGTGCAGCATTGTCGACAGGACTGACTGCGGACCTTTGGTACAGAGCCGAGTGGAGGGTCTGAATCAGAGGCTGAGACGGTTCTGCGACCGTGTGGGCTGCAGATTCCTCGACTTGCGCCATAGTGTGGTGGGGTTTCGGGTTCCGCTGGATAGGTCAGGAGTCCACTACACGCAGCAAGCGGCTACACGGATAGGAGGGGCTGTGTGGCGTGGACTGGGCGGTTTTGTAGGTTAGATGGCCTCGGGCAAGTACAGAAAGGGCAGCAGCCTCAAAGAGTGCGGGGTAAAGTCAGGACATGCGGGGGCCAAGCAGCAATCGGTATTGTAATTGTAAACTGTCGAAGCTGCATTGGTAAAGTACCGGAACTTCAAGCGCTGATAGAAAGCACCGAAGCTGAAATCGTTATAGGTACAGAAAGATGGCTGAAGCCAGAGATAAATTCTGCCGAAATTTTTACAAAGGCACAGACGGTGTTTGGAAAGGATAGATTGCATGCAACCGGTGGTGGCGTGTTTGTCGCTGTTAGTAGTGGTTTATCCTGTAGTGAAGTAGAAGTGGATAGTTCCTGTGAGTTATTATGGGTGGAGGTTACACTCAACAACCGAGCTAGGTTAATAGTTGGCTCCTTTTACCGACCTCCCGACTCAGCAGCATTAGTGGCAGAACAACTGGGAGAAAATTTGGAATACATTTCACATAAATTTTCTCAGCATGTTATAGTCTTAGGTGGAGATTTCAATTTACCAGATTGGGACTGGGACACTCAGATGTTTAGGACGGGTGGTAGGGACAGAGCATCGAGTGACATTATACTGAGTGCACTATCCGAAAATTACCTCGAGCAATTAAACAGAGAACCGACTCGTGGAGATAACATCTTGGACCTACTGATAACAAACAGACCCGAACTTTTCGACTCTGTAAGTGCAGAACAGGGAATCAGTGATCATAAGGCCGTTGCAGCATCCCTAAATATGGAAGTTAATAGGAATATGAAAAAAGGGAGGAAGGTTTATCTGTTTAGCAAGAGTAATAGAAGGCAGATTTCAGACTACCTAACAGATCAAAACGAAAATTTCTGTTCCGACACTGACAATGTTGAGGGTTTATGGATAAAGTTCAAGGCATCGTAAAATGCGTTTTAGACAGTTATGTGCCGAGTAAAACTGTGAGGGACGGGAAAAACCCACCGTGGTTCAACAACAAAGATAGAAAACTACTGCGAAAGCAAAGAGAACTTCACTCCAAGGGTAAACGCAGCCAAAACCTCTGAGACAAACAGAATCCAAACGATGTCAAAGTTAGCGTAAGGAGGGCTATGCGTGAAGCGTTCAGTGAATTCGAAAGTAAAATTCTATGTACTTACTTGACAGAAAATCCTAGGAAGTTCTGATCTTACGTTAAATCAGTAAGTGGCTCGAAACAGCATATCCAGACACTCCGGGATGATGATGGCATTGAAACAGAGGATGACACGCGTAAAGCTGAAATACTAAACACCTTTTACCAAAGCTGTTTCACAGAGGAAGACCGCACTACAGTTCCTTCTCTAAATCCTCGCACAAACAAAAAAATGGCTGACATCGAAATAAGTGTCCAAGGAATAGAAAAGCAACTGGAATCACTCAACAGAGGAAAGTCCACTGAACCTGACGGGACACCAATTCGATTCTACACAGAGTACGCGAAAGAACTTGCCCCCCCCCCCCTTCTAACAGCCGTGTACCGCAAGTCTCTAGAGGAACGGAAGGTTCCAAATGATTGGAAAAGAGCACAGGTAGTCCCAGTCTTCAAGAAGGGTCGTCGAGCAGATGCTATATCTCTGAGTCGATCTGTTGTAGAATTTCAGAACATGTTTTTTGCTCGCGTATCATGTCGTTTTTGGAAACCCGGAAACTACTCTGTAGGAATCAACATGGATTCCGGAAACAGCGATCGTGTGAGACCCAACTCGCTTTATTTGTTCATGAGAAAATATTAGATACAGGCTCCCAAGTAGATGCTATTTTCCTTGACTTCCGGAAGGCGTTCGATACAGTTCCGCTCTGTCGCCTGATAAACGAAGTAAGAGCCTACGGAATATCAGACCAGCTGTGTGGCTGGATTGAAGAGTTTTTAGCAAACAGAACACAGCATGTTGTTATCAATGGAGAGACGTCTACAGACGTTAAAATGACCTTTGTCGTGCCACAGGGGAGTGTTATGGGACCATTGCTTTTCAGAATATATATAAATGACCTAGTAGATAGTGTCGGAAGTTCCATGCGGCTTTTCTCGGATGATGCTGTAGTATACAGAGAAGTTGGAGCATTAGAAAATTGTAGCGAAATGCAGGAAAAACTGCAGCGGATAGGCACTTGGTGCAGGGAGTGGCAACTGACCCTTAACATAGACAAGTGTAATGTATTGCGAATACATAGAAAGAAGGATCCTTTATTGTATGATTATATGATAGCGGAACGAACACTCGTACCAGTTACTTCTGTAAAATATCTGGGAGTATGCATGCGGAACGATTTGAAGTGGAATGATCAGATAAAATTAATTATTGGTAAGGCGGGTACCGGGTTGAGATTCATTGGGAGAGTCCTTAGAAAATGTAGTCCATCAACAAAGGAGGTGGCTTACAAAACACTCGTTCGACCTATACTTGAGTATTGCTCATCAGTGTGGGATCCGTACCAGATCGGGTTGACGGAGGAGATAGAGAAGATCCAAAGAAGAGCGGCGCGTTTCGTCACAGGGTTATTTGGTAACCGTGATAGCGTTACGGAGATGTTTAGCAAACTCAAGTGGCAGACTCTGCAAGAGAGGCGCTCTGCATCGCGGTGTAGCTTGCTCGCCAGGTTTCGAAAGGGTGCGTTTCTGGATGAGGTATCGAATATATTGCTTCCCCCTACTTATACCTCCCGAGGAGATCACGAATGTAAAATTAGAGAGATTCGAGCGCGCACGGAGGCTTTCAGACAGTCGTTCTTCCCTCGAACCATACTCGACTAGAACGGAAAAGGGAGGTAATGACAGTAGCACGTAAAGTGCCCTCCGCCACCCACCGTTGGGTGGCTTGCGGAGTATAAATGTAGATGTAGATGTAGATGTATGAAACACTGTTGCAGACAGTTCATGGTGCTGTTGTTGTCGGCGGGAATACATTTCCGGTACATTCGTGCTGCTGCCCGCTCGTTGGCATTTGCTTCTCAACATGTAGAACGTATGTCATCCAATTTATTGTTTGGCATGCAGCAATATGCCTACCTAATATGTTCCAAAATGCAGCGCATAAAAATGGTACTTTCCGGTCCTGTTATCTCAGGTTCTATTTGTGATAAAAAAAGGTAGAGTCAAGTGTTTTCAATAGCACTTGGGCAAAGGACCGTTTGTATACCCAAAAGCACGATCGTCATAGGCCACTACCCTACAGTACAGGATCTAATTGTTAATATTACACACTTACTGCTGTTTAGGCAACTGCAGTAGATCGGTTGGTTCCTTTTGCATTTGATGTAATCTGCGCTGTTCTTGATGTGACTTATGAAGGAAACATCAGTTCATGCGCAGGTCCTCGATAAACACCAAAAAAGTGTTTTTTACTGTATTTTCACCGTCACCGATGTTCCAAAACCCAGTCGAGAATTCCAAGTCGGTTATGTACAGAAAATGACTGAATTTTTTGTGACATGTTCCTAATATCCCTATCTCAAATAACCTTGGATATTGTGCAGATGTCTTTATCCGTTTCCAAGATCCAGAAATTAAAAGTTACCCTACGTCTACACGTAAAATCCGGTATGGGATGAAATCTAAATAATAAATGACTGCAGTAAATTGCTCAAATTTTAACAACATCTTTTATAGGCACTAATGCAAAAGAGATCTCTACTTGTTTTCAAAATTCTTACCCATTGTTGAGAAACACCGCAGAAAACTGTTTTTTGGTACAAAATCCCATCCGCAGATTTCGAGACAGCTATGCATAGCAAATGGCTGTAATGTTTTTGCAATATATTTCTTATATTCCGATCCCGAACAACCTATAAAATTGTCTTCACATCATTATCAGTTTCCGAGCTATGTAGGTTCAGAGTCATCATACTTTTACGCATAATATACACATGTTAAGTCCGATGTGAGGCAAAACTGTAGTTCACAGAGTGTCGAAGCATGGAGAAATACGCTGTAAAGTGTCTCCGTTATTATCTGGGAGCCCCATGTTGTAGTACTGAATCACATGCAAAAATTTTTTGCCCGTTAAGTCTGGTCTGTTCACATAAATGAACTATATAAAATTTACTGACTAACATATTTCTTTTCATATGAGTTACATACTCTGTAGCAGCAGTGAAAAGAAGGGAACCTTCGTAACAGTGCTCCTATCGGAGCACAAAAAGTGCGAATATGTTCCTCTTAATTTAGAAGACTCTGACTGAAAAGTGGTGTACCAGCTGTCTCGTTCTACCTTCCTCAGATCCTAAAAATTTTCCCGAAAACTCTGACATGCAGATATGTTCCATATTTTTATGCTGAGAGAGAAAAGGACAGTGTCAGTGAGAAAGAGACGGAAAAGTAATAAATGCTAGAAGATAGTAGAAAGTGGTTGTACTATCAAAAGAGCGAAAGAGACAACGAAAGTGTGAGAGAAAAAGAGGTAGTGAGAGTCAGTGGTATATCCTTGATAGTGACAGAACAGTGCTAGGAAAACATTGAAGGAGACAATGCCGTGGAGAGGAGGGGGGCGGTGGGTAATGGCGATAAGACGATGAGAGCCAGTAATAATGAGAAACAAAGCATACGACAGTTACAACGGGGAAGAGAGAGATAATGGCAGTGAGAAGAGATAGTAGCAACACGAAAGAAGGAATGAGATGCTAGAAGTAAGACAGAGCAAGAGGGAGTCAGTGAGAATAGGCTGTGGTAGTAGGACGTCTGTTAGGTCAGAGTGATATAATGTATTGTTTCAAAAATGTACGTTGCAGGTAAGCTGATAGCACTTTGTAAAACAAAAATTTCATAACCGTGTACGTTAGACTAATGGAATAAAAGAGGAGGGTGATTCATTCGGACAAGTGTACCCTTCACCAGTAGCTGTGATAGATTTGTAATCGGTAACCGAATGAACAGATGACGTGCCTAAAACTTGGCCAGGCGTGAAACGGACTAGCGCTCTGAGGGTTCCGTACAAACTTAATTTCGTATGCAAACAGTTCGGGAATCGGAGATGTCGACGACATTCATACTGACAAGATATCGGTCCCACGATTCTTAGTCTTTCGATAACGTCTTAATTTCATATTTGGAGTCTGATAACAAATGACAAAAGAAATATTTTTCCACGACATTCATACTGACAAGATATCGGTCCCACGATTCTTAGTCTTTCGATAACGTCTTAATTTCATATTTGGAGTCTGATAACAAATGACAAAAGAAATATTTTTCCATTTGATACAATTACAAGTTAACAATTTTCTGATTCTTTTCCTTTACTTGTACCGTGAAATCTTTTTTCTTGCCAAATTTTATGAGTTTATGTCAAGGGCTAGTTGTAAGTGGGCTGCTTCTCTGTTGGCTGCGCTGTGTAGCGCTTTGCACTGTATCTCTGACTGCGCTTTCTTTGTAAGAGACTCTGTCGCTGGTTGGACTCGTATTTGGAAGTTAATCGCTAGTACTGTTGGGCGGTTGGAAGTTAGTCGCCAGTAGTGATAGAAATACTGTTAGGCACTTGGAGGTGAACATCCAGAAGTGATGGAAGTTGAATGTGAGAAGTTAGCATTGATGGAGGGTAGAGGTCTGAAGTGTTAGCGTAGGCTAACGATCTGGAAGTATCCGACTTGGAGATTGAAAATTATTCATGATAATATATCTCTGTTGGATGTCAATGACAATTTAGATTCGTGTCGGAACTGGATGTCACATTATTAAGATAAAAAATACATTATTTGGTTTGCAACAAAATCTTTCCTTCGCCAACCACATGCCTATTAGTAGTTACTGGCTTTCGTTGTTAGAATCTTTTATTTAGCTAGCAGTATTGACGTTCGCTGCATTGCAGTAGTTCGCGTAATGAAGATTTTTGTAAGGTAAGTGCTTAATGAAATGTATAGGTTATTGTTAAGATCTCCTTTTAGTCAGGGCCATTCTTTTGAGTTAATTATTTGAAGTCAGGTTGTAGTTTTTTTGAGCATCCAGATTGCGTTGCACTAGAATATTGTGGGTCAGTGTTGAGATGATAAAGAAAAGTAAAGAGAAAGTAGGTTCACTTGCATTCAGTTTCACTCAGTAGTCTAAGAAAAATATTTTAATAAAGTAGTTTCATAGTATCCCCTATATTTTCATTAGTGATTTTTCGAGTATCGAACTGTGTGACATAAATGGCGGTATCGTCAAACTGCAATGACGTAGAAGCTTAAAATTTGGACACTTCCTGTGGAAAACGGATTTTGGGCGCGGGGGGGTCGTAGTGCTGCGAAACCTTGCGTCTTGCCAAAGTTCATGATTCTAAGTCAAAGGGAAGTACCCTGAATGTTTTAGCAAATATCAAAATATTTCACGTAAATGGCCGAATCTTACTTTTTACATGGCTAACGGACGATATATTGTAATTTGTGACATAAAATTTAACTTGATACGTCCGCCCTTTTCTGAAAAAGACAGACAGGCAGACAAAGTGATCTTAAAAGCGTTCCTTTTTTGCCCATTGAAGTATGGAGCCATAAATCGTTTCACTATCTTTCGTCCAGATGATGTAAACTTTCTGAGTACCTTGTGAGTCTGAAATTCTTAAGGGGGTGTGCCGCAGTAAGTGGTCTTCCGTAAAATTTCGACTGCGGATGGGAGAAATGTAATCCGAGTGGTTGTACCAGTCGACAATAATCCTATGTCTTCCACATAGTTCCGCTAATCTTTCGACGAATACTAACTCGACGCCGAACAAGGAACGACATGTTATTCATTAACGCATGACGGGCTTTTTTACATTTAGTTGTGCCCTTACGATGAGAAATAAACTGATAAGTTGAGTGTCATTGTCGAAGGTTTATTACCAAACACAGGTGACATATTCTTACACAATTACTGTTAGGTTTCAACTGTGAATGCGTGACAACAGCACTTCAGTATCGTCGCGTTTCATCAGTGGAATTTACTTCCAGAATGAAATGTTCTTCAGAGGCAAGGATATCGTCAGCAGAGGCCCAGGAAAGTGTGATAGGTAAACACTTATCCTCTATGAATGTAAATGATCTGGTGGTTAGACTGAGCAGCAACCTGCAGCCGTTTGCTGATGAAGCTGTGGTGTGCGGGAAGCTGTCGTAGTTGAGTAATTGTAAGAGGATACAAGACAACTGAAGACAGATTTCCAGTTGGTGTTACGATTGGCAGTATCCTCTAAACATACAAGGATGTAACTGCAAATGGGTAGTGTTTGCATCAGCATTAGTAGTATGCTGCTTGGCTAAGTCACAACGTTTAAGCATCTGGCTGTAACACTGCAAAGCGATTTGGAACAGAACGAGCACATAAGGACCGTAGCAGGGGAGCCGAATCGTCAACTCCGTTTTATTTAGAGAATTTCAGGTAAGGGTAGCTCATCTATAAAGGAAACCGTGCATGGGACACTAGTGCGACCCATTCTTGAGTACTGCTCTAATGTTTTCGATCATCACGAAGTCTGATTGAAGGAAAACGCAGAAAAAATTAAGAGTAGTTTAATTCGCACGCGAGTATTAAGGAGATGGTTCATGAATTGAAATGAGAATCCCTGGAGAGAAGATGACGTTCTTTTCGCGAAACTCTGTTGAGAAAAGTTAGGGAAACGGCATTTTAAGTTCACGTTGGACGGATTCTACTGGCGGGAACGTACATTTACGTAAAGACCACGAAGATAAAATAAGGGAAATTGTCGCTCATACGGAGGCTTATAAGTAGTCATTCTTGCCTAGCCCTATTTGTGAGAGGCACAGGAAAGGAAATGGCTAGTAGTAGTACAAGGTACCCTCCGCCGTGCACCATTCTGTGGCCTGAAGAGTATGTATGTAGATTTATATGTATATGATATTCTTAACTCTGTTACTCTGAACGATTATCTTCTATATACATAACCTTTGGTCATAAGCTTATTACTGTTCTGACTTACCCTTCATCATTTTGCAATTCGCTGTCCGTAAGTTTGTTCACACACTGCTCATGCCGAATGCTTCTTCGATGTATAGACCAAACTGTAGGGGCGAAACACTGCATCCCTGCCGTAACACCCCTTCTTTCTTCGTCATCCAATCGTGTTTTTCCATCTTGGTACTTTATTACCCGTCTTTGCCTGTGGCTTATTCTTATTTTTCTCAGAATTTCGAACATCTTGCACCATTACAAATCGTGCTTTTTCCATGTTGACAAATTTTGTGAATGTGTCTTGGTTTTTTCTCAGTCTTGCTTCCATGATCAGGCGCAACCTCAGGACTTTCTATCCACTGCCCTTACTTTTGTAGAGCAAAATTTACCGTCATTAAACAGATACTCGACTTTCTTTTCCATTCTTGTGTATATTATACACTGCTGGCCACCGTAAATGCAACACCCTGAAGGAAGCATCCGAATCACGTGAAATTTACACCATGGGTTTGCAGCGATGAGATATGCAACTGATTAGAATTTCAGCGCAGACGCACATCACGCGCGCCTGTGGCGCCACCTCATAGCGCCATTTAAGGCTTGGCGATTTCGACGAGTGTACGTTCGGTACGTGTGTTTACCTTGTGGTTGTTTCACAAGACGATCAGTTATGTCTCGTAGACAACAGCGAACATCGTTTGATCAAGTATCCGAGTTCGAAAGAGGAAGGATAGTGGCTTACCCAGATTGTGGATTATCATACAGAGAAATCGCTAGTCGTGTTGGACGAAACCAAACAACTATAATGCGGATATGTGACCGTTGGATGCAGGAGGGTACGACGGACCGACGTGGTCGATCGCATTCACCTCGGTGCACCACTGCACGTGCTAATAGGCAAATTGTGCGCATGGCAGTGACGGATCGCTCAGTGACATCCCGAACCATAGCACAGCACATTGCGTCTGTAACGCATCATCCAGTGCCTGCGCGTACCATTCGACGCCGTTTACAGCAGAGTGGTCTGTCCGCAAGCCGTCCATTGCTTCGTCTACCATTGACGCAGAACCACAGACGTCTCCGTCGCCAATGGTGTGATGGCAGACGGATGTGGACGGCAGAATGGAATGACGTTGTCTTTACTGACGAGGCACGCTTCTGTCTGCAGCACCACGATGGTCGGATTCGAGTGTGGAGACACCGTGGAGAGAGGATGCTAGACAGCTGCATTATGCACCGCCACACTGGTCTTGCACCGGGTATTATGGTATGGGGCGGTATTGGATATTACTCTCGCACGCCTCTAATACGCATTGCCGGTACTTTAAATAGCCGGCGCTACATATCCGAGGTGCTGGAGCCAGTTGTCCTTCCTTACCGTCAGGGCTCGGCCACAGCCATATTTCAACAGGATAATGCGCGACCACACTTGGCACGCATTGTCCAAACGTTCTTCGTCAATAACCAGATTGAATTGCTTCCCTGGCCGGCTCGCTCTCCGGATCTTTCGCCGATAGAAAACATGTGGTTCATGGTTGCTCAACAAGTGACCCAGATTACATCTCCAGCTGCCACACCAGATGATCTTTGGCAACGTGTGGAAGCTGCTTGGGCTGCTGTACCCCAGGAACACATCCAACGTCTCTTTGACTCAATGCCGAGACGTGTGGCAGCGGTGATCTCCAACAATGGCGGCTACTCTGGCTACTGATTCTGGTAGGAACCACATGTCACAGACGTCTGTAAACGTAATAAGTTGCTACTTGGTCAACATGTTATCTACAAAAAGTTTTGTTGTGCTACCTCTTGTCTTTCTTGGTGTTGCATTTACGGTGGCCAGCAGTGTAGTTGTCAGCAACTTGGGTGCATGAGCTTTTAGCTGATTCTGCAATTGTTCTCACACATATCACCTCTTGTTATCTTGGACTTGTGAGGATACCATTTTTTCCGAAAGGCTGATGGTAAGTCCCGCAACACATCAACTTCGATAGTCGTTTTATTGGCACATGCCCCAGTGATGTTAGAGATTCCGATGTGACGCTGTCTATCCATTCTGGTTTTTTCGATCTCAAGTATTTCAAAGGTCCTATAAATTCTGACTCTAGTATTGGGCCCCTTAGCTCATACATATCGACGTCCATTCCTGCGTTATTGTCCGCCTGCCCAGCTGAGTGGTAACATGCCTGCCTCCCATGCAGTGGGCCCGGGTTCGATTCCCGGCCAGGTTGGAGATTTTCTCCGCTTGTGGACTGTTTGTTGTGTTGTCCTCATCATGATTTCATCCTGATCACCGGTAAGCAAGTCGCCCAATGTGGCGTCGACTGAAATGAGACTTGCACTCGGCGGCCGAACTTCCCCAGATGGTGCCTCCCGGTTTCATTCACGTCATCAGACCACTTGTCGCCCTCATAGAGTCCTTCAAAGTGATCTTTCCACCTATCCTATCTCTCTTCAGTGTTTAACAGTGGAACTCCATAGCACTCTCAATGTTTCCGCTCGTTTTCTTACTTTCACCGAATGTTGTTTTGACTTTAATCGTCTTTTCGACGATCATTTCTTTTCTGTTTCTTCACATTTTTCCTGCAGTCATTTCGCCTTGACCTCACCCTACTCCCTATTTCTTTCATTCCTAACTGACTACAGTGCACTATTCGCCTTTCTCTGAACATTATTGTACTTCCTTCTTCCGTCGATTATTTATTCTGTTACCCAAGGTTTCTATGCAGTTACTTTAGTAATTCTAGAGGTGCCTTTGCAAAATTTGTGACTGCCATTTTTTGATATGCCCACTAGTCTTCAACTCAGCTGCCTACTGCGTTATTCCTTGTTGCACTATCCATATCTTCAATGAATTTCAAACTGGTCTTGTCCTTCCTCATGCTTCAGTATCCCACGTCCTTCCAACTGGTTCTTCTGCTTTGTTCTCCTAAAACTCAGTCTGCTCTTCATCACTGTTATACTTCGTCTGACAAGAGCATTGTCTAATTCGACATGTCGATACCTACACTGAAATTTTTCACGCAGGTAGAATGCACTGAAAGAAATTCATTGTCAAAACTGTAAGCACATGTAACCTAGCAAATTATTCCCGATCTTTATATGCCTTACAAAGCAATAAGCGGTCTTCGATTGAGTGTTGCTGCATTGCAGGATAGGGGGACCTGTCAATTCTTTTCTTTTTTTTTCTTTCCCACATCACCACAGCTGTCGCTGGTCGCTGGGGCAGCATGATCTAACTACCATACGTACAATCCATTATGCACACTTCCAATGAATCTAAAGAAACAGTATTACATTTTATTCCATCTTCTTTTACATTTCATACGCATACTTCCATTGATTACACAATTACAATGAGAAAAATCAGTTTATATCTCCATTACAATCGGAAGTATAAAATTTTACATGGTTGGTTGGTTGATTTGTGTAGGTGGAAGGGACCAGAATAAAAAGGCCATCAGTCCCTTTTTCCGCGATCATGAAACACCCAAATGGAACAAAAACAAGCAACAGAGATGACAAGGGTCGACACAGAATAAGAAAGACATAGACAAAGACCAGAAAAGAGGAATTTAAAAGAAACACACAGGGTGTTACAGTGGTTGGCCGACCATGGTATCAAAAAAAAAGGAAAACCAAACCACCAAGAGACACACTAAAATCCCCAACCTAAAACTGTAGGCCAGAGGCCACACTCAACACAAAAAAGACACAAACCCTCAGACCGACCGATAAAAGCCCCCTGCGTTAATAAATCTCAAAACGAAGACTGGCACTTGTAACACCTCCATTTTTATTATCCCGACCTGATCTGATCGAATAGCAACCCAACATTTATTATTAACATGACCATGAACCTAATGGGGCTGGTAATCGGAATTGACTGCTACGGAAGTTGTTACTTTCCAGTTCGTCCTGTTCAATACTATAATACTGAATGTCTGGTAATAAGGAACACCAACACAGTTTTACTAATTACGAACTTATATTCTTCTCAAAACACAAAAAGGAGATAGCCACTGCCTTCGTCATACATATCTAACTATGGCTGATCTCAGCACAGGCTTTCTTCATTTTCCATTATCGTCACACGCCAATCCATCACTGCATCCAACACTGCAATCCAAGGTTAGGCCGGCGCGGTAGACGCAAAAATCCATATCGGCACTGGTAACGTCACTGATCACTGTCATAATGATACTTCTTCACTTTCCCAGCATTAATCTATTACGTAGGGGTCTAACTACGGCGATGGTGACACGCTTCTCGATTAAAGACCCTTTATTTCAAAAATGGCCTTCACACACACATATTCCCGCCAACCACGCTGGCGCATCTCGACACACGCTCTCGCAACACGTCACAATCGATTGTTCGCCCTATCGATCTGTGCCGAGAGAAAAGTAATAGTAAGGGCCTACGGACCCCTTGCATCCCCGCACTAGAAAACTTCTTTGTAGCCTCTGGCGTAAAAGAATCAGCTAAGAAATTAGATATTACATCTGAACAAAACACACAGTGTAAATAATTAATGAAATTACTATTTACCAAATAATCCCGCGACTCCGGCAGTGAGCTGCCTCCATAATAATATTCTACAAACGGTCATTACATCTCACAAACATGGCATTGTCCAAATCACAATTTTCCATCAAGCAGCAATAATCCTCTACAGTCCATATTGAATGTAACACACAACATACAATCAAAAATTATTACGTGAACACATGACATATGAGTTATTATATTACAATTTAGTTGTTACAGGTTTTACAGCCATTCTCAAGTAGTTGTCGATATGAAATATGAAGATCTATTTATGATACATCACAAAATACAATGCAAATAAACATTCCCCTTTTTCAAATGTCCAATTAACAACTAAATGTTCCAAACATGTCTTACTCAACTCCATCATGGAGCTTGAACACCCCATTTCATGATACCTGGCCGTTGAGAAAATACCTTACAACATCTGTATAAAACTGTGGCTAATTTCCTCTTAATCTCCACATCTAGGTGTGTCATTTCCTCCAACTTTTTACTGATCTTATCCTCTTCATATTGACCCTCTCGTGCTAATCCCTCAAAGTACACCAGCACTTCTTCTTCTAGTTCCTCTTCCCCGTATACTACTGGGGGGTCCTCTTCATAACACAAAATTATTCTTTTAACTTCTTCCTCTTCTTTTATTGCACTACCCTCAGCAAACTTTAACCTCTTCTCTTCTCCCTTTCTTCCTTTTACCTTGATAGTACCTTCATCAAAACTCACTATCGCTTCAACTTCATACAACCAATCTATTCCTAAAATAACTGATGTGTTCAGTCCAGCCACCACCAAAAATGTTGCTTCGTATTTTTCTCCCTCTATCTCGAAGATAACCAACACTTGCTCTTTAATAGGTTTACTCCTTGTACGCGATGCATTCACAATTCTCACTCCACTCACTGGAAAACTAGGCAAGCTAATGTTTGCTTTCAGTACCTGTTCATATAACCTCTTGGATATTGCACATGCTTCACTTCCTGTGTCAACTAATGCCTCAATATTCTGTTCACATAGGGTGATCCCTATCATGGGTAGTATGGGTTCTTTGGGAATCCTACTTCTTTCCTCCAGTAGATCTCCTCTTAGATCTCCACCATTGTCATGTCTTAGTAGGTTTATTCTGGTCCTTGTAGCTCTCACTCCTAACCGGACCTCATCTTGAGTGTCATTCAGTTTTCCGGTCTCTCCGCCTCTTCTATATGCACTGTGTCATTCATTCGCCTATCCCTTCCTCTCTCATGATCTCTCGGTTCTTCACTCCTTCTCCAATCATTCCTCCATTGCCGTTCACCACCATGGTTCCTATACCTATGGCCACCACCTCTTCCTCTATAATTAGACGAATTATTAAAATAATTTCTTTGGTCACTACTTCCCTCTCGGTTTTGATCATTAGCTTGGTTGTGTTCCTGTGATCGAACAGATTCCAACTCTTCCAGTATCTCCATCAAGGCCTCCCTATCTTTAATTAGGCTCCCGGATATAGTTTCTTACATTCCCGGGCTCAATCTTCTTTTTATCGCTGATATCATTATGTCATCACTCAGGGGTTGTTCCAAGGTCTCGTTTAATTCCCACAAATGTTCGGCAAACTCTCTCAACGTTCCTCTCCATGTATTAAGTGACTTGTGGTGTAGTAGGTCCTCAAGTGCTGCACACTGATGACTTTCGGACCGGTATTTCTTCAAGAATTCCCCTTAAAACCGATCATAACACTGGCCAACACTCATTTTCTTGCCAAGGATATTTGAGTGACTTTAGGATGGGTTAGTGGTGCTGAGGACGAATATAGCAACCATTTATGCAGTTTGGCTCTAGTTTTTGAGATAATGCATGATTTATTCAAAAAATTAGAAAAAATTGCTAATACTGAACTCGAGCGCTACAAACTACAATGAAAAAAGAGAATAATCTTTATAAATAGCTTCTATGAAAACCTGATAGGCATTTGTCTACGTATAAAACATAATTGAAAAGTTTCTCTATAAGTATATCATTTTCCGTCCATGACGAACCGCTTCCTGCACGCTTTCCTTTTATAGGTCTCTTCAGAACAGTCACGTTGCAGATTCCAGCAATAATCTGCCATCATATGCCTGTCCCATCTTCCTTTATATCTTTCCTCTATTCCTATCATATCTTGATGGAACCGCTCTCCTTGTTCCTCACTGAAATCACCTAGATTACGAGGAAATCGATCCAAGTGGCTGTGAAGGAAGTGCAATTTTATGCTCATGTTAGCTCCTAAGTTTTAAAAGTTAGTGAGCATGTTTTTGACCAGTTCCTCGTAATTGGGAGCTTTATGATTGCCCAAAAAACATTTTACAACAGCGACAAAACTGTTCCAGGCCGATGCTTCAGTGACAGTCATGACACTTGTAAAATTGGTATCGTTGATGAGCCTGCGAATTTGAGGACCATCAAATATTCCTGCCTTAAATTTTTCACTACTGAGTCCAGGGAACGTATTGCAGATGTATGTGAAGCAATTACCATTTCTGTCTAAAGCTTTGGTGAATTGCTTCATTAGTCCTAACTTAATATGTAATGGTGGAAGAACAATCTTGTCCCTACTAACCAGAGGTTCATTAATGATGTTTGCTTCACCAACAGCCATATGTTCCCTTGGAGGCCACGTTTTCTGCTTCCAATGTTCGTGCTTTGCCCTACTATCCCACATGCAGATAAAACATGGGTGCTTTGTGTATCCACTTTGTTGTCCAAGCAAGAAGTTCACCATTTTCAAATCAACACAAATCAACCACTGGTGCTGCATATACTGAATTTTCTGCAGAACCATCTTGATGTTAGCATATGTTCACAAAGTTTTGTTAAGTGGGCAATTGGAATAGATGCGTAACGATTGTCATTGTGTAGGAGAACACATTTTAAACTTCTAGTGGAACTGTCTATGAAGAGACGCCAGTCCTCTGGTCTATATTCCGGCAGCCCCAATTCAAGTAAAAGTCCAGGTATATTGCTGCAATACACTATAACCTCTTCTTGGTTGAAGTATGGAAGAAGGTTTTCTTCTCTCGCCCGGTAAGCTGTTATTTTAACACTTGGATGAAGACAGTTCTTTTCCTTAAGCCTGGATGCTAAGAGTTCTGATGCTTGCTTTGAAAGATTGAGTTCTCGTATCAATTCACTGAGCTCCTTCTGGTCGAACTGCTGGGGTTGTGTCTCACGTCCTTCGTATTCCGAACCACTACTTGTACATTCCTCGCCGTGCACATCGTCATCTGATGATGTTAGCGTGGGTAATGTTGTGAAGGTTGGTACAGGAACATCGTTGCTGTGCACCACCGGTCTTCTTGCTGACTCCAAATCGGGATATTCCCACTTTCGTTTTTTGATCCTATTAAAACCTTTCACATTAACAATGCAAAAATAGCAATCATCTGTATGGTTCTTCTGCTCTCGCCATACCATAGGCACTCCGAAGTTTAAGCTTTTCCTTTTTCGTTTTGTCCACTGCCGTAAGCACTCCACACAGCATTTACAAACTTTATGGGGTGCCCACGCCTTGTCTTGATCTCCAAGTTTAATTCCGAAATATGCCAGATACGCTTCCTTCACAAAAGGAGTGATATTCTTCCTGTTCTTTTAAAGAACGTATTCACCACAAATGTAGCAGAACTCATCTGGATGGTTCACGCAAAAGACGGCGTGAAGAACTCATGTTTTCCTAAAACAAAATTGCACAAATACTGCATATTATGCAGAACTTTCTTGTATTTGCATGTCAATCACATCCAACAAACATCATTAATTGTTTTGTGTGAAATGAATACTCACCTCTTATTTGCTACGTCACGATGAAAGGGTTCTATCTCCTAGAAGCTGCACTGCACATGTGTGTGACTTTCGACCATCGCCATTTTTCTTGTTTACACTTAACGCTACCTATCGGCTGTTGCGGGGATTACCTCGGCCAACAAATGAATGTCGAGTACCGCCGAATTCAAATCTGCACAACCCTCAATATCTTCAACACACGCACCGCACAACAGGACTGAACACATGCTGACAGTGTGATGTTTGCATGATGTAATCCTCAACCACACAGATGCACTCCCTGAGCACAATTGTTTAATAAAGATAGTACAATATCACTAATTAAAAAACAGGTAGCAAATACATTACACCATATATGGACCCTGCAGTTGATATTATCCGCATGAAACTCTCATTTCCACAAATAACCTATATCCCAAAAACCAGAGCCAATTTGGAAAAAGTACAAATATACTCGGAATGAGTATCATAACAATATCCGATTTTCGTTCAAACTTCCCTGGCAACGAAAAAAAAATTTTATTTTGTGGAGCTGTGAATTAGTAATCCCTTCCTTCTTCCTGACTCCCCAAGTGAAGGCCTCACCTTCCATCCTATCTATTGCAAATTGAATCTTGTCTGTGTCTTTGAAATGTGCTGGGAAAACTCCTTTTAACCATTTCATAAATATCATTGTGTGCAACCCTCCTTTTGGTTTATACTTCTGCCCTGTATTGTTTTGGATCTACCGACTATCGCTGCTCATCAAGGTAATGACTCTACCTTCCCCAACGGTTAAAGTTGCATTGCTAATTCGTTTATCAATTTCTTCTGTCTTGCTCTCCCATTGTTGCACTCCACGTTGTAATTGCCTGACCTCCATTGCGACCCTCTTGTTATCCTCTTCTCGTTGCACGGCTATAGCATTTTTCAGATTGACAGCCAGTTGGTTTTGCCTATCTCCTATCCCCTTAACCACATCATTGCATTGTTTCTGTATCTGCATCACCTTGGCGATTTGATGATTGCAATTTGTTTCCACTTTGGTGATCCTTTCTTCCAATTCGGCTTTAGTTTCTTTAATATTGTCTTCTATCTTTTTTGTTAACTTTCCTTCCATCTTCTCCACGTCTCCCTGGACTTGGTCTATGCTCTTCTGTAGCTTACTCTCTCTCTCGTTGATGTCCATCTTTAGTCGTTCTTGCAACTCCTGCATTTCCTTCTTCAGATTATGTTCTATCTTCATTTGTGATGTTTTGATCTCTTGTGCTAGAGTTTCCTTAAATGATTTTTCTATGCTTTCTTTGGTTTCTTGTAAATCTCCCCTTAATGATTTGAGGAACATTTCTTCCCTTTATTTTGTTGCCTCGGTTTCCTTTAACAAGTCTGCTAACATCGACCGTATATCCTCACCCTCTGAAACTGGCTTATTTCTCATCGTTTGTCCCGGTGTCTCGGGGTAACTAGTTGAATGTGCTAATGGGCTTTCTAATGACAATCCATAATCACTGATTCCTGAATCATCTCTGTCTTCCTGTCCTATCCCTTTCCTTTCAGCTACTGCCTCACAAACCTGTTCATCTTTGGTAGACATGTTTGGTTTATTTTTAATGCACAGGCAAGTAATATAAAATAACCTCTTGTAACCCAAAACACTCCTAATTACCGCTAAACTAATCAAATAGTAACTGCAGTATCTTCAGTTAATCCCAAAATTGATACAACAGGTATGAGTACTGAGCATAACGACTCTCAAAAGCTAATAAATTCAAATATCAATTTTCACATACACAGTTTATGTGACATGTTTTAAATAAGACAAATCACACCATTCATTAAATATATAAATGTAAAATCTCCAAAAAAATGAGCATATCTGTATAATCACCATTTAGACAGCACATGCATAAATAAGCATGCTATATTTCAGAGTATGTATCGTAAAATTCTCTGAAATTACTGTAATTGGGCACTTGTCCTAAGGCAAAACACAGTTTGACACTATTTATTGTGAAGATAGTATATTGTAATTTAATGTTGTGCTAACCAGTTGTCTTCACTCACCAACTGACGTTACCCCGAGTCGCGATGTTTTGACGTTTGAACTGGGTGTGGCGCTTTTGTGACGCGCTGCTGTACTGCCGCCAGAGCCGCGTGAAGTCGCGCTGAAGATCTGTGGTGAGTCGTTGAAGTTTTCAGTCGGCCGCTCCGTGGCGCTGCAGGCGGGCGTAGTTTGTAGTTCGGCCGCTAGATGCCGGGTTGGCGCTCGGTGTCTCGAAGTCGCGCTGATCGCTGTCCACTGTAGTGCGTCTGCGTCTAACCTACTCCTTGCACAGGTAGTTGGGATGATGTGTGAAATCACCTCACGGATCGAAGCTCTTTGGCGCAGCTGCTGCACGGGTCTGCGTGACGTCATTCAACAATTGCGTCGCCAAATAAGTTGTCGCCTGCATAACAGTTTATGGGTCCACATGAAGTTGCTCGATTTTCATCATTCAAAAAGCACTTTTGGTCATATCATTACTATTAAACACTTCTTTAAAAGCTTTTGTGAAGAATTCTTGGCTCGATTTATTGTGGTAATGTTCACACGTGTCATTCTTTGGTGTTCACTTTTCACAGTTTTTCGCGCGGATTTACGCGTTTGCACATTATAAAACAGTTTATCGACACTACTACTCTTATCTAATATGGCGAAAAAACAGTTTATTCACAATCATAAGATGCTATTACTTCGTATTGTTCAAGATGCACTGTTTGTTGACCCGATTTTTAATTTTGCAGAACGTGGTGTAGACATTGCCCACTGTCCAACATTCGTTATGGTTACGCAGTTTTAACTACGGTAATTATTTATAAGGTCCTACACATCGAAATACTGTTTTAAAGTTTCAATTTTGCATTTACCTATGCATATGTAACCGAATGAATTTATTGCCACAAGTTTAAAGTTTATATACTGTCTTCATCCGAAATTGGAAAACATTTTCTCACGTTAAGCAAGATACCTATTGTTCTTTACTATTCGTCCGAAGATTGCACTTGTCCTTTCATGGTAAGCCAAGGTCTAACACCTCTGATTTTATTATCCCGACCTGATCTGATCGAATAGCAGCCCAATATTTATTATTAACATGACCATGAACCTAATGGGGCTCCTAATCGGAATTGACTGCTACGGAAGTTGTTACTTTCCAGTTCGTCCTGTTCAAAACTATAATACTGAATGTCTGGTAATAAAGAACACCAACACAGTTTTACTAATTACGAACTTATATTCTTCTCAAAACACAAAAAGGAGATAGCCACTGCCTTCGTCATACATATCTAATTACAGCTAATCTCAGCACAGGCTTTCTTCATTTTCCATTATCGTCACACGCTAATCCATCACTGCATCCAACACTGTAATCCAAGGTTAGGCCGGCGCGGTAGACGCGAACATATCAGCACTGGTAACGTCACTGATCACTTTCATAATGATACTTCCTCACTTTCCCAGTATTAATCTATTACGTAGGGGTCTAACCACGGCGATGGTGACACCCTTCTCGGTTAAAGACCCTGTATTTCAACAACAGCCTTCACACACACATATTCCCGCCAACCACACTGGCGCATCTCGACACTCGCTCTCGCAACACGTCACAATCGATTGTTCGCCCTATCGATCTGTGCCGAGAGCAAAGTTATAGTAAGGGCCTATGGACCCCTTACACACTGCAGCGTCATCTGTTAAAAGTGCAGCGAGCGTATCAGGCAGCGCAAACGTCTGCCTGAGCGCAGTTAAAAGCAGACAGTCCAACAAAATGGGGACCACCGTCAATGCTGAACCATAGCTACTGACAGGTGGGTCCTCGTGGCGCAATAAATAACCATGCATCAGCCAGGTGTGTCCAATGCGTACCTGGCAGAGTATAGTGGAGTCCTTTCAAGAGGCCCACAAGGAGGAGCACCACACACCGGTAGTCTCCTTGGCGACCTGAAGTTGTTTGGGTTAAGGCAGGGTGTGCCATTCATCATTCAGGGTACAAGTACCTTTTGCTGCAAAACTGACTGGAGATGACACTCCGAAAGTCCAGTCTCCAGGGCCAGTGCACTGACAGCCTGTTTGGTCAGCGTGTCAACCCATTGATTACCCAGGATGCTGACATGACCCGGGGTCCACACAAAGACCACGAATCGGCCGCAATGGGCAAGAGTATGGAGAGACTCCTAGATAGCCATCACCAGACGAGAGAGAGGAAAACACTGGCCGATTGTTCGTCAGCCGCTCAGGGAGTCACCACAGATAATGAAGGACTCAGATTAGCAGTAACAGATATACCCAGGGCGCGAGAGATGGTTACCAGCGCTGCAATGAAAACACTGCAGCCAGATGGCAATGAGCGTTGTTCAGAATGATTCCCAAGAGTAGTATCATAACCAACTCGACCAGCAAACATCCAACCGCCGGTATAGATCACGTCAGCGACGTGAAACGCGGCAAGGATGGAAAGAAAGCAGCAGTGGAGGGCCTCAGGAGGGACTGAGTCCCTCAGGCTCTGTGCCAAATCCAGCCAAAGGCATGGGTGGAGCACAAACCACAGGGGTATATGTGAATAGACCCAGAAAAGGAGTGGGAGAGGGAAAAACTCAAGAGAAGTGCCCCAACGTGAACGGCGATCGTACACCCTGATTGGGACCACTGTTCTGGAAGACTGACGACCAACTTGCGGAACAGGAGACAGTAATTTGGATGCCCGGGCAAGCTACAAACAAGTGGAGAAAAAGTGGTCAGTAGTTTTTGGCGCCGGATCTGCAATGGAGGGACACCAGCCTCCTCAAGTATGCTGTTGACAGGGCTTGTGTGGAAAGCTCCAGTTGCGAGTCAGATCCCGCAGTGAAGTATGGGGTCAAGCAACCGCAATGTGGTAGGTGATGCTGAACCGTAAACTGGGCTCCCATAATTGAGGCAGGACTGAATAAAGGCCTGATATAGCCGTAGAGGGGTAGGCCGATCGGCACCCAAGCTGGTATGACTCGAGCAATGAAGAGTGTTAAGGTGGCACCAGCATGGTTGTTTATGTTCCCATATGAGGGAGCCAAGTCAACCGGGCTTCAGAAAGCAATCGCAAAAACTGATTCGTGTCCACCACAGAAAGAGGTTCGCCATCAAGATTAAGCTGTGGCTCAGGGTGAACAGTGCGATGCTGTCACAAATGCATGACGCAAGTCTTGGCGCCAAAAACTGGAAGCCACGCGATATGGCGCAATACACGGCTTGTGGATAGCATCCTGCAGCTGCTATTTAGCAGCTGCAGTGCCATTGGAGCTATAGTACAGGCAAAAGTCATCAGTATACAAAGAAGCCGAAACAGACGTTCCCACAGCTGCAACTAGCCCATTGATAGCAACTAAAACGAGGCAGACACTCAAGACAGAGCCTTATAGGACCCCATTCTCCTGGACTGAGGAGGAATGGTCCAACTTGCACGTGGGAGGAACGAAGCAACAGAAAATTTGGAATGAAAATCTGGAGTGGACCCATAAGACACCACCCATGCAGCATGATGAAGATTTGGGGTCACCATGTGGTATCATATGCCTTCCGCATGTCAAAAAAGATGGCAACCAGATGCTGATGGTGGGCAAAGGTTGTACGAGATGGCAGACTCCATGCAGACCAGATTATGAGTGGCAGAGCAGCCCTTACGGAACCCACCCTAGACGGGACCAGAACGCCCCAAGACTCAAGTAGCCAGCTCAACCTCAGGCTTCAAGCAACTTGCACAGAACGTTGGTGAGGCTAATGGGGCAGTAGCTGTCCACCTCCAGTGGGTTCTTGCCAGGCTTCAATATTGGTACGATAATGCTTTCCCGCCATTGAGATGGGAACTGAAACTCAACCCAGATACAGTTGAAAAGGTCTAGGAGGCGTCGCTGTCAGGCTACTGAGAGGTGTTTGAGCAACTGATAGTGGATGTGATCCAGCCCAGGAGCCATATCAGGGCAAGTGGCGAGGGCACTTTGGAATTCTCACTCACTGAATCGACTCAGCGATCTCTGGTGACCACCAAGGCACAGTCCTCCACCAAAGGGACCTGGAAGAACAGCGAATTGCAGATTCCATAGCAGAAACGATGCTGGTGGTTATTGTGTGAACTACCACATCAATGGAGTCATGAGAAAGAGGCTCAATAGTGGCAATGGAGGCGAACAAGTCCCAGTCACCCTTATTCAAAGCCAGCCTGCAGCTCATAGTCATGCGGTAGCGTTCACGCTTACCGCGCCCTGGTTCCCGGATTCGATTCGCGGCGGGGTCATGGATTTTCTCTGCCTCGTGATGGCTGGGTGTTGTGTGATGTCCTTAGGGTAGTTAGGTTTAAGTAGTTCTAAGTTCTAGGGGACTTATGACCACAGATGTTAAGTCCCATAGTGCTCAGAGCCATTTGAACCATTATTCAGAGCCCATCTGGGGAGGCGCCCAGGAGAGTGACGCTGCGGTAGTGAAAAAAAAATCAAAAAGTGGTCACTACCAAACAAATCATCATGCACACTTCATTGAACAAACAGTAGAAGGCCAGGCCTGCAGACGGTAAGGTCAATGTCTGAGTACGTGTCATGCACCACACAGAAATATAGGGAGCCATTTAAAAAGGGAAGGTCGAGCTTTGACAACACTTGTTCAACAACAATGCCTTGGCCTGTTGTCACCAGTCCACCCCACAATGGGTTATGTGCATAAAGTCGCCCAGTAACAGACAAGGGGGCGGCAGTTGTGCTATCAGGGCAGCCAATACATGCTGTGGGACAACACCATCCAGTGGAAGATAGAGACTGCAGACAGTAACAGCCTGAGGGGTCCACACCCAAACAGCGACAGCCTCTAAAGGTGTTTGAAGAGGGGTACACTCATGTAAAGAGAGTTAAGGATGTAGATACAGACTCCACCAGGTACCCTCTCATAAGCTGCCAGATTCTTATAATAATCCCTATAGCCATGGAGGGCGGGGGTTCACAACGCCGTAAACCAAGTTTCCTAAAGAGCAATGCAGGAGAAAGGTTGAAGGATCATAAGTTGTCAGAGCTCAGCAAGGTAGTGGAAAAAACCGCTGCAATTCCACTGGAGAATGACATTGTCCACAGCTGAAAAACGTGTGAAGGGCCTGACGAGGTACATTACTTTTCTGGGTCATCTACCACAACTGAAGGAGAGCCTGAATCAAGAACCATAGTTTCTGAGGCAGAGGCAAGATTTAGATCGTCAGGGGACGGCAAAATCTGCAAATCGTCCCCAAACCTCTTCCTTCGTACCCAGTGTTTTCTTCTTCTTCTCCTCCCACTGCAACTTAGGTGCAACGGGGTGATAGTCTCAGAAGGAGGATCAGGGACAGACGAATAGCAGGAAGCTCTGCGATCTGTCGCTCGTGGCTCCTTGAGGCATTGACTGATGTCAACTGTCGCACTGGAGGATGCCTTGTGCCTTGAAGGTAGGCTTTCAAGAGAACCCGGAGGAGGCTGATGTACCTCCGGCGGGGGGGGGGGGGGGGGGGGGGGAGGGAGAGCGGTCCAACATCCCCGTCAATTTGGTGGGGGATTTGTCGCCCAAAGGAGGTACCTTGGGAGCAGCAGAAGGAGCAGTGTCGCCCATCACAGACACGGGGGAAGAGTTGGGGTGGCCCTGGGGGCTCACTGGAGGATTAACAAACGCAGGGACAGCTGTCGCCAATGGGGGTAACAAAGTTGCAGTCGCAGCATATGAGGTAGTCATTGGAACAGGACGAAGTCGTTCATATTTCCTCTTTGCATCTTGATAGGTTAGCCTGTCCAGGGTTTTTATTTTCATGATTAGTCACTCCTTATGGTGAACAGGGCAGTCAGGTGAACAGGAGGAGTGGTGCATCCCACAGTTGACACAAGTGGGAGAAGACATACACGGAGTGCCCAGGTGCAGAGGACGACTGCAATCGTTGTGTGTGGTGCTGGAAGTACAACGAGACAACATGTGACCAAACTTCCAACACTTGAATCGCTGCACAAGGGGAGGGACACATGGATTCATGCCACAATGGTAAATCATCGCCTTGACCTTTTCAGGCAATGAGTCAGCCTCAAAGGCCAAGATGAAGGCACCCGTAGCAACCCTGTTGCCTTTGGGTCCCATATGCATGCACTGGACAAAGTG
Organism: Schistocerca americana; assembly: GCF_021461395.2. Lineage (NCBI taxonomy): Eukaryota > Metazoa > Arthropoda > Insecta > Orthoptera > Acrididae > Schistocerca > Schistocerca americana. The sequence continues at coordinate 338,068,959 of NC_060124.1, forward strand.
AACACCTCGTCGCTCTAAATTGGCACGTAGTTCCTAATCCGACTGCAAAAGGTCACAATGTAAAATAGGACCCTGGACCAAGTAAAGGCTTTTTTGCGGAGTAACAGACATGGCGATATCATCCAGCTTGTCACAGGCGAGCAAAGGCGAGCAACGCCTGTGACTGAGCTGGGGAGGCCGCTTGGATCAAAATCGCGCTGCGCATTTTAGACAACGCTGCCACTTCCCCAAACCTATCTTCGAGGTGGTCTACGAAAAACTGGGTCATCGTTACCTGAAAGGTCTCTCCATCAGTCCTGCAGCAAACCAGGTACCGAGGCGAATACAGCTCATGAAACCGTGTCGCCCTACAGGCCTCCCAAGGCGTGGCCAGGCAGGGGAACGATCGGGAATCATAGATCACAGCATCAAATTCATTTGGTACATACTTAGACTGCTGGGGCCGAGCGAGCACCAGCTTGATTTGATTTAACCCGTTTCATTGCGGGTCATCCACCCTGATGTCACCCGCTCCAACCAGGGGCTCTTCCAATGGGCGCCACCCAGCCTCAGCAAGGGCCACCTGGCGGGATAGCCATTGCCAGAAGTCCTGGTGTCCCAGAAGGATGGGGACCAACTCCTTGGCATATGCAGAGAGGTCTCAGCTCTGGCATAAGCAGTGAGATCCCTTTGTTGTCAGGGGGCTTCCACCAAGAGGGTACATGACAACCCCACAACGACGGACTGGCTACCGCACTGGAATTCGGGTGTCAAAGTGGATCTGAATTGTCGTGAGAGTGAAGGATGGTACGGCACAGGAGACGAGAAGCAGGCAACCCAGTAGACGTTGGGTGCAAAGCTCGCCACACGACGGTAAGTAGCATGCTAGATCTTGGTGCATGATGGACAAAGGACAAATAAAAAACACCATGTAAGGCGTCCTTCTCCAAATGGCAGGCACTATCAACAGAAACTTGGAAAAGATAGACGTCAAACCCGAGAAGGGACCAACACACAATGGCCGAAACGTTGGAGATTCCTTTTAGTCGTCTTTTACGACAGGCAGGAATACCGCGGGCCAATTCTAACCCCCGAACCTGCAGGGGAGTAAAATTTTACATAAAACGAGTAATAACTTCCCTGATATTACGAACTGAGCTGGAGATTGTAATGTATTTATTTATAACATAAGCTGAAGCGAGAAGTAAAAAGCTGCAATACATACAAATTCTCTTTCTAGAATTTTCTTTGCTTTCATTACAATAGATTGCTGATGTAGTATCAATCATTTTCAAAACAACAAAATTACTATTTACTTGTTTTTCTTGTGTGAAGATTTTGAAATACCTGTTGGAATGCATGGTGAACATGTGTAAAGTGTGTATATTTAAATTTTGTAAAAAACTGTGTAACAGATATGCGTTGGAAAGTTCTAGGGCAATCGTGTGTCATGTGATGTGCCTCTAAGTTTGCATGCTTTTGTACAAAAGCAGTCAAAAGGAAAGTTAGGTTTTAAATCAAAGAGTATCTTTTCTGAGGATAAGTCGTTCTTTGTTTTATTTAAATTAAGTTTGGTTTCGTAAGTACAGAAATTCCGCTATAAATTGCTGTATGTAATCTTATTGGATAATTTAGAAATTACCGCGACAATATGTTCCAAATTACCTGATTGGCTGCCTAACTCATCAGCCAATAGGGATTACATGTTTTCCATGCTTTGTGGAGAACTTTGTGATGCAGTTCTGTGTCTCTAGGAGTCGCTCGGGATCCACGTTACTGTGGAACCACACCACACAAATTTTTGTTTAGATGTAGATAATTTTCCATTGTGTCGGTTCCTTTGCAGTAACTGTGAAGCGACTACAGTCTTGAATATTTCATGGAAAATTTGAGAATTTTAAGTAGCGTAGTCTGAAAGTTATTTGCGTGTAAACTTTATTATCATATTTACAACTTAGCGAAGCGCGTTTCGTTAATATTTGTGAACACTTGGACAAGAAATTTTCTGACCGCTGAACGACTTTATGTAGTAACTCGAGAATAGCTGTGTGTCAGATACTGAATAGGCCGTGAAAATCATTAGGATGAGACTGATAACCTTCTGGTCGCTTTCGTGTGCAGAAGGTATGATAAAAACAATAACTAACGTGCACCAGGGATTGTTTAAATAATAAATACGGACTTGATAGACGAATGCAACTTGTTTTGGGGAAAGTAAAATCTAGTTTGTTGCCTTTAAACATTTTCAAGCAAGTTATTTAGTGTCTCAAGTGCCAAAAATTTTACGAACTTAACGGACACTGCTTCCAAGCTCGAGTTATGCAGCCTTCGTTTCGCAGGTATTTATTAGTTGTTATTTCTTCGCTGCTTTTCATCGGCTGAGTGAGTATCTACCGACATAGAGTGTAAGGGACACATAAGATTAATATCCGTGTTATTTATAGTATTATGTAGCCTCTCCGTCCGTTTTTATTCCACGTGACTTCTGTATCACCAGGCTCTTTGATGTAACATCTGTGTAAATGTTTTACTCATTATTTATGAGAATTTGTGTAATTTTGATTAATATATGTATATAATTTCAAAAGCAACGTGCTGTAAAAGAACAGAAAAGTTAAATCCTTACTTGTGATGCTAGTTCGTGCATAGGGCATGTAGGTTTATAATAATGTAAAACGTGGGGGCAGGAGATCCTCGTCAATGGAACTGGCTAGGCGCGAATAGAAATGATGGGTCTGGCGGTCAAAATGTGTGACATGAATCAGTCAGTGGCTAGCAGGCAAAATGTGCGCGTCTTGTGAACTGAACGAGGTGAGAACAACTGCAATATTATGTTGTATAGCCTCGAATGTGGACGTAATTTGGCTTATTATTCATGGCATACTTTGGCTGGCTCTGTGCTACGAAAATTCGATGCCAAGAAGAGAATTTTCTGAGCAAGTGATACTGCAATAGCCATGGATACTTTTTTGCCTTTTTTGAACAGCACAGGAGACTGACATTGCCATCACCATCATCTCAAATTACCAGTTGAGTTTTGTATAATTGCATGGACCAGTTATGGAGTTGCATTTTCAATAAAATGTTTCTGTTCTGTAAACATTGTGTTGAGCACCTATTTTATCCTTAGTCGTCAGCCTAGAGAGGATTCTATCCCAAGTCTACCACATTTCCAAGTATCCTATTTTATTGAACTGAAAAGTCATTTCTGTAAATTTTCACTACAGTTAAAAATTTTTGTACAATAGTCAATTTCACAATTATTCAGTGAACATAAGATTTGAAATACTTTACGTAATTTTCATAAAATGCTAATTAAAGTTTTATCAAAGCACAATTAATAAGAGAACATTTAAAGAATTTAGTTTAAAGTTTCATTTTATTCAAATAACAGTGCTTATTATTTCATGAGTTATTTAGTTAATTGTGTTTCCAACTTGTTCAGCGTAGATCCGAGTCTAACGATGGATTAGTTTCTGGTCCCCACTTTAATCATTCAGCCAGATTTAAATTTCATATGGGTATTACAATAAAAGTAAGTTAAAAGTACCACTTTTATTCTTATATGATGTGCGTTCAACACTATTAAAATACCTGCAACTATTCCAACTGTAATAGATTCAGGTATCACAATTCGCATTTGTGTTAAATAGAATAAAGAAATCAGTGCCCCTTGAGAACAGAAACAAAAATTACTAAAAAATACAGTTATTTCAAAACTATTTGAATGGCAGTAATTTTCAGTAACTAAACTGAGAATAGTGCCCCTTTTCCAAGTTAGTAATGCTCCACCATTAATAATATAATGATCATTAGCTTCCTGCCGTATCGTAGAGATAGTAAGTACTACTGAGACCAATTTGTTGCCTAAACGTATTAATACTCCTCATACGTAGTTCATGTGAAACCACTGGTACATTACTTCCTAAATAGCGCTTCTGCCTTGTATCTTATCACAGAGTCCATTCCTATAGTTATTTGCTTTATATGATTGGACTAGCGACCGTTTCCTTTTACGTAATTACAGTTTATCTGCATACTAATAGGACCTTGGTTCGATCCCCATTTGTTCTGCTATGGCTTCCTTTCAATAGAAATCGTTAGAGAAACGAAAATAATCCGTTACCTTAATCACTGTACGCACGATCACGGTCAACGAATCTGTCGACTAGTTATATATTATCTCCTTGTATTTAAGCGCCAATGTTGTATCTCAGCTACATAAACTAGCTAATAACATGCTAGGAAATTTTAAGACGTGAGTAACGAAGTCTGGAATCTGTATGTAGATGTCTATATGGGGAGAGAAGCAAAGACCGATAGTAAAAATAAAAAAGCGCAGTTAATGGTTTCGCCTGAAACGTGATATTGTAGCTCACTTGGCACTCATGTTTATTCTTTTTACAAACGTAATATGATCATATATAGAGGGAGCGACCCAGTTAAAAACTTTTTTTTAGTACAAAAAAAAGGAATACACGTTGGAAGCTGACAGAATGATCTATCGAATTACATGTGCACTTAGTTACTCAACATTTAATACAGTTCCAAAGTACTGTTACATTCTCAATGTCAACGTATAACACAGTATTTACAGAGTCAAAATTTATGAAATACAAGTGCTGGTAACCGTTGTTTATTACAAATCATAGCTAGCTATTTGAAACATTCAACACATCTGTAGAATGTGATGATAGTCGGTTATCACACAGAAGCTTACCATGGAATCAAGCTATGTGTATATTGAAATCAAAAGATGGATTGATTCTACCGAAAAAGTTAAGATTTTTTCTTATCCCTATGTGAATCCAACTGTTGGACCTTGCAACTGAATTCTCTTATGGTGGAGCCTAATCACTCAATGACAGAGATCAGTATTAACTACACTTCCAACAGAATTGATACTTTTTATAAAATGGAGCAGTTATGTCATGAAGCGTCTATCTTTGCGCTACAGCGGGAAAAAGCTTCCTTCATTAAACGTGTGTTGTACAAGAGACTTGAACATAAAAACAAGATCCAAACCATGTCTATTCTTCTTTGAAATTCCGAAGAATGGCGAAGAATGAGTAAGACACATTTATGATCTGAAACAGAAAACGCACATTAGCAGTATCTTTAAAATATGAACTAGGAAAAACAGAGAAATCTTTGAGTACTCTGATCCACAACTCAAGTTTACACTGATGCTAGTGATGCAGTCGCCGAAAAATCTGACATGATGTTGGTAGAAAATTTGAAAAATTCAAGATGGAGTGGCAAGAAAACGAAAAATTCAAGTTAGCGATGGCGGGAATTGTAAAATTGCAAGACATCTCGGACGAAAATTTTGTTTTAAAAATGCAGGATAGCGTTGTCAGTAAATTTAAAAATGGAAGAGGGCAGAACTAGCCCATACGTGGTCAGTACCGTGTCACTTCCCCTCGAGCTTTCCCCCTCCCCATTCCTCCTTTACAGATATTCTATGTGTGGTGTGAAAATGAGGCTATCAATTACTTGAATTGCATACAAACGGAGTGAAGTTCGAAATTATATAGTATTTTCGAAAAAAACTTTCTGAACTTTGCTGGGATTGGCGATATGTTTGAAGATGTTTGCCCAGTTGTATACACACATACATGCTTACCTCTGTTCTTCATCAGTGCTGTATAAAAATTTAAGCAGTCAATCATTTGAACCGCTTAAAGATATTCCAAGGTATTCAGGTAAATACTGAAATATGATTGCCAGTGGATTATGTACATAAACGCAAAACGCTCACACATCTACACACACACACACACACACACAAATGTTTATAGCATGGCCTTAGGGTTAAGCTGCACTATCGAATGTTCAAAAAAATGGTTCAAATGGCTCTGAGCACTATGGGACTTAACATCTGTGGTCATCAGTCCCCTAGAACTTAGAACTACTGAAACCTAACTAACCTAAGGACATCACACACATCCATGCCCGAGGCAGGATTCGAACCTGAGCGCTTAGAACCGCTAGACCACCGCGGCCGGCTCGAATGTTCAAAAATTACATCTGTGTACCTCACGTGGCGTAAGGCACAAGAGTCTCAGATTACTTATTTTGCATATCTAAGTTGTTCTACAATGGTTGTCACATGTCACAAAGCAAATTCAACCCTTAAAAAGTCTGTAAAAATGCATCACAAATATGTGAGCATATGATGTTTGCATGTGGTATCACCGTGATATTTTTCACTTTTCTACATACACAAACACACACACACACACACACACACACACACACACACTACACACTGTACTCTAAGGTATGAATGGAGTCGAGCTCAGGTTCCGGGATCTGCAATTTATGACTTAATTTAACAAATAATTTGTTAAATATAAAACATTCTTCATAACAGAAGAACAACATCTATATAGAATGGAATTTGCAGCTCTACATAGTTCTAACAAGCGGGGCTCAAACAAGAGTATCACTGTTAAAATGGCTTCAGCTCAATGAAATAGGTGTCGACGAAACATTAAATCCCAAAATTGTTCAAATAAAAATACTATGCTATTTTCATATATGAAAGAGTCTCATTTATGTATTGTACATAAGATTGTATTGAGATATATGTTGTCCTATGGTTACTTAGTAGTATCTTGTCATACTGACACGCACGTGTGTGTGTGTGTGTGTGTGTGTGTGTGTGTGTGTGTGCATACTAGCATATACTGAAGCATGGGTCGTTACCTCTCTGTGTAATCCAGTTCCTGATTGTTTGGGGTATGTTAATTTAATGTGTGTGGAAGGAATCTGTTCCTTACATATTTTGATGATTCAGCTTAAAGACAATATGACGATTATTTTTTCCAGATATCATGTCTGTTATGATAAATCCCTGTACTGGAAAGGACGAAGCGTAGTGGTTAATAATTTTATTTATATATTATATTTGTTCTAAGGTGTATGGTCTGATATTTTTACATCGTATATTTTTTGGGGTAATTATTGATAAAACGGCCGATGGAGATCTCTAATCAATTATTTGCGAAAACTGAATGAAATGTTACTAAGATTATTAAGGGAATCTCTCCTTCTGATTTCATATATGTGAAGAGTCATATGTCGTCGCTGGTTGCTTCCATCCGTGGTAGCTTAATTCTACAATCAAATTAATTTTCAAATATATCACTGAACTCAATCGAATGCTTAATTCGCATTCCTGTGCTATGTTTTCATTAACGTTTTTCATCACGATCAATTCAAAATGCGAAGGCAACTTTTTCAGTAAATTAAAACACTTAGCATAAAAAACGCATTTGTTTTTTATTATTATTTTTTGAGTCATCAGTCTTCTGACTGGTTTGATGCGACCTGCCTTCAATTCCTTGCTGTGTCGACCTCTCCATCTCAGAGTAGCCCTTGCAACCTCTGACCTCTATTGTTTACTAGATTTATTCCAATCCTCTTTTTTCTTCTACAATTTTTGTCCTCTACAGTTCCCTCTATTCCGTGATATCTTAAAAGATGTCCTGCCACCCTGCCCCTTCTCCTAGTCAATGTTTTCCAGATGTTCCATTCCTCCTCAGTTCTCCGGAAGACATCCTCACTGCATAACTTATCTGTCCATCTAATTTTCAATATTCTTCTGTAGCACCACTTCACAAATGCTTCGATTCTATTCTTTTCCTATTTACCCACAGTCCATGTTTCCCTACCACACGACCCTGTGCTCCAAACGTACATTCTCATAAACTTATTACCCAAATTAGGGCCTATGTTTCATACTAGTAGATTTTCTTGGCCACTAATGCACTTATAGCCAGTGTTAGTTTGCTTTTTATGTCCTCCTTGCTCCGTCCGTCATGGGTTATTTTGCTACCTAGATAGCAGAATTCCCTAATCTCATCTACTTAGAGATCACCAATCCTGATGTTAAGTCTCCCGCTGTTCTCATTTCTCCTACATCTCATAACATTCTTCCGTTTACTCTCAATGCATATTCTGTACTGATTAGTGTGGTGTCACCGCCAGACACCACATTTGTAAGGTGGTAGCCTTTAAATCGGCTGCGGTCCGTTAGTATACGTCGGACCCACGTGTCGCCACTATCAGTGATTGCAGACCGAGCGCCGCCACACGGGCGGTCTAGTCTAGAGAGACTCCCTAGCACTCGCCCCAGTTGTACAGCCGACTTTGTTAGCGATGGTTCACTGTTTACATACGTTCTCATTTGCAGAGACGACAGTTTAGCATAGCCTTCAGCTACGTCAATTGCTACGACCTAGCAAGGCGCCATATTCAGTTACTATAATTACTTCAAGAATGTCTTCTGAACAGATAATATTGTGAATCACGTACCGTCAAGAGCGGTGTTCATCATTAATGGCTAAGCCATGTCTCCGCAGTATCCTTTCTTTCAGGAGTACTAGTTCTGCAAGGTTCGCAGGAGAGCTTCTGTAAAGTTTGGAAGGTAGGAGACTAGATACTAGCAGAAATAAAGCTGTGAGGACTCGGCGCGAATCGTGCTTCGGTAGCTCAGATGGTAGAGCACTTGCCCGCGAAAGGCAAAGGTCCCGAATTCGAGTCTCGGTCGGGTACACATTTTTAATCCGCCAGGAAGTTTCATATCAGCGCACACTCCGCTGCAGAGTGAAAATCTCATTCTAATTACGTCCGGTTTCTGAATTTTGATTCCTTGTCGTGTTCCAGACCTCACGTCAGTATAGTTCTTCCCTCCTCACGCTAGCCTGCTTAAGCTAAAACGCGTGCATTTCGGCCTCCACTCGTAACACGGTGTTGGCTCTTCTGCTAACACAAAAATTAGTCTGTTCCTTTCATTCAATATTTCCTGTGACACTTCTTCACTTTCACTGAGGACAGCAATGACATCAGCGAATTTTATCATTAATATCCTTTCAGCCAGAATTTGGATCCCACTCTTGACTTTCATTTATTCATATCATTGCTTCTTCGATGTACTGACGAAGAATATGGCCGAAAGACTACATCTCCGTCTTCCACCTTTTTTTAATCAGAGCGCTTTGTCCTCGGTCTTCTACTCTTATTGCTCCCTCTTGGCCCTTGTGCTGGTCTTTCCGTGGCTTACCCCTGTTTTCCTCAGAATTTCAACCATTTTACACCATTTGAAATCCTACCAATGTGTCTTGATTCTTCTTTACCCTTGTTTCCGTTATCAACTTCAGGGTCAGAATTGTCTCACTGTTGAATTTATCTTTTCTAGAGTCAAACCTGTCGTCATCTAATACACCTACAACTTTCTTTTCCATTCTTCTGGGTATTATTCTTCTCAGCAACTTCAATGCATGAGGTATTAGGCTGATTGTGAAATAATTCTCGCACTTGTCGCCGGTTGCAGCCTTCCACATGGTACACTATGAGGTCAAAAGTATCCGGACACCTGGATGAGAATGACTTACAAGTTCGTGGAGCCCTCCATCGGTAATGCTGCAATTCAAGATGGTCTTTTCCCACCCTTAGCCTTGATGACAGCTTCCACTCTCGAAGGCATACGTTCAACCAGGTGCTGGAAGATTCCTTGGGGAATGGCAGCCCACTGTTCACGGAGTGCTGCACTGAGGAGAGGTATCGACGTCGGTCGGCGAGGCCTGGCCAGACGTCGGTGTTCCAAATCATCCCAAAGGTGTTATATAGGATTCAGGTTAGGACTCAGTGCAGGTCAGTCCATTATAGACATGTTACTGTCGTGTATCCATTCCGCCTCAATCTGTGCATTATGAACAGGTGTTCGATCGTGTTGAAAGATGCAATCGCCATACCCGAATTGCTCCTCAATATGGGAAACAATAAAGCGCTTAAAATATCAATGTAGGCCTGTGCTGTGATAGTGGCACGCAAAACAACAAGGGGTGTAAGCCTATTCCATGAAAAACACGACCACACCCTAACACCACCGCCTCCGAATTTTACAGTTGGCACTACACACGCAGGCAGATGAAGTTCACCGGACATTCGCCATACCCACATCCTGCCATCGGGTCGCCACATTGTGTACCGTCATTCATCACTCCACACGACGGTTTTCCACTGCTCAGTTGTCCAATGTTTACGCTCCTTACATCAAGCGTCGTTTGGCATTTCCGGTCGTAATGTCGGGCGTATGAGCAGCAGCCGTCCGACCATGAAATACAAGTTTTCTCACCTCCCGCCTAACTGTATAGCACTTGTAGTGAATCCTGACGCAGTTTGGAACTCCTGTACGATGGTCTCGATAGGTGTCTGGATATTACACGTTACGACCATCTTCAACAGTCGGTGGGCTCTGTCAGTCAACAGACGAGAACGGCCTGTACGCTTTTGTGCTGTACATGTCCCTTCACGTTTCCACTTCACTATCACATCGGAAACAGTGGGACTAGGTATGACAGAAGTGACCACGTTCGAAGTCTGTGAGTTCTGCGGAGCACCCCATTCTGCTCTCTCACGATGTGTAATGACTACTGTGGTCGCTGGTATGGAGTACATGGCAGTAGGTGGCAGCACAATGCACCTAATATGAAAAACGTATGTTTTTGCCCCCCCCCCCCCCCCATGAACCATGGACCTTGCTGTTGGCGGGGAGGCTTGCGTGCCTCAACGATACAGATAGCCTTACCGTAGGTGCAACCACAACGGAGGGGTATCTGTTGAGAGGCCAGACAAACGTGTGGTTCCTGAAGAGGGGCAGCAGCCTTTTCAGTAGTTGCAGGGGCAACAGTCTGGATGATTGACTAATCTGGACCTGTAACACTAACCAAAACGGCCTTGCTGTTGTGGTATTGCGAACGGCTGACAGCAAGGGGAAACTACAGTCGTAATTTTTCCCGAGGGCATGCAGCTTTACTGCGTGATTAAATGATGATGGCGTCCTCTAGGGGTAAAATATTCCGGAGGTAAAATAGTCCCCCATTCGGATCTCCGGGCGGGGACTACTCAAGAGGACGTCGTTATCAAGAGAAAGAAAACTGGCGTTCTACGGATCGGAGCGTGGAATGTCAAATCCCTTAATCGGGCAGGTAGGTTAGAAAATTTGAAAAGGGAAATGGATAGGTTAAAGTTGGATATAGTGGGAATTAGTGTTCTGTGGCAGGAGGAACAAGACTTCTGGTCAGGTGAATACAGGGTTATGAATACAAAATCAAATAGGGGTAATGCAGGAGTAGGTTTAATAATGAATTCGAAAAATAGGAGTGCGTGTAAGCTACTACAAACAGCATAGTGAACGCATTATTGTGACCAAGATATACAAGAAGCCTACGCCTAATACAGTAGTACAAGTTTATATGCCAACCAGCTCTGCAGATGATGAAGAAATTGATGAAATGTATGATGAGATAAGAGAAATTATTCAGGTAGTGAAGGGAGACGAAAATTTAATAGTCATGGTTGACTGGAATTCGAAGGTATGAAAAGGAAGAGAAGGAAACGTAGTAGGTGAATATGGATTGGGGCTAGGAAATGAAAGAGGAGGCCGCCTGGTAGAATTTTGTACAGAGCACAACTTAATCATAGCTAACACTTGGATCAAGAATCGTGAAAGAAGGTTGCATACATGGAAAAACCCTGGAGATACTAAAAGGTTTCAGATGGATTATATAATGGTAAGACAGAGATTTAGGAACCATATTTTAAATTGTAAGACATTTCCAGGGGCAGATGTGGACTCTGACCACAATCTATTGGTTATGAACTGTAGATTAAATTTGAAGAAACTGCAAAAAGGTGGGAACTTAAGGAGATGGGACCTGGATAAACTGACTAAACCAGAGGTTGTACAGAGTTTCAGGGAGAGCATAAGGGAATAATTGACAGGAATGGGGGAAAGAAATACAGTAGAAGAAGAATGGTTAGCTTTGAGGAATGAAATAGTCAAGGCTGCAGAGGATCAAGTAGGTAAAAAGATGAGGGCTAGTAGAAATCCTTGGATAACAGAAGAGATACTGAATTTAATTGATGAAAGGAGAAAATACAAAAATGCAGTATGTGAAGCAGACAAAAAGGAATACAAACGTCTCAAAAATGAGATCGACAGGAAGTGCAAAATAGCTAAGCAGGGATGCATGGAGCACAAATGTAAGGATATAGAGGCTCATCTCACGAGGGGTAAGATAAATACTGCCTACAGGAAAGTTAAAGAGACCTTTGGAGAAAAGAGAACCACTTGTATGAATATCAAGAGCTCTGATGGAAACCCAGTTCTAAGCAAAGAAGGGCAAGCAGACAGGTGGAAGGAGTATATAGAGGGTCTATACAGGGGCGATGTTCTTGAGGACAATATGGAAATGGAAGAGGAGGTAGATGAAGATGAAATGGGAGATATGCTACTGCGTGAAGAGTTTGACAGAGCACTGGAAGACCTAAGTCGAAACAAGGCCCCGGGAGTAGATAACATTCCATTAGAACTACTGACAGCCTTGGGAGAGCCAGGCCTAACAAAACTCTACCATCTAGTGAGCAAGATGTATGAGAAAGGCGAAATTCCCTCAGACTTCAAGAAGAATATAATAATTCCAATCCCAAAGAAAGCAGGTGTTGACAGATGTGAAAATTACCGAACTCGGGGAAGCTCAGTTTGGATTCCGTAGAAATGTTGGAACACGTGAGGTAATACTGACCCTACGACTTATCTTAGAAGAAAGATTAAGGAAAGGCATACCTACGTGTCTAGCATTTGTAGACTTAGAGAAAGCTTTTGACAATGTTGACAGAAATATTATCTTTCAAATTCTAAAGGTGGCAGGGGTAAAATACAGGGAGCGAAAGGCTATTTACAATTTGTACAGAAACTAGATGGCAGTCATAAGAGTCGAGGGACGTGAAAGGGAAGTAGTGGTTGGGAAGGGAGTGAGTCAGGGTTGTAGCCTCTCCGCGATACTATTCAGTCTGTATATTGAGCAAGCAGGAAAGGAAACAAAAGAAAAGTTCGGAGTAGGTATTAAAATTCATGGAGAAGAAATAAAAACTTTGAGGTTTGCCGATGACATTGTAATTTTGTCAGAGACAGAAAAGGACTTGGAAGAGCAGTTGAACCGAATGGACAGTGTCTTGAAAGGAGGGTATAAGATGAACATCAACAAAAGCAAAACGAGGGTAATGGAATGTAGTCGAATTAAATAGGTTGATGCTGAGGGAATTAGATTAGGAAATGAGACACTTAAAGTCGTAAAGGAGTTTTCCTGTTTGAGGAGCAAAATAATTGATGATGGTCGAAGTAGACAGGATATGTAGACTGGCAATGGCAAGGAAAGCGTTTCTGAAGAAGAGAAATTTGTTAACATCGAGTATTGATTTAAGTGTCAGGAAGTCGTTTCTGAAAGTATTTCTATGGAGTGTAGCCATGTATGGAAGTAAAACATGGACGATAAATAGTTTAGACAAGAAATGAATAGAAGCTTTCGAAATGTGGTGCTACGGAAGAATGCTGAAGATTATATCGGTAGATCACATAACAAATGAGGAGGTATTGAATAGAATTGGAGAGAAGAGGAGTTCGTAGCACAACTTGACTAGAAGAAGGGATCGGTTGATAGGATATGTTCTGAGGCATCAAGGGATCACCACTTTGGTACTGGAGGGCAGCGTGGAGGGGAAAAAATCGTAGAGGGAGACCAAGAGATGAATACACTAAGCAGATTCAGAAGGATGTAGGTTGCAGTAGGTGCTGGGAGATGAAGATGCTTGCACAGGATAGAGTAGCATGGAGAGCTGCATCAAACCAGTCTCAGGACTGAAGACCACAACAACAACAACAACATGTTTTTTGGGGTGTCCGGATAACTTTCATCAACTTTTATCACATATTGTATATCGCCAGACTCACATATTCTACACACTAACGTGAACCCAGTGATTCTAGAAATATTGGTAGAATGTTATCTGTCACTTCTACTTTACTTGGTCTTAGGTCTTCCACAGCTCTTTTACATTCTGAGTCCAATACTGGATCCCCCATCTCTTCCATGTCGACTCCTATTTCTTCTTCTGTCAAGTCATCACACACGTCTTCCACTCACAGAGGCCTTCAATTTACCACCCTTGCTTTTAATGTTACCGAAGCTTGTTATTTTTCGATTTCTTCACATTATTCATGTAGACATTTCGCCTTAGCTTCTCAACACGTCCTACTTGTTCCATTCCTAAGTGACTTGTATTACTGTTTTTCTAAATTTCCAAAAACTTTTTTGTGCTTCCTTCTTTGACAGAGAAACTGAAGCATTTTTTCTGTTACCGACGGTTTCTCTGCAGATACCGTCTTTGAACGCCAGTTTTTCTTGCCTACTTGTGCGATTGCCCTTTTTTGAGATGTTTTTTACTCTTCAACTGAACTGTCTACTGAGGTATTTCTTATCGCGGTATCTGTAGCTTCAGAGAACTTCAAGCGTATCTCCTCATTCCTTAGTATCTCCTGACTAGTCTCTTAAACCTGAGCCTACTCTGCATCAGTATTAATTTGTGATCTGAATCTATACCTGCTCCTGAGTACACATTACAAATCAGTATCTAATTTTGGAATCGATGCCAAACCACAATATAAACTAAATGGAATCTTCCCGTATCTCCAGCCCTTTTCGAAGAATATCTTCTCCTCTTGTGATTCTTAAACACAGTATTCGCCATTACCATCTGACACGTATTGTAGAAATCAATTGGTGTTCCCTGCCTCTCATTCCAAGTAACAAACCCATATTCTCTCGTAACCCTCTCTTTTACTCCTTCCCCTACAACCACATTCCAAACACTCCCCCCACTCCCTATGACTATTAGATTTTCACATCCATTTACGTACTAAATTACCCATTCGATATCCCCATATACGTTCTCTAACTCTTCATCTTTGACTCGCATCGGCCTCACCTATAACTGAAGTATAGTTGTCTGTGTTGGTTCGTTGTCGATTCTGATGAGAATAACGGTAACACGCTCACAGTAGCTCACTCTCTGCCCTACTTCCTATTCATAACAATTATCTCATGTGACAAGATATCCTTGTCTTCATTCCATTTTACTTCTCTGAACCCCACTATATCTAGACTGAGCCTTAGAACTTCCCTCTTCAGATTTTCTAGCTTCCCTACGACCCCCCCCCCCCCCCCCCGCCCATTAATAAAATTTTATTCTTTCATTGGTTATTAAATCTTTTTCTCATGCTCAACTCCCCCTTGACAGTCCCTTCCCAGGGAACCGAACTGGAGATTAGTACGGAATCTTCTGCCAGTGGAGAGATCATCATGACCCTTTTTTAATTACAGAACATATGTCCAGTAGATACACATGAGGCGACTTTAATGCAGTGGTGTTCATTACCTTCAGCATCCTCTTCTTGCTGATCACTGCAAATTCTGTTGGCTTTAGGGTCAGTTTCTCACATCAAGAGCAAGAGACTTCCTTGCACATCTGTCCCACGTTGACAAGGCCGTTGGCTGAATGAGTGTGATTTATTATGCCGCAAGCTTTCGGCTGCCATTGCAAGTGATTTTTATTTCCAATTATGCAGTGTCACGGTTCGAAACCAAGACCAAGGCTGTTTTCAATACTTACCAAGCAACCTAATCTTCAGACCACAGGTATGGACCGAACACCAAAATAAAGCCACAACAGGACTGACTCCCGTGATGATTAGTCATCTATTTATTTAAAAATAAGATATTTTAAATTGGTGATATTTGTACGAACATCGAATGTTTCAGAATATACAAATATTACAAACGTAAGATATTTCAAGAACCTTCCAGACATTATAAATACTAAACAACAATTGATTCCTGGTGATCAGCATTCCACTGGCGAGCCACAGTACACCAGCCATCTAAGCTAACCACTACAGAACACTGCAAGTGCTGCAGCTCACGACGGTATAATCGATGATACTGATTGACAATCGTCAATTTTCATTACAAATGATTGGGAATAGTTACGGTTTTGAACAATAACAAATTTCGAAGAAAGCTACAATAATCAACAGTCGGAATTATGGTCCAAAGGTTCTCCAGATTTGTAAAGAAAATTATCTTAAATATTCTTATGTACCACAAGCCACATTTAAAATTACAGTTTCTGTACTAATAAAGATAATTTTAAAAATCCATCAGAACTCATTTAATTAGAAAGTCTCCTCCGATGAAATTCAAAAGCCTTTGTTTTACTTGATAATCAGTGTTACAAATACCAAAATATGCACACACATTAATCATAAAAGAATCTTTCAAGATAACACAATATGCAGTATAACAGATATTAAAATTAAAAAGTGAGCATTAGTAATTAAAAAAGAAATCAAGTATAGTTATTCACAAGACCAAGTAACGACAAATCGAAAATAATGAGGCTGAAATACATGTACTAAACAACGTGCTGAAATACGTGTACTAAACAACGTACGGTAACCGGCCTGAGTTTACCCAACGACACAAACGGTTGTTCGTTACAGAAGCTAAAGCTTGCACACATAAAAACGCATTAAATTTATCCAACATACAACTGGATAACAGCACATGGGCTTAAATATGACAAAGCAAATGAGGCTAGACAAATGAGTCCTTACAACCCACAAGTACTGACAGAACTGAATAAGTTCAGCTTGGATCTGGGCCTTTTCAACTTAACAATAAAAAGAGACACTTCATGTTACAAGATAATGGGTATGGTAACATAGGGAGAGCTAATTTTTCAAGACAGAGGTAAACTGACAACGAAACATACTAAAAATATCTAAAACAGAAAGTGCACGCGCCAATAATGCAGGTCAAATCAATTCGTGACAACGACCAGGAGAGTAAACAGGGTGTCTACATGGACAAGAAAAAGTAATTCTCGGATTTCCCGGTTGAAAATATACTTTCTCCCGGGTGAAAATATACTTTTTCCGTGTTAAGTGACAGTATACTTTTTCTCGGCACTTATCAATCCTTTTATGGTTTATGGTTTTATACACCGGCGTAGAATTTTGCAGCACTTTAGAAAATGAAACTCAGGGGAAAAAACACGTTTTGGAAAGATCTTTGATGTGCAGCAACATATACACTGCATATTTCCGTGTTACGAAGGTATAAATTCGAATTCCACCAAACATCGCATGTTACTTTCCGAAGCAATAAAATCGAGATTGCGACGCGCTTTTGTAAGCCAGTCACAGCTCATGCCAGCTGATCTCGCCAGCTGATGACAGCATTTGACACGTGATGTAGTCAGCTAATAGCAAGATCACTCTTAAGTAGCGCGAACACATAAATAAGAAAAATTAATGGCTTAAATTAATGTACAATTGTTGCTACAAGAAAAGCAAAGCTATCACATATAATATTGGTCTCTAATATTAATCAGCTGCAAGAGAAGCTAAGCTTCCACATATATTGTTGATCTTTCTTGCGCGTCTTATATAACATAAATGTGCCAGTAAATTTTTTTATTAACGACGTAAATGTCTGATCTTCTGGGCTCGAAATTCTTCATATGGTCGTCCCCAAAGAGTTGATTTTTAAATGAGAGTCAAACGCTCTCTCACATAGTTTATCTTACATAAAAGGAAATTTACTTTGAAAGTAACGCTTTTCAAAGCAATATTCGCAATATTTTTCCGTGACCTATTACAAAGGTACGTTTCAGCAGTTGCCACAGAGCGCCAGATAACAGGCGTCACTGCACTTGAGTAGCTACGATGACGCAGGAAGCCCGCATGTTCGTACGTGTGAAACATTAAAAGATCTTGCATTAAAACGAATCTAATGTAAAAAACTGTCACGTCACGCTCATTGGAGGCAATCTGTTGTTAAGAAGCACTGCACAGTCGTCCTAAAGCCTTTGACACATTTTGCTGTTGGCAGACGCTTGTATGAGCACTGTGTTTTGTTGTTGTACATGGCGCATTTTCTTTGCGACTTAAGTTTTATTTTCGTTTTTTTCTCTCGTTCATGTTTTGTTGCTGCACAATTATTCTGCAGACGCCGGATACAGTAATTTTTTTTGTTAGAGTATTGGTTCTTACCAGTTAAAATCACAAACATTTAACTGAAAACTAGAACAACGAAAAATTCCCGGAACTCAGAAGGATTCCCGGGTTTTTTCCGGTTTTCTCCCGGATGAAAAAATTCCCGGGTTTTTCCCGTATCTCCCGGTTGTCCCGGGTCGTAGACACCATGGTAAACCAGGATAACATAAGGCAAGGAGACCAAACGAAACCCAGTAGCAAATCAGAGCGGTTTTGACGAAAGGCAGCGAAAGATTAACTACGTGATGATCTCCGTTGTTCCTGCATCACACTTAGGAGAGCATACGATTGTGTATGTCTGATTGTCTACAAAACAGGGGAACGGAAAACACGGCTTGTCGAACTCCACAGTATGTCTCGGCACTGCAAGGCAGCGGGAAGCGGCGACTTCACAGCGGGTATAGGCACGATTGCCACAGAAAACGTGACACTGAAATGCAGAGAGCAGACGCCCACGGCTAGCTCGTCCAAGTCGCGATCCAGAGAGACTACTTCCGAGACCGTAAGCTCCCAACGAACAGGCCTCTAGTGTGAGCTGAGCACGCGCTTGAGTCCTGCTCGTTGGGCTGCAAATGTATCACCTCGTCAGATCCCTGAGGATCTGTATAACGAAACCACTTAAATGGTATCCGAGCAGCCTCATACTGGCTCAGTCCAGGACAAGGAAACTACCTGGGGAAATCATATTTATGACGTCGTAAGGACTAACAAAGCAAGAACTGTTCCCCTCAGCCTTTCCCTGAGACTAGAAATTTTTAAAAATACTGTGTCACCCAACCTTAGTGAGGCTGGGCACCTGCCACTGTTACACTGGGCAGCCCCCCTCCGGTGGACAAAGTGAATATTGTTCCAGCAGAATTCCGGTTTTCCATGAGGACTTTGAGATCAATATCCTCAGGAACGCTGTTACTTATCTGCCCCAGATATAATACCAGCGAATTATCCAGAAACGAAAATTTCACTTGGGTGGGGTAGCTTTATGAGTTGTGCTAAATGCGAATGTAAGTCAGGTGATGGACTGATGCCACTCTTCTTGTAACGAGGCGGGAAAAATAATCAATGCTGATTTCAAGTTATGATGAACTTGCTCCACAAAAAATAGCTGTGGGTAATGGGGGGTGGTCAAGATACGAGATATCATAGTATTGAAACATAAGCTTCTGAAATCCCTGGACATAAAGGCTGACACTTCATAACTCATTAACACCTTGCTGCTCTGAACACCAAAAATACTTTGGTCTGCTGCTATTTGTCGTGGATTAACTCGAAAGCAGACAAACACGTCAGTCCAGTAAATATTTACCTGTTACAGTATTTAGTATGGGATATATGCCCCAGGTCATAGATAAACAGCTTATCCATAGGTTCCTATGCCCAGTTGGATTGCCCCTGTGCATACCAGAATTAGGTTTAGCCATTTTACTTTCTTGGCACTAGGTGACTAGTTTCCTTACGTCTCCATTCGAAGCTAACCAAGCGAAATGCTCTTTAGTCCTCATGATGTTTTTGTAAATACCACAATGTCGCCCACATAGAGATCGGTGAAAGTATTTTAAAACTGTTAGAATTAATTTCTTCAGAAGACAATTCTTGACCATCTTTCATAGCGGGCACAATAATATAAGACGTCTTTATTGATGGACTAGCCCAAAACACCTGACTATCACTAAGCTGTTGCTTCACGTTACTCAGATCAGCAACCACACGTTTTATCTCTTTTAAGTTGGTGAACGGTCAGGAATATCTCCCAGAACAACAAAGGAAATACAAACTCCTGGCTAATTTACTGACTCCCAACAACTTGTAAGTAACGTTGGAACATGCGACTGATAGCATGGGCCACTTGTTTGCCTCTATCTCTGATGTAGTTTCCTAGAAAGTAGAAGGCTGATATTCTAACCGTCTAGTGGGCAACCTTGCTATTTTATGGGGCCTAGCCAATACCCAGGTCAGATCCTGTTTATGGGTTTCTTATCGATATCATTTGTGTTTAAGGCACAAGTTAAATTTCTCCTGTCCATACAAGACAGCCAAAGCCCTCAGTTCATAAATAATGTATCTGACTTTGGAGGGCGATGGGGACCACAAAGCAGAGGCAATCGGCCTACAGTAGGCCTCAACATAGCCACTATCCATTAATTGGTGGCATCAGCTTACAGCATCAGCTTGCAGTCGAAATCAGATGCATCTACAATACGCATGATGGCCAAGGCTGCTTTCAAAGCGTCAAACACGGGTTTCTGCGAGTCCATCCTCCAAACTTTTTCACCCTTTCGGCGCTGCTGATTCAGGGGCCAATTGGGCAAAGTTATTGATAAATTTTCCAATAATATTTACCATTCCCACTAACCTAGCCGTGCGTTTTTTGTCTATAGGCAGAGTCCACTGACAGGCAGTCTTAGTATAATCCTGACATATTGATTTCTTCAGCTGACATAATGCGTTCCAAAAAAGACTCTCCCAGGGAGCCAGAT
Organism: Schistocerca americana; assembly: GCF_021461395.2. Taxonomy (NCBI): domain Eukaryota; kingdom Metazoa; phylum Arthropoda; class Insecta; order Orthoptera; family Acrididae; genus Schistocerca; species Schistocerca americana. The sequence goes on from NC_060124.1 coordinate 338,089,377, forward strand.
TTATCTTGGAACATTTCACAGTCACCTCAGCTCTAGGTAAATCGCACAAGACTTGGACTAAATCGTCAAGATATTCAACGAAGTTCTCACTGTATACTGTATATTACAACAGTTTCTAAATATTTGTAAAGAATTTGAAATCCTGAAGCACAGAATCCAATAAAAGCTACAGCACACAATCAGAGTGACTAACCCAGAAGCGAAATGATTTTATTCGCTGCGTAACATTGTCATTCAGAAAGGCAGAATAGACTACCAGGATCAATTCACCATACTCACGTGACCACTAAATTCACTGGATTTAAACCTAATGGAGAATATGTGAAACCACCTCGAGAGGGCAGTTCGAACCATGGATCCTCAACCAAGAAACTGGGCGCATCTGACCGTGACATTGGAGTCGGCTCGGCTTCCTTCGAGAATCTTTCGGAATCTCACTGACTCTCGTCTTCCATGTCTCGCAGAGATTCGCGAGACTAAAGATGATTACTGAGGCTTTTCACAGTAACTCACCAGAAACCACGGAAGCTTCGAGATGGCGGAAGGGGAGGAACGTTTCACTATTTACACTTAACAACTGAGTTACACGTAACTTTGAACGCTGTAGTGGTATAAGTCTCTGAGTATTAATAATAGTAAATAGCGTCGTGGACACTAAAAGTTTCTTCTCTCTTTGAGTGTTGTATATTGCCATTTTGTGAATTTTCATGGGAGGGTGTACTAAAGTAAACATGCAAAATTCGTCAAAAATTCGTGTCTGTAAGTGAGAAATCAATATCCTTACTAAATTTTGTTTGCACACTAGACCGTCAGATACAATATTACACAGCTTCTAAAAACATATACAGCCCGCTTTTTAACATCACTGACATGAATTTTACGTAAGTCGGCGACCACAGCTCTATTATAGCGACGTGCATTAACTTCCAGCACCGTTTATGATCGTGTTCTTATGAATGGAGGTAAAAATAGCGGAAGTTGTCGTTGTGTATCACGGAAATATTCAGTTTTTGCGCTACATCACAATAAAATAAAATCTCAGCAAAAGGCCTGCTCCATTCCTTCCCAAAATCGTATTTCGATAGTTCGTCTATAGGAATATTGTGTACAATTGTAAAGTTCTTACATCACACAGATTTTTTAAATGGTGGTCCTGTTTAGTGGTCGATTATGCGAAGTACAGGTTCGAAAGCCGTGGAATCTTAGAATCGATTGGTAAATACTACTGCTTTCACCTAAAGTGCTTATTGTATATGATTTCGAATAGACCCAATCATTTGTAACAAAAATCAAAGATTTTCGGTCAGTATCATCTACCGGGTGATCAAAAAGTCAGTATAAATTTGAAGACTTAATAAACCACGAAATAATGTAGATAGAGAGGTAAAAATTGACACAAATTCTTGGAATGACATGGGGTTTATTAGAACAAAAAAAAACAAAGTTCACAAAATGTGCGACAGATGGCGCTGGGCAGCAAAACGTCAGTGACTGCGCATGACAATCGTGTATAAAAGGAGTTGTAATGAGAGAGAGAATCAGATGTGCCAGCATCGCAGCATGTTGACGTTACCTGAAAAGGCGCTTTTAGTGAAGCTGTATTATCAAAATGGGCACTGTGCTAGTTCAGCGTTACGATCCTATCGCCATAGGAAGGGGATTCGAACCGGTAAAGGTCCGTTGACAAATGCAGCTCTGCCGAGAATGATTTCGAAGTTCGAAGCCACGGGTTGTTTAGACGATAGACCCCGTAGTGGCCGACCGAGCACAAGGCGTAATGCTGCTGAGACAGTTAAGGAAGAAATGGAGACTGTAGCGGGTTCGTCTATGCACGGGGAAGTCAGCGCTCGTGCAGTCGCACGTCGCACCGGCATTCCATACACTACTGTTTAGTTCGCACTTAGGCGTACGCTCCGATGCTATCCGTACAAAATCCATCGGCACCATGAGCTGTTACCTGCCGATTTAGTGAAGCGGAGGGCATTTGCGGTGTGGGCGTTTCAAAAGATGGCGGAAGATGACGATTGGTTGAGATACGTGTTGTGGACCGACGAAGCTCATTTCACACTCCGAGGGTCTGTCAACGCCCACAACTATGGAATTTGGGCTACCTAAAATCCTAGAACTGTCGTGGAAACTCCATTGCACGACGAGAAAGTCACGGTATGGTTTGGATTTACTACATCTACCGTTATTGGGCCTTTTTTCTTCGAGGATATGCGTGATTCTGGTTTTGTAACTGCTACCGTGACGGGTGAGAGGTACGCCGATGTGTTACAGAATTGCATCATCTCACCCTGGCTGATAAAGACCTGCTGGAACGTACGATGTTTATGGAGGATGGCGCTCCACCCCGTATTGCTAGACGCGTGAAAGATCTCTTGCGTGCGTGGTTTGGTGATGATCGTGTGCTCAACCGCCACTTTCGTCATGCTTGGCCTCCCAGGTCCTCAGACCTCAGTCCGTGCGACTATTGGCTTTGGGGTTACCTGAAGTCGCAAGTGTATCGTGATGGACCGACATCTCTAGGGATGCTGAAAGACAACATCAGCTGCCAATGCCTTACCATAACTCTGGACATGCTTTACAGTGCTGTTCACAACATTATTCCTCGACTACAGCTTTTGTTGAGGAATGATGGTGGAAATATGGAGCATTTCCTGTAAAGAACATCATCTTTGCTTTGTCTTACTTTGTTATGCTAATTATTGCTATTCTGATCAGATGAAGCTCCATCTGTCGGACATTTTTTGAACTTTTGTACTTTTTTGGTTCTAATAAAACCCCGTGTCATTCCAAGCATATGTGTCAATTTGTACCTCTCTATCTACATTATTCCGTGATTTATTCAGTTTTCAAATTTAAACTAATATTTTGATCACCCAGTACTATAGTATCTAGCGTAGAAAATGATAAATATCTTCTTCTCCCTTCCATCTCACAGCTCCCCCACAACTGTTGATTGGTAAGCTGAAAAATTACTGAAAACTTATAAAAACATCAAGCAATGAAAGTTAACGTTATGAACCATGAACAACATACCACATACTGAAATGCCTCCAACCAACTAGGGATTTTGACTATATGACTACCCAACTGCAGATAATTTAAGATGATATCCCTCATAAGAATTCACTTGCTGAATTTGCAAAGCCCTTTCTCTTCAACCTATCATATACTTTTCTGAAATTGTTATCATGTGTTTGCCTGTACGTGCACATCGCTTTTCCCGATATCTCACCCGCTCATACATTTCCTACACGGTGTGCCGAATTTTTTGTCTTAAATTGTATTATAGACGTGGAGATACCATAGTAAATCTTGACAAGGATCATAGAATAATTGGAAGATGAAATTATTTAAAGATCCGTTCTGGCATACGCCAAAGATACCGGTACTCATAAGAATTACTCGCTTTAGTTGTTATTTACTGCCTACATATGTTTTATATTAAGTAAGAATGAAAGTTGCCCAGTGTCGCTTTAGGTACCCATCTGATAGATATGTTTGTAGTGTGTGTGTGATTGTACGTGTGTGTGTGTGTGTGTGTGTGTGTGTATGTGTGTGTGTGTGTGTGTTTGTATACAGTTCAGAGACAAATACCTCTTAACATAACACTCATTTATATGGCTATCCTTAGACTTAATCCCATTTTTATGTGATACAATTGATTGACTCCCTCACTTAAATACTATGCAGATGAATATTTTTATGTTTATTTGCATGCGATTTAGAGGCAAATATCTTTGAACAAGACGTCAGTGTCATTGGACACTTGCATTTTTTTCTGAAATACTACAAATCTTCTAATTAGGCATTATCATTATAGTAAGTGCCTCTTTTCAAACTATCTGTGACTGACTTGAGAGGGGGAAGGGTGTGGGAAAGGGACAGGAGGAGTGAATGAGGGAGAGATACAAAGGACAACTGACGCAGTTCCACCGCAATGTACCTCTGTCCTTTTTTTGTTTTAATTTCTTCCTGCGAACATGTTGAATATTTAAATTTTCCAACACTACCAACTTGTATTTTTAAAAAATTCCCAGCCACCGCATTCTTGCGTCTTTTAATTTCTCGCCGTTGCCATCTAGGATTTTTCGACGACTGCAACACTATCTAGCTACGGAGTCTTGATCTGTAGATCAAATTCCCTATGGGTCTACTACTAAGAAGCTTTTTGGCATACAGAGTCGAGCAACGCCGCTATAAGTTTCTTCTTACAATCAGGGCTATTCATTTATTGCTCTGTTTATTAATTCTTTTACCTTAAATTGCAACATCAATTGTAGTACACACAAAAACCAAAACGGTGTTATATCACTAAAACAATTAACTTACAGCAAACAGGAATTTATGAGCGTAAAATGCTGTTATAACAGCCTTAGACCATAAGACTGACTTTGCAATTATGCTAATAAATGCCTATAGATTTTTTGAGCCATTAGATCTGCAATGCTTCTCAAAATGCTTTCAAGGTAGGTATCAGATTATTCACATAGGTATTTCATACATCGAGCTGCCTCCCCCCGCCTCATTTTTTCAAGAAACATGGAATTTTACGGGACAGGAACTTGACTTTATTTTGATGCCTTTAATGTGTACCAAAGAGCGTTATCTTGTACAAAAAGCCCATGCTAACCAGCAAAGACAAGCAATAAGAAATCAATTTGGCACCTGCATTGTGGCGTAGCTTTCAAAGTGTTTTCTTATTTTACATTGACGGAAAAAGATCGGAACACCAAAAATAATTAATGCTGAATGGCGAAATATTCGGTAATGTGTTTGCCTACAAAACATTTTTAAGTGATTAACATTGCTATATCACAGAAAAATGTAAGAAAGAGATATACCACTGCAAATGTGAAACGCAGGCACAGCAGTAACTGTTGACGTGCATGCGTTTTGTTGCACAAGTGCTAGATATCAGTTTGTAAAATTGTTGCCCTTGGTCGGTCAGTACAGGGACAGTTAATACTGTTCGTGGTGACGCAGGAGTTATTGTTCTATAACGTCTCATACCTGCTCGATTGGAAACAGATCTCGTGATTAATCAGGCTAAGGTAACGTGTTGACAATCTGTGCGGCATATTAGGTAATCGCAGCAGTATGTGAGCGCGAGTCAACATGTTGGGAAACAACCTACCTTTGAAATTCTGTTCATGAATGACAGCTCAACACCTCGAATCACCATATTTATATACAAATTTGCAGCCAGGGTGGACTGGGTAATCACGAGAGTGCTCCTAGTGTCTTACAAAATCGTACCCCAGACCGTAACACCATGTGTTAGTTCAGTGTATCTACTGAGCTGACAGGCTGGATGCAGGTCCTCAACTGGACTCCTTCTAACCAACACGTGGCCATCATTGGCAACGAAGCGGAACCAGCTTTCATCCGAAAACACAAAAAAAACTCCTCCCTGTCTTCAATGAGCTCTCGCTTTACGCCACTGAAGTGGTAAATGGCGGTGTTTACGGTCAATGGAAAGCACGCTACAGGGTGTCTCTCTCGGAACTGTCCTTGAAGTAACAGTTTTCTAACAGTTGAAAAGTCATCATACAACTGTATTTCAGTCTACACTCCTGGAAATTGAAATAAGAACACCGTGAATTCATTGTCCCAGGAAGGGGAAACTTTATTGACACATTCCTGGGGTCAGATACATCACATGATCGCACTGACAGAACCACAGGCACATAGACACAGGCAACAGAGCATGCACAATGTCGGCACTAGTACAGTGTATATCCACCTTTCGCAGCAATGCAGGCTGCTATTCTCCCATGGAGACGATCGTAGAGATGCTGGATGTAGTCCTGTGGAACGGCTTGCCATGCCATTTCCACCTGGCGCCTCAGTTGGACCAGCGTTCGTGCTGGACGTGCAGACCGCGTGAGACGACGCTTCATCCAGTCCCAAACATGCTCAATGGGGGACAGATCCGGAGATCTTGCTGGCCAGGGTAGTTGACTTACACCTTCTAGAGCACGTTGGGTGGCACGGGATACATGCGGACGTGCATTGTCCTGTTGGAACAGCAAGTTCCCTTGCCGGTCTAGGAATGGTAGAACGATGGGTTCGATGACGGTTTGGATGTACCGTGCACTATTCAGTGTCCCCTCGACGATCACCAGTGGTGTACGGCCAGTGTAGGAGATCGCTCCCCACACCATGATGCCGGGTGTTGGCCCTGTGTGCCTCGGTCGTATGCAGTCCTGATTGTGGCGCTCACCTGCACGGCGCCAAACACGCATACGACCATCATTGGCACCAAGGCAGAAGCGACTCTCATCGCTGAAGACGACACGTCTCCATTCGTCCCTCCATTCACGCCTGTCGCGACACCACTGGAGGCGGGCTGCACGATGTTGGGGCGTGAGCGGAAGACGGCCTAACGGTGTGCGGGACCGTAGCCCAGCTTCATGGAGACGGTTGCGAATGGTCCTCGCCGATACCCCAAGAGCAACAGTGTCCCTAATTTGCTGGGAAGTGGCAGTGCGGTCCCCTACGGCACTCCGTAGGATCCTACGGTCTTGGCGTGCATCCGTGCGTCGCTGCGGTCCGGTCCCAGGTCGACGGGCACGTGCACCTTCCGCCGACCACTGGCGACAACATCGATGTACTGTGGAGACCTCACGCCCCACGTGTTGAGCAATTCGGCGGTACGTCCACCCGGCCTCCCGCATGCCCACTATACGCCCTCGCTCAAAGTCCGTCAACTGCACATACGGTTCACGTCCACGCTGTCGCGGCATGCTACCAGTGTTAAAGACTGCGATGGAGCTCCGTATGCCACGGCAAACTGGCTGACACTGACGGCGGCGGTGCACAAATGCTGCGCAGCTAGCGCCATTCGACGACCAACACCGCGGTTCCTGGTGTGTCCGCTGTGCCGTGCGTGTGATCATTGCTTGTACAGCCCTCTCGCAGTGTCCGGAGCAAGTATGGTGGGTCTGACACACCGGTGTCAATGTGTTCTTTTTTCCATTTCCAGGAGTGTATATTGAGGGCATTCAGCCCAGTTGTCAGTCGCGTGATTATTGCCACAACATGTTTCGGGACCACATTATCCCATTTTCAAGCGCTAAAAAGAAGGAAACTAGATAAAACAATCCCCTTTACACCGACAGACTTATAAGGACAACAGACTTCCTGAGTTATAATCTACCTTAAAACTTGTTAGGCTTTGCCACAACTTAAAAACAAGCTGCACAGGTGCATTGTCAACTCAAACTGTAAAACATAAAACATCACAGGCCGGTGCATCCACCGTTCCTGAGAGACCACTGCCCAAAGTGAAAGGCGCTGCCATCACCAACCAATGATGATATTTACTTAAAGCCCAATGCCCTCCGCCAGCGATACCACTGTCTATCATAAAGTCATTTAGAAATGCCGGTCTGGTCCTAGCCCAGTCTAATTTAAAGCTACTTCTACGGTGCCATCTGAACGGAAATAGCATGCGAAAATCCTATGCCACTAGTTAAAATCTGTTGGTGACTGCTTCTTAAGTAGCGTATCACTACGGTGTGCCCAGAAACGCCTTTGAGACTCTTCCGTCCTCCCATTTAAAACACCGACGCACTCCTCTCTCAAGGCACAATAAATCTCTGCCTCTCCGAATTTAATAGCAACCACCCCTTTCCTTCATCGTGCAACCTTCTCATACTTTCCATTACATCCCCCAACGAATGATGGTCACTCCTGAGATGCTTTGCTACAGCTGACGAGGCGTTGTCTTTATTATTGTGCTCTTTAAATCTAATCTAAAATTCCATCCCGCCTGCCCACGTATCTCACTCCACAATCTTGACATTTTACTTCATACACTCCCGATTTCCTCATTCGGTTCTCATCTGTGCCGATCTGATGCCTCCACTTCTGTCCTAATTTGTTGTCCATCCTGGAAGCCATTCTAACCCATTTATTGTTAAGTGACCTCGACAATTTGTGTGAGATAATCACGAGACATGTTGTGGCAATAATCACACGATTGGCAACTGGGTGAATATCCTCAATATTGCTAGAAAGAGTTCTTTGTGGCACTGTGGTGCTAACCAGTGCTGAAATTGCTGCAGTGGATGCTGTACGATGAAACAGAGCCATATGCCGGAAACGATGATCTTCCGTCTCGGTAATGCCACGTGACTGTCCGGAGGTGAGTCATCTTGCGACCGTACATTCTCGTGACTATCGCTACCAGAAAACATGTGGAGTGGCTACAGTTCTGCCACGGCTTTCTGCAATATCGCAGAAGGAACGTCCAGCTTCTAATAGCCTTATTACATAACCTCATTTGAACTCAGTGACATGATGATAGTGAAATCTTTGTCACATTAAAAGTACCTTAACCAAACGGTGTGTGTGTACAGTAAACCTTATTTGCGTCCTCAAAGTGGTACTACTGGCGCCACTCTTAAGCGACTGGTTCGAAATATCAACAGACATCATCTTTAAGGAGTAGAAATACCCATACTAACTTTCATCGTATTTCGGACAACTCTTTCTTGGTTTTGCGATACTTTCTTGCGTCAGTGTATTTATCATCAACGATCTGAACTGATGGTACCCAAGTCTCTTTTGCCGTGTCTTGTACTTATATTTTTACTTACGCAGAAATGTTATTATGGCCCCATGATGGCAATTAGAAACAGATAACAATTTATGACATGAAACCAATACCTACCAGTTACCATTACTGCCCAGTATTTTTTGTAATTTTTCATAATGTGTGGCTAAGTTTATATATATATATATATATATATATATATATATATATATATATATATATATATTAACTTAGGCACTAGTATTTATACACCTCTTCGGTGATGTACGTGGGAGTTTTCAGTCGCTGCCAGTTTTATTTATTTGTAATTTTCTCTTGCCATGAAACTTCTCAAAAGATCCGTTTTCATGGTTTCAGGTCTTCTATTTGTTTTGTTATTTTCCCGCATCCCATAGAGACGACTGCTTTTTATTGTTGATTCATGTAAGCTTTTGTTCACTGGTTCCTTAATTTTATCTGCTCAATGGATAGAATACGCATATTATTGTTTTTGTTGTCCTCTGTCTTATTTGTTGTTCATTGACACACTGAACTGAGACTGCAACTGCCAGATATTTCTACTTAATACGTGCCTCAACAGCTGTGATCCTTCAGCTTCTCCCTGCTGGATGTCAGTGCATCTGATGACGGCAAAGTGGTCGTTTCCGTGTGCCGAAGTATTGCGCCCGTTGGACACTGACTTCCAGTAGGTCACACGTGAAGTATTTTGACACGACTTAAACGTATTTCCATCTATGACACTGTCATGATGTTTACTTCATACAGAGAGATATTTTGTTTTGTTTTAGAAGGAACTGTTGTCAGTCCGTCCTCCTTGTATGTATCTACGATTTTCTCCATTATGTGCTCTCTTTAATAGTCTTCTGCAAGAAATATAATTTGATCATCCTGGAATAACAAACCAGGCACTTAACCCCTATCTATGTTTAGGAGCAACCGTTCACACGTTTTCATCAGTTCTTTATGAACACAATAGGTGCTATGCCACACCCTTGTCTGGAGCCATTGATTGATTGTACTACTGGGAGATTTCCTTTTCTAATTTAACTCTTGTGTTCATTACCCCGTAACCGTTCCCGAACAGCACCACACAAAGCTTATTCATTGTGCCCTCATCAAGATATCGATATAGACTTTTTTACTGGTACACTGTCGCTTTTTGTTTTGTAAATCTATGAAAATCTTGTGTGTGTCGCCTCTCCTGGCTCTTTTTTTTTTTTTTTTTTAATTGTCTACACAGGTTCGGCCTCCGGTAAAGCTACTTTCTTCTCCTCCTATTATGACATCATTCTACTGACGTTCTCTTATAATCCGATCTTGCAGACTTCCCACTGACGCAATAGGGCTTATGACCCTCTAATGATCCTTTCTTACGAATGGTACCAAGCATGCTGTTTTACATTTTTGCTGGTTCTTCTTGATCAATCTGATACTTGTTATACACTAGGTGAATTGTATTTATCGTGCCTTCTGGTGCATTTCTTATCAGTTCAATGGAAATTCCTCCAGCAGTTGAAGAGGTTCCACTTTTCATTTTTATTGATTTTTATAGTTCTTTCAGTAACGCAAGAGGTACTAGTCCTCCTTAATCGTCCAGATTCTATGTGTAGGAACTCTACTCGATTATCTGTTAACATATTTTCACAATATTTCAACCATTCCTCCATCTTTACCAATGTTGTCTATTTGTTTTTATTCTTCTCACTTCTTAGGTTCTTTACAATTTCCCCGGCCACTTTTGATCTTATTACTCCTATATGTATTATTATGCGAAGCAATCTGTCTGAACCACTCAGGGCATTTTCATTCCACGCCATTAGTAAGACAGGCAGAATAGCGAGCAATTCATATTGTTTATCAGACTGAGAGACTGGGCATGAGAGATAACGGGGCACTGTGGAATGCTCATCCTTTCATCATCTGTGCTCTGCTTGACAAATCGGGAGTTTCTGTCAGTAGCTAAGCTCCCGCAAACTTTTCTGCCTCACAAACAGTGCCACAATAAGTCGAAACCGCGTTTATTGCATATTAATGCATCAGTAGTAATGAGACAAGAAGACATGTTTCGGCTATTCCAGTGACATATTACTCATGATATCAGGGCTCCCACAATTACTACATCGGAACCATTAGCACTGCTAAACATTAAACACGAGATTTTATGGACACAAAAACATGGCTCTGAGCACTATGCGACTTAACTTCTTAGGTCATCAGTCGCCTTGAACTGAGAAGTAATTAAACCTAACTAACCTACGGACATCACACACATCCATGCTCGAGGCAGGATTCGAATCTGCGACCGTAGCGGTCGCTCGGCTCCAGACTGTAGCGCCTAGAACCGCACGGCCACTCCGGCCGGCTTTATGGACACAGATAGTGCATAGTTACTCACCGACACGAAGGACTCCCTGGAGAAAGGGAAGAACCCGGCAGCAGTGATGCACAGCGGCCTCTGAGCTCTGAGCATGATCAAAAGGAGCGTCCGTTTGATGGACACGGGACATTCTTCCATTGACGTCACCACATCGTACGCAGCGAATGCCACCTTCTCGCTCTGCAACACCCATTCAGCTCTCTACATCAAGCTTCTTGCACTAACCTGTGTAAGCGTAGTTTTTTATTATTATTATCGTTTAGCAAAACAAAGAAATATATATAAGAATGCACATGTGAAATTGTATACAGTACACAAGTTTTAAAATGGCTCAGACTACACTCGGATGTTGATGGACTCGATCCAGCGCAGTGCCTCGTGGGATGCTTGATGGAGCTTCTCAATGCCACCAGGGAAGCATCTGATTGGACATTCATTCACAGAGTGGCTCATTGTTTGGGTGTCACCACAGTCACACACACTGTCACTTGAAAAGCCCCACTTGTGCATGTTGTATTTGCACCTACCCTCTTCGGTCCGATATCTGTTTAACTGCACTCACACCTCCCTTGGTTGGTGGAAGCCTTGAACTGGAACTGTTGGATTGTCTACAAGTTCGTAGTTTCGGGTTCTTGTAGCTTGCCATTCACATTTCCACTCTGCGTCCTGGTCGAATCCTGTGGATAGCAATTGGACTCCCGTTTCATATGCTGGTCTTCTAGATCTGAAGTGTTTCCTGGGCAGTGATAGCAAATCGTCATAAAGAGGGATCGAGTTGTTTTCAGAAATTTGCTGACAGAGATTGTAAAGAGTAGCCTTTCGACGGAGGTCTGGTGGACAGATGTTTGAAAGCACTGGTAGCCAGCAAGTAGGTGTAGACGGAGTGTACCACTAATTACACTCATAACTGAGTTCAGTTCGACGTCTACTTTCACTACGTGGGCGCTTCGGAGACAAACTGCACAATATTCTGCTGCAGAGTAATCAGTGCAAGGGATGCTCCTCGGAGGAATGACGTGGTTGCTCCCCATGTACTGCCAGCCAGCTTTCTCACAAGGTTCACTCGTGTTTGTTTCTTCTTGGTCAAGTTGGAAAGGTGTTTTTTGTATGTTAAAGTTCTGTCCAGATTTACTCCCAGGTATTTTGGGCTTTCGTTGTATCTGACTGCGCAAAGAGGGCCGAGCTGTGGACTGATCTTTGCTGATGAAAGGCGATTAGAGAGATGGAACAGGCTTACCTCGGTTTTAGAAACATTTGGTCTCAGTCGCCATGTCTCAAAATACTCATAGTAAGGCTGTTCGTATGGTGTTCTTCACATTGAGAAAGGTCTTCGCTCTGATATGAGACTGCGAGGTCATCTGCATATTGAAATTTTCGGCAGGTCAAAATCGGCAGGTCGGCTGTGTAGAGGTTGAATAACACTGGAGCAAGAACAGAGCCCTGAAGTAATCCGTCATTGAGTGCATGCCATCTGCTTTTTTCTTCTCCTTGATGTACTTTAAACCGCCTATTGCTTAAGATGTGACTTAAGAGGTTGCCTAGAGTTTTGCAAGGTATTGCTCTCAAAAATTTCAATAATAGGTCCTCGCGCCACACTGTGTCATAAGCTGCTGACAGGTCAATGAACACTACTCCAGTTTTAAGTTTCTTTTGTTATCCAGATTCTATGTGAGTAGTCAAGGAGAGCATTTGTTCACAGCAGCTTCTATAAGGTCTGAACCCAGCTTGTTCAGGTGGTATCATAGCATTAATTTGATCTTATATTCGGTTTAGAATCATTCTTTACAATAGCTTGTAAGCACAGCTAACTAGAAATATTGGGCGGAAGTGTTCTGCAGCTGTTCCCTCTTTCCATGTCGCTGTACGAAGAATTTCGTTAAAAAGGCAAACTAGCCAATTTCGCGTTACCGGTCCACTGTGCACCGAAAAGTCAGGGTAAAGCCCATCTGCACCTGCAACTTTTCTACATTTCGTATGCATAAGGGCTGTCTCCAGTTCAATGACTCTAAATGGAGAAGAGAATTCGGGATTATGTTGCAGAGATTTCTTGACTTCCATAAGCTCTCTTTACTTGCCGAAGATTTGCTTTATCTGTTGGGACCTTGGAAACTCTCACTAAGTGACTGACGATTGAGTCGCATGAGACTGTTGAGTTTTCTTTGTTGTGAGAAGGGTCCTCTCCAAGTTTGTGAATCAGCATCCATGCTTTTCTACTGGAGTGTGTGAAATCGACGTCCCTTGTTTCATCATGCCATTTTTCTCTCCTTTGTTCATTCAATGAATTCATAAGGTTCGTAGCTGTTTCTTGGTCGCCACTTTCATTGGTTAAACAGCTGGTTGATCTCTTCATTCCAGCCATGAATGTATCCCTTCCGGCGTCCTCTGGATATGCTCTTTTTGGCAGTAAATATTACGATCTTTAAAAACTTTGAGTGAGCTCGTTTCCACGTTGGCTCTGAACAGTGCCGTTTGTATAGGGTTTCATACTGATGTTGATTTCGTAATCGCTGTTAGTGATAATGTAATTAACCTTCATTAGATATAATAGACATGCATTGTATAATCGGTACTACGAAACATATTAGCTGTACTTAACGTAGTAATAGTTGAATCAAGACACGGCACACCAAAATCGATATAGTATCTTGCATATAAAGAAAGTCAAAAGTATGAACAGACGCACAAGTGGAAACTGCTCGTTTTTGAATTGTCTACTTGTAGTTTTTATACAACACAGTTAGCCATTCTGAGTTGCTGATTCAGCCTATTTCTTATTTTCTTTTTCTTGTTTAATATGCACAAGCTGGTTCTTTACTGTTACAGGGAACAAACGGCATTCTGCTCCAGCTGTGCGCATTTCGCGGACACGTGGCAGCTACTTACTGATTAAACATATCCCACACGATACATCATCTCCTCAAATTGTGACGAGCAGCAAGTTCTTTGTTTACACCTTTTGCTCAGCTCTCTGTAGCTAGAACGTACCGGTTCCTCCTCCGGTTCTACACACAGTGAACAATCTCTTCCAATCAAGGTTGTATCTGTCGTAGAACTTTCATCTTTCAGCTTTGTGAGCACATCATCAGGTATAAACAGCAGTAATGCTACGCAGTAAAACGCTTAAGTTGTTTATTGAGTTTGTAAAGCGGCACAAGCAGCATGGGTTTGTTAGACAGTAGTCTGCTATGACACGGATTCGCACTTCAAGGCACTGTTCATTCATGACCTGGTATTCTCAAGGTAATCAATTGGTATATCCCTCCTGCAATGCGTACGCAACTGAGAAAGGAACGAGAGCTTACACTACTACCGTTTACTGATCGATTGTGTGTATCAAGGTTTAAGATCAAAGATGGCAGCACCTACGATCACGTGATCATGAAGTCACTTCTGGTTATGCCGTTCAAGTCTAGAGATGTATCTCACAAGGGAACCTCCCCATCGCACCCGCCTCAGATTTAGTTATAAGTTGGCACAGTGGATAGGCCTCGAAAAACTGAACACAGATCAATCGATAAAACAGGAAGAAGTTGTATGGAACTATGAAAAAAATAAGCAAAATATAGAAACTGAATAGTCCATGCGCAAGATATGCAACATCAAGGATACTCTGCGCTCCGGAGCGTCGTGGTCCCGTGGTTAGCGTGAGCAGTTGCAGAACAGGAGGTCCTCGGTTCAAGGCTTCCCTCGAGTGAAAACTTTACTTTCTTTATTTTCGCAAAGTTATGATCTGTCTGTTCGTTCATTTACGTCTCTGTCCACTGTAATAAGTTTAGTACCTGTGTTTTGCGACCACACCACAAAACCGTGCGATTAGTAGACGAAAGGACGTGCCTCTCCAATGGGAACCGAAAACATTTGACCGCAAGGTCATAGGTCAACCGATTCCTCCACAGGAAAACACGTCCGATATATTCTATACGACACTGGTGACGGCACGTGCGTCACATGACAGGAATATGTTGTCGACCCACCTAACTTGTACACTTGGCGAATGGGTGAAAAGATTCTTCTACCTTGCCCGATTAAGGTTTTCTTGTGGATGTGATAATCACTCCCAAAAAAATGATGAAAACATAAGAGTTTGTCACATAAACTGCAACAAATGAATGCAACAGTTTCACAGTCGCACAGTTTTCCCTGTGCTCTGTCAAAACATATGTTTTCAACGTTTTCAAATTTTTCCGTGTGTAGACCGTCAAAACTTGCATATGTCCAAGCAAATCTGAACATGTCCTGGAATTTTGGAGAGCGAAGTTGCTTATGTGTGAGTGCCTGAACTTTGACAATTGTCTGAAAATAAAAAATTAAACTTTTCACTCAAGGGAAAATTTGAACCAACGACCTCTCGTTCCGCAGCTGCTCACGCTAACCACGGGACCATGGCGCTTCTGAGTTCAGAGTATCCTTGATGTTGCCTATCTTGCTCATGGACTACTGAATTTGTATATTTTGCTTATTTTTTTCATAGTTCCACACAACGTCTTCCTGTTTTCTCGATTTAGCTGTGTTCAATTTTTCAAGGCCTATTCACCGTGCCAGCTTATAACTAAATCTGAGAGGGGTGCGATGGGGAGGTTCCCTTGTGAGATCGAGAATGCGAGAAAATTGTGACATTCCCTGTATCCCTTCACAGAGCTTGAAAAGGAGAGCTGTACCTTGTATATTTCCTACAGATTCTCTAACAGAGTGGGAAAAGGATGTAAAGAGAGAAAAATCTGTATGTAGACTGACCAATAAATGAGGCTGAATATATATACATATTTTAAATTATTCTTTTATTTCACCCGCTACCGTATGTACAATGTTTCGTTCAGAGTTAAATATCTGTTATACCAGAACTCCTTGTTCGTCATCCGTACGGTCTCAGGCGCCTTGCCACGGATACCGTCGTCGGAGGATCGAGTCTTCCCTCGGGCATGGGTGTTGGTGTGTTGTCTTTACGTAAGTTAGTTTAAGTTAGATTCAATGGTGTGTAAGTCTAAGGCCCGATGACTTCAGCAGTTTGATCCCACAGGAACGTACCACAAATTTCCAATTTTTTCCCACTTACCCAATAGGTTAAAGGCCTCATTCCTATCACAGAATCATCAATAAACAGACCATAATTATGCTACCATTTATATTCGAAATGGTATCTTTGTTTGCATTTCGATTCTCATATCAGTGACAGACGATTTCAGAGTTCCTCCGTCTTTCCGCGAACAATCGATGAAATGTATGAGACACTTATGGAACTTTGTACGATTTGTGAGTACATTTCCGCTTACCCTGTCTCTCTCCATACATCAGTGACTGAGAATTGCAGTACATTTCATATGCTAGCGCAGTTTTTTTTATGCTAAAGTCGACTGAGCTGTCCTCGTGAGAATATTTAGATGAATTCAGGAATTATCTGATTTCGAAGTGACTGAAAAGCTAAAATTAGTGTTTTGCTGTTTCGAGGGCTATCATTATTTTCGCTTCCCACGTCCATGTACTAATTTCTAGTGCAATTAATTCATTTAAGTCCCAATGACGGTATGCTGGATCAGATCACTTTTTTTTTTTTTCCTTTGTATTCCCTGTCTTTCCCGGTAATCTTTTTCGAGCAGTTTCTAGTTTATCTGAGATTAGCGCCTTGTGTGCTGTGAATCAGTACTTGTCCATGGCGAGAGTTTAAAACCGTCTTCCTGTTATCCTCTGCAAACCAGGTACCATAGCGAGCGGGATGCAGAGGGCGAAACGTCCATCACCAGCAACGAATTCTTTCATTTCATCTCTCGTTCCCCAAAAACCACTCTGCAATACGAGTGTGTCACTTGGCGTAAGTGATATATATCCTTCCGTGATCAGCAATTATGTTATTCAATCATTACGACATTTCTAAAGACATGCAAAGAGCACAGTTCTTATTTTAGGCAATGCGAGTAACTTTCTGCACTGGTGTTTCACTCAGAATTCTTCTTCCAATATACGGACGACTCCCGCAAGGCGGTAAGTAAGTGTTTTCACTTAATATCAAAATATATGTGGAATCGTTCTGAGCGAGAATTGGTTGACAAAATGGTTTCTGCTTATGACTCACGAAGCGTCTAATAGAGTCATCAACGACAATTTTTTTCTCTCATATTTCGTATGTAACTCATCAACATCATTTTCTTCTTCTTCTTCTTCTTCTTCTTCTTCTTCACTCATCGTAATTATGAATTAGAACTCACACAGCGTGTTGTTAGTACTTATACCGCTGAGAATCTTAGTGATGAAAGTATTGGTCGAGTACACAAAGTAAACACATCTCTCTTTTTCTAATTTTCCTTCACCTTCGTATTCACCCTTTCTTTTCAAACGTAACATGAGGCATGTTTACAATGGCTATTATGTTTCCTGAAATATAATCGAACAGTTATTTCTTTACTATCGAGATCCACAAAATTTGCTTCTTGATTTCTAAAGAATATAGTTCATTCTAAAAAATATCTTACCCCAAGGTGATAGGGCAGTTCAGAACAGATGTAACGTGTGTGTAGGAGCAATATTGTAGAACGAAACTCCATAAATTAATGGAAAGAACGGAAACGTTCCGAATATTGCTGAATCTTCTTGTAGCTTTACCGTTTATTTTTCAGTTACATTTCTCTCAGAACTCATCGCGTGTTATTATTCAGGTTAAAATTAACATCTGCATTATTCCTCATCTCACATGGTTGGAGAGTTTTATTGTAACTGATATTCAGTTGTACCTTAATATTTTCTTTTTCTCAACGTAACTTCCATAGTCCTTCTTGTTGTTGTATGACTATCTCCTTCAGCATGAGGAAAATAATGTCACGGAGTTCATAACTTCCAGGTTTTAAACTATGTCCTGAATTTCATGATCTCCTATCACACAAAAAAGTAGAAGCTACGGTTTTTCGGTGTAATTTTTGATGTGGAATTATTAGTAAGTAAGTAGCGCAAGGCTGTTCCGCATTAGTGACACGAAAAATTTAACATTGGGTTCCTAATACGCTAAACGTTGTAGCGTGTTCGATTGTGTCAACTGTGATACTCTCTGTATGAGCTAAATTCCTGAGTTCATAAAATTTAAACAAAGGGGCCACACCTTTGACTTTTAATGTATTAGAAACGTATTGTAGCAATACTTTATTGCTTAGTTTTTTAAGTACCTCATTACCTCCGGAGGAAATGGTAAATTTCCATGGCCATCGAAGTGGCTTTTTACAAGATACAAAATGTAAACCAGATTGACTTTCTGTCTGAAAGCTAAGATTAGACTTCTCATATCTCTTAGGCTCTTTTGGTAAAGTGTCACTAATGAACAAATTCAGAATGCCGGATATTTCCGGCTTTTAGCGTAATATTCTATGTTGATAAGCGCTCTCGTTTGAAGACTGCTTAAGGAGAACTAATTTTTCGTCAAATACAGACCAAATCTGTTGTTCCTATATGATCCTAATGCTGATGATTCCATCCACTAAGTGTTATCACCTTCACTGAATTATCATCTCTCTGAGTGTCAGTTATCTGTTTGCAACAACGTTTTTCACCTTTAAAAGCATCAGCAATCACTGTTGAATCTCCGGCTAAATCTCCCAGCACTGATAATGCAGCAAATATTTAAATTAGTTTCTACCTTGTTTGGGGATGGGCATTGTATGCTCTTTGTGTAACTGTTTTACTTTTGGAGCAACTTGTGAAACAGTTTCACACGCAGTTCTGACAACTACTATGAGACTGGTTAGACACACATCAAACGACTTCCAACTGTTTTTAATCATTCTGTTCATTACATTTGCTCCATTCTTCTTCTTCTTCTTCTGCTTCCTTTATCATTTTTCTATGCCCATGCCATTTTAACTTAAGCTCCCAAGCTGCTACTACCAACAAAAGTATCCAAATTTTTCACTGAGCTTAGCATCTCCCGCTGCCTCTCTTTACCATGTTTTTCAGCCAGAATCTCGTCTAATAAATGTTTGTCTGAAAAACTGACAGCACTGCATGAGAGTTGTTGTATTTCTCGCACGTTGCATCTAATGGATTGCTCCCAACATCACCTTTACTTGGTTATTTCATTAACTTCATTTCAGCTCCTTATAGTGAGTAGCCAAGTATATGACGCTCTATGGAAAATTTGGTGACAGCATGAGCAAGGAGAGATTCATCTTGCTTCACCTTATTCATTGTTCGAATTCTACATTACGAGTGACATACTGATGATACAAAATCGCCATTTTGGCGGGCTATCTCCAGATGCAATGAGACGCGTTATATCAGGCCCATTCAACTCTGGAAAAATTAAGTATTAGCCTTCATCTTCGTGAAAATTTTCTCAAACTTAATATATCCGTCTCTCTGCCTTTCTCTCTCTCTCTCTCTCTCTCTCTCTCTCTCTTTCTCTCTCTTTCTCTTTTACACATAATTACACTGCGCTCGTCTTTTACGCCCAATAGACTAGTAGTCATGTACTTATCTTAAGGTCCGTGAGTGATTTTCTGTTTAAGAGGCGTAATCTCGCGTTTTTGTAGATTCATTCAGTTCCCATTTCCTTTGAATGGCCCGCTGCACAGCTCTGTAGGAGTCGGACTCATTGGTAACACGTCAAGAGGATAGCAAGTTTTACATTTAGGCTTCTCTTTGTGCTTCTATAGTTTATTTCTTAAGTTAGTCGTGCTAAGATCGATTTGATATGTGCATGCCATGTACACCCTCCTTTCGCAAACTGTGGTTGTGCTTTTGGATTCGGCCAGCTATTTCAGGCTGCCACCTCAGAGTGTATTAGTGTGGCAGAAACTGGTTCATTGCATGGGTCACCTTAAGTGTCGCTTGTTTCGCCTACAGGCTCCACTGCCGAGGCGTCTTCCAGAGTACCAGACACGATGGATGCGCCCTCACCACAGGATGAGTGGCGCGTGGAACGCTTCGCTCGAGGCACAGCGTCGACATGAAGTCTGACCGTCAGGTTTCCTTGTGAGTGGACAGGTGGCAAGGGTGTCAGCAGGGTCCGAGCAGGCACAAGGGATCAGAGGTTCGCTAATTTATCGGAAGCTCCAACGTTATGCACATTATGGAGCCTCTTTAGAAAAAACATTTCAGGGCTGAAAGAACGGCAATGTGTATTCGGTATGTGGCCTTGCCTGCAGCTGTCGATGGTGCACGATACAGTAGTCTGCCAGTTGTTGCTTATGTCGTTACGCAGGGCACCTGTGACGCCTGTCGCTTGGGTTTTAAGGCGATCCTCAGTTCATATGAGCTGCTGTCGAATGAAGGCTGCTGGCCTCATGAGTGGAGAGCAAGCAGAGTTCGCAATTGCAGCATTATCTCTGGCGGTGATAGGGTTCTTTTGGTTTGGAGTCAAATGAGGGTCTCAACTGAGGCTTCGACAGGAGATCTCTGGACTTGCGTTGTGAGTCGGATAATTGTAGGACTGCTTTTGATAGATCGGGTTTCGCTACACAAAGAAGCAAGCAACTCGGGTAGCGGAGTACTTCTGGACCGAACATAGGTTTCGTTAACGCTAGCCCGGAGTTTGAGGTACTCTCGCGAATACCCACCAGTCGGCACTACGATCGTGAAATCAGATCCTGCTCAGAGTGAAGACACTGCGGATGTTAAAATTTAATCAGGGCTTGTCGTAGTATTAGTAACAAAGTTCCCGAATTGACTGCCATCTGCATAATTAACAGTACTCAAATCATTCTTGGGACTGAGACCTGGCAGAAACGCTAAGTACATATTAAGTGACTCGTGGTACGTATATCGAAAAGACAGATTAGACGTCATAGGATCAATAGTGTTCACTTCAGTCGACGTAAATATTGTCTCTATTGTGAACGAATTTATGTGGGGCTGTGATGCTGTCTAGATGTGTATTACAGGACCAGTGAAATCAAGCTAAATGTTGGACATTTTTACCGACAACCCGATTCCGCCGTGCAGCTTTTGAGTCACTCAAAGGATGTCTACGATCAGTAGTGCGGAAATAACCTGATCATACAATATTCGTTGGAGGCGACTTTAACCTACCGAGTATAGAATGAGTCGCCTATGGATTCGTTGCACGGGTACATACAGGCAGTTTTGGAAAGTAATGTTGAATTTTTTTCCGAAAACTGTCTTGAACAGATGGTCAGACAACCCGCACGGGATGGAAATATTTTAAACCTTGTAACTACAAACTAGCCTGACAATATCGAGTGACAGTATAAAGACAGGTACCATTAATCATGATTTCATCATAGCGATGATGGTTACTAACATTAATATATCATCAAGAGGGAAAGGAGCGTAATTTCGCTGGAAAGGCCAGGTAAGCCGTTATTGGCATCCCACTTTAGTTCCAGTATGATGCGTAAAGTTTTGCACAGACTGTAAATCACCCTCTGCAGAAGTATGAGCCGACTAAGTGCATTAGGGACAGAAAAATACGAACACAACAAAATTCGTATAATGTTGAGGAAGCAAAGACTGTAGCACTCTAGGTTCACAAAAAGAACGTGCAAATGAGGACACATCGATGAGCGAAGCATACTACTACCATCGTCATGCCTGAGCAGAAAATCTCACTACTCGTTTATCTGTTCAGTGTGGCAATAGAAGAGAGAAAAAGGAAAACGGAAGGTTTTAATTTCGAGCATAAGAAATCGTTCACGGGCAAGGGTCGTACAAACATACCGTAGTTTCCACGTCGCGATACTTACGCATGAAGGACGTTGTTATAGGCATCTTGAAGCAAGATTTGGAAACAAATAGGCCGCCACGTCCGGATGTAATCCCAGTTCGGTTTTAAACAGAATACTCTACGGCATTGGCCCCTTCCTTAGCTTATATTTATCATGATACTTTCGCCCAGGGCAGGTGAATTCAGTACATAAGAAGGGTAAAAGAATGGTACCACCAAATTACAGACCACACTCTCTTTTTTATTTTATTTTATTTATTTTTTTTTTATTTTTATTTTTATTTTTATTTTTTTTTTTTTTTGACTGGTTTGATGTGGCCTGCCACACATTCTTATCCTGTTCCACACTCTTCATCTCCGACTAGCACTTGCAACCCACGTCCTCAATTATCTGATGGATGTATTCCAATTTCTGTCATGCGCTACAGTTTTTGTCCTCTACAGTCGCCTCTAGCATCATGGAAGTCATTCCCTGGTGTCTTAACAGATGTCCTATTGTCCTGTCCCTTCTGGCTTTTCAGTGTTTCCCACATATTTCTTCCTCTCCGATTCTGCGCAGAGCCTCCTCATTTCATTCCCTATCAGTCCACTTAATTTTCAGAAGTCGTCGGTAGCACCACATCTCAAATGCTTCGATTCTCTTCTGTTCCGATTAACCTACAGTCTATGTTTCACTACCATTAAATGCTGTGCTCCAAATGTACGTTCACAGAAATTTCTTCCTCAATTTAAGGCCTATGTTCGATATTAATAGGCTACTCTTGGCCAGGGAAGTCCCTTTTGCCAGGGCTAGTCTGCTTTTGATGTCCTCCTTGCTTCGTCCTTCATTTGTTATTTCACTGCTTAGGTAGCAGAATTCTTTAAATTCATCTACTTTGTAGCCATCAATCCTTTCGTCTTTCTTCGATTTACTCTCAATACATATTCTTTACTCATTAGATTGATCATTCCATTCAGCAGATCATATAATTCTTTCCAGGATGCGTTTTCAATTGCAGGCCACGTGTCCTGTGCATATACGTTGTCTGTAATTCAGTGGTGTCCATTGCCTTCTGCATCCTCATGTCTTCGATCATTGCTTATTCCTCCGCCTTTAGGCGCAGTTTCCCATCCAAGGACAAGAGAGTGCCCTGAACCTCTGTCCGCTGCTCCGCCCTCTTTGACAAGGTCGTTGGCAGAATGAGGGAGACTTCTTATGCCGGAAGTCTTCAGCCGCCACTATCCTTAACATCGTTTTGCTGAAGAATTCTTGAACATATTCTCAGTTCGAATATAACAAATTTCCCCTGGGTGTCACATCTCACACCGCCTAACTCCAGGTGTTTGCACTTAACAGGGCCTTTGTAGACATGCATAATAGCTAATGTTGGGGCAGCCAGGGTCTGCATTTGTGCATAGTATTTTTCTTAGTTGAGAGTGAGTTGTGGGGAGCGCGCGCTCGCTTCGTGTGTGTGTGTGTGTGTGTGTGTGTGTGTATGTGAGAGAGAGAGAGAGAGAGAGAGAGAAAGTTTACTTGTTTTCTGTAAAATGGTGTAGGTCGTTTGGATACTCATGAAAATGGAGCACAGATCATTCAGATACTTTTGAACATGGAACTAATTTATACCGTTCCGGTGAAGGTTACATATTTTTGACATGGAAGTAGTGTAGTAATGCGTAGAATTGTAGATATTTTGATAAAAAGTTCAGGTCGTTCGAGTACTTTTGAACAGGGCCCAAAACAAGTTGAGGTCATTCGAATGCTTTTGATCATGGTAGTACTTATTCATTGGTGTTATCATTTTCGTAATTTGTTAAGTACTGGGCTCTGACTGCCTATATTCTTTTCATTATTATTTTTCTGCTGACACCGCCTAGTATTCCTCCATCATAAATTGTGAACTCATTGCCCCTAATGTAGGTAACGCCCAGATATAGGTGAAAATGCCCTTCCTGGGACTTGAAGCAGGGGCTCTAGATTCGAGTGCAGTGCTGAGATGGGTGCATATCTGTCTGCATGCTCCCTGCTTTTGTTCATTTCGCGGTAAACTGAATGAATGGATCGCAGTTGCGGTACGAAAAAGAACCTAGAACCACCTCCAGAGCGATTTACATCCTTCACAGGTGACCATACTATTGTACGATTGTGCACTCGACGTCTAGCACTATTTTAGGAAAGGGAAAATCGTGCTTCGTCGTACCAGAGCACTCGCCTCCAGCCGGTGCCTTCAATTTTTGGTACAGTTTCGCCCACTGAAGATGTGCAGCTGTGAGCAATGTTGTCTGGCGAAATACCTGAGTCCAAATGACTTTCAGTGCCAATATTTATTCGGAAATTCTGAGATGAACTGCATTCACTAACAACAGCATTTCGTGCCGTATTTGAAACTGATTGCCGTTGACCATGCGTGGCACTTGTTTCTGTCGATGTCAACTGTGATGTGTATAGACTAGTGGTCTTTCGCTGTGTCACACAACCGTAAATGGTACATAATACTTTGTTGGCCCGTTGGACAGTCCGTGCTGAGACGCCAACATATCGGGCAATTACAATCAAGGTGTGCTCATGACTACATCTAAACACGAAAGCTCCTTCCTGTTACACTGTCACGTCCACACGTCGACCTGTCCGCCGGCTCCTTACAACCATCTGGCACCTTCATTTCCATGATACACGTCTGCGGTGGAATGTCATATGGCGGCCTGATACTGCTAACACACCACATACAGCAGGCTCGGCCACAGCGTCAAGGGCATCACGATTGCTTGATGTGCTGCGTGCGTGTGGTCTGGGACTTGTTACTACTTGGCACACCTCGGCTTCGTTGGGTCTGTCTCGTCTGTGATCGGTTTGTCTCGAAATTACCTGGTACAGAGCGACTGTTGAATTAGCTATGCGATGTGACACTGTTTTTTCCAGCATTTGATGTGGCATTTTTCGCTTTGCATGACATTCTTCAGTTCGGCAGAATCGTAGTGTCAGTGCTGTTTATTCCTAGCTATTTGCTCGTGACATAACGGAAGTTCAAAGGCCCAGTGGATGTTTCTCAAAGTGAGCCAGTCTAGCGATCTATCGTCACTAGCTCTTAAAAGCGAACGAAAAGCACAATACGTATCGGAGAGAGAGACGAGAATTATCAGTATATATTTTGCGATAGCATAATGGACGGGGACCACACGCAGTTGGAATGGCGTTACAACAACATGCACAAAGAATTTAAGAGACTTAGTTGACGACGAAAGAGGTATATGCACGGGATTCATCGTTTTCGACGTCTAGAAGCACATTATGTTAAATGGAGCTCTTGATGAAACTGGCAGTACGAATAGTTATTTCTACGAAGTAAAATGCGTTATTAAACCCTAAGTTTCAACAATTCTTGATGAAACTGAACAAGGAATAGGGTGAATTTATATTTCACTGCGAAGTTCATTGGTTAAGTCGAGAGGCATGCCTGGAACGATTTTTAGATTTAACACCCACTCCTGTTGAATTTCTGCGCATAGTAACTACAGTTGGAGTCACAAACGATGGCGGTTGAGCTTAGGCTCGTTCTGCGGACCTACGTCACGCATCCTCCGGCAGCCAATGTGTGTTCAGTAGTGTTCTGAAGGCTCTGCCTAATTCGAACACTAAACATGATCGTAGCGTGTTAGTCAGTGAATTTTAATTTCATCTGTTGCGAGTTGTCATGGCTGATGGTGGTGGTAAGCGAGAAATTCTACACAAGCACGTGATAGGCATAATTCGCAGGATACAACCACACATCAAGTACAAGGCAAGTTTATGCGCGTACAGTAACTGTCGCTTGCAACCTTTCGTTTGTCACCTTCGTGAACCGTCTTCGTTCGTGAGTGTAAGATAAGGAATAGGCTGCCAATCTTGCACTTCGCTGCGCACTTGAAGTTCATCAGTAAAATGTTACGAAGTGGGAGGCTACTTATTTGTGATTTGAGTGGAAATTTGATGCATCTAAAAGGAAAATTGCGTTGGGGAAGCGACAGTTGCTGCCAAAGAACGGTATCCAGTTCCCTAACTCTCTGATTCTGAATCAAATGCGAATTTTCAAGAATTCACTGCATCATTGAAAGAATTTCGGAAATAATTTCCTAATCCTTTTTAAAAACATGGCAAATCTCCTATCTGTCTGTGGGTTACTTTATCGACAGTTTACCGTTTCAGTTGAACTTGCACCTGTACTTGTGCAGATGGAACTCATCGATTTGCAGTGTAATATATGTTTTAAAGAACTTTTTCTATAACTACCCAAGAGTAGAAAGACTTTTCACGTCTCTACAATGAGGCTCCAAACGTGATATCAAAGCTTCAATCTAGATATGTGTGAAAGACATTTTTCCCATTATGGAACTACACAATCCATGAATACGTGAAGACCTAAGTGACTAAAATCTGAGAGATGTTTGTGTCTGTCTGTGCGCCGTTAATTTTCTCGTACTTATATTTTATTGCGTCTTCAGGTGGCCAAAAATAATTGAATAATAGCTTTTTTTTTGTTTTCGCGTTCAGAGTTGTTGAGAAATATGAAACCAAGCAAGTTGGTCATTGTTCCTAGAGCAATTGTATTTTCATCTAATGCGACGCATACGCACTTTCACCTTGATCCCACTGAGACAGAGTGGCGTGGCAGTGGCGCAAGCGTGCACTAAGGTGAGGGAAACCAGCACACGAGCGAGAGCTCACGCGTGACGAGTTCTCGGGAGTCTCTGACCCATAGCGTTTCTTAGCGCGAGCTTAGGAAGTGGCTGGCTACCTTTTTTTCTAGTGAACTGAAACCTCAATACACAGGATTATTTACAGAGATCGTATAACATTTTGTTGTTAAACTGCTGGTAGTCATAATGCTACTCACCTCTGACATGAGTTTGTCTCCGAACCAGCAGTATACAGACAGCTCGGTGAACATGGCGCACAAATAGGCGCCAAATTTTCCCGTCTCGCGCACGCTCTGCGCACTCTACAACAGTCAAAAACGCTGAGCACCAAGAGTGAACATTTTGAAGTAGTCATACAACAAACATTTTAATAATGTGAGAGCCACTACATAACTGATTCTGTGTAGTGAAACGTTTAACGGCTGTAGAAACAGATTCTTATGTCTTCGTGACTTTGACCCCCTAGCTGGAAGTGCAGAGATTTTGTGTTGAGGACCCACTTGCAGGGAGACGATAAGTAGAGAAATCCAAACCGAAGCCATCTTTCAGGTATTCATTGCTTTATTGTTTTGTTTCTGATAGCTCTGTTTTGGCTACAGTGCCATTTTGTAGCTGCCAGTGAATAATGTATGCTTACGTTAACAAAAGAAAACAGACTTCAGTATGTTAACGAAATCACAAACTCATCACAAACGATGCTATAGCCTTAAAGGGAGATAAAGCCAATAGTTTGGTTATTACACAAGCAAAAAAAATTCAGAATGAAAAGTTCTCAAACGCTGCCAAACAAAGTAAAAGATATAAAAAATCGAGCAAAGTTGAAGTTGTATCATTTGACAGCACCAGCCTCAACACCAACATACCAGACCAGGAAACTACAAGAACTATAGAGGAAAAGCAACTGATTCACAGAAAATCATCTATAACCTGTGTATGTGACATTAGAGAACAGCTAAAAGTAATATTGACACAAATTTTCATGACTTCAATAACGAAATCTGTAAACGATACGATGGGGAGGCCATGAGCTGCAGTATTGTTTACAATGTAGCAGATATCTTTTTAAACACCTTACAAGAAATTTTTTCTGACCGACGAACCGGCTAGTCAAAAAAAATCGTATGATACTTCATATTTGTTGACGACATTTTGCTCTTGATACAAGCAATCAACCCAGACAGTCAACAAATACGGTACATAAAGCATTAAACGAACTACGTCCAAATATGAAGTTCACAATGGAATCAGAGACTAATAAAATAATAAATTCTCTAGATTTGACAATCAAAAACACGAGGGTTGAACTTAAATAGTGGTAACTATTAATTCACAATCGATACAAAAAAGTTACATGTTTGCACCTGTTACTGTCCTTCAAAGTAACCGCCAGCGTTGTGTAAAACCCGTTGTCAGCGATGTGGAAGGCGTATTATACCGTTAGGAGAGTCTGTTCTGTTGATGGTGCGAATGGAGAGCCTGTCGAATCTCTGAAACAGTTCTGAAGCGAATCTCACGAAGTGGTTCCTTCATCTTCGGAATCAAATCAGTGTCACAAGGACATAAGTCTGGGGAGCATGGTGGACGGTACAGTACTTCCCTGTCCCATCTACCGAACAGAGCAGCCACAGCTTGCGCTGTATGCGCCCGCGCATTGTCGTGCAAAATGATGGGTGGGTTGCGCAGGAAGTGTCGCCCTTTCTTCCGCAAAGCTGGTCGCAGGTGATGCTCCAAAAACAAACAGCAATACTGTGCATTGACGGTCTGCCGTGGAGGAGCGTAATGCCTAAGAATAACACCAACACAGTCGTACACGAGAATCACCAAAAATTTAGACCGCTACATTCGCACCATCAACGGAATAGGCCCTCCTAACGGTATCTACTACGCCTTCCACTTCGCTGGCAACGGGTTCTACACAACGCTGGTGACTACTACGAAAGTCAATAACAGACGCAAACATGTAACTCTTTTGTACCGGTTGTGAATAAATAGTTGCCGCTATTTAAGCTCAAACCCTCGTATTAATAATATTTACAGAAAGCTACGCTGACAGACATCATCATAAAAGCAAAATCGTTTCATCCTGTAGCACATAAACATGCATATTTCCATACAATGATCAACATACTAACCAACCTACAACAATAACAAGCTGCAGTACAAAAGAATTAGAAATTGTACATTATATAGAGCAGCAAATTAATTATAAGAAAAATATAATCACGCAAATCTGTAAAAGACACTCCAAACCAGCACACAGTGACATCCATAAGCACATAAAACAACTAAAAGAATCACCAGTGCCATAGAAAATTTGTTACCTACCTACTACATTCATAGCAAATACACCCAACAAATTAAACGTACTAGTGAAAAAATACAGGAGTAAGATTAGGCCACGGAACCAAACATAAGTTAAATTTTAATTACGGCAGTCAGGGCGTAGTGTACTGATGTTGGGATCGAACACTGAAGACTGGGAATTATGTGATGTTATGAAATGATCGCTTACGAATACAATTAATTTACTGAGCCCACAAGGGTACACACGAGAACCTGTCACCTACAGAGCAGGAACAGCATTAATTATATACGTCATAGCCGGCCATTGTCAACATCACCACACTACGCTGCCGATGACGTAAGTAAACATAACCTAAAACACAGATTCATTCTGGGAAAAACAAATTACCATTCCTCACACATGATGCACGTGCAGAACCAATGGTCAAGATTGCGATGAATTATTCATAGGGCAAACAGGAAGAAGTTCAAGAATTAGGAATTGAGAACACATAAAAAATAGCGACACAAATCCATCCACTTTCTTCAGTCACATGAAAAGAGAAAATTGCAAAGTAGATCAGATAGAACGGGTGAAACAAATGTTGTGCATAACACTGAAATTCTTTGAAATAAACAGAAATGCATATGCACGCTATAACTACATAAAGAGCATATTAGACGAACAAACTAATCTAAAACACAAACTCTATACTTAAAATTATATTGACATCTTAAATATAAATAACGCATAACGTACCCAGCCAAAACACAGATAAAATTAATACCAAAGATCAAATCACTAATGCACAGATAATGATAGATTAATAAATTAAAACCAAATTGTAGTCATAGTCTAACACAACAGTCATGACACTTCGTCTCGTTTTTGCTACCCTTGCCGTAGCACCGCGCCAAGCGGCCAGCAAGCGACACTTCTGAATATCATATCGGATCAGTGCGATTAGTATCGCTTTTATTGAGTTGTGTCAAATGTGGACCGTATGTAGGGCCATACAAATTGATAATAACTAAAACCTGACACCTCATTTGTCGTTCTTTAGTTTCCTAAGGATCCTGGGAGATAAGATACGGTACATTAGGCGACAGTTTATTTACCACTGTATAATAACGTGCAGATATTTACTGAAGGATATCATTTTCGTTTAACAACAAAAAATAGCTAGTAAACATCATAAGACCTGACCTTTTCCAGAAAGATGTCGTATGTCTACCCAACAAAGCAAAGTTTTCTGCCGCTTCGGATTATCCGAGCGGTCTGAGGCGCTGCAGTCATGGA
Source organism: Schistocerca americana (assembly GCF_021461395.2). Lineage (NCBI taxonomy): Eukaryota > Metazoa > Arthropoda > Insecta > Orthoptera > Acrididae > Schistocerca > Schistocerca americana. Next base: position 338,119,219 of record NC_060124.1, read on the forward strand.
CTGTGCGGCTGGTCCCGGCGGAGGTTCGAGTCCTCCCTCGGGCATGGGTGTGTGTGTTTGCCCATAGGATAATTTAGGTTATGTAGTGTGTAAGCTTAGGGACTGATGACCTTAGCAGTTAAGTCCCATAAGATTTCACACACATTTGAACAACAAAGTTTCCTTCAGTACACTTCCAGTCGAATCAGTGAATGTGAACCGCCGGAAACTTGAATGAAATGTAATACCTACATTATTTAACGTTCCACATAAGCCACCATACCTGTAACTGAAGGGAAAACTGCAAAGACGTGTCAATAAAGCATTAAAAGCAATAAAATTTGTTTCCCGACGGAGAAGAAACCGATTTCACAATTTTTACTACATCTGAGCCACAAACAGAAAGAATCAACCAGGTATACAGATGGCTTTCCACGTATTTACGAATTTCTAAATAAATGCTGAGTGTTTTTTTGTGAATTTGGCTGCGTTCTAGAGCTGCTGAGATAATTGGTGCCGCTACTATAGTGTTGGTTTAGGTGAAGAAACCACTAAATTTCAGAGCAATTCCTTGTGTCGCCTAGTTAATTGGATAAAAACAATTACATTCATTTATTTATATTACAGTTAACAAGTATATAAGGAACTTTATAAACTTTTATTTCCTTAAAAGGGACCGTTTTGCAGCGGGATGCTATCAGCACCGGACTGATCCTTTAGACCACAACTGATGGGTCAAAACTAATTCAGGTAAATCCTATCGTCCATTTATAGTCCCATCCTAAGACACGTTTAGTAAAACAAAGTGATGACTGGCAGTATTTTAAAAGGAAAATTAAGAATAATGTTGATGTATAGACCTTTCTCTCCTGAGGATAAGATTCTTCTATAAATAAGAGTATCTTAAGACTGAGTGAAGACACAAGATGATATCTCAAGATTTTAAACATGGCTGCAGCAGCAACTGTTAAAATTCTTCACAATAAAGGATGGCAGCCAAAAACAGTTGCAGGATAGAATTTTTTTTTTTTTTTTATTAAAATTCTTGACCAAGGTTTCGGTACATATAAATATACCTTCATCAGAAGTACATTTCCTGAATAGAAGACACATTCATTAGAAAAGCCATATCAACGAAAGTTTTTTTTTTTTTTTTTTTTTTTTTTTTTTCTTTATTGTATTTCAATTCCCCTATCGGGGCGGGCTGGCAGCAGCATATGCGCTGCTCTTCAGCCGAAAGACATAGAACAAAACAATAGAAGACATTTAAAAACAGCAAAGGAGAGAAGAAGGCGAACATAGATATAAAAAGGGAGAACATCATGGAAGGCAATATACAAAAAACGGGGTGACTGTAAAATGGAGATAAAAAACTGTTTAAAAGTAGCACACACAAAAAGCCACACACTGCGACGATTAAAAGAAACACAAGGCACAGTATGACTGAAGCATAAAGGTGTTGACGGCTGGCATAGCACACAGCGTAGCACTGACGGCGAACCTCAAGGCAGCACACAATTAAAATCACACCTCTTGACGCACACGAGAAAAGCACGAAACACAACACTGACGTGGCACACTGATGTTGATCAATACAGAGGATCTGCCAGGTTCAAGGAGATGAGGGAGACCTGAAGAAGGGAGGGAGGGGAAGAGATGGGGGAGGGGAAATGGGGGGCGCTCGGAAGAGGGCCAGGGAGGGAGGGATGTGGGAAGGAGAGAAGCAAGTATGGGGTGCAGGGTCTCAGGGGAGGGGGTCAACGAAAGTGAGAAACAGAAGCTTAAATAACGGTGAAATTGCTAAAGTAATACAGACACACAATCTTTAGTACTTACTAAAATTACATCATGCACTGGAGAATAATGAAACAATTATGCCAAAAGGCGTCGTCAGTAATTAAAATATCATCTCCATTTGTACAACATGTGTAATGGGTACAGGATCAAAGCGAACAGTTTAACAATGTTACTTCGCCTATGAACTGTTGAGACACGAGTGTGAAGGCACTAAGGTAGATTGTTTCGCCGAGAGAGGGCACTTGCATGTGCCAGACTCGCGCATATTACAATCCATAAATACATACATAAGCGCATCAAAATTATTAAAGGTTGTGTTAATTCAAACTTTGTCTTAATAAATAAAGCGTATCACGCCAATTAAAGACATTTATGTAAACTAGAAATATAGAACCAAATTTATCTGTGTCCTAGTGTCAGACGGATAAAGCTTGCGCTTGGAACATCTAACGAGAGAGGGCACTACTGTAATGCGCGAGAGTCTCGCGTAACGTAGGCAGTGAAATACATACTAGCGAAACAACCAAAATGTTATAATAAAACGAAACCATCTGTCTGTATGAATAAAACTTAGTAGTCATTTAACCACACATACACATTGAAATTCATAATTAACAAACATCACAATATGTAGATCCCAACAAGATAGGAAAAGCGCATTTCACCGGCATCAACAAGCAAGAAAATAACTCCTAGTCAGCCAGACTATATTACATTAAGGCAATGAGAGGTTTGAAACTGTCTAAAAAATTTTTGTTTCGAAGCTGCACCTGTTCATTAAGAACAAAACCATCTTTTAGAGACAGATGCTTGAAAATCTCTAATTCTTCGAGCAAGTCTAGTTTGTCACCTTTATCAGCTTCATGAAGCAGCTCTACGTCGTCCAGTTCTCTTGGCGTGTGCTGTAAGAGCCATAGATGTTCAGCAAAGGTGGAATTATATACGTTTTCTCCATTTTTACCTAACTTGTGTTCTTTATACCTAACTTTAATAGGTCTACCTGTCTGCCCTATGTAATAGTTTGGGCAGTCGTTACAAGTAATTTTGTATACACCGGACTTAGTGCTGAGTTCTTCTCGTGCTCCAATATTATGAATTACTCTACGTTTGAGGCTATTATTTACGGAGAAAGCAACTCTATAACCGTATTGTTTCTGTAAAAGTCTTTTAATCTTATATGAAACGTTCCCTAAAAATGGAATAGAAATAAAGTTATTACTCTCATAGTTTTTTGTCCTGTTATCTCCTAAAGTAGAAAATTTTACAGCTGTTTTTTTTCTTAGCAATTTGGTCAATTAATTTAGGGTCGTATCCATTGTTAGTGGCTATTGATTTTAATAAAAATATTTCCTTTTCAAAACACTTCTGTGCTAAAGGTGTGCTCACAGCGCGATGAACTGCAGAATGAAAAAAGGCGATCTTGTGAGTTTGAGGATGACAGGAATCTGCTGGAATAATATTATCAGAAAAAGTTTCTTTACGGAAAATGTCGAAGCTAATGGTGTTACCCGATAACTTAAGTTTCAAATCAAGAAAATTGAGTTCTCTCTCGTTATTTTGTATCTCTTTTGTAAATTTCATTTTCTTGTGAAAACTGTTGAAAACATGAAACAGTTGTTGTAGATCTTGGTCACAACCTTGAAATAGTATGAGTATATCATCAACATAACGAGCATAAAAAGAAATCTTATTGCCTAACGTAGGGTTGTTTTTGAAGAAATTTTCTTCTAGTGCATTCATAAAGATGTCAGCAAAGATGCCAGCTAACGGGCAACCCATGGCTAAGCCGAATGGTTGCTCATACATTTTACCATTAAACTGAAAGTAATTGTAATCTAGTACAACCTGCAGTAGTGACATAAGTTCCGACAACTGTAGCTCACTTAAAGTTTTATGTTGTCGAATGTTACCTTCAATAATCTTAAGAGTGATATCCACTGGAACATTAGTGTATAAACTTACGACGTCAAAAGAAACCAAACGAGAGGAAGAAGTGATCTCAATTGATTTTAGCTTGTTTATTACCTCAGCACTATTTTTAACAGAGTAATTGTTTTCAAAAACAAAGGCTTCTTTAATTTTAGTGTGTAAAAATCTCGCTAATTTGTGATGTGGGCTCTTTATTCCATTAACAATGGGACGAACTGGGTGTTGACTTTTGTGTACCTTAAACTGACTTCTAAGCGTAGGTGCTCTAGGGTTCATGTTAATTAAGGTTTTCTTTTGAAACTCTTTCATAAGATGTTTTCTTCTCCTTAACGTATCTCTAATTTGCTTTTGTAACGTAGGGGTATAATCCTGCTCAGTTTCAAATATACCATTTTCTTCGAAAAAAGCCAAAGTTTTAGCAATGTATTCACTTTTGTAGGCTACAACAAGCGAATTTCCTTTGTCTGATTTAGTGATGAGAGCCTCATTATTTTTTAATTTACGGTTAATACTAGTAATAATGTTACCACCTCTCTGTTTTAAATCACTGTTTTTTACCGACTTGACCTCTCTTTCTATAATTGCGCTACATTCATGAGCTATCCTATTTTGTTGGGATTTTTCAGTTTTTACGGAGTCAAGACCAACTTTAAGGTCAACAATAAAATTATCTATCACTTTAGGATCGTTAATATCAGGCATGAAATTGTATTTAAAACCTCTCGCTAGCATGGCGCTTTCTTGAGGGGTAAAGCTTATAGAAGTTTTGTTTAGCACTCTGTCGAAAAATTGGTGTTCGCAATTTCTATTCCATTTTTAGGGAACGTTTCATATAAGATTAAAAGACTTTTACAGAAACAATACGGTTATAGAGTTGCTTTCTCCGTAAATAATAGCCTCAAACGTAGAGTAATTCATAATATTGGAGCACGAGAAGAACTCAGCACTAAGTCCGGTGTATACAAAATTACTTGTAACGACCGCCCAAACTATTACATAGGGCAGACAGGTAGACCCATTAAAGTTAGGTATAAAGAACACAAGTTAGGTAAAAATGGAGAAAACGTATATAATTCCACCTTTGCTGAACATCTATGGCTCTTACAGCACACGCCAAGAGAACTGGACGACGTAGAGCTGCTTCATGAAGCTGATAAAGGTGACAAACTAGACTTGCTCGAAGAATTAGAGATTTTCAAGCATCTGTCTCTAAAAGATGGTTTTGTTCTTAATGAACAGGTGCAGCTTCGAAACAAAAATTTTTTAGACAGTTTCAAACCTCTCATTGCCTTAATGTAATATAGTCTGGCTGACTAGGAGTTATTTTCTTGCTTGTTGATGCCGGTGAAATGCGCTTTTCCTATCTTGTTGGGATCTACATATTGTGATGTTTGTTAATTATGAATTTCAATGTGTATGTGTGGTTAAATGACTACTAAGTTTTATTCATACAGACAGATGGTTTCGTTTTATTATAACATTTTGGTTGTTTCGCTAGTATGTATTTCACTGCCTACGTTACGCGAGACTCTCGCGCATTACAGTAGTGCCCTCTCTCGTTAGATGTTCCAAGCGCAAGCTTTATCCGTCTGACACTAGGACACAGATAAATTTGGTTCTATATTTCTAGTTTACATAAATGTCTTTAATTGGCGTGATACGCTTTATTTATTAAGACAAAGTTTGAATTAACACAACCTTTAATAATTTTGATGCGCTTATGTATGTATTTATGGATTGTAATATGCGCGAGTCTGGCACATGCAAGTGCCCTCTCTCGGCGAAACAATCTACCTTAGTGCCTTCACACTCGTGTCTCAACAGTTCATAGGCGAAGTAACATTGTTAAACTGTTCGCTTTGATCCTGTACCCATTACACATGTTGTACAAATGGAGATGATATTTTAATTACTGACGACGCCTTTTGGCATAATTGTTTCATTATTCTCCAGTGCATGATGTAATTTTAGTAAGTACTAAAGATTGTGTGTCTGTATTACTTTAGCAATTTCACCGTTATTTAAGCTTCTGTTTCTCACTTTCGTTGCGATCTAGAGGGTTGGATCCCCTCCTTCGAAAGCGTCAGATTGCAAAGCCTGGGCTACTCTCAGGGTGGAATCTCCGTCTTCGAAGACTGTGTGTGTCTGTCTGTCTGCCCGCTGCTGTCGCTGTTCGTTGGTTCGTTCGTTCGTTCGTCCGTCCGTCCGCCTGCTGGCTGTCCATCGCCGTCGTCGTAACCGCTGCCGCCGAAGCCGCCGCCGCCGCCGCCTGCTGTTCGTCCGTCTGTTCGCCGCCGACGCCGACGCCGACGCCGCCTGCTGTTCGCCGCTGCCCATCGCCGACGCCGACGCCGCCTGCTGCACGTCCGTCTGTCCGTCGCCGTTCGTCTGCAATGAGTACTCCCACCTCCACCGTCATCTACACCTCCCCCTCCCCCTCTCCCACAGTCACTTCCTGGAGTGCCGCCTCTGGCCTCCCTCCTTCCACCTCCCCTTCCCTTCCTCCACTTACCCACCCCCCTATCTCCTCCCCTGCTGTATACCCACACCTCTACACCCTTCCTCCAGCCTCCACACCCTCAACAGCTCCCACTCCTACCCCCGCCCTCACGTACGCCTCTGTTGCCGCCTCTGCTGCCGCCCCTCAGGTGGTTGGCTTCCCCTCTCTCACCGACCCCGTCGCTTCGTCTTCTGCATCTCCCGCACGCATCACGTTGCGCCGAGCCACCATCGCCACCACTGAACCAGCTGCTTCTCCCGGTGCCTCCACTACGCCACAGGGATCTGCCACCCGCCACCTCCCTCTCCTCCCCGTCCCTCTCCCCTCCTCCCAGCCTCCAGTCTCCAAAAAACCCCAAAAGCGCGTCCTTACCGACTCTGCTCCCGCCACTTCCCACAAAAAATCAACGCCTCCTCCCCCTCCCCCTCCCCCTGCCGTCACCATGGACACCACCCCTCCTCCTGCCACCCCTACCTTGGCCCCCACCCTCCACACCTTTGTCCTGTCCACTCCCGATCCTAAGTTCCTCGACGCTCGTACCCTCACCAAGGAAATACGAAAGTACTTACCTGGTGCTCCCATCTCCCAACTCATTCCCCGCAGGGACTCAGTCCTTATCAAGTCCCCATCCCCATCATTTCACACAGACCTCCTGCGAAAACTCCCACGAGTTATGTTTGGCCCCCACGCCTCTCTGACACCCTTCCTTTCCGCTTCCACTCCTCGTCAGCCCCAGCCTCCCCGTCGCCCCCCCACCTACACCGCTGTGATCACCAAGCTCAGCCCGGTGATCACAGAGGATGAAGTGTTGGTAGAATTGAACTCCCACCCGGACTTGGAAATCCGCTCTGCTCGCCGTATCCACAATGCCTCTGGTCCCACCTACCTCATGCGGGTATTCTCAGAGTCCGCCCCGTCCATAGACCATCTCCTCACCCAGGGTGCCCTGATATACCACCGTCGCCACCCTGTTGAATCCTCCAAATCCCCTCCCCAATCCTACCGTTGCCAACGGTGCCTGATGTACAATGACCACCTGACTCCCAACTGCAAAAACCCCCCCACCTGTCCCCATTGCAAGGCCTCCCACTTTCTCAAGAACTGCCCCAACCTCGCTGCTCCTCCTTCCTGTAATACCTGCAATGGCCCCCATCCCACATACTCCCACAAGTGTAAAGCTAAACCCCCTCCAGCCACCCCTGAACTTACAGTCCCAGTTCGTCCCGTCGATCCTCCTGTCCATCCTAACAATTCCCTCCGTCCACCCCCCACGGCCGAGGACATCATCCGGTTCATTACCGTTGTACTCCAAAACATTCACCCTTTTCAGCGCCCGCACACCTTCCAACAAATATCCCTTGCTGCTCGCTCTGTGTTCCACCTGAACACCTTCGCCACTTACTCCCACAACCAAGCCCACTTCACCTTCACCCGCCTCGACACCCTAGTTTAAGTCTCTTCCCTTCCCTCTCTTCCCCCCCTCCTTCCCGTCATGGCGCGGCACGAGTCTCGCATCCTCTTCCAGAACATTCGCTCCTTCCGCTCCAACAAATACCTCCTCATGCACACCCTCTCCCACCACCAGGTCGACACCTTCCTCCTGAATGAAACCTTTCTCCAGCCCCACCATTCTGTCCGCTCCTCCCCCTATATCCTCCACCGCACTGATGCTCCTGGTCCTCGTGCGCAGGGTGGAGTCGCGATTGGCCACCTTAAGCATATCCCCGTCCGGCCACAACCTCTCCTCAATGACCCCACTGAACACCTTATCCTTAGCGTCTTCTTCCCCTCCCTCACCATTACCTGTGCCACCATCTATGTCCGCTCCACTGCTCCTCTTCCTTATGACTTCATCTCACACATTGATCACACCTTCTCCACCTATGTGATTGCCGCCGACCTCAACGTCCATAGCCGCACTCCTGCTGCCCTTCGGCGGTGGCATCAGTTCCTCTCCACAATCCAGGGTGACCTTGTTCCCATTCCCCAGCACACCCGACCCGAAAGTAACACCACCCCCGATGTTGTCATTGCCTCCGCCAACCTCCTTGGGCGTATCACTGTCGCCGTCCTTGACCCCACAGGTAGCGATCACCTCCCTGTCCTTCTCACCATAACGTCTGCAAACCGCCCCCCTCCAGCTCCGCAACCTGCACCCCCTCCCAAGGTCGTCCATGACTATCGCCGTGCCAACTGGGCTGCCTACCGGGACTCCATCTCCACCCAGGTCGAAAGCCACCCTCTTACCTATCGCCATCCTGACGACATCATCCGCGCCTCGTCCTTCCTTCAGACGGTAATTACTGACGCCGTGGAGGCCCATGTTCCTACTAAAACCATCCACCCACACCGTCCCACTCTCCCTCCGCGGGCTGTCCTCCTCCTCCGTGAATCCCGCCGCCTCTATCGCTCCTTCCTCCGCACTCGTGACAGGGATACACTCCAACGCCACCGGCAAATACAGCGACACGTACGGAACCTTATTACAGCAACGAAACGCCGGGACTGGCGCCAGACCTGCACACGACTCAATGCCACCCTCCCTATCAACTCCTCCAAGTACTGGTCTGCCTTCCATCGTCTTACTGGTTCCCTTTCCGCTCCCCACTACCCCCTTCTCCATAACGATCGCCCCCTTCCAGACAACCTCAGTAAGGCCAACCACTTCGCTTCCCACCTTTCCGAGGTCTTCTCCATCCCCGATGATCCCCACTTTGATTATTCTCTTTTCCCCACCGTCATGGAACGTGCTGATACCTCAGTCGCTCCACTTGCTCCTAGTCTCCAGTACTTGGGGCAGTTGCCCCCCTCGGACGTCAACACTCCCATCACAGCACAAGACATTAAACTTCTCCTCCAGTCCAAACGCAACACGGCCCCTGGTCACGACTGTGTCACCTACCGTCACCTTCGAGAAAGCCCCTATTCCTTCCTAACTGTCCTCGCCCATCTCTATAATGTCATCCTCTCTACTGGCTTCTACCCTGACCTGTGGAAGACCTCCCGCGTCCTCCTCTTCCTCAAACCCAACAAACCCCCTTCTGCCGCCTCTTCCTATCGTCCCATCTGCCTCACCTCCGTCTTCAGTAAGGTCCTTGAATCCATCCTCTCCCACCGTATCCATCGGCACCTTGCTCAACACCACCTCCTCCCCCTTACCCAGTGTGGCTTCCGACCCTCCTTCTCTGCTGATGACCAACTCCTCAACCTTGTTCACCTTCTGTCCCTCCAGCTCAACTCCCGTCGCTCCGCCATTTTTGTTTCCCTTGACCTCCAAAATGCCTATGACCGTGTATGGCATCCCGGTCTCCTCTTTAAACTCCAAACCTACGCCCTGCCTATCAATTTTGTCCGTCTGGTCGCTTCCTTCCTCTCGCACCGTCCTTCCTATGTCGCCCTCCACAACACCAACTCCCGTATCTTTTATCCCACGGCTGGCGTCCCCCAGGGTTCTGTCCTCTCCCCTCTCCTTTATCTCTTGTATACAGCTGATATGCCCAAGCCACCCCCACCAGTTCACCTTCTCCAATATGCTGATGACACCGCCTTCCTGGCTCTCTATCCTACCCTTCAAAGGTCTCAACGTACCCTCCAAACCCACCTTAACCAGTTCACCACTTGGTGTAACCAGTGGCTCCTCCGTCTCAACCCCTCCAAAACCCAGGCAATCATCATAGGCCGTACCACTCGCTCCTTTCGCCTCCAAGATTTCTACCTCACCCTTTATGGTCGTCCTATCCAACTCACCCCCACCCTGAAATACCTTGGCCTCACCCTTGACCGACACCTCACCTGGACCCCTCATCTCCTGACCATCCAGCAGAAAGCCCATTCCCGCCTCCGCCTGCTGAAACTCCTGTCCGGCCGGACATGGGGATTGCATCCTTCTACCATCCTCCACACCTACAAATCCCTCATCCGTCCTATCCTCTGTTATGCCAGCGTCGCCTGGATCTCCGCCCCCACCCGCTTTTACAAGGCTCTCCAAATCCTTGAACGCCATGCGCTCCGCCTTGCCTTCCGTATCCGCCTTCCTTCCCCCACACGGCTCCTGTATGAACTGATCCCCTTCCCCCACCTCCTCTTGTTCCTCCAACATCTCCGCATCCTTTACGTTGTTCGCAGGGTTGATCCCCCCCACCCTCTGGTTTCCTCCTTCCTCTCCACCCCCCGCCCGTTGCCGCGCCTCTATCGCTGTATCCCTCCCTCTCTCCACCTCCACACCCTCCATCTCCTTCATCAGGGCAATTTCCAACGCCTCCCCCTCCCGGATGACGAACTTCGCCGTGACATATACCCTTCCTTCCAACTATAACCCGGCCTTGTTCCCCCCCCCCCCCTCCCCAGGGCCCCCTTCTCCTCTTTCCTCCTTCTCCCAGAGCGGATTTTCCTCCATCCCCCCCTCCCCTGAGACCCTGCACCCCATACTTGCCTCTCTCCTTCCCACATCCCTCCCTACCTGGCCCTCTTCCGAGCGCCCCCCATTTCCCCTCCCCCATCTCTTCCCCTCCCTCCCTTCTTCAGGTCTCCCTCATCTCCTTGAACCTGGCAGATCCTCTGTATTGATCAACATCAGTGTGCCACGTCAGTGTTGTGTTTCGTGCTTTTCTCGTGTGCGTCAAGAGGTGTGATTTTAATTGTGTGCTGCCTTGAGGTTCGCCGTCAGTGCTACGCTGTGTGCTATGCCAGCCGTCAACACCTTTATGCTCCAGTCATACTGTGCCTTGTGTTTCTTTTAATCGTCGCAGTGTGTGGCTTTTTGTGTGTGCTACTTTTAAACAGTTTTTTATCTCCATTTTACAGTCACCCCGTTTTTTGTATATTGCCTTCCATGATGTTCTCCCTTTTTATATCTATGTTCGCCTTCTTCTCTCCTTTGCTGTTTTTAAATGTCTTCTATTGTTTTGTTCTATGTCTTTCGGCTGAAGAGCAGCGCATATGCTGCTGCCAGCCCGCCCCGATAGGGGAATTGAAATACAATAAAGAAAGAAAAAAAAAAAAAAAAAAAAAACTTTCGTTGCACATTCGAGGGTTGGATTCCCTCTCTTCTTCATCGAAGAGTTTCACTGCCTGGGCTACTCTCAGGGTGCGCCTTCGACGTGGAAGATCCCTGCCGTGTCGTCTGTTTGCCGCCGCCTTCCGCTTGGTCGCCGCCTTCCGCTTGGTCGCCGCCTTCCGGTCCTTGCAGCCGCCGCCGCCGCCGCCGTCGCCGCCTGCCGGGGCTCGCCGCCCCCGCCTGGTCGCCGCCTGCCGGTGCTCGCTGCCGCCGCCGCCGCCGCCGCCTGCCGGTGCTCGCCGCCTGCCGGTGCTCGCCGCCGCCGCCGCCGCCGCCGCCGCCGCCGCATACCGGTGCTCGCCGCCGCCGCCTGCCGGTGCTCGCCGCCGCCGCCGCCGCCGCCGCCGCCGCCGGTGCCCGCCGCCGCCATCCGGTGCCGCCTGGTCGCCGCCGTCCTGACCCTGGTCTACGGCCGTCTTCGTCTTCATCCGTCTTCGTCTTTGTCTGTCCCCGGTTTCTGTCCTCTCCTCTTCGTTCTGTTCATTCTTGTTTCTCTCTCCCGTCATGTCCGCCCCCACCACCACTGTCACTACCACCACCACCGCCATTGTCTATACCTCCCCTTCCGCCGCCTCCACCACTATAACTTGGTGTGCCCAGTCCCACCTCCCTCCTTCCATTCCACCTCTCCTCACTCTCCCTTCACCCTCTATCTTTGTCGCCCCCTCTCCCGCTTCTTCCTCCCGCTCCTCTCGTTCTGATCCCTTCCCCCCACTCCCCCAGCCTGTCACTGCAGCTCCAGCTCGGGTGGTGGCCCGTCGGGCCACTGCCCACGCCCAGCTCTCCCCGTCCCCTTCGCCATCACCGCCGCCACTGCCACCGTCATCGTCATCGTCGCCTTCACCGTCACCGTCACCATCTCCGGCGCCGACTCCGGCCCCGGGACCTGCCCCTCCCCGCCACATTCCCGTTGTCCCCATCCCCCACACCTCCTCCACCGCCGTCAAGCGCCCCGGTGGCACCCCTGCTTCCTCTGCTTCCAAAAAGGCTGCGCCTCGTCCTCCTTCCCCCACCCATGATGCCATGGAAGTCTCCCCGCCTGTCCCTGCCCCCTCATCCTCCTCCTCTCCCCCTTCCTCCTACCGCTACCTCCTCTCCCGTCCTGATCCCTCTCTCCTTGAAGCCCGGAACCTCACCCTCTTCCTTCGCCAGCATTGTCCTGGTGCCCCCATCTCCCTCCTCACTCCTCGCCGAGATTCGGTCCTCATCTCCTCCCCCAGCCCAACCCTCCATACTGACATCCTCTCCCGTCTCCCCATCACCCGTTTTGGTCCCAACGCCTCCCTTACCCCTGCTCCTTCTCCATCTCCTACCCGCCAACCCCAACCCCCGCGTCGCCCGCCGACCCTCACCGCCGTGATCACGCAGCTCAGTCCGTCGATCACGGAGGAGGAGGTGTTGGCGGAGCTCCAGGCCCATCCCACGCTGGAGGTGCGGGCGGTCCGCCGCATTTTCAACTCGGCCGGCCCCACCCGCCTTATGCGGGTTTTCTCTGAGGACGCCCCCTCCATTGACCGTCTCCTGAAGGAGGGTGCCCTCCTCTTCCACCAGCGGTACAAGGTCGACCCTTCCCGTTCCCCTCCTCAATCCCTGCGCTGCCAGAGGTGTCTGCGCTATAATGCGCACCCCACAGCTGAGTGCCGCGAGGCCCCCACCTGCCCGCATTGTCGGCAGGCGCACTTCCTCCGGCAGTGCCCTAACCTCCAATCCCCTCCCTCCTGTAATACCTGCAATCTCCCTCATCCCACCTACTCCCAAAAGTGTAAAGCCCGACCCCCTCCAACCACTCCTGAACTTACCGTACCTGTCCATCCTCTGGACGCCCCCACCCCTCCTGGCAATTCCCTTCGTCCCCCACCCACCGCTGAGGACATCATCAGGTTCCTCACCATCGTCCTCCAGAATGTTCATCCCTTTCAGCGCCCTCACACCCTCCAGCAGATCTCCCTTGCTGCCCGTTCCATCTTCCAACTCAAGATGTACGCCACCTACTCCAACAACCAGGCCCATTTCACCTTCTCCCGTCTTGACACCCTCGTTTAAATCCCAGTCATGGCGCGACAGCAACGAATCCTTTTCAACAACATCCGCTCCCTTCCCGCCAACAAAAACCTGTTCCTGCACACCCTTGCCACCCACCGCGTTGATGCCTTCCTCCTCAATGAAACCTTCCTGCAACCCCACCACACAGTCCACACTTCGCCCTACCTCCTCCACCGCTCCGATAATCCCCTCCCGATTGCGCGTGGCGGAGTTGCCATTGGTCACCACCGCCAGATCCCCGTTCGGCTCCAACCTCTCCTTCCCGACCCCACCGAACACCTGATCCTTAGTCTCTTCTTCCCCGGCCTTACCGTTACCTGCGCCACCATCTATGTCCGCCCCAACGCTCCTATTCCCTTCGACTTCCTCTCCCACGTCGATCGTACCTTTTCCTCCTACGTGATCGCCGCCGACCTCAACATCCATAGTCGTTCCGCTGCCCAGTTACGGCGATGGCATCGGTTCCTCTCCACCCTTCAAGGTGACCTCGTCCCCATCCCCCGGCATACCCGTCCTGAATCCAACTCCACTCCTGATGTTATCCTCTCCTCCCCCAACCTCCTTGGCCGCATAACGGTGGATGTCCTGGAGCCTATTGGTAGCGACCATCTCCCTGTCCTCCTCACCGTTTCAGACAGTCGTCGCCCTCGCCCCGACCCTCGTACTGACCCTCCCCCTAAGTATGTCCACGACTATTCCCGAGCCAACTGGAATGCCTACCGGGATACCCTTTCCACCCAGGTCGATAGCCACCCTCTCACCTACCACCACCCTGACGATGTCACCCTTGCCGCCTCCTTTCTCCAGCGGACCTTGTCTGAGGCCGTGGAGGCCCACGTTCCTACTGTCGCCATCCACCCCCACCGTCCTACCTTACCCCCACAGGCCGTTCTCCTCCTCCGTGAATCCCGTCGTCTCTACCGTGCCTTCCTCCGCACGCGTGACCCGGACACACTACGACGCCACCGGCAACTCCAGCGACACGTTCGTAATTTGCTCGCGGCTGAGAAACGCCGGGACTGGCGACAGACATGCACCCGTTTAAATGCAACCCTACCAATCAACTCGTCCAAGTTCTGGTCGGCCTTCCGTCGCCTTACCGGAACTAAACCCTCCCCCTATTATCCTCTTCTCCATGATGATCACCCTTTCCCTGACTCCCTTAGTAAGGCCAATCACTTTGCCTCCTACCTCTCCGATGTATTTTCCGTCCCCGATGATCCCCAGTTCGATTACTCCCTCTTCCCGGATATCCGCGATCGAACTGACACCTCTTCCCCTCCCCTCGCTCCTGGCTTCCAGTACTTGGACAACATTACACACACGGAACTCAATGCCCCTATCACTACACAGGATCTCATTGCTACCCTCCGCACAAAACGCAACACCGCTCCTGGTCACGATCGTGCCACCTACCGTCACCTTCGTGAAGCTCCTGTCTCTTTCCTCTCCACCCTGGCCAGGCTCTACAATGTAGTCCTGTCCACCGGTTACTACCCCGACCTGTGGAAAACCTCCCGTATCCTCATGTTCCTTAAACCTGGCAAACCGCCGTCCGCCGTCTCCTCCTACCGTCCCATCAGCCTTACCTCGGTCTTCAGCAAGGTCCTAGAATCTATCCTCACCCGCCGCATCCACCAGCATCTCCGCCAGCACCGCCTCCTTCCCGTCACCCAGTGTGGCTTTCGGCCATCCTTCTCTTCCGACGATCTTCTCCTTCACCTCACTCATCTCCTTTCCGAACAGCTTAATTCCCGTCGCTCCGCCATCTTCCTCTCACTTGACCTCGAACGCGCTTATGACCGCGTCTGGCATTCCGGTCTCCTCTTCAAGCTCCAAACCTTTGCCCTTCCCATTAACTACGCCCGTCTGATCGGTTCCTTTCTCTCCCGCCGTCCTTCCTATGTCACCATCCATAACACCAATTCCTACACCTTTTTCCCCTCCGCCGGTGTGCCCCAAGGCTCCGTCCTCTCCCCCCTTCTGTACCTTTTGTACACGGCGGACATGCCGCCGCCGTCGCCCCCCGTCCACCTCCTCCAGTTTGCCGATGACACCGCCTTCCTCGCCCTTGCCCCCACCCTGCAACGCTCCCAACGCCTTCTCCAATCCCATCTTGACCGGTTCACCGCTTGGTGCTACCAGTGGTTGCTCAAGGTCAATCCCTCCAAAACCCAGGCGATCATTGTAGGCAAAACCACCCCTTCCTTCCGCCTCCTTGATTTCTATCTCACGGTCTATGGCCGTCCTATCGCCCTCACTCCCACCCTTAAGTACCTTGGCGTCACCCTCGACCGTCGCCTCTCCTGGACTCCCCATCTCCAGACAATCCAAGCCAAGGCACGTTCCCGACTCCGTCTCCTCAAGCTCCTTTCCGGCCGCACGTGGGGTCTGGACCCCTCCACAATCCTCCACACCTACAAATCCCTCATCCGCCCTATCCTTTGTTACGCCCATCCAGCCTGGATCTCCGCCCCCCCCTACCTTCTATAAATCCCTCCAAATCCTTGAACGCCATGCTCTCCGCCTTGCCTATCACATCCGTCTCCCCTCCCCCACGCGGATCCTGTATGATCTCATCCCCTTCCCCCACCTCCTCCTTTTCCTTGAAAGGATACGTATCCTGTACACCTCACGTAAACTTGATCCTCCTCACCCGCTCGTTTCCCCGCTCCTCTCCCACCCCCGCCCGTTGCCGCGCCTGTATTTGCACGTCCCACCCGGTCTCCATCTCTCCACCCTCCATACCCTCTCCCAAGGTGGCTTCCGCCAGCTCCCTCTCCCTGATGATGTCCTCGTCCCCTCCATCTACCCCTCCTATCAACTTTGACCCTGCCCCACCCCCCACTTCCCGTGTCCTTTCCTTTCGGCACCCTCCCTCCCTTCTCTTCTCTTCCCTTCTTTTTCCATCTCCCTGTCCCCTCCCTTCCCCCTCTTCCCCAGGGCTTCCTCTCCCCCTTCCTCCCTCCCCCCTATCTCCCCTGCCCGTGGCATCTCTGCTCTCCCCTCTCGCTCTCCCACTCCCCTTCCTCCTCCTCGTCTCTTGGCAGGTCCCCGGACTCGCACACGTATAGTGAACATTCGCGCGCCGGAGATCGTCGCCTCTTGTGCTTCGTGTGTGTGACGTCATATAGTGTTTTTGGTGTCCGCCGTCCCACTCCTACGTTCACTTGTGCCGTTGGACTCACCAGTGTTTTGTGCGCCGTGCCAACGTGTTTTCAGTGTTGTTATCGTCACATGTGAACGACTCCGTGTTTTTTATGTCTCTGTGACCTCTCTCTTTTGCCCGTCACTTTGTTCATTGTCATTCACCATGTTTTATACTCTTGTCAAACGCTATGGCTGAAGAGCGGCGTAGTGTGCCGCTGCCAGCCTACCTGAATTACAGGTTTTAAAATAACAATAAAGTAAAAAAAAAAAAAAAACACTTTCGTTGATATGGCTTTTCTAATGAATGTGTCTTCTATTCAGGAAATGTACTTCTGGTGAAGGTATATTTATATGTACCGAAACCTTGGTCAAGAATTTTAATAAAAAAAAAAAAAAAATTCTATCCTGCAACTGTTTTTGGCTGCCATCCTTTATTGTGACAAGATGATATCCTAGTCAGTTTTATCCTGACCTTTTCAAATACTCTGTTGCAAGGCGTTACGACGGTTGTGAAATTGCACTTTTAACAGACTTCACCTTGTTAATGCAGATTAAACAAGGCACCAGTAATTCTGGAATATCTTAAAAACTTCTGAGTAGTCATTGAATTGAATGTGGAACAACAGCCCTGTGCGCTTAACTGCAGCTAAACATGGCACTTAGCGAACATTACTCACCAGTCCGACTTGGAACAGCAGAATACAGGTGGAAACACCAAGTGCGAGGCTCTGTCCCAGTAACATGCCTCCGAGACACTGCTGCAGCTACTCAACGTTTCTGTCAACATGAAACGCAAAGAAAACACATCCGTAGTTGTAAATCAGTAAACAGAGAACGAGATGGGCCTTAAAATATTCCTCTACAGAACTAATAATTAATACTTTTATAGGAACATGTGTCATTGAAAATGTGGAAGTCCCGTATCTGAAATAAATGAAGCCACCTCTGCACACAAGAGGCGGTTAGTTCTGAGAGTGAAAAGACGCAGTGCCTGTTGGTTTTCATCTCGGGACCTGTGACCGATGTTTGTTCCATGACTTTTCTGTTTCGCCAGTCAGAACGACTGGACTGGCGCAATTGGAGAAGACAGCGGTATTTTTATGTCGACATATTCTGACGCGCAAAGCCCAAGTCTGAAATGTTTTTGTTTCATCTTTGTTGTGCATAGCTTGTCACAAAGTTTAGAGGACATAAGGGTTGATAACTGCTCCAGAATGTAAGGTGCTGCAAGGAAGAGCAGTAGTGTTCCAGTTAAAGCTTTGCATCATCAGATAGTAGCCCTGGTTCTTAAGCATCTGGAACAACAGCAACAGATGGAATCAAAACGTGAACTGTCATCTGATCGAAAACTAAAGCATTCTGGCAACTCTTGATGATTTCATTCCAAAGCAATTGTCGCCATTCAGGGAGGATGTGAAACAGAGGGCACAGAGAAATCCGAGGGTATCGAGATAATGGAAGGTACTGATTGGAAAATGAGAGAAAAGCCAGTGTATCAGCCAATTCGAGATCCCATTAAAATTTGTTAATCCCATTACATCTCAGAGATTAATTGAGTTGGCCATTGTAATTGGAAAAGTCAATATAAAGGTGAAAACAGTAAGAATTTTAAAAGACAAATGTGCTCAAGTAAGCGTATTACTTATAGCGCTCGCACATAACCAGTCATTAAAGCCATCATGCTGTCGTATCAGTGAACTGGATGTAGAAACTAATAGTTCAATGGAGACATGCCATGTCCTGCTGGGAAACGGTGAAGGAAATTACAAATAGGGTATGGAAGGGCTTACGAGAGAGAGTACAGAATTTGGATGTTATTCTTGGGAATGATTTTCTGGGCAACTTTCATGTACTTGTGGCCTTTTATTCGTAAACTGCCGAATTCAGTGATCAGTTGCACCGATTTGGGGAAGTAAAGGTGTGAGTAACCCAGCGGAAAAGGCTTATTCTCGAAGTTCACTTGAAACCATGTGCCGTAGTGTTAAAACTCTGCACGCCTGAAATACTCGTGGTGGAAAATGAATGAGTTCTCTCGATAATAACTAAGATATATGAGCCCACAAGAACGATGCTTTTGATCCATCCACTAACAAGAAGCGTATTTTTACATCGACGCCAAACACATGAAGAAAAGAGGTATTTCACAAATCGAAAGTATTAACACATAAAATGTGTGCTCCCATATGCTTACACACTTTTCTAACACAAGAAGAAATAAGTGCACAAACGATATTACAGGGCCAGAGTACAAGACATAGAAGCAGTAGATGTTGAACAGTTTGAGATGAAACGAATTGGGTTTCAAAACCTTCAAGGACCTACCAAGCCACTGTCTAAACTCAACCGGGAGAGAACTTAACGCATTTCTCAGAACTGGACAGGAACCTAAAGTAACTGGTACCAGAGAAATCAGTGCGGTTGTTTCAGAGAATAGGCTATATATCAATCACAGATTGAATGTGGACAATATTTAAATTGGGACTGCACAGCCTGTAGCTCAGAAGCCTCACTGAATCCTCTATCATTTGCAGTCCATCATGGAAGAAAGAATTCAACAGCAGTTTGATACAGCAGTAATTCAGCTTTCCTCAAGCCTCTAGGCGTTGTCATAGTGCCTAAAAAGAGTATCAATGGGGAATAACGCACTGTCCCAGTGTTGATGTGCAAGCAGTACAGAGATAGGAGACACCTGACACTTATGCACTTATGTCGACAAAACACTATGTCACATCAGAAATTACAAGTATTTTTTCACATTAGATGTGTGATTATATTACCATCAGATACTCATAGCACATCATAACAAATCCAAGATGGCATTTTTCATGCTGTCTGTGTCATATTAACTCCTCAGAATGCCATTGAATTTAAGAAATACATCTGCTACCTTTCGGTGCTTCGCAGACTTGATACTAGTTGGGACGAAACCAACTATGTCACTGATATACCTTAATGATATTGTCGCAAAGAAGCTGCGGACGGATCTCAGGGGTTACAAACTGAAATTTGTGATACTACTGAGATGTGACACTTGTTACTCAGCAGGCACGAATGATGAAAGTCACAAAATGTAATATGGTCTCCTGTAAGCTGGGGTATATTTCTTGATTATTTACTTTTTACTTGCAGGATATATCAATAGAATCCAGTCTCCCCGTTGGCAGAGCGGTAGAATAGAATCTACATTACTTTATTTGCCCAGATACTGACCTTAAATTACTGTGTTGTACTTTCCATCTTGCAGTCTTAAACCTCAGTATTAATCCATTGACTTAAACAGACTCAATGTTGTTGTTGTGGTCTTCAGTCCTGAGACTGGTTTGATGCAGCTCTCCATGCTACTCTATCCTGTGCAAGCTTTTTCATCTCCCAGTACCTACTGCAACCTACATCCTTCTGAATCTGCTTAGTGTATTCATCTCTTGGTCTCCCTCTACGATTTTTACCCTCCACGCTGCCCTCCAATACTTCTTGACAGATGTGATACCTTTTAGTATCTCCAGGGTTCTTCCATGTATACAACCTTCTTTCATGATTCTTAAACCAAGTGTTAGTTATGATTATGTTGTGCTCTGTGCAAAATTCTACCAGGCGGCTTCCTCTTTCATTTCTGTCCCCCAATCCATATTTACCTACTATGTTTCCTTCTCTCCCTTTTCCTACACTCGAAATCCAGTCACCCATGACTGTTAAATTTTCATCTCCCTTCACAATCTGAATAATTTCTTTTATTTCATCATACATTTCTTCAATTTCTTCGTCATCTGCAGAGCTAGTTGGCATATAAACTTGTACTACTGTAGTAGGTGTGGGCTTCGTATCTATCTTGGCCACAATAATGCGTTCACTATACTGTTTGTAGTAGCTTACCCACATTCCTATTTTCCTATTCATTATTAAACCTACTCCTGCATTCCCCCTATTTGATTTTGTGTTTATAACCCTGTAGTCACCTGACCAGAAGTCTTGTTCCTCCTGCCACCGAACTTCACTAATTCCCACTATATCTAACTTCAACCTATCCATTTCCCTTTTTAAATTTTCTAGCCTACCTGCCCGATTGAGGGATCTGACATTCCACGCTCCGATCCGTAGAACGCCAGTTTTCTTTCTCCTGATAACGACATCCTCTTGAGTAGTCCCCGCCCGGAGATCCGAATGGGGGACTATTTTACCTCCGGAATATTTTACCCAAGAGGACGCCATCATCATGTAATCATACAGTAAAGCTGCATGCCCTCGGGAAAAATTACGGCTGTAGTTTCCCCTTGCTTTCAGCCGTTCGCAGTACCAGCACAGCAAGGCCGTTTTGGTTATTGTTACAAGGCCAGATCAGTCAATCATCCAGACTGTTGCCCTTGCAACTACTGAAAAGGCTGCTGCCCCTCTTCAGGAACCACACGTTTGTCTGGCCTCTCAACAGATACCCCTCCGTTGTGGTTGCACCTACGGTACGGCTATCTGTATCGCTGAGGCACGCAAGCCTCCCCACCAACGGCAATGTCCATGGTTCATGGGGGCGGAACACACTCAATACCTACAAATAATATATTTTAATTCCAATGGTGAACAAATTTTTCGGTTGTACACAAATTCGTAATGGAGAATGCACAGTGGACTCATGGATTCGACTGTGGTACGCAGATATAACGTATTTCTAATAACATTCCCAGTCATCGTGTTTTCTATGGACATCTGATATAGAAGCAACAGATCTGACTTTCAGTTTGAGTCTTAGCAATGTAGGTATTCTGCGGTGCTGGCACAATCCATTCAAGCACCCAGTACTCCTTAACCAAGGTATCTGAATTAGTTTGCTGTGTGCAGCTTGTTGTCTTTAGAGACAATAATGTGATGCTACTAGCGTTACAGTACTGTTAAGGATTGTCCTCTTACTGAGAAGCCAGTCGCACTCACCAGCTGTCACTGCTCCATGTACCCCATCTCTGTCGAGTTGCTAACACTGCCCACTGATTTTATCACTTCTCTTCACATGCAGCACAATATTTCAACAGTATAATTCGATTTAAAGCTGTATTGACTGTTAATCGACCGTAACTGTTTCAAAACCTCTATAAGATTCTCCAGAGACCTCTGTCAGTCGAAAATCTTATAGAATTAGTCAAATGATTTAACGAAGCAACCTCTTTCAATGTCCAAACCCCATCTCCAGGCTACAATGGCAAAAGAAAAGTATTTGGCTACAGTACACACAACCTTATCATCTGCTGTGGTCATCCTGTGCACAAAAAGAAGGATAACGTAATATGAGATGACATTCACTTCGATTGTTGATATGCTGTCCACACATAAATTTTTAAAAAATTACTCACTTTTTTCGTATGAAACAGCTATCTTTCTGAGGCGTGTTCAGTTACTTTCACTGTTGTGATTTGCTGGATCTTGTTAATCATCGTTCATAAAAAGTACAGGTCAAGCACGACAGCAAAATCAATTATACTGTCCAGTTTCCATTTAGTTATCGATGTCTTATCAGTCATCTAAACTGTCATTTGCACATCTTAGTGTCAAATCATTGATCTTCGATGACGAAATACATAATAAGAGAGACTGTGGCAATATGTTCCACAAAATAACAGTTAAACATTATTTTAAAGATAACAATTTATTGCTACTGAAAGATAGATTGACATATATTCTTAGTCGTTACATATTATCTACCGTAATAGTGTTGAACTGAAGTTAACAAAGAAATGTGAGGTCTATGTACCTAAGTTTAGCATCACGAAGAGCTTAGTTTTGACTTTAAGTCTCAACTTACTTCCAGTCGAATCTCAACATTTATATTTATTTATATTCAGAACTGTAATGCCACTATGCCAATAGCAATGAGGTTACCTTGATGTTTTCAAAGTGCTCTTGTTGATTGCTGGGTTCATTTAGCTGTTTTCTGTAATTCCACTTTAACTTACCCAACAAAAGATTTAAATCGCTGATGTGAGATTTTGCCAATCATGTTTTTGTCTGTGAGAAACTTATTAGCAAAACTGCTATTTATTAATCTAAATTCAATTTTTATATATTGATGATAATTTTAATGGAATTAGTACATGAGAGTTATCCTACCTTATTCTAATCTCATTTTGAGTATTCGCTTGTGGTATAATGGGATTTAAGAACTGACCACAATAGACATTGGTTTTATGTTTCCTGTTAATGCTATGACATTAATTCTCATTTGTATTTTTTTGTAGGCTCTATAATGTTCCCAGGGGTTTAATCGTATACAGATGTGTTTGGTTATTTTAGTGCAGTTTTTATGAAAATTTCTGTTTAATGTAAAAGTATTATAGATGAACGTTGCTTAACTACTCTTTCAAATTCATTCCACTTCTATCAAAATTACAATTTTTGTATGTGTTCATGTTGAATGCATTACATTTACATTTTGATTCTGTTTTTTATGAACATCTAGACTGAGATTTTTTACTGATGTTTATTTATTTATGCATTTATTTTATCTGGCAAGATTAGGGCCTTCAGGCCCTCTCTTACACCTAACCAGGCATACTCAGATTCAACAAATTTCAGTTTCTACAGAACATTAAGGACATATAACATGTTATACAGTATTAATGTTAAAGAAAAAAAATAGAGATTATAAAAGTAGTACAATGATAATTATAACAATCAAAAAATAATTATAACAATCAAGAATACTAATAATAATAATAATAATAATAGTAATGACTATGTATATGAAAGTAAACATATCTTTCTTTTATGAATGTCAGTCCTATTGCTAGTTGGAAATTTTCTCGTTATATTCTTGCAGCTTGTGAGTTATTCTCATCAAGCAGAGACATAAGACGATAGAATGGGGTGAAAGAGATATAGAAGAGGTAGATAGGTTACAGGAAGAGAAATAGAATGGTAAAATTCGAAGCTATGATGGAGAGGAGGAAGAAAGGGATGAGAGGGGCACAACAATGGTGGCTATACCGTCCCTAATATGTCATTGACACAATTAAAACAAAGTGTTGTTTGTAATGTTTACCTCCGTGATCGAATGCCATTTTAATTTGTCACATTTACGCCAAGGCCTCCTGTAATACCAGTTGCATGAGTGTTGTAGATGACTAATTGCATTTGTAGTTCATGATACTTAAATGCTGCGAAGGGTCAGTGCCACTACCTCACATATCCAACTCCAACGACAGTACTATTCGGCCATGCTAGTCACACAAAAAAATTGTTACGTCATTGGCCAAATGCCGCGCGGGATTAGCCGAGCGGTCTAAATGCGCTGCAGTCCTGGACTGTGGGGCTGATCTTGGCGGAGGTTCGAGTCCTCCCTCAGACATGGATGTATGTGTTTGTCCTTAGGATAATTTATGTTACGTAGTGTGCAAGCTTAGGGATATTTCACACTTTTTTGAACATTATCTTTTTTCCCTTCCTTTTTTCGTGTTCTTTGTTATGGTGATGTTGTCACTATGTTCACGCAGTTCGTAAATATTTCTGCATAGTTGTTATGGAATCTTTATGTTCGATGTGCTAATTCTGTGAATGATTAATAATCGTTGAGAATGGCAGTTATACTATGAATTATCTAAGTAGCCACGCGTCCGATCTTCTAAATTGCTGCGTTATTTATGGATTGTGGGTATCGCATGTTTTACGGTCTCACCATTTACACCAGGGCGATGTTACTTGGGGTTGCGCATTTTACGTTCGCAACTGTCGTTACAATGTAAGACCCGATCTCAAAACGGTTCTGTAAGTGACGAGGTCACATGAGAGACTTGTGTTGAGATGGAATTGTATGCATCTACATTTAATTTACAATCTCCAAATACTGTGAAGTGCATGGCAGAAGATAGTCCCATTGCACCGTTTATCATGGTTTTTCCCCGTTCCATAACCCAACGGAGTGCGGGAGGAATGAATGTTTAAATGCCTCTGTGCTTACTGTAATTAATCTGATCTTGTCCTGAAGATCCTTGTGGAGCGGTAAGTAGGGGTTCTAGTACGTTCCTAGAATCATCATTTGAGGCCAGTTGTTGCAACTTCATTAGTTTACTTTCTCACGGTAGTCTCCATCTGCCTTCAGGTTTCTGTCGGTTTAGTTCTTTCAACATATCTCTGACATTCTCCTGCAGGTCACACAAACTTGTAATTATTTGTGCTACCTTTCTCTGTATACGGTCAGTATTCACTGCTAATCATATTAGGTACAGGCCCTGCATATTCTACGATTGGCTGCACGTTTGATTTGTAAGCAATCGCGTTAGTAGACTGATTGCATTTCTCTAGTATTTCACCAATAAACGGAAGTCTGCCACCAGTTTTACCCACAACTGAGTCTTTGTGATCATTACATTTCATGTCCCTAATATGTGTTACACCCAGTTATTTGCACGATTTTACAGGTTCCAGCTATGACTCACTCATATAATATTCATAAGATACTATGTTTTCCGGTTTTGGAAGGGTAAAATTTTATATTTCTGAACTTTAAAACAAGTTACCAATCATGGCACTACTTTGAAATCTTATCAAGCCCTGACTGAATATTTTTGCAGCTTCGTTCAGACTGTACTTCAGTGCAGATAACTACATCATAAGTGACAAACATGAGGTTACTATTAACATTGTCCGCAAAGCCATTAATATAGAACATGAACAGTAAGCCATCCACCACAATTCCCTGCAGTAAAACCGAAATTCCTTCTGTGTCTGTTGATGACTTTACATCCACAATAACATGCGTCGTCCTCCCCAGCAAGAGATCCTCAATTCAGTCACACATTTCTCTGATACCCCACGCGATCATGCTTTTGATAATGAGCGTAGATTTGGTTATGAGTCAAATGGTTTTCGTATATCGATAAATTATGCATCTACGTGACTGCCATGATCCATGAGTTTCAAGATATCGCGTGAGAAAAGGATGAGTTGGGTTTCACATTATATATGTTTTCGAAATCTACGCTGGTTAGCATGGAGAGGTGGTTTTGTTCGAGGTGTCTCATTAAATTTGACTTCCCAGTATATTCTAATATTCTACAATGAATCGATGACAAAGATATTGGACGGTGGTTCTGTGGATCATTTCAGCTACCCTTCTTGTGCACAGGTGTGGCCTGCGCTTTCTTCCAGGTATTGGGAACGGTTTCTTGTCAGAGTATCTGCAACAGGTTATAGTTAACAGAGGTGCTAGCACCACAACGAAGTGGGTATGGATTCTGATAGAGATAGCACTGAGACTTGTGGCTCTGTTCAGTCTGTACCATTTCAGCTGTTTTTCAACCTTTCTGACAGTAATATCTACGAGGATTCACTCATTTTTCAGTCGTACGAGGATAAAAATGAGACGGTATTCCTGCGCTTTCCTTTCTAAAGGAACATTTGAAACCTGAGTTAAGTATTTCTGCATCTACCCTGTGGTTTCTCAATTTCAGTTCTTGTCTTGACCATGAGTGATTACACACTACGTTTGGTGCCACTAACAGCCTTTGGGTTTTGTGAAACATCCTTCGACAATACTCTGCTACGGTAGTCACTGTAGGGGCCACGCATTGGATTCCCTCAGGATTTTCTTTACAGTGACTGTATACCACTGAAGATAACTCCGATTCTGTCCTCCTGTGTACATATCTATTCAGCGCTAGTTCAGCTATTCCTATATACTTGAGTAATAGTTCCTCTACATCCTCCTGTTCTGCGCTAAAAGTTTCAACTTTCTCACTGAGATTTGACACTACTGCTTCTTGGCCTAGTTTGCTTACCAGATAATTCTTTCTACTGGTTCTTGTTCCCTTTGGAGTTTTGATCCACATTGTTGGTATAACCACCTCATGGTCGTGGTCACTGATATCAGTACCAGTTCCTATTTTTCCTTAATTGGAATATTTTCTTTAACGATCATGTAGCACAGGAAGTTTCCATCTTTCATAGAATGTTACTGGTGTAGATTCGTCCAAATGGATTTCCTGTTAGCGGGAAATGTATGTCCCCTAGGTGATTTAACTTGCTGCTCTTCGTTGAAACGTCCTAAATCATTTTTTTTAAAAAAAAGAAAAGAAGATATGCATTTTATTGCGGCTCTTGTATACTTAGCGTAATTCTGAAAAGTATGACAACACATTTTAAAGGTCTTGGTGTACTTATGTCGGCTTGCAGTTCTATCTTTACAGTCTCCCCCCCCCCCCCCCCCATGTGTTGATTAAGGTCTTAACAACACTATAGTTCCAGTTTTCTGTGAGAGAGGTTTGCGTTTTTGCCTTGGGTCGTTGAGGTTTAGATAGTGTTCTATGTACTGTTAAGGCAACATGACAAACCAGCATAGTGGCCTTTGGATGTTGTGTTCTATGGAGATGGGTGCTGGAAGGATCACCAAGTAAGCAGTAAAATTTGGTGTTGCATCTAATTTTATTTACCATGTCTGCCAATTTCTTGTTGACACTTCATTGGCTATTGCCTCAAGACATATGCCAAGATATCTGCGGCAGCTGCTTTGATGGTACCAGTCATAATGTCCTTTATCATCAAAGTTTATTGGGCCTTCGTTATCGTTGACTCCTTGCATCGTTTGAAAAGATAGAAAATTTCCCCCTTTCAGACCACATTAAGCTCGTCCAGTCGGCTACTGACTGACTTCTGAGTAGTTTGGTCCACCGATGACGTGCAAGCATTATATGCTGCTTTAAGCATTGGCCTTTTGCGAGGTACCCAGCTCTAACTGTGAAACGTATGCAGTTCTCTTCGAAATGTTCTTTTGGAAATTGTTTTGGATAGACCTGCAGATATTGTCAGCGGAAATTCCTATCACGTTTGAACCCAATTGTCATTAGGCAGGTGTGATGTTTCCAGTCGCTTAGGTTCTTTTTACAAAAACTGGTATATGCCATGTTACACAGCTGCGTGTGGTTGACCATTCCATGTACACATGTAGGGCAGTGCACCATGATACACCAACAGAGAGGGAACCTTCATTCACGGTGTGGTTACGGGCACATCCAGACACCATAGCTACTCCCTCCTTTCTTCCGATTACATTGATTCCATACAACGGACTACACATACTTACGTACTGCCATGATTTATGTTAGAGTTGGAGAGGGAAGGGGGGTAACATGATGGCATCGTACGAACTCTACACCATCTACCATAGCTCCAATGTGGCCACTGTGATGTATTAAGGACAGGAGACAGGGGTGACTAATCTTTCTTTCAGTGAGCACATCGTAAGTGTAAATTCACATTGACCATTCCTTGCAGACTTGTAGGGCAGTCCACTATGATGAGTGTAAATTCACACTATTATATTATACTGAGCCATGCTGTGGCTCGCGTTGGTGCTGTTTGTAGGTTTGCGCCCCCTTTTGGAGGCCAGACGGTATCGTTTAGTTGGCATGGTTGCGGTTGTTGGTCTTCTTCTCGTGTTGACTGGCGCCACTCGGTTTATCAAGCATGTCCTGTCCGCTAGTGGGAGCGGAGGCGGTTATCGGCATGTTGTAAGTGGTGCCCTATCATTGGGGCGACGTCGTTGCTTTCCCGGGTCGTGTGAGTGTGCGAGTTCGGTTTGGGACTCAGGAGGAGCCAGGTCCACGCAGTGCCAGAACATGCCGGACCGCTGGTGGCACGCATGGTCTCCTTGATGGAAGGGCTGTAGTCACAAGGGTGCACGACCTCATCGTAAACCGGATCCAGCAAGTTTTTTAGGATGAGTGCATTTCAATCCAAGTAGAGAAACCACCATTGTGACATCTCGCGATTCTCCAGTGACTTGGGTTCGTGTTGCTGCTCGTAGTGTTGCCGAGGCGAAGAGCAGCGAGTGGAGTGCTTGGGGAAGGCGGATCTGATTAACTTTCCTCGACTTCTTAATACTATTTGCTGCGTTCAACTTCTTACAAATTGTTAAGTTCAACCAGCGGTAATTTTACTTGCCTGGTTTCCGCTAACGCCCCAGTTACCTGCCCTGGGGGTAACTGTATGTAACAGCAGTGTACGTTTCCTCGCCTTGCTGCTGCTGTCCGGTAAGGCGCGTAGTTTTGACAGCTTTCTTGATTGTAGGCCGGCTGGTAATTATTCTACTCTGGTGGTAGTTCCGGGGACGTATTCTGGTCCCGGCTTTGGTTTATCGTTCCATCGTTGCATTTGGTTGATCGGACGTCAGGTAGCTTCAGCAAGATTATCATTAGTCATTCGTTAGACTGCCACTAATCTGAGCTACCATCTTGTGAAGTGAATGCAACACTTGGCAGCCCTTCTCATAGCTCGCAAAAGTATTTGTTGCCAGACCTTCTCAGAGGTCGATTCCTGGAGCATCATCTGTGGCCCCTTGGTTCTTGTAATACATATGTATTCCAAAAGGAGGTCTGATGGCCAGTAGTGTAGTGTAACGCTCCTTCAGTCTACGCCTTCAGCGGGTATATTCTGCCTCAGTACCCTTTAAGGAACTTATGTACTTGTCCTTGCGTTTTATTATCGTATTATTTATTACAATACCTTGTAATGCCTACATTAAAGGCTATATACGTCAATAGACCTGGTGGCCTTCTGGAATAAATCTAGCAGTGTAGTGTTTAGTGGATATTAAGGGTTGTGTTACAAAGTTTACCATCATGTTATTTCATCCATTTTGTGATCAGTTGCTTGTTTTTTTTTTATTATTAACCTTTGGTATTGTATTTGCTGTTTTACAGCAGGTTTCTAAATTTTTTTATGTCATTGACGTTCCTGGCGTGTAATGCCTTCAGCCGTGATTGTGATCGTTTGCCTTAAAATTCTGATTTGGTGTTTGTATTTTAGCCGTAAGCCTTAAAACCTTATTTACTGCCATTTCTTGCGTCTGATGCCGTCTGCTGTGTTTGTGGCGACTTGCCTTTAATATTTCAATACCTAATTTGTAAGTTGCAGAGAGTTTTAAACAATTCTTAATTTATTACCATTCCTAGCGTGTAAGGCCTTCTGCCCAGATCATAGTGGCTTGATTTTAAAACAATATCTGTATTTAATGGTGATTTGACAAGTTGTAACTCACTTAAAACACTATTATTTACGCAGTTCTTTATTCCTTCATAATAACGTGTGGTATTTTTATTCATTATTGATTCTGGAATTACTGGTTTAAAACAGTTTGTATCTGTAAAGGGCAACCAATAGGAATTTATTACGCCACTGTCCACAATTAACCGAATCCTGCCTTCCCTTGACTATCAGGTTTCATGCGCATTAACGAGCTGTTGCCTTTTCCAATGATTTTGCTTCCTGCAGTTCACTCCACTGCTGAGTCAGCTAGTTTATAGTCTTAAACCCATTATAAAAACCGGGTCTTGTACTGTAAAGAAGTTTCTACGGACACAGTTCTTCAAGTGCTTCATGAAACATGCCAAGAATATACAAGAACACATGATCAAAGAGTAGTAACACAATTCTGTAGCTTTTGATACTGGTAATATAACTTTTAAAAGCTGATGAGACATTCATCATAATCTTCCCCAAAAAATGCTTAATTGCCTACCTGATAATAGTTTGATGGTGTATGATAATCCTTTTCAATCGATAATGTACGTCGTTGCTGTTGGAAAATTCAGATGACTGTTGATGTTTTTTAGCTTCTGCTACCAGCATTATGGAATTCATTTTCTTATTATGATTGTTGAACGTCCTCAGTGGGTAGGTCTTGTACATTCGAGTACACAATTTCCACGGTCGTTCAGCTCCCTTGAATGTCGTCCGTGACTTTGACGATACCGCGCTCTCACCATTACTGGCCAAGTCGTTAATATTTTTTCTTAGAATGGTAAGCTGCATGCGGTGCTGCGCCATGAGGCTAACGTTGATGGCGTCAGCCATCATGTTCATCACCACGATGTGCACCGCGATGAAGGCACAGTACAGCCACCCGGCGGCCCAGCCAATGGGGTGCGCCGTGTCGCTGACGTCACACATGCCCAGCGACAAGTAGGCCAGCACGAAGCCCCGCTGGTTGCGGCTGTGGCGGCGGAGCAGCGTCACGTCTCGCGGAGCCATGAATTCCCCAAAGTCGTCGCGCACCTGTGGGCAGCATTTGTAATGTCGACACAACTGTGATGACTCAAGCTGGCTAATATAGACCGTAAAATGATTGCGTGTTAAATGGGAAATTCCGTCTACTACTTTAAAACAGTTCATGTTATTAGCCATTACAGTTTTACAAACCTTAGCCTCGAGTAAGGGTCTTCAGCTAGCTACAGAAGACTATGGATTAGCCACCTGAAGCCTCTAAGATATTCTTTGCTTACAAATGTAAATTGTCTTACAAAATAAATTACTGTAAATGCAAATAAAATTTAGGATCTGTTAGATGAAGGCCAGTTTGGCTTTACGACAGGTGAGGATACTGTTCTGGAGTTAGGTTTGATAATGGAAGGAAGATCTAAGAAAAACAGAGTCATGCTCTTACGATTTGTTAACCACGAAAAAGCATTAGATAATGTAAAACAGTGTAATATGTTCTTAATTCTCGGGAAAATAGGTGTAAGCAATACAGAATGGCGTGTAATATACAATATGTAGAGGAACCAAGAAGGGAAGGTAAGAATGGAAGACCAACAACAAAGTGTTGGATTCAAAAGTATGTAAGACAGGGATGCAATCTTTCGCTCCTACTGTTTCATTTATATATTGGAGAAACGATGGCGGTTGAGGAAGGATATCAACGAAAATATTCGCTGATGCATCGCTATCCACAGCAAAAGTGAATAAAAACTACAAGTCTCGTTGAACCGAATTACGCTAGACTTAATAACAGATGTAGTAACAACAAATTAGTTGAAATGAAAGAATTATGCTTGCTCAGAAGGAAACCTGCACATGACAGGCTAAGCAAAGAGCATTCGGCCGGCAAAGGCAAAGAAGTCATTACAGCCCAAAAGAGGCTTAGT
Organism: Schistocerca americana; assembly: GCF_021461395.2. Lineage (NCBI taxonomy): Eukaryota > Metazoa > Arthropoda > Insecta > Orthoptera > Acrididae > Schistocerca > Schistocerca americana. The sequence goes on from NC_060124.1 coordinate 338,150,567, forward strand.
AGCATAAAATGTCGGCCATAATTAGAGGGATCAATTCCTGTGAACGTACGTTTGGGACACAACATTGTATGGGAGGAAGACATTCGCTGTGGGAAAACTGGCAAAGAAGAAAATGGAAATGATTGAGATGTGATGCATTAGAAAGATATTGAAAGTCACATAGACTGATAATATAAGAACCTAGGATGTTGTCTGTAGACTCTGTAAGGACAGGAACATGTAGAAAACGTAGATGTGAAGAGAGGACAGGGTGGTAGCACACAGATCAAGAAGTAATGGAATCAATGCCACACTGCTTGAAGAAGTTCTAACAGGTCGCCATTGTAGGGGAGAACAGATATTGGAGTATATTCTGTAAATAACTGACCGATGACCCCCACCCCCTGCTGGCAGAATTTCTTCAGTTGAAGTACTAAACGGATCATTGCAATAAATTTCTCCAATAGACAAAATACGGATAAGATGGATGATGGGAAGGTAGACGATTACACTTCTGTACGTTGAATATACAGGGTGTTAATTTCTGGGTGCAAATGGCAAGGATGAGATGAGGTGATGGTAGGCTGGGTATGGGCGTGAGGTTCTGTGGGACCTACAGACATCTGGGCAATAAGGGTAACAGACAGTGTAGGTCAGGAGGAAGGAAGGGTTGAACTATGGATGTAGGTAGGATGGTAGCATATTCGAATCTTTGTCTAGAGAGAAGGTTGGATATCATTTTTACTACTGCAAGTAGGAGACCTCAAGGTGACTGATGTGCAGGCAACTATGTGCCATGTCACCAAGCGAGATGGCACAGTGGTTAGCACCCTGTATTGGCATTCGGCAGAATAACAGTTCAAACCCGCATCCCACTCTCCTGATTTAGGTTTTCCATGAGTTCCCTAAATCATTTCAGGCAATGCCACGAGGGTTCCTTTGACAGGGCTCTACCGATTTCCTTCCCCATCCTTCCTTCATCCGAGCAGGTGTGATCACCACATGCCCCCCTGTAACCACATCCAGTGACACCTAAGGGGTGAGGATGACAGGGCGCCCAGTTAGTTCTGTTGGCCCTTCAAGACCTGTCTGGTTTTTTTTCGATTTGTGTTTAGTGTACTCTGTTCCTGGATGTATCGCATGTGTTCGCCTCCTTGGGATACTAGGGTCTTGTACATGAACTCTTTGTTCATGGAATTCCGGCACTAGTGTGGGGGAACAGGATAGACCGGTCCTCATAGTTTCAGATCCCCGTGGAAGCACTGCAGGTTTCAACTGTCGGTCCTCACCTGAACCCTCTGCACACATCGTTTTTACCGTCGTGTCTAAGGAAGCGTACGCCGATAACATATTTCCATGTGCACATAGCGTGAGCACGCAGCTTATGCAATGCAGACTAGACCGTCTGCGACGATCTGGGACATGGTGGCAAACCTGAGGTTAGCTTTCAGTGCTCGTTGTTGTGAGACGCCCAGGCGCAGTACACGCCCCGATGGGGCTCTGAATCGGAAAACCACGCCGAAATAGATGGGCGTCACTCACCACGGACATATAACTTGGCGTCATCATGCTGTATAACTGAGGGGCAATGCAGTGGGGAGCCATCCCAATGTTCACATTAGCATGGGACCTTGCTGTTGTTCTGTAAAGACTGTTTCTACCCACAGTTTTGGAGTATGCGGTGGCACTCTGAGGAAATACCGCCAATACTGGTATAGAACGGCCACAGAGGGTATAAAATCGTATTATTTAGCTGCACCCACCTTAGCGTCTAACAACGGCGAAGTTCGGTCAAGTAGTCGCAGTACCTAGTACCTTACCTCTGGGAGCGGTTTAGGTAATCGACCGCTGATTTCTATAAGTAATGTTCACAAAAGCAGCACATCTGAAACCAAAGTATGTGCTATGTATTCGAATGCCTTGAACAATGCTAACAGAAGTGGTATCGGTTTATAATCATAGAGACGGAATGAAGCGTTAATGTTTTCTGTTGGAACAAATGAGTTGGTGTAGAACGTGACAAAGAGGTTGCGGCATCTCACCAGGTGTTGCAAAGGAAAGAAATTCAGGACTCAAACATGAATTTGCGAAAGCAGTTTCATACAACACTGGAAAATTTTTAAGGAAATCGGCTCTCAAGTTTTCCAACCATCTTTAATACCCTGAAACAACATCTTTTTTTCCGACAACCAGCGTGATTCTGTGGTAGGTGCTTGCTTGCCACTTGGGGAGTCTAGGGCAGATTCAAGGTGCAATCAAATTTTTAAACTAAGGGGAATATTGTACTATCATTTCGGTGAATCTCAGAATGCCTAAGGGTATGAAAAAATGCATAGCGCTCGGGAATGACAATCACTGGATTGAGTTTCATTTCGGTCATAAATTTTTCTTTTCTTTCGTTCAGTGACAATATCGGCGCCATTTAAATATAAAATTCATCAAATATGTTATAATTGGAATAGCTATTTACCATTTTTATAAAACATGCATATCCCCTTGCTAATTACATATCTCAGTTTTGGACGTCACCTGGAAAATCGCAGGAGTACAACGATATCCTGCAACTGAAGTATGTAAACTAGCTTTGAGAGAGAAGTAAATTATTCATATAGCTATACACACCAATCTGCAGAAAAATTTTCACCAAGCAAGGAAGACAAGCATAGGACCTTTACAATTTGATATAATGGCAGTTTCCATTGAACAGCATTGACAGTAATACAATAGAGGAATTTATTTTCAGAGGCTAATTTCAATAGAGATTTCCATACGTAAAACATTGTTATGTGCATTTCACACATCAGTCATTTCTTGCTGCATAAATAGATCTGCACAAAATAATGTCTAAGCAAGAGGTGCAGATCAGAGAAGTTACTGTATTATGATCTACTAAAATTCAACTAGCATTTGCAGACTTAGAGAAAGCTTTTGACAATCTTGACTGGAATACTCTCTTTCAAATTCTAAAGGTGGCAGGGGTAAAATACAGCGAGCGAAAGCCTACTTACAATTTGCACAGAAACGAGATGGCAGTTATAAGAGTCGAGGGGTATGAAAGGGAAGCAGCAGTTGGGAAGGGAGTGAGACAGGATTGTAGCCTCTCCCCGATGTTGTTCAATCTGTATATTGAGCATGCAGTAAAGGAAACAAAAGAAAAATTCGGAGTAGGTATTAAAATCATGGAGGAGAAATAAAAACTTTGAGTTTCGCCGATGACATTGTAATTCTATCAGAGACAGCAAAGGACTTGGAAGAGCAGTTGAACGGAATGGACAGTGTCTAGAAAGGAGGATATAAGATGAACATCAACAAAAGCAAAACTAGGATAATGGAATGTAGTCGAATTAAGTCGGGTGATGATGAGGGAATTAGATTAGGAAATGAGACACTTAAAGTAGTAAAGGAGTTTTGCTATTTGGGGAGCAAAATAACTGATGATGGTAGAAGCAGAGAAGATATAAAATATAGACTGGCAATGGCAAGGAAAGCGTTTCTGAAAAAGAGAAATTTGTTAACATCGAGTATAGATTTAAGTGTCAGAAAGTCGTTTCTGAAAGTATTTGTATGGAGTGTAGCCATGTATGGAAGTGAAACATGGACGATAAATAGTTTGGACAAGAAGAGAATAAAAGCTTTCGAAATGTGGCGCTACATAAGAATGCTGAAGATTAGATGGATAGATCACATAACTAATGAGGAAGTATTGAATAGAATTGGGGAGAAGAGGAGTTTGTGGCACAACTTGACAAAAAGAAGGGACCGGTTAGTAGTTCTGAGGCATCAAGGGATCACAAATTTAGCACTGGAGGGGAGCGTGGAGGGTAAAAATCGTAGAGGGAGACCAAGAGATGAATACACTAAGCAAAGGATGTAGGTTGCAGCAAGTACTGGGAGATGAAGAAGCTTGTGCAGGATAGAGTAGCATGGAGAGCTGCATCAAACCAGTCTCAGGACTGAAGACCACAACAACAAAATTCAACTAACTACTGAAACTGAACAGCATTTATTTTGAGTTGGTGAACAATATCACGGTGCTTCTTGATAAAGGCGCTCTTGCTTTAGCTTATTAATAACGGTCAGGAAACTTCAAAGTGGATTCCTTCGAGAGTTTTTGAGAGTTTAATCGAACTGCTTTTGTAAGTGATACCTGAGATTTTAATCCAACTTCTATAGAAAAAATACGAAAATCCGATCGCCGTGTGGTCTGCTTGTCAGTCCTAAGCATCAGTTAAATTGTTTCTCATAATTATAAAAAACACCAGGAAATGCATATTGAGCCTCACAACTAACTTGTACAGCAAGCGTGTGGAAATCCCGCTCACGTTTTGCGATGTGTCTCAGACGGAAAATCCAAGTTGCTAATGTGTCTAACAGGCTCAGTGCGAGAGTGAAGTAATCGAAATCGTCGAAGCCCACTCTCCACATCAGCACCACTTGTATGCCACAGTAATAACCGAGAGTCAATATACAGAAGATATATCTTAGGTGGAATATGCGAGTGGACCAAGAGCCCGACCGTGGGTGCCGCATGGTGCCGGAACAGTGCAGAATCCACAGCAGGTAGTCCAGGCTGGCTGCGTCTCCGGCCGCCACTGCCGACGACGAAGGCGGCTCCATGCTGCAGTGCAGTGTACACAGGAGGCGCACCGGATCTGTCAGATCAGTTACAAATTATTTGATGATTAGACAAGGCTATGTCAGGAGCGAGAGTGAACATGGAGTGGATCATGGAAGATGGCTGCAGGAGACAGGCGGCTAATATCTTGTACACTACTGGCCATTAAAATTGCTACACCAACCAGAAATGCAGATGATACACGGGTATTCATTGGACAAATATATTATACTAGAACTGACATGTGATTACATTTTCACGCAGTTTGGGTGCGTAAATCCTAAGAAATCAGTACCCAGAACAACCACCTCTGGCCGTAATAGCGGCATTGATACGCCTGGGCATTGAGTCAGAGCTTGGATAGCGTGTACAGGTACAGCTGCCCATGAAGCTTCAACACGATACCACAATTCATCAAGAGTAGTGACTGGCGTATTGTAACGAGCCAGATGCTCGGCCACCATTGACCAGACATTTTCAATCGGTGAGAGAGCTGGAGAATGTGCTGGCCAGGGCAGCAGTCGAACATTTTCTGTATCCAGAAAGGCCCGTACAGTACCTGCAACACGCGGTCGTGCATTATCCTGCTGAAATGTAGGGTTTCGCAGGGATCGAATGACGGGTAGAGCTATGGGTCGTAACACATCTGAAATGTAGCGTCCACTGTTCAAAGTGCCGTCAGTGCGAACAAGAGGTGACCGAGACGTGTAAACAGTGGTACCCCATACCATCACGCCGGGTAATACGCCAGTATGGCGATGACGGATACACGCTTCCAATGTGCGCTCACCGCGATGTCGCCAAACACGGATGCGACCATCATGATGCTGTAAACAGAACCTTGATTCATCCAAAAAAAATGATGTTTTGCCACTCGTACACCCAGGTTCGTCGTTGAGTACACCATTGCAGGCGCTCCTGTCTGTGATACAGCGTCAAGGGTAACCGCAGTCATGTTCTCAGAGCTGGTAGTCCATGCTGCTGCAAACATCGTCGAACTGTTCGTGCAGATGGTTGTTGTCTAGCAAACGTCCCTATATGTTGACTCAGTGATCGAGGAGTGGCTGCACGATCCGTTACAGCCATGCGGATAAGATGCCTGTCATCTTGACTGCTAGTGATACGAGGCCGTTGGGATCCAGCACGGCGTTCCGTATTACCCTCCTGAACCCACTGATTCCATATTCTGCTAACAGTCATTGGATCTTGACCAACGCGAGCAGCAATGTCGCGACACGATAAACCGCAATCGCTATAGGCTACAATCAGTCCTTTATCAAAGTCGTAAACGTGATGGTACGCATTTCTCCTCCTTACACGAGGCATCACAACAACGTTTCACCAAGCAGCGCCGTTCAACTGCTGTTTTGTGTGTGGGTAATCGGTTGGAAACCTTCCTCATGACAGCACGTTGTCAGTTAAATTTCGCGTCTGTAGCACGTCATCTTCGTGGTGTAGCAATTTTAATGGCCAGTTGTGTAGTTCCACATTCAGGGGAGAGAGGTCCCAAAGCATTGCTATACGTCATCAAAGAGACAGCTGTGTATCGGAAAGATGAAAATTACCACCACTGATCGAGAGTTCGCGTTGTAAAGCGAGAACGTCGGAAGGAGTACGTCTTACTGTGATGAAGTTCTTACAATTGTATGCCAAAATTAAAATACCTACTAATATATTTGAAAATTGGGAAGATCTGTTATTGTAGAATATTGGTTCAGTTTCCATGTTTCGGCTCATATCAGTAACTGACGTTGTTCAGCCATGTTTGGTCTCGTCATACCACTAGACATCTCATCCCCATACTTACAGAAGGTGTCACAATTTTTTCACGGCAGTTATATGCATCAAATTTTCATTTTTTTCCTTTGTAGCAGAAAAATCTCGAACATACTTCAGGTCGCCTTAGAGAGGTAAAGAAAGTATTCAGATACAAATGGAACAGGTTACAATAGGGGTTGTCTGAAGATTAAGGTACTCCACACTATACTCTGAAACGCCACCTAGAGAAGAACAATAATAAAACGGGGTATCTGAGTAACTTCTGGGAAATAATTCGTGGAACCTCTCACAGTCAAGGCAATTTTTGTGAAATAACTTCACATTTGGATTAAAAAAACACAATTTCATAATATTTAAGTTTTGCATTTTCCTTAGGAGCTGTATTATTCTTTCGAGAAATTAAGTTAGTAACGTTTAAAACAATATACAAATCGAGGAATACCAAGTTCTTAGTTACCAATGACCTCATTTTATAATTCAGATTCTGACTTTCTTTTAAAATGTTCATCCACACGATCCTGCACATTCTTACTACGTATAGTGCTGACGGCGGACTAACATTACTAAAACACTGTTCCCTGTACACCTGGCGCGGATAACGAGGTAAACATCTTTAACTATGTAACAAATCTTCAATCTTCAGAAATTCTTGCTACTCGCGACTCTCTGCGAAAGCTTGTTTCTCTTCTCGCTGAACGCAACCATTGCATCACGTATACATGCGGTACATCTTACGAAATACGAAAAGCGAACTTCGGAAACCGTTTTCCTCTGTCGTGTTTTACATGTTAAGGTCTGAAGCGGATTTGTTAGGCCAGTTAAATACGGATTCTGAACTAGCACCTTTGAATATGACAGATTCCACAGCGCACAACGGCAGAAGCATACGAGAAAGAGTAATGACACGTGCTCTTGGTCGAAGTTCATGTTGTAGGAAGAGATCATTTAGGGACATTTCACTTAAGCCAGTTCTGACTCGCGTTTCAAATGCAGGAAGGAAACGGCTGCTGTATTTACAGACAGAATTTGAAATAGCTGACTGCTGAAACGAGAAACAACATAAGGTTCGCAAGCAACTGAAAAAGTAATTGATAGTATAGTTTGTAAAGTAAATTACAGTGATCTTGCAGGATCTCAAGTACAATGGATAATATACGTCTTCGGCAGGAAGTAGATGACAATAACAAAATACGTACAATAACAGCGGCAATACTAAATGTAAAACAAAAGTACTCTAAAATTTACTTTGACGCCTTTGATGATATTTATGCTTCGAATAAGGTTTACATGCGGTATATTCTATGGGCAAATGTGGTATAGTTAAATCTCCCATCTTACCTCTAAATCAGTGGGAGATAGCTAAACTATATAAAGAAACAGTTTGCTTACAAACACAATAACGGAACTTTTAATTTTGTGTGCCAAAGTACCATTTCTAGCTACCTTCCAGAGTACGTCATTTTCGTTAGTAGGCCAAAATTATATTAATTGTGGTGGAAGTATGGGAAAAATGTGCGAAGAAACGAACTTTACTCCGTCCATTCTAAATGTATGACATCGTTACTCTATCCGCACTGGCCTTTTAAGTATTTGCCATTCAGATGTACAATAATGTCAATGCCTCCACCCCCAAACATACACTGAGAATATGTTTCATCTATTACCTGTGCACAAAAGAAAGACATTCATAATACCTTGAAAGCCGTGTCTAGCTTATTTTCTATTACGGGAATAAGGAATTCGCGATTAGGATGTGCAATGGTAAAGGGACACTGAAATGCAGTGTTCGATAATTTAAGACTTTAGGTGCGACAAAAAGAGTGTCCAGGAGGCAGAGATGGCTAGCGCAACCATTGTAGACAGATACAGCATCCGGCTTCAGTTCCCAGTGCAGCGCACATTTTCAACTTTTGCCATTGCAACCGAAATGCCCTCTGTGGCTTTGAGTCGTGGTATCGCCCCTACCTCTTTCCCCTTCTTCCCCCTTTATCTGTTTCTGAAAAAAGATATACGGACCGTGTCATCCTGAGTGTGTCCGTTCTTTTGAACATGTCCAACTCGACAGACAACTCCCACTTACATTAGTACAACAGAGTGCGAAGGCTCTTTAGGCACGTTTTGGTGCGGATGTACAAATATTGTTCGAACCCCTAATGGAATCAAGAATTTCAGCGTATGAGGTGTAATGGACAAGGGACGCTGCAATGCAGCGTGCTGCAAGCTGAGAATATGGGTCAGATGGGAAGCATGTCTAGGCGGCTGAGGACAGTCCGGCTTTCGCAACCGTGCCGTGCGGACGTGCTGTTTGTCTCCGCCTGCGGAGCGCTGGCGCGGTCACTGTTGTTTACTTTCAGCTGCCGTCACTTAGGTGTGGCTTACGTGTACCAGAACCATGGCCAACCATTTACGAAAATCAACACTACGATTCAGCTTCTGCAATGATTATACCAGGCCAAAGGCCTTGGAAATGTAACGCATCCATTTGTCCATATTAAGCAGTACAGTGTACATCAGAGTCGTCAATGACACGATGTGCGAAAGAATTCCTGACACCAAACGTAGACTACGGTATTTCCGCGCCGATGGCAGTGTGCCGGCCGCAATGGCCGAGCGGTTCTAGGCTCTTCAGTCTGGAACCACGCGATCGCTACGGTCGCAGGTTCGAATCCTGCCTCGGGCATGGACGTGTTTGATATCCCTAGGTTAGGTTTAAGTAGTTCTAAGTTCTAGAGGACTGATGACCTCAGATGTTAAGTCCCATAGTGCTCAGAGCCATTTGAACCATTTTTGATGGCAGTGTTGGTGCGGTCACTGTCGACCAAGCAGGCTTGGGAATGCGCACCATCCGAGTTTTCGAACTCCCATTCGAGCTCCCGGCGGAAGACGTTATGGCGGCTTTCCGCCCCTATGGCACTGTACATGGCCATACTGCCGAACGTTGGGCGCAATTCCAAACGTACCCCATTCATAACGGTGTACGACAGATCATAATCGATCTCCGTTGCCACGTGCCATCTTACCTGCAAGTCAGCGGAAGCCTCGTTGTTGTCATAGACGACTGCCAACCCAAAACCTGTTCCTGGTATGGCAAAGAAGGCCACCTCAGGTCTGAGTGTCTTCAGCGATGGTTCACCCAATTGACAGCCGATACCGACGAATCACACTATTGCCGGCCGCTACCGTGGTGCCTCCGATTCCGACGACAATTTTACCCATCACCTACACATCGGCGCTGTCTTCTCCCCGCCGGCCACCATCCCTCAGAAAATGTACCGATGACCCTTCCTGCTGCTAAGGATACCGCCGCGGTCCACGCGTCGCACTCACAGCCTGACGCTACTCCGGCGCCACTACCAGCAGCAACGACTTCCGACACCCTCCCGCCCGATGATATGGACGCCCCTTATCGTCCCCGCGACGGCCTTTCTCCCAGACTGCCACGACACCCTTCCGTCTTCTGACACAGAGGGACGAACACGAAAACGGCAAAAAGGCTAAAATGCGCAAACGGAGGCGCCGTACGGTCTCGGAACCAGATAGATCAACTCCCCCTGAGGCTCCGGAGTCTGTCCTACGCGGAAGGCCTCAAAGAAGCTGCACGACGACAAGAATGACGACATGACGCCGGCTCTGGCTGTGCCTGTGCCTTCTATGGTGGCTCGCCGAGGTGCACCTGAACCAATTGAATCCACCTTTGCAACCGGCACCGAAACGTTCTCCACTCCTATGAACGAGGTGCAACAGAAAAACACCACAACGACACCGCTCTCGATGGCGTGGAGTGACGACTCGAGAGACATAAATCCCATCAAGGCGGTTTGCGGAGTGATTCACCTGGTAAGTATGTCCAGGAGCGTCTCCGTGCCAAACTTCCCAAGTTCACGGACGAAAAGACTCAGCTCTTGGCAGGTGTTGTAGAGGGGCATTTGATCCTTAGGGTGCGGGACACAATTAAATGCACCCCAAAGCAAATAATGTTCACAGCACCCAAGAAACAAAGGGGCAATTTCTTCTGAATAGAAGTGTGCCCTGTCGCGTCTGCAGGTGCCTTCTGACGTTGGGGACTCTGTTATCGCAGACGGAGACCTAGATTCGCAGCTCGACATTTCCTTGCCCCTCTTCACCCTCCGCTCATGGAGTTTCATTCACGGCGGCGCACGACTCCAAACGTACTGAGTAGCAACGATCAGCCCTAACGCCATTAGCTCCCATGTGAAAATTCAGCTGCTGCAGGAGATGATGTGGGCATCGGAGGTCGACATCGCACTAGTAGAGAAAGTATACTTGGCCACACTTCTAGACGTCGCAAGATATAACACTGATCGTCCTGGAAACCACCTGGGACGTAGCATAGCTATCTACACCCTAAAAGGCACATATCAAATACCTTCCGTCCGCCAGAAGCATGGCCGTCACCATCATGGTGACGCGTATTGTCAACATTTACGCTCCGTCAGAAGGCACCTGCAGACGCGACAGGGCGCACTTCTATTCAGAAGAAATTGCCCCTTTGTTTCTTGGGTGCTGTGAACATTATTTGCTTTGGGGTGCATTTAATTGTGTCCCGCACCCTAAGGATCAAATGCCCCTCTACAACACCTGCCAAGAGCTGAGTCTTTTCGTCCGTGAACTTGGGAAGTTTAGCACGGAGACGCTCCTGGACATACTTACCAGGTGAATCACTCCGCAAACCGCCTTGATGGGATTTATGTCTCTCGGGAACTCACACCTACAGTCCAATGTGCAGAACTTCGGCCCTTAGCCGTTTTGGACCACTGTGCCTGCATTTGCAGCATTCTTCTCCCGCAACAAGTGGTCCCGCGTCGTCGTGAACCATGAAAACTAAACACCTCTCATGTTCTTGATCCCGAGTGACTTCAACGCGTTACCGAGACATGGGCCACCTTTGAACGTCGCTTAACTAAGTACGGCACATCCTTGACTTGGTGGCTGGAATATGCCAATGCTGCCATTCAGCATACTTTGATTCAGTATGGCGAGAAAGTAGCTGCGTGGTGCCGGGGCACATCGAATATTTCTACGCCTTTCTTCGCGGCCTGGATGCCCAGCCGCCCACCCCTGAAACCCAGAGGGAACGCAGCAGAATTAGGGCACAAATTGTAACGTTGACACTCTGTAGACTGTAGGGAGCGAGGGTGTGGAGCCGACTACAAGATTCGGCGGAACAGGAACATCCCACCATGTATCATATCACCTCCGGTAGGAAACAACGACGACAACGACTCATCACCGACATCTGCTGTCTCGCCCAAATCGTCACTCACCTACCAGAAATCGTCAGTGCCTTTGTAGACCACTATCACGCAGCGTACCCGGGGGGAGAGTACCAGTCACCGCGCTGAGGAGTTTGTGTTACCACACGTAACTCCAACCCTCGCCGGCGACGAGGCGTACGAGCTGATGGAGCCTTTTACATGCGACGAAGTCCACGATGCAATCAACAAAGGTGCTCTGAATAAATCGCCTAGCGTCGACGGATTTCTGATAGAATTTTATCACACTTTACTTGAGCTAAGGCGTCAAGGTGGACGACAATATTTCATGAACTGTTGATTATGGGGAATGCGACCCCGCCTTCCTTCGACACGAGAATTATTATACAGGGTGCTACAAAAATGTACGGCCAAACTTTCAGGAAACATTCCTCACACACAAAGAAAGAAAATATGTTATGTGGACATGTGTCCGGAAACGCTTACTTTCCACGTTATAGCTAATTTTATTACTTCTCTTCAAATCACATTAATCATGGAATGGAAACACACAGCAACAGAACGTACCAACGTGACTTCAAACACTTTGTTACAGGAAATGTTCAAAATGTCGTCCGTTAGCGAGGATACATGCATCCACCCTCCGTCGCATGGAATCCCTGATGCGCTGATGCAGCCCTGGAGAATGGCGTATTGTATCACAGCCGTCCACAATACGAGCACGAAGAGTCTCTACATTTGGTACCGGGGTTGCGTAGACAAGAGCTTTCAAATGCCCCCATAAATGGAAGTCAAGAGGGTTGAGGCAGGAGAGCGTGGAGGCCATGAAATTTGTCCGCCTCTACCAATCGATCGGTCACTGAATCTGTTGTTGAGAATCGTACGAAAACTTCGACTGAAATGTGCAGGAGCTCCATCGTGCATGAAGCACATGTTGTGTCGTACTTGTGTAGGCACATGTTCTAGCAGCAGAGGTAGAGTATCCCGTATGAAATCATGATAGCGTGCTCCATTGAGCGTAGGTGGAAGAACATGGGGCCCAATCAAGACATCACCAACAATGCCTGCCCAAACGTTCACAGAAAATCTGTGTTGATGACATGATTGCACAATTGCGTGCTGATTCTCGTCAGCCCACACATGTTGATTGTGAAAATTTCCAATTTGATCACTTTGAAATGAAGCCTCATCCGTAAAGAGAACATTTGCACTGAAATGAGGATTGACACAGTGTTGGATGAACAATTCGCAGAAGTGTACCCGTGGAGGCCAATCAGCTGCTGATAGTGCCTGCACACGCTGTACATGGTACGGAAACAACTGGTTCTCTCGTAGCACTCTCCATACAGTGACGTGGTCAACGTTACCTTGTGCAGCAGCAACTTCTCTGACGCTGACAGGGTTATCGTCAACTGCACGAAGAATTGTCTCGTCGATTGCAGGTGTCCTCGTCGTTCTAGGTCTTCCCCAGTCGCGAGTCATAGGTTGGAATGTTCCGTGCTCCCTAAGACGCCGATCAATTTCTTCAAACGTCTTCCTGTCGGGTCACCTTCGTTCTGGAAATCTGTCTCGATACAAACCACGGCAGTTGCCCCGTGCTAATCCATACATAAAATGGGCATCTGCCAACTCCGCATTTGTGAACATTGCACTGACTGCAAAACCACGTTCGTGATTAACATTAACCTGTTGATGCTACGTACTGATGTGCTTGATGCTAGTACTGTAGAGCAATGAGTCGCATGTCAACACCAGCACCGAAGTCAACATTACCTTCCTTCAATTGGGTCAACTGGCGGTGAATGGAGGAAGTACAGTACATACTGACGAAACTAAAATGAGCTCTAACATGGAAATTAAGCGTTTCCGGACACATGTCCACATAACATCTTTCCTTTATTTGTGTGTGAGGAATGTCTCCTGAAAGTTTGGCAGTACCTTTTTGTAACACCCTGTATAGATCCACAAACCGACACGGGGAGTAACAACAGCACGTTACGGTTCCCTAACCCTGCTTAACGCATACCATAAAATTTTTGCACAACTCCTGGGGACGCGTTGCGGCAAGATACTGCCTAGCATTCTGTCCTTAGATCTCCGGGTGGCTCAGTTAATACACAAACGGCCACAGGACAATGTAGTGATTTAATCGCACGCAGTTTCGTGCAGGCTCCGTGGCGCGGAGGTTGCCATTGATTTTGAGAGCGCATTCGACAAGGTACGGCATCGTGTTCTGTTCTCAGTAATGAGTCAAATGGGTTTCCACCTGCCTTTATTGATGGCATTCGGCGCCTGTATGGCAGCGCCGAATAGCCGATTCATGTCAAGGCTGTGTGGCGGGACCAGTGACAATCAGGCGTTCCATAAGGCAGCGTTGCACACTGACGGCACCACTGCATGCCACAACTCTGGAGCCACTCATCGGGAGTCTGACGACGCACCATCCTTGTCTCACTTTGCGACAGCACACTATTCGGTGTCGTGCGTATGTGGACGATCTTCTCCTCTGGGTCCGTTTACGGAATGAAACACGAATGGTTCTTGATTTGATATCAACGTAAGGAACTGCAGCGGACAGTAACATGAATGTGGTTAAATCCACAGTGACGCCCTTGGACGCGGCCTCTCACACGACGACTTAGCACCTCTCCTGTGTGTACAGAAACTACACTCCTGGAAATGGAAAAAAGAACACATTGACACTGGTGTGTCAGACCCACCATACTTGCTCTGAACACTGCGAGAGGGCTGTACAAGCAATGATCACACGCACGGCACAGCGGACACACCAGGAACCGCGGTGTTGGCCGTCGAATGGCGCTAGCTGCGCAGCATTTGTGCACCGCCGCCGTCAGTGTCAGCCAGTTTGCCGTGGCATACGGAGCTCCATCGCAGTCTTTAACACTGGTAGCATGCCGCGACTGCGTGGACGTGAACCGTATTTGCAGTTGAAGGACTTTGAGCGAGGGCGTATAGTGGGCATGCGGGAGGCCGGGTGGACGTACCGCCGAATTGCTCAACACGTGGGGCGTGAGGTCTCCACAGTAAATCGATGTTGTCGCCAGTGGTCGGCGGAAGGTGCACGTGCCCGTCGACCTGGGACCGGACCGCAGCGACGCACGGATGCACGCCAAGACCGTAGGATCCTACGCAGTGCCGTAGGGGACCGCACCACCGCTTCCCAGCAAATTAGGGACACCGTTGCTCCTGGGGTATCGGCGAGGACCATTCGCAACCGTCTCCATGAAGCTGGGCTACGGTCCCGCACACCGTTAGGCCGTCTTCCGCTCACGCCCCAACATCGTGCAGCCCGCCTCCAGTGGTGTCGCGACAGGCGTGAATGGAGGGACGAATGGAGACGTGTCGTCTTCAGCGATGAGAGTCGCTTCTGCCTTGGTGCCAATGATGGTCGTATGCGTGTTTGGCGCCGTGCAGGTGAGCGCCACAATCAGGACTGCATACGACCGAGGCACACAGGGCCAACACCCGGCATCATGGTGTGGGGAGCGATCTCCTACACTGGCCGTACACCACTGGTGATCGTCGAGGGGACACTGAATAGTGCACGGTACATCCAAACCGTCATCGAACCCATCGTTCTACCATTCCTAGACCGGCAAGGGAACTTGCTGTTCCAACAGGACAATGCACGTCCGCATGTATCCCGTGCCACCCAACGTGCTCTAGAAGGTGTAAGTCAACTACCCTGGCCAGCAAGATCTCCGGATCTGTTCCCTATTGAGCATGTTTGGGACTGGATGAAGCGTCGTCTCACGCGGTCTGCACGTCCAGCGCGAACGCTGGTCCAACTGAGGCGCCAGGTGGAAATGGCATGGCAAGCCGTTCCACAGGACTACATCCAGCATCTCTACGATCGTCTCCATGGGAGAATAGCAGCCTGCATTGCTGCGAAAGGTGGATATACACTGTACTAGTGCCGACATTGTGCATGCTCCGTTGCCTGTGTCTATGTGCCTGTGGTTCTGTCAGTGTGATCATGTGATGTATCTGACCCCAGGAATGTGTCAATAAAATTTCCCCTTCCTGGGACAATGAATTCACGGTGTTCTTATTTCAATTTCCAGGAGTTTTAGATACCTTGGTATCATTTTCACTTCCACCGTGCACGGCTCCACTGCCATCAATTTTCGGCGTACTCTCCAAATTATCCGCACGGCGGTGCGGCAAAATCTCCTCCACCAACTCGATTCTTTACAACGTGTTGAATACCTCAATCAACATGTGGCGTCCGGAATGGTGCAGATGACCCAGGTACTGCCGCTGCCATTGGACACAGCCTCCAGGGCGCTTTCTCATACTTCCTTACAGCCGGTACGCTATTTGAGGTACGTTACGAAACGTTCATCCTCCCCCTGCGAGCGGGGCGCCTCGGCCTTGTCAGTGTGCGACTCCGAGCTGCGTCTTTGTACATGTTCACCATGCAGAAGCAGTGGAACGGGGGTCCCTCCTTTACGAGCAGCTTGCTGAAAATTCTCATGCCCCCGACCATAAGGTCGCCAGTACCAGTCGTCCACATCAGGCACCATCTGAGGCACATTTCTGATTTCCTCGTCGACTTCAGTTATGATCGCACTCACTTACCGGGTACGCATCTTCCTCGAACCAAATATTTCTACACCACAGTGTTTTCTTATATATCCGGCTCAATATCAAACTCAAACATTAATCGATGCGGTGGCCCACAGTTTGGCATCATATCCACCAGCGTTTCCTTCCTTCCGACGTCCCGGCAACATGGTACCACGTCGCATGTGGAAAATTGACCGCAAATCAACGTTTTCCTGCCATCGGACTATCGGATACTCCGCTTTATTCAGGTTGCCACCTCGTGGATGACGATTCCCACCAACTGATTTGTTTTGCCGCCAGTAACGTCTGGAAACTGGGTCGACAGTTCGTTGTCAGTTACCTCCGCGTTCCGCCGGATTCGATTGACCCATAGATTTTTATCCATCCTGTGGATTCTTATTTCCCTGCCACCAAAAATCATGTATGGATTAAGCGTGGACGATCACTTACATGTATAATGACGGCGGTAAATCACGCCTTGGCTTCTGCCAGTACTTACAAACCGCCCACAGTGAAGTCGAGCAATGAACGCGCTACCGCGCTATCTTCTGCAGACATCTGAGACTCTCCGCGCTGCTTTCTATATCATAACCCACAGTAGAGTAGGCTCATGGACAAGCGCCCCCTTTCTTTTGTGCACTATACCAGAGCACGCAGGTCATTCCGCCAACTCTGCTGTCTCCTCCTCCTTTGCTTCTGTCCTCCATTAGGGAGCTTCTTCCCGGCACTGGCGCCTTCACGCCCCATCTGCCAGGAAGATGCCTGCAAGTCTTATCACACCCACGCAGCACGGGATTAGCCGAGCGGTCTGAGGCGCTGCAGTCACGGACTGTGCGGGTGGTCCCGGCGGAGGTTCGAGTCCTCCCTCGGGCATGGGTGTGTGGCTTGTCCTTAGGATAATTTAGGTTAAGTAGTGTGTAAGCTTAGGGACTGGGAACCTTAGTAGTTAAGTCCCATAAGAGTTCACACACATTTGAACATTTTGAACACCCACGCACCTTCTTCCCACTTCTATATACGGCCTCACACTTCTTATCTTCAGTATTATTGTTGTATCTTTTTTCCCACATCTTATTAATGGAGACTGTTGCCCGCCTTGATCGAGTGTAATGTGTAATGTCTCATGTTGATTCCGCCGGTTGTAGAGAAGTGGAGCATCTGGGTTCGAGTCCTTGACGAGGCACAAATTATGAAATTTCCGCCAGTGCGATACTGAAATACACCGTGTGGCTTGCAATCATGATTTCCTACCTACCCTTTCCTCCCTACTCTATTACAGGAAAAATGTTTTTGAACATTATTCGACTGGGTCATATTTTCTGAAGATATTTCTTTGAAATATAATTGTTAGTGAACTCTTTTAATGTGGGGAGGGGTATATATTTAACGGCCGTTTTGCCTAGGTTCGCCAATCTGCACCATCTACTTCCTTCACTCCTTCCCTTATAGTGATCACGGCAAGCAAGCTGAAGCGTTGCTGTAATAAACCAACAAATATGGAGGGCAAGAAAGGGGTAGCTATGCTACCAACTCACGTAACAGGCGTGTGATATGACTTACCGTTGTTATTCAGCTACACGTTTCGCAAGGCTGCACATTCACACATTACAACCAACCCTTAAGTGAAATCCACATACATCCACCGCAATCCACCAAGGCGACGGCCGTGGCAATATGTTTAACCCCGTAATTCTGGTTACGCGGCTAGAAGATGGACGTGTTTCTCGTGACTCGATTCGTATGGACACATTTCACGAATCCCCGTTTCCGTTACGTGAAGCGCCCAGCCGATTACACATCGATAGTTACCTATCTTTCTAGCACAATTTCTACATATTTCTGGGACAGGTACTTCCGCAGTTCCGTCACTTACCACAGCCAACCACTGACTGTCTCACTCTTGGTTCGAACCGTTACCTACGTGAGTAACGCATTAAATAAAAGAGAGCCAGGACGCGGTGCTCTTACAATCGATACCAGCTGTGATAGTTGCTCACGTTCTTACGTAGTTCTGTACAAAAGTGAAAAGTGGGCTGTAAATCCTTCAGACAAGAATATAATGGCAACTTTTGACATGTTGTATTATAGAGGAATGTCAAGATTAAATGTATAGGTAGAATAACTATGGATGAGATACTGAATAAAACTGGAGCGTAAGTATGGCACAACTTGACTAAAAGAAGGGATTGGCTGATAGGAAAACATCTGCGGTATAAAGGTGGCAGTGGCGTGAATTATGAGTGGTAAAAAGTCGAAGGAAAACATGATTTCAACACAATGACCAGGTTTAAATGGATGTAGGTTGTAGTACTTGTGCCGAGATGCAGAGGCTTCAAAGGATAGATTTACGTGAAAAGCAACGTAAATTCAGACTTCACAGTGAAGACTAGAGGAACACCACAAAGAAAACTACACTTTACCGCTGAATAACATAAATACTAAGCTCAGACAGAACAACGCGGTGTGTTGTGGTTTATTCACAACAATTCCTTATGCCGCATAAATCGATGCTCCTTGTTATTAAATGAGCAAATACGCTCACAAGATACAAAACTGGATGTTCTTACCCGTTCGTCTGTTCCGGGAGCACGGAATATGTGGAGGATACCATTGCAGCTGCAATTGTGTACCTCTTGGTTCCACCTAGCGTATAATAATTTAAGAGCTCCGCTGCGTGAGAGTGCGTGAATTCTTTCCGTTATTTAAAGTAATCATTTTTTAATTAAGATGACTCACGGACGCTGATCACCCGACTATTATTTCCACTTCACGATTAAGCGAATTTCCTATCCATCTCCGAAAATAACCAGAGCCACGTGTCGGGTCCTCTGCTGTAGTGAAGATATCTGCTCCATAATTGACACACAAATAAAACATTAAGAATTTTCAATTTCTCCGTTTTGTCCGATGCTCATTAGTGACAAGTACAGTAAATATTTTATTTGAACTGACAGCGGGAACAGTTATTTCCTTAACTGTGCTTAAAAATTAGAGTTGAGAGTAATGCTTTTAGGTTACATCTTGTTCTTCTTACTATTATTAAAGAACTGGTGTTTTTCACTGCATCGTACTGAATTTATTATTTATTTATTTATCGTTTGGTAACAACAGCAAACACTGACAACTACATACAGTTTAATTTTACATGTATATCTAGTTAAATATTTACATATACTTTAGTTTTACTTTTTGGCGCAAATTTTATACACATTTTTAAGTTGTGAAAATTACTATCTTAATATTATTGTCTATTCTGACTGATATAGCTGCAAGTTAAAAATGGCAGATACATTTAATTGTAGTTCAATATCTAATGATTGAAGAAAATAACAGCAGAGGGTGTAGCATTAATGAAGTCACTATATGGTCCATGATACTTCCTCTGAAGACAGTCTCTAATAATACGTTGAACAGGTTGTTCTTGGGCCCCACAATCACAGGCTGGAGAATCTCGGAGTCCCCACTTGTGCATCATAGCGTTGCTCCTGGCGCGGCCAGTTCTTATTCTGCTCAGCCTTGTCCATTACCTTGGATGCAGAAGAGATCCTGGTAGGCTATTGCAGCATTCCACCTCTTGCGCAACTCTTCTTCAATGTCGAACTTCTCTTCGTTCCTTGTATTATGCCATAGTGGATTGCGTTATTTTAAGCGGTCTGGGGTTGTCTAAGACTGTATGAATTGGGAGGTCTTGTGGGTAGTAAGGTTGGTGTAGTTTCCTCCATTCTCGATCGATTGCTTCTTGGCGTCGTAATTTAGGTGGTAGGATGTTGCTGATGGTGTGCAGCCAGGGGATCGGGGTGGATTTTACTGTGTCCGTAATAATCTTCATTGACTCGTTCAGTTTTACGTCCAGTTTCCTCGTGTGGGCACTATGTTGCCACGCTGGAGGACAGTATTCGGCAACTGGGTACACCAGCGTAAGTACTGTAGTACGTAGTATCGATGCGTTGGCATCCCATGTTGTAATAGCTAGTTTCTTTACGATGTTGTTATACGTCAGAGACCGATCTAGTGTGATACCTAGGTATTTAGGCTGGAAATTACGTCTAAACTTTTGGTGGCAGAAACTGACATTCAGCTGATGGTTTGCAATTCTGTTTTTAGTTGGAATGCGCGGACTTCTGTCTTTGCTGCATTTGGATGGAGTCTCCATGATTAGTAGAGTTTCTAGGTTTCTAGATAACATAGCTTCTCCTTCCTCAATTGTGCTGGTTTGTACGTCTATGGCAAGGTCAGCGGCATAGTAAAACTTTGCGCTAGCAGTGTTTGGCATGTCACTGGCGTACAGATTGAAGAGTAGGGGTGCTAGGACGGACCCTTGGGGGCGCCTATTTTTCAAGGTAAATGACTTGCTCTGTTTTTGTCCAACGCTAACATTAAGTAACGGTTGGTTAACATATTTCCCACAAGTTTCGTCAGTTTCTTACTTGGAACATGCTTATTTAACTTCAGCAGGAGTGCATCTAGCCACACAGTGTCATATGCTGCTGACAGATCAACAAAGGCCACTGATGTCTGTCTTTAGCTTAGGTTTAAGTAGATCTAAGTTCTAGGGGACTGATGACCATAGATGTTAGTCCCATAGTGCTCAGAGCCATTTTAACCACTGATGTCTTTAGTTTCTTTTGGAATCCAGCCTCAATGTAGGATGTCAAGACTACGACCTGCTTACAGCAGCACCGCTTGCCTCTGAATCCAGCCTGATATGTTGGGGTTATGTTGTTTATTATTCCTTGTATTCTGTTATGGATGAGGTGTTGCAGTAGCTTGAAGCACACGCTCAGCAGTGCAATTGGCCAGTAACTTGAGGGGCCATGTACTGGCTTCCCTGATTTGAGGATTGCTAATGTGTGTGTGATCTTTAACTGTTGAGGCGCCATTCCAGTTCAGTATATCATTGTAGAACTTCTTCAGCCAAGTTCTTCCATGTTCCCCTATGTGTTTTATAAATTCAGGGAATATGCCATCCAATCCTGCGGCTTTTCTCATTTTCAATGTTTTGATGGCCTCAACTATATCCATTTCAGAATAGAGGACTGATAGTGTGGTGTTATCATGGAGGTGCCTACTGACTTCATTCAGTTCGTTTTTGCTTTTTCTTTATGGTTGTGTCTACAGGGACCTTCTCAGCTGTTTATTTTATATGTAGTGCCAGTTCTGATGGCGTTATTTTCGGTTACTGATTGCAGACGTAGTTTGCAGTGCCAAGTTTTCTTAGTAATCCCCATGCCTTTCTGCTCGAATGAGTGAAATTTAAACTAGACGTCAGGCCCATCCATTTCTGCTTTCTTGCTTCATTTAGCTGTTCTAGTATTATTGTACTAGTATCAGGGTTTTCAACTTGTTGGTATTCTGCGTACAAGTTTTCTATTGCGTCATTCCAGTAAGGAATGTATTGTTTCCTGAGCCATCGGGGTATATTACGTTTGGCTGCACCAATTATGACTCCCACGAATCTTTTGTAGTTTTCTGCTTCTGGGACTACCCAGTGTAGGTGACTGTCAACATCTCATGTACACTGATCCCAGTTAACTTTCTTGAAATTACATCTTGGTTTGTTAACGCAATTTGTTATGTGTATCTCTACCCCAGTTTTGATTATTGTTGGGCGGTATTGGCTTCTTGGGAAGCCCTTTAGACTTGTCCTTGTATGACTCAAGGGGAGTGTGTTTTCGTCAGTGGAGAGGAAACACAGGTCAGGATTAGTATCTGTGTCACCTTCCAGAACGAAAGGTTTCTGGTTCTTTGGCATCGTAGCTGAGATAGAGTTTTAATCCTTCTGCTCATTCCACTAATTTTTCTCCATTTATGTCACTGTTTGTATAACCCCAGGTTGTGTGGATGCTGTTGAAATCACTTAGATATATGCATGGCTGGGGTACAGATGGCAAGACTGGGGTGGGCCACTGGACGTTCGGGGGTTTATAAACTGAGACAATAGTTAGGCCACTCTGCTCCAGAGTTATCACTTCTGTGTCACTGATCACCTAGCAGCACACTCCTTTAATATCAGAAACACGGTTTCTAGTGTACATGATAGAGCCATGTGTAGATTATGGCAAGTACTCTATCATTTTGTAACCTGTAACCTTTCCGTTTGATATATTGTCTTCTTTTATATAGGATTCCTGGAGGGCTATTATATCAGTGCCGCGGTCTGTAGCTAGTTTGCTCAAGTAGTCTCATGTATCTTTTGTCAGTCCTTCTACATTGGTTTGTAAAATACTAATACTTTGTCCAAAATTCTTCATACTCTTTATCTGGCTCTGATAAAGGCCTTTGTTGTAGTTTGTTTTCTCGTGCTGTTATCTTGAGTAGACGTGAGAGACAGATCTAGTATGGCTTACGGTAGTGTACTGAATCAAAAACGTAAATTACTTTCGGTGTGAAGATTAAGAACTCAATACGCGTACCGCCACTATCTCCATTCTAAATTTCCTCCACAGCCCTGCCACAGGCAAGTCTTTCCAATTTTTCGGTTTGAGTGTCTGTTTCGTTGATTGTTTACTCAACTAATTTCTCATTCGGCCTCAAATGTCTTCAGGATGACCGGATATCAGGACATTCTAATAAACAGCCACTCAATTCAGCTGCTGCACTAGAAGACGACCTTGTTCCCGTGCTCCTTGCAGATGGCAGGTGTCTGTGCTCCTCATGTCTGTGTACTGCATCTTGAGGTGAACATTTCCAACGAAATAATTCGTTACACTTAATATCGTCCATTAAACTACTTGCAGATTCAGTTTCTGAAAAGAAAAAAAAAAACCACTTACGGATATCATTCTTAGGATACTAGATATTAGTATTAAAAGAGTTAAATACGTGGTGTGAATCCCAGAACTTCTACTATGGCCTCTTTAGAAAACTCGTTACTTTATGAACATATTTATGTGTACTCAATTTGTCTTCCGTTAGTATCAATAATTGGTACAGAAACAGTATACAAAGAACAGACTGTGATCGTAATAATACAATAGTTGTAACAATAGTAGAGAATTCGTTGTATAAAATGTAAATAGCGTGTAGCTAGAGTTTTAAAACGCACATAAGCTACCGTAGATTATCACAAGAAAGTATAAACTGCGATAGGTTCCCCAATAGCTTTGGTCATTTAAGACTGTAACCGCGTTGCTGTACCTACATACGTTTCTGGCGTTATCTCGTTGCGATCGCTTTCTTCGCGCTTGTGATCCGTGTGATCCGTTACCATGTGGAAAATGATTGAGGATATATAACGGGCTACAT
Organism: Schistocerca americana; assembly: GCF_021461395.2. Classification (NCBI taxonomy): domain Eukaryota; kingdom Metazoa; phylum Arthropoda; class Insecta; order Orthoptera; family Acrididae; genus Schistocerca; species Schistocerca americana. Next base: position 338,174,009 of record NC_060124.1, read on the forward strand.
AACATATGGAACATTTTTGTTGTACATAGTTAGTCTCCTGTCTGTTACTTAAAAATGTGTAGTATTTATAGCAAAATTCGAAATATCAGTGCTCAATTAACGTTATATTCGAAAACTATCGATCTGTAATGCGAAGCAGGGGGTTTTGTAGTAAAAATAAAATACAGTGTTATCATATAATGCTAGAAAAAGAAATATCCTCACAAAACGGTAACATTTAAAAAAATGGCAATACGAAAAAATACAAAACATCAATTCAGTATTCGTCGAGTTTATATAAAACATGGCACTGTAACTCATAAAAAACTTCCGCACATACTAATAATTACAGGAATCTTTTGCCTTTCATCTTGGTGAAGTATGTTCTGTTAAGTACTAAATAACAAGAGTAATTACGTAATTTTTTTATAATTGTGCCTGTGAACTGTACTTCCACAAAAAGTAACTGCTTTGGTTACATGAAATAGCGGAAGTTACACCATCAACTAATTTTATTTACTTTTGAAATGCATCTTGCATTAAGGATATAAAATACACATGGAATATCTGATGTGCGATTGTAATTATAAACAAAACAATCAAACAAGCAATGACGTCTTCGGCTCCCAGTTTCTGCCTCTAAAATTCATTTATGTTTCTTTCCCTACAAATGATACCAAAATACTGGTAATCCCACCATTTACTAAGTCATTTACATACTGTACCAGAATTACTGTACCATAGTTTTGGTACTGTACAACTCTCTGTATAGCCTAAAAGACCACGTTTAATATCGTTATGGCAACAAAAACCGAATTCAAAATGAATAGAAGAACTTTATGCTCGTGAATTCTTTGCTCTCTGTTAAACAGAAACATCACTGGGATTCCTAGCGTATTCGATTACAACGTAATTGTGAATGTATACTATGGTGGAGGATGGTGAGTCGAAGGTGAGTCGAGGGCCACTCTCAGATATCAGAAACCATTCATTCAATTATTATAAACTGAAGCCCTCGTTTGGCAGCGACTAGAAGGTGGTCTCCGATCTGCAGACTAGCGGCAGGGAAGAGTTGAAGGATGCTGCCCCCACCCCTTCCCCCCCCCCCCCCCCCCCGCAAGTAGTGGAGCAATTTAGCCTGTTAACCATCTTGACCATGGTCGAGCTATGTGAGGTATTGATTGCAGTACGCTACGTCCCACCAGGCTATCGCAAGTGGCGGGAATAGAAGTCCAAGGAACTAACCCCCACATCTGCAGCTGGCTGATGGTGGCAGGCTGTTGGGGGCAGACGCTGACGGAGTGCGCAATGGCTTTGTGGCTGGGAGGCCCTAAATTCAACCCTTGCTCCATCATGCAGCGGCTGGATCTCCTCGACAGTCGGTCGTGTCAGGATGACCGCATGTCAGCAGTGACCTCGTGGTGCTCAACATATCAAAAGTTCACGAGTGATTAACTCACTGACTTGAATAAAGTCTGGCCTAGCCAGCTCAGATCGACAGCATTTGCATGCTCTAGAGAGGGTTAGCAGTGGTGTTGTTATTTAAAAATAGTGTAAGCTGCTAGATTAGCATATTGTCACAGGTTACTCGCTTTACGCATTGTGGTCAGTATATTTATATAATTCACATTAGTTTGTAGATACCATTGTACTGCATAACATTAAGTAATTTTACTGTACTGAACTTAAATTATGCATCATTAAGTAATCTCCACAATCCAGTGACTCCTGCTGGTGGTGTCGATGAGTTATTTTTCACGAAATATGGAACACAATTAAAGCTTCATTTTGGCTTACTCGTATGTTGTGTAGATTGTGTATTTGGTATGTGCTATTTTGCCTCATCCTTCATTGATCATTTTCCTGAAACACTGGCATTATTCTTACGATGTTGTAACTCTTACGAGTTAAATTAGTTGACTGATTCCAGGGCTCAGTAAATAAATAAAAATTAACAGTCGAATGAAACTGTCGGCTGCTCAGAAAGGGTGCTTTTCTTGGCACACATTGGTCCAATTCCTTGCAAATATATGAGAGATTTTTCATATGTACATATGTGGCGTGCAGGTGAGTGCGACGGATGGATGTATAATGCAGTGACAAGTGCTGAACGTTGGATATGATAGAAAGGAGAAGGTGCCAACCGGTCAGCGATCAGTACTGGCAGGCCGTCGTCCGTTTGACTCACCAGCAGATCCGCCCTGGACCACGGTTTGACAATCCTAGTGCCAGAGGAAAGAAGTAGAAAGAGATGGCGACCGGTCGGATATATATATCTGGCATATCTGTGTAATCTCGCCAGTTTTCCAGACGCTAATGAAAAAGACACTCATCCAAATGGTGCGGATTTTCAGATGTTCCAATGTGAGTGAAATCTTATGGGACTTAACTGCTGAGGTCATCAATCCCTAAGCTTACACACTACTTAACCTAAATTATCCTAAGGACAAACACACACACCCATCCCCGAGGGAGGACTCGAACCTCCGCCGGGGCCAGCCGCGCGGATTTTTAATGCAGACATCTAATCGAGAGTGCAAGGAAATAAAATGCCTTTGCTTTGTGATCCTCTGCCTTCACGTGCTAGAGGTGGATCTGTTTATACTGGAAAAGGCCCTGACCCGACAAAAAAAAAAAACCGTTGTTGCTCCTCGCAAACTAAGAAACCAACAAAAATATTGTGAGAAGTCAAAACAAATATTACTACTGATATTTCGTTCGCAAGTGTTCCGATATTTGAAGAACTATTTCAGGGAAAGATTACATCATGAGAATCATGAGGGAAAGCAAATAAATAATTCCAGCAGAAATGCAGATTTCCAAACCCACAGAAGTTGGTGGTTTGCACTGAGCAGAAGGCGTGTACGTACACATGCAAGGAGTGAGGGAATGGACTGTTGCTTACCGACCGACCAGGTTCGAATCCTGCCTCGGGTATGGATGTGTGTGATGTCCTTAGGTTAGTTAAGTCCCATAGTGCTCAGAGCCATTTCAACCACCGTATGCCGTCGTTAAAAGGAAGACATTATAAAAGGAGACTGCCCCACATGGAATTCACTTACGAGTTCAGGAAAACAGCTGGATGGCAGCAGATTTGATACTGCATTAATTAGAGAAAGTCTGGGGTAGGCGACATTATTAAAAAAGTCCCTTCTTGTCCTAGACATTTTCCGAGGTCATCTTGTGGAAGCTGTAAAGGAGAAAATGAAACGGATGAAGACATTTTCCGAGGTCATCTTGTGGAAGCTGTAAAGGAGAAAATGAAACGGATGAAGACCCATTCTGTCATCATCCATGCAGGTTTAACGTCCATTCTTCAACCTTTAAATGTCAGCGCAACAAATCTTTCAAAGAACATCTTTGACCACTGTATTCATAATGGCTGGCAGGGGGATCTCATCAGTTGACTACAGTAGGCAAGATAAGAAAGCCATCAATACCGACGATGTCCGAGTGATATGAATGCAGTTCTGTGTTAATTGAAAACAAATCCCGGTAGGTACCACTTGTTTCGCAATTTACCTTAAATATAACTTTTACGTACCTGATACATAATTTCCCTTCCTTTCTGAATTGCTAGAAACACCACTATACATCTCTCATAATTCCCTCCCTAGTGTTATCGAGAAAATTTCCTGATGCAAAAACGGTGCAATTATGCAATGAAATACGCTAATGTTGTCCTTGGGCAGTTCATTAACTTTTGATTTGTCTGCGTTATGAGGCAATGGGATCTGGCGTCTGTCCGCATCGTCGAGCAACTATTCTGTTACTCAAATATTATCTGCTCGTTCTTCTTCACGATATAAGAACATCTGGATGACTGCTTTGCGCATCCTGAGACTCTTCCCAATTATATTCAGTTTCCCTCCTCTTCTCTAATTTGCAGGTACTTTCGGAGTGCCAAAGTTAACAGATTGTTAGAACGACCACTGTCTTGCCTCCGCTACTGCCGTTGCGCCACGCTGCACCGTGTCTTTGAAAGCAAAATGTTCCTCGCAGACAGCTGGAACTCGCGCCGTGCCAATGAACGGGACAGGACTGTTCTCGTTTACGAGGAATTCTAGCACCCACTAACTTCCAACAAACTGTAAAAATTAATTTAAATCTTCCCGAAACGTTTTCTCGCTATAACGCGCCACAAAATGTGTAAAATAAAAAGCTTGTCGCTTACTACATTTCGGAGGTTCGTTTGTTAAGAATTCCGCATCATTCTTGAATTCTCAGTTAATCACTGTTACTGATTCCATTGGTCAGAAATTTTCTACACGATAAGGATAATACGGAAGCCATCTACAAAATTATGTTGTACGACACGTAGCTTAAGAAATATGACGTAATAAATATTGAGCAGCACAGAAAACAAACTTAGTATTTCTCTCTATTTCAATAGCACGACATTTTCATTGAATTACAGTCATGTGTCAGAAGGTGATTCTCATATCACTGTATAATGTACAGTAGAAAAACAAAACACTTTTCATTTTTTACCTTCGGTGCACACTATCCTCGCGCCTGGGAAAACTTTTCACGCATCGCCCTGCGATCCCCATCGGACAGCGAAAGACGCAAACGTATTCCGCTGCACCCTGCGATAAATTACACACTTCGGAAAATACAGCTTACAAGCAGATGCAGACGCGCCTCACGTAAATACATGAACCGTTTACTGCAGAAAGGCAACATGTCCTCATTAACTAATTTTACAGTGGACACAAAAAAACTGAATAAAACTGGTGTAATGCAATTTATCCCCTGACATATATTTGTCGATTCTTGATCTTGCTTGACAGAAGCATGTAAAACGAAGGTATGACGCGGGGGTTAAGAGGGAAATGACTTTGTTGGTATTGAACACTGCACTGGATTTTTCAATTCTATTTTGGGGTCACGTTACTTGTTTTCAAGTCGAATTGCATACATAAACGTCTTTTATCGTTACGAACATAGTTCGTTACATATTAATTAATAACATATTAGACGTTTTGTGTGAGTACACTATCTTCATAAACATCGTGAGATTCTGTTGCTGTTGGCCATGATGATACTGAATTCCATAACTGCATTTTGTCTTGAGGGATATAGACTAAACTGTTTTAGATGTCATGGATTTTCTTGCGATTTACAGGTAGTACAGAAATTTTGGTTTTCTTCGAAGGGACCTCCAATCACTGAGTAGCTTTTATCAGCCGAAAAGTGTCCATAGAGAAGCCAGCAATATTCATGCGGGTTTTCAGCTGAAAAGGTCATCCCATGGTATTTTGAAGTAGTGAGAACTCTTTTCAGGTGTCTAGGTATGACTTCACCATACAAATCATCGGTTACCACTTCCACTTAAACAATGTAAAACTGGTTATCGGTTTTTGAAGGATGTTTTATGCGTTGAAATGCGTGAGCCACTTAACACAAGGGGCGTTTAGTAAGCAATCCAACACATTTTTTTCCTCAGCCAGTTTCAGTTGGAAAGATGTGGAATTTTTTGTGAAATCATGTAATATTCCTGCGTTAGCTCATATAGTTTCATGAAGTTCTGATAGGTGGAAGCGCTACACGTAAATAGAAGGGAGATGGGGGTGCTGCTGCAATTTCGATATCAAACAGTGTAACGTATGTGCAACCAATATGTAACGTGGCTACAGCTAATATTGCCTGTGCTTGTCAGTGAAAATGGACTCGATAAGCAACCTGAGTTATCAGTAAACGAAATCTAACGTGCATAACACTGTGTGGTTGTTGTATGAGTGTCAGTTCACTGCCCTTTAAGCCCTCAACAGGTCGTTAGAATGAAAAAGATAAGCTATTTGACTGCGTATTTGAACAAGAATTTACAAGCGATACAGAATCTTCCTTGTGCAACGGAATTTACTGGATCAGAGTACATGACGTTGTGGTGTGTCAGTGTCTCTCTTTTGACCCTAAGTTATGCACTCACCTCTTTAGATGACTGCCTTTTTCCATGTGGTTTACAGCAATTCCCAGCAGCAGGCAGCAGCAGCGGCTAAAGATTATTGCTGCTAAGAATGAATTAAATAAAAAGGGGTCTATTTAAAACTTCAGAAACATCATGACCAATAATAGACAGTGGCAATGACACGTAGGTCCCAAAAATGGCTGAGTGCCAGATTAACAAATTATTTCAGGTTCCAAGTTACATTAACATTTAATAACCACAACATTTATTTATTAATTAGATGTGGAGAATGATTGTTATCTGGAGGCTTCTTTAACTGACATGCAAAACATGGGATTGTTGCAAACTCGAACAAACATTCACAAGCCTAACCCCGCAATTGCTTTTTCACTATGCTTGCGAATTTTACCTTGAACTGCATCTTATAGCGTACTTAAGACATTTAAATCTCTCCTGGCTATACAAATGAAATCAGGCCTTGGGTGTGGTAAGATCTGCCGTCAACGACGTGAGGGCTGCACGACATGTGTTCTTTCTCCGAGATCTCGACTGACACCACTGCTTCCACTCTCACAGACAGACCTCGTCTCGCAACAATGCTTAGAATCGCGCTCCCATGTTTCGCCCTCAGATTGTTACTATTGATATCTGAGTGCTTACACCATGCAAAGAATAGCGTTAAGTTGGCTGTATTGTTTCAATGAAATGAAGAGTTCTGACATACTCCCTACAATTGATAAGCACATTAATTAAATCAATCAATGAATTATCACCAAGAATCACCCCAAGCCCCACTCATCCATCAACCCTCACCCACACCTCTTGCCACCCTCCACATCCCCCACCTACCCTATTGGCGAGAATTTCGAATTTTGGAGGGAATTACGAATTTGGCGGGAATTTCTTTGTCCCAGGGCTATGTTGACGTCCCACCCTACCTACCACTTGGAATTTGGTCGGAAATTAATATGGCGGCGCCATTTCTGGGACTCGAACATTGGTCCATCTGGATGAGGAGCCCAAGTGCACCCCCAACACATGGAAACTGTTCAGATGCAGAAGAGGAATGATAGATTAGTGTACTTTATTTCTTTTGGCTGGGTAACTGAAGTAAACATCGGTCCTAATTACGTAATTAATCATAAAGATCGGTCCTAATTACACAACTTTATGCACAGCACTACATAAGGAGTGCCTGAAAACGCAATACAGATCAAAAACTGACAATGCCATACAATAGGTGTCATCCTGCTGAGGAATAATTTCACAATAACACTTTAAACTAGTGGCACATATACTCAAACTCTACCCTTCACTTATAACCAGTCTTTTTTGGGAGGAGAAATGTCTTCAACTGATGAGATGCTGGTGTGTGGCACAGAGGAGCTTAACATGTGTACTACCTGTAAGCATACAGCTGAGAACTTTATTTATCGCTGATTGACATCAGAATTCACTGTAGATGTGTCCACCTGCATTGCTCGGCGATCACCCTGCAGCCTAGGTAATCGAAGCCAGTACACGCAACAACAACTGATGGAAAATGTTCCACTGTTCTAATTACACATGGAATTGTCATGCAAAAAAACAGCACTAGTAATTATCGTGTCATATTGAGACATATTTGAAGTAAATTGTTACAAAAAAAAAAAAAAAAAAAAAAAAGATCGCAGAGAGGTGGTAGTTGCAGCTGTCTCCTATCTTGATGGGGACCCACGAACTAAACGTCTTAGTCTTACCCTTCCTCCACCCCCTCCCTACCACCGTTCATTCCTCCTCCTCCTCACTGTAGGTAAGGACGAGTCAAGTGCTAACTTGTCGATGATGGTCCACAAAGAGATAAAGAGATCCTTCTCGTGGCATTGATATATTGTCTCCATTACGCAGAAATCACTCACAGAGAGATAAAAGGCAGGAACAAGACGCTTATACAATCTGTTAAACTATTTCTCGGAAGAACTCTCCAGATTGCTCTTTCAAACGGTCACTGCTTGGGGGACAGGCAGCTTACAGCCCATGCTGACCGCAGGCCCCGGAGCAGCCTCCTACCGATCAGGCAGAGGAGTTCTCAATCCAATGTATCCCCAACGAGCTTGTGCTTTTGTAGTCAGTGTTATTTATGTCGACATAAGCTACATTTAGAATACTGGTGACACTAGCATCCATCAGAAAAAAGCGAGATAAATTACTGCATGTTGTTTGTCTAGAAGGGCAGCTGTTATCTCGTATGGAACATGACCAAAATTCCTCTAATAGCTCCATCCACGAGCACATGACTTCATGACCGGGAAACCACTTCACTTTAACAGTTGTGTTTAACGTCAATTCACCTCCTACAGGTGAGCATCTATTAGAAAGGAAAACACAATCGCAACGATAATAAATGTCCTCTTTCCGCGAATATAGGTGCAGTCCATATTGTTTCAGTTTTATGAGCATATTAGTCATATGGTATTGTGTAGCACTGTCCTCGAATGCACCCAATCACTCACAACCAAATATTGTACAGGTGCAGAGCATTTGCTCTGTTTTCCATACATCTTTGTCTATATGGGTCTCATGGATGGCTGCCATAGACCACAACAATTCCTTTCGCTGGTTGGTCCACCTTCAAAACCCATCCCAGACGGGTCATCCTCTAGACACCATTCTGGATTAATGCATGGTGGATCCGCCAGCGGGAGTAGTTGGTCGGGTTGGTTGGAACTGCCTGCAACAAACATGTGGACCTAGACATACAGAAAATAGAGCAAATGCATTTGACCTGTAGAATATTTATTTGTGAGTGACTGGGTGTATTCGAGTACAGAGCTATATTGTACTGTCTGACTGATGTGCTGTTCTATCCTGTACATAAGATTAATACTCATGAAAGACTGTCTCTATCGCCGGCCGCGGTGGCCGAGCGGTTCTGGGCGCTTCAGTCTGGAACCGCGCGACTGCTACAGTCGCAGGTTCGAATCTTCCCTCGGGCATGGATGTGTGTGATAGGTTAGTTAGGTTTAAGTAGTTCTAAGTTCTAGGGGACTGATGACCTTAGATGTTAAGTCCCATAGTGCTCAGAGCCAGTGTGTCTCTATCCTTCCAGCAGATATCTAGCATACAATGTAGTGAAGTTGGGATGAACATGTGTCGTTATCATGGATCTTTAAGAGCATAAACGGAGGTGTGATAAGCGCAGCAGGAAGCCTTGGTTTGTTGTCATTATTGGAGAATCTAGAAAATATTGTTACGAAATGTTGTTGTTGTGGTCTTCAGTCTTGAACTGGTTTCATGCAGCTCTCCATGCTACTCTATCTTGTGCAAACTTCTTCATCTCCCAGTACCTACTGCAACCTACATCCTCCTGAATCTGCTTAGTGTATTCATCTCTTGGTCTCCCTCTACGATTTTTACCCTCCACGCTGCCCTCCAATACTAAATTGGTGATCCCTTGATGCCTCAGAACATGTCCTACCAACCGAACTCTTCTTCTAGTCAAACTGTGCCGCAAACTTCTCTTCTCCCCAAACCTATTCAGTACCTCCTCATTAGTTATGTGATCTACCCATCTAATCTTCAGCATTCTTCTGTAGAACCACATTTCGAAAGCTTCTATTCTCTTCTTGTCCAAACTAGTTATCGTCCATGTTTCACTTCCATACATGGCTACGCTCCATACAAACACTTTCAGAAACGACTTCCTGACACTTAAATCTATACTCGATTTTAACAAATTTCTCTTCTTCAGAAACGCTTTCCTTGCCATTGCGAGTCTACATTTTATATCCTCTCTACTTCGACCATCATCAGTTATTTTGCTCCCCAAATAGAAAAACTCCTTTACTACTTTAAGTGTCTCATTTTCTAATCTAATTCCCTCAGCATCACCCGACTTAATTCGACTACATTAAATTATCCTCATTTTGCTTTTGTTGATGTTCATCTTATATCCTCCTTTCAAGACACTGTCCATTCCGTTCAACTGCTCTTCCAAATCCTTTGCTGCCTCTGACAGAATTACAATGTCATCGGCGAACCTCAAAGTTTTTATTTCCTCTCCATGGATTTTAATACCTGATCCGAATTTTTCTTTTTTTTCCTTTACTGCATGCTCAATATACAGATTGAACAACATTGGGGAGAGGCTACAACCCTATCTGACTCCCTTCCCAACCACTTCTTCCCTTTCATGTCCCTCGACTCTTATAACTGCCATCTGGTTTCGGTACAAATTGTAAATAGCCTTTCGCTCCCTGTATTTTACCCTTGCCATCTTCAGAATTTGAAAGAGTGTATTCCAGTCAACATTGTCAAAAGCTTTCTCTAAGTCTACAAACGCTAGAAACGTAGTTTTGCCTTTTCTTAATCTAGCTTCTAAAATAAGTCGTAGGGTCAGTATTGCCTCACTTGTTCACATATGTCTACGGAATCCAAACTGATCTTCCCCAAGATCGGCTTCTACCAGTTTTTCCATGCGTCTGTAAAAAATTCGCGTTAGTATTTTGCAGCTGTGACTTATTATATTGATAGTTCGGTAATTTTCACATCTGTCAACACCTGCTTTCTTTGGGATTGGAATTATTATATTCTTCTTGATGTCTGAGGGTATTTCGCCTGTCTCATACATTTTGCTCACCAGATGGTAGAGTTTAGTCAGGACTGGCTCTCCCGAGGCTGTCAGTAGTTCTGATGGAATGTTGTCTACTCCTGGGTCCTTGTTCCGACTTAGGTCTTTCAGTGCTCTGTCAAACTCTTGACGCAGTATCATATCTCCCATTTCATCTTCATCTACATCCTCTTCCATTTCTATAACACTGTCCTCAAGTACATCGCCCTTGTATAGACCCTCTATACACTCCTTCCACCTTTCTGCTTTCCTTTCTTTGCTTAGAACTGGGTTTCCATCAATGCTCTTGATATTCATGCAAGTGGTTCTCCTTTCTCCAAAGGTCTCTTTAGTTTTCCTGTAGGCAGTATCTGTCTTACCCTTAGTGGGATAAGCCTCTACATCCTTACATTTGTCCTCTAGCCATGCCTGCTTAGCCATTTTCCACTTCCTGTTGATCTCATTTTTGAGACGTTTGTATTCCTTTTTGCCTCCTTCATTTACTGCATTTTTATATTTTCTCCTTTCGTCAATTAAATTCAATATTTCTTCTGTTACCCAAGGATTTTTAGTAGCCCTCGTCTTTTTACCTACTTGATCCTCTGCTGCCTTCACTATTTCATCCCTCAAATCTACACATTCTTCTTCTACTGTATTTCTTTCCCCAATTCTTGTCAATTGTTCCCTTATGCTCTCCCTCAAACTCTGTACAACCTCTGGTGTAGTCAGTTTATACAGGTCCCATCTCCTTAAATTCCCACCTTTTTGCAGTTTCTTCAGTTTTAATCTACAGTTCATAAGCAATAGATTGTGGTCAGAGTCCACATCTGTACCTGGAAATGTCTTACAATTGAAAACCTGGTTCTTAAATCTTTGTCGTACCATTATATAATCTATGTGATACCTTTTAGTATCTCCAGGCTTCTTCCATGTATACAACCTTCTTTTATGATTCTTGAACCAAGTGTTGGCTATGATTAAGTTGTGCTCTGCGCAAAATTCCACCAGGCGGCTTCCTCTTTCATTTCTTACCCCCAATCCGTATTCCCCTACTACGTTTCCTTCTCTCCCTTTTCCTACTACCGAATTCCAGTCACCCATGACTATTAAATTTTCGTCTCCCTTCACTATCTGAATAATTTCTTTCATTTCATTATACATTTCTTCCATTTCTTCGTGATCTGCAGAACTAGTTGGCATATAGAGTTGTACTATTGTCGTAGGCGTGGGCGTCGTGTCTATCTTGGCCACAACAATGCGTTCGCTGTGCTGTTTGTAGTAGCTTACCCGCATTCCCATTGTTTTATTCATTATTAAACCTGCACCTGCATTACCCCTATTTGATTTTGTATTTATAACCCTGTATTCACCTGACCAAAAGTCTTGTCCCTCCTGCCACCGAACTTCACTAATTCCTACTATATCCAACTTTAACCTATCCATTTCCCTTTTTAAATTTTCTAACCTACCTGCCCGATTAAGGGATCTGACATTCCACGCTCCGATCCGCAGAACGCCAGTTTTCTTTCTCCTGATAACGACGTCCTCCGAAATATCGGTAACATAACTCGCATCGAAGATGGTACATTGTTTAGCTGGATGAATGTGCTTACATCCCTATAGAACCGTTTTTCAAAGAGTTTTTCGCTACTTTTGCACTGTCGAAAATAATGAACACGCCACTGAAATCGAGACTTCGCCACTGGTAATATGCATGCATATGTCCCCATGTGTATATCTCTATATGTTTGCTTGTAGAGCTGTCAGCAGTTGGCGGTCGTGGTTTGAATACATAACTTGTTAACTGTTCATCTATAAACTACGCCGCCGGGGGCGCACACTCTGTAAGTATGGGGAAGGGAAACTCTCAAGTTCCATGATGCTAATTGCAGTCGAGCCACTGTCAACTAACGAATAACTTATTACTAGGATAAAAGAAGTCCCGAAATCTACAGTCTGTAGATGACCTGACATGGTTCTTGGGACGTATCAGAGTTGTAAGGTGTAAACAGAAGTAGCGAAGCTCATCTGGTAAGCAATAACTGTGTGTATACTTATGGGGAAAAAATATCAGAATAGCAATAAAAGTTAACTCTGTACGCATGTCAACTTGTAACAACAACGACTCTGTACTATTGTACATATAAGTAATCCTTTTCATCTGATTTTACGATAAACCTATGTAATTGATGTTCTGATTTCATTCCTTTCTTGTTTCATGCCATTACCTTAAGAAAACTGTAAATAAGTTTCAATGTGAATATTAATGTTTATGTCAAATGTCAAGTACTATTATAGTAGAATTCAAATGTAACAAATGTTGAAACTGTTGTAAAATGTTTAAAATTGTAACTGTGCGTCTGGTCCATACGTAGGCAATGTGTTAGGACATGTAGAATGCAAAACCTCGGGTGAATACCCGGTCTGTCAGGGAGCGCTAAAAGGTGGATGGCAGGCGAGTGCGGGAAAATGCGCGCGCGCAGTGACGGCACAACGGGTTCAGTAGTAGTTGGAGTTTGGCACTAGTTTCAGCAACACCTTCTGGAGCGAGGAGGCTCTCCTGGAAGACATAGCTTCAGTGAGCCTCGGATGTGCCGTTCCAACGCCCACACAGGATGGCCAAATTCCATAGGCACTAAATAGAAAAGTGTTACGACGCTAAGAAGAATTAAAGTGCCGATATGTCAAGAGCAATTGCTATGGTTGTATGTGTGCTCTGTGCCTCGCCATCTTGCCGCCCGCCAATCGCTGCATCGATACTAGAAGGTTGAAACTTTTAGTATTGTATTCGTATGGATCAGAGAGTAAACAGTGTTTGTTTAGTGTAATAATAACCTAAATTTTTTTAATTATCCTCACAAGTAACCGGGTCCAAACGTTGTGCCATCGGAGTGTCCCTAAATGAAAATTAAAAATTGTGTTAATAATAATTATTTGCAGAACTAGCTATATTAGAATGGTGTTTAAAGAAATGTTTAGTTAATGAACCAGTAAATGAATAGCGAAGGTCTAACGAAGTCGAAAGATAACTTTAGTATTGATATAGTAATGAATTTTGTTATTTCGAGACAGATTTAAAGGCATTTAAATGAGCAGTAAATAAGATGAAAAGAGTAGTAATTTATGTACTGGAAATTTTAAATGATAATAAATTCAGTAATCATTTTTTTTTTAATGCAGCGATCATAACAGTTTCAGGGTCCCCCCTTCATTCATTTGAATTCTGAAGTGTTCTAAATTGGTTTGACCAGCAAAAATTAAAGTCAATATAAAAGTCAAAATTTATCAGTGCTTTATCTTTATCAAAATTGACATTTTGTGTGTGGCATGAAAGTACAATTTATAGGGTATCCTATGCCAGATTTTAATCAGATTAATAGACAGTATAAAGTTTTGTAGTAAACATTATAGTGTAATGTTATGTATTCATGATTTTCCATATCAGTACAGAACATAAAACTATCGGTTCAATAGATTTTGCAGTGTTACAACTTGTTGTTTTGCATGAATATATACCAACTTATACATGGAAGAAATTCAGTTAATGCCTAATTAGGCTGGCGACCGATTATTGTCACGATGGTAGCATCCTCTGGTTCGCTTTTGATCCATCCTGACGTGTGATTGCATTTTGAACTTACTTGACGGATCATTGCTCTTACAGAGTGGGTGTAAGTCTGATTTGCCACCATTCAGGTACACGCGGTCGATATCTATCGGAAAATCCTTTCTCATAAGGTGAATCCTGCTCACTTACCATAGCACAGGCTTTAACGAGTACTGTGTCAGGCGTCACAAACTCCCTATTGCATATCCGTACACGGCAGAGTGTAAGTCAGATGAAGGTGCAGAACCATGCCAGACTTTGAGTGAAGAATCAATGCATTTATCAGACTCAAGCCATTCCCTAGAATGTTCCGTACGAATGTGGGCTGACGCCACAATCACATATATCACCTTTAATAGTGTGATGGAGCTTTACTCGAGAGACATGGTGTAAGGATGAAATTGCTGTATTATCCTGTACGTGAGGAAGATAACCTGACATGAGATGAGGACTTCTTTGTACAAGAGGATTGTTACCAAAGCCATGATGATGCTACTGTAAACAGCAATTAGACTGTTACATCTACATCTGCGTGATTACTCTGCTATTCACAATAAAATGCCTGGCAGAGGGTTCAATCAACCATCTTCAAGCTGTCTCTCTACCGTACCACTCTCGAACGGCGCGCGGGAAAAACCAGCACGCAATTCTTCCTGTGCGAGCGATGATTTCCATTATTTTATCAAGATGATCATTTCTCCCTGTGTAGGTAGGTACCAATAGAATATTTTCGCAATCTGAGGAGAAAACGTGATTGAAATTTCATGAGAAGATCCCGTCGCAACGAACAACGCGTTTGTTTTAATGAATGCCACTCCAATTCACGTATCATGTCTGCAGCACTATCTCCCATACTTCGCAATAGTACAAAACAGGCTGCCATTCTTAGTACTTTTTGATGTCTCCGCCAGTCCCATCTCATGCGGATCCCACACTGCACAGCAGCTGCACGTGTGCCCCTGTCCCCTCCTCCCACTCACCTTCTCGACCCCTCCCACTATCCCATGTTACCCTATTGACGGGAATTTCGAATTTTGGTACGATTTTCGAATTATGGTGAGAATTTCGAGTTTTGGTTGGAATTTCGAATTTGGAGAGAATTTTTTTGTCCCAGGGCTGTGCTGACATCCCGCCCAACTCCACCCCCACCTGGCAATTAATGAGAAATTAAAACTGGCGGTACCCAAACACTCGTCGTCCAGGGTGGAAAGCCCAAGTGTACCTCCCTAAAATTTGGAACTGATGATAAATTAAAAATGGCTGTGCCCTTTCTGGGACTCAAACCATAGTCCTCCTGAATGGAAAGTCTAAGTGCTCCCTCCAACTCATGGAGACTGTCCAGATCCGGTAGAGGAAGGTTAGATTAGTGTAATTTTTATTTTTGTTGGGAAACTGACGCAAAGATAGATCCTAATTACGTAATTAATCACAAAGGTCGGACCTAATTACATAAATATATGCATAGCGCTACACAAGGACGGCATAAAAGCGCGCAATATAAGTCAAAAAAGGGCGATACCATACAATTGGTGTTATCCTGCTGGGAAAAAGCTCTCAACACCCCTCGAAACTAACGACAGACACACTCAAACTCTACCCCACACCTACAAGCTGGCGGGGAAAAAGGCAGGAGTGTAAGGTATTATCTTTATTCTTTTTTGTTGGGAAATACGATCAACCGACAAGATGCTACTTTTGGACAGAGAGGAGTTTAATAAGTGTACTACCTGTAAATATACAGCTGAGGCCAATATTCATATTTGTTTGACGTCAGAGTTCACTAAAGATGCCTGCTTAAAAACCATCCTGCAGCCCAGATAATCGAAGCCAACACATGGTACCACAACCGATGGACATAAAATGCATTTAAATGCACGTGCGTCCTCCTCGATAGGCGTCGACAAACTACCGAAAATCGAGGCCCTTTTCCTCTCTCCCTCCATCCACCTACAGGGGGAGAGGGGGCACCGGCTTCTTGAAACAGCAAACTGCTCCGCCTACCACGCTGCGGCACGGGCAGGTTGCTGTTTACATTCGACTTTCCACCATCTGGCCGCCGTCTTAAGGCGACAGTCATAGACAACACAAAAGGGAAAAATACTAGCATAACCCCGCCCATCCGGAGAACGCTCCAGATAACTATTAAACAAATTCAGCTGCTTGTGAAACAGAAAGCACCTTCCATCTAAAGCGAGTGGAGCTTCACATCGGCATCCCTCAGAGCCGTCTCCTATCCCGATCGAGGGAGTTTGCCCACCGTTCTGCGTTGAACTATTTACTGTAATCGCGACTCCTATAATGAAGCAACCATTAAAAAAGGAAAACACATTAGTGGTGATAATAAATGTCCGCTTTCCACGAAAGTAGGCGAACTCCGTTCTCTATTAGTTTTATGAGCAAAATCGCTATAGTGTTTACTTTCGACTGCAGTCGCATCTCATTATGTTGAGACGTCTAGCGAAGTATACCGCCACCGATTACAGATGATCAGCAGAGACATGCCCACCCTGCGTAAGATCAGACAATATAAAACTTCGACTACTTTGATGAGAGAACTACCGATCACCCAGGAATGTCTTCGTTATTTTGAAACCATGATCTGAGGAAAAAGAAAGCGAGTATTTAAACTCCAAAAAAAAAAAAATAATAATCTACAGGGTGTTACAAAAAGATAAGGCCAAACTTTCAGGAAACATTCCTCACACACAAAGAAAGAAAATATGTTATGTGGACATGTGTCCGGAAACGCTTACTTTCCATGTTAGAGCTTATTTTATTACTTCTCTTCATATCACATTAAACATGGAATGGAAACACAAAGCAACAGAACGTACCAGCGTGACTTCAAACACTTTGTTACAGGAAATGTTCAAAATGTCCTCCGTTAGCGAGGATACATGCATCCACCCTCCGTCGCATGGAATCCCTGATTCGCTGATGCAGCCCTGGAGAATGGCGTATTCTATCACAGCCATCCACAATACTAGCACGAAGAGTCTCTATATTTGGTACCGGGGTTGCGTAGACAAGAGCTTTCAAATGCCCCCATAAATGAAAGTCAAGAGGGTTGAGGCAGGAGAGCGTGCAGGGCCATGGAATCGAGGAAGTTCAGTACATACTGACGAAACTAAAATGAGCTCTAACATGGAAATTAAGCGTTTCCTGACACATGTCCACATAACATCTTTTCTTTATTTGCGTGTGAGGAATGTTTCCTGAAAGTTTGGCCGTACCTTTTTGTAACATCCTGTATATTAAACAGTTTCTTCCAGCTTGGTGAACCAATTACACGACGTGAGAGTGTCTCTTGCATTCAGTATCCTTAAATAAACTGTCATGCACGTGAAATAACATTAGAGAATACAGTCTTTCATGCCGTTGCCTCACATGTCCGAAGAAACATAATCATTGTACATTCGACAACAAGACTCTATAATTCAAGAGAACGAGCTGTCTTGTACACTATGAAAGGTCCCATTTTGTCAATGCGATGCTATATCATACTAGCATTCCGGAAACAAATCGTGAGAGCCTGTCTCTCCTGTGTAGCTGGGAGATTGATATTTAGTTAAAAGATGTCGCCACAAAATAAAGAAAAAAAAAGAAACGCTTGTCAAGAATCATTCCGTGGTGCCCTAGCCACCTCTTCCACCTGCCAGGCGGCACATCATTGATATAAATTTGATAGGCTAATTAATTAAATTGATCATGAGAGTCTCTATGTATGGCGAATAATTTTTTTTTTTTTTTTCAGCAGTCAGATTACACTTGCCAAGTAGGGCAACTGGGAATCCATGGCGGGAACACGATATTATTTTCGAGGAACACTATTGAGAAATGACATCTGTAGCTGACCACAGAGGGATTGTACAACCCACAACATACATTGTGCTTAAGGACCACATTATTAAAAACACTACCATAATGCCTATGTTAGCATCACCCTGCATAAAGAGCGGTCTTGAGTGTACAGGCAGACAGAGGTCACTGGTAGTGCTATGATATCAGGCAGAAATCCTGTCCGCAATTTGGAATCAAGTCTATCCAGTCAACCACATATTTGCATTGAATCCTGTAGGGAGTCGTTGAATTACTGCAGCTGCTGGTGAATCATATTTTTGCCACTGTCGTTTCTCGTATTTTTTTTTTCGAACCTATCTGCTAAGACTCCCATCCACCAAGGACTCCAGCGCTGTTTTCTAGACAGTCCGTCTGCATCTTGTAATTGCTCCGAAGTCTATGCCCCGCCCTCCCTGCAACTTAGTCTATGTGATGGTTCCAGTTTAAGTGTGACCTGTAGGGAAGTCAGAGAGCGCTATGTCTAAGACCTTCAGCATCCTGTGGGGAAACACGACGAGCTGAGTTATTGCGATAGGAATGCGTTTTGACCACTCGGTGGAAATGGGAACATCGTTTCATGGTTCCACCAACCGTGTACAGTTTGTAAGTGCGAAACACAGCTTTCCCTTGCAACACGAGGTTGTAGGAGAGATAGTGTGAGCAATTAATGTGGTGTTTCTTGTTGGGAAAATTAGGAAGACTACTGCATTGTGACATATCTCCAAACTACATACAGATAGTCCGAAGGAGATCTATGTCCCTCAGGGTGCATTCATGTCTATCACCTAAACGTATGTGGTGTTCCTATTAAATATACAGGTATTGGTTCATTGGAGCAGTTGATTCATGATTGAAGTCGCTTCCACACACCGGTGTAAAGTTTAATCACCTGTACTGTAGAATGACCATATCCAACACACTATCAATCACTCGAGAAGTTTCCTCTATTGTTCTTTAAGTAGTTAAATATATTTTTTTTTCAGTTGTAACACACCCAATCAGTGTACACCTCCATATACTCTGTTTTTTTCTACGATGACTTAGAGAAGTGTAACCAACATTAATACGTTTCCATCCTCTGGCTCTCACAGAAATCTGAACATCACTTGGCGTAAAACTATACAGCTACCACAACACAGCATGGTAGAAATAAGACACAGAGGCGATGTTTCTCATAGAAAAAATGTGGAAGACATCGCAACATGTGGAAACTAAAAGAGTTTGCGGTATTGTAGAGTGCTTCCAACAACTATTCGAGGGTGATGAACTGTACAGTTAATCTCATCTTCCCAGAGACAAGATAGTGGATGTCTCGATACTCTGTTTGGAAAAGCATTGTTCCTTCTTTTTGCAGTCATGTGCATGATTACTGTTGTAGAGCTGACTATCACCGGAACGTGATGTTCACAACACGCCTGAGTTAGCTCAATTAGATAGAGTTACTGTCATCTTGTTGTTTTAAAAAGTTAAAAAACAAAAACATGTGGAGGGCATCACAGCATATGGAAATAGCATGAGTCTATAACAATGAGGAATGCTTCCAAACAACTGTATAAAGGGGATGACCTCTACATTTAATCCCATGTTCCACAGCGACAAGTAGCAGATATCCATCTCAACAAAGTAGTGTCAGTCATTCATTATGCAGTAATCAACAGCGTACCTAGTGGACGGATGGGATGGAAAAGACACTATTGATATGGGGCGATTACTGTAATACAAAGTGCAGTTGATAGTGAGATCAATTTTACACACAAATCGGAGAGAGCAATATCTACCGTATTCTGCAACATGTGTAGAAAGAGAGTGAGCTGAGTTAATGCTATAGGAGCGTGTTTTGCCCACCCGGTTCAAGTGGGAACGTGTTGTCGTAGAAAGGCGACGCTTGTACGATGTCTACGGTCTGCGGCGAATGAAGCCTGCTCTGGCAACACAACAACAGTGCGAACAGTTATAGTTGTGTTTATTCTTGGGATAATTAGGAAGACTCAACATCGAAGCAGATCCGAATCCCTCAGGACACATTCACATCTATACCCATACATTCTATCATAGTTATTCTGCAACATCCAGCAGAGAAAAATTACGAACTGTAGAAGCTCCGTTTGTTTCATCTGACAGATTCTTACCACGAACTCTCTCTTCTGATATATCGAAAATGAATACCGTCTACGTCCAGCCATCGAGCATATGCAGCGATCCTATTAAATGTACAGGTGTTTATCCATTGGAGGAGGTGGCCAGTGATCGACATCGCTTGCACAGTGTACAGGAACTTCATGAAAGGCCCCCAGGATGCCACTAACTTAATATTTATTTAAGAATAAAGCAAAAATGAAACACCGATCGAATGGATGTATTGGCAAACACGTTAATTTGAATGTGCGGTAAGGTGCACACAAAAGGAAACAATTTATCATTAAATTTTTCAATTTTTTGTACAGTTTTTTTTTTTTTTTTTTTGCTTTAAGAGACGCTAACTTTCCAGTATGTAGCTGGACGACGTTCTGTGATAGCGATGTACTCTATTGCATGAGTGAATAATATAAGGTTAAAGAACATATCAAGAATTTTTATTTATTGAGATAAAGGGAAGAGAAAAACGAAGAAAGAGGATTTTTTGTGATAACTACAAGCACTGGTATCCTGGGAGTCCTCTGCCGCGACAAGTAGCAGATATCCATCTCAACAGAGTGGTGTCAGTCATTCATTATGCAGTAATCAACAGCGTGCCTAGTGGACGGATGTGATGGAAAAGACACTATTGATATGGGGCGATTACTGTAATTCAAACAGTACGAACAGTTATAGTGGTGTTTATTGTTGGGATAATTAGGAAGACTCAACATCGAAGCAGATCCGCAATTGGCGACCTGGGTGCCAGGACTTCTAGGCACCGGTCGTTAATAGTGTTGTTAACTATTTTCATAGTCAGAAATTTTTATGACATTATTATGATTTATAGAAATTTGTTGTTTGTATTTTCTGTTTCCATGAATGAGGACGGGGAACAAGTATTACAAAAAGGCAAAAATTGAGGAGAAAATTTTTGAAAGGAATAAGAATTGGACGCAGGTGACGTAAAATTTTTCATAGTAAGTTGTTTTATTCGGCGCAGCAAAGGTAGGACGGCTACGCTAGTTGCTTGCATGTTTACGCCTGGTTGCGCTTCTTTTGATGTAGATAGAAACTTTTTCCTCATTATCTCCTTCCATGAGTTTTATTGGCGAAAAGTTTACAGAAATTTTTCAGAGTGATACGCATTGTCAGTCAAACAAAGAATTGTGACACAATAGTTTGAGCAACATAAGAGACGGAAAAAACAGGCTTTGTCACTTCGTAATTTTCATTTATCAAGTGTTATAATTACTGCAGTAAATTTTTAACATTTTGTGAAATTTTTATTTCTTAAAAATTAATATAACATGGCTGAAAATATATATGACTATTGTTGACAACAATAGCAAGAACTCAATCAGCCAAGATGGCGTAGAATTGCGAGATAAGACAACTGAAGTTCATGCGCCATGCCCGCCTACTGCAGAAGGTTTAAGTAGATCAGAGATGAGTGTCGCAGGAGTGACAAATGATAGTGGCGCTCCACAGCTTAACGTCCTTGACAACACAATGTTTACAACTGACGAGACAATGTCACGCATTTCCCAGAGCGACATACCGCTCATGAAGGAAACAGCGGAGAGCGACCCAAATATGAATCTTGACAACACAACACAATCACCACTTGTTCGAAACACTAACATTAACTTGGAAGGTACAGCGGACAACAACCACAATAGTGCAACTAACGCACTCCTATAGCAATTGCTATCCAACATTAATGCGACATTTGATGATATGAAACACAGTATGAACACCGATTTGAGTGATATGAAACACGATATGAATAGCAAAATTAGTCATTTGACACAAGATATGAACACAGTAAATCAGCAGCAAAACACTGTTACACAAGTTCTAAGTACAATGAGGCAAGAACAAAAACAAGTATTCAAGGATTTGCAAGACACGGTTTCACAGAAATTCGATGACTTAGACAAAAACTTTCGCACTGAAATAGACGCAAAATTGAATGATATGAAAACACAGGTGAAGCATGAAGTACATTATGAAGTTAACGGTAACATTATGGAGTTAAAACAGAGGATAGATTTTAATGACCATCACGATCTAGCAGAACAACAGATAAAGAAAATCACAGACGCAAACACACACTCAGGAGCCACACAAAACCATTTGGTTTCGACAGAAAAACAAGTAATCAATGTCATTAAAAAACTAAATAAAGACTATGAAGGTAAACCTCTAGCTGTAAAAGAGCTTACTTTAAGGGTAGCAACATTAGAAGTTGACTCGGCATGTGCAAAGAAGGAGAGAGATAAGATTAATGAAAATCTGAGTGATATCATTAGTCAAGCTGAAGCACGTACGCTAGGTAAGGGTAACATCACTGTAGAGAAGTTAGTAATCGATTGAAGTTATACACAGATGTAGTAGAAAAGGCTATTCAGGAAAAGGAAAATTAAATCATGAACAAGGTAAACATTAACCTACACGCCGTGGAAAATAAGATCCGCAAGCTTTTAGAAGAAAATAATAATGAACCACGCCGTCGGAAATCACCAACCGGTCGTAGTAAAGCCCCAGGCTATTGACTTCTCAGGGAATGGGGGCATGGCAAAACTACAAACATGTTTCACAAGATTTGACAAAAGAGGTGACATCAAGGATGATTTGTATCAGCATAAGTTAGATATAGTAGATAAGGTCAAAGAAGAACAAGTACAAGCAATTATTAGGGTTAAAATATTTAACATCGACACACAGTTAATTTTAGATACAGGTTCAACTACCAACTTAATGTCAAATGCATTTTTTTGTGAACTGAAGAAGAGAGGCAAGTTCCCAACATTTCCTTTGCAGAATTGCAAGGTTCTAACTGCTACAGGCAGTAAGACTAAATTGGCTAAGCACCAAGCACTTATTCCAGTACAAACTAAACATTTTCTAGTGAGATGCAACTTTCTGATAATTGGTAAACTTATTGTTAATTGTCTTATTGGCATGGACACATTTAGAACGTACAAAACACAGATTGACATAGGTAGTGGTAAATGCCACTTTTATGTAAAGGATCAGGTCTTTTCTATTGATTTAGTCAAAACACCTGATGACAGTAAGAAAAACAAACCAGAGTCAAATGTCGCAGTACAATATTCCTTTCCAGCAGTATATTTCACAAACAAATTTGATACTGAACAAGAAGCGAACACTGAGGTTAGTTAGGAAATGGTAGAGCAGAAACTAAGTGAATAACAGCTACTAAATGACGTGCAACGACATGAACTTTCTAACTTGTTGTTAAGGTATGCCAATGTTTTCAGTAAGGAGCGAGGAGTAATCAAAAACTATGAATATAAATTTGAAGTCCATCCACAGTAGACTTTTGTGTAATGTCATATCCTATTCCATGGGCAAAATGAAAGACAGTAAGGGACGAGATCAATCGTATGATTAAATGGGGAATCATAAAACCTTCATTTTCACCCTATTATAGTCCAATATTATTAGTAAGCAAACCAGACGGTCTGTAATATTAGTTATCGATGCTAGAGGTATCAATAAGATTATAGCACCAGTACACATAAGACCAGACAATTTGGACGAACAGCTTCTAAAGTTTCACAATGCAAAATATTTCAGTATACTCGAACTCAAAATGTGCTACTGGCAAATAAAGCTCGATGAAAAAGTAGAAAATACACTGCATTTGTTTATGGGGGCAGAATTTACGAATTCTATGTTCTACCTTTTGGACTGAACATTAGTGAAGGAATGTATATATCTGCACTGGACAAGGTTTTAGGACCAGAATTGCTAAGCAAGGTCACTATATATGTAGACGACCTGCTAATAGCCACACACAATTGGTTAGAACAAATCAGGCTCATTGAACAGGTGCTTCAACGATTTGCAGATTACGGAGTAACAGCAAACTTAAAAAAGTCTAGTTTTGGTAAGGAGCAAGTAAAATTTTTAGGACATGTTGTGTCAGAACAAGGTATATTATCTGATCCGAAAGAACTTGATGCCATATGTCATAGTCCAGCTCCAAGGAATAAAGAACAACTAAAAGCCTTTTTAGGACTAGCTTCAGTTTTTCGTAAATTCGTACCACAACAAATAATGAACAGTGATGCAGTGCTCAATCTGTTACGAAAAAATTGGCTTTGGTTATGGAATAATAAGTCTCAAGAGGACTCTAATAACGTTAAGCAGGCATTGGTAAATCCAAACATTTTTAGCCACCCTGACATGTCTATGCACGGAAGCCTCGTCTCAAGGGCTTGGGGCCTGCTTATTCCATATGCGAGAGGAAGAAGGTACAGGAGTACCCAAGGTCATCAGTTTTGCTAGTCGCACGTTATCAGAGCCAGAAAGGTCTCACTCTGTGTCAGAACTGGAAAGTTTACCAGTAATATGAGCATTTAAAAAGTTTGAATATTTTTTGTGGGGCAAGAATACCAAAGTTTACTGTGACCACTAGTCATTGTCATTTCTTTTAACATGTAAACTATTGCACTGTAGATTAGCTAGGTGGTGTCTACATTTGCAAGAATTCAATTTTGCGATCATTTATATTAAAGGAAGTCAGAATGTGATTGCAGATGCCTCGTCTAGGCTACCACTAGGTTCAGAGGAATTTAGTGAATTAACAGAACAAGATGTAGAAACCAGAACGTTATTAATGCAAGGTACAACACAACAGTCTGATCATGATAAGTTTTGTAAGTAGATCAAAATTATACAACAGCAAGATCGCAGATGGAGTAAAGTCATGCAAATCCTTAAGCAAGATGAAGGTGGAAAGGTAAGTAAATGGTATCAGGAGTACAAGGGTGTTTTGTTAGTAGGAAACATGAAAGATGTAATCAATGGTGTGTGTGTGTGTGTGTGGTGTGTGTGTGTGTATGTGTATTCCTCAAGATTATATCGGCGAATTTATAAGACACACACATGAAGTATGGGGACACTTTGGAGTGAGCAAATGTACTGAAAAAATTGTTATTTTATTTTCCAAATTTGAGAAGGCAAGTCCTACAGGTAATAAGAAAGTGTGCAATATGTCAAGAGTCAAAACAGTCGAATGTGTCAAAATAAACTGAGCTACAACCAATACTCACAAAAAACCCTCTAGATATAGTATCCATGGACACAGCTGGTCCATATCCAAGAAGTAGCACAATACAACATTTTCTCGAAACATGTCAAAATGTATGCCATTAAAAATGCAACAGCCACAAATATCAGAAGAAGAATTGAGGGAGACTATTTGAGAAGAGTGGGTAAATCAAAGATACTACTAACTGATAACGCTTCTCATTACATTGGGCAAAAAGTGGAAACAATTTATGACCTCACAGGGCATAAAGCACGTATAAGAAACCTTTTATTTACCCACAATCAAGCACAATAGAACGAGTCTTTAAAGAATTTAACCGGTTTATTAGGACATACACACTTCACAAGCACACCCAATGGGTAGAATACGTAACTCCTTTCATGCAAGTTGTCAATAAGCTTCCACATTCTTCAACAGGTTTCACACCTAATGAATTGATGTTCCGGAAGTTTAAGAAGGACATACACACTTCACAAGCACACCTAATGGGTAGAATACGTAACTCCTTTCATGCAAGTTGTCAATAAGCTTCCACATTCTTCAACAGGTTTCACACCTAATGAATTGATGTTCCGGAAGTTTAAGAAAATTAGCTTCTGGCTCAGCGGTCCGCGTTCAACAATACGAGCTGACGTCAGTAGCAGGAGACGAGACACTGACCTGAGCGCATGCGCGACAGACTGTCTGAAGACGCAACCAAAATATAAACGCAGTGTATACCTAACTTTAATACAAAGTAAATGGAAATACTGCGCAAATACATCTACTGTCAAAGAATTAAAGAACCTATTGATGTATATACACAGAGAATTAATTAAATACTATGTTATATACAACATATTTACAACCAAAAGGAAGCATTATGAAAAACTATACGAGACGTGTAAGCTAAGGACTAAGGACAAGATACCGTAAGAAACGTCAAATAATTTTGTTTGCGTAGTGAATGATCATAATAGGTAACAGAATAAGCGCAAGTATATAAATTTAAACAAAGTATGGAAATTTTGCGGACGTATACAATGACCAAATGTATCAATGGCCATCAAGCTACGCAATGCAATTAGATTTAAATTAGTTTTAAGTTTTTCTTTTAGCGACCATTGCATCGCCACGGCGCAGAACAAGAGAATTACGTCGAGTGTAGCAGGTACGAAATGAAGAAACGGGCCGCACCTCGATAAACAATTCATTAATAAGGAAAATTATACAAAACTCAAAAGGCAAATGCAAAAAGAAATATGCATCGTCACAGTATGATTCCGTGTCAATTATCACTACCTATTCGTTGCAGAGTACGCATAAACATTTCAGCATGAGATTTTACAAAAACCAGTTAATTTTTATCATGTGACATGAAAGCCTGAATAATGACAGTTCCAGGTATTTACGAGAGATAAGTCTACGTCGAGGAAAACATTCACGACACGTGAATTGAAGGACACAGCACTTAAGACATGAAGAAACAACCTGACACTTTATCAGTGATTAGTCGGTACACATGATTTAAATGAACCAAAGGTCCTTGACAACTAATACATGATTGTAAGAGGATCATTACCTCATAAATCCTTGAACCAGTAGATGAGTATTTTCTTCCCTCCCTTCCAAACAAAGGAGGCGGCGCCAAGCGAAGCTAGGCCAGCAATGCGTGATGTTTTAATCCTATTTCGAATGTGTGCCCCCCCCCCCCCCCCGGTCACTAAGTAAGAAAGAAATGAGCTCCCATAAGTGATAAATGCCTGTCTATAAAATGAAGCAAAAAAGGATAAAATGCTTGCATACAAAAGTAATGTGTAATTAACTTGTATTCGTGATGTGGACGAATATGAGTTGAAACTAATAAACAAACTGTAATGATAGAACCCAGTTAATGAAAAAAATGTATGACGCTCTAAAACTCAAGAAATTTATGTTCGTAATATAACCAATGGATGAATGTAATCCATAGGTATAAGTTATCATGAAACTTCCTGGTTGATTAAAACGTTGTGCTGGACCCAGACTCAAATTCGGGACCTTTGCCTTTCGCGGGCAAGTGCTCTACCACCTGAGCTACCCAAGCACGAGTCACGCCCCGTCCTCACAGATTTACTTCTGCCAGTACCTCGTCTCCTACCTTTCAAATTTAACAGAAGCTCTCCTGCAGACCTTGCAGAACTAGCACTCCTGAAGGAAAGGATATTGCGGAGACATGGCTTAGCCACAGCCTGGAGGAGTTTCGAGAATGAGATTTTCACTCTGCAGCGGCGTGTGTTCATATGATACTTCCTGGCAGATTAAAACTGTGTGCCGGACCGAGACTCGAACTTGGGACCTTTGCTTTATGCGGGCAAGGTCCGTTTAATCTGCCAGGAAGTTTCATATCAGCGCACTCTCCGCTACAGAGTGAAAATCTCATTCTGATAAGTTATCATGTTATGTATATTGTTGTAACTTAATACTTGTATGAATATCATTGGAATCCAAACTCTATATGAAGAAAGGAACTTCAAAGACAAGCAATTTATATAATATTTTGGACAGCTATATGTGTCTTTCAACAAGTGCACGGTCAAGAGTAGGTACGTAAACATGCGTGAAACGAAATAAGTATCGTGGCTCATAGTAGTTGTTCGAGCAGCTACTTACCTCATCGACGGATGCTGTTGGTCAGGGTTTTCTCCGCTGAAAATACGAGTACGACGGGTAGTAATGACGCCCGGGCTGTAAAACTAGAGATCTGCCACAGCGTCGGATTTTGAACAATAAGCACACACTCACTGCACCTAGCATAGACAAAACGCCACCACAATTCTTCGATACGTGGCACTCAGGTCAAAGTGTGACATTCAACGTGACATCAACAGCAAGAAAACGAGCGCACACACGTGCAACTGTAGCATATAGCATGTTGACCGTTAGCAACTAGTTCTTGCCACCCAATCAGCCAGTGCGCCAGCGCGAAACCGGCAGCGAGTTTGAAACATTGGACATTATTGATAACGCGCTAAATTCAAATATGTAATGGCCTCACATATTATGTATGTAATATTTTACTTTCATGTACATAGGATAAGCTGACATGCCCATTCCATTAAAAAAGAAGCCGACAATAAAGGACATCGACCACTATTGGCAAATGTAAGTAAAAAAACACTGTACGTCTCCATAACACGTCAACGTACAGTGTGGGGGTAACTGTACAGGAACATGACGAAAGACCCCCCAGGATGCCGCTAACTTAATATTTATTTAAGAATAAAGCAAAAATGAAACACCGACCGAACGCACGCGTTAGCAAAGACAGTAATTATGAATACGCGGTAAGGCGCAGACGAAAGAAAAGATTTTAACATTCAATTCTTTGTACAGTTGTTTTTTCTTTTAAGAAAGAGAGTCAGACTTTCGAGTATGTAGCAGGACGACGTACTGCGATTGCGATGTATTCTATTGTATGAGTGAATAATACAAGGATAAAGAACGTGTCAATCATTTTTATTTATTGAGATAAAGGGAAGAGAAAAACAAAGAAAGTGGATTTTTTGCGATTACGACAAGCACCGCTAACCCGGAAGTCCTCTGCTGCCTGCGTCTTCAGCGAAGTCTGATCGTTTAACGAATTTAAGATAAGCACAAACAAAATTTTCGTTTTAATATATGTTTTTTTTTTTTATTTGAATACATTACAACAGACCGGTGTAAAGTTTCATCACCTGTACTGTACGAGAATCTGCCCCACATGTTATCAGTCGCAGGAGATGGTCCCTGTTTCTTTGTTTGACACACCACTTTTTCTGCTGTAACACGCTTTGTATATACCCATGTACTTTGTTTTTTCTGCCACAACTTCGACATCTGTGTCAGATTCTAACCTGATATTAACACGTTTGGTCCATTGACTTCCCCAAGAACCTAGACATCACACGGTGTAAGTCACATTATGTGGTAAGCAACAGTGTACCACTGTACTGTTGGGATGGAAAAAGACACCGTTGATGTACTGCAATAACAAGCATCATAGTTGATTGTGCGATCATTCTTAGCAATTTTATCGTAATTTCAACACCGACCAAGGATGTGGCAGCATGCTTACCAATTTCTAACATTGTTAACCACCCCCGCCCCCCCCCCCCCTCCCCCACTACTTTGCGATTACCATCGCGAATGTAAGTAGATGACTGTGCAGTATATTCATTCATTGTTAATTCTCGAACATATAATACACCAAAGTGTACCAGACAGCGACCTACGTACCTCTAGCAGTTCAATCATAGTGCCTAACTTACGATCTTTCTCTATGTGGATGAGAGCCACAGGGCATTCTCGAATTCTTAGGATAAAGTTAGAGACCGAATGATCTCCTCGGATTGTCTTTGACCAACGCTCCCTGCAAATGACAAGAAGTAGACCGCTACATTCCACGTCTCGTGTAGGAACAGTGCGAACAGAGGCTGTAAGTGCTGTCCCGCACCAATCCAAGAGCACAAGATGTCTCCAGATGCGCGAATGTCTAGGAGGTTAGGAACCCTTATCGTTGTGCAGTAGATGTGAAACTGTTGAGATGATAAGACGGTTAAGAACAAGAAACGGGTAGTTTTTGTTGTGGGTTGGCAGGAGAGCCAACACCGGGTATGAGAGGAAGCCGAAAGGCACGCGTCTTAGCTCACGCAGGCTGGCGTGAGGTCTGGAACAGGACAAGGAAATTAGACTTTAGAAAAGCTTAGCTTTAATCCATTAATGATGAGCGTCGCTCTTGACTGTACATGACTCAGTATCAATAGTAAATGGTAATGGCGCCTTGCTAGGTCGTAGCAAATGACGTAGCTGAAGGCTATGCTAACTATCGTCTCGGCAAATGAGAGCGTATTTTGTCAGTGAACCATCGCTAGCAAAGTCGGTTGTACAACTGGGGCAAGTGCTAGGAAGTCTCTCTAGACCTGCCGTGTGGCGGCGCTCGGTCTGCAATCACTGATAGTGGCGACACGCGGGTCCGACGTGTACTAACGGACCGCGGCCGATTTAAAGGCTACCACCTAGCAAATGTGGTGTCTGGCGGTGACACCACAGTTTTCATGCATGATGGGGCTCCAGACAAATGAAGTTTGCTGCATTTTACATAAATCAATTGCCCAAGCAATTCTAAAATATTGTTCTAGTGTCTGGGGTCATTACCAAGAAGGTATTGGTAAGAGAGAACATAAACACATGCACTACTAAGGCTACAATGTTCTGCGCTTAAAACACGCTAAAATGTTAGATCGTTGGGGTTTCCAACCTATTACTCGTATGGAACACAACGCTGTTACTATCCCAATGTAAGAAATATATTTCTAACGCGTCACATACATTCTCCTTAGAGATTTCTCTACGATAAACTATGGTGATAAACTGTGAAATGAAAAACAAGTTCCTTGAAACATCGGTTCCTTGTGATACACTTGCAATATAGCTTTCCAGAGGTGTATAGCCCCCACCGATCAAATCTGATCATGGTTAAAAAATTATTCTATGCTCGCCTCAGTCCTATATAAAATGATCGTTAGGGAATGCCTCTTACAAAGAAAGGGACAAACGCATAGCAGCGGTGTTTGACATCTACATCTACATCTACATCCATACTCCGCAAGCCACCTGACGGTGTGTGGCGGAGGGTACCTTGAGTACCTCTATCGGTTCTCCCTTCTATTCCAGTCTCGTATTGTTCGTGGAAAGAAGGATTGTCGGTATGCCTCTGTGTGGGCTCTAATCTCTCTGATTTTATCCTCATGGTCTCTTCGCGAGATATACGTAGGAGGGAGCAATATACTGCTTGACTCTTCGGTGAAGGTATGTTCTTGAAACTTTGACAAAAGCCCGTATCGAGCTACTGAGCGTCTCTCCTGCAGAGTCTTCCACTGGAGTTTATCTATCATCTCCGTAACGCTTTCGCGATTACTAAATGATCCTGTAACGAAGCGCGCTGCTCTCCGTTGGATGTTCTCTATATCTTCTGTCAACCCTATCTGGTACGGATCCCACACTGCTGAGCAGTATTCAAGCAGTGGGCGAACAAGCGTACTGTAACCTACTTCCTTTGTTTTCGGATTGCATTTCCTTAGGATTCTTCCAATGAATCTCAGTCTGGCATCTGCTTTACCGACGATCAACATTATATGATCATTCCATTTTAAATCACTCCTAATGCGTACTCCCAGATAATTTATGGTATTAACTGCTTCCAGTTGCTGACCTGCTATTTTGTAGCTAAATGATAAAGGATCTATCTCTCTGTGTATTCGCAGCACATTACACTTGTCTACATTGAGATTCAATTGCCATTCCCTGCACCCTGCGTCAATTCGCTGCAGATCCTCCTGCATTTCAGTACAATTTTCCATTGTTACAACCTCTCGATACACCACAGCATCATCTGCAAAAAGCCTCAGTGAACTTCCAATGTCATCCACAAGGTCAATTATGTGTATTGTGAATAGCAACGGTCCTATGATACTCCCCTGCGGCACACCTGAAATCACTCTTACTTCGGAAGACTTCTCTCCATTGAGAATGACATGCTGCGTCCTGTTATCTAGGAACTCCTCAATCCAATCACACAATTGGTCTGATAGTCCATATGCTCTTACTTTGTTCATTAAACGACTGTGGGGAACTGTATCGAAATGTATGTGAGATTACACGTCATTCCGCCACTAACACGGTAAACAGAACATCTGTCAAGCAGGCGTGTACTCGGGGATTGTAATACCTCACAAACGCCTGTCGCTAACTCAGAATCACCGTAGTTATGAAACTGAAGACTCGATTTCATGCTCAAGATGCGCCATGGGAATGGACTACGTCGCATGCGGGATAGGGCTCGAAGATGGACCAATCAAGCGTTACGTCCGGAGATGTGTTCTATGTTCAAAGTTGGATCTACTTGCAGAAACGTCATGAGAGCCTTCTGCAAAACGTGCACTGTTTTAGATATACAGGAAACAGAGGAACTGTGCCTCAACTGTGCAATATGCGGTTGGAGGCGACTGGTTGCTGGTGCAAGCGACTTCGATCACTGGCCACCTCCTCCAAGGGGCAAATAACTGTACGTTTAATAGGATCGCCACATATGCTCGATGCCGGCACATAGACAGTATTCATTTTCGATATATCGGAAGAGAGAGATGCGGCCGGCCAGGGTGGCCGAGCGGTTCTAGGCGCTACAGTCTGGAGCCGCACGACCGCTACGGTCCCAGGTTCGAATCCTGCCTCGGGCATGGGTGTGTGTGATGTCCTTAGGTTAGTTAGGTTTAAGTAGTTCTAAGTTCTAGGGGACTGCTGACCTCAGAAGTTAAGTTCGATAGCGCTCAGAGCCATTTTTTAGAGAGATGTGGTAAAAATCTATTGGGTGAAATTAACAGAGCTTTTGTAGCTCGTGATTTTTCTCTGCTGGATGTTGCTGAATATCGATGATTGAATGTTTGGCCATAGACATGAATGGATCCTGAGGGACGCGGATCTGGTTCAATGTTGAGGATTACTAATTATCTCAACCAGAAACACCTCTTTAACCGTTCGTACTGTCGTTGTGTTGCCAGAGCAGGCTTCATTTTGCGCTGACCTTATATATCGTACACGGGTCGCAGAGCTACGAAATGTTCCAACTTCCACCGAGTGTTCAAAACACACTCCTATAGCATTAACTCATCTCACTCTGTTTCTACACAGTTTGCAGAATGTGGTAGATATTCCTCTCTCTGACTTCTGTGTAAAATTTTTCCCGCTATAAACTGTGGTGTGAATTACAGTAATCGCCCACATCAATAGTGTCTTTTCCATCCCGTCCGTCCACTGGGAAAGCTGTTGACTACCGCATAATGACTGACTGACACCACTCTGTTGAGGAGGAGGGAACACTGGATATCTGATACTTGTCGCTGTGGAACAAAAGATTAAATGTGTAGGTCAACATCTTAATACAGTTCTTTGGAAGCGTTTCTTATTGCTGCAGATTCATCCTATTTCCATATGCTGCGATCCCCACCAGATGTTTACATTTTTCATTTTTCATTTTTTTAACCAATAAGATAACAGTACATTTTTAAAATTGTTCTACCTTATGCATGTTGTGAACAGCACGTTACGACGATGGTCAAAACCGGAACAGTGATCATGCATATGGCTGCAAAATGAAGGAACGATGCTTTTCGAAACAGAGCACCGAGACATCTGCTACTTGTCCATAGGAAGATGATATTAACAGTACAGTTTGTCACCATCGAATAGCTGTTGGAAGCACTCTACAATACCGCAAACTCTTCCAGTTTCCATACGTTGCGATGTATGTTGCGATGTCTTCCACATTTTTGTCAATGAGAAACATCGCCTCTGTGTTTTATTTCTGCCAGGCTGAGCTGTGGTAGCTGTATAGTTTTATACCAAGCGATGTTCAGTTTTCTGTGAGAGCCAGAGGATGGAAATGTATTAATGCTGGTTTAGCAGCAGCTGTCACTGATCTCTAAGTCATTGTAGAAAAAATAAGTGTATGACGGTGTACACTGACTGGTTGTGTTACAACCGAAAAAAAATTTATTAAACTGCTTATGAAGGAACAATACAGGAACCCTCTCGTATGAGTCATAGTCTGTTGGATACGGTCATCCTACAGTACAGGTGATTAAACTTTACACTGGTCTGTGGAGGCGACTTCAATCATGAACCACCTGCTCCAATGAACCAATAACTGTGTATTTAATAGGATTAACATATATGTTTGGGTGATAGACATGAATGCACCCTGGTTGAATGGACAGACTTGATTCCATATTTCGGACAAGATTTCTGCCTGAAATCATAACACTACCAGTGACCTCTGTCTGCCTGTACACTCAAGACCGCTTTTTATGCAGGGTGATGCTAACATAGGCATTATGGTAGTGTTTTTAATAGTGTGGTCCTTAAGCAAAATGTATGTTGTGGGCTGTACAATCCCTCTGTGGTCTCAGCTACATATGTCATTTCTCAATAGTGTTCGTCGAAAATAATATCGTGTTCCCGCCATGGATTCCCAGTTGCCCTACTTGGCGAGTATAACCCGACTGCTGATAAAAAAATTATTTGCCATGCACAGTGATTCTCATGACAGCACTGGTAAAATGGAACCCGTCATGGTGTACAAAACAGCTACGTTCTCTTAAATTATAGGTTCTTGTTGTCGAGTGTAAGATGACTGTGATACTTCCGACGTGTGAGCTACTGGCATGAAAGATTGTATCCTCTAACGTTACTTCATGTGCGTGGCAGTTTATTTGCTGATACTGAATACAATAGACACTCTCAGGTCGCGTAAATTGTTCAACAATCTGGAAGATATTGTTTAATATAGATTGTTTTTTTTTTCTTTGGAATGTAAATTCTCGCTTTTTCTTTGCTCCGATGATGGTTTCCAAATAACGAGGATATTTTCGGTCGATATGTAGGTCTCCACCAAAATAATCGAAGTTGATTTTGCCTGAACGTACGCAGGGTAGGTATGTCTATAGTGATCATCTGTAATCGGCGGCGGTACACTTCGCTGGATGTCACAAAATAATGAGATGCGACTGCAGTTGAACGTAAAAACTATACTGATTTTGCTCATGAAACTAAAAGAAAATGGACTGTACATATCTTCGTGGAAACTGGATATTTATTATTGCCACGACTGTGTTTTCCTAATTCAATAGTTGTTTTATTGTAGGAGTCGCGTTTATATTAAATAGTCCAACGCAGAACGGCGGTCGAGCTCCCTAGCAGATGTAGCTCTCCCATGGTCGGGATAGCATTCATTTATCATGGCTCTGAGGAATGCCAACGTGAGGCGGCGCTCGCTTTAGACGGAAAGGGGCCTTCTGCTTCGCAACCAGCTGACTTTTTAAATAGGCATCTGGAGCGTTCTCCAGGTGGGTGGGGTTGTGCAACTTAATTTCCCTTTTCTGTTGTCTAGGACTGTCGCCTTGAGTTGGCAGCCAGATGGTGGAAAGCCGAGTGCAAACAGCGGCCTGCCCGTGCCGCGAGGTTCTCGGCGGAGCAGCTTGCTGTTTCAAGGAGCCTGTTAGAAACACGAGTCCTGTGACTGTTGACAGTCATTGCCTAAAAGCTTACGATTAGACAGAGTTTCAGCGCATTCCAAAGCATCTCTAGGTGCACCCATAGATTTTGATGTTTTGTTTTATATGTGTCTATTATGTTTTTATGGTTATATATAACCTTATGGCGTTTTTACAAAACGAGATAGTGATCTATGACTAGATATGTGTCCTGGGAGACAAGATTCAACAGCCAACATTTCACCACGATGTGGGCAGCCCTGTCTGCATGCAGGAAATCCTAAGTGTAAAATACGGATTGGGGTCACATGGAAGGTCTACTGATAAGCGCTACTATTGTCGCCATACTTTGGACTGCCAATGTGATCTGTCCACGATGAAAAGTATTCACCTCTATATCGTATCACGATCATTCTGTATCTGAAGCAAGTTCCGACGCGTCTACACTCGCAAGATTACCAAAATTTGGTTTTAAGTAGAAACTGAAATTAATTAGTGGAAAGAAAACTGTTGAAATTAACTGGATCAGACTGCCATTGTTGATGGTGGATGAATTTTTGTTAGTGACAAAATTGGCTTCTAGAAAAATGCTGTGCAATTTACAGAGGATTACACATTTTATTACACCATCAATTTTGCGGGGCTGGTATCTGTTAAGCTGGTATTGGTCGTTGGCTGTAACAATAAAACATTTTATGTATCTTATATCTATTAGGAGAGCTGTTGAAATGAGGACTCATGAGACTTAACTAATTTACATTAATTTAATTACAAATATTTCTAAAGATACATCGGGTTCGTCTACAAAAATCAAAGAATAGTTACTAACACGCAAGGAACGCAGCTATATTGCGTCCTATCAGTACAAAGGCCGACAGGCGAGAGACGGAGATCCGAGCAGGAACGCTCTTCACTTACTTTCTAAAACAAAACAAAAAATATGTTGTAGTCGATCGCAGCCAGCCACAGTCTGACTCCCGCTATACCTATGAAATTTTATTTATGACATTATAATTACATTTCACAAAGTTAATGTACTTAAGTTATGTAGATATGAAGTTATTTACAGTAAAAAATAGATTTGTGCCCATTTTCGTGCTTTCCATCGTTTTTGCGACGTCACATTTACATAAAATTACGTGGGCATGTCCATGTAATGCTTAATTCGCCCCCACGAAGGCTTGAAGGTTTTTCATTTATAAACTGCCTTTAAGCCTTCGGTACATGAGAAACGTTTATATTCTTTTTGGTACAGTTAAAATGACATAGTTTTGGCTGGGCAGTTGTTCATACAACACGTTTGAGCATTTACATTTGTTGGTACACATAAACTGTTATTTCAGTACAGCTCCATAAACTTCAATTAAAGAAGTATTTGCATATGCATACATACACACATAAAAACAAGTTTTGTAACACCCCGTCTCCAAGAACTCCTGAAGATAGACGTTGGACGTTGACTGTGCTTACTGTATCACAGACCCAGTCCCTTTGACTCACTAAACCCGCCCATAGATGTAAACAACCGTGCATAAGAAGCGCCTATTAGACGGAGAGGGTCCGATAGCCGATCAGTTCCAGTCATTCCACCAGGAAGGAGGTACATGGCTCGTGTTGTCTGTAGTTAAACTATGCCTAGACGGTCAATACCGCTGTTCGATCGCGTCCGCATTGTTACTTTGGCCAGGAAGGGCTCTCAACAAGGGAAGCGTCCAGGCGTCTCGGAGTGAAACAAAGCGATGTTGTTCGGAAATGGAGGAGATACAGAGAGACATTAACTGTCGATGACGTGCCCCGCTCAGGCCGCCCACAGCCTACTACTGCAGTGGATGACAGCTAGCTACGGATTATGGTTCGGACGAACCCCGACGGCAAAGCCACTATGTTGAAAAAGACTTTCCGTGCAGCCACCGGACGTCGTGTTACGACTCAAACTGTTCACAATAGGCTGCACGATGCGCAACTTCACTCCCGACGTCCATGGTGTGGTCCATCTTTGCAACCACGACACCTTGCAGCGCGGTACAGATGGGCCCAGAAATATTCCGAATGGACAACTGAGGATTGGCACCACGTTCTCTTCACCGATGAGTGTCGCTAATAATACCTTTAACCAGACAATATTCGGAGACTTGTTTGGAGGCAAGCCGGTCAGGCTGATCGCCTTAGACACACTGTCCAGCGAGTGAAGCAAGCTGGAGGTTCCCTGCTGCTTTGGGGTGGCACTATGTGGGGTCAACGTGCGCCGCTGGCGGTCACGGTAGGCGCCGTAACGGCTGTACTATACGTGAATACCATCTTCCGACCGATAGTGCAACCATATCGGCAGCATATTGGCACGGCATTCGTCTTCATAGACGACAATTCGCGCCCCCATCGAGCATATCTTGTTAATTACTTCCTTCGGGATAACGACATCGCTCGACTTGAGTGGCCCGCATGTTCTCCAGACATGAATCCTATCGGACATACCTGGAATAGATTGAAAAGGGCTGTTTATGGAGGCTGTGACCCACCAAACAATCACAGGGATCCAAGCCGAATCGCCATTATGGAGTGAGACAACCTGGACGAACAGTGGTGCCACGACGAATACAGGCATGCATCAAAGCAAGTGGACGCGCTACTGGGTATCAGAGGAACCGATGTGTACAGCAATCTGGACCACCTCCTCTGAAGGTCTCGCTGTATGGTGGTACAACGTGCAACGTGTGGTATTCATGAGTAATAAAAAGGGCGGAAATGATCTTTATGTTGATCTCTATTCCAATTTTCTTTACAGGTTCCGGAACTCTCGGAAATGAGGTGATGCAAAATTTTTTGATGTATGTATAAGTAAAACAGTACATTTGTTATACAAATCGGAATGCAGTAAATTAAAGTACATAGAGTATATGGCAGAATGAAGTTTTTACACAAACTGGTATGTTTGGTATATTTTTGTTGTTTGATTGTAGTATCTTCCTTTTTTTTTTAATTTCTGTAGATTTCGATGGTTTTGATTTTATTCAGTGTTACATAGACTCTTTCTGCTCATGGGATGGATTTACAAAGGTTTGGTGATGTCTGGAAGATCGATGGCTGTAGGTGTCGAACCGGAAAATTCCGACGATATGCATTTATACAATACTATGTAAACTTTTTATTCTGCTGGTAGAAGGAATTACAAAAGTTTGTTGTTCTCTCGATGTTCGGCGGTTGCAGGTGTAGAGCAATAAATTTTCAACGATATAAATTTATATAATGCCGTTACGTAGACTCATTGTGCTATTGGTAGATGGAATTGTAAAGGTTTGTTATATTTTGCTGCTCCACGACCCCGGACTAGGCGTGGCGATAAGGCGCAGAAGGCACCCCGCCCCCTTCTGATGGGATGTTTACATCTGCATGTAAGCTCCCCCTCACTTATCGACCTTTATGACAGTGAAAAATTAAACCGCGTGTACCTAATGGAAATTTGGGAAAAGCAATCGTCACCGAAGTTAGTCTGTCGGTAAAGAGGGAGTAAAGGGTTACATCTAAATGAAAGGAAAAATGCAAATGAAACTGGTGGAAATTAATTTTGAAAAGGGGTAAAGTTAATAAAGAAAGTAAATGTGCAGCCGTTACGTTAACAATTAACTAGCGGTAATTAGATATTTGAGAGTTGGGGGAAATCACGGTCGCCAGTCCTAAGGACAATTACTATAGTAACTGAAAAAGAAAGGTTATTACACATATAATTAGCACTAGAGGCGTGGCAACTGAAGGTTGACACGTGTAGTGTGAAAACTGAAAGTTGCCAGAAGTAATAAATTTCGCTACACTCTGACTTAATTTAGCAAAAGAATTAATAAAACCGGAAAATCGAAAGTTAATTTAGTGACTGAAGTTAATAGTGAGCTTTCTTTCTGAAGCACATCGAAATCCAGTAAAATACGGTTAGTCTTGGACTACCTCAACAATCATTTCAAAAGCAACTTGACTCTACGCAATTTAGAAACAAGAGATTTAACTTTGAACTTGAATTAAATGATTCTGAACAATTAACAATAGTAAAATTTAGTACGTACCAAGCTGAGCTGCAGTCACAGGTAAGCTAAAATATGCTAACAAAACTCGCACTCTTAATTTGTGCTCGTGTAACCTAAATATTGTAGCCACCTATGAATACTTTAACTGAACTTTGAAATTAAAGCAGTGAAATCTAATTATATTATTTTAATGCTGGCGTTTGAATTTCAACGACACTCGGGTTCATTTCGGAAAAGGAAGGGACCCTGCTTGGCAATGCAATTGGGACAATGAGCAACAAAGGTTCATGCTAAGTTGCTGTAATTTTGCGAGGCAAATGGAACAATTTGAAAAGCTGAGGTCTGCCATACAGTTCTGAAACTTTACGTGCTTTTAGTCTTCCTTGTTGGTTGATTGAAGGTTTGAAGCCGTCGATCGAGGAGGTGGCGACAGTCACTCATTGTCGGCCGTCGCTGTTGCAGAAGCTGGATGTTGGCGCGCCTTCTTCTCAACACGGTCACCAGACGAAACGGGCTCTTGATGTGCGCCAGCTAATGCTTCCCGTCCGCGACACCATGTCAGAAACTATCATCACAAGTCGAGCGCAATTACGTGCTGCCAAACCCCGAAAGCGCGGTAACTCGCGGGAGCTACACACAACACACCTGCTCCACTCGCTACTCCAGCCGGACTCTCTCATGCTCTCCCCGCACTCCACGCGGCAGAGTTAACACTACCAAAGATCCTACACACTTTGATTCTTCACACGACCTATCGATGAAATCGTTCGATAGCAGTTTTCCCTAGGCAAGACCCAGCGTAAAAAATACAAATAATATTTACGAAACAAACCAATTATACATCGATATAAGTGCATAAATATATATATACAAACAGTAAAACAATTACAATATATAAAGAGACAGAAATGTCATATCTTGAGGTAACAAAACAAGGAAAAAAAATAATAGTACAATAGATGGAAATAGGAGGATATGCATTTCCGGCGTTACATGCATCTCGCCAACGCATGACTGGCTCAGCTATCAGCTTGCTGTGACATCTGACTCTTGCGGTAGCGTTGGCGAGAAACGAGCAACTGCAGTGTCTCCAGCTCGTTCACCAACGTCTGACATTGTTTACAGAAAAGATAAATTAGCAGTATCAGCTTTTTGGTAGTTCCTGCAAAACGGTAAGCTGCGCACAGTATAATTGCTGACTGACTGTTGATCTGCGAAAAGTCCACTCGAAGTTGGTTTACGGATCACTACTTAGAAGTTTGTCTAAATTTATGTTGTTCATTTTTCTGAGGTTGGTAATGCATATGTCCTTGGCTAATTAGATCACATAGCAAGTTTGTTTGTACACTGCCGTAGGAGTTCGTTATTTACGCTCACAGATACACTAACCTAATATTTACAGGGCGCACACGAGTGTCTTGTTAAGAGTTCACATAGCCGCTCGCGCACGGTAAAAGCTTTACATTTAAAACGCACTCAACACCGCACTCTAACAATTAGTCTCTGTAGCACCCCACAGTGTTTTCGGTGGCATAATTGACCGGCGAACGTTTATGGAAGCACTAAGTTTGCATATGTTAAGAGTTTTATGAATCGTGTTTGTGTTTTCTAGAATTCCGTCGATACCAGAATACTGTGTTTACTGTTTCATCATTTGTCTCTTCACGTCTCAGCTTGGCGAAGGTGTGCACTGCACTATTTACAGTAGCGTCGCTTGTTTCACTTCGGTGGCAGATCGTTACATTTAAGTGTCTTGGACAGTTCGTTCTGCTCTACGAAGGTGCTTTTTTCACGACTATATAGTCCGTGC
This sequence comes from Schistocerca americana, assembly GCF_021461395.2. Lineage (NCBI taxonomy): Eukaryota > Metazoa > Arthropoda > Insecta > Orthoptera > Acrididae > Schistocerca > Schistocerca americana. The sequence continues at coordinate 338,215,004 of NC_060124.1, forward strand.
AGTTTAGCTTACACAACTGTTTGCAGTGAATTCAGTGTCGTCCTTGCATTACTTCGTGTCTTGGAACTTTGATATTTAAAATTTTGCAATTTACAAAACTTACAACTTGTTTGCTCTCGTTTTGACACATTCATGTACTCGTGTATATGATCCCATGATCTGATATCTTTTCTTGCCCCATATTGAAATGAAAGTTTAGGACCCACATTTCTGTAGCACCGCCTGTTACGTTGCACAAAGCTCCTAAATTTACAAGACGGAAATTTAAGTGACGAAGCGTCAACAAAACGCAAATGACGAAAACGGTCATGGCAAAGAAACAAATCCCAATAGTGATTTCATCCTTCTCGTAAATAAGGCATAGCCCATACCCACTTAGATTTCGTGATATATATATATATATATATATATATATATATATATATATATATATATATATGTGTGTGTGTGTGTGTGTGTGTGTGTGTGTGTGTGTGTGTGTGAGAGAGAGAGAGAGAGAGAGAGAGAGGGAGAGAGAGAGAGAGAAAAGTGCAATAAATATACAAAGTAAAGTAAAATGAATCTTATTTCTAATGCGAATCATAAAAATGAGAAACTAGTAGTATCCTAAACACAACAATTGCTTGATAGCTTCTGAAGCTAACCATGAAATTCTACGCATACTGTTCTCTGTCATGTAAACATACTATTATTTGGAATCTGCATTTTACAGAAGTCTGGTTTTGTTTCGTGCGTAGTACTCCGTTCTTGTACATTGAAAAAATTACAGTGTTTGATATGAACTGGGTTGTTCTCGTTAGTCCAGGTTTGTTTAAAATTCTTTCATCTCATAAGAATAAAATACTTACATCTTAGGTAATGTTGATGACGTGAATAAATTTCTTCGTTATGACACTTCATATTAAAGATTTTTTTCTTTCTGCTGATGAGGCACACTTCGTCAACATGGCATAGCCATGCTGTCTTTTACACATTGAAAATCATAGTATGTTGTCAATTTATGACAACACGAAATAGCAAGAGATAAAAAAAACAATAAAACACACATTTGCATACGTGGCAAAATATTTATTCAAGAACAGATTATTGACAAATTTTTGTCAAACTACGTAAATCTGTATCTTTACTGGATAAATCTTTTCAGATCGTGTTGGTGGTGCAATCGTTTGATCTTGTTTGTGTCTGGAGGTGCCAGCAGATATGATCCTTCATAAGTACCACGGTTATAATTATTTTGTTTATGTTTCGAGCGACAAGTGCAAGACGCACGTCTCCACCTGCTTTATTTACTGCTAACAGTAGACTACTGTAAGGTGACACGGATGCTCCTAGAATATTCCAGGCAAGCATGTTTTCCATTTCCCGTTTAACTGCCTCCCTTTTTGATCATGAAATGGAATAACTTTGACTTGAAAATGTTTTATGTGGAACAATATTCATCTTGTGAATGTATTCTGATAAGACTTCTCATTTACAAGAAAACACAAATGGTTCAAATGGCTCTGAGCACTATGGGATTTAACATCTGAGGTCATCAGTCCCCTAGAACTACTTAAACCTAACCAACCTAAGGACATCACACACATCCATGTCCGAGGCAGGATTCGAACCTGCGACCGTAGCAGTCGCGCGGTTCCAGACAAAAGCGCCTAGAACCGCTCGGCCACACTGGCCGCCAAGAAAACACAGTTACAAAAGATAATAACAAATCAGACAGCTCAGCTTTCTGTTGTTCGTCTCTTAGTGATGATCTTGTTAGAATCAGGTAAATGATCATTTACATGATTAAATACGAGCTTGCCATGTTCATAGTCAACAAGATGATTTTCTGCCTGCAACACCTTGCTGCCTATAATATTCAATTTGAGGTTCTGGCAAAATCTGCTTAACGTGCCTTACTGCCCAACAAATTCAACATGAACTCTTTACCTCTACCATTAATTTGGCAAATTCCACTCAGGTAGTCAACGTTTGTATCCCCCCTTCGTAGAAATTCCGTACCTAATATGCAGGACGCAGACGAGCCCTTAACGATGAAAAACGTGCATTCTATAGCTCCATTTTCAAATAATACTTCAGTTTGTGCCTGCTTTTCAATCCTTTGTGTCCGCTCACCAACGGCTTCCTCGACAACACAATTCTGCATAGGCAAAGTCGGAACCTTATTAAAAAAATTTAAGGCAACTACATTTAATTTCGCCCCTGCATCTGTAATAATGGTTGTTGGTATTCCTTCTACTGCAGCATTTACTGCTGCCTGAACTTGCTCTTCATAATGTTCTGCACTCGATATTGGACCGTTATATAAATCATCCCTTATGTCAGTCCTTTCTTTATAAAGTATCATGTTTGTCATAACGTCATTCACTTCAACATCATCCCATTCCGCAGCAGAATTCCGGGAGCAGGATAGGACCGCTTTTAGTTTCACGCTCGATTTTGTTCTTGAGGTTGCTGATCGGTAACGTGAGCTACTTGTGTTGGTTGGTTATTACATTTGGCTTGATGCTGCTGGTCTTTCCAGCCAGGATGCATTGAAAAATTTGCCGGCGGTGGCTCTCTAAAATTAGGCTGCCATTGATTCCAGTTTTTTTTTTTTTTTGTTATTGCCTCCAGTTTTCCTAGTTTTACGAGTGTCTGTTATTTTGATCATATCTGCGGTTATTAATTTGATTGTGAGTGCGGACTGTCATTCCTGAACTCACCAGTGGACGTGGCATCGTTGCCGTTGCGGACGTCTGTCCAACCATTGCTGTGGTTCGTGTTATGTTGCGGGCCGTCACTGCAGTTGCCGTTTATTCTTTTCTCATCAATATGAATTAAATCAAGCGAATTCACCACAGATAAAAAGTTTTTCAAAGTGTCGTCGGGCATGTTTATTAACTTTTCCGGAATACTGATTGGTAATTCACCTTTTCAAATTGCTATCACTTCTTTGTCTGATAGGGGATTGTCCCAATACCGGGTCTTTCCAATGTACTTATTTTGCTTGTCACTCAAGTCTCCGGGTTGAATACTTCATGCCTTAGACGTGCTTCAATATGTGGTGACCGCTATCAGTTTACGAATACCTGTTCGAACTGTTCAGGATTCTGCGGTTGCCGCGGCTCGTAACACGGAATCGCCCAGCAGTCCAGAATCTACAAGGCGGCAACTGAGTTTTCCAACGCTCGTTCTATGCCTTTGGCATTATGCCCTTAACGCTGCGTACAAGTGACACCGGATGCGGAGACCTTTCTTCTGGAATAAACACCTGAAACTGCCTGTACTTAAGAAGGCTTTCTTCCAAAAGCACGACTGCTGATGTCGGTGCTGCGCCCGCAGAATCTTAACTACATCCTGCACCAGTCCTGTAAGATCCTTTTTCATTCTGCACTTGCGGCTTGTACATCGGTACATTGTCATACGTTCCCGTCATCTGCATGGGCGTCTGTATTGTGTCACGCGACGTGTTATCAACTCCTTCGATCTGTTGTCTGAGGTCGGTTATATGAGCACGCAACCGGGAAAATCCTTCTGCTAAAATTTTCCGCCTTTCGCCAAGTTCTGTGCGAATAGTTTCGCCTATAGTTCCTGGCTCGGATCCAACTTCTGCGCGTATGACTTACACCGCAGCACGTATTTCTTGTTCGATCTTTTTAGTTGTTATCTAGAAAACCATTCCTGAAATGCTTCATCAGATTTTTCTGCCTGAGCAGTTAGCTTCCGACTCTGCTCAAGCGACAACTTGTCTACCTCGCTAGAGAGATTCGAGACCTAAGTTTCAATTTCGGATTGCTTGTGTTTCATTTTTGTGACACCATCTGATAATTTATTCGCGGTACCAGGTATCTTGCGGTACATCTTAGTCAAATTTTAAATTTCTGTTTTGAGTTCTTCCAATGTCGTGGTGATCCATGCTTTTATATCTTCCACTACGCCATCGAACTTTGTATCCAATCGTATGTACTGATGATTCGCCATTGCGATATTTTTCTGTTTTGAATTTTCAGATTGCTAATTGAATTTATCTCCGATGCTTTCGGATTGTTGACTGAATTTATTTTCAATGCTTTCGGATTGTCGTTTAAGTTTATTTTCATTTCTGTCCGATTGTTCTCTGATAAATTGCGTGAAACTCGCAGCAGTTCGCGCAATCATATCGTCCAGTGGGGAAACTGACCACTCGCAGCATCGCCGGTTTTCAAATTTGCGATAGTACATCCACCCTCAAACAAAGCATCTACATTTTCTGCTCCAGATTCTGATACTTCTGTATTGGCATCTGCCATCTGTTCAATCGGTTCGACTGCACTGTCGCCAACGACCCGAGTTTGATTTTGTTTTTGCTGATTTGCATGCATTTTTTCAGGCTTTCCGATTTTTGTCGTAATCTCAGAATAACCTGGAAATGGAAATGTAGTCCCATGCCTCTTGACAGAGCGTAGGGGAACGATGCGGGAGACCCACACCGCCGTATTAGGCAAGGTCCTAATGGAGATGGTTTTCCGTTGCCTTCCTCCGTAATGGGCATGAATGATGATGATGAAGACGACACAACGACACCCAGTTATCTCGGGACAGGTGAACATCCCTCATCCCGCAGGGAATCGAAACCGGGACCCCGTGCTCGAGAAGTGAGAACACTACCGCGAGACCACGAGCTGCCGACCACAATAACCTACAGAAGTTAAAAGTATTTGCACAAATTCAAATAATTATGCACTTATAAAAATAACAAAGAAAGACATAAACACTGCAGCAAAATGATTTACAATTACGAAAAACGAGATGGATGCCTAATTGCAGAGACAACAGATTTCGCAACTTATGATACAACAGTGTTTTATAATAAATGTTTTACAAAAACGATAATAAAAATAGTTCCTTACAAATCCTCTATTTAATGAGTCACATATTAAAGTCGCGAATTATGAAGGATGTTGCCAAAATGCAAAGGCGAGCTAGCAATGCTGGCGTCGCTTACCTTTTTTACAGCAAGGCGTGTGAGGACTCGAATGATTTTCTGGTTTCTCAGATATGCGCCGGCTAACATTGAGTTTCCCTCAGTACGCTGTATATCCACATTTGTAGTTGAGTACGTCCTCCCATAGACTGGGAAATGACGCGGCAGCTCAAGCAAGATTACTAAATTTGTTCTAAGTACAAATTGAAATTAATCACCGAAAAGAAAACCCTTAAAATTAACTGGAGCAGATTGCCTTTGTTGCTGTTGGATGCTTTTTTGTTAATGGCCAAACTGACGTCTAGAGAAACGCTGTAAAATTTTGAGAAGGTTACATACCTTACTACCAACGTTAATTTCGTTTTTTAGGTACCTCTATTTACGGTTCAAATGGAATCGTAGCTTGCGGACTGTGGCCAGATCATTAAAGGTTCCGTGGTTAAATATTCGAATTTGAAAATTTCTTCCTGATTATCGACAGTTAATCAGTAGGCTACAAATGAATAAATGGCACAATATTAATTGTATTCGTCCATTACGTCTCCACGCCACGATCCGTTAAGCTCATATTGGTCGTTGGCTGTAACAATAAAACATTTCATTTATCAGATATCTAACAGGAGAACTCATGAGACCTAACTAATTTACATTAATTTAATTACAAATGGTTCTAAAGCTAAGACAACACTTACATCGGATCTGTCTACACAAAAGAAAAATTAATTATTGATACGCAAGGAACGCAGCTATAATGCTATCAGCACAAAGGCTAACAGACAAGAAAGAGAGACCCGCGCAGGAACGCTCTTCACTTACTTTCTAAAACAAAAAATAATTAAACAAAAAACATATGAGCGATCGCATTTTTGTGCTTTCCGTCGATTTAGCAACTTTACATTTATATAAAATCACGTGGGTCTGTCCACGTTGTGCTTCAGTTTATCAGTTTAATTGGACTTTGTATTGATGTGACATGTACTGCTCTATAGCTGACATCAATTTTGTACATTAAATGTCGTGTGACTAGGGCCTCCCGTCGGGCAGACCGTTCGCCGGGTGCAAGTCTTTCAATTTGACGCCACTTCGATGGGAATGAAATGATGATGATTAGGACAACACAACACCCGGTCTCTGAACGGAGAAAATCTCCGACCCTGCCGGGAATCGAACCCGGTCCCTTAAGATTGACATTCTGTCGTGCTGACCACTGAGCTACGGGCAGTGGACAATTTTGTACATTGAAACCATGTTTCACATACGAGCCTAAATTATTGTCTGGGGCTGTGTTAGTTGTTGAGGTCGCTTATAACCTACAAAACTGCTTTCGCAACTTTTAAGTTGCATCGTCTGGTGCAAATATAAATGCTATGGCATAGGTTACAGAATGCCGCAGAGTAACAATTGTCGTGGCTATGTAAAGTTTTCACTCTCCTCAGTTGATAAAAAACCATCGTCATTTGATAAAAAGACCATCGTCAATGATGAATGTCACGTCTGTGTTAAGTTGCGAACTGTACACTTTCCAATTAAAATATGCTCTGGTTGGCCTACGTCAAGCAACAAAATGCCCCTCGTAGATGTTAGAGAAGTACTGTGCCTTGTAGAGACAAATGCCGACACGCTCAAGTGCGTTTTCCACCAATATGGCACCTAACAAAATGAGCTATGGACGTTCCGCGTGTTGTCGAAACGTGTGCTATGGCTGTCGTCCATTGCCGATGATTTTTATTCAAAATTTAAGTAAAGGATGGGGATCAAACAACGTTTTGATTACTACTGAAAGACAGTACCCCTAGCCCGTGGGTATGGAGATAAACAGAGAAACCGTAGCACACGTGAAGTATAGGAGCGAAATGGGTGCTGCCTAACGTGGGTAAGCAACCAGCTCATCTCAACCGCGTGGTCCTTTCTTGACTCAAAATGTGAGCCCATGAATAGTTAGCCCGAACACCAACGACATATTCAAAATGTAACACAGATATCCACCACGTAGGCATAGTAACGTGTACAAGTGGCTGTCTTCGATTCTACAAGTCGGTACAGTGCTGAGAAATTACGGGTTTAGGAATTAAGATGACTATGAAACACTTGAACAACGTCTAATGGAATGGTATAGGTATGGACTATAATGCATATTCTTTTCTGACACAAATCCACAACGCGTATTTTGAATGTCTAAATACGAGGGGCGTGCACTAAGAAATGCAACACATTACTTATAATTTCATGAAGGTCCGATAGGTGATGGCGCTGTACGTAGCATTCAAACTGCCGTCTGTGACGGAGGTGCGTTTGTAGCAGAGAGCTGTCATCGAATTTCTTTTGGTGGAAAATCAGAGCATCCGAGATATTAACAGGCGATTGCAGAATGTCTAGGGAGACCTGGCGCTGAACAAAAGCACCGTGAGTCGTTGGGCGTGGCGTTTGCCATCATCGCAACAAGCGCATGAAAACCTGTCTAATCTCCCACGTGCCGGCCGTTCCCACACAGCTGTGACTCTGGCAATGTTGCAACGTACGGACACTCTCATTCGAGGTGATCGATGGACCACAATCAAACAACTCTTTGCACAACTGGACGCCTCTGCTGGTAGTGCTGGCACATTCATCCCCCGCTTCGGGTACTCGTATGTACCAACTGGGTTCCTTACCTCCTTACAAAAGACCGTACAGAGAAACAAAGGACGATCTGTACAGGTTTGCTTGAGCATTACGAACCTGATCCTGAAAATGTTTTGCCGAATGTAGTCACAGGCAATGGGTTCGTCTCTTCGGACTGAAAATAAACCGGCAATCCATGGAGTGCCGCCATACCACCTCTGCTCCAAAGAAAAGCTTCAAAGCCGCACGCGCAGCCGGTAAAGGCATGGTGACGGCCTCTCGGACTCTGAAGAGGTTACTCTGTTTGATGTCTTCCCTCAAGGGGCAACGATCAACTCTGAAGTGTATTTTTCTGTCCTCAGGAAACTGGAGAAACGGCTTCAGTGTGTTTGGCGTCACAAAAATGCAGACGAACTTCTCCTTCTCCATGCAAACCCTCCCTTAAGCCTGCGCACCCGAGAGGAAATTACGTAACTTCATTGCATTGTTCCTCCTCATCCAGTCTGTAGATCGGATCTCACACCTTCCGACTTCCATCTGTTTGGCCCAATGAAGGATGTACGTGGATAATGGGGACGTTATTGATGCAGCAAAACGATGGTTCCGACGTCGATCAGTGGAGTGTTACCATACGATCATAAAAAGCCTCTTAGTAAGATGGTGTAAGGCTGTCACGTTGAGCGGAAGTTGTGTTGGAAGAGTAGGGTTTTATATCCAGAAGAGTGGGGAATAATATGGTGTATCGGAATACTCAATAAAACTGACCTGCTGTCAGAAAAAGATGTGGTGCTTCAGGGATCTGTAAATTAATTTGCAGAATAAACTGCGTAATACATTTCTTCATTTTTCTTGTGGTTTAAGTGAAGGATTTTCCAATGGTTTTGTTATTTTCACATTTGTAAAGAAACGTCATTAACAGCAGTTCTGATTTCCCTAGCTCTAGTTATCAGCCGTAGAGGGAGAGTTAGAGTATATTATGAAACGACAAGGGCCTTCATTACAGGAGTGAAGTTCGTTTGTCCTATACTTTCAATTTGAAATGTCCAAATAATATTGTCATACTTCATTCTGTTTAGAACTTACAAACTTTAATAATGTGTGTAGTAGTTTCAGAAATAACTCAAAGTCACCAATATGGAGCCCAGTACATTCAGACTATCCCATTATTATGAATTCGAGATGAATTTCTACTTCTACAGCGCAAGCTTCAAAGTTCTGCGAAATTATTATTATATTTATACTATTTCTCAACATAAACGGCAATCGAGCCGCAACTACCCATCTCAGCGTGGTTTTGCTTCCCGAAAAACTTTAAATTTCAACGTAAGTGTCTTTCTTAAAGTGAACGAAACTACACAACCACGCTTAATAGCTAGAGAAACGAAACGCTGCCAGGCAGTTATGTTGTCACACATTCCATGCAATTCATCAGACTGCATGGGAATTTCACGCGATCAGCGATCAACAGCTGTCATCTGGCATTTGCCCAGACACGCTGAACTGCGAACATGTCGCACGACCTGGTTTGCTGCGATCCTCGTTTTCTTGTGGGTCCCCTTAACATTAATCTTTGTCTTCAGATCGACAGTAGAGACTGGCGGTTGTATTTTGGTCTTGCAGCGGCGCATTCCGGTCTTCGAGGTGTTCGTTCATCAACCAAAAACTGAAGTGGAGGTCTGTGTCAGGTATAAGCGCTCGTTTTAGCAGGAACTCTAGTATCTCAACTTTTATATCTGTCTAGATGGAGCTTCTCGGACCCTTTCCCTGAATCGAAGATGCCTTTCAAAGAGTAGCATTAATCATGTGCAGTCCGACTTCCTAGGAGCGCTACAACACGACTGAGATGCTGCGATGCGTTTAAGACACCTTGAAGGTTTCATTATTTTTTTCCTCTAACACATTTCTTGCTCCTGTTCCGTATACCATTTACGAAATAATTTATTTGTGATCTGTACACTTGGTCGTTTCCCAATGCCTTCTAGCAAAAAATTTTTCTTGCAACTTTTTCAAGTGGTCAGACCCAACCATTTTCATGACATAAACACGCAAGCAGAGACTTTTTTTTTCTTTATGCACCATTAGATAAGTGACGGATTAGGATATACCTTTGCAGAAAAATTATCTCATTGTTTCATGTGCGGAAAAGAAGATTGTTTAGTGTATTTATCTTCCCTTTAAGTCTTCTTAATTATCTTTTTCATGTTTATAATTACCGCAGTAACTTACTGACGTATATTATCTCCGTGCATAATAATGGTAACATGCTGTTTGAACAAATGGACTCTGAGGCAGGTCCACAGCGAAATATTCGATTACCATAGCTATCAGGAAGTTTCTGCTCTTTAAGGAAGGAAAGAAGGAAGATTGGGTTTAACGTCCCGTTGACATCATTAGAGACAGAGCACAAGCTGGGATTAAGTCAAGGATGGGGAAGGAAATCGGCCTTGCCCTTTCATAGGAATCATCCCGGAATTTGCCTCGAGCGACCTATTAGGGTGACCAGACGTCCGGATTAATCCGAATATGTCCTCCGTTTTAGCTCTTTCTCCGGGGTCCGGGCGGATTTTTACAGTGTGCAGCTTTTTCTCAAAGTTGAGCGTAATATAGTTAAATTTACAATTCGTCCCGTTCTAATGCTCTTTTCTTAAATACTTTAACTATTGCTACAGCCTTCATGATAAACACTCACAAAGGCGGTTTTAGTAGGTGGCACCAGGATCGTCGATATTACCGTTGATCGACCTATAATCGAATGCAATTGTCGATTATTTAAAATTTTCGTTTCGTATCTTCGCTTTGTATTGGCTTGGATTCCTATAGCGCACGTGTGATTTGTGAGTGATTTGTGAGTGTAATTTTTAGCCGAATGAGTTACGTAAATTATTTGGCTATGCCTAAACGAAAGTGTACATTTTCTGATGTCCTTTCCTGCAAATATCCGGCTTTCAAAAAAGGGAGAAATGTATCTGAAGCGGAATGTAAGATACGTGGAGCTGGAACGTAGGTCTCAGTGGCCAATGAAGGTAAGAAATAACTCGACAGATTAACTGTCATCGTTTTATTTCATTGTTTCACAGTCATTCAATTTATTTGTATTCGGAAGGTTAAGTGCAGTTTACGTGTCGTCAGCTGCTGCTTGAATTGTAGATGTTGATAGCAGTGCGTCGAATGAAGGGAGGCGAATGGTCTTACGTTTTTCGCTTTGTAAACAATTCCGTGTTGTTTATATAACAAAACAATCGACGCCACACTGTCACCACAATCAATGTGTTTAATTTTTTGATATTGCTCAGTTAACCACCACCTGACCATCAGTAACAATTGACAACTAGTTTTAATTCCCGGCAGAAACACACAATCTTATTGTCTGCCTGAACGCTATAAAACGAAATGCATGTTGCATTGTCACTGAAATGTTAAATTTCTTGCACAGGTGGCCAGAATCTTGAACATCACATTGCCACTCAGAAGCATAAAAAAAAAACCTTCAGGCTTCCAGTTCAATGTCTAGGATAGAGACATTATTTCAGCAACAACAATCTACTTCTGCTATAAACCACAGAGTTCTTGCTGAAGGAGTATTAGCTCCTTTTCAAATTACGGAAAACCTATATCTTGATGCCCGGGCACGGTTTTGAAGCGTCGTCCTCCCGAACGCAAGTCCAGTGCGCTAACCACCGCTCCACCTCGCTTGGTTTTGTTCTTTTAACAGTACTAACTCCCCATGTATAGGCGAGTAAGCCACTGCGGTCCGTCTTCGTTTACTGGAAAAGACGTTATTCTTGCCTAGCTTGAGAGACCTAATGTAGCTGTCATCAACCAAGTCTCACAGCTATATTTAACCCGTCAGATAAATACTTTTACGTATCGTATTGATCGAGGTTTACTTAAAATTTTCCAACTAATCGTTTCGTGGTTGATGCCACATATCTATCTAGTGCTAGTGTCTAACGAGATCCTTTCGGAACGCGAAGTCCGCCCCGACAGCTGATTGGTCAGCGAACCCGAGTTCGATTCCCTGCTGGGTCGGGGATTTTCTCCGCTCAGGGACTGGGTGTTGTGCTGTCTTCATTTCTTTCCCATCCGGCGCGCAGGTCGCCCACTGTGTCGTCGAATGTAATAAGACCTGCACCCAGGCCGCCGGACCTGCCCCGTAGGGGCGTCCCGGCCAATGACGTCAATGCCCATTTCCATTTCGGAACTGGAAGAAAAATATTACGGACTAAGATGTGGATATATAGAAGGCCATGAGCGGACAAATGCAACACTATATGTTTATAGTATGCCTGTTCCACGAAAGTCAGATCAAACCACTATCTCCTCCATTCCTAGAATGTTTGAAGTAAGTAACTGCATTTTCTTATAGATCGCAGATATTGGTTTGAAACATTGCTACACGTCAGTAATTCTTCTGGTTTGTACATAATTTGTATATAGTGGGACATACAGGCCCCAGAAAACTTCCTATAATGTGGAAGTATGTCAGAGCCATTTTCAAATATTATTTTGCGTACTTGTGTGTGGTATTTCAAGTTTTTGTTGGCGGGAGAATAAATGAGTTTTAGTACTGATTTGTTGAACTTTCGTCCATAATTGTCATCGTGATAAAATCATTCTAACATTAAATATGTTCCTGTGAAAATCGTAGGTGCACATAAAACCATGGATCTAGTTTAGTTCGTGTGATACGTGTGGCACACATCACCGGGTTTTAAAACTGATAAGCGTAAGAATTTTTTGATTTCGAAAGCATATTATTTATCAAAAGGGATAACAGGTTTGGATCTATTTTTCAAATAAATGCTAAATAAATTTTAACCACCTAATGTACCTACAAATCATTTGGGATCAAATAGTAATCATGACATTCTCCAGATGTCCCGAAGGAGAAAGAGCTGATTTTATAGTTCCACTTCAATTTTTCTTGCACATTGTTTTCCGTAGAACACAGAGCGAAGAGAGGCTACGCTGCTTGGTACTACCACCCATCGGGGATGACACTATTAGCGCAAAGTACTGCCTTACTTTGTGATACCACACAAGACGGAGAGAACGCCCTGAGAGAGGGAGCTGGACAGATATCCTGGGATGAACAGATAAAGGAGATGGTATTGAGACAGGTGTGCAGAATCGACAACCAAGGTGCGGTGAGTATGAAAACTATGAAATTGCTGGGGTAAAGTTGCGAGTTAAATAGTCCAAGCCAAGACACTGGCCTCGTAGGGCTTTTGGTGACAATGATTCAGTGAGATGCAGCAAATTCCTTGTGGATGAAAGATAAATTTGGATATTTTTGGTAAGGCCTTATGGGACCAAACTACTTAGGTCATCGCTTCCTAAGCCTACACTCTACTTCATCAAACTTAAACTAACTTACGCTAAAGACAACACACACACCCATGCCTGAGGGCGGACTCGAACCTCCGCCGGGGAGAGCCGCGTGGACCGTGACCAGTCGACTGAGACCGCGCGGTTACTCCGCGCGGCCGGATGAAAGTGACGGAATTTTTAATATGTAGTTGATGCAGTTTTGAAGTTCCAAGGGGAATTTCAAAGGGGGAAAAAAGCAAAAAAGAGATGGCTACGGCGGGGAAACAAAGCGACGAAGATGAGGAAAGAAACCAAGGATTTTTCACAACTGTAAATTGTTATTAAGTCAGCAACTCAGATGGATGAGCTGTTAAGCTGATTGTGCGGTAATTTTCGCACTTCTCAGCTTTTGCAGTCTTCGAAATAGCGTTGATGATAATTTTCCGAAAGTCAGATGATATGTCGCCAGACTCATACATTCTACACATTAACGTAAATAGTCGTTGTGTTGCCAGTTCCCAAATGATTTCAGATATTCTAATAGCATGTTGTCTATCGATTCTGCCTTTATTGACCTCATGCTCCACAAACCCCTCTTAAATTCTGATTCTAAAACTGGACCCCCTATATCTTCTAAATTGACTCCTGTTTCTTCTTCTATCACATCAGACAAACCTTCCCCTCATAGAAGCCTTCAGTGTACTCTCTCATCGTACCCGCTATCTCCTCTGAAATTAACAGTAGAGTTCCAGCTCCATTCTTAAGGATACCACCCCAGCTTTTCATTTCTCCGAAGGTTGTTTGACTTTTCTATATGCTGATTCAGTCCTTTCTACAACAGTATCACATTTCTCATGCAGCGATTTGTCTTAGCTTCCCTGAAATTCCCATTCATTTCAAACCTCAGCGACTTCTATTTTTATGTTTCTGATTATCCCTGAACATTTTTTTAATTCCTTCTTTCATCGTTCAACTGAAGTAATTCTTCTGCTACCCATGGTCTCTTTGCAGTTACCTTCTTTGTACCTACGTTTTTCTTTACAACTTTGATGATTGCCCTTTTTACACATGCCCATTCCTCTTCAACCGCACTGCCTACTGAGCTATTCCTTATTAGTCTATCTATAGCCTTAGAAACCTTCAAGAGTGTCTGATCTTTCCTTAGTACTTCCGTAAGTATTGACTCTTCCTAACTAATCTCTTAAGCTTCAGCCTACTCTTCATCACTACTACATTGTGATCTGAGTCTACATCTGCTTCTGGGTACACTTTTCAGCCCAGTATCTCATTTTGGTATCTCTGTCTGACCATGATGTAATCTAACTGAAATCTTCCCCTATCACCCGGCCTTTTCAACTGTGCTCCCTACTGGTCTATTCTTTATTGCTGTATCTGCAGCATTAGAGGACTGTGAGTGTATCTCGTCACTCCTTAGCACTTCCGGATACGACGTCTTTTCCTATTGATTCTTCCTGACAAATTCAGCCTACTCTTCACGACTAAGAAATTGTGATCTGAGTCTATATCTGCTACTGGGTGCGCCTTACAATTCAGTATCTGATTTCGGCTTCTCTGTCTGAGCGTGATGTAATCTAACTTAAATCTCCCCTTATCACCCGGCCTTTTCCAAATATAGCTCCTCCTCTTGTGATTCTTCAACACAGTCTTTCTTCTCTCTCATTCCTTGTACCAAGCCCATATTCTCCTGTAACCTTTTCTTCTACTTCTTTCCTTACAACTGCGTTCCAGTCCGCCATGACTATTAGATTTTTGTCTTACTTTACGCACTGTATTACCATTTCGATATCCTCATATACTTTCTGTGTCTCTTCATGTTCAGCCTTCAACGGCGGCATGTAATCCTGAGCAGTCGTTGTCAGTGAGGGTCTGATTCGATTCTGAAGAAAACAGCTCTATCACTAAATTGTTCGCAGTAAAACACTCTCTGCCCTATCTTCCTCTTCATAACGAATCCTACTTCCATTATACCATTTTCCACTGCTGTTACCCTATACCCATCTGATCAGAAATCAGTATCTTCTTTTCGTTTCACTTCACTGACTCCCACTGTATCTAGATTGTGCCTTTATGTTTCCCTTTTCAGATTTTCTAGTTGGCTTTGTACTAAGTTCATGGAATATTCCATGAACTGTGCACAAGCCAGACCGACAGGCATTACATGCATTGACCAAAAAAGGATAGTGCATAGTGAATGGCTAGCTGCTAGCCGAAATCTAGATCTGCCAATAAATATTCCAAAGGACGACTGATAGCTGAAATCTAGTATTTACAACGAAAGTACCTCAAGAAAATGAACAGACTGATACCACTAACAAAACCGGCTGTGAAGGATAAAATCGCGGAAGAAGCAAAAGGTCACGTGCTAGCCAAGGACCCGACGACAGTAGCTATGTTATGTGATTTATTACGTACCACTTAGTATTAAAATAAACCTAGAGAATATCATGATTACATGAGTACATTAGGATATATATTATGATTTTGTCTTGCTTCTTCTCGTCAACAGTTTCTCAAAACTCCACCGAACTTGATGTGCAAGAGGATAATTGAATTGGCTGTCCCGTTGTCCAATTCTCTGAGTGGAGTTCAGTTAATAAGTGAGGACACGATGGAGGAGATAAGAGGCCTAATTATCTGCCGATCTACGAGAAAACTACCGTCAAGGATAAGGAGAAGGATTCAGTGAGAATTCCCAAGACGTGAAAGTACATTTCGTGCATATCAATACCCACCCAGTCCTCGTAAGCGATTCGACCTTCCTTATTGGTCCACATAATCACTTTGTCAATGAGGGGTACACGAAAGAACAACATAAAACAACATTCTTCACTATCACTGCTGCTGAATGAATAACTTGTAGGTCCCGGGTTATTTTTACTCCACCTACGAGAAATTCCAGCTAGAGGAGCTGCAGCCCAAATTTCATTCAAATTACGAGAAAACAACAGAATTTTTATTAAATTGTACTTCTCCATATTCTTGAAGGAACTCTTCACGATCATCATCTTACTGCAGTTCTGAGTTTTAGCGGCGTCTATCTCATTATCATCACAGGAAGATTCCCATTCATTAGGTGGCTTTTCAGAATTAGAAGACAGTTCCAACAATTCCATTATCCCTTCATAATTCTCCGCAAAATTTTCAGTTTGTAGAACAGATAACTGTTATGAAATAATGTACCAAAATAAGCATGTGCTAATCACAAGAAGGACTGTTGAACACAACGAATAGCAGTGCGAGTCAACAATGACAAATGACATAACAGACTCTGCCCTGACAGACATGTGGTTGTTGAAAAATTACTTCTAACCGAGGCTTGTTGGAAGGAAACGAGCACCACTACTTCAACGCAAACCCTTTGGTAATTTTTTATATTTTTTTCCAAAATTATGATTAACTTGACAAATTGGTAAAAGTTATATAATTTCATTAGTATAACATGTATGTTCAGTTATACGGAAGATATCAGATATCACGGATGGTCTTCTGAGCCATGGTAGGTAAAAGGTTAAACGTAGACGAAGAATCATATACTCAGTGCAACCAATTGAATCTTTCACAAATAAAGTGTTGGAAGAAGCATATTAAGAAACCTTTATCACAGAGGATGCTCTGCCCTAGCACTCCCCCTAAACTGACGACAATGGAAAACATTGAGCGACTTCGTACTGTGACGGGACGATCGAAGCAAGGTGTGAAAAGGTGACGCCATGCGGGTACTGACTTGTGTGTATGTGGTAAAACATTAACAATGGTACACTTTCTAAAATGCCCATTAATGGCTGCATCCTTACTCAAGGGGACATCCTGCATTCTACTAAGATAGCGGAGCTTACAACGAATTCTGGACGAGCGAAATATAATATATCTTTCATTTTTTATCATATATTTCTGTGTTTGACTAGTATGATTTTATATAAACATACCTACTTTGAATTGTAAATTATTTACTTGCTTTCTTTCAGTTGCTGTATACTTTAGGATGTAGTTCGTGACCCAATAAACAAATACTAATTATATTATCAATTTAAAAGTTTTTATCTCTTATTACATGTGTCATCTCACATATCGATAACCATGTCGTATCATGAATTAACAATTCCTGAAGGAAATCATGAAGTGTAAGGTATTTATCACGTATTCACAGGACCGGTCGTGATGATATCTTATGAGTTCTGTTTTGTTAGTTGTTGGCAAGATAAGGGGATAACAAAGTCGTACGTTCAATGAGGAAGAAGTATGTAAATACATAGATTTCCAGCTAATCTTGGTGTAGTAGTATCGATATAGGTAGTATTAGATGATTCAAGCAACATAACAAGTATGTGTAGTCACAGATCCACTTGAGAGAAGCAAAAGGCTGTATCGAATTTAACAGTGGATTGCATTTAACAATGGAATTCCCATTGCCATGTTAATATTACCACCATTCCTTTTAATTTTTCCGAAGGTTGTTTTGACTTTCCTATATCCTGATTGAGTCCTTCCTAAAACTATTTCTTTTTCGATTTCTTCACACTTTTCATGCAGGCATTTGTCTTAGCTTTCCTGCAGTTCCTATTTATTACATTCCTCAGCGACTTGTATTTCTACGTTTCTGAATGTCCCTGAACATTTTTGTACTTCCTTCTTTCATCGATTCTTCTGCTACCCATGGTCTCTTGGCGGTTACCTTCTTTGTACCTATGTCTTTCTTAGCAACTTTGATTATTGCTCTTTGTAGAGATAGCCATTCTTCTTCAACCGTACTGCGTACAGAGCTGTTTTTATTGCTGTTCTACAGTCTTAGAGAACGTCAAGTGTATCTCGTCATTCTTTAGTACTCCCAAATCCCATCTCTTTGGGTATTGATTGTTCCTGACTAATCTCTTAAACTTCAGCCTACTCTCCATCACTACTACATTGCGATCCAAGGCCATATGTGCCCCTGGGTACGCGTTACAGTCCAGTATCTGATTTCGAAATCTCTGTTTGACCATAATGAAATATAACTGAAATCTTCCCCTATCTCCCGGGTTATTCCAAGTATACCCCTCTTCTTATGATTCTGGAACAGAGTATTCGCTGTTGCTAACTGAAATATATTACAAAACTCAGTAGTCTTTGTCCTCTTTCATCCTCTTTCATTCCTTGTCCCAAGCCCCTATTCTCCTATAACAGTTTCATCTGCTCCTTCCCCTACTACTGCGTTCCAGCACCCCATAACTATTAGGTTTTCATCTCCCCTTACGTACTGTATTACCCCTTCAGTATTCTCATATACTTTCCCTGCCTCTTTATCTTCAGCGTGTGAAGTCGGAGTGTACACCTGAACTAAAGTTGTCGGTGTGGGTTTGCTGTCGATCCTAGCCTAAACATTACCAATTCCAATTTTGAGACCAGTGTAATGGCTTTACCTCTATGGAGAGAGAAACACATTTGTCAATTGAACAAATTATCTTCTACTAGGAAAGTGGAATGCGCTCAACAACTATTACATGACTTCCAGAATGATAGAGAACAGCAGTCAGACACCGTTTCCAGTCTTTCTGTATCAAAGAAGATCCACATTTCGGCTAGTAACTAGCCATTATCAATTCAAGGAATACAAAAAGTATATAGTCTGGGCATTGGATACTAGTTACTATCCGAAACAGTCGACTATGACTTCACAATGTAGTTCTTGATATTTCCAGGCAGATTAAAACTGTGTGGTGGATTAAGGTTCCAACACGTCACTCAGTTTTAATCTGCCAGGAAGTTTGATATCAGCGCACACTCTGCTGTAGAGTGAAAATTTCATACTCGAATGCATTTCTTGTATTTGTAGCATTGATAATGTCTAGTTACTAGCCGAAGCCTGAGTGTGATTTAATAAAGCTACAAAGGAAACAACGGCTGATTGCTGCTCTCCATCATTATGAACCTTGTCAATTGCTTGTCTAACTCACTGCAAGAGATAGTCATGATGTTTGGTTTCCTGTAACCTACATCCCATGCGGTCATCCAATGTATTAAAAGTCGCGATTCATCACTGAACATCATGTGATGCAATTTATAAGGTGTCCGTGCTTCAAGATCACGACACCGATCGATACTCAGCCGTTTGTATTGTGATGTTAACCGAAACTTATGCATGGGACAGTAATTCCATAGTGCGGTTGCTGCTAGTCCGTGACATACGGTGCTAAGTGACACAGAATATTGCAGCGAGTCCATTATTTGTTGTTAGATGTCAGGTGCAGATCTGAATGGAATACGTGGTACTTGGTGCACTATAAGGGAACCTCACTTGTGATGTTCAGACATGGTCGCTCTGAGTATGGCTGCCTTCACTTTTGCTGTGGCCACACACTGCTTCATCGTAGCACCTACTGCATCGGCGTCCCACTTTACGTCCAACCATCACGGGATGCCTGCACCACGGAGTGTTTATTCACCAGGAAAACCTAACTCGTCAGTGTTGTCAAAACAAGCGCCCACAACACAACACAGCATCAGTTCTCCACCAACGGCCGCCAGGCACCGCTACCCGTTCGCGGAGCCTGCAGAACAGCTTCACCAGAGGTCTCAGCTAACCTAGGAACTACTTTGCTACGCCAGGCACGTGATTGCAAATAGTTCCGACAGATACATTCGCCAACGGGCCTTATAACGGGTCTTGGTGCTACAGTGATGTTTGCGTTGAAGAGATGGGTCAAGCAGAACGTTTCATGTCAGACATCAGTAACCAGTCATGAAACGTTATACTACCACTGTGTTTGTAATTGTAGAACTGTCATTTGTACAAAGTTCATTGGTGCTACAGTGATGTTTGCGTTGAAGAGATGGGTCAAGTAGAACGTTTCATGTCAGACATCAGTAACCAGTCATGAAACGTTATGCTACCACTGTAAAAAAAAAGTATGTCATCAACTGCCGACAAAAGGCAGTTCGACGCACCGCTCGGGAGGTTACAGAGCTGTTGTCCCAGCAGCCACGACCAGACGCCTCTTCTAGCTGGCCGATCTCTTGGTATAGTCGACGAACCTCTTGAAGTTGTAGAACTGTTTGTGTTCGCTCCCCATGAAGAGACGGGTCTTTTATTATTATTATTGTTATTTGTTATTTTGTGTTTCTGTCGATCCTCAGTGGGGACCGAGTTGGTTGTTCTTTTGGATATTGCATTACTGTTTCGTTTTGTTGACTCCACTAGTTTTCTCATTTGTTTTCCGCATTTCTATTCTGCTAGCGCAGATACTTCAACATTCCCACTCAGTCCAACATCGCGACCCTATCACCTTCAAATACCACATAAAGTTGGATATTACAGTTCGATCAGATGGCCAAGTGGAGACCAACAATAAAGCCCATTTAAAACCTTTTGAGGTGCTGATAACACTGTGTAACCCCAATATTCGGAGTCTCCGAACCCTTGCTTTTCACGCACTTCCTGTACCATACCAAGCCTCGTAACAACACTAAGCACGAAAATCATTATGAGGGTCGAATGGTTCAAATGGCTCTGAGCACTATGGGACTTAACTGCTGAAGTCGTCAGTCCCCTAAACTTAGAACTACTTAAACCTAACTAACCTAAGGACATCACACACATCCATGCCCGAGGCAGGATTCGAACCAGCGACCAGACTGTAGCGCCTAGAACCGCTCTGCCACCACGGCCGGCCGGCTCTGAGGGTTATTCTACCGGTCACAGAGAACAGCAGTCCCAATCATTTCCATACCCACCAAGGGTATATATGTGTTCGAAGTTCCACTGACAATTAGTATTTTCTTTTGGGTGCGTCACTTTCTTTGTTGGGCTGTAAATCTGGAAATGAATATTGAGTGGTTAAAATATTTTACACTCTAAAATAATGAGTCAGTCACAGAATGAAGTAATACATTTTTTAACGTGTTTGTAATTGTAGAACTGGCATTTGTACAAAGTTCATTGGTGCTACAGTGATGTTTGCGTTGAAGAGATGGGTCAAGCAGAACGTTTCATGTCAGACATCAGACATCAGTAATCAGTCATGAAACGTTATGCTACCACTGTAAAATAAAATATATCATCAACATGGCAGTCACAAACAGAAGAGCAATGTATAGCGAAATTTATTATTCGAGGCAAACTGTCAATTAGGCTGTACTCGTCAAAACAATTTCTTAGGCACAAAGCCAAAGTAATGGCAACATTTATATGTACAATGTCTAACAAATTTCGACATTAACAATTTAGTGAATAGTCGGATCTGAATTTTATACTTAAATTTACTAAGTTTGCCGTGGGAAAGAAACATGATGATAAGGTATTTGATTTATTACTTGACTAAAACAATGTCTCTTCTTAATATGCAAAGGCGACTCATAATGCTGCAAATACAACACATAAACAAGCACCCACACACCAAGTGGAAAGTTTGGTATCTAGAAAATTTGGTCTCTGCACCAAAATAAATTATTTATGGAATAAATAAAAATCCTTTGTACAAAAGGAATAAAGGTATTATACCGATGCCACTTCTTTTAGTCGTCTTATTTGTCCCGGCTACTTGAGATCTGTTAATGAAGAGACACGATATAATAAGTTCCGTAGTGATACAACGAAGTTACGCAACAGTTGGTGATTTAACTTTTGAAACTGCCCCGGTTTATTGGCATTTATGGAAAGCAAAACACTCTCATACTCGAGTGCGGTCACATGTAACATTTTGTGTGCGTAATGGGACTTACTACGTCACAAATCGTTTTGATAAATTAATTAAGTTGCATTAAAGTGTTGCTAGACAACGTAATCAACAGGGTGAAACGTGTCTCAATTAAAACTGAACCTAGATATTTTAAATAAACTTTCGGTTCATTTTTGTCAAAATCAGTACTTGTCTCAAAATTAACTTCCAATTCAGTGCATTAAGCCCAAGTGCATTTGTAACGATTGTGTGTGATTTACAGGACAGCTCGATTACGCACTGGCGTGTAACGTATTTTAAATCAGGCACGTAAGTTTCAGTTTCCCCTAATGGGCTAAAAGACTCTTTTGTAATAAGGTGATCTCACGTAAAGTCTAACTGGAACTGGATTTGTCTCCATCCGAGTCAAAATCATAAAAATAAAATTCACCGCACAGGTCAGCGAACTGTACACGAGCACAAAGCGATAACTAGTCTCAGAGTAAAAGCTGCACGTAACTTCACACTTTTTTATTCACACAAAAATCAAAACATATTTATAATAAACAGATAAATTATGGCATGCAATTACTAATCAAACATTTCTGATTCTGAATAAACTTCAAGAACTTGTATTTCATAATCAATAAAATTTATCACCTGAGAGAAACTATTAGTTTGCTAAAACGGATCCACATTACAGTCAACTCGTGTCTGGACAATGACGTCACGAATAGACGCTTGCTTGGAATGAACGAAATATCTGTACTGAAAAATACTGTCTGTCGAGTGATTTACTGACTTTTGCGACAAATTTGGTACCCCTTGCATCGCTACAGTACGTTACTGTGTTGTTGGTGTTGTGGTTTTCAATCCTAAGACTGGTTTGAGGCAGCTCTCCATGTTATTCTACCCTGTGCAAGTCTCTTCACCTCCAAATAAGTATTGCAACCTACATCTTCCTGAATCTGCTCACTGTATTCATCTCTTCGTCCCCTCTACGATTTTTATCTCCCACAGTTCCTCCAATACTAAACTGATGATCTCTTGATGTCTCAGAATGTGCCCTTTCAACCGAGCCCTCCTTTGAGCAAGTTGTGCCTCAGATTTCTTGTCTCCTTAACACTATTCAGTGCTTCCTCATTGGATACACGATCGGCCCTCCTAATCTTCAGCATTCGTCTGTGGCACTACATTTCAGAAGCTTCTATTCTGTTATCACCTATACAGTTTGTCGTCCGTGATCACTTCTATAGATGGCTACACTCCAGACAAATATCTGCAGTCTCATCGGCAATCAAAAAAGTTTTAATCTCTTTCCCTGAACTTTAATTCCCATTCGAAATTTTGCTTTGGTTTACTTTACTGGTTCTTCAGAGTACATTTTTAATAACAATGGGAAAAGGCTACAAATTTGTCTCACTCTCTTTTCAACCACTGCCTCCATTTCATGCCTCCTGACTCTTATATCTTCCACCTGGTTTCTGTACAACTTGGAAATAGCCTTTCACTCCCTGAATTTTACCCCTGCTATCTAAAGAATTTCAAAGTGAGTATTCCAGTCAACACTTTCAGAAGCTTTTTCTAATCCTAAAGATGCTATAAATGTAGTCTTACCCTTAATAACTAGAAGTGCCACTTAGGATTACTTTTGACCCATGAGGGTATGTCGAGCGCCCTACCCCCTCCATAATCGTCACAGGACCAAACGCTGCCATGATCTGTAATCCTTTATGAGATTGTACAACTCACCAGAATTTTATCACCCTAGGCTGCCTAAAACCATGAAAAATGTACTTGTAATACCAGTAGCACCATGTGGGGAATTTTTGACCCATACGAATTTTAATGCAGTTTGATATCAGTACCACTAGTGTTCAGATGCTGAATAGTTTCTATGCGTGCCTCGACGTTATTCACGATATCTTGTAGTACATTTTGACGCTTTGGGCCAAAAAGAAAGTAAAATACGGAGAATTCTGAGGTCGGGCGACACTTTGCACCAGTGCAGCTTTTCATTTTCTACAGACTGGCAATATGCAAACCAAATGAGTGACACTGGGAAGCCACAGATTAGCATATTATACAGAGGGGATGCCTCCCCTCTACCTACTCATCTGTGTGGGGCACTGCTAATAGTTCTCTTATACGACAGCAGACGCGTCACCCTTAAAGAAGTTTCCTGTCATAACTTTGTCTGTGGTCGAAACAAGTGAGCTGACGTACTCCTGAATCCAGCGACGTGAGCTTACAGTTTAATCCCGCGAGTTCGGGTCACCGAAGCTGCGACGGCAAGAGGACATGGCCTTACAGAGGCAGAGCTTCTAAACTACACAGAGAACGTTTCACCAATGCACTAGAGTGATGAATTCCGTAGTGAGAAGAATACGAAGGAGAGCGACAATTTTGTTCCACTGGACGCTGCTGACTCATGTGATTCAGATGGATCTAATGAACAACAGGCAGTGTTTAGTCTATCTGGCGATGACTTACTTCTTGCACAACGTATGAATGAGCTACTCTACCTATGCTCTTAAACCAATGAGCGCGCAGTCCATTCTACGATTTTCTCCTTTTATTGATGTGCCATGTGCTGCATTTACGGTTACTACCTGAAGGCATAGATTCCTCCCAACGACGAACCAAACGTGTGGGCAGTGTAGGACAGGGCCTTCGACAAAGACGAGACGCTCCGGTTATTTAACGCAATTTTGCTTGTCTGTTAGCACTGACAATCATACGCAGACGCCACTGCTTTCGGCAATTAAGTGAAGGTTTTCGACCACTGCTTTGTCCGTGGTAAGAGGTAACTTGTGAGATTTGTTATACTGTGCACACTCTTGATACTGTTACAGTACTAAATTCCCTGACTGTTTCCAAAATGGAACTTCCCATGGGTCTAATGTGTATCTGAGATGATAAGTCATGGGATAACGATATGCAAATATCTAGATATCGGTTGTATAAAAGGGCACTGCAATCACAGTGCCGTCATTTGTACTTAGATGATTCACATGAAAGAGTTTACGACGTCGTTATGGTCACTATAGCCACACGACGAGAATTAACTGACTTTCAACGTAGACTGGTCGCTGGAGCTACACGCATGGGACATACCATTCCGGAAATAAGTTAGGGGATTCAATATTGCGAGACCCATAGTGACAAGATGTCCCGAGAATACCAATTTTTAGGCATTACCTCTCATCACCGACAACGCCGTTCCCGGCGGCGTTCACTTAACGACCGAGATCAGCAGCGTTTGCATAGTGTTGGCAGTGCTGACAGACAAGCAACACTACGTGAAATAACCGGATCAATCAATGTGAGACGTACGGTGAACGTATCCATTAGGACAGTGCGGCGAAATTTGCCGTTAATGGGCTATGGCAGCAGAGCAGACGACCCGACTGCCTTTGCTAATATCACGACATCACCTGCAGCAACCCTCCTAGGCTCGTGATCCTGTTAGTCTAAGCCTACACGAATGGAAAACCGTCGTCGAAGTGAGGCTGTGCGCTACGACGTGACTCGTAATGACCGAATTGGTTCTGCTCTTCTTCAGTCGTCAGAAGTCTTCAGTTACGTTAAATTTTCTTTACGAAATTGTTCCAGTAACTTTGTTACTTAGTCGTACCGTTGCTAGAAGATGTGTCGATGTACCTTGTGTCTTTTACATAATGTTACGAAGACAGTTCGGTCTGCAGTCTTCTGACAATTTTCAGGCAAGCTCGCTCGCAGTCACGCTCAAGAATGTCGACGTTGAGGTATGCCTGACTGATTAACGATGTTGAAAATGTTTACGCTTACCAGCTGGTAGCTGTTCATGCTTGTGCGTGACTGAGTAATGCCACCTGTTCAAACTTTGTAGTGGAAAACTCCAAGTCCAAATTTATAATCTGTGATTAAGATGTAATCGTTTGACATAGAGTGAGTACACTTTTAGTAATTTTCGTTTTTGTATGTTGTTAGCTCTTTTATTCCCATGTCAGTTTGCTTCAGTCCGCATATTATCAATGATTTCAGGCAAACAGAATCGGCAATCAGTGAGGGTTCCTGAATGCTAAATTGATCCCGTGAATTCCTTTGGAAATTGTTGAAACATTCATTAAGTTTATAAGACACTCAGTAATGTTGATGTGGGGCTTGTTGATACCATAGTAATGACGTCACAAACCACCATAATAAATAAGCAGCTCAGCTGAAGGTGGACAGCTCTGGGGAGTTTCGAGTTAGTTAGGATAGTGGTCCCAATAATTTGGCACTAAGGTTGCAACTCTGATTACACCAGAGGGAACTGGAGTAAGGTGTCCTGATTTTTCTACTAAACAATAATACAGAAACATCACGTAAACGTTTGTTTGTTATTCGACAATGCCTGTACATATATATTCTTGTGGTCTTGAGATACTGGTCTAGGAGCATCGTTTCTTATGAAAAAAATAACGAAGTATTAGTAGATCTCAACCTGCAGCATTTCTCGTATGAAAGGATATCCATTCAATATGTATTTTGTTCCAGTACCGCCATTTGTGTAAAATTATCCACTATCACCTTAAAGTTGGATGTAGAGCTATTTAGCAGTTTCCAAAAGTATTTGCTGAGGACTTTTATCTCTTTATCAATATGTGAATTCTTTGGGCACGGATGTGAATTATTTTCATGGAATAACTTTACCAAGAGTTTATTTAGTCATGCTTACGTATGTCGTAAACAACACATGAGTTTCGAGATGATCAGATATAGGATTAAGACGATTATTGCTAATATGTTCTGTTTATTTTTAGAACAAGTTTCTCAATTCAGTACCAAGTTCCTTGAATACATGTAGTATAAGTGGTGATCAATAAAATTCTGTTCGAAGTCTGTACAGTCCAGAATCGGTATGCTAATCAAACAAAATCTCCGTGAGCATTGAGGCAACCATCCCACTAAAGCACCAGATTTAAGATACCCATTCGGTAAACCATCGTGTCCTACTGTTTGAATAAGTCTGTAACTTAAAAAGGAACATGAACAGTCACAACCGCAAGAAACTTCTTTTTTATGGGATTACAGGTTTCGATCTATTTTAGACCATCTTCAACACTCACTGCGTTAGCATTTCTGCAGTCGTAGCACCTGCTCTGTTTGTAACCACCGACTTCTATCATCGTGTGAGGTCTGAAGATAGTCTAAAACAGACCGAAATCGGTAACCTAAAAAGAAAAAGAACGCCCTTGCGGTTGTGACTGTTCATGTTCACTTTCATGTAATAAAGAAACCACTGTACTCCAACAGAAAAGTTCTCAAAAATTACTGAGTCTGTAACTGCCTGCTGCACTTCCTCATCTGACGAGAATCGTCAACCCTTCAAGGCCCTTTTCAAGGGACCGAAGGCGTGATAATCACTTGGGGATATTTGTGAGATGGGGACGACCGTTATCATGAAGCAGCAGTACCTATTGCTGCAGTTTTCTGGACATTTCTTAATCTCCCCATACATATTCTTCATTGTCCAATGGATGGGGGTCTACTGGTGTTTGTGTTTCGGCAGCCAAGAAAAGAACAACACAATGGTCCTGTTTGGATGCATTTGTAAAAGTGTAGCCAGATTCTACATTTAGGCATTTGCCGCACCCACCTTCGAAAGATATGAATGTCACATTAATCCCTTGCCTACAAGTCGCTGTTTATCTACTGTCATCGAAGTCCCACTGCATTGCATAAACGCTGCAGCA
This sequence comes from Schistocerca americana, assembly GCF_021461395.2. NCBI lineage: Eukaryota > Metazoa > Arthropoda > Insecta > Orthoptera > Acrididae > Schistocerca > Schistocerca americana. The sequence continues at coordinate 338,242,231 of NC_060124.1, forward strand.
ACACCACAGATGGAAACAGTGTAATATCCACTCATACTAATTCCGTTTTATAGATCTGGTATAATTAAATTTTTCTTGAGACAGTTGCATATCATCTTTATGTACGATAGTAATAGAAGCTCAAAAAATGAATTAAAATTCCTGCCACATCGAGGACTTCAACATGGATCTCCTTGCTTACTAGACAGATGTGTTAGCCCTTACACCATTACAGGATGGGAAAATAAGCTCAAGACGGGAATGCAAGTGTGTCTTACGGTGGGCATTCGACTAGGGTAGTCCATGCAGATATGTTAGCAATACTGCTGCGGTGGTGTAATGGCTAAGACATCTGCATAGAAAACAAGGAGACCTGGATTCAAGTCCCAGCCTTGGCACAAATGTTAATCTATTTCTTGAGCTTGTATCATTATTATAGTTCTGTTTTATTACTTCCAATGATTTTCACATCTGAATTGCCCCTCAACTTGTTGATTCTATACCAAAACACATTTGCAGACGTTTGTTCAACTTAGTATTCTTTTCTTGTTCTGTTAATACTAGTACACGACTTTTGTGTTACAGTGGAGGTAGCTAGGTTTCTACGGTAAATCTTACTGTTTATTCATCCACATTGTAGTTAACAGGGCGATGCTGCAAAATTGGATTGGCAAGTCATATAACCTAAAATCACTAGCTGTTTCCCTCCATACACTTCCCTCAATGTTCTTTCACTCACACCTCAACATCAATCCTACCATAAAGCACACGTCGCAGTGGTACCTGTGAAACCAGTACCTATACAATGTGTAAGGGTTCTCAGAGTTTGGTGACACACGTGAACAGTGATAAACCTTGGAAGAGTAATGCTCATACCATTCCCAGCGCAGAGGGTAGGCGTATGTGTTCCTTCCAGTCAGAGCTTATGATTCAGACGACTAGCACACAAATCAGTCACGATCCAGAGGTGATCCAAAGCCTCCAGGACTCTAAATGTATTTACGTCCAAACGTTTATAAACGCTGGCTCACCCTGCAGTTAGCAAGACTACTTGGTCAGCAACTCATAGAGCTTTGTTCCCAAAACTGCACTCGAATAAGGAGGCTACTTTACGGGTAGCCACTTTAGCACGGCACGAACACCTAATTGGACATTCGAATCTGCTACTACTGGCGCCCTTAATCGTCCCTTTCGTGAGGCCTCTACTGCGACTGACTATTAAAAGGTTTGAGGACGACAGAAAATAAAAGGTTTGTATTCCGAACTGAGGACGAGGAACCATTCTTAATTTTAAAGAAACGTTGAGGTATTTACTGCAGAGTTCCGTCAAATCCTGAAGGTACTCAATAAGATGAGGCTTCTCCAGAGCAAGTAGTTTCTCTTAGTACCCTACAAGCACTACAGTAAATTTTCAGCAGACAATAACATCCAGTTAATGCAAGACAAACTGACAAACTACACCCTGTTTAACACGAGGGAAACAGATATCAGTCAGGAGAATACCAGTGGCGGAATCTGGGGAAAGCAGCAAGCAGACCAAGTGAACAAAGAGGTTTGCAAAGAACATAAGGGGATACATTTTGCCAGATTCCTGCAGGCTCTGACATCACTTGAGTCAGAGAGTCATGCAGCTGTTGGAGGAATAGTATCTGGCCATGAGCGGCAATAAGCTGCAGAAAGCCAACTACCGATTCATGGTTTATCTCCTACCAGCCACTCTGATGGGATAAAGTAACCTTGATCGGCCTCTGAATAGGAAACTGTGCCATAACACATAACTCCACACACTGACGTAAGTACCCCCCCTCCAATATATAAATCATCACACTCGATTTTTTTAAAGTGATGGTGTGTATTCTATGTTGCTATGAAACGCACATATAGCTGGGTATTCTCCCTCCATTTAATTTGCTGACGAGACGTCTGTGGTCAATGTTTTGAAGTTTTGTGTAGTGTTTTAACTCCAGCCTACATGTTGAAGGTGGAGATATAAGTGGGTGGCAAAGTGACTGGCTCATCCCTTCTAATCCAACGATTAGTCAGCCACAGCCATCAACTCTACAAGTTTGGATCCACGGAATTTCTCTTTTCATTTAGAGTTTTTGAACGCCTGTGTGTGTGTGTGTGTGTGTGTGTGTGTGTGTGTGTGTGTGTGTGTAGGATATTTTTATTGCAGTACCTTTAGTGCTCTACCATTGTTCTTCACACTCACCTTACAGAATTTTAATTCGCACGCTGAAGATCTTGTTGCAGTGGATCCAGAACAACACATTATCACCTGCATCTCATACAGTTGAAGTCAGTGTTCTATAATTTCTTATTTCTTCTAGCTCTACGTGTTATTTCTTCATTTCATTGAGTTTTGTATGTGTCTGTGTCTTATTGCAACAGTAACTTCTGACACAAGTAAGATGATTTTATTCCAATGAAGACCAAAAATTAGGAAACGATACAGGTACAGAGTTAGGTGAATTCCCATATGGTGACACTTAGTGTGTGTCATGCGTAGTACGTGACTTCTCTGAAACTGTGCCCATTATTGTTGTTTTTTACGCTGACTTGTCTAAATCCGAGAAGTACTTTTCGCTAGTAAATTTCTTGCAATTGTGTCATTATGCAGCGTAGAAGTATAGTATGTTACCTCCTAGAAGACAAATTCTTCTAACTGAAGTCAGGTGTCATCGCTAGTCGCTTTTGAAGCTCCGAAGAATGGCGAAGAAGGAATAAGACATATTGACGACCTATGACAAAAATATAAACATTTCTTTAGCGAAGTTTTTCGCCAACAATCTAGAACACAAACATAATTCACACAGGTATATATTCACAAGAGTCAAAGCTGTAATCTCAACTTTTTATTTAGCAACCACTAAGCAACTATAGGACTGATAAATATCATGCGCGAATTGATGACTGCCGGTCGGTGTGGCCGAGCGGTTTTAGGCTCTACAGTCTGGAACCGCGGGATCACAACGGTCGCAGGTTAGAATCCTGCCTCGGGCATGGGTGTGTGTGATGTCCTTAGGCTTGAGTAGTTCTAAGTTCTAGGGGACTGATGATCTCAGAAGTTAAGTCCCATAGTGCTCAGAGCCATTTATTTGAATTGATGAGTTTAAATATTGAGCAAAATATTACACAGCACATTTAGAAACAGACAAAAACAAAAATTAATCTGAGAAATTTATTATTGTAAATACATTATATCCTTATGTATAAGAGAGAATGCTCTGTTCCTGTGATCCATCATACGTTATTAAAATCCGCACCTGGCGAAATAGCCATTTCAATTAGCAGTTGTGTAAGAAAACTTCGCATATGATAATTTCAAGTAGTGTATAAGGATTTCATGCTTTTGAGGTACAATGTATGGGCTTAATCTATGTGCAGATTCATATGGCAACAAAATATAAGTAGCTGGAGAGAGATTCTTGAGAAGAGTGAAGTACTGCAAAAGAAGAACAATAACAAAATGTAGAAACGTTCAAAATGAACAGAATGTACTAACATGCGCAGTAGTGTCTGACAACCTCAATTCTTTTCCGCTTGATTTGTTTGCAAATCCATAACGTAACTTCTTTCAGTTCCTCTCTTTTCGCTACAGTCGTTTTACGAGTACTATACATAATGATTACCACAAGAGGCCACTGAAGACCACTGCTGTGTGGCAATCAGTTCAGATGCAAGTTGATACCACGATAAAGCAAAAACCAGGAAACACGTTATTATAGATGGGACAGTCTTTAAAGCTTCTGAATAAAATTTGTTAAGATAAATGGTATTCCGAAACTAAGTATAATCTTTAAATTACACGACAAAATTGTAGTATTGGACAGGAACCTAGGAGTAATATCCAGCATCTATTGTCCCTGTTAACTAACCACGAAAATTTTTAATATGTTTTCGGTTACAAGTAACGAACTGCGCTCACGTTTCAACTTGAAATGACGAGGTAAAGCTTTATATTCAACTGGTATTTCAATCCAGCACCTACTGACTGTTAACGAAGCATAATGAAGCACTAGGTATTTAAATTTTTTACCGATAGGGTGATGACTGAGACTACGCAATGGGATTCGAGTCCGCGACCTGCCGCTGTTCTTTCCTAACCACGAATACACGCTACATATCGTCTTATTTCAGCTCTAGTGACATGTACGGAAGTTTTAGCTGAAAATAACGTGACGAATATTTTTGCGCAAACTGGGAGTCGAAGCTGTACGTGTCATTGTTGTTGACTACAAAAGAAGAAATTCTCTTTCACCAGAAGCTAGGAGTGGCATATTTGGACGTGAATAAATATAATGGGAGGCTCTGTGTTGAATGGGAGTCGATACCGGCACGACTCTATACTGTTCCCAACTCCTGGAGAGATTTTAAAAATCAGAATTCGTTTTCATCTGTACTTTGTTTTTTTTGTTTGTTTTTTTTTTGTTCTAGGGCGCAAAAAACAATTGCGGTCATACGCCCCCAAGTCAAAACTATAGAACACGAACACAGAGAGGAGGGAAACGACTATACGTCAGTCCCAATGGACAGAACAGAAGACAACTAAAAACAGGCATGTGGAAAAAGAGCCAAAAAGCACCATACAGAAACGGAGGTCCAAAATTAAAAATTAAAAGCCCTTCCCCATATTGCTTCGGCGGATAAAAAGTAAAACGCGGTGGACAGCTCGCACGTCGTTCGCCAAAACGGCTGATACATCAGACGGAAAACTCAAGCTGGAACGAAAATTGTTAAAAAAAGAGCATTCCAACAGGAAGTGGCAGACACTTAAAATTTGGCCGCAGTGCGTACAAAGTGGCGAGGTAGCGCCACTGAGCAAATGACGATAGCTAAAAAGGCGGTGCCCAATACGCAGCCGAGTTAAAAGGATCTCCTCCCGGCGGGAGGGCCGAGAGGTCGTTCAAGGCCCCGGGAGAGGCTTAGTAAGGCGAAGCCCAGTCCCGTGAAGGGAGAGCCATTGGCGATGTCAAAGAGACACCATCTCCTGACATACGGAGACGCAGAGATCATCGGAGGGAAAACAGGTACTCGCTGGCTGAGGTACGAGGACTGAAGCCTTGGCAGCAGCGTCAGCAATCTCGTTTCCTGGCAGACCGAAATGAGCCGGAACCCACAGAAACATGACATTGGCTCCACCAAGAGTGAACAAGTGACAGTTTTCCTGGACCCTCTGCACGAAGGGATGAGCAGTGTATAGCACACAGAGACTTTGGAGGGCACTGAGTGAGTCTGAGCAGAGGACACAATTGGGAAGGCTGTGTCACCGGCTGTACTCCGTAGCCTGAAACAGGGGGAAGAGCTCAGCTGCAAATATTGAGGAACGTGCCGGAAGCCGATATCGAAAGACACAGTGAGTCTGAGAGCCATCAGTGTATACAAAGGTACTATTGTAAAGTTACATGTGAAGGTCGTGAAACTGAAGGCGATAGACCAAGGCTGGAGTAGTGTCCTTAGGAAGCGAATGAAGGCCAATGTTAACAAGGGCTACTTCACGAAGCCAAGGTGGTGAAGGGATCACACCCATTGGGAAAGTTGCAGGTAGCGTGAAATTAAGCCGCCGTAGCAAATGGCGATAGATGAGGTAACGATCAAAGGAATCATCAAAGGAGGCGACAGAGGAGGGGTGGCAGAAAAACGGCATGCATATATGCTGAGAAGAAAGTCACGGCGGTAGGACAGTGGTAGTTCAGCAGCTTCAGCATACAGACTCTCAACTGGGCTGGTGTAAAAGGCGCCTGTGGCCAAACGGATACCATGATGATGGATAGTGCTGAGACGACATAAAAGGGATGGGCGTGAAGATGCGTAAACAAAGCACCCATAGTTGAGTTTCGAGTGGACAAGGGACCGTTACAAACGGAGGAGGGCGGTTCGATCGCCACCTCAGGAAGTACCATTGAGAACACGTAGGACATTGAGGGACCGCGTACAGCGGGCTGCCAGGTAAGATATGTGGGAGGACTAAGAGAGTTTCCTATCGAGCAGGAGCCCCAGGAATTTCGTAGTGTCAACGAACAGAGGGGACCAGGCCCAAGATGTATAGATGGTGGAAGAAACCATTTGCGCCGCCAGAAATTCATACAGACGGTTTTGTCAGTGGAAAAGCGAAAGCCATTGGCGATGCTCCAGGAGTGAAGACGATCAAGACAGCGCTGAAGACGCCGCTCAGTGAGACAGGTCCATGGAGAACTGCAACAGATGGCAAAATCATTGATAAAAAGGGAGCCGGAGACGCCCGGCGGGAGACTGGCCATTGTAGGGTTAATGGCGATAGGAAAGAGTACGACGCTCAGCACAGAACCACCCTGAGGCACGCAATTGTACTTTGGTGTGTGCATGCTACAGATTGAAATGACAAAAAAATGGTTCAAATGTCTCTGAGCACTATGGGACTCAACTTCTGTGGTCATCAGTCCCCTAGAACTTAGAACCACTTAAACCTAACTAACCTAAGGACATCACACACATCCATGCCCGAGGCAGGATTCGAACCTGCGACCGTAGCGGACTCGCGGTTCCAGACTGTAGCGCCTAGAAACGCACGGCCACTCCGGCCGGCTTGAAATGCCATGCTGAAAATTTTTGTGCTGGATAAGGATTGGAACCAGTGACATGCCTTTTGTGGAAACCTTTATAGCTCTGGAATCTTGGGCGTACACCGGAAAGTTGGAACTGTATCTTCGGCAAGGGGTCAAACTCGTCGGAAGGAGAGATCTGAAGTACAATCTCAGTCCAGAATCAATATTTTCAACCATTTCAAATACAATAAGAAATAAATGTCCTGTGACCTTACATGAATATTATGTTATTAACTAAGTAAAATTTCTGATGTAAGAAAACTTATGGTGACCGAAGCTGTGTTAAATTTGATTTCCGCGCGTTAGATGGACCAACATACACTGACCCTACTCTTGTTGGTATTGAATGGCATCACGTTAAAGGTGGGTTTAGAATCTGGATGTAGTCATACGTTTTTCAGTTGGTGTTAGCAGAGATGAAGAATGTCTTTTCGTGGTTGTTAAAAATATTAACTGAAAGGGCAGTTCGAATCCAGAGCTTAAACGCGCAAAATTAGAACCATTTCCACACAGCATCAAAGGCTTGAAGGAAATAGATTCAGGCTGCCGCAATTTTATTTTTGTGGAATGTCTGTATTTGACAGTGTCAGTAAGGTTTACAGACACTAAATTAATGTATTTCATGTCAAAGTTAACTCAACTAAGTTAGTCGCTCCCTGTGGTGGAATCTCATAATTTTGCGAGCCCTATGGATAGTAGGCACTGGAACGTTGGGAGTCAGGTTCTTCGCGTGAAGTGTGCTGAGGTAGCCAAATCGCCAATCCACTTTTAGCAGTGGCGAGGAAGGAGGTCTGCTGCGTTCTACCTGTGAGGCCGTAAGTGAGTAGCTTACGTTTACTTCCTCGGAGCTCACAGGTTAGTTTTGTTTTTAAATTCAATGTGCTATGGGACATTCCTATAGGCAGGACATGATAAAGATAACTTTTCAGCCAGACCACACCCAACCACGTGGTTAGCCCAAGGTGAGTGCGGCAGCACACAGCATGATCGTTACATCACGACGTAGGACACAAACAAAACAACCGCTTCAGAGACCCAGGAGACTGTCGTCATGACTTTATCGGCTTAGAGTGGGCTTTGAACTCTTTCTCCGGACAGACAGATGCTGTGGTGCCAATAGATGGATTGCCATTTTGCTAGCGGTTCGACATGATGAACGCATGTTTCATCGCCTGTGACGATGTTCGACAAAAATTGTCACGATCAGCCTTGTAACCCGCAAGCAGTTCCGCGTGCATTGTCCTTCGTCGCTCTTTGTCGTCTGTTTTTAGGTGACGGGGAACCAGCGGGCGCGCACCTTTGAGTACCTCATCTGGTGGACGAGTGTGTCAGTATGACCAACAGAGACGATCAGTTGAGCAGCGAGGTGTTTGTGACCCGTAGAGCACCTCGACTGAGAGTGTCCGCACGTTCGAACACTGCAGGAGTCACAGCTGTGTGCGGCCGGCCGGCACGCGGGATTGGGACAGGTTTGTTGCTATGATGACAGACGCTTCTTCCAACGACTCACAATGCTTTTTTTCACTGCCAGTTCTCCGTAGGCGTTCTGCAAGCGTCTATGAATATCGGCGACTCTCAGGCTTTCCGCTGAAAGGAACTAAATGACAGCTCTCTGCTGGAAACGTACCTCCGTCACAGACGCCATTCTGAAGGCTACGTATAGCGCCGTCGCCAATCGCAGCTTCATGAAACCGTAGGTCCTGAAGCGGGAAAATTCCATGATATCCCACAACAAAGTGCGCAAATGGCTGAGAAAAGAATGTGTTGCATTGTTTATTGAATGTTTCTCTTATATGCGTAGCACTTCTGTTGAGTTTCGAAACACTGAAAATTAAGTGTTGACACTTCTCATTAAGAGGAAGAACCAGATACATTGTTGTACGAGGCTCGTGAATTTCTATCAAAGTACGGCACTAGCCTACTAAAGAGAAATTACAGATCTCACCAAAAAATCCTTGCTGACCGTCATCTATAACTGTACGTGGAGACTTTATGTGCCTTGGTAAGAGACAATATGAAACAATACTTTGTTTATGTGAATCTATTTTCGTGTAAAAATGTGTTCTAAATATGATGTTTAAAATACGTTGAAATCTCGACAAAAAAATCAAGAACATTCGGCATTATCGAGAGTCATATCTAAGAAACCTGCGAGTACAATTAAAGCCATCTTTCGAGATGCGTTATAGTTTTTCAATAAGGTGATGGTATCTTAAAATTTATCATCAGCTACACAGATGTGTCGGTTAAAATGAATTTACAGCTCCATTGTTGCTGTGGTCTTCACTCCAAAGACTGGTTCGATGCGGGTCTCCCAGATAGTCTAGCCTGTGAAAACGTCTACTGCAACGTGCATGGAATTTCCATTGAACTTCCTTGGTCTTTTGTACAGTTTTATCACGACACTTCCCTCCATTAACAAATTTGTGATTCCTTGATGCCTCAGGACGTGTCATGCCAACCAAGCCCTTCTTTTTAGTCGACTTGTGCCATAATCTTAATTTGTCCTGTTTGATTCAGTAACTCCTCATTAGTTACCCGATCTACCCATCTAAGTTTCAATATTCTTCTGTAGTATCACATTTCAGCTCCTTCCAATCTGTTTCTGTCAGAACTCTTTACCGTCCACTTCCCAGTTCCACATAAGGCCCACTTCACACAAGTACCTTCAGAAAATGCTTTCCAGCACTTATATCCATATTGTGTGTAAACAAATTACTCATTTACAGAACAGTTTTATTGCTACTTCCAATATGCATTTTATATCCCCTCTGCTTATGCCATCAGCACTAATCTTGCTGCCGAAATAACAAGTCGTCTACTTTACTTTCTCATTTCCTAATCTCATTTTGTCAACATCGACTGATTTAATTCGATCGGACTCCATTGAGCTTGTCTTAGTTTTTTGAATCCTCTTCTTCCAATCTCTTTTGAAGACACTATCCACTACATCATAAAGCGGTTACGGCATCGATGACTTCAGCCGTAAACAGAAATATTAAAAAAGGTAGGAAGATTTTTCTGTTTAGCAAAAGTGACAAAAAGCAGATTGCAGAGTACCTGACGGCTCAACACAAAAGTTTTGTCTCAAGTACAGATAGTGTTGAGAATCAGTGGACAAAGTTCAAAACCATCGTACAATATGCGTTAGATGAGTATGTGCCAAGCAAGATCGTAAGAGATGGAAAAGAGCCACCGTGGTACATCAACCGAGTTAGAAAACTGCTACGGAAGCAAAGGGAACTTCACAGCAAAAATAAACATAGCCAAAGCCTTGCAGATAAACAAAAATTACGCGAAGCGAAATGTAGTGTGAGGAGGGCTATGCGGGAGGCGTTCAATGAATTCAAAAGTAAAGTTCTATGTACTGACATGGCAGAAAATCCTAAGAAATTTTGGTCTTATGTCAAAGCTGTAGATGGATCAAAACAAAATGTCCAGACACTCTGTGACCAAAATGGTACTGAAACAGAGGATGACAGACTAAAGGCCGAAATACTAAATGTCTTTTTCCAAAGCTGTTTCACAGAGGAAGACTGCACTGTAGTTCCTTCTCTAGATTGTCCCACAGATGACAAAATGGTAGATATCGAAATAGACGACAGAGGGATAGAGAAACAATTAAAATCGCTCAAAAGAGGAAAGGCCGGTGGACCTGATGGGATACCAGTTCGATTTTACACAGAGTACGCGAAGGAACTTGCCCCCCTTCTCAGGGAAATTAAGCATTAATCACTTGCTCTTCCCAAAAGTACTTTAAGATACTAACTAACTTAAAAATATACTACTCCTAAATGATATAATTATTAATCTGCAAATGACATAATACTGAAGTCACGTTGTTAAGAACACCGTCCTCTGTCAAACAGAAATACCTGCACTTCTGTGTACCCATATTTTGGTATTTACAAGATCATTCCTTCTTTCAAGACTCCAAAAGGATACCGTTATTTAAATCACAGTTGTAGCTGATTCCCGTTATTGATAAGTTATACCAAACAATGTGCAATCTATTTAATTATTATCATTAATGTCTATGGAAGGGAAATTGTTAGTGAGAGAACCATAGCCTAGCCAACCGACTTTATGGATCATGTTCTAGCCCTATTACACCAACCACCGACATGCGAAAGTGCTTCTGATATCAAACGAATAAACACATATACCATTTGTAGAATCAAGGGGGGGGGGGGGGGGGGGGGTCTACATTTGTCACGAGGAACTTGTGTGGTAAATGTTTCCCTTTTTCAAAAATGGTTAAATCGTTAAAATGGTTCAAACGGCTCTAAGCCCTATGGGACTTAACATCTGTGGTCATCAATCCCCTAGACTTAGAGCTACTTAAATCTAACTAACCTAAGGACATCACACACATCCATGCCCAAGGCAGGAATCGAACCTGCGACCATAGCAGCTGCGTGGTTCCGGACTGAAGCGCCTTGAACCGCTCGGTCACAGCGGCCGGCTTCCCTTCTTCATGGCATGCTAGTTTTTAGTAATAAACAACTACAGTATCATTTATAAAAGCCAGACTAGGAAATGAATCTGGAACAGTTGTCGAAAACTTGTCTCTTTCACTCAAACTAGATGCGGCAGTAAACTTAGAATACTATGTCTAAGAATTACCCACGTACTCTGTAAGCACAAACACGTGTAAAAGTTGTAGAACGCATTTTATGTTAAGGAACAGGGCCTCACCGACACAAAGGACTCCCTGGAGAGAGGAAAGAAGCCGCCGGCTGTTACACGCAATGGCCTCTGTGCTCGGACCATCATGAGCAGCAGCGACCGCTTCTGGGAGAGAGGGATTCCCTGCAGTGACGTCACTGCCGAGTAGGCTGCCAGCGCCACCTTCTCGCTCTGCAACAAGAGACTATCAGTTGTCATGGAAACACAAACTACTAGTAAGGGAGAGTTGAAATCGTTGGTGCCATGCATTCAGTGGACATAATATGTGACTGATTTCTAATGAGAACTTCAGTAGCAATACTACTCGCATTCCCTTGTATGGGAGTCTCAGCATCGAATAAATATTATAGAGCACAATTCTTATAAAAATGTGGCTAATTTCGATTGGCAATGTCATTAAGTTGTTTCAATGCTGCACATAAAAATATCTCAGTAAATTGATCGGAGATACATACATAAGTTAATGGACATATGAAGAGTGGAAATGGAAAACATCGTAATTGCCAAATCTGTTATTTGTTTGTACATAACTGATGGCTATCCAGTAGATTGTAAAGCTATAACCGCATCACAACAAAAACAGAAAATGTTGTTGTTGTTGTGGTCTTCAGTCCTGAGACTGGTTTGATGCAGCTCTCCATGCTACTCTATCCTGTGCAAGCTACTTCATCCCCCAGTACTTACTGCAACCTGCATCCTTCTGAATCTGCTTAGTGTATTTATCTCTTGGTCTCCCTCTACGATTTTTACCCTCCACGCTCCCCTCCAATGCTAAATTTGTGATTCCTTGATGCCTCATAACATGTCCTACCAACCGGTCCTTTCTTCTTGTCAAGTTGTGCCACAAACTCCTCGTCTCCCCAATTCTATTCAATACCTCCTCATTAGTTATGTGATCTACCCATCTAATCTTCAGCATTCTTCTGTAGCACCACATGTAGAAAGCTTCTATTCTCTTCTTGTCCAAACTATTTATCACTTCCATGCATGGCTACACTCGACACAAATACTTTCAGAAACGGCCTCCTGACACTTAAATCTATACTCGATGTTAGCAAATTTCTCTTCTTCAGAAACGCTATTGTTGCCATTGCCTGGATCAGGTCAAGGCATATGCAACTAACTGACTGTCAAGAACAAAAAGGCAATGAAAAGACTTTTTCTTAAAAAAAATGGCACTTGGAACTTTTTTCTATGAGCACAGTTAATATTTATTTATGTTCAAACGAGGTTAATTTCTGAGAGTTATACTGTGAAGAATGCTTAACACTAGACGTTACTAGCGAAAACGTTAAACACATTAATCGATTAATACAAAATATGACTGCGGTCCTGAAAGAGTGTTTCATAATTTCACACTTTTTTAAACTAATCAAAAATCGCAAACAGGAAAAGTTTTCGGTTCGTAGATGATCAAATATATTTGTTTTCTGTTTTCTGTCATCGCCCCGTATTTCCTAGCTATTTTTTTTTCGCTAGAACGAACGAAGTTAAAATTTGGTGCTGCTGTTGGTATGTTCATTGTATTTTCAGGTACTGCAACTTTTTAATTACTTCAATCACTTTTCGATTATAGTAATGGGTGTGTCGAACTGAGCAGCGAAATTATTGATTCGGTGTGAAATGAAGTTTCGTGTTTGTTTTTAGATACAGTTACCCTGAATTTATTTTTTCGGGGAAACAATCTCCAAGGCAATCATTTTGATTTTGGTATGACGCAATTTAGATTAATTTCAAGAACCTACTTTCAAAAATGTAATTACTTCAACAACCAATTCTACGGCGAACAAAACTTGAGTGGATGGGGGCTACTGTGTTTACCGACTAGTGTCTCAAATTGGATAAGTGATTTTTTTACTGTGAAGTCGTAAATATGTAATTATTTGTTATAACTGTCCTGATATTAGGTAGAAAGTTACGTTTCTTATTTTTTACCTCTGAACACTTCTAGCGCTTAACAACAGTGTTATCAGGGTATCACATAAAACTCGAAATTTCATTATCGAATGCAATTGTTGCAAAATATTGCTCAAAACATAAGTAAAAGAAAATTTCTCCACGAGTGTACTAGATACATTACAAATGTTGCATACTGCATGAAATGTAGTAACGCCAAGCCCGATTAAAAACTGTTTCTGCTCAGCGGCCTTCTCCAAACTACCATAGTTTTGACGCCTCCAGAACAAGCTGATATTAAGAAAGCTGAACCACCATTTAACTAAATGATTAGGAAAAATTTTCTACACTATTACGCTTCTCTACAACAGCACTGGATGAATTTGTTACAATTGATGTTGATGTGCATGTGCGATTGTGACGGTTGAAGATATTTTTGATGAGTGTTCACAGCTCGAAACATCTCATCGATGTAGACTACAACGACAAATTTGAAAATTAGATAAATACTGAATTCTCTCTCCCTACTGTATTAGAATTGCAGAACATCATGGAAAGCATCCGCAGTATGTATATGCGCTTCTATTAAGAAAATGAAGAATACAATAGACAATGTCGAAGAATTTGTCGAAAGGTAGATGCTGAAAAACTGCAAAATCCAGTAACTGATTTTTCCAAAAGACAATAAAATACTGTATATAAACATCCACTGCACAGTATAAACCCGCAAGACTGAAAGTAGGAACTCTATCTTTACTATCATGCGACTTGCGGAGATCCAAAATGCAATTTTCTGTTTCATGCGTCGTTTGACATGAAATTATTTTAACATGAAAATATGTATCAGTGTCCTAACATTTGTGTTAAATCCTTTCAATTAGTACTCAAAATCGCCGTACCAACTATGATAATGTTTTCAGCCTTATTTACAGCATTGTATATTGTCATTCGGGCGGCGTTTCAACCACTTCCATGAGAGAACTGTACATCACTAAGTTCAGTATTGTGTGCAATTCCTCATTGATCCTGAATTTCTGTTTCGCTCACACAAAATGTTAAAGGTGTTATGAGTGGGAATATTAACATTCAACCAGCGGTATTAACAATTCAGTGAAGGAGATTCAAGATAGTTCTCCTTCAATGAAATATTACCTGACGACGAAAATGTGCAAAGGTCAAACATAGATGATTTCTATTACATCCACATTTTGCAACGTCTCCGTTCACAGTAAATTTGTATGCAGTTTGCTGGAAACAGGAGTTGAGTGTTCCGAACCGAATTCTCCATCTAGGCAAATACCTGTGGCATTCTTCACAAAGAGTCAGATTGTTTCCATTTCATAATGTATATATAAATACATTCAGTATACGTACAGTTGAACGATATCCTTTCAAATATTTGTATTACCACACGCATGCACCAAGGAGTTTCTACAGTTTCAAACCTAATACAAGGTTATGAACTGTACACGTCAACGTAACATCGCCCTCTCTACTCAGCCAGTGGACACTCAATACAAGTTACTGCGAAATTTTTATCTCTAAATTGTCATACAAGAGACTGCTGCGTTTCTAGCGATAAAACTTATACTTTCGCTCCACACCCCGGCCTAAATCTAACACTAAGGCATCTTGGGCAATAAAATATAGAGCAGACAACGTACTACAAGCGACCAGAATTTAGTACTGTTCCTAATCTAAAAATTAGAGAGCAATGGTTTTTGAGTACTAGGCAAGGTTAATTCAGAGTTGTAGCATTTACATTAAATGTACTTCAAAATTTCACAAAAACGTTGCGAACGTTGATGGCTATTTCTCACAAGTTCTGATCGTGACGATAAAATTCCAGACGTGTGAAAAGGTGACATTGAAAAGCGGTGGATCTGAGTTTTATGTTGAGGGATCGATATCTTACCTGCCACGATTTCCTGCCTGTTCGCCAACGTCAGCCCTTCCATTATAATGGGGGAGTACGGTTTCTAATATAAGAGCCCTTACTGTGTCTATAAATAGAAGTTTCAAAGTATATGTCAACATTCTATGAAGTTTCGGGATTGCAGCCATATCAAGCTGGTAACTTGCGGCAATACTTCGGCTGACAACTGTTCAGCCGTCTTCAGGTGAGTGTCCGCCACTGGAGACTTACGTTTTTTTTTTTTGTTTATTGTTACTTCATTCCCCCACGCCCCTTATGGACAGGGGGTGGACTGACAGCAGCACAATTTTCCGCTCTTCAGACAGGAGTGCTCATAAAAGATAATAAAGGTGATTGAAAAATAAAAGTATGAGGACTGTTTACATTGTAATTTAAAAGAATTAATGACAGACAGATAACAGGACAATGAATATACCAGTTTAAAAATACAGTTTCTATGAGGTTAAATTCTTCGATGAAAAAAGGTAGGAGCACTGCAGTTTCACTTAACATCCGAAGGACCTGCACAGTGTGAAAAAGTATTCTGGGAAGAGGGAAATATGTTCCGTGAGGTTGGGGGGGGGGGAGGGGGGGGGAGGGGAAACGAGATAGAGGTGTGTTAGTTGGGTAAACCATGGAGATTATACATAGGAGGCGAAGCAGATAGTGGGAATACAGACATTGGGAAGGAATGAGGGTAAAGGGGAGTAATGAGGTGTGGGGAGGTAGAAGCACAAGAAGAAATGGATACAAGTGGATGTAGATGGAAAAGGAGAGAGAAGCGCTGATGTAGATTTGAATAGGTGGGGAAGGGTTAAAGCTGGTAGGAGGAACGATTATAAGTGCGAAGCTCACTGTCTGGGAGCGGGAGATGATTGAAGTTGCGTTGAGATAGGATATGGAGTATGTGGAGGTGTAGGGATGGAGAGGTGTTGGTTAAGGCATGGCAGCGTACCATGGTTGGTGATCTAAGGGGAGAAAATGGGATTATTGGAAACTAGTTTGCCGACAGTGTAGGAGAGACATAGGTGTTCTTTGGGGGTGAGGAGCGGTAGAAATTTTATGAGATGGTAGAGGATCCAGGTGCGGGAAGGTAAACAAATGTGGAAAGCCAGATGGTGCGCATGGTGTTCTAGGATTTGGAGGGATTTAAAGGATTTTGGTGGTGTGGATGTCCATACAATATTTGCATAACAAAGGATGGATCGGATCAGGATTTTGTAGGTGTGGAGAATAGTGGAGACGTGTAAACTCAAAGTTCGAACTCTTAGTGGTTTGAGTAGTTTTATTCTATTGTAGGCGTTCTGTTGGTTCTTTAGTAGTGGAGGGTTGGACATTATTTGCCGGATGAGGGTTAGTTCAAGATATTTTAGTGTGTTAGTCAACTGAAAAAAACTGTTGTAAATGGTAAGGTAAAAGTCATGGAGATGGAAGGTGCAAGTGGTTCTTCCTGTAATTTAATTCGTCGGTGGAGCAAGGAACTCAGTCACTTTGTGGAGATTTTCACTTTTTTATATGAATGTATTAAACAGATCAAGACGGACCTTACTGCCATGAAACGAACCATGTTTGGCTTCTTCCTATGGGAATAGCACTAGGTCGATTTATTACGTGGTGATGAGAAAGGAATGAAGTCAGTGATTTAGTTACTTTCTCTACCGCACGTCCTTCAAACTAGATGGCGTTGGCTCGTAGAAGCAAGAGCAGAAAGCGTAACAAAACACTAACTTGGCGCCACCTTCGCGATGTGTCGTAGTTATGGTTGATTGTTATTGTAAGTTATTGAATGTCATCTTTCGAAACGTCTCCCAAAGGATAGGGAAATGAAACTGAGAACAAGAGGAAGAGGATCAAGGTGGCTAGAGTTCATGGGTTGCCATGTAATGACTACAGTGAGAAAGCAGTTCCTGCAAAATCTATCGTGCTAATTGCAGGTAAGTACTGACATTTACCCATTCAATAAGATCAGTGTAATACAAGTTCCATAGCATGTGCTACATACTTTGCGATTACTTAATAAATTCCAGATGCCGAATGGAATGTTTCCAACATATCAGTGAAGATAATGGCATCGAAGTACTTTCAGAACATTTTAAATATGAAAAAAATAGGATATTTATCTACATGGTTTAATTGTGGCAGGTAACATTAGGAAGGCAAAGAAAAGTTGTCAGGAGTGTATATCTTTGTATTTCCTGGTGTCGTGTGAGTGTATCCCAGTCCCGAGTCTGCAGGAAAGGGGTGGTACATGTGGCGGGATTCTCGAATTAACAGCACTTGATGGGGTAGGAAGGGCCAGTGATAGGGATATAGGAAGATATAGAGTCTGACAAGGTCTGCTGTAGGAAGGACGCAGCATGAGGGGATCATCAGGCTGCTGGAAGGACAGGGATGGCTTACAATCTGCATTTCTATGAATTCTCCATAGGGATTCCAGTTGGTATGGAAGTGGTTTTGGATAACTTTAGGATGGTGATTCGAATAGCGAGCATGGGAATGAGGCTGGGCGGAAGATATGAGTAAGAGTGTAGGTAGGTGGTCATTTTCAGTTGTATTGAGGATTTCTGCAGTGAGGCGTCCAAGACAATTGAGAGATACTAGGATGACTGCAGGTGTAGTGTTGCCTCACAATGTGTATAGTGTGGGATGGGAACAATGTTACCTTGCAGGGAATCAATAAAATGACACCACAGCTAGAGATCTGTGTGGGATCTACTATGGATGTTGACTTTGTGGTAATAATATAGGTGGAAAAGTACAATCTGTGTGGGTCAGGAAGTTACTCGGAATGGGGTGGTTAGGTCAGATGTAGGTTGAGGCAAAGGTAATGGTTAGGGTGTGGAGAAAAGAGGCTATGGATAAGGTTTTCTGTACGAGTATTGTATGATAGTTGTGGCCAAAAAGGAATTTTCTTGTTGTGGCCAATTGTGACTTCATCTCTGGCCAGAGAAGGATATTATCTGTGTGGTGGAGACTATAGGGAGAGGTGCAGATTGTGTGGTAGAATTGGAGTATGTTTCGTTAAGGATAAATGTATGGACGTAATGTTGGGATAGGGTATGCATTATAAGGTGTTTATTGGATAGGGAGAGAGCAGATGTTGTGATGCATGATTTTGTGGTGTTGTCTAGCCATTATAAGAATAGTTTGTGTGGATGAGGTCGGGGTAGGTTTAGATAATGGTGTCAAGGCAGGTGAAAAGAAGTATACCAAGTTTTGTCAGTAGGTAGCTCGGGAATTGAGATGGGAGACGGAGTGAGCAGTGAGGGAGAATTGTTGGAGGGTGTGTGGACTTTGGAATGGATGGATGTTTTGGAGGACGATTGTAATGAATTTCATAATATCTTCAGGAGTGGGAGATGGGGGAGGAAATTTTTGGGATGGGAGGGATTAGGACAGTGAGCTCAGATTTGATAGGTTATGGCTTAGCTTTATATTTCACAGAGTAAGTGGGGTTGGAGTCATTGCAGGTGTTGCAGGTAGGAGGGGATGCTAGGGGGGCTTTACAGTTGGCACAACTAGGTGGATTTTTACACTCTGCAGAAAGGTGGTCATTGTAATGGAGACATTTTTGGCAGCAGTAGGACTGTGGGCGATTTTGAAGGTGCGACCTTGTGGCAGTGGTGGTAGATCAGGGCTCCCTCTTTAAGGATAATTCTATGGTGGCAGAAACAGAGAAGATGTGGACAAGGCGAGTGGACCCAGGTCATTATTGGTCAATAGGGATTGTTTACTTCTGAATCTGTGCGGTTGTTCAGCTCAGATGCCACTTCCTCGTCCATGATCCCATGTTCGACATTTATGATTACTGCAGTGAAGGTGGGAGGACGGCAGGGAGGGTGAGGTTGTTTGCGTGTGGTGGTGAGAGGTGTTAAGAAGGCTCTGCGACTAAAGCTAATGTGAGGAATTTTGGAGAGGACGCCAGTATGTAAGTTCGAGTTTAGGGGCTTTAGTAAGATGGAATCTTTTCTTGTGATGATTGGTTGGATGTGAAGGCTGGGTAAGCGATTCTTGATTTCGAAGCTGAGGGATTTGTGTTTAAGGAACGTTGGGTCAGTTTTGCAGAGGATGAAGGTGAGGATGGTAGAGAAAGAAGCTGGAGATGGCGGAGCTGTATCCACATGCTGGGTGTCTTCAGGTTCAGTTATTGTTTTTTAGGTGTGGGAGTGGGAACGGTGTCAGTGATTTGACATTTTGTAGATTTTTTTGATAGCTGTTGGAGGGAAGGCTAGTTAAGGAATGGAGGTTATCGGCATATGATGTTCTTGATGGTTACCTGGGAGTTGTGTAGGTCTTTCACCATGACGTCCGTTGGTCGTTGGAGTGAGGCTCGATGAGGTGGTGCTTGAGACGCCATCTGTCGCTTCTGTCGCTCAGAGGGCAGTGACATGTGTGGCAGCAGTGAAGGTGGATGGTGAGTTATGGCTGAAGGAGGAAAGGTGGGGGGAGCTGGGGACAGAGAGAGATGCATGGGTCACTACTGCAGTAGGACAGGATATGGTAGGTATGGGGGGATAGTTGCAGAGGGATGGGTCAGAGGACATGCTCCATGAAGTGACAGTGGGAAAAGGGGATGGAGAAGTGTAGATAGTCCATGGTGGCAAAAAGTGATGAATTGCGTTGACTACGGTGAGCAGCAACCGGAGCGGTGATGGGACGATAATGACGAGTTGTAGTGAGGTTGTGAATGATGAGAATGACTCCAATGTGACAAGGATGGTACCAGCTGCGTCAGTGATTCGGTGGGGGCGATCCACATATAGAGGTGGCGGCGACGAAAAAAAAAGCGATGAAGCTGTAGGGACGCTGATGGAAGCAAAGCCTGGCAGTGATGATGCAGGCTAGCGATGACCAGCGGTGAGCGCTAGATGTCAATGCGAAGATGATAACTCGTGGCAAAATCCGTGACGGCCAGCCAGCGCTGACAGCGAAGGTGGCCCTGAAGACGATTCAAACCTATCCCCTGTCGGAACTTCAACCCTCAGAGCAGCGCAGGCAGCTCTTAGTCCCGAGAGGAACCTCAAAGGTGGGAAGACTGTTAGTTCACGGTGTCTGATTTGTAGCAAACATTGGCCCAGGGAACCATGCACACAGGCGCCCATCACATGAGCGTCGTCCCCTATTGAAATCCGAGCCCTCTGCAAATACTGTTCCATCTGTGACCCGCAGACGCGTGCGTAAAAGTGAAACTAAGGGTCCGCCCTCTGCCGGAAGGCACGATTGTGGCGCTAAGAATAAAAGTCGCCAGTCCTATCGTTATGAATAAAATGTTTCCTCTCAGAAGAAATTAAAGAGGTCATCAGGTCACAAGCCTTGTCCAGCTGAAAGCCGCTGTCACGATTTATACGATCTTGTGTGTTTTTCACGAATGCGTTACTGATCAACGATAAGGAACAAAGGCTCAAAGGCGATGTCTTCACCAAGCACCAAAGTGAAACATCGTGAGGAGAAACAAGCAGAACAGAGACGTCAACGTCAGCTACTACTGGAGGAAAATACGGAGTATTCAATGACAAATACTTAAAGAGACCGATGCAGACTCTGACGTTACAACCTCGTCAAATGTCTCTGCGGTCACAAGTCGCCAAGGCACCAAGAAAACAACAGCTCACCTTCTGGAATTCCAAGGTGATGAGGGTTTTCAGCTTGAAAAAAATAAGACTATCCGAAGGAAGATAGCGCAAACTTTGAAGCAAACCCATGCAGCAACACTAGAAATTACCAACGGATATGATACTCTGAGAGAAGATCCACCGCAGGAGTCTGCCACCGCCGAACCACCGCCCCCAACTGACGACTCCGATACTGCCAAGAGTCCCATTCATCATAATCTATAATTGCTCAAACACGTAAAACTATGCAGAGAACTAAGGCCACTAATCTCTGGAAGCTTAAGGGCAGCTTACATAGGAGAAGGAGTGAAATTTTACGTCAATACAATGAGTACTATCAGAAGGTGTTTTCTTTCTGCAAGGAAAAAAAATACCTTTCCATACATGTCAAGATATCAAAACTGGTTCCTAAGGATCTACCACCGTCTGCACAGATAACCGATTTCAACACGACTTGCAAGAACAGCGTTTCACTATTGATGACGTGCACCGTTTTTGAAATGGTGCACGTCTCCAATAGCAAGCAGCAGGATAAACTCCGCCCACTACCGGTACACACTGTGAAACTACCTCAAGGAGAAACGTCCAACACCTTTCACGGAGTTCGCTATGTACTTTCAACTAAAGTGTGAGTGGAAGATTATCGAGCACAAAATAAAGTCTCACAGTGTAAACGCTGCCTATGATGGACCCATATCACTCATTACTGTTGCGTACCTGCAAGATGTGTTAAATGTGGAGACATGGGCGCAAGCACCGAATGCAACCAACCACCAGGCACACCCCCTAAATGTGCGCCTTACCAGAGCCAAAACAGCTTCTTAGAAGGGATGCAGCGCGTTCCAGAAAGCTCTGAGAAAGTTCCGAAAACGTGCGTCTAAAACAGCAGAATCATATAGTAAGTTTCAACCCACCGCTACCAACACCAACGTGAAACTGATGATATCCGACGAGTCTTGGTTCGGAGCTCAACTACCCCCACCACCAGGCCAGTGAGACACGACTCCAGTTACGAGCAATACAAGTGAGGAACGTGCATTGACTTCAGCAGTTCAAAGAGAACGAGGCAACAACAGACCAACAAGGATACTTAGAGATAAAGACTAAGATGCAGCAGTTAACGGAGTTACTATGTCCTTAAAATTTCAAAGCACCCAAAATTTTCTACCCAATCTGATCCTCGCTGGGAAATGAATGCTGGCAACAGAAGACAAGCTGTTAAAATAGCGATCTTAGTAGAAACCCTAGCGCAACTCGAAGGGTCAGTCTAACATTATGGACACACAAACACCGAACTTTCGAATTTGTAAGTGGAACGCTACTGTGTTCGCCCCAAAAAGAATAAATTATCGGACTTCATTGAAAGATAAGAAATTGACATTGTCCTTCTCTCTGAGACCCACCTCCAACTGACTGAAAGGTTGAAACTTTGAAATATTGTGTTATATCTTACAGATAGACAACAACGACGAGGTGGTGGCACAGCTATCTATCTCGGCATCCATCGAGAATCAGACTTAACGGAACTGCCACAACTAGAGAAATCTCCGCCCAACAGCCCAACGAATTGAACAGGACTTAAGAAACATCTTTGAGCCACACGGATTGGCGTTCGTTAGAGGTGACAGGAACGCCAAGCACCCCACTTTTCAATCAAAAGTCACCAACGTAACAGCCCTAGAACAGGAATTAGACTTAATAATTTGGGGCCCACTTGAACCAACTCATATTCCATCTCCTAGCCACCAACACCCAGGTGTATTAGATACTGTTACCACCAAAGGACTCAGAATCGACCCTCAACTGGTAACTATAAATGATTTATCATCGAACAACGACCCTGTTCTGGCAACACTTCGGGGGACGAACCACCCACAATCCCGACAAATATACCAAAAAAATAACAACATCGATCCTACACTGGAGATCCAGGCACCGGCTCATATCGACTATGTGGTGAACTATATGACACGAAAAATACGGAAGACGCATAAAGTGTCCTCTACAACGTATGTAGAGGAACATCCAACTAACGAACCACTTCCGCCACCATAGAGGAACTGCGAACCCGAAAGAATCGCTCACAGAAGATGTGGCAACGAACCAGAAACCCGGCCAAAACGCTGACAGATGTACAGGGTCGAATGGCAACTTAGGTGGAGGTTATAGGAATGGCGTGTGGAAAGGTAAGATGTCCACCTTCTTACACCAGACGAAACTAGTGAAACCAATCCGAACCCAGCAGGGACTAACTGCAACCTACCGACCAAAGCGGAAACATTTGCAACAACCTTGGAATAGCTGACACCGTTACTGAGGGAAGCATTAAACGTAGCCCAGAGAGAGAGTGGGAATATACCATCAACCAACTTGTGAGCCAGATTATGAGAACAGATGACGGATCGCAACCCAGACTGACTACACCAAGTGAGTTATGAACGGCAGTCAAGAAACTACAGGTGAGTAAGGCAGCAGTCACTGACGCAATAAGTAACCTTGACTTGAAGAACTTGCCGAAAAAGTCACTCGTGCTGTTAAGGGGAGGTACCAGTGAACCATGGACCTTGCCGTTGGTGGGGAGGCTTGCGTGCCTCAGCGATACAGATAGCCGTACCGTAGGTGCAACCACAATGGAGGGGTATCTGTTGAGAGGCCAGACAAACATGTGGTTCCTGAAGAGGGGCAGCAGCCTTTTCAGTAGTTGCAGGGGCAACAGTCTGGATGATTGACTGATCTGGCCTTGTAACAATTACCAAAACGGCCTTGCTGTGCTGGTACTGCGAACAGCTGAAAGCAAGGGGAAACTACAGCCGTAATTTTTCCCGAGGACATGCAGCTTTACTGTATGATTAAATGATGATGGCGTCCTCTTGGGTAAAATATTCCGGAGGTAAAATAGTCCCCCATTCGGATCTCCGGGCGGGGACTACTCAAGAGGACGTCGTTATCAGGAGAAAGAAAACTGGCGTTCTACGGATTGGAGCGCGGAATGTCAGAACCCTTAATCGGGTAGGTAGGTTAGAAAATTTAAAAAGGGAAATGGATAGGTTAATGTTAGATATAGTGGGAATTAATTAAGTTCGGTGGCAGGAGGAACAAGACTTTTAGTCAGATGATTACAGGGTTATAAATACAAAATAAAATAGAGGTAATGCAGAAGTAGGTTTAATAATGAATAAAAAAAATAGAAGTGCGGGTTAGCTACTACAAACAGCATAGTGAACGCATTATTGTGGCCAAGATAGACACAAAGCCCATGCCTACTACAGTAGTACCAGTTTATATGCCAACTAGCTCTGCAGATGATGAAGAAATTGATGAAATGTATGACGAGATAAAAGAAATTATTCAGATAGTGAAGGGAGACGAAAATTTAATAGTCATGGGTGACTGGAATTCGTCAGTAGGAAAAGGGAGAGAAGGAAACATAGTAGGTGAATATGGATTGGGGGGAAGAAATGAAAGAGGAAGCCGCCTTGTAGAATTTTGCACAGAGCATAACTTAATCATAGCTAACACTTGGTTCAAGAATCATAAAAGAAGGTTGTATACCTGGAAGAATCCTGGAGATACTAAAAGGTATCAGATAGATTATATAATGTAAGACAGAGATTTAGGAACCAGGTTTTAAATTGTAAGACATTTCCAGGGGCAGATATGGATTGTGACCACAATCTCTTGGTTATGAACTGCAGATTGAAACTGAAGAAACTGCAAAAAGGTGGGAATTTAAGGAGATGGGACCTGGATAAACTGAAGGAACGAGAGGTTGTAGAGAGTTTCAGGGAGAGCATAAGGGAACAATTGACAGGAATGGGGGAAAGAAATACAGTAGAAGAAGAATGGGTAGCTCTGAGGGATGAAGTAGTGAAAGCAGCAGACGATCAAGTAGGTAAAAAGACGAGGGCTGGTAGAAATCCTTGGGTAACAGAAGAAATATTTAATTTAATTGATGAAAGGAGAAAATATAAAAATGCAGTAAATGAAGCAGGCAAAAAGGAATACAAACGTCTCAAAAATGAGATCGACAGGAAGTGCAAAATGGCTAAGCAGGGATGGCTAGAGGACAAATGTAAAGATGTAGAGGCTTATTTCACTAGGGGTAAGATAGATACTGCCTACAGGAAAATTAAAGAGACCTTTGGAGAGAAGAGAACCACTTGTATGAATATCAAGAGCTCAGAAGGCAACCCAGTTCTAAGCAAAGAAGGGAAGGCAGAAAGGTGGAAGGAGTATATAGAGGGTTTATACAAGGGCGATGTGCTTGAGAACAATATTGTGGAAATGGAAGAGGATGTGGATGAAGATGAAATGGGAGATACGATACTGCGTGAAGAGTTTGACAGAGCACTGAAAGACCTGAGTCGAAACAAGGCCCCGGGAGTAGACAACATTCCATTAGAACTACTGACGGCCTTGGGAGAGCCAGTCCTGACAAAACTCTACCATTTGGTGAGCAAGATGTATGAGACAGGTGAAATGCCCTCAGACTTCAAGAAGAATAAAATAATTCCAATCCCAAAGAAAGCAGGTGTTGACAGATGTGAAAATTACCGAACTATCAGTTTAATAAGTCACAGCTGAATATACTAACGCGAATTCTTTACAGACGAATGGAAAAACTGGTAGAAGCGGACCTCGGGGAAGATCAGTTTGGATTCCGTAGAAATGTTGGAACACGTGAGGCAATACTGACCATACGACTTATCTTAGAAGATAGATTAATAAAGGGCAAACCTACGTTTCTAGCATTTGTAGACTTAGAGAAAGCTTTTGACAATGTTGACTGGAATACTCTCTTTCACATTCTAAAGGTGGCAGGGGTAAAATACAGGGAGCGAAAGGCTATTTACAATTTGTACAGAAACCAGATGGCAGTTATAAGAGTCAAGGGGCATGAAAGGGAAGCAGTGGTTGGGAAAGGAGTGAGACAGGGTTGTAGCCTCTCCCCGATGTTATTCAATCTGTATATTGAGCAAGCAGTAAAGGAAACAAAAGAAAAATTCGGAGTAGGTATTAAAATTCATGGAGAAGAAGCAAAAACTTTGAGGTTCGCCGATGACATTGTAATTCTGTCAGAGACAGCAAAGGACTTGGAAGAGCAGTTGAACGGAATGGACAGTGTCTTGAAAGGAGGATATAAGATGAACAGCAACAAAAGCAAAACGAGGATAATGGAATGTAGTCAAATTAAATCGGGTGATGCTGAGGGAATTAGATTAGGAAATGAGACACTTAAAGTAGTAAAGGAGTTTTGCTATTTAGGGAGTAAAATAACTGACGATGATCGAAGTAGAGAGGATATAAAATGTAGACTGGCAATGGCAAGGAAGTCGTTTCTGAAGAAGAGAAATTTGTTAACATCGAGTATAGATTTAAGTGTCAGGAAGTCGTTTCTGAAAGTATTTGTATGGAGTGTAGCAATGTATGGAAGTGAAACATGGACGATAACTAGTATGGGCAAGAAGAGAATAGAAGCTTTCTACATGTGGTGCTACAGAAGAATGCTGAAGATAAGGTGGGTAGATCACATAACTAATGAGGAGGTATTGAATAGGATTGGGGAGAAGAGGAGTTTGTGGCACAACTTGACTAGAAGAAGGGATCGGTTGGTAGGACATGTTTTGAGGCATCAAGGGATCACAAATTTAGCATTGGAGGGCAGCGTGGAGGGTAAAAATCGTAGAGGGAGACCAAGAGATGAATACACTAAGCAGATTCAGAAAGATGTAGGTAGCAGTAGGTACTGGGAGATGAAGAAGCTTGCACAGGATAGAGTAGCATGGAGAGCTGCATCAAACCAGTCTCAGGACTGAAGGCCACAACAACAACACCAGTGAAATATCAGCCCAGCCATAAAAAGGTTGCAGGGGGCTGAAAATTTGTTTCATAATTTGTCTTGGCAAGCTGAATTCAGTGATTAAAAATCCGATTTCCGAAACAAAATTTTTTTCATACATTTTTCATTTTTGAGTTTAGAAAAAAATCAACGTTTTTTCAAACTCATACATGAAATTGTTAGTTTTCATGGAAGATATTCACACAAATTGTTTGACCCAAATATGTTTAAAATTGACAGAGGAGTGGCATTTTTGACTGTGGCCATTTTTTTAACAGTTCCTCAATAACAAATAGAACATCTTACAAACAAAGCCATTGGAAGGGCTAAGAAACTTACCCCTTTTCCAAAAGCTCGGGACTATGCACCACAGCCAGATTCTGACAGTGTAAAGCCACAGTCTTTCCAAAAATGCTGTCCAGCAGCTCTGTTTCGGATATAGCTAGGTAAACACCTATAAATCGCCTCCAAGTAGACAAAATATGATACTTCGATGGATACTTGATGGTAGCCGTTACACCAGAATAGTTGTTTTACATAACGAAATTCGTATGGACACAACAAATGAAGCGATCAGGAAGCGGTCGACGAAATTATCTGATAAAGAAGACAACTTGTGAGGCTCAATGTATCAAATACGAAGGTTAGGTCGTACAATACCACGTCCTACTTGATACCAAAAAGTGTGGATCGTAGTTGACGATGGGATGTCATTCTGTCAGGTGACGAAAAAGAAGTAATACTCAGCTACGGCCAACTTACTGGTTGCAAAAGTCGAGTGTGGCGCTCGTATTCAACGCAACTTTTACATACTATGCGTATCGTCTGATCCATGTAAGCTTAGCCACATTGGCAAGCAATTCCGTGGATTCCGGCCTTCCGCAGACCCAGATCGTCCTTTACTGAACCGATAAGAGCACTAATCTTCGACGGTGGCCGGAAGATTACTTTAACTTGATGTTTCCTTAGGATCCTGCCTACCTTAGAAGAAAGATTAACGATGTATGGAGGTAACGTCCTGAACTTTAATAGCTCTGTAAGTCCTTGGTGTTGTGGGTGACCACGTCACTTCCTCCTTACCGCTGTACTAATCTCATGTGAAGAGTAATTATTATCTTTGAACTCCGACTGTAAATGTTCTAGTTCGTTACTAAGTCTGTCTCCATCAGAAACAACATGTGCCCTGTGCTCCAACGTTCTGAGGACCCCGGTAGTTTATGAAGGGTGACGGGAGCTTGACACTTGCAGATAGAGATCCACATATTGTGTGGAATTACGGTAGATGGGTTGCCCTAATGATTCATCTACCTTCCTACTAACCAAGACATCCAAAATAAGCAACCATCCTAAATCGTGAATTGGGCATTCTTGTGAACTGAATTAAAATGCTGCAAAAAAAGTGACAATTATTCATCACCGAGGGGGCCACACTAAAAAATTATCTACATAGAGCCAGATGACTCTCGGTTTCCATTCTGCCGAATCAAGTGCCCTTACCTGAAAGTATTCTATAAAAATGCTTTCTGTAGAGGGGAGAGAGGACTGCCCATGGCAACGCCGTCAGTTATCTGAAAATAGTCATTGTTAAGTAAAAAGTAGGAAAGGTTCCGTTACAGCCATTCATCAATAATATAAACGCCCACACATATGATTTGGCTGTAGATCTTGCCTCTCTACAGAGACATTTTGTGAGGAATTGCGCACACCATGTTTGCAATTCTACTGACTTTATCAATAGACTGAAGTCTCTCCAATTCTGTGAAATGACTTATTAGTGAGCTTCTATCCCATCTCACATTCCACTAATGTTCCTCTTACGGACTCTCTGTCACTCATTAGCTAAATTCACAGCCAATATAGCTGCATTTTTTCATCATGCCCTTTTCTCAACCTACTTTTTATTTAACAATGATTAGTTTGAGCAAACTGATGGTGTTGTCATGGGTGGTCCTCTCTTCCCTCTGGTAGCAAACATTTTTATGGACGACTTTGAGGAAAGGACACTTGATTCAGCACAACTGAAATCGAGATTCTGGCGACATTCAGATGACATTTGTGTAGTGTGGCCCCACCGTGAAGAATAACTGTCACGTTTCTTGAAAAATTTTAATTCAAGCCGCAAGAATGCCCACTTCACGATGGAAATCGTGTATGGTGGTTGCTTACCGTGTCTGGACGTCTTGGTTAGTAGGAAAGTGGATGAATCATTAGGGCATTACGTCTACTGTAAGCCCACACAATATGTGGATCTCTATCTGCAAGCGTCGAGCTACCGTCCCCCCTTCACAAACTACCACCGTCCATAAAACGCTGGAGCACTGAGCACATGTTTATGATGGAGCTAGAACATCTACAGTCGGTATTCAGAGATAATAATTACTCTTCACATGAGATTAGCACAGCATGAATGAGGAAGTAACGTGGTCACCCACAACATCAAGGACGTAAGGAGCTACACAAGTCCAGAGCGTTCATTCCATACGTCGTTAATCTTTCGTTTAAAGAAGTGCGGATCCTAAGGAAACATCATGTTAAAGTAATATTCCGCCCACCGTCGAAGGTTAGTGCTCTTCTCGGTTCAGTAAAGGACGATCTGAGACTGCGGAAGGCCGGAATCTACAGAATTCCTTTCCAATGTGGTAAAGCTTGCGTAGGTCAGACGATGAACAAAGTACATGAAAGGTGCGTTAAATATGAGAGCCACTCTCGCCTTTCGCAGACCAATAATTCGACCATAGCTGAGCATTTATTACCACAGGACACTCTATGGATTATTCTGCCACAAAATCTTGGCCGCGCCGAGATGCTTTCCTGATTCTGTAATTTCTGTGGAAATATGTGTAGCGCAAGATCTTAAAAATGGGACGGTGGCTTTCAGCTGGACAAGGCTTCTGACCCAGCGATCTCCTTAATTTCCTCTCAGAGAAAACATGTTACCATAATGAACGTCTATCGACATGTCACGTTTGTTTGTAGCGTGGCGAGCACGCGGTCCGACAGAGGGCGAAAATGTAGTTCCACCTTTACCTACACGTCTGTGCACCACAGATGGAACAGAACTTTGAAAGGGCGCGGATTTCAACAGAGGACGCTCCTGTGAGGGGGCCAATGGGCATGCGTCTCTGCAAGCATTTTTGCTGTAAAGCCAACATGAACTAGGAGTCTCGGTGATCCTGTGGGTTGGAGTCCCACACTGTCCAAACGGGAGATTCTGTAGCCTAGACTACTCTCAGGGCGAAATCGAAGTTTTGGAAGACCTGCCCCGTCGCTGTCTGCTGCCGCAGTCTGCTGCTGTTCGCCGCCCGGTGCTCGCCACCACCGCCGCTGCCTGTCTTTATTCTCTTTCCCCACTTCAGTGACACATGTCGCCAGTGGGCAGCACTCCCACTACCACCATCATATACCCATCCCCTTCCCTTGCACCTACTGTTACCTCACAGAGTGCCTCTTTTGGGCTTCCCCAATCTACTCCACCTCCTCACAGTCTCCTCCTCTTCTATCTCCTCCCCACCGCTGTATCACCACCTTTATGCTGCTCCTGTGCCTGCTCATGCTCCTGCTCCTCCTTCTCCCTCTGCTCCTGCTCCCCCTCCTGCTGCTACCACCTGTCAGGACGACATTCCCCCACTCCCCACTCCCATGCTACGACTGCCCCTGCTTCCCCTGCCAGAGTCACTGCCTGCTGCACCATATTCGCCACCACAGAGCTCTCACCATCCATTCAAAGTGCCTCTTCCTGACATGAGTGGCCTGCCTCCCCCACCTCCACATCCAATCCGTCCCTTGCCACTACTCCCAGGCCATCCCTGTCAGGTGTCCAAGTGGCTACCTCACCTCCAACCCCTCCTCCAAAAAACTACTGCCCACCTCTTTCACATCTGATCCCCTCATGGACACCACCACTCCTCACACATCCCTAGGACCCAACCTGTATACCTTCATCTTTTACAACCCCAGTGCTAAACTCCTTGATGCCTCAAACTCTGTAAGTATATCCCCAGTGCCCCCATTGCTCAAATTATCCCTCTTTCCACACCGATCTCCTCCAGAAACTTCCCTGCATCACCTTTGGCCCTCATGCATCCATCAAATCTTACCATTTAGCCTGAAGATTAGGTTTAACCCTCGAAACATGTCGCTAAATAAACAATAAATAATTAATACAATAGATGACAAAGTTTGTGACTGGTAGCGGTAATTTAAAAAAACCTTTAAATATTTCTTGGGACAGTCATGGTCGAAAAATAGTCAAAATGCCTTCAAACACCTTACCTTACCTCCTCCTCTCCCCCTTGTTGTCCACCAACCCTCACCGCCATGATCGCAAAACTCAGCCCTGTGATCATGGAGGTGGAGGTGTTGGCGGAACTTAATGCCACCCTGCCCTGGAAATCAGCATGGACTGACGTATCTACAACAACTCCGGCCCTACCTTCCTGACATTTGTGTTTACATGGTCTGCCTCCTCCATAGATCACCTCCTCGCTCAGGGACGCCTGATTTTCAGCCATTCCTACCCCAATGGCCCCTCCCAATCGTCTCCTCAATCCTAATCCTATGAACACGGTCTTCTCTACAATGACCACCTCACCGAAAACTGCAAAACAAAAAGAAAACAAAAAAACAAACCTTTCCCCACTGTAAAGCCTCCCACATCTTCAAACAGTGTCCTAACCTCCTTCCTGCAACTCCTGCAACACACCCCACTACATGTTCTCTTCCAAATGCAAAGCCAAACCCCCTCCCACCAACCCTGAGCTCACTGTTCCTGTTCGCCCCATTGACCACTCCATCCACTCCAACAATTCCTCCTGCCCCAACCTATGGCTGAAGACATTATCCTCCAGAATATCCACCCCTTCCAACCCCATCACACCCTCCAGCAATGCCAGGTTCGCCGATTACATTGTAATTCTGTCAGAGACAGCAAAGGACTTGGAAGAGCAGTTGAACGGAATGGACATTGTCTTGAAAGGAGGATATAAGATGAACATCAACAAAAGCAAAACGAGGATAATGGAATGTAGTCAAATTAAGTCGGGTGATGCTGAGGGAATTAGATTAGGAAATGAGACACTTAGAGTAGTAAAGGAGTTTTGCTATTTGGAGATCAAAGTAACTGATGATGGTCAAAGTAGAGAGGATATAAAATGTAGACTGGCAATGGCAAGGAAAGCGTTTCTGAAGAAGAGAAATTTGTTAACATCGAGTATAGATTTAAGTGTTGGAAGTCATTTCTGAAAGTATTTGTATGGAGCGTAGCCATGTATGGTAGTGAAACATGGATGATAAATAGTTTGGACAAGACGAGAATAGCAGCTTTTGAAATGTGATGCTGCAGAACAATGCTGAAGATTAGATGGGTAGATCACATAACGAATGAGGAAGTATTGAATAGGTTTGGGGAGAAGGGAAATTTGTGGCACAACGTGACTAGAAGAAGGGATCGGTTGGTAGGACATGTTCTGAGACATCAAGGGATCACCAATTTAGTATTGGAGCGTAGCGTGGAGGGTAAAAATCGTAGAGGGGGACCAAGAGATGAATACACGAAGCAGATTCAGAAGGATGTAGGTTGCGGTAGGTGCTGGGAGATGAAGAGGCTTCTACAGGATAGAGTAGCATGGAGAGCTGCATCAAACCAGTCTCAGGACTGAAGACCACAACAACAACAACAACCTATGCTCCCACAACCAGGCCCTTCACCGGCCTAGACTCCCTACTTGAAGTCTCTCTGTCCTCCTCCCATAGCTCCCACCAGCCCTCCACCTCCTGGCGTGCCAACGGTATTGTCTCCTATACCTAAACAGTTGCTCCCTCGTTGCCAACAAATACCTCTTCATGCATACCCAGTCGCAGCATCAGGTCGACTCCTTCATCCTTAAAAGAAGCTTCCTCCACCCTCATGATGTAGTCCACACCTCTCCCTATCTCCTTCACCACATTGACAACCCTCTCCCCCTCACACAGGGTGGTGTCGCTATTGCTCACCTCAAGCATATCCCTGTCCAGCCACAACCCCTTCTCAATGACTCCATCTCCTCAGTGTCTTTTTTCCCTCCCTCACCATCATCTGTGCTGCTGTCGATATCCATCCCACAGCTCATCTCCCCTATGACACCTCCCATGTTGACTGCACCTTCTCCACATATGTGATTGCTGCTGACCTCAACATCCACAGCTGTGAGCCTGCCACCCTTCGGCAGTGGCATCAGTTCCTTGTCATCCTCCATGGTGAACTTGTTCCCCTCCCACAGCACACCCATTCTGACAGTAACTCCATCCCAGATGTGGTTTCCACTTCACCCAGCGTCCTTGGTCGTATCACCACAGACGACCTCGAACCCATTGGCAGTGACCACCTCCCAGACATTCTCACCATCCTGTCCACCCATCGCCCCTCCTGCTGCTCACCCTGCTGCCCCTCTGCAGTCCCTCCATGACTACCACGATGTCGACTGGGCAGCCTATCGGGAATCCATCGCCTCACAGGTCAAAAGCCACCCCCTTACCTTTCACCATCCTTCTGACGTCACCCCTAACTCTTTCTTCCTCTAGAAGACCACTGACGACGTGGAGGCCCACATTCCTACCAAACACATCCTACCTCACCAACCTACTCTTCTTCCACAGGATGTCCTTCTCTGTGGGCATGATGGGGTACACTCCTCCACCACTGGCAACTACAATGGCACATCCGAAAAATCCTCACAGCAAAGAAACGCTGGGACTGGTGCCAAACACATATATGCTTCAACTCTGCCCTCCCTGTCAACTCCTCCAAGTACTGGTCTGCCTTCCACCATCTTACTGGTAGCCATCCTGACAAGCATTACCCTCTTCTCCATGACAACTACACCTTCCCTGACAATGTCAGTATGACTACCTATTTTGCTTCCCAACTCTCCAAGGTCTTCTCCATTCCCAACAATACCCATTTTGATCTACTCCCTCTTCCCCACAGTCCTGGAATGCACCGATATCGCTGTCCTGCCACTTGCTGCCAGTTTCTGGTACTTGGAGCAGTTACTCACCTCAGACATAAACACTCCCATTACCGTGTATGACATCAAACAACAAACCACCCTCCATCATCTCTTCTTATCGTCGCATCTGCCTCACCTCCATGTTCAGTAAGGTCTTCAAGTCCATCCTCTCCCACCATATTCATCACAGCCTTAACCATCACCATCTCCTTCCCCTTACCCTGTTTGGCTTCCAGCCCTCCTTCTCAGCTATGACCAACTCCTTAACTTTACCAATCTTTTCTTCCTCCAACTTAACTCCCATAACTCCACTGTCTTTGTTTCCACCGAGCACCAGGATGCCTACAACCACATCTGGCATCATGAGCTCCTCTTTAAAGTCAGGAACTACGCTCTTCCCATCAATTTCTTCTGTCCTTGCTTCCTTTACCTCCCCTTGTCTACCCTGTGTCACTAACCACAATACCAACTCCCATACTTACTATACCACTGCTGGTGTGCTCCAAGGCTTGGACCTTTCCCCTGTCCTCTATCTTCTGTATACTGCTGATCTGCCCAAACCTCCCCCACCTGTTCACCTCCTTCAATTTGCTGATGAGGACGCCTTCACGGCCCTTTATCCTACGATTAGAAGGTCCCAAAGTACCCTTCAAACCCACCTCAACCACTTCAGCACCTAGTGCAACCAGTGGCTCCTTCGCATCAACACTTCGAAGACCCAGGCAATCATCATAGGTCATACCAACCGCTCGTTCTGGCTCCACGATTTTTACATCATTTATGGTTGTCCTATTGACCTCAGTCCTTCCCTGAAATACCTTGGCCTCACCCTCGACCGCCACATCACGTGGACTCCCCATCTCTTTATTATCCAACACAAAGCCCAAATAGACTCCACCTCCTGCTACTCCTGTCCAGCGAGACATGGGAACTAAATCTACATCTACATCTACATGATTACTCTGCGATTCACATTTAAGTGCTTGGCAGAGGTTTCACCGAACCACAATCATACTATCTCTCTACAATTCCACTCCCGAACAGCGCGTGGGAAAAACGAACACCTAAACTTTTCTGTTCGAGGTCTGATTTCTCTTATTTTATTTTGATGATCATTCCTACCTATGTAGGTTGGGCTCAACAAAATATTTTCGCATTCGGAAGAGAAAGTTGGTGACTGAAATTTCGTAAATGATCTCGCTGCGACGAAAAAGGTCTTTGCTTTAATGACTTCCATCCCAACTCGCGTATCATATCTGCCACACTCTCTCCCCTATTACGTGATAATACAAAACGAGCTTCCCTTTTTTGCACCCTTTCGATGTCCTCCATCAATCCCACCTGGTAAGGATCCCACACCACGCAGCAATATTCCAACAGAGGACGAAATTGTGTAGTGTAAGCTGTCTCTTTAGTGGACTTGTTGCATCTTCTCAGTGTCCTGCCAATGAAACGCAACCTTTGGCTCGCCTTCCCCACAATATTATCTATGTGGACTTTCCAACTGAAGCTGTTCGTAATTTTAACACCCAGGTACTATGTATCGAGTAAGCGGTTTCCAGCGGATTTCTTTTGGAACTCATGTGGATCACCTCACACTTTTCGTTATTTAGCGTCAACTGCCACCTGCCACACCATACAGCAATCTTTTCTAAATCGCTTTGCAACTGATACTGGTCTTCGGATGACCTTACTAGACGGTAAATTACAGCAGCATCTGCGAACAACCTGTGAGAACTGCTCAGATTGTCACCCAGGTCATTTATATAGATCAGGAACAGCAGAGGTCCCAGGACGCTTCCCTGGGGAACACCTGATATCACTTCAGTTTTACTCGATGATTTGCCGTCTATTACCCCTTGGTGCGTCCCCCGATCCCCATTTTCTCTTCATCCCACTCCTTCTAGCCCCTGTTTCCCTGCTGCATCTTCCCCTCCTACCTTTTTCCTTCCTCTCAGGCCCTGTTTCCCCCTCGTCAGGTCCCTCCCAGCAGTTTTTATTCTTCATCTTGTGTGCTCCATCTGTTACAGTGGTTTCAAAGTGTCTTCATTCAGGATTGTTTTGCCGCGAGGGATTAGCCGAGCGGTCTAAGGCGCTGCAGCCATGGCCTGTGCGGCTGGTCCCGGCGGAGGTTCGAGTCCTCCCTTGGGCATGGGTGTGTGTGTGTGTGCTTAGGATAATTTAGGTTAAGTAGTGTGTAAGCTTAGGGACTGATGACCTTAGCAGTTAAGTCCCATAAGATTTCACACACATTTGAACATTTGAACAGGATTGTTTTAATTCTGTGGCCAACTTTAAACTTGGGGTGTGACTTCAGTATATTTTATCTGATCCACAAATCGCCAACTCTGTTTTTTAAGTTTATGTCAATTTTTTAATGTCCCAAAATGAACGTCTCTGTGTCAACGTATATTTTAACGTCTATTGTCTCCACTTCTTATGTTCTTATGGCCCCCTTTGTATCGTCTTTTATGTGTACCGTCTTCTCCTTTTATTAAGTATAATGTCATTCGGCTGAAGAGCGGCGGATTGTGCCACTGCCAGCCCTTCCCTTCCCACATGGGACAGAGGAATGAAATCACAATAAAGAAAAAAAAGATTAGCAGTCTCCAGTGACTGACACGCACCTGAAGATAGCTGAACGAATCTCAGAAGAATTGTTGCAAGAAGTTAACACGATCCGGTTGCAATCTCGAAACCTCATAAAATATTCAGTAAGCCGGGAAAACTTCAAGAATTACATCTGTAAACATTAACTGAGGCTTCTTAAACCTATAGACCTTACGTGTCACACCATATGCAAGTGGTTTACTAGTCAACTCTTCCGGGTTAAACAGCCAGTTATGATTTGTGGATGAGAGCAATGAGACTCCAAGTGCTAAAGTTTGGTTTGATGTATGGCATAGATAATCAAGATCCATCAGCAGAAATGAATTATGTACATTGTTAGTGCTAATCTGTAAGAGTAATGAGTAACATCATAAATCCACTATTCTGTGCCGGCCGGAGTGGCCGAGCGGTTCTAGGCGCTTCAGTCTGGAACCGCGCGACCTCTACGGTCACAGGTTCGAATCCTGCCTCGGGCATGGATGTGTGTGATGTCCTTAGGTTAGTTAGGCTTAAGTAGTTCTAAGTTCTAGGGGACTGATGACCTCAGATGTTAAGTCCCATAGTGCTCAGAGCCATTTGAACAATTTTTGAACCACTATTCTGTATTCAAAATACACACAACAAGCCTCTGGGTAGCCATTAAACACGGAGATCAACGGTTTGTCATATAGTTGTATCAATATAACACTCATTCTCAAACTGGAAACTCAATCAACCTAGCAAGGCGTGTGCAGCTCACCTCCGTTATGAATTCATCTCCGAACCAGCAGTAGACGAACAGCTGCGCCAGCATGACGCACAGGTAACAGCCGAACTTGCCGGCCTCTGCCAGGCTTTCAGCACTCTGAAAAGGAAACAAACGTGTAAACATTCATGGACAAGGACTGCAATTGAGGGTAGCAATGCAAAAGCAGAAATGCTGAACTCTGCTTTCAAGTGTTCCTTCAGAAATGAAAACCAAAGGGTATTGTTCCAATTTAATTCTTGCTTCGTGAAAAAGATGAGTGATATTGATATTAAAGTCAGTTGTACTGAAAAATAGCTGAAATCGCAAATCAGAATTAATGTTCAGGACCCGATGCGATCTCTGTCAGATTCTATGCCAGACTTTTGCGTCAGTTAGATTCGTTTTTACCAATTATCTCCCGTACATGCCTCGAACAAAGAACCGTGAGCAGTGGTTGGTAGAAAGCACAAGCCGAACGCGTCTGCAAGAAAGGTAACACATGTAAACCGTTAAGTTACCACCTAGTAGCGCTGACATCCAGTTATTGCAGAATGTTATACCATATTCTGAGCTCACCAGTAAAAAAAATATTTCGAATATAATGAGTTCCTCCTCGCCAGACAACGTAGATTTCAGAAAAAAAAGAACATGCAAAATTCAACTGACACTTGCCTTCTATGACATCCAGAAAGCCATGGATGAAGGCGGTCAGGTAGATGCAGTATTTCTTGATGTCAGATAATCATTTGACTCAGTTCCACACCTACAAGTAGAAGTTTTCAGAACTTGTAACACTAATGATTAGGTCGCTAGCAGTTTAAAAGTTTTAAAAATTTTGTATACAGTGGTTTGATTCCTCCTACGAGACTTCATGTCGCATGTGGAAAAAAGGATGTAGAAGCAACTTAAGCTGTCCTCTAAAGGAACTTTGCTGTTCATGTCATATATTAATGACCTTGCAGATAATATTAATAGTAACCGCATACTGTTTGCAAATGATGCGCTTATCTAGACTGCTCCACAGATATTCAGATACTGATAAGTTATCAAAGAGAAGGAAAGATAGGTAACTTTAAATGTCCAAAATGTAAAACTGTGAAATTAAAAAAAAATATATTAACATATACGGCGTAGGTAAAGGAAATGGTAGGCTTCGGTAGAAGACTTGAGAAATGTATTCAGGCTACAAAAGAGATTGTTCACCTATCACTAGTGCGACCTATCCTAGAGCAAAGTTCAGGTATGTGGGATCCGTACAAAGTGAGATTAACGAGAGACATTGAACGTACACACAGAAGTGCACAAATATGTTTGACCCTTGAGATAGCGTCTCAGACATGCTGAACAAAATGCAGACACTTGAAGGTAGAAGCAAGCTATGCCGAGAAAGCGTACTTACAAAATTTTGAGAGCTGGTTTCTAAGGAATTCAGAAAGGTTGGGAAGAAGACAGAAGAAGAGGTACAGTGGGAAGTACTTTCTGCTATGCACTTCACAGTGATTTGTAGAATACAAATGTAGGTGTTGCTGTAGACAGGAAATCAAATATGCAGCGTTATTATACTGAACCTGAAATATACATGGTACAGTATTGATTAAGGTGCCA
This sequence comes from Schistocerca americana, assembly GCF_021461395.2. Taxonomy (NCBI): domain Eukaryota; kingdom Metazoa; phylum Arthropoda; class Insecta; order Orthoptera; family Acrididae; genus Schistocerca; species Schistocerca americana. Next base: position 338,280,673 of record NC_060124.1, read on the forward strand.
ATCGAACAATTATTTTAATATCAGTAGCATATATTCCTCATATTATGACGTAATGTAAACTGAGTAATCTAAAGGTTCTAAAAATTATATGGAGTTTATAAGAATTGTTATTTCACTGAGTGTATAGCAATGGAGTGCAAGAGTTCAAAACTAAATACCTCGAAAGCTGTGATCGATGGACGAGTGGAAAAAAACATATGTTTATCGCAATTGCTGTAAGAATTTTATGCAAGGCTTACTCAGAATGTCCTAGATAATTCGAAAACTTGCTAACAGATGGCGCTGCAGGCAGTGTCGTTCTTACAATATCCAAGTGCGTAACTAAACTTATCCTCTACAAGCAGTCTTTACAATCACATCACAATATTTCCAAAATGACCACCACTCCCAATATGGAGATGGCGCAAATGAACAACGAAATTTGTCGTCACACCCTGAAGTGCGCCAACAGGAATGGATTCAAATGTCACACAAACCGCCGGTTAATGCTCGTCCAGTCTGGTGGGATGGTTCTGGTAGACAGTGCCTTTCAATGTGCCTCATAAAAAGCAGACACAAGGAGTCAGATGTGGCGAATGTGGAGGCCTATCCATCCCTGCGCCAGTAAGTTTGCAATATTCCAACGCACTGACTCTTTTCCTGACTTAATGATCAAGACAGAGAAAAAACTATTCGGCGCGATGAGGTCTGGTCCAACCTTGCATGAACCACTAGGTGCCTGGTCGATCCCCTAATACAAATTGTTCGAAAATTTCAAAATAATTCCACTACTTATCGTTTCTCGCTTGCAAAAAGAGCCAATAATGCCTCTGCTACGTACTGGAGCCCAAACAGTAGCCATTTGGCTTCACAAATCGGGGATTTTGGGAACCCCAAAAAGCCAGTTTTGTTTCTTAACGGCTCCACCCAAGTGAAAGTGTGCATCATCTGTGAACCAGCTGTAGCCAACATCCAGTCCTTCATTATTAATCTTTGTGAGTATCTGATTCGCAAACCCCGCCGTCAATATCAGAATAAATCTGTAGATTTGTATGAATTACATACAAACAAATCTACACTCTTCTTTATGTACGTAGATGTCTGTGTCATTATCAGATTAATCCGATTTAAGATTGCATAGTTTTACTTACAAATATAATGTTTCGCTACAAAAAGAGGTTTTTTATGAACGACAGAAACTCTGCGCACAGTGTTGACGAAAAAGTGATACGCAGAGGCAGGTTCGTTTCGCAGCATGTGCACCGAAATGCACTTTGGCAAGTGGGGTATCGCCTTCAGCTAAACGAGAGAGAGATAGAGGAGCAGAATTGGATAGAAGTTTGAGAAAATCATTGTGCCATTTAGCATCTCCGATCGATTTTTCAGTAGCTTCTGCTAACAGATTGTGGAGAAACGCGAACTGGAAACTAGCAAAGGAATGGTTTCGCACGGCCTAAACAATTAAAATACTATTAGTCGACATCAGTGCAATAATAGGCCGCTGCATTTTGTGCATGATGGAGACCCTGATCATGAAACACAATTTTTTTTCCTGATGAAGCATGGTTGCTTTTAATGTAAGTCTCAGAACAATGCATGTTATAGATCTGAAAGACATCAAAGAGTCTCTGCGTGATGCGAAAAAACGTGTTTGGTGTGCAGTCTGTGGAACATAAATTACTGGACAGAGCTTTTTCCACCAGACCATAAATTCTGATCAGCGATATACGAGGTAGTCCGTGAATCGTTTCAGAAAATCGGTACATAAAACTACGTATTAAATTATACAGTACCTTAAAGAGCTCCCAGTTTTTCATATGTTTATAAATGTTCTATGTGCTCAACATTTGTCACATGGAACACATCCAACCCGTAGTCCACTACTGCACATAGGCGACTCAGCATATCGGAGTGACAGAGAGTACAGCTGCTGCAGTGTGGCGTCGCAAATATCCGAGGTTCTGTGGTAGAGACGGAACATGAACACTTTACTTGTAACCCCAGAAGAAAGCCTCACAAAGCGTCAAGTCCGGCGACGACGGTGGCCATTAGAGTAGCGCCAGATCATGAGCCGTAACACGGCGTGTCCATCACCGCAGAAACGTCTCATTCAGGTAATCTCGTACACAACTGTGTAAATGTGAAGAAGTGTGATCTTGTTGAAATCCAAGTTGTGGCATGAACCACAATTGTAACATGTCGAGATAAGCGATACCATCGACCCTTCGGCGAAGAAAGGTTCATGGACTGCCTTGTTGGACACGGCACAAAACACGTATGTGTTCAGTAGTGTTATGTGAATGCTTGTGCTCCATTTGCTTGTGTTACGTCGGCTGACGTTCCCCAAAAGATAAAAAGTGGCTCTGTCATGGAAGATCAATTTGCTTACGAAGCTGTCTTTTTCAAAATGATTCTAAATATCAATGCAGAACCGCAGCCGCAATTTGTACCCCTTACTCTTAATCTTGTTGGACTTCGCAACGTCTCGTCCCTCATACGTTGCACCGTCTCTTCCGACATTCAAGGTTGAGCCTAACGTTTTGCATCGCACTAACAGCCATCCTTCACGAACGTCTTGTACTACTTCACTATACTGTTGTAAACTGGTGATACCTTGTAAAACATAATACTGAAAGCTGTTTGCAAGTTGAGCATCGTATGTCTGTTCCGTGTTAGACCTGTTGGAGGAAGCGGTTGTTTAGTGCGTTGGTTCTGAACTGGAAACAGGACAATGACCGAGCAAAGGATCAATTTTAAATTTAGCTTTAAGTTTGGCAAGACACTGAAAGGAACGCATGCACTGCTGGTGTGTATTTATGTGGATCAAGCACCGTCCATGAACTGCGTGTACGAGTGGTTCGTCCGTTTTAGAAGAGGCCGGGAAAGTGTTTCTGACAATCCCCGCAGCGTACGACCGGTGACCGCCGTCAACGACGAAAACATTGAGAAAGTGATGACATTAATCATGAATGACCGTCGATTCACTGTGCGCAGATGAACCGTGAATCCGTGCGACAAATCCTTACCCAGGAGTTAGGGGAAGAGGAAAACGTGTTTTCACCTCGTGCCACATCACTTGATTGACGATCAGAAGCAGGCACGTTTAGAAGCTTCACAGGATTTTGTCAGAACGGTTGATGTGACACCCAATTTCTTGAACCGTATTGTCACTGAGGATGAAACACTGTGTCCCCGGTGCGACCCTGTAACGAAACGGAAAAGCATGGAATGGCGTTCTCCGACATCACCTCGTCGGAAAACGCTCAGAGCCGAAAAATCACGCATCAAAACGACGCTCGTCAACGTTTTCGATAGTCAAGGCATTATCAACAAGGAATTTCTACCTGAGTGAACGACGTTGAACGCTGCACGTACGTTAAAATATTGACCCGTTTCATGCAACGTCTATGCAAGATACGACCCCAGAACGCAAAACAAGGTTCCTGGTGTTTTGTTTACGACAACGCCCGCCCACACACAGCCAATATCGTTAAACAGTTCCTGGCAAAAAAGCGGGTGATGCAGCTTGAACATCCACCATAGTCGCCGAATCTCAATCCTCCAGACTTCTTCCATTCCCTCGACTAAAACTCGATTTGAAAGGAAAGAGATTTGACGATATTCCTGACATCCAATGAAACATGACGCTGCTTTTGAACACCTTCCCAAAGGAAGGCTTCGTGCAAAGTTTCCAGGACATGTGTCGGAGACCTCATTGCTGCATAGTTGTGGGGTGTGACTATTTCGAAGGGTAGTAAGGTAACTGCAGTTCATCTACGTTAATTCCATAGGACCATTCTTCTTCTTCTTCTCCTCCTCAGCGATCACAGGCCCTGTAGACCACGCGCTGCATTAACTATCTCCTTCCACCGCCTTCTATCTCTCGCAGTCTCTCTCCACCCTGCGGAAATTCCTAATACTGCGATGTCCTTCTATATGTCATCTTTCCACCTTGTAGGAGTTCGGCGTCGAGAGTTCCTTGGACTATTCACCGAACTTCATTGTCAGAGGTTGTATATTACATACTCCACCTTTTCAAACTGTATTACCTTCTTACAACGACGATCCAAAACGAGTTCGGCTCTGTACACCTACCAACGTGTTGGCTCTGAGCACTATGGGACTTAACAGCTGTGGTCATCAGCCCCCTAGAACGTAGAACTACATAAACCTAAATAAACCTGACTAACCTAAGGACATCACACGCATCCATGCCCGAGGCAGGATTCGAGCCTGCGACCGTAGCGGTCGCTCGGTTCCAGACTGAAGCGCCTAGAACCTCTCGGAAACTGCGGCCGCCTCCACTCTACAAGACAGGCACAGTTATCCTGCTACAATTTGCCACACACTTCGTGACAATCAAGCACTAAGGTATACACACGTTCCGCAATAAGGTTCACGTACACCACAGCTTCCGTTGTGACTTCGTTTACTACTACAGGTTACATGGAAGTCCACTTAATACTGCTGCCACTCGCTTGTGCCTATGGCTCCTTGCGTGTTTTCAGCAGCTGTTCGTCTGGATTACGATTTATCGGAATACGACCAGCGACCTGGTGTAAAAAAGAAACATTATTCACTAGACTAAACGATAGTTTTTCATTGATCCACGGCCCTACTTCAATGATCCCGTGCCAACTGCAGCGATAGACTGCTGCATCAATCGACTACATGTGCCTAGGAGGTGTGCTTGGAAACACTTGTGCTTGGACCAGCGTTGTACTGCGTCGTGAGATCTGCCACAAATCGCCACCTGTCCTACTTTACAGAGAGACTCCGTCCTCCTTGTTCAGTGATGAGCTTACGATTTCTAACACCTTGTCGCCTGTTCGTAGTTTCACCGCGTCTTCAACCAGTCTCCATAGCCGCTCACGACAGTAGTACGAAAACAGCCGATCAGCTTCGCCGTTCCCGAGTTCCTGGTTCCCAGGCGCCGCCCCAACACACCCTCACCTGTGTCGAAGTCACTCATGTCAGTGGATTTCCCCAATTCTCGCGGCATTCATTCTCGCTGTGCGCAGCTGACATCGCGCTTCGGCCCCTCAATGTTCACTACGGCCGCGTTTTACACTGTGTTGCGGTCGCAAACGAAGAACAGCTTTTCCAAAGCATTTCATTACTCCAAATGATTTGTCAAAGGGTAAGCTGTTGTTAGCGTTGCGCATTATCTTGAAAGGGAACTTTCATGGAAAGGAGATAAATTCCACAGAGAAATAGCTAAATTATTTTTATGACCAATTAGTTCTTCAGCTATGTCAGGGAAAGCCGAAAGTAAAAGTTACGTTTTGGAGTAGTTTCGACAATTAGTTCTGGGCACCAACACGTAACAGATTTGCTACAGAGAAATCGGTCCGCTGGTCAAAGGCGCGAAATAAATTGCCTGTTTATGGAGATATCAACTTATCTAACATCAAAATTATGTGTCACAAATACTGTGATGACTGTGTTGATGGCGAACTAAACAAAAGGGCGATGGAGTCGTCACAGGGGAAACAGTTGCTGTCTACTAAGGAGTTTCAACTGATTTGTCAGATAAAAGCTTCTCAGTATTCGATCGCTGCTATTCCTATGAAAAATGTTAATTTTCGCCTTTATCAGAAGTAAGATATTAAAAAATACCGTATTTACCATTTTTAACACTACCTGACAATGGTAATCAAAAATTTTACAAGAAAGGCTGTGAGACTCACTAAGGCGACTTGGAACAGTTGGAAGCAGACTGCAGCCCCGATGGACAAGCTCTGCCCCAGTAGCATGGCGCCTAAGCACTTCTCCATCAACTCGGTATTCCTGTGGGCAAATTGATGGAGAAGGAAAAACATTAGCACTTCGCTTCAAAGAAAGCTCTCATTACTACAGAAAAGGATCGAAAACTGTTCGTCAATTAATTGTCTCAGGAAGAGGAAATTGTCCTCTTGTGTCCAACGTAAGAGAGCTGCTGATTTACTGTCCAGGAACATTCTCTACTTAAATTAGACTACAAATGTTGTGTATTTTTATTGTGTGATGGAAATTATAAAACATTTACATGCTTAATCTGTTGAAACTGTTAGGTTCAGCTACTTATGCTATTAGAGTTGTTGCAAATTTTGGTGATAATCACGTCGGTAAATTACCCGACTATGCCTATTTTGATTCACTGATTTTATATGGCATCATATTTTGGAGCAATTCGTCATTAAGAGATCATTCCACAAAAGCATGGAATAAGAATAACAGCTGGAGGCCACCCAAGATCACCTTGAACTCGGGATATTCACAGTAAATAGGCTATACATAAACTCACTTATGAAATTCGTTATTAATAATCCATCCCAGTTCAAAAATAGCAGTGAAATACATAGCTACAACACTAGAAAGAAGTATGATCTTCACTATTCTGGATTAAATCTCAGTTTGACGCAGAAATGGGTGACTTATGCTGCCACAAAAATGTTTGGTCATTTGCCAAATAGCATTAAAAGCCTGACAGATAGCCAACCAACATTTAAAAGCAAATTAAAAGAATTTCTGAATGACAACTCCTTCTACTCAATAGATGAGTTTTTAGATATGTGGTAGCAACTGTAAAAAAAAAAATTATTTATTATTTTGTGGTAATAAAAGTTACGTTAAAGTGAAACGTTCCACATTATTACGAAATGTATTCGTGATCTATGGAACAAGGATTAATGTATGTATGTATGTATGTATGTATGTAATCATGACGCTTGGTCGTTCAAGCTGAACTACCCACTCGAAGTAGTAAATCTTTATCCCTACCAAGTAGCGACGCAGGAAAGTAGGCGTTTTACTCCGTACTTGTCTTGATCGTATTTAGTGGACTAATGATCGTTTACCAGTTTCAACTCTAGTCTCATATTAGGAACTAGTTTCTTGCTTTTTGCAAAAGTAAAGAGCCCTATAGTCACCTAATGCCCATCACTATCAAGAGGCCACAAATGTCAGCTTTTCGATTGACGCGTTATCTTCGTAAAAACTAAGACGCTAGTTTGATGATGACTCATACGAACTGAAATCGGTAAACTATCGTAAGTCCACTACATGCGATCAAGACGTGAAAGAAAAATATTTTTCGAATTAGATCGTGTACTTCTTTCTGAAAAATTTCAAATTTCATAGAGAGGGATACCTCTGAACTCCCACTGCGTGGTAACATCGATATGAACAAAGTTAACTGGTCGAGGCAGACCGCTGTTACGTCACCTGGTGGTAGGGACTTTCGTAAGGTAAACTCTTTCATCTGTTTACGTGAAACGTGTGGTAATGTGAAATCAACATCTATTGATAACTATCCTGCCTTTGCTTCTGTACTGGCTTTGGATGCTATAGGATTGGTTTTCCCTCGTTAAGTGGCCTTTGGCTTTTCGTCCCCATTGTGAAAAGGTTTGCAACCTCTTCTATTATTCCGCTTGTTCACGACAACGCATCCTAGGTGATCTGAGTGTATTGGTACTCATCGTCTGTTATGGACTCAGTTGTGCTGGCCGCAAACCTATGCCGCTGTCCTCAACAGATTTATATTCAATAACTGCTACTATTGGTTTGATCCGACCTTAGTGAGTGTGGCTGCAGATAGACAAATCTTTAAGATTTTACATCTCATTTTGCGAAAACGTAAACCACTGCTCCTTACACATTATCTGCAGCAATCGCAGGAAATATTCTTTCTGTTTAAAAATTATCCGTAGGGTAATTTTGTAACTGGTGTCGATCTTAGTTTATTCTTTGGCATTTTATTTATGTTTTTGTTGTTCTAATCCAACCTTTTACCAATTCATGAATGCCATTTCAGATGTCTGTGTTTATCTATTGTATTCCTTGCTCTGAGTCTAAAATTTTACTTGGGCCTATACTCTTGCTTTGATTTTCAGCTTTCTTATCGTACAACACCATAGACAAAGCAATGTATTGTTTGGATTTTCTACTTATGTACAGCTGAGCAGAGCACTAAGGTTAAATCATTTCGTTTCCTTCTCATTTGTACACTCGTGTTCCATTATGTGCGGTTTATGATTGTAAGAATCCTTATACCCACTTGCCCTCATAGGTCATTGTTTCAGTGGAAATGCTGTAGATCTGAAGTTGAAACATATTGTAGCATTGTATACACGAGTTTTGTTGGCTTTAAGCTGATCTGCAACGCATGAAGACGAATTTAATCCACTTTATTTTTCAGAAATGGACCACCATATTTCTCTTAGTTCTGACCAACGAGACTCACTGTGTGTAATAAACGACAAGCGCACCAATTCTTTCCGTAATTTTTCACTCAGTCAGATACAGAGAGCACACGTTTTTTCGTCCATAGTGTTCCAAAACATGAGTCTAGTATCCTAACTTTTCTTGAGAAGCACACTCCCTTGACTTCATGGTTGTGTTGTGTGGTAAAAAGTGTACTTCCAGTTAATCTGGTGCCTAAATGCATTCTGTAGTTGCATGGTCTATCTGAAACAGGCACTCTAGACTACCGATGTTCCCACCAATAGGTAGGTCTCCGTCAGTTTCCCCAAAGCGATTACAGATGAGCTGAGCAGATCATGAATAGCTCGTGGCAAGTTGCTGATAAATGTATACGTTGCTCGCAGTCGTGAGCCTTTCGGCGCAAACCACCAGCTACAGCACACCTTCGTGTTTCTGCGGCGAAAAGACTGATACATTAAGTTTCTGGCGTGCAGTCGCATAAATTAAACTCCTTCACTTCTTCTAATATTTCGGCCGTATAACGTTCAGCCATCTTCAGAGTGAGCCGAAGGACTCAACATAACGCTTCAAGACGATGACGCGAGCTTTAGTGCTGGAAACTCTTCCAGTTTAGGATGAACTATGTCTTACCTTCAGTCTTCTATTGTGGTCTGCCATTACTTGAAGCATATTTTAGTGGAGCCTAGTACTGCTCCCGAAGTAGCAGTTTTGTTACGTATTATTTTATTTATTTATTCTATTATCACAGTAAATTGATGTGGCCATCGTAGACAGAGACAGTACTAGCCTTTGTTGCCCAAGTTTCTGGTATGCATATATGCAGAGCTAACGGTATGAGAGTAGAGCGTCCTTTCAGTATCTACATTCGTTAATTCGTTCATTCAGTCGCTGTACACAAGCCAATAGCTACGTTCTCGCGATGTGTAGTCGCGTAGAAGGTGGAGAGCCAGTCGCGGAGCCCTCTTGCAGTTGGCTGGGTTGCTGGTGTAGAGATTGGAACCCATTTGGTACTGCAGCTATGAGAAGCTGCGCAAGGATGGTATCCAAGATTTCGTGCTCCATACTAAGCATTTTAGCCAGGTCGACAAGGCCAAAGGTGGTAGTTCGGCCGCCAGCATGTAGGATTTCCTCAGTGGTTTCTTGCGTCACAGCTGTTGCGATCCAGGGGAGCTGTGAGGCACTAGTGGTTATAGGATGCGTGAAAACTTGCGTGATTGGTACAGGTCAGGACTCTGCGGGGTGTTGTACTAGTAATCTGTAACTCGCTGCGATGTGACTTGATGGGTCCGATTCAAAGTTATGGCTTGAACGTACGGGAAACCCTGACTTGTAGCTGTGCGAGACGATTTCTCAAGCCTATTAGTTAGTCATTTGAATGCCTTCCGTCCCTTCTAGCTGGTGAAGGGGTTTTATTGCAGTCGACGCCGAAGGGGTTGTTATTATCCTTGCGTAGCGTGAAGTTAATGGCTGCCTTTTACGAAGCGCACTAGCATGGTACAGTAGATGGCCGATGTTTAGCTCGCAAGTCTTCAGCAGTTACGTCAAATGGTGCGATTGAAGTTATTTTCCAAAGTTCTCGACTGTTCTCGTTGTCGGTGGCATTAGCGAGAACCACTGCAGCGGCACTGCAGCGTTTAGGAGTGGTGATTTCATTCTGCTGAGAGAGCCCACTTCATAACTTTCCTGTTGTAGTTCTTGCCTTATGACATCTTCAGAGGGCTGCCATCAATACGGAAATCCGTGGGCATTCACCAAATCGGCCACCTGAAACGCTTCATTGCTTGGTACACGGTTAGATAGTAGGAATTTATTGTATGGAGAAGAATTATGTGAAGCGGTTAATTTTGTGATGTTTTCGTTCCAACCTCTATTACAAATCTTGTGTTAGTAAAATATTGATATACGTTTTCAATCTCTGTAAAGAGAACTTGCGTGGTTATGACTAATAAAATGTGAGGGGCCCAAGTAATGTGTCTGCCCGTTAGCGTGCGCCAGGAACGAACGCAAGTCTTGGCTATAAAGAATGATGGAAGAGAGAAGACACGTTGTCTGACGTCTTAGTTATCTTTACTTGGTATTACAGCGATTGTAAAACATTTGAGATGGCTGTGATGGAGTGGTGAACTAACTGATTCTTTAGACAACAGTCATGAAGCTTCTGTGTCTACAGCGAATAGGAACTTCCGTAAACAGCAGGTTTTTATTTTGTTGTCATTTGTTGTTGATATCAGCGCCTGTAGCGCGGTCTCTGGACGTCCAATTCTGATTAGGGACGAAACCATACCACCGGTGCATGGACGCATTTTTAGAGAGTATGGATTTAGGTTTTGTGTTGTAGTGTGACGCCAGGGAGCATCATCACTTGTCAAGAATAAATAATGAAGTCTGTCCCTCATGTGGGTGAACAGACTCTGCAGCATTGTAGGTAAGAAGATGTGACCTTCGACAAGAAACAAGACACTAACTTTCTCGGCCGGCGGGAGTGGCCGAGCGGTTCTAGGCACTACAGTCTGGACCCGCGCGACAGCTACGGTCGCAGGTTCGAATCCTGCATCGGGCATGGATGTGTGTGTTTGTCCTTAGGTTAGTTAGGTTTAAGTAGTTCTAAGTTCTAGGGGACTGATGACCTCAGAAGTTAACTCCCATAGTGCTCAGAGTCATTTTTTTTAACTTTTTCGTCTTCTCTCATTCCAGTAATAGGCAACTCTCGGGCGCAACAGATTAGCTTAAGAACTTTCTAATATTGTTTCCAAAGTATGTTCCAAATCGTTTTCTGCTCAATAACTTCTGAACAAGGACAAGGCACCATATAACTTTCATTTTCATGGCCAAATCAGAATTTTTATTTCACTGGTACATAGGTAGTGGCATAGTTTCCTTAAGTATCTTAATGATTTTAATGTGTTGAGTGTGTGGGCATTTAGAGGTCTTAGGTAGCCATCGCTTAGTTACGGACCTACCTGTTGAATTAATAATAGTGATTTAGTTTATGTTAGTTGTTGCGTCATTTTGTTGCCCAGCCGTGCGGAATCTGAACGCACAGCCATGTGCAGGCTCGGCCACACAACACCAAGTCAAGGACAACAGTCTGAAAGGTTTGACCCGACAATGGCCAGGATGCACACTGACGCCACGCCGACGGAAACGCTAGTGGTTTATCGGACAACGCCTTCAGCGGCCGACTAATCGAGGCTACCTGACATTTTGCTAGCTGTAAAGCGCATTCCTAGCGTCTGTTACAGGCGTTGAGGTATGACGCTGGGATTGCGCCGTTGTCTTTCTTCCTCTGGGGAGCATTATAGTAGCTACGTTGTTATTTTCCCGAGAATCCACATATTTGTCTGTACGAGATATCCCTTGCAATAGTTACCTCCAATGACAGTTCCTTAGATAGGATACACATATGTGGACCCTACTGTACTTCATTTCATATGTTACTGCTCATGAGCTCTCAGCAGTTCTCCTAGTACAAACGAGTTAACCCCGTAGGTATTGCTGGATGGGGCGCGCCGAGAAGACAGCCACCAGAGGATAATCCTGATGTCCAGGCCAGCTGCCACGACTGATGGACGCAGTTGCGCAATTGCTACTGCTGCTCGTGATAACGCTGGCCTTGGATGTGCCGACGGCTGTCCAGTCCTTTTCGCCTAATGCAACAGCGATGGAGATATGGACCTTCCTGCAACGCCACATACAGCAGTTCACAGCCTTCTGACTCACCACACTCTGTGAAAAGACGCACCGACCGAAGTGTAGTGGCCACGCCTTTCGTGTGATCGTGTGACAGCGACTCGCGTCTCTAATCTCCTTCATGTACTCGACAAAAGTCTCAGTGTACGTTAGTACTTTCGCTGTTTTCTTTACAGCAGGTTCAGTACAACTGTACAATGTCCCCTCCATCAAGAGTACTAAAATCGTTTTCGGTATATTGTTCATAAATGTAGTACGTTAGCACATAAAAATGCCCATGTGCGTAGCAAGAATCTTGCCAATATCAACTCTAGCCAACGGCCATGATCGATACAATGTGACCATTTCATACCCATATTATAAATCAAAATATTTGCTTTAGTATGGGGCTGTTATCTGTATGTTTTGACGTAACCTAGGATGTCTTGCAACGCGGGATTAGCCGAGCGGCCTATAGCGCTGCAGTCATAGGTTAAGTAGTGTGTAAGCTTAGGGACTGATGACCTTGGCAGTTAAGTCCCATAAGAATTCACACACATTTGAAAATCTCTTTTTTTTAATTTCTTTCCAATGTTGTTGTTGTTGTGGTCATCATTCCGGAGACTGATTTGATGCAGCAGTCCATGCCACTCTATCCTGTCCAGGCTTCTTCATCTTCCAGTACGTACTGCAACCTACATCCTTCTGAATATGCTTCGTGTATTCATCTCTCGGACTCCCTCTACGATTTTTACGCTCCACTCTGCCCTCCATTACTAAATTGGTGACCCCTTGATGCCTCAAAACGTGTCCTACCAACCGATCACTTCTTCTAGTCAAGTTGTGCCACAAATTCCTCTTCTCCCCAATTCTATTCAGTACCTCCTCATTAGTTACGTGATCTACCCATCCAATATTCAGCAGTCTTCTGTAGCACCACATTTCGAAAGCTTCTATTCTCTTCTTGTCTAAACTATTTATCGTAAATGTTTCACTTCCATACATGGCTACACTCCATACAAATACTTTGAGAAACGACTTCCTGACACTTAAATCTATACCAGATGTTAACAAACTTCTCTTCTTCAAAAACGCTTTTCTTGCTATTGCCAGTCTACATTTTATATCCTCTCTACTTCGAGCACCATCAGTTATTTTGTTCCCCAAATAGCAAAACTCATTTACTACTTTAATTGTCTCATTTCTTAATCTAATTCCCTCAGCATTACCTAATTTAACTCGACTACATTTCATTATCCTCGTTTTACTTTTTTTGATGTTCATCTTATATCTTCCTTTCAAGACACGGTCCATTCCGTTCAGCTGCTCTTCTCTGACAGAATATTTACAATATTAGTTTGATAATGTTTTATTTACTGAAATCATATCATGTACGCAACGTTAGTCAAATCACACTCACACTTGCAACATTTACCTGTTACATGCTAGATAATTTGCCTAACGGCATTTGTATGCCCACAACTTAACTCTCCATGACGTAAACTATATCACAAATTTCTCAGTAATGAACTTAAACAAAAATTCATTTTGTTCACCTCTAATTTTATTTTCCAAGACTTACTGTTCATCATGCCTGTAGTAAACAGTTTAACTGCCATCTCATTCTCTATGCTTGTCATTCCAGTGGCATGATATTATGTGCATCATGTCTTTTAGTAACCGACGGGTCTTACAGCTTATCCAAAAAGTTTTTGGTCGCTCTTTTGCTTGAAAGAGGTAGACACTGTAACTTAATCAAACGTGAATAGCTTGTACTGTAAAGTCATACGAATAGAATTGATGATTTACACATGCTGGAGTGACATTCATGGTAAAAACAGATAAAGCAGTAATTTTCTCAGCATCTTGCAGAATTTATAAAAGACGCATTTCTACAATGACGTGGTACTTTTAAAGTCTCTGTAGAAATACCAACTTGGTTTCCATTCATGAAATGTTCTCACTCATCCCACAGTTTTGAAGCTTTTTGATAAAATTCTAACAATAAAAACAGACATCGTAGGTTTTTACTAGGGAGTTCATTTGGGGGATTCACTTTAATACTCCACGATGGCAATCATTCTTCATATTCAAAAATGTCTTCCTACAAATTTGCATTTATAATTGTGTATTTATAACTGAGGATTTGCCTGTTCTCTCCAAGAGTCAGTTAGGAGAAGAAATTTGGTCTCCTGCGCGTAGGGCCTAACTGCATCAGTGAAAATATTCCTTTTCATGGCTTTGATGAAAACATTAATAAACGCAATACGTTGACTATTGTTTCGGTTTATCTGCAGTGAAGTGACGTAAAGACTGAAAATAAAATATAATTCCCACATAGGGTGTCAAGGACACGATCCACGGATTAACGTCCTGCGCTGTTTCCGCTGCACCGACAGTGGCCTGGAAATAACAGTAGATCAAATAGCCAATGCTTCGCCAAAGCCGTGGTAAAAACGTTATTTTTTTCTGGAGCCTCCACTTCTGTCAGTTTCTGTCAATTCCTTTCAATTTGGACTAAATCGGTGATGAGTAGTAGGCGCGGTCTGCTTGTGAGACAAAAAACTCAACCTTGAGAATAAGACTGACATCAAGAACCTGAGTTATCATGTTATCACACAGTCATCAACGCACTAACTTTTGCCAATCATACACTGGAGAAAAATTATTTCCTTATCTTTCAATATTTAGTCTTTCTTAGCACAATGCCACATACGAAACAATTAGTCAAAACATGTTATTTCATTTGTACCGACTAGTTTCGCAATTAGTGTTCTATGTTGTTGTTTTACATATGAGACATGTCACAGTGGTGCCTGCCAGCCCAAAAACTGGTTTCCGCTTAACACTTGAACCCTCGTGTTTAAAAATTTTGCTACTGTAGTGCATTTGAGCTCGAAATAATATGTACATCATAAGCCAGTATATCATCACTTACCCAATAATAGCTTGATGGTGAAGAATCATTTTTCGTAGTTGATGTCTGATTTGAAAGCCACTCATGGCGTCAGATGAGAGTGAAGTTTCACAAGGCATATGTTTGATTGAAGACGTAAGGTCTTGGTCTTCATTAGCAAGGTCGACAATGTTTCTGGAGAGTAGGATGAGCTGCACCCGCAGCTGTGCTATGAGGGACACGTTGAAGGAGTCCACAACTATAGTAAGCACGGCCGCGTGTATAGTGATGAAGCTGCAGAAGACCCAAGTGGGGATGAATGTGAGAGGACTCGTCACATCGTATGGGAGCTCCAAGATAAACGGCAATCCTGCAGCACAGAAACCAAAGCGAAGCAGCGGAAATATGATCCACCACAGGCAGCCTGCGGTGCCAAACCAAATGTAGGCCAGCACGAATCTGCGCAGATCTTGGTCACGTGTCTCCATCAGGTGAACATCATGTGGGCGCAGGAAGTCTCCAAAGTCACGGTCCAGCTGCACATAGATAGAAAAGACAGTTACTGAGAGTTGTCAAGTGAATTTACACACAAACTGCCTCTACTGCAAGAGTTCTTCTCTTCACAACAGGTAAAATGGATTTCTCAGATATTACCAGTCACAAAACCCCCAAGAAATTACTTTATTTCAAGTAGACTTATACTTTTACACAAAATATAAAGATACTCAACAATAACCAAGTGTAGGTAACCCCACGGAATGAAAGCTGCATAAACGTCAATCAAGATCCAGCGTTGGGGCAGTTGAACGACAGTAGTAATATGCCATGGCCGTGCTCAATAAATTGTCGCCCACTTACAGTACATCTTTGGAACTACAGAAACCCAAACCAGAACATCCAAATGTAGATTCGACCCCCCCTTCTCACAAATATCTGTCCAGTAAGTTTATGGTGATAAGACTGCACATCGCAGAACATTTGGACTGGCTGCGCTAAATGCAGTAGGAGAAGGGGAACGCTTAGCTTCACAAAGCGCCCAAGGTCAATCTGCTGCAAGCAGTGTTGCGTCAGTACCACTGATTTCGTGAAACTCATCTCAAGTGTCTTGTCATGACGCGCAATGGAGCAAACGGCCTAACAATGGTATGTCGTCGTCCTCCGTTCCGAAAGTTATATTGATGCCTATTACCTTTTGAGCAAGCATACAAGAATTGTTCTCTACTGTATCCAAAATTTTCAAGTTGACTGAATATGCTGAAGTAGGGCCGCTAATAACTGCCCGACGGTCCCGCTCTAAACGGCCATCAGTCAGCCACACCGAAGAAAATGTGACTCACGAGCGTGTTTTGTTGTACTCTGACTTTCGAGAGAACCTTAGAACAACTGCATAGGCACTGAACCTTCATACAGCCGCTGTGCACACCATCGGGACAAATTACCTCAACATTTAAAAGGTATGCTCCAAAGTATTGACGTACGTGCTTAACGCAGGTAGAATGGCAATGGTAAGTGAATTTTCAGAACTGGTTCCAACTGAAGCTGATTTTTTAGTATTTGTTACATTCTAGGTGCGTGACTATTTGAGTAGGACACGGAGACAAAGCGCCAGTGTACCTAATGGAGCACCCAGAGTCTCCCAATGAAAGATGGCAAAAATGAGCAAGTTATAAGTGATATCAACGCTGACTGTGTGATTCACAAGAATCATAGTGTTTGATGCACAAGAATTTGCAAAGTGTGTGATTCACAAGAATTTTCGCCAAAATATTTCTAAATGCTTGTAGCTGAACTTTTCAAGAGCTTTCGACGATGTAGACTAATATACACTGTTTCAAATTCTGAAAGGTGCAGGGGTGAAATACAGAGCAGAAAAGGTTATTTACAGAGTTTACAGAAACCAGACTGCAATTATGTCTCGAAGGTCACGAAAGCCGGCCGTTGTGCCGGAGTGGTTCTAGGCGCATCAGTCTGGAAACGTGCGACCGCTATGGTCGCAGGTTCGAATCCTGCCTCAGGTATTGATGTGTGTGTTGTCCTTAGGTTAGTTAGGTTTAAGTAGTTCTAAGTTCTAGGGGATTGATGACCTCAGATTTTAAGTCCCACAGCACTCAGAGCCATTTGAACCATTTGAAGGTCATGAAAGGGAAATAGTGTTTGCGAAGGAAGGAAACAGGTTATAATCCGTCCCAAATGTTATTCAATCTGTTCACTGAGCAAGCGGGGGAAATCAAGGAAAAATATGGAGAAAAAATTAAATATGAGGTTTCCTCAATGACACCGTAATCCTGTCAGGTACAGCATAGGACTTGGAAGAGCAGATTAACAGAATGAACACAGCGTTGAAAGGAGGATATAATGTTAACACCAACAAAACAAACACAGCAGTAATGGTGAGGAGCTGAACTAAATCAGGCTATGCTGAGGGAACTAGATTATTAATGGGACACTAAGAGGAATATATCCGCTAAAAGGATTATATCTACTAACCATTAACTAATCTAATATCTATTAACTATCCTAATTCCTATTCTGCTATTTCTGCAATAAAATTACGGGTGACAGCCGAAGTACATTGGCAATCGCAAGAAACGCGTTTGTGAAGAAGAGAAATTTGTTAACATCAGACGTGAAATTATAATAATGGGAAGTATTTTCTGAAGGTATTTGTCGGGGTGGGGGGTGCAGTATTGTACATGTACATCGGCATGTACATCTACAACTACATATATATTCCACAAGCCACGGTAAGATGCGTGAGGGAGACTACCGTTTGCCACTACTAGTCATTTCCTTTCCTGTTCCAGTCGCATATAGAGTGAGTGAAAAATGAGAGTCTGTATGCCTCCATACTAGGCCTAGTCTGCATAATCTTATCTTATTGGTCCTTATGCGAAATTTGTGTTGGCTAAAGTAGAATGGCCATGCAGTCAGCCTCAAATTCTGGTTCTCCAAATTTTCTCAGTGATGCTTTCCCTCCAGTGAATCCCATCTGAGTTCCCAAAGCTTCTCCCTAATACTTGCGTGTTGTTCAAACCTACCACTAACAAATCTAGCACTGACCTCTGCAGAGCTTCGAGGTCTGCCTTTAATCGGACCTGGTGTGGATCCCTCGATCAGTACTCAACGATGGGTCGCACTAGTGTCGCATATGCTGTCTACTTTACAAATGAAAAATACTTTCCCGAAACTCCCCCAATAAACCGGTGTTGACCATGCGCCTTCCCTGCAACATTCATTATATGCTCTTTCCATTTCATACTGCTTTGCAACGATATGGCCAGACGTTTATCTGTGTGACTGTGTCAAGCAGCTGTACTCGAACATCATGTATTTGTTTTTCCTACCCACTTGCATTAACTTAAAATTCTCTACAGTTAGAGTTCGCTGTTATTCATCTGACTTGCTCTAAACTGAAACGAACACGATACATCTACATTTACATACATACTCTGCAATCCAACATACGGTGCGTGGTGGAGGGTACCTCGTACCACAACTAGCATCTTCTCTCCCTGTTCCACTCCCAAACAGAACGAGGGAAAAATGACTGCCTATATGTCTCTGTACGAGCCCTAATCTCTCTTGTCTTTGTGGTGTTTCCGAGAAATATAAGTTGGCGGCAGTAAATTGTAGTGCAATCAGCCTCAAATGCTGGTTCCCTAAATTTCCTCAGTAGCGATTCACGAAAAGAACGCCTACTTTCCTCCAGAGACTCCCACCCGAGTTCTTGAAACATTTCCGTAACACTCCCGTGATGATCAAACCTACCAGTAACAAATCTAGCAGCCCGCCTCTGAATTGCTTCTATGTCCTCCCTCAATACGACTTTGATAGGGATCCCAAACGCTCGAGCAGTACTCAAGGTCGTATTAGTGTTTTATAAGCGGTCTCCTTTACAGATAAACCACATCTTCCCAAAAGTCTACCAATGAACCGGAGACGACTATCCGCCTTCCACGCAACTGCCATTACATGCTTGTTCCACTTCATATCGCTCTTCAATGTCACGCCCAAATATTTAATCGATGTGACTGTGTCAAGGGCTACACTACTAATGGAGTATTCAAACATTACAGGATTCTTTTTCCTATTCATCTGCATTAATTTACATTTATCTATATTTAGAGTTAGCTGCCATTCTTTACACCAATCACAAATTCTGTCCAAGTCATCTTGTATCCTCCTACAGTCACTCAACGACGACACCTTCCCGCACACCACAGCATCATCAGCAAACAGCCGCACATTGCTGTCCACCCTATACAAAAGATCATTTATGTAGACAGAAAACAATAGCGGACCTACCGATAAGCGGTTGAGATAAGAAGAGAATAGACGCTTTTGAAATGTGCTCTTATAGAAAAATGCTGTAGATGGGCACATCACGTAACTAATGATGAGGTACTGAACAGACTTGGGGAGAAAAGAAATTTTTTGGTACAACTGGACTAAAGGAAGAGCTCGATTGTAGGGCACATTCTGTGACTGAAGGAATCACCAGGGAAGTGTGGGGATAAAAATTGT
Organism: Schistocerca americana; assembly: GCF_021461395.2. NCBI lineage: Eukaryota > Metazoa > Arthropoda > Insecta > Orthoptera > Acrididae > Schistocerca > Schistocerca americana. The sequence goes on from NC_060124.1 coordinate 338,299,946, forward strand.
AATGGGAGACCTGGAGATAAGCGTAGTTATCGGGTCCAAAAGGATGTAGGCTACAATAGTTTTTCGAGTATATAGAAGGTTGCACAATATAGCGTAGAACGGAGAGACCATGAACTGAAGACCATATCAGTAATAACAATACTGATTTTTGTTTAGCACGACACTCACATTACCTTACGGAGACACTTCATCTTGTAGAGTACAAACCTGGGCGGCGAGATAGTGAAATTGGCGCTCGTGAACGGCGATATGTCCGAGGCGGAAGAGCCAGGCGGCGACGGTGTTGAAGGTGGAAAGCAAGAGTGTGAAGCGGTCTATGTCGGCGGTACCGCCCCTCCACAGGGCCAGCGCCTGCGAGCAGAGGAAGGCCGCCACTGCGGCGTTCGCGACCGCGCTCCGCAGGTAGTAGGCGCGCGCCTCCCAGGACTCTGCTCGCGGGTGCCGCATCACACCCGTCCAGTGCAACAGCCGCAGCAGGTACTCCAGCTCTTGTGGCGGCCGGGCGACCGGCGGCGTCCACGGCGGCAGCTCCATCCCGCCCGCACTACCTGCATGTGCCGAGTGTCATCTCATGTAACGTGAGTACAGTACGTATACGTCACAACCATCATCATCATTATCATCTCCTTCCAACCATTATGTGACACTGTCACCTGTTCTGGTCCCAATCATCCAGCCGCTTCCTGCGACGTCAGCCTAGTTCTCCCTTTCCAGCCGACAACTAATTCATTACCTTTGCAGTATATTTTCTAAACTACTGGCCATTAAAATTGCTACACCACGAAGATGACGTGCTACAGACGCGAAATTTAACAGACAGGAAGAAGATACTGTGATATGCAAATGATTAGCTTTTCAGAGTGTGGTGTCACCGCCAGACACCACACTTGCTAGGTGGTGGCCTTTAAATCGGCCGCGGTCCATTAGTATACGTCGGACCCGCGTGTCGCCTCTGTCAGTGATAGCAGACCGAGCGCCACCACACGGCAGGTCTAGAGAGACGTACTAGCACTCGCCCCAGTTGTACAGCCGACTTTGCAAGGAACGGTTCACTGACAAATACGCTCTCATTTGCCGAGACGATAGTTGGCATAGCCTTCAGCTACATTTGCTACGACCTAGCAAGGCGCCGTATTCAATTGATATTGAGATTCTATTAGTGTATCATCAAGAGCGATGTTCTACAAATGTGGATTAAAGTTAAGTATTCCACAAGCTCCGTACTTTTCTTTATACCATTGATTACGTATCCTGTTTCAGACCTCACGCCAGCCTGCGCGAGTTTAAGCGCGTGCCTTTCGGCTTCCTCTCATTGTGTCTAGGCTGTCTTGTCTAGACACAACAGGTTGGCAGCAGGTACTCCAGCTCTTGTGGCGGCCGGGCGGTCGGCGGCGTCGACGGCGGCAGCTCCATCCCACCCGCACTTGGTTGGCGCCGGTGGCGACACCTACAACGTGCTGACATGCGCAAAGTTTCCAACCGATTTCTCATACACAAACAGCAGTTGGCCGGCGTTGCCTGGTGAAACGTTGTTGTGATGCCTCGTGTAAGGAGGAGAAATGCGTACTATCACGTTTCCGACTTTGATAAAGGTCGGACTGTAGCCTATCGCGATTCCGGTTTATCTTATCGCGACATTGCTGCTAGCGTTGGTCGAGATCCGATGTCTGTTAGCAGAATATGGAATCGGTGGGTTAACGAACGTAATACGGAACGCCGTTCTGGATCCCAACGGTCTCGTATCACTAGCAATCGAGATGACAGGCATCTTATCGGCGTGGCTGTAACGGATCGTGCAGCCACGTCTCGATCCCTGAGTCAACAGATGGGGCCGTTTGCAAGACAACAACCATCTGCACCAACAGACGACGTTTGCAACAGCTTGGACTATCAGCTCGGAGACCATGGCTGCGGTTACCCTTGACGCTGCATCACAGACAGGAGCGCCTGCGATGGTGTACTCGACGACGAACTTGGGTGCACGAATGGGAAAACGTCATTTTTTCGGATGAATCCAGGTTCTGTTTACAGCATCATGATTGTCGCATCCGTGTTTGGCGACATCGCGGTTAACGCACATTGGAAGCGTGTATTCGTCATCGCCATACTGGCGCATCACCCGGCGTGATGGTATGGGGTGACATTGGTTACACGTCTCGGTCACCTCTTGTTCGCATTGACGGCACTTTGAACAATGGACGTTACATTTCAGTTGTGTTACGACCCGCGGCTCTACCCTTCATTCGATCCCTACGAAACCTAACATTTCAGCAGAATAATGCACGACCGTATGTTGCAGGTCCTGTACGGGCCTTATGGATACAGAAAATGTTCGACTGCTGCCCTGGCCAGCACATTCTCCAGATTTGTTACCAATTGAAAATGTCTGGTCAATGGTGGCCGGGCAACTGGCTCGTCACAATACGCCAGTCACTACTCTTGATGAACTGTGGTATCGTGTTGAAGCTGCGTGGGCAGCTGTACCTATACACGCCATCCAAGCTCTGTTTGACTTAATGCCCAGGCGTATCAAGGCCGTTATTACGGCCAGAGGTGGTTGTTCTGGGTACTGATTTCTCGGGATCTGTGCACCCAAATTGCGTGAAAATGTAATCACATGTCAGTTCTAGTATAACGTATTTGTCCAATGAATACCCGTTTATCATTTGCATTTCTTCTTGGTGTAGCAATTTTAATGGCCAGTAGTGTACTATCCTAACAACAACACCCATTTCGTTCAGTTTTCATCTGTCTTCTCCTTAGCTGAAATGATTTTGTAATCTTATTATTTCATTCCTTAGATTCGTTACAGCACAGAATAGTTTCCTGTAGGAACGTACAAATTTTTATTAAAGCTCGTTTGTATTGCCATAGTTAAGACAGAGATATAGGCTGAAGTAAGAGGTGTGACAGTATGTCGCAAGTGGATCAGACCAGAGACACATTACGTCACCATCCGCCGAGTGAGAATACACATTTAGCTGAAAGACAACTGTGACAGAAACCCAAGGGAAGTGAGACAAGAGTAAGACATGTTGTGAGAAAATCGATCTTTTACACAAGAACATGTAGTGCGGCCCTGATACAGCAGTTAACAACCTTTTAAGTGAATTTGTCAGAAAAGGACACACGCAATCATTAATGCCTGAGCCTCCCATCATGCCTCATGTAAGCTCCGCTTAAATACTTCTGTTTTCCAGCTCTTGCCGCTTGATCATTGAGATTGATGTCAATGACAGTAACAGCATTCGATTCCATGATTACAGTACTGAAGTGAAACTATGTCTTAATAGCTGCAGCAACGTGTATGAAGTAGCTGCAGATATATTACCGATGCTTGTCTCTACTTGATGAATTTCACACTGCCTACAACTGTCATCTACTGATGGAAAAACTGTCTCCCAACAACAACACCACATGCAGAGTGCTGCCAGCTTGAACTGTAGTGTGGAATCCAACAGTAGGACCTCTCCGGTGTCTACATTCCTACTCAAGTGCAGATACCTACCAGGCCAATATGGAGATAATATTCCAAGCATATGACTACCGGTTCCAGGTACACCGCTACTGGGTCATCAAAGGCCCACATAGAATTCAGAGTGTAACCGAGGACGATCCAGCAGCCAGCAAGAGACAACTTCATGCTGGGTAATGGCTGTCCCAGCTCGCCAGCAACCCATGCAGTCGTTAGGGCCGCTAACACATTCTCCTGGGCGTGCAGATGGTGACCTGCCTGGACAACAGTTCGCTACAATCCAACACGCAGCTGAATCAAGCAACAGCAGAAGCTGGTGAGGAGAGCAAGGAATTTTAAATAAAGTGAATAAGCAGTTGCACTCTAATATCGGTTTACTAGCGTCAAAGAAGCTTCCCAGTTTTCCAACAGGTACACTGACTTCACACAGTGGTGTCCCTAGTTGGTCTCTCTGTAACTTATAAGTTTTATTACAGCCACTTACAGATTTCGTGAATTTCGTCTCCGCCTCCTGTTATGTCATGTTTTCTTTTTTGTTATCAATGTTTCTGAACCATATACAAGAATGGGTTCAGCCATAACAGCACACAATTTCATTTGTGTTCCCTTTTTATTCCCAAAGTTTTTCCCGTTATCCTGCAGGTAGCTTGTAGCTTACACACACCAAAAAAGTGTTGCATCACCTCGGTTCAGAGAGTTCCGGAACCTGCACAGGAAACTGGAATATTGCTCTTGAAAACCACACATTGCATGTTGTACCACCATACAGTGAGACCTTCACAGGTGGTGGTCCAGACTGCTGTACACAACGGTACCTCTAATACCCAGTAGCACATCCTCTTGCATTGATGCATGCCTGTATTCGTCGTGGAGTACTATCCACAAGTTCATCAAGGTACCGTTGATCCAGATTGTCCCACTCCACAGTAGCGATACGGCGTATATCCCTCAGAGTGGCTGGTGCGTCAAGTCGTCCATAAACAGCCCTTTTCTATTTATCCCATACATGTACGATAGGGTTAATGTCTGGACAACATGCTGGCCGCCCTAGTAGAGCACTTGTCGTCATCCTGAAAGAAGTGATTCACAAAATGTGCACGATGTAGGCACGAATGGACGTCCATGAAGACGAAGCCACGTCAATGTTCTGCCGATATGATTGCACTATCGGCCGGAGGATGGCGTTCATCTTTCCTACAGCCGATACGACACCTTTAATGACCACCAGCGGCGTATGTCGGCCCCACACAATGAAACCCCAAAACAGCAGGGAGCCTCCAACTTGCTGCACTCGCTGGACAGTGTGTGTAAGGCGTTCAGCCTGATCGGGTTGCCTCCAACACGTCTCCGACGATTGTCTGGTTGAAGGCATATGCGACACTCGTCGGTGAAGAGAACGTGATGCCAGTCCTGAGCGGTCCATTCAGCATGTTGTTGGACCCATCTGTAACGCGCTGCATCGTCTCGTCGTTGCAAAGAGGGACCTCGCCATCTACTTCGGGAGTAAAGTTGCGCATCATGCAGCCTGTTGCACACAGTTTGAGTCGTAACACGACCTCCTGTGGCTGCACGAAAACCCTTGTTCAACCATAACCCGTAGGTAGCGGTCATCCATTGCAGTATTAGCCATTGGGTGGCCTGAGCGAGGCGTGTCATTGACGCTTCCTGTCTCTCTGTATCTCCTTCATGTCCGAAAAACATCGCTTTGGTTCACTCCGAGGCGCCTGGACACTTCCCCTGTTGAGAACCCTTCCTCGCACAAGGTAACAATGCGGACACGATCTAACCGCGGTACTGACCGTCTAGGCATGATTGAACTACAGACAACACGAGTCGTGTACCTTCTTCCTGGTGGAATGACTGGTACTGATCGGCTGTCTGACCCCCTCCGTCTAATAGGCGCTGCTCATGTATGGTTGTTTACGTCTTTGGGCGGGTTTAGTGACGTATCTGAACAGTCAAAGGGACTGTGCCTGTGATACAATATCCACTGCCAACGTCTATCTTCAAGAGTTCTGGGAACCGGGGTTATGCAAAACTTTTGAATGGGTGTATTAATCTTCTTCACAATGTCTTTGTCATAGTTAAAACTAGACAACTGAAGTCGTATACTTGATATAAATTTTTCTCTTTTATTATTTTCGATCTGAGAGGAAGCCATTGTCTTTGTCTAACTCGCAGATGTACTTAAATTTTTATATATTTCATTTCAGTTCAATCTATATTCAGTTGGGTGTAAATTATGTTCCGTTTCCCATATACTTACCAGGTCATCAGCATATAATAGAGTACTCAATGGTATGCTAGATCCTATTTTAATTCCTAACTGTATATCTCGACTGGAGGAATGCGCTGTAGCTGGACTTCCGGGGCTCCCCATAGCCACGCCGGTGGTCTGTTCATAGAACTTACGTTTCCATTTGGAATACGTGGTCGTATGGCAATACTTAAACAGTTCGGTAGCATCGGGTGGAAAAATCCGATTCAGCTGTTGCAACACCTCATTGAGCGGAACCGTAGTAAAAAGCAATGCCACACAAAAACGAGCAGGTATTTCAATTGGAACGATTACGGGAAGCGCGGCTTTGAGGAGCCCCTTAATCCCAGTTACAGCGAATTAATTTATGAAAAAAAATCGAGAAACTGACAACAATAAACCGAAAATATGGTTTCCCTACGTGAATGATATCTTTGTTTTGTGGAGGCATGGTGGAGAGGAAATAGGTTGTTTTCACAAGCATCTCAACTGGATTAAGCGAAGTTTCAATTTATCATGGAGAAGGAAGATGGCGGATGATTAAATTCTTTTAACGTGCTAATTTTCAGGAATTAACATGGTATCTTAGGCCACACAGTTCAACGAAAACCCATGCACCCAGACCGTTACCACAAAGGCTTTCGAAAAGCGAGGCATTATAAAAATGTTGGCGGATAGAGCAAGGAACATCTGCGGATCAGAGCTGCTTGAAGCGGAATTAAAACACCTCCCCAATGGATTGCTGAGGAGTGTCTGTTCATCCGCTGAGGTAAAAAAAAGCGTTAACACACCCATACAAAAATCAAAGGAATGCACAAATTGCTGTAAACCCAGTCTGTCTGCCTTTCATTAAGGATGTTACTGACAGCATAGAAAAAAATCTATAAGAAACGGGCCATCGAGGTAATCTACAAACTCACCCGAAAAATACAGGATAACCTCAATTTGGCTAAGGATGTTCGCAAACCGCTGGAGAAAGCAGAAATTTGTAGGCTTGCGTGTAGTTGTGGGGAAGTGTACATGCACACTTAAGAAAAACAATGAAAAACAGTTAGAAGAGAACAAGGGCAACTTTAATAGCACAGGAGATTGACAGATTAGCTATTGCGGAACATGCTTTGCAGAGGCGAAACCACCACATTAATTTGGATAGGACTGAAATACTGGCAGCCATAAGCAGATACTATGACAGACTACACAGAGAGAGCATAGACATTGTTAAATATCCCAGGAATTTCTAAGAAGGAGGCCGTTAAATTGAATGACATCTGAATACCGATGTAGGAGAAGATATGTACCAGTCTTCCGCCATGGTGTGATAGCAACAGCGGATGACGGCAACCGACAACGATCAATTGCTCTCAGGTTTCGAAACTTGAGACGACACGCCACTGCCCGGGAGCGTGTGTAGACGAAATTCTGCTGCCGTCAGTAGCGAGCTAGCGCGTGAATCGGACACTCAAAGAAGCTACGATCCCCTTGAAAACGTTCTCTGCAGATGCGGACGAAACTGCGGGATTCAACTTGAAATCCAATCGACCGCGACATAACAATCGGGAAAATTCTATTAATCGTAACTGAAACAGCGTTCCTCGTTTGTGGAGCGGTCACGGGCCTGCAACGCTAAGCAGAGGCTTACCGAGGCAGCTAGAGGAGAACTCACAATTTAAAACGGAATACAAACGAAGGAGAAACAGGGCATTTGCAAGTAGTGGCTCGACCACAGCGGCCGGTTGGTACGTCTAACCATCTGATTTGAGTTTGTTTGATCAGTCATCATGAGTGCGATTTTTACACAGTTCTCCACGCTTGTCTAAGCAAATGACACGCTGTTTTAACACCCACAACTAAGAAGCAAAACACAGGAACAGTTAAAATATCGATGTTGTTAGTAACTATTCATTAGTTGATATCAATGTTCGTATTATTCGCAGGAAGTTTAGAAGCATTATATTCTCCCACTACGGTATCAACCCACAGAATGAGAGCTAAAGAAAAGAATTTTTCAAGTAGTGGGAAGCCGTTTTGCTTTCTCACTAACTGTGGAACAAAACCTCTAGCACTTTATATTTTCTTTAACTCTGAATTAAATACCGTAATGTTTCTCAAAAACGGGAAAAGGCCGATTGCTTCACAATCGGTCTTCGACTTAGCTTCTTCCTTGTTTCTAATGAGCTGAACGTCGACGAGCGGAAAATAGTTTTGTCTGAGTAATTGCTAGAACTGCTACCGAGGGCGCCATCTGTTTATCAGAAACACAACCAGGCTTGGAGATGTCAAAGGAAAATTTTACACTCGAGAAACTTTTATAATGTCATTACTGTCCTTTCTATATGACACTCTAGAAACATCGTTGTCGCCATTTCTGCACGTACCGTTCACTTCGCAGCATGATTTTACAGACTGAAAGGAAAAAAACTGACTTATTTATGTAACAACAGATTTTGCTTCTTTTTCGTGCAACGAGACCTGACGGACGTTTTCCCAGTGGACAGATTCGGTCCTGAAGAGCGACTCGAAAGCCCTTCCAAAACAGAATCGAGTAAACAGCGTTGATGTTTCAAAATAAAATCCAGCACTTGTGTCGTTGACGAAGCAGAAACTTAATTTCTCCTGAGGAACTGCTTCGCTTTCTCAACCAGGGGCATCCAGAGGTCGAAAAGAGTTTCATGTCACTTGGTAATTGCTGTTTAACCCCTTGTAAAGAAATTAAAAGATAAGAATCTCTTTATCATTTCTGGAAAAACTGGCCATTTTTTCAATGTAAAATTTATTTAATTTTTTTGGTGCAGTGCCACCCATTGTTCCAGTTTCATTAAGTTCTCACGTGAAGTGCACAACAATATCAGCTGAGATCTTTGAAAATGCGCCGCCGTGAACTCGGTAAAGCACTTCATGAGAGGCAACGAGTCCCGGCGTGGCACGTAGTTCTGATGTGCTAGAAAATTTTAAGTAAGCACAATTTTCTCCAGAGACAATTTCAGCTATTTACGGATATGAATTTATTAGTTTGCATAGAAAGTTATTTTTGTATTGGTTTCCCGTGTTTACAGATTGTTCACATGAGTAAATGTTAATTACTACAGCTATTGTCAATATAGCCTCCTTTATGGAAACAGTACTACGTTTCCGAATGCCGGTTTTTATGTCCCAGATGTGTATTTTATTTTGGTACTGTTGTTTTCAAGTTCAGTAATCGGCGATTGGAAAAGGAAAACCAGCAGTTGTGTATTTTACTACAGTCTCATTAGCATAGGTTGTCGCACCTCAACATGTTAGCCATAGACGTTTAATGACACGTTAAAAAATTATGACCTGTGCAGAAACCACTGTCGGAATGTGTACCTTGTACAGAGAAATGTTAAAGCAGGTATTAAGGCAGCGATCTAGTGTACTAAAGGTTGCTGCAAATTTCAAACAGTACCAGGTTACCAATCATACGTATTTCTACGTTTGTCGTCATTTCGACCGGCGTTGTAAGAAACTGAAGGACACTTTCGACATCACAAACACGGGTGAAACTACCTAAATGGGATAATATCGCAAAGCTGCTCGTGAACTCGACGCTGTTGCCCTTCGTACCATTTTAAACTAGTTAAGCGGTATAAATTTAAGTGGAACCGCTTTTGTTGCATTTTTGATGAATTGCGCTTAACGATACATAACAGTTCTGATTGAGCAGTTTCTTTCAGTGTCTTCTTTTACAACTGTACGATGTACGAGGATTGTTCGGAAAGTAAGGAACTATCGGTAGCGAAATGGAAACCACAGTGAAAATCAAAACTGTTCCTTTGCACGTGTAGCTGCACCTTCCAGGTAGTTCTCTACATAGTCGCCGCTCCGTCCTAGACATTTTTTGGAGCGTTATACCAAATTTCCAACACCATCGTCATAGAAGGCAGCCGCCTGTGCTTTCCGATACGCTGGTCTACAGCGTGTAGCCTGCTCCCAAGTGTTGTAGTCGTATCCAGCGTTTCATGTGAACAGAAATGATACTCAGGACGAGTCAATTAGCGCTGTGTTGTGGGTGACCGAACACTTCTCATCGAGAAGGCTGCAGGAGCGTCTTCACTGCCTCTGCAGAGTGCGGCTGAGAATTGCCATGAAGAAGGAAGTGCGTGGCAGTTGTGTAAGGTGGGTTGCATCCATTAAGGCGAAGCCTCTCAGCGAGCCCTTCTACTTGGCGAGTGACATTGTTGTTCTAGGCACTTTTACTCGCTCATAGAGCATTCACAACTGAACAGAGCAGCTTGATGCGATCGACGGGCCTACTAGAGACACTGCACAAAACGTCTGTGAAAAGCCTCGCCGGATTTTCACAGTGGTTTCCATTTCGCTATTGATCGTTCCTCACTTTCCGAATAGCCCTCGCGTATCTCAAAGAGGTGACAGCTTGCAAAGAACTCGCTTCTCATGGAAGAGCTATCTTATGAGATACTGCGATAACTGAAGATCTGTATAGCTACTAACCTTCTACATTTTTTTCTTTTTAATTAGCAGTCTATTTGAATATAGCTAATAAGTCAACAGGAAAAACTTAAGGGACTCAAAGGAACACAGGGTGTGTGTGTCAATCCGAAGCAACTTAGCACGTAAAAGATTTGCTTGATTTTGTTTAAACAGAAAATACATTGAGAAACAAAATATAAGTTTTAATAACCTACGAAGGTTGTATGGAGAATCTGTTGCATAAATATTATTGACCAAACTTAAAGCCATTTGTGAATGTACGAACTCTTAATGTTGAAACAGCACCCAAGAACAATAGATGCCTCCGTAGCAGATGTATTGTACAACAATCGAACTGTCTGCATGTATTACTTCCTGTGACAATTTTTCGAACACATAAAAGGTACCTGATGCCGAAAGTTTTGGTTATGAAACTTAATTATAGATATATTGACACCACATTAGTATTCCGAAAAGCACAGTTATCTTTGTCTTTTCCCTTGCATCACTAAGCGATACAATTTTTAAAAAGGCATCTGTACTTGCCATGAAGTTTGATATTTAATGAAAAATCTAAAAAGCTCTTACCGTCCGGTTTTGCAGGAAAACTTAGTATCTCGAGGAATTCGCTTGTCCTGAAGATGTTCTATGACGTACCTCCTCGCTTGGAGAAACTATTTGAAATCTCTTGTGCTAGCCGATTTTAAGGTCCCCTTGTCATTTATTTATGCTTTAATCAGCATTACTCGCCCCATACATGCACACTGACAATTATTTTCGTATTACGGGGACACTTGTATGACAATCTCCCAGCATCGGCTACCACGCCTCTATTCTCTAGATAAGTAATGGTGCGCTTCACCACTCCTGGGCCACAGTTAACGTTTATATGAAAAATTTAACCTCTTCATTTCGGAGTTAATGAGTGAAGGGACTACTTATTATTTATGGAGGCCAATTACCGAGAATCGGATTAGTGTCATAACGACTGTGTCACTTAGTATTTTTCACTGCCAGAGAATCGAAAACTTTTGATGTAACTGGTTGAATAGCTGTTATCTTTTTCTTCTCTTTCCTCTTCTTCTTCGTACTCTACTTCTTTCGTTACAATTCTCTGGCAGCAGCAGATAAGGTACTCAGTAGTATTTACGTCACTGAATCGCTGCTTTTATAGAGAGAGAGAGAGAGAGAGAGAGAGAGAGAGTGAGAGAGAAAGAGAGACATTTGTACGCACGACTCAATGTAAGTAGACGCATTTTTCAACTAGATTTTTTTGTCTAAGGAAGAGTTGTTTGCTGATAGGACATTTCCACCCCAGCTTTTGTGAAATATCTGTCTATCTTAGAGGCCAGCTGCAAAAAAAGAGAACTTGAAGCATAGGAAGCTAACGCTAACTATTGGCTAAACGTATCCCTACAATATAGCTTTATGATAGATTATTCGAATCGTCTACATCAATGGGGCAACAGATTTCACAGTCTGATTTCTTAGAGTTTCGAGGGCAGATGACCTCTGCAGGCTTGACTGACGACCCTTCGGTACAGCTTCAATCAGCAGTATCCCTCACGTGCATTAGGAACTCCAAATAAGCTATCCTGTATTGCCTTCAAAGTTCATGATCGTTTTTCTTCTTGTTTGGTCTTCTGAGTGGTTTGATCGAGTCCATCACAAATCCTTAAGCTGTACCAATCTCTTCATCTTAGAGAAGCACTTACATACAACTTCCTAGATTGTTTTATATGTATCGCCGTCTGTGCCTACACTTATAGTTTTATCCTCTACAGTGTCCTGTGTTACCATCGAAACGAAATAATTTCCCGATGTCATAACACATGCCCCTTCATATTGTCCTTCCGTCTAGCTAGCGTTTACATCTCAGATTCATTTACTCACTTCTTACCAGCCCATTTTATTGTCGCCGTACTATTGTAGTACCACATCTGAAACATTTCCATTTTCTTCTGCTTTTCCTACAGTCTCTCATTCAGTTCAATGCAACTCTGCGTTCTGGAAGTACATCCTGAGGTACTTTTTTCTGCAGTAAGACGTATATGTGATGGTAGCAGATATATATATATATGCCAAATAGTAAAATTCCTTCAATACATCTACCCGTGGTTACCAATTTCTTTTTAAGTCTGTGGTAATCTCATTTATACTATTCCTCAGTACTATCGTATGTCATTGCTTTCCCAGTCAATCGTTCTTCTGTGTTCAGTACACGATTAAAACTATTGAACATATCCTGTAATTCTTCCTCACCTCCAAAGAGATTCGTTCTTATTTGATATAAAACACTGTCTGTAAACTGTAAGTAAAAGCGTATACTATACTACTCATAATTTATAAGATCGGTGTGTGGCGGAGGGCACTATTCGCACCAAAGTCGTATTCCCCCCCCCCCCCTCCACCCCTCTGCTCCACTCGCAGATCTTTGAATTTTGAATGTTGATCATTGCGCGATTTGAAAGTTGGTGGTAATAATATATGCTCTCTATCCTCTGTGAAGATCGGATTTTGGAATTTAGAGAGCAGCCCCTTCCGTTTAGCGCGTCGTCTATCTGTGAGTGTGTCCCACTTCAAACTTTCTACGAAATTTGTAACGCTCTCGCGATGGCTAAATGTACCAGTCACGAATCTTGCCGCTCTTCTATGGACCTTCTCAATCTGTTGAATTAGATCCAACTGGTGGGGGTCCCATACGGACGAACAATAAGACTGGACGAACTAAAGTATTGTAAGCAATTTCCTTTCTTGAAGAACTGCATCGCTTCAGGATTCTACCAATAAACCGCAATCTAGAGTTCGTCTTAGCCATTGCTTGTGTAATCTGATCGTTCCATTTGAGATCTTTTCCTAAAGTCACACCCAGATAGGTGACGGATGTTACCGCTTCCAAAAACTGGGCACTTATTTTGTACTCGTACATGAGAGGGCATTTTCGCTTTGTTATACGCGATAGGTTACACTAATACTGAGAGATAACTGCCAGTCATCACACCACGCAACTGGAACGAGAGCCTTTGGATGGCTGTGTACGGACATTTTCACTGTCGTTGAAAAACCTTAGGAACTCGAATAGTGCAATATTCGAAAAGCCTCTTTCGTTTCGGTCTAATACCATCCGCACATTGCTTTTCGTGTTATAAAATCAACAACGTGAGTCGCGTCCTGGAAGTTACCACATTTAGGCGAGTATCGAAACCATTAGTTTCCGAATAGTTACTTATGTACACTGGGATGTTGAGGACATTTAAGCTCTGAAATGGATCTAGTGCTGAGTAGCTTATCACATATTCATACAATTTATAAAAATATATGTGCCTGTAAAATTGTAGATTTTTTGAATGCGCAACAAGGAACTTTGTAATTTATCGCCATTTTGTTCTCTTTCTTAGCAACATAGAGAGTTAAGATCCACCTTTTAAGTAAATCTTCAAAAGTGTCTCAGTTTAATTACTGAGCCGTTGGAGGATATAAAAAGAGTTGGTGTACATGGGATTTCATGTTAGTGAATTTCCAGGCTTGCTTTATTGTTAGTATTTTGAGATTTGTCTCTAAGATGTCCCATGTATGATACTCCTTTACAAGATAATTTAGGTGCATTCTTAGCTTTGCTTATTTTTCTCCGGACTGTTAGTTCAGAAAGCGTCTGAATTACGCAGATTTATTTTCGAATTTTTTTTTTTTTTTTACTTTTTCGATTTATCGTGCTTAAAATTGTTTAGTCTTATACGATGTTCATTAAAGTATAACTTGACATATATACGTGGAACTCAGCATTACATGGAAGAGCACAAAGTAAATCTACATATGCTCAGTTCGAAAGGTTAAACGTGCTCCAGGTATGTGTTTATGCATTTCACAGAATTCAGTAATGAGTAAACCAAACAACGCTAATAAGATTTCCAAAATACATTTTATTGGGAATAAACAAAATTAAAGTCTTCCTTACACCAATTAACACAGTAAAATATAAAACTGGAAGTAAACAATCATTTTGGCGAACTTTCACCTCTTGGAATGACATGGCCCAAAATTAGGATGAGACTGGAGTCATGTGGTAATTCCTGTAATATTCTACCATCTAACCAAATCTCCAATAGCCGCCTTTTGCGGCACAGGCCTCTGCGAGACGTGCAGAAAGAGTCTCAATGAGGCTCTGGGAGGTACTGATGGCGATGTGGAACCTTTTAGCCTTTGTTGCCATAGCCAGATGTGCCAGGTTTCTTGCTTGAGAACCCATGGCACGAACAGCCAGTTGAGATTCTCGATCGGGTTTTAATTCGGGTAGTTTGGTGGCCCGGGGAGAACAGTAAATTCATCGTTGGAATCTTCGAACCTGGCACACACACCGCGAACTGTGTCACACGTTGCACGGTCTTGTTTGTAGGTGCCAGCGAGTCCATGAGAAACAAACTGGATGTAGGGCGGACATGGTTCTCAAGGATAGACACAGACTTGTGTGTGTCCATTGTGCCTTCCGGAATGACTAGATCATTCACGGAATGCCATGAAGCCACAATCCAGACCATAATGACCCTCTTTGTTTGTTTTCACACATTTCACACCGTATCTGCCAACAACTGTCTTTCTGATGGAAAAAAAACCTGTCGTCACTCAGTGAACTTGCAGTTGCAGTACTGGCGTGCAAATTCCAGCCTTCGTCGCCGATGAACAACAGTCAGACTGGGTCCATGAACAACGCGCCTGATTGATGAGACTCTGTTGGTAGCCCCTTGGTTCTGCTGGGCGGTCAGTTGCTGAAAAGTAGCATGTCTGTTCGCCCGTATACATCTGCACAGCCATCGTCCACACCTGTTATCTATGGCCCACGGTACCCCACAGTGGTCTCACTACCCGTTTTGGATTGCACTATTTTGCCATGTACGGTATACATTAACCATAGCGGCACGCACACAGTTTACAGATGTAGTCCTAGTCTAAATGCTTGCACTCTTGACCCAAAATCCCTTTTGGACATCAGATAAATCGCTCCATTTCTGCTTTGCACTATTTTCTGCGTCATCCTAAGACAATGTACAGAGCCTCCACTGTCAGTGCTACCAACTTCCATCTGTGAGCTCTTATTATACGTTCACATCGAACGCAGATGGTGAGCACATTAAAGTGACTGGACTGTACAGAAGTTAAATGTAAATTAAACGTTAATTCAACATCATTTTCCGAGTTACAATTTATGCACACAATAATTAAAGTGTTTCCTGTGGCGCAATGGCTATGAGCCCATCATTTACATTTAAGGCAGTGGATCCACTCTGTTGATTTGTTTTTCATTGGTTGTATCGCTTCAAATTTCATCCTCTTCATTATTCTGCTTCAGGTTGTAAGAGAAATGAAGAAGACCGACTACTACTTCCAAAACTATAGACGAGATTTTCTTATTACCTTGCCCATAATGCACAAACTGTTAGTTCTACAGAAGAAATAAACAGGACATTTTTGTAGAAAATTTAATGAAGTATATAAATATATATTGTACTGAGAACGTCTCCGAAGGAAGCCACAGTTTTCGAGCTACTCAAGAAAACGTGTTTGAATGTCACTATTGTATGCTTTTTTGGAGTTGTTCAAAAACTATGAGCTCTAGAAACACGTATCTCAGGACAAAATTTAACTTTGTTAAATTAACTACAAAAAGTTCCTGTTCATTTTTCCTGCAGGACATCGAGTACTTATATGATTAACGAATGAATTAATTAAGATAACAATAAAGAAAACACTCTTACATATAAAAGTTGTTAATCATAAAATTAAAAATCAGCTTCTGTTGTAAAATTGAAATAAAACTATCGTTATGTCAGGGAATTGATTATTTCATGAAAAGGTATTTCTTCTTTCCAGATAGCACCAGTATTGAAATTCTGAAAATAGAACACTGGGGCAAGTTCATGCACAGATCATATTTACTCAGAGTACGTTTCTTGGTAAAAGATTCAGAGCGTTACCGAAAATGGAATATTAGCTCTGTCATCTGCTATGGGGTTTCACAAACTTCATGGCACCAGTCGAGGGAACATTTTAGTGCGAGAAACAATTATGTCTTTGTACAAGATGTGTAAGTTTGGTAGCTCAGATGTCAAAGTTCCTAGGCAGCATACCTTTTAGAAGTGAGAATACGTAAATATACAAAGACATTCAGCTGCTCCTACCGACGGGTCTCATGCCACAGAACACAGTACTAATAAATCTAAGGTCAAGGTCACAAATATAAGCTAGTAATAACAACAAAGTTCCTGCTTGGATAACTTGACTTTATAGTTTTCATTTTTGCGTCACAGTATCGTATCAATACTTTTTTACTTCTCAGTTTAATGTAATATCTGTTAAGAGAAAGAAAGCCCATAAGTTTCAAATTCTAGTTCAGAATACGTATTTCTTTTTCCAGTTAATAACTGCTTTTGGTTTGTGTAGCTAGTTGATACCAACAACAAAACGTTCACTCAGGTCAGGCATCATCAGGAATCCATTTCTGAATACGAAACTACCAAATGTAAGTTTTATCAAGAGTTGTTCTCTGTCTAGTCTACTATGATTTCCTGTAGCTCCCCTGACCTTTACGCCAACTATATAATTAAATAAATTCATTCCCCAGCTCCAACTTTTAAATTAACGAAAGGACTTCACACTAGTATGTGTAGTGTACCTTCAGTATTCTTTTATATTTTTACTGTCATCATTAGGTCTACTTCAAGTTATCTTTCCTAGCAACTTCATCTTCATTTCTGAACTGAGGTTCTTTGTTTCATTACTACAATTTCAGAGTTTCCAGTTTCGCATTGACCTTTTTTTGTAGCTGCTTGAAAATATCTACCACTTCTTTTTATTGTGTAACCAGGAAGGTCGATGCATGAGACAAGACCCTCTTTTTGTCAGAGCTGATGTTTCACTCCTCCATTAGGCTGTGTTCCCAAGATTAATGATCTAATGTGTCCAGTGAAAGAGTTGTGAGTACTTGGTGTCTATAGAGTGACCTCCCAATGTGGCGAAAATTACGCAGGCAGACAATCTGCATGATAGCTGAGGGCTGCACTGTTTGTAGATGCCACATGAAGTATAGAAATCTTGAGAAATTAATGGTAGCAGAACACAACCTTATAGAAAGACAGACCATCAGTTTTGACGAAATGTAGGTCCTCGAGCTCCCTCTGGCATTCTGAAATAAAAGAAACGGTATAAATTCTTTTACAGTCACAATTTGCACAGAGACAGAGGTTACAATCTGAGTGGAGCCTGGAGAGGAGAACTTGAGTGTCTTCAAAGAATTTATAATTCAAAATCATACTCCTAAGGATATAAGTGGTGCTAAAGGTGGTCATCTTTCACCTCCTGCCCCTCAGCCATTATATGGTGGAGGACGGGTTGGGGGCATACCGCTGCATTACCTATTTCCTGCATTTACACACGCAAATGTCACCTTCCAGGTGACGTATCCGTCAGTAGGAGAATTTCAAGTAATTTATTTCATCAGTCAGAATCTTGAACGCCACTATGAAGGAAGTCATCTCCTGATCAAAAAGATGATGTTAATCTTCTTAAGTTTAAATTTGAACTCCGATCTGATGTGGCCTGAAACCAAGAGAATTTTATTACTTTCACTAACTCTTTATCAGGCCACTTATAGAATATACTCTCATAACTTTTCCACCACTCTACATATAGTTGTTTACTTATCTCTGCCAACATTACCCAGAGAGTATTACATGAATGACCACATGACTCCAGTCTCATCCTAATTTTATAGAGAAACCTTTCCTCTGTCCCCATTGTTACACTTGTTCTTCTCATTTTGTTCAGTAGCTAAAGCATCTTTAAAGCTACTACCATCCGATCTGCCAGCAGACTTTGACACTTTCAACACAACAGACTATACATAACTTATAATTTTGCAATAAACACCTATTTTGTCTGAGAACTTGACTGCATTTGAAGCTTCACTCTCCTCACCTCATTTTAAAACAAAAATTCTTTATTGAAATGAAAATAATAACTTACATGTTCATAATCTTCTTCATTTCTCACCACCTCCAAATAACCAGTTAAACCATTATCTCTTAAATGAACATCATTCACCCCATTCCCTACCATGGACTTCTATTTCATGTTTTAAATCCCCAACTCCTCAGTCTTTTTCCCTGCCTACGCCCCCCTCCCCGAAATTCCCGATCTACGGGTATTTGTAAATACTCTTCCTCCGAACGAAACTCATTAACTTTTATTTCTTCACACTTTTTTATTTTCTAAGTAATCCTCCTGAAATCCTTTCCAAAATACGTGATTAACGGCAGTTTTGTTTCTCTGAAACTTTCACTTCTCTGTTATCATTACAGTCACCATTTTGTTTTATAAATTGATGTCTACAAGTGGCCTCTGTGGTGAAACAATGATCGTAATAAAATAAGAGAGATCAGTATTCCCATGAAAGACTTTTTTCACACGTGGTGTTCTAGAGTGGAACGGTAGGTAAATAGTGTGAATGCTGTGTCTGCTAAGCACTTGAGTGTGAATTGTTGAGTAATCTTGTTGACTGTATAGTATTTTATCAATCTTCAGCAACTGTAGTCGTGTATAATGAAATAATGAGCAACCTGATGCATAAAAGAAATTTTATTTATTTTACGCAAATGGCTGCTTACTATTTCATTGCAAGTTTATGTGGTTGTAGAGCAAATGCTCTCACATTTTGGACCGTCAATAGAGCAATCTTTAGTAGAATAAGATATTTCATCACTGATCTACATCCACGTGACTACTCTGCAATACATACTCAATAGCCTGAGACTATTTGTCAACCTTTCTACTCTCGAGCCACACTTGGGGAAAAGGAACACTTAGATCTTCTCTTCGGTGTCTGATTTATGTTAGTGCGATTATCATTTGTCCTTATCTATGTGGGCGTCATCAAATATGGTGAAAAGATGTAGCCATATCGAAAAATTCTTTTTTTTAATGACTGCCACCCCACATCGCGTATCATACCCCTGACATTCTCTCACCTTTTCCGCGACAGTACAACAAAAACTGCCCTTCTTTGGAGTTTTTCGATGTCCTTCATCAATGTTGTCTGTTAAGGATCCCATAGCGTGGGGCAATACTCCAGAAGAGGAAGGACAAACGAGCATCTTTAGTAGAGCTGTTGCATCGTGTAAGTGGTCTGCCAATAAAAACGCTCCTCATATTATTTCCTAAATAATCCTAACAATAATAATTCTACTTAAATTGTTTATAACCATATTCCCAAAGTATTTATTTGAAATGGCTGCATTTGGATTTGTGTTATTTGTGGTATAACCGTAATTTAATGATTTCCTTGTAGCACTCATGTGGATGACGTCACACTTTTCATTATTTAGAGTGAATGGACACTTTTCACATCATACAGATGTCTTGTAAGAAACATTTTGCTATTTGTTTTTGATCTCCTGGCGACTGTACTTGATAGTAAACGACAGCATCGACTGCAAACAGTCTTAGAGGGTAGCACAGTTTACCTCCCGTATCGTTTTTATAGATCAGAAAAAGCACAGGGCCTTTGACAACTACTTGGGGAACGTCAGATATGACTTTTGTTTCTCTCGATGAGTTCCGGTCAGTTATTACGCATCCTTTCTGAATGGAAATCACGAATCGAGTTGCCGAACTAAGACGACACTTCATAGGTACGCAGTTTGATTAGAAGTCATTTGTGAGGAACCGTATCAATAGCTTTCTGCAAATCTACAGATATGAAATCAATCTGAGATCCTCTGTCGATAACACTTATTACTTCATGTGAATAAATAACTACTTGTATTTCAGAAGAATGATATGTTCTGGATCTGTGCTATGTGTCAATAAATCGTATTTCCTTCGAAGTAATTCGTAATGTTCGAACACAATATACCAGGGGGATTATAATTAAAGTTAAACTTTCAAACCACTGTAGAAATAACATCACTGGTCAGAATGACGTCAAATTGCAATGGAATATTATCGGACAAGGGGGAAAACGTATGGCAGAAGAAAACTAAATGGTTACAAAATGTAGCAATAGATGGCGCAGTAAGCTTCATAATTTAATAGTGGTTGACTAAAAACGACAAATGAATCATACAACAATGCCTAAGGTGTACGTTTGACGCTAAACTAACTGTACTATTCAGTGTGCAAGTGTGTACAAGTGTCATGCAATTAGTTTCGTAAGCCCACCCACCCAAGCAAGGTCATATTACATCGGAAGGGAAGAATGGGTTTCTAATTGTCCTGAGGCAAAAACGGCATAAAAAACTTCACTCACATCGGTTTTTAATTGCCCTGTGGCCAAAAACCGCATGAAAAGCATCAATCAAAATTAAATCGGATTATTAATTTCCGTTTGACTGGCGCAAAACATGTTCAATATGCTGTCCATCGTTTTTTGCAACAATTTGAAATCGAGAAACAGTATGTTCCACAACCGAATGAAGGTGTTTCCGGGGTCACGTACAGAATATGTTGCACAATTCGTGCCTGCAGTGCAGCTAAGTTTGCAATCAGAACACTGAACACAACGTCTGTCAGATAGCCCCACTCTCGGAAGTCATACGGATTAAGATCAGGTGATCGGGACGGCCAGGCTGTAAGGAAAAGGCGGCTGATAATTCTAGCATTTCCGAAATGCCCCTTCAGTAGCTGCTTCACTGGATTTGCAATGTGCGGAGCTGAGCCATCTTGCATAAAAATGATCCCTTCCACACATCCACGCTGTTGGTGAGCTGGAATTGCGTCATTGCACAAAATACACTCATAGCGCTTACCAGTGACAGTACAGGTAACAGGACCGGAAGCACCTGTCTCTTCGAAAAAATATGGCCCTATGATAAGTGACCTTTTGAAGGGTGAAGTGGTACTGGTTGATTTGCCTGTGGATTTTCCGTCGCCCATATTCGACAATTAGATATATTGACATATCCTGTCAGATGGAAGTGGGCTTTATCTGTCCACAGAATATTCCACGGCCAATCATTGTCCATTTCCGTGCAAAAAATTCTAAACCAAAGGTCTCTCTTGCTGGCAGGTCAACAGGAAGCAACTCGTGCACATGGGTAATTTTGAATGGATAGAAAAGAAGGATGTTTCATAGGATTTTACGCACCGTGCTCATGGGTGTATCCAATGTCCGGGCAGTTCCCCGTGCACTACACGTTTGCACATCACCACTCGTCTCCTCCTCCATTGCTGTGGTCACTGCTTCCACTGACGTCGAATCAGTTCGTTTCCTCCCTCTACCAGGTTGCACATCTAAAGAACTCGTCATTTCGAATTCCCGGATCATTTTCTCCAGACCCACCGCAGTCATCGGACCAATGTTTTTATTCAAACCCTTCAGTGTCCGGAACTTCTGCAGAGCGACGTGTCTGCAGTCATCTTTCATGTAATACAGCTTTACAACAGTCATCATTCATGTAATACAGCCTTAAAAGCAGAGCGCGATCCTGCATTGAGGCAGTCATTGCGAACGACGCAGACGCGAAAGGAGGAAAAGCCGTGTACCCGGCGTGTTTATACCAATTGCAATGAGTCGTGCGATTGACAGGTGTTTTCATTTACGTATTCTGACACATAAAGCGCCATCTATTTTTTTCTGCCATACGTTTTCCCCCTTCTCCTATAGTATTCCGTTGCAATTTGACGTCATTCTGACCTATAGTGTTATTTCTACAACGTTTATTAATTATAATCACCTTGCATATTCTAAATCCCCGCAGCAACTCGAAGTCAGTTATGTGGCTCCGTAATTAAGCGGAGTGCTCCTGTTTTCTTTCTGGAGTATTGGTGGACCTGTATAAGTTTCCAGTCTTGAGGTACGAACCTTTCGTCGAGCGAGTGGTTGTATATATTTGTTCAGTACATTAACATACTCTGAAAGGAATCTGGTTTGCATAAAATCTGGACCTAAATACTCGCCTGTAGTAAGTGATTCAAGATGCTTCGCTACACCGAGGACATGTACTAAAATACTGACGCTGGCAGCTGTTCCTGATTCGAATTCTAGAATATTTATCTCATCTTCTTTGGATGAGATTTCGTAAATTGTGGTTAGTAACTCAGTTTTAGTGACACTTTCGACAGTAACATCGCCATGGTAATTGCATAGTGAAGTTACTGAATGTGTCTTGCCACTGGTGTATTTTACTTGCTACCAGTATCTCTCTGGATTTTATGACATATTTAAGTATTGCCTCGCGAAAACTATTAAAGGCATCTCCCACTGAATATTTCGTTATATTTCGAACTTCCATTAAATATAGCAAGTATAACTGCTGGGGTCGACTGCGCTCTGGACAATGTTTCTGCTTTGACAATTTTTTCGTCATTTCTGTCTTTGGTGAAATCCTCATTCCTTCGCTAGGTCCAGTTTTTGGATAATAATCAGTGTAGTTATAGTCTTCCCTTGTCCCTTGACTGTTACTGTTAAATTTACCACTCCTCCAATTTTGTCTTCAAAAAATGGTTCAAATGACTCTGAGCACTATGCGACTTAACTTCTGAGGTCGTCAGTCGCCTAGAACATAGAACTAATTAAACCTAACTAACCTAAGGACATCACACACATCCATGCCCGAGGCAGGATTCGAACCTGCAACAGTAGCGGTCGCTCGGCTCCAGACTGTCGCGCCCAGAACCGCACGACCACTTTTGTATTCAACAAAGTTGTCTACTTTCCCCAGATTGTCCATATATTTAACAAATTGTTCCATTGTGTAATCTGGTCCATAAACCAATCTGCAAGGTATCTGTTATGATTCTCGTAGTCAGTTGTTATAATGATAGAAACAAATATTGCAGATTTGGCAGTGAAGTAGGTAAGGAGCCGGCTGCATAGTCTATATCTGCAACGACTGAAATAATTAGTAGTGATTGGTAAAAAATAATATATATTGTACTTAAATTGTGTTACAGGCTTCTTCATAGGCTGCATACACATAATTGCAAACATACCTAGAGAGGCATTACTTATGCCATACTTGACTAAGCACCTTGTTAGAGGTAGCTTCCTAACAGCTGAAGGCTATGCTACATTCCTAGTTGACGTCCCGAGCAAGAGTGGATGAGAGTTCGCTAGAAACTTGCCAGAAGCCTTGGAGCGGCGCTAGTCGCGACTCGCGGGTCCAGTGATATCTATTACGGACCGCGGTCGATATCTGCAACCCCTAACAAGTGTGGTATCGAACGTTGATACCACATTATCCTTTCACGTAACCTTCTTTTTTACTTTTTAATCTGTGTTAATTAATCAAGAGGTTGATTCAAGTTGAAAGAGTATTATAGTCCCATTTCATTATCATTTTATTTGCTTTCCAGCGCACTTTGCATCCTACAGAACAATTCGGGTGTTTTTGTTGCTAAATTTCGTACCAGAGAAGACTCAGCTATGGTTCAATCTAGACGTAGCCTGTTTCTTTCTACGGTTTGCATGCATCATATGGCTGTTATGTTGGTTCTTTTCAGACTTGCAAGTCTTCCAGGTATTTATGTGTAACCCAACTCACGGCTATGATTCCATAAAATGTTTATCCCTTGTTCTCCTATTCCGAAACTTTCTGGCATGCGTGAGTGAATGAATGTGGGTATGTTTCATTTTGCGGTACGGTGGTTTCTTGTGCTGCAGAGAATCAGCGGTAGCCTTACAGAATGGCCAACCCTTGTAGTTTTCAGGTAGGCAAAGAGGTTCGTTTCGTTTGTGGGAAAGTTACCGTTGTTAGACTGGTGGTGGAAGCCTCATCTCTGGATTTTCCTGGCCACGGGGTTGTGTGGGAGAAGTTTTAGTGTGAGATGGGCAGTCTGCTACAGGCTCTCCGAGGGTCTACAGCCGAGGTTTCTTCGAAGAATTGTGAGTTTATTTAACCGCGTGGCGCGTTGTCTCATAGCGAGAGGGGAGCTTTTAGTTTTTGGCCTTGCTTTTTGCCTTATAAAGATTGTTTTGCTGGGTCGCTGCAAAGAATGCAGGGCTTTTGTAGACTTTCAGTTTGATTCCTAATGCAGACTTTGGTGCGTAATAAGAACGTAGCAAAAAGGTGTTGCATATGTCGAAGCGATCTCACATAGGAAGTGCGCCCTCGGTTCAGTGTGAATGTTTATGTGCCTACGACTGCGTGTATATGCATTTTAATCTTTTCCGAATCTTGATAATTTTTGCCTCTTTGTGAATTTTATTTTTTTCATTACTGTACGTCCGCTGGAAACCGCCCACGTGGGTTAATGGAAGAGTTTGTTGGCCCTCTGCCATTGCCCTTTGCCTCTTCAAATGTGTTTTCTGTAAAATGTTAATTGTTCGCAGATGCGCGGCTTAATATCGCTAAAATTTGGCCACCGTATGTAGAAATTGTATCTCCACGAACCACGTGACTTAACTGTGAGCCTAACTCCCCTGTGACCCCCTGCCTCTGTCCTCGAGTTCACTTGTCGCCCTAATTTCGGAACATTACATATATCTTGTCCGGATTATACAACTGCGCTTGGGGTTCGTGATTTCATGTTAAGCGCTTAAGCGTGTATGTATGGCACTCGTTGAGGCTGTTTCTCCAACCCAAGGGTCAACTTTAAATGCAACCGTGATGTTCAGATCTACTCTTTTATTTAATAATTTCTCAACACAGCGGAACAAACCTCGTAGCTTCGTTGCATGATGGTGTTGATGCCTTTCTTGTTGTTCTCTGAGTGAATGTCGGACTGAATGCGAGTATTATAACTTTCCCGTCCCCCCGAATTGCGACCGCGAGTCTAAATTATGAGATTCTCTTGTGAACCGTATAGCGTCTCACAAGCAATCGTGCGTAGTTACCAGGCAACAGTAGTTATATAGATCTCTTATATCGATGTCTTAAGAGATAAGCAATTTTGTTTTGAGCCTTATCCAGTGTACCGATCTTAGTCTCCTTTATCTATGCCATTTACCTTCTACTTTCCTTCTTAGCCCACCCATAGCATTTCCATGTGCACAGGTCCAATAATATGTGTTCCCTTTCTATTTAAAACAAATTCTTTACGATAGATCTTGTTTTCAGGAATGTTGCAGCAAACTGCTCTTATAGGCAGTGTTCACATACTTTTTACTTTATTTTAATATCTGGTTCTTGTGAACAATCCCTGGATCATATTAATAATTACATTCCATTTTCATGGGTGAAATTACAATGAATGGTCTTTTATGAGTTTTTTCTTATTACTAAATTAATTAATTTTCCACCTCAGTCGAACCTTGTGTTTGTCGTGTGGCTAGAGTTGCTGGCGACCCAATTTTTTACTTTGATTTTAATGTCAAATAGCATGTCCATTTGCGTGTGGCTCTTTTATCATCTGGATATAGCTCAGGGCTGCACTCATTTCATAAACACCACTTAAGTGCACGTCACTTACAAAGTGAACTAAGGTCTTGAACTAAGTTTTCCAACATTCTTTCATATCTCCCTTCTGATTTCTACACGAACTCATTCTATGTTCCAGCCATCTCTGAATCTGGCCAAAAGGTACCAGAAAAAGAAAAATTACTGCGAAACGTCTTGTCAACAGTGCGGTAATAGAGACGGAGCACAGGCTCGGATTAAAAAATGGTACACAAGGAAATCAGCCCAATCCTTTCAAAGGAATCATCCCGGCATTTGCCTTAAGCGATTCAGGGAATGAATGGAACACCTAAATCTGGATAGCCAGACGGGGAATTGAACCGTCGTACTCCCACATGCGAGTCCAGTATGCTAAATACTGCTCCACATCGGTCGGTCACACTTGCTGACAGTGTATGAGATACCCGAGTTGAGATAGCAGAGTTGCAGGAAGCAGTACTCCAGACGGTAAATGAAAAATTAACTCCGATCGTGTTGTCACAGAGAGTTTCTAGCCGGTCTACATAAGGCACAAAAAGAGTAGTGTTACATTTTATTGCTTCTCCTGAAGAGAAAACGCTTTTTCTCGCCCCTTCGTTACAGTGTACGTCAGAACCGACTGCGCACGCCTTCATGTGCTAATCCAACTCCTAACAGTAAGCATCAATGCCCAGTACACACACCACACAATTCACTCACACCCTCAGAGATGGGATCTTTGGGAAAATTCGTGCAGATCGGAGAAAAAGAATTACAATTGTTTGCTGCAGGAGGGAAAAACCACTCACTAATATCAGCAGAATAACTTTGTCGCTGTCACTGAGAGAAAGACACAGTATGCCTATTCCAGTGATCCAGACTTCCGCAGTAAAATGTGAGGTAGAATTAATCTTAGGATGAAGAGAAGCAGGACTCCTGTGGGATATCTTAGCACCAAAACCCTTTCTCCGTAAAACGGGTCCACACTGGGTATATTCAGTGGTAGTTAAGGTGAGTTGTTATGAGCAGGGGCGACCTAAGTCTACAGAATGGTTGGAGTTGTAAGGTAGTGGCAAACTGATAAACCGTATTAGTTGCTACATTTTGGGGACAACTTCTCGCACCAGCAACCATTACTGGTGACTAGTGATGTCAGCCTTTTAGTGTCCAGACCAACCTTTAGAGATAATACCTGCCCAAAACCTGATCTATCTGAAGAGTACTTTGCAACACCACCTCTTTAAATCTCTGGACAAACTGATACTAGGGCAGAGCAACGGAGTACCAGTGTAGAGGAAAAGCTTCAGGATGTCCACCTATATTGCACAATGTCGTGGCAATAGAAGTTTTAACCTCACGTATCATCATGATTTTGTTCATCGTCTGTGCAGTTTATATATACTCGTAATTATGGCAGGAAACCACTCAATCTCCTCAGCTTCCTCTAAACCTTGTAACCAACCAAATGGGCCATCCTCAGCAAATAAGTGTTCCTTGAGTATATCAGTCACCGAACTTTGTAAACTGGAGTGAGCATAAAAGCAACTAGAGCGACAAGTGTGCACAAATTTCAAAAAATTGAAGACGTTCTGTTAAGTGATTTTTCAGAATTAATACTAGTCAGTCATTCGGTGGGCCGATTCCTCGACTTGCGCCATAGGGTGGTTGGGTTTCGGGTTCCGCTAAACAGGTCAGGTGTCCACTATACACAGGAGGCGGCTACACGGGCAGCAGGGGCCGTGTGGCGTTTACTGGGCAGTTTTTTAGGTTAGACAGTCTCGGGAAAGGTCAAAAAGAGCTCCAGTCTCAGTGGGTACAGAGCAAAGAAACGACAAGAGTCGGCCAAGCAACAGTCGGGACTGTAGTTGTAAATCGTCCTAATTATGTTGGAAAAGTACCAAAGTTTCAAGCGCTGACAGAAAGCACTGAAGCTGAAATCATTATTCAAACAGAAAGCTAGCTAAAGCCGGAGAAAAATTCTGCCGAAATTTTTACAGAGGCGCAAACCGGGTTCAGAACGGATAGACTAAATAAAATAGGTGGTGGTGTTTGGTGTGTTTGTGTCTGTTGGTAGTAGTTTATCTTGTAGTGAAGTTGAAATAGATAGTTCCTGCGAATTACTATGGGTAGAGGTTATACACAACAGCCGTATCAAAATAATAATTGGTTCCTTCTACCGCCCCCCGACACAGATGATGTAATAGTTGAACGGTTCAAAGAAAATTTGAACCTCATTACAAATAAGTACCCCACTCATACAGTTATAAATTGGTGGAGACTTCCACCTACCATCGATTTGTCGGCGAAAATGCATACTCAAAGTCGGTGGTAGACAGAAAACATCTTCCGAAATTGTACTAAATGCTTTCTCTGAGAATTACTTTGAACAATTTGTTCATGAGCCCACACGAATTGTAAATGGTTGCGAAAAGACACTTGACCTCATAACCACATATAATCCTGATCTAATAGATAGCGTCATGACGGATACAGGGATTAGTAAACACAAGGTCATTGTAGGTGCGAGGCTCAAAACCATATAAACGAAAACCACTAAATAAATGCAAAATATATCTGTTTAAAAGAGCAGATAAAAATTCGCTTGTTGCCTTCCTAAGAGAGAGTCTCCATTCCTTCCACGCTAATTATGTAAGTATAAACCAGATATAGCTCAAATTCAAAGATAAAGGAACGATAGCAATAGATAGACTCAGACCGCATAAGTTAATAAGAGACTGGACTGATCCACCATGGTACACAAAACACGTCAGAACACTGTTGCAGAAGCAACAAAAAAAGCATGCCAAATTCAGAAGAACGCAAAATCCCCAAGACTGGCTAAGTTTCACGGAAGCTCGAAATTTAGTGCGGACGTCTATGCGAGACGCTTTTAATAGTTTCCACAATGAAACATTGTCTCAAAATATGACAGAAAACCCAAAGAGATTCTTGTCGTATGTAAAGTACACCAGTGGCAAAAAACCGTCAATTCCGTCACTGCGCGATAGCGATGGAAATGTTACCGATGATGGTGCCACTAAAGCGGGGTTATTAAATACAGTTTTCCGTAATTCCTTCACGAAAGAAGAAACGAGAACAGCTGTTAGCATGAGTGAAATAAAAGTAGATATCTTAGGTGTTGCGAAACAGATCACTTAAGAAAGGCAAGTCTTGCGGTCCAGATGGTATACCAGTCAGGTTCCTTTCAGAGTATGCAGACACAATAGCGCCTTTCTTAGCAATCATTTACAACCGCTCACCTGACGAAAGGTCTGTTCCTAAAGAATGGAAAGTAGCACAGGTCACACGAATATTCGAGAAAGGAAATAGGAGTAACCCATTGAATTACAGACCCATATAACTGATCTCAATTTGCAGTAGGATTTTGGAGCATATACTGTACTCGAACATTATGAATCACCTTGAAGAAAATGACTTATTGATACATAACCAACACGGGTTCAGAAAATATCGTTCTTGTGCAACACAGCTAGCTCTTTATTCCCATGGAGTAATGAGTGCTGTCGACAAGGGATCTCAGAACTCTTCCATATTCCTAGATTTCCAGAAGACTTTTGATACCGTTCCTCACAAGCGAATATTAATCAAATTCGCGTACATATGCAGTATCGTCTCAGTTGTGTGAACGGATTCGTGATTTCCTCTCAGAGAGGTCACAGCTCGTAATGATAGATGGTAAATCATCAAGAAGAACAGAAGTTCCGCAAGGTAGTGTCATAGGCCCTCTGCGGTTCCTGATTTACGTAAATGATCTAGGTGATAATCTGAGCAGCCCCCTTAGATTGTTTGGAGATTTACCGTCTAGTAAAATCATCAAACGATCAATTTCAGTTACAAAATGATACAGAGAGAATTTCTGCATGGTGCGAAAAGTGGAAATTGGCACTAAATAACGAAAAGTACGAGGTTATCCACATGGGTACTAAAGGAAATCCGACAAATTTTGGGTATACGATAAATCGCACAAATCTAAGGGCTGTCAATTCGACTAAATACCGAGGAATTACAATTACGAGCAACTTAAATTGGAAAGACCACATAGATAATATTGTGGGGAAGGCGACACAAAGACTGCGCTTTGTTGGCAGAACAGAAGATGCGACAAACCCACTAAAGAGACAGCCTACATTACACTTGTCCGCCCTCTGCTGTAATATTACTGTGTGGGATCCTCACCAGGTAGGACTGACGGAGGACAACGAAAAAGTGAAAAAGAGGACAGCCCGTTTCGTGTTATCGCGCAATAGGAGTGAGAGTGTCACTGATATGATACACGAGTTGGAGTGGCAGTCACTGAAACAAAGGCGGTTTTCTTTGCGGCGAGATCTATTTACGAAATTTCAATCACCAGCTTTCTCTTCTGAATGCGAAAATATTTTTTTGACACCCACCTACGTAGGGAGATATGATTATCATAATAAAATAAGAGAAATCAGAGCTCGAACGGAAAGATTTAAGTGTTCCTTTTTCCCACGCGCCATTCGAGAGTGGAATGGTAGAGAAGTAGTATGAAAATGGTTCGATGAACCCTCTGCCAGGCACCTAAGTGTGAATTGCAGAGTAACAATGTAGATGTAGATGTAGATGTAGTTGTAGATCTTCTAAAGAGGGGAGCAACGTTGGGCCACTATCTTTCCATACCAGTGTGTCTAACTGACTGTCAGGCGAACCTTCCAATGCCAAAAGCTGGAAAGGTGCTGCGCTGATGTGCACTTAGGCACTAAGTGAGTTGGCTACCATACGTCAAGGCCTGCCACTGGTGCCGCTGCTGGAACATTCTTGATGCAGCATGATATAACGGCCAGGCCGCAATGGTCGTTTCGGTTACGCTATGCCTGGAGGCAGGCGCTGTGTCGCATCTGTGGTGCACATAATCAAAAGCGACGTCCGGTCACAGCAGGAGATAGTCTACTTCCAGTACTGGCCATACAGTACAACCTGCACTGATAAGTACCCCACGCCACTCTTCGACACCATGTAAGTTATCCAGCTTCCACTACTACTACACGCTGCCTCTGTTAGCCACGAGTCTATGGGTTAGCCTAGTCTTGATTATGTCTGGTGCTAAACTTATGTCTTCTAGCTGGGGACCTACTGTTAGCTGACATACCTGACTTCACTTGCGGATCCTCAGTTTGCAGACACTACCTGAGGGTCCTTCATTCCCGACCTACTGCCACCGACTGCTGGAGGTAGGCGCTTGCGCGTCTTTACTGTTGGCGAAGCGTTGGTGCTGATACAAGCGCCTCTGACGGTCGACGTCCGTATACAGCCAGCACGCCATCAGTCTTGTGCTTACAAGTGTTTGACTGTCTGAAGGCATCGCACGCCATTGAGACGACGCTTTCGGCTACTGTACACCTTCTTTTAAAAAAAAACATGTTATTATTCTCACTGCCTTTATGATTCCATGGTGGTTGAGCAGCTGGTTCTCTGTTTAGCTGTCCTGTATTCCATTCCGGAAAGTCATTGTGACGCGCGACGCGATGTATAACACTTGGACTGCTGCAGAAAGTAGAGCATTACCTAGCAACTTACGGGAGAACGAAGGAGAAACATGAACGAAGTAATGTCATATACCAAAGTTACGTGAAGTAATATACGGAAATTTAGATTCGATCAAGATTCGAACCTCATGCTTTTGGATTTATAATCTGCTATTTAGGTGCAGCTAGATTTACAATGATTACTTCAATTTTGTGAAAAATAACAGAGCTAAAAAATAAATTATTTGAATTTTAGAAGTGAGGAGCAGATAACTTCAAGTCATGCTCCTCAGCCTCAGTTGTATTGGAAGGTAGTATCCCATCTACGACGATGGCGTCATAGAAAGAGCAACGATTCGAAATGGAAAAGTGAATTTAACATATTCATTTTCGAGGAATATCACCAGCACCCGCATTAAGCGATTTACGATAACCACAAAGAACCTAAATATTGACACACAGATGGGGATTTGCTCTGCCTTTGATATCAACTTGTCTGATCAGTCACAAGGAGTGTAGCTTTTCATATACATCTACACCATATTCCACAATCCACTATTTGGTGTGTGACGGAGGGTACATTCTATACCACTATCTGATCTCTCCAACCCTGTTCCACTCCCGCGTAGTGATGATTGTTGGTAAGCCTCTGTGTTGGCTCTAATTTCTTGAATTTTCTCCTCGTGGTCAATACGCAAGATGTATGTGGGGGGAAGTAATATCTTGTGCGACTCCTCCTGAAAAGCGCTGTCCCGCAATTTCAGTAGTAAATCTAGTAAATCTCTCCGTGGTTCACACCGCCTGTCTATTAACGTCTGACAGTGGAGTTTGTTTAGTATCTCCGTAACGCTCTTTCGCCAGCTAAACGATCCCGTGACTAAACGCGCCGCTCTTCGTGGGATTTTC
This sequence comes from Schistocerca americana, assembly GCF_021461395.2. Classification (NCBI taxonomy): domain Eukaryota; kingdom Metazoa; phylum Arthropoda; class Insecta; order Orthoptera; family Acrididae; genus Schistocerca; species Schistocerca americana. The sequence continues at coordinate 338,331,884 of NC_060124.1, forward strand.
TCTACCTCCTCCATCTGACTTCTCTGATACCAATCGCAGATAAATAAACAATACTCAAGAATCGGGCGAACAAGCGCCTTATAAGCCACTTCTTTCGTGGATAAGTTACATTTCCTTAAGATTCTTCCGATGAATCTCAGTCTGGTGTCTGATTTTTCCCACTATCTGTTTTATGTGGTCATTCCACTTAAAGTCGCTCTGGATACTTACGTCTACATATTTTACGGCAGACGCTGTCTGCAGCTGTTTGTCATCAATAGTGGAACTGTACAGTATTGAATTTCTTTTCCTATGTACACGCGGTATATTACATTTATTAACGTTCAGGGTCAATTGCCAGAGCTTGCACCATTCATCAGTTCTCTGCAGGTCGTCCTGCAAATTCTTACTACCTTCTGCCGTCGCTACTTTGGTATAGACAACTGCATTATTGCGAATAGCTTTCTACTAGATCATTCATATATGTTGTAAACAGTAACGGTCCTATCACACTTACCTGTGGTACTCCGGGTGTTACCTTTACATCTGTCGATTTAGTTCCATTAAGAGCGACGTGTTGTATTCTGTTTGCTAGAATGTCTTCAATCCAATGGCAAGTCTGCTCCGATACTCCGTAAACTCGTTTTTGTTTCATTGGACGGCAATGCGTGACGGTGTCAAATGCCTTCCTGAAATCAAGGAACACGGCATCAAACTGAGCGCCGTTGTCGACCGCCCTGTGGATCTCAAGGAGAAACAGAGCGAGCTGAGTTTCGCAGGATCTTGCACGCATCTGGTGTTAGTGCGTTCAATTTCAACCTGTCGTAGAACAGAAGGGGAACAGTCTGAAAGCTTTTGAAACAGTACTTCTTGGTATGTCGATGCCATTGTTTTTCTTCGCGACCGTAATTTATCATCAATCGACGTAAAGCAGGCTTGCCGCAGACCAGCCACCACCAGAGAGTCTAAGGAAGTCTTCTCTCACAGATGTTCCAAGTAGTCTCTGTGCTATTCTTACACTGCAGATCCGGGAGATAAAGCTTCCAAGTGCCTCCGCTGCAATACACTCTCTGCTGCTGAAGTGAAGCTGCAAATTTAGGCAATATCATCAGAGAAGTCTGTAGGCCATAACTCAGGCAGCTGCAAGTCCCTAGAAACCATATAATTTGGTCGAAACGACTCGCTAGATGGCTGGTGACATAAGCATAGTCAGGTCGATCACCGTGCACGTGGTCCCAAGTATCAGTAACGTTCAGGTCGTGCACTACCATCTTGAGTTTGTGGCATGTGCTTGTTGATGCTTATGGGACTTCAGACAGCTGAAGTCTCCACCAAAAATAATATGGTCACAGCGGCCCAAAAAAAATGTGTTGTAACGGCGACCGTAATAGTCGCGGGGTTGAAGTGACGGAAAACGCGGCGGGACCTGCGGAGCGACCCGCGAACAACAACACAACGGGAGAGGACGGACACGACCAACGAAGGACCTTACGACAACAACAAGCCGAAACAACAGAGTCAAGAGAACCTAACTAGACAACCATGTCCACTCGTAAACAAAGGACGGAAGTAAATTCGCTGTCTAAGGCGAAGCGATATGTCCTGAGACGTACGCAAGGCTAGACTGCAGGCTGAGCTAGAGGCAGGCCGCTATTGGCCGCTGCAACCACGTGTTCCATTGTGGCGCCCCCACTCTAAATGTGGGCCAGGAGGTGCGCGCCGCCACAGCTTATGGCGCGGTGGTGGAGAGATCTCTAGGGGTCTTCGACATCCATGATGTCTGGCGGGGATTCAAATTCCGCGGCGCGCAATACCAGATGCCTCCCACCTGAATCTTGCGCGTAGGGGCGGAAACGCCGCGGATGGTGCCGAGGTGGGTGGCAGTGGGAAGAGGAACCAGGCTCATCAGCTGCTATGGGCGGGGAGGAAGGGACGCCCGAGGTATCCACGACAGCTGATCCAGAGTCCAGGTTGGGGGCGGGAGCCGCCGATCCTCCCGGAGGCAGGCTTTCGCGGAGACGGCAACTGGGGGCCAGGATGGTGACTCGAGGACCACGTCCGTACCTGAAGGAGTTAGGGAAAGAAGCGGCGGCGCGAGTCCCGTGGCGGCACACGGGCGGAGCTGATTATGATGGCTGCACTCCAAACCTTTCGACGCCTGCACCGACGTCACACGCCTCCCATGGGCCGCAACGACCGTTGCGGGTATCCAACCCGCCTTGCGCCTGTATTCCCGGACCCACACAGCCGTGCCAGGTGCATACCTCTGTGAGGGCCGGGAATGGGGGCGGGAGGAGGATGGCATCAGCAAACGTAGCAGGGTCCGCGGCTGTCGCCCATGGAGGAGCTCTGCCGGACTGCACCCGTCAATTGGCGTAGTGTGATAGGTGCTCAAAAACAGGGTGAGGGCCGACGTGATGGGAGATGTGTTGACCGCCTTAGTCAACTGTTTTTTAAAAGTGCAGACAAGCCTCTCTGCCGCGCCATTGGACGAAGGGTGGAAAGGGGGACTACAGATATGTTTGATATCGTTGGCCTGACAGAAGCCATGGAAGGAGGATGCCGTGAATTGGAGACCATTATCGGAGACCAATGTGTGTGGCAGACCCTCGATGGCGAGAACCTTGGCTAGGGCCGTGAGTGCAGCCTCCGTGGTGGTGGATGCCATTCGGACAACAAATGGGTATTTGGAGTAGGCATCAACGAAGAGTAACCACATGGACCCCAAAAACGGGCCTGCAAAATCGATATGGATGCGATCCCAGGGCCGGCACAGGCCAGGGTGAAAATGACTGGGGGGGACTCGCATGGTGACGCTTACAGTCAGTGCATCCACACACCAGGTGCTCAATATCGTCATCAATGCTGGGCCAATACATATGCCGGCGAGCTTAAACTTTCATATGGGACATACCTCAGTGCCTGCGGTGTAACAAACTGAGGACTCAAAGCCGCAATTCCGGAGGGATGACCACCCAATGGGCATTCGACTCCGTGGCCAACAGAAGGACATCATCGACCACAGAGATCCTGTGGGACAGGTGGCGCCAGGGGCTGAAATTGGACTGCATTCGACGAGTTACGTAGGATGGCCACCAGTGGAGCACGTAGTTGAGATCCTACCGCAAGACAGGGTCACGGTGGGTAGCCACAGCAATGTGAGCAGCCATAAGAGGCAGACCGTCCAGCGCATCCCGGCGGGCAGAATCAATGTGAAAGCATAGGACCTCCTGTTGGTCAAAGACAGGGTCAGGGCCTGCTGGGAGACGTGACAAAGCGTTCGCATTAGTATGGTGGGCGGTGTACTTATACCAGATGGTGTAAGCATAATTATGTAAAAACAATGCCCAGCGCTGGAGATGTTGAGCCGTCCGCTCTGGAAGGTGAGAGTGGGGTCCAAAAAGTGTAACCAAGTGTTTATGGTCCGTCAGGAGGCTGAACTTTACCCCAAAGAGATAGGTGTGAAAATTTTGGACAGCGAACACGATCGCCAGAGCCTCCTTTTCAATCTGGGAGTAGTTCCGTTTTGCTGGGGTCAACGTCTTAGAGGCATAAGCGATGGGTTGTTCGGCGCCATCGGCATACCGGTGCGCGAGGGCGGCCCCAATGCCGTATGCCGACGCATCGGCCACCACAACGAAGGGCCGGACCGGAGAAAAGGGAGTAAGGTAAGGGCGGACTTCAGCATCGCCTTTAAACGAAGAAAAGCCTGGTCACAGGCAGAAGTCCAATCAAAAGGTACCCCTTTCCGGCCCAAGTTTATCAAAAACACCTGGAGTTCAGATAAGTCCTTGGGACGGGGAAGGGTCTCAATGGCCACGATATTACGACCCGAAGGGCGAATGCCATCTTTGCTGAGCCAGTGGCCTAAGTATTCCACTTCCAGTTGAAAAAAAAACACTTGTCCAGCCAACAACGTAAACCAGCAGACTGCAGAGCTTGAAATAAGGCGCTGAGGTTTTGCAAATGTTCCTGGCGAGAACACCCGGTGACCAAGATGTCATCCAGATAATTAACACAGGCAGGGATAGGATGTGTAAGCTGCTCCAGGAATCCCTGGAAAATGGCCGGCGTCAAAGAGACACCAAAGGGAAGGCGCTTGTACTTATACAATCCGAAAGGCGTGTTGATAATCATGATGTTACAAGATTTGGCAACTAGCAACTGGTGGTATGCCTCAGTCAGGTCGATCTTGGAAAACTACTCTTCCCCGGCAAGCTTGGCAAGAAGGTCTTCCTGTCGGGGAATGGGGCAAGTGTCAATGAGGGACTGAGCATTGACTGTAGCGCCGAAGTCCCCACACAGCCGAAGGGACCCATTGGGTTTCCATATGACCACCACTGGTGTCGCCCATGCACTGTAAGTTTACAGGCTCCAACACGCCAGCGGCATGGAGTTGATCAAGTTCCTGCTTCATCGCTGGCCGTAAGACCATCGGCAGGGGCCGAGCCTGGAAAAAGTGAGGCTGTGCATCCGGCTGTAGGGTGATGTGCACCTGAAGGCCGGAAGCACATCCATGATCCGGTGCAAACAACGACACCAAAGCGGAGCACAGATCGTCCAAGCCCTGAAAGGGAACAGCCATGGAAACGACCTTAACTTCGTCGGAAATTGGAAAGCCAATCAATTGAGACGCATCCAGGCAAATAATATTCGAAGCCGACGGATGGCCGATGACAAAGAGGGTAAGGAGCCGGGGAACACACTTGTACGTCGCCTGGACGACGAACTGCCCACGAAGGAGAATGGAACCGTCTCGGTAAGCGACCAAACGCCGAGAGGGAGGCGACAACGCAGGCGAACCCAGCCGGGTATATATCGCCATATTAAACAGGGAGACGGTGGCCCCAGTGTCGACCTGAAAACTGACATCCTCAGTGAAAATGCGGAGCGTGAGGAAAAGCTTCTGCGCTGATGGGTCGTGCTGTGGAACGACCGATTGCAGAGCATGGACTGTATCTTGAGGCCCAGGAGGGGTAGGACTGGAGCGAGTCGATCGATTACGACAAACCGATCGGATGTGGTCCTCCTTGATACACAGCGTGCACGTTTTCCAGCGGTGGGTTCAATCAGCCCTCAAATGTGCAGTAAAGCACTGTGGGCAAGATGGAAATGGGCCGCGCGACCAGCGACGAGGGGCGACAGAAGGAGCCGATGCCATAGAGACGTCGGTCAATGAGGAGTCTAAACGGCTATGGCCTCTGTTGGCCAGGCCACGTTGACGTCGCGAGGGCGAAAGCCGCCGTGACGCCGCGACCGCCGCCACCTGCGGTCGCGCCATAAGACGCTCGTTAGCTGCTTGAGTAATTTCAAAGGAGTGGGCAATGCGGAGAATCTCTTCCAAGGAGAGGTCGTCGAGTTTCAACGCCACAGTACAGACCTCAGGATGGGGAGCCAGCTGAACCATCACATCCCGGATCAGGGAGTCCACATACGAAGCCTTACACTGCTGATTAGTGCACGTAAAATCGCATCGACGGCTGAGATGATGCAAGTCGGTGACCTAGGAATGATACGATTGATCAGGCTGTTTATGGTACTGGTGGAACTCCAGCCGAGAGGCGACCACATGGTAGCGTTGGGAATAATAGTTTGTCAGCAAAAGGCAGATCTCCTGGAAAGAGAGAGCCACAGGATCGGACAATAGTGCCAACTTGCGGAGAAGAAAGAACGCGTCCGGGGAGGCCCAAGACAAAAACAACGAAGGCTGCTAGGAGTTGTCTGTTATTTGAAAAGCCGTGAAATGTTGTTTCAGCCCATGTAAGTAGGTTTCCCAGTCCTCGTTAGCGTCATTAAAGGATGGAAACGACGTGGTATGTGGCAAAGCATCAGACACCCGAGGACTCTGAAGCTGTCCCAGGCATCGACTTTGTCTGTTACCAACTCCAGCGACTTTAGTAAGATGTCTAACTGGAGCTGCTGTTGCTGCATGAGCTGCTGCTGTTGCTCCAGCAGACAGACCAATTTCGCCTCCATACCAACTACGACTACCTTTTACCTCATCGCCAAAATGTTGTCGCAGGGCTGACGGAAAGGAAAGCACTGTGGAACCCGCGGAGAGGCCTGCGAACAACAAGACAACGGGAGAGGACGGACGCGACCAATAAAGGACAGAACGAACAACAAGGACGAAACAACAGAGTCAATAAAATCTAACTAGACAACCACGTCCACTCGTAAACAAAACACGAAAGTAAATACGCTGTTTAAGTTGAGGCGATATGTCCTGAGACACACGCGAGGTTAGACTGCAGGCTGAGAGAGAGAGAGAGAGGGGCAGGCGCTTATGTACGCTATCGGGGACGCCGCTATTGGCCGCTGCAACCACGTGTTCCACTGTCGCGCCCTCATACTAAATGCGGGCCAGGAGGCGCGCGCTGCCACAACTTACGGGTCTTCCACGTCCATGAAGTCTGGCGGGGATTCAAATTCCGCAGCGCGCGGTACCAGAATGTGGGTGACCTCTTTCGAGTAGAATCATGAGCATTCCCGCCTCTTGGCCATGCCAGAGGAAGTATAAACAATGAGCATTCAAAGCAACAACCATAGCATTTCCTTATAATTATTAACTGAAACAATGGAAAACCTAAATCAATGGTCGATCTGAAACCCGTTCCACTCGAATGCGAGTCTAATACCTTCACCATTGCACCATCTAGTTCGGTAGTGGGGACGGTATCAGGAGATATGTCTTATATTTCATAACAGTGTCTTCCATCGGTTTAAAATAATTGTGTGTAATTGTATGTGTAATTGTATAAGGCAACCAATAATAACTGATAACGGCCTCGTTCACAATCGTAACCGGATCGTGCCTTCCCATGACTACCATCAGGTTTCAACCTCAATTTATTGCCTCCCAGATACAAATGTGAATACACCATACACTTCAGTTTCCCTTGTTGTTATATTATCTTTACCCTTTACTTCGTAATTCCTTTTCATAGTGAATTACAAATTCATTACATAACGTTTCGTTGTAAATAGTCACCATGCACTATATATTGCCAGTATTAACAGCGTTTACTCATAGGATATAACGCATCTGTCTTCAGCTCGATTAGTCAAAGGAAAGAAAAATAACAGAGTGGGAATTAAATATTACCATGTTATACTTTTATAATACTTTGAAACAGGCGAGTCGAACCAGAAAACAAGACAGGTTTTAATACCAGTTGATCTAGAGCCTACAGAATGTTACGTTATCGCTGGCAAATATAAAATATATAGTGAGTTACTGAAATACCATACGGCATATTACAACACCCCTAATATTGAAAGATTTTATTTACCAAGTAAATAAGACTTACGCCATTCTGATTTGACGTGCTCCGTCATTAATTGGCTTTTTATCTTTCTTCCTTTTTTTAAAAAAAGGTCAAATTTTATTTTCACGTTATATAAGAAGTAATAGTCAGTCAACCGATTGTACACATTTTTTTACAACACATATTAACCAGGTTTCGATAGATCTGAAACTATCCTCATCAAAATGGTAAAAGTTACATGAAATCACATAACAACTTCAAAATTCCATGAATCAAGAATAAATGTCATAATAAAAATGCCTCCTGCGCTGTGTATGTGCCGGTCTTAGCCGGCTACAGCAGTGCCGCCACTTGCAACCACGTTTTACCGTTCTGTGATGACTGTCTGTCTTATCTTACTATGATTTTTATTCGTGACTCATGGAACACAAACACGCCATTTGACGAGACCACTGTTGCTGAAATTTTATAATTGTTCTGCGATTTCATGTAACTTTTACCATTCTGATGAAGACAGTCTTAGACCTATCGGAACCTGGTAGATGTGTGTTTTCAAATGGTTCAAATGGCTCTGAGCACTATGGGACTCAACTGCTGAGGTCATTAGTCCCCTAGAACCTAGAACTACTTAAACCTAACTGACCTAAGGACACCACACACATCCATGCCCGAGGCAGGATTCGAACCTGCGACCGTAGTGGCCTCGCGGTTCCAGACTGCAGCGCCTAGAACCGCACGGCCACTTTGGCCGGCAATGTGTGTTTTAAAAAATTGTGTGCATCTGGCTGACTATTACTTTTTATATAATTGCATACACGGTTGCTGAGCTCACAGACACAAAATGTTTAAAATGTCATTTTTTTCTGATTCAAAGATAACTCTGAATGTCGTTGATTAATACAAGAATGTGGGTTTAGGATCATTATTCGACCTTTTTTCATTTTACATTTTTCTTCTTATATAACACAATATTGGGCATCATGTAAATTTCAAAATGATTGCATGACACAGTAAAATGTATTTTACAGAGCTATGTTCACAGATTTCTTATGGGGCGATTACAATCTTTTTGCTTCTTTTACATGGTGTAGCATCGATCTTCATCGGTGCAAGTTTTATTACACATGAAGTTGGTTTACACACTGTACCCTCGGATAATTTTCTTCACTCTGCCCAACAATTCGATCGTGGTTCATGGAGAACGGCGGATAACTGCAGATACCACCTTCAGTCTCACAGTACGTTTATTCAATCGGCATATTTTTTTCTTATTGTCTTGCTTCCAGGCAGTTAAACTCACATACCCATACATGAAAGTTATGTTCGTTTACAAAACTTTCTCACTCTTTCACGTTAGTGTTTCATTGCATATCGAATTACTGTGGCTTTCCATTGAAATAGTAGTTGCAATAAAGGTTTTTGTCTAGATGATTTACATCTCACAGGTCATTTTTACTGTTTTTCGAGTGGAGGGATACGAAGTTACATACATCATTTTCTCTCTTTTCAAGTACCACATTAGTAAATATTCATCCTGCTGTAGTTGATTTTCGTCATGTTTTTATTATTAAAAATGGGTTTTTATGAGTAGATGAATGCTTTATCACAATATTATGGCTTCTAGAGGATTCGTTTGTCTGACATCTGTAAGAAATCATCAGTACGAAAATCCTTGTAAATATAATATCATAAAATACAAGATATTTCCTTACTTTGATTAATTTATATAATATAATTTATTTAATTAATTCGTAAAAAAGGTTTTGCATTAAATACAAGCCTAGTGTGCTCAGCATACCCACTTACTACTATACATACAAATCCAAGCCAATTTTGACCACACTGACATTGATCAAATAAAACTGTAGTTGAAAATAGGGGGCAATTTCAGTACACAAGAATTACTTTAAAAAAATTATCTAAGATTACACATCATTAGGGGTTCCATATTTGGGGTGTTACACATGGCCCCCAGACGATGAAGTGGGTGCGTGACTTCCCTCTTCAACGTCCCTAACCAGGCAAAGTCTCCTTTTTTATTGTTATACATATACAGCCAGCAACATTTTTCTGATGTTACTTTCTTTATTTCACTTCATCCCACCAGGATTTTTTTGCTGAACAACGCTGTTGTACTGCGAGTTGTATGCTAACTGTCGACCACCCATCTGCTTCTACTTTCAGTGTCTTGGCAACAACTTGTGGGGGTGGTAGAACTGCTGACGGTGGATATGCTCGCCTTCTTCTGGATGGGCTGCAGCAGTGGACGGCAATAGTAAATAATAGTAGTAATGGCCAGCGCAACCAATCCTATAGCTATTCAGCTGTGCCCCACCGAGCAAGGAAGCCGCGTTCACAAATCTTACATATTCTTGGTTTCTGAAGAATGAAGTTTTCGAGAAGAAAAATGAAACATCTGGTAGTGGTTTCCTGACCCATCTCCGGCAGCCATCGAGTGAATTGTGGTTCAATAGCACGATGCGACATTATAACCACGCCGGATGGCGAGAAATACTTGTCACTCGCCGCCACAGAGTTTATTCAGACGCGGGGCTTGCTAGAGATAAGAGTTAAACAAAATCTCCAGCCAGCTAACCTGCTGAATGCATCGATTTCCGTTAATTTCTCAGCCAAATATTAACTTTTTTAAAAATTCTAAATGCTGACTTGATCTACATGAAAAGGGCTATCCAGAAATTAAGAATTATCAATAAGTATTCTGTGCTGAGAATCCCATGTCAAATTTTTCTTACCGTACATGACTATAGAGAGAGGTGTACCCACTAATTTCATCTTTGTCTTCTGACTCGTAACAATATTTTTTCCTGTGTGTCACGTTAATCACATATATAGGATAATTTGTTATGAGATAATGAGGATTTATATCAATATCTCCTTTCAGTTGAGTAGCTCTGTTAATCCTTTGAGCGCTGCAGACGTAAATCCCGCTGCGCTCCATATTTCCGCAGACGCTGCGGTCATCAGCTGCTGTAGTGGTTTTCCCATGGGCGCTGCAGACGTCATTATCGTCACGGCCCAGCCGGTACCTGCGTCCTAATGACGGCTTTTACCGTCCGCCGGTTCTGCTACCTGCGGTCCTGCAAATGTCTACAGCCACTCAACGGTATTTCTGTCGGAGTTCACGCCTGCTGTTCGACTTTCATGCTAGCTGGTTCATGTAACTGAATTCTGCTGCTGTGGTGTCGTTTAGCTTTCTGCCAATTCATCAGTAATTTTAGAGTGCTATCACTTCCTCCAAATGACACATCGACGTGGCTGCATTGATGAAGAGATACCAGAGATAGTCGTAAGGAGTGAGAGTGACTGTGAGAGTAGTATCGTCAATGACTGATAATGATTATTCAGAAGAATCTCGTAGTGGTACACGTCTACGTATGTCAGCAAGTAGAGCTCACCAGAATAGTTCTTCTTGAGATTGTGAGAGTGAAGACGAATCGGTCGGTAAAAGGCCACGCCTTAATGACAAATCTGATTCGAAAAAGTGTGATATCAGTCCAACACTGCATGCATTTGATGACTCGTCTTTAGAACATAACTGACAATTAGTACCCGATACAAGCGTTCTATCCTTTTTCACGCTGTTTCAATCAGAAAATCTGATGAATTTTTTTTGCACTTGAAACGAACCGATTTTACTCTTTCATCATGGCAAATACATTAGGATCACTTCATTCTCGGCTCTCCACCTGGAAACATACTAGTTTTTAACTGAATTGGTTCACTGGTATTTGGATCCTCATTTACCCGTGTTAAAAAATTGAGAGTAAAATATTGGTCCAGAGATGTACTTCTGAGCACCCCAGTTGCCGGGGAATTTATGTCTCAGGACCGTTTTATGTCACTTCTGAGAATTTTGCATTTTAGTGAAAACTCAGCCAATCTTGGAGATGACAGTTCGTTTAAAATTAGGAAAATAATTGATACAGTCCGTATGGAGTTCCGCAGTGCGTTTAATGTACACAAAAAGCTATCTGTCAAAAAAGCCTATTATTGTTTAAAGGTTGCTTATCTTTTAGACAATTCATTCCATCGAAAAGAAGTAGAATTGGAACTAAGACATTTGTGTTGTGCGACTGTAAAACTAGATACGTATTGGATTTCATTGTACACACAAGCACAACTACACAAATTCAAGTCCATAATTTTGGAAAATACGGTGATATTGTGGCAACACTAATGGTGTCATATTGTTAATGCACTACTGTACGCACCAACAGGCGTAATGTGCCGAAGCTAAAGAAGAAATTGAAACGAGGAGAAGTTGAATCTATGTCAACTGACAAAATGCTTGCCATCAAGTGGCGCGACAGGACAGAGGTGTTGATGTTGACTATCTGTCACCGCAAAGACGAACAGGGAGACTGGCGAGAAAGCAATGAAGCCGAAATGTGTAGTCGACTACCGTGCAAGTATGGGCGCAGTAGACCGCTCTGGTATATTACTAAACTCAGTTGTATCAGTGTGTAACTCTGCTAAATAGTAAAGAAAAGTTTTTTTCGTGTTGTGGATCTTTGCGTTTGAGTGCTCACACTCTTCACAGATCGGTGACAGGGAGAAAAATACCATTAACAGATTTTCATTTATGTGTGGTACGAGAACTTTTGGAAAAATTTGCTACAGAAAGAAGAAGAGATAGGACAGGAAGACTCTCAAATAACGAGAATCCTCTGGGCTTTGCTGAAAGACACTTTCCAAATGCCATTCCAAGTGAGCAGACCAAAAAATGCAGACTATGGCGTAGATGTGCACTCTGCTCGAAAGAGAATGTGCACCGAAAATAGAAATATGAGTGGAAAACATGTAATATATCATTGTGTGTTTTGAAATATATCACACGAAGAATAACGTTTAGCCAAGTTGCCGATCTGGAAGATGAAATTAAGCACTTACTTCTCAAAAAAATTATTTTGAAATAACAAAGCAAAAAATGAAAACTAAGTACAAAATTAAAAAAAGGTTTTAAGTTCGCCATTGCCAGTGCAGAGCCTGGATGAGAAAGAAGGAGGGATGTATAACAGTGCAAAAAAAGGAAAAAAATTTCAATAGAAATAAAAATAAAGAAATAAGTAAAAACACAGAATTATCTGAGCTTGAGGAGCCTCTCCAGATAAAGTACTGTGCTGAATAACACGTTATGTACGGACATGTGAAACATCCCATCTGTGCTGACAAACATAGACTGGATGCTTCAAGCCCAAGACCATAATGAAGAAAACAAAAAAAGAATTATGGATATTGATCGTTTCAGTCGTGAATAACGAAAATTGCGAAAATCCCATAGTAAAATTCTCTCTCAGTATTTGCAGAACATGCCAAGCTTCTATAAAACTTTTCCAAACTTTTCTTCTCGACTCACACGCCCGTTTCTGAAGCACAAAACGTCATTAGGAATTAAAGGTGACGTTTAATTAGATAGTTCAGAAAGTTTAGTACTTCCTTATCGAATTTTCAAACAAAAATTCTACATCACCGTTTTTTTCGAATGTCAAATAACAATGGCGTCCAGTATGAAAAAATTCACAAACGTTCAATTCTTGGTTTTGTAGTTTCCCTATGAGTATTTATTGGGTTAAGGAGCTCAAAACGCATGATGTAGACAAAGTTCGGGAATACTTTCAGTTATTTACTACACAAGAACCAAACATTGTACAGATATCATATATACGTCATGTTGAAGAGAAACCCTGAATTTTTTTTTCCGTGTATACCGCCGCAACGTGGTCTGCCAGTAGTCAGCGCTAGTCGGAAACAAGGCAGTTCAGGTGCGGGACGAGCTTTCTGTGTGTTGGAGTCCGACAAAAACAAGAGTGCTACAGCTGTTCAACGGATGTTTAGGATCAAGTACGGTAAGAAGCCACCAATAATAAATTCCATTTACCACTGACACAACAAATTCCTTGCGACAGATTGCTTGTGCCCGGCAAAGAGAAGCGGACGTCCCAGTGTGAGTGAAGTGAATGTGGAACGCGTACGAGGGACATTCATAAGGAGTCCAAAGAAATCTGTGCGTCGTGCGTCACGTGTTTGTAAAGAAAAAAAAAACTTTCTGAGCTTCTCTTCAAAATGCAATATGTATGATATCTGAACAACGTTGAGTTCTGGTGCCTTAAATAATTGGAAGTGTTCCCAGACTTTCTGTACACCCTGTATAGTGATTAGCTTCGGAAGCGTGTCTAAACATCAAGACGCTTCCCTCGAAAGTAGTTTGCGGGTTGAATATTGCGCTAGTACAGACGAACAACAACATTTGATCGGTAAGGATTCTCCAGCGTTTACATCGTAAGTTACGTACAAAAAGCTGATAATCAAGTATCAGTATGTCAAATAAAAAATCAGATGTATACACAGACCAACATAAGCAGTTTCAGTGTACATTATGTCTATCGAGCAATTCCTCTCCAGATTCAAAGCTATGGAATAAGTATCCAGGTACACTGTGTTTATTTGCAATGTCGCACCGGCGATCACTCTCAGAGTCCCAGGCAGTCGCGACAGCCCTGGTCCAGAAATACTTATCACGGGGCGAGGTCGGCCGAGCGAAGAGCTCAGGCTCAGACACTAGTCTGCGGGGATGGCTGTTAGCGCAGGCACACGGGTTGGGCGACCTCAAGGGTGCGCTCGACACGATAGGCCGGACACGCAGTTGCGACAGCCAAAAGGTTAAAATCGAGAAAAGCGTCAGAAGCTTTCAAATAATTATCTGGAGATTCTAATTCCATGCTTCTTGAGGAAATACTTCGTTTCTTCCGTATTTCGAGTATAGATTATTCAGTTTTACGTGGTCATATAGTGATGAATCAGCTAGCTGGTTATTTTTTCGATTAGTTTGAAATACAGCGAAGACAAAATATTGCATATCAACTTCTGTTGACTCGTAATACAAGAGATCTAGATCGAAATATTACTTGTTACGTAAACCAGCAACTTCCCCATTATGTAGTTCACAGACAGATATCGGCACTTTAGGATTTTTCAGTATGTTTTCTAGTATAATTCGGTTCATGTTTAACAATAGGTAGACCAGTTCTCATAGATTTACCCATAATTTTAGCTTCTTTTGGAAGTGTATCTTTTTATTTCAACTCCACCTTTGTTGTAGTCAGATCATCTAAGAAGAGTATCTCCAGAACTGGATATCCAAATAAAAAGAACAGTAAGATCCCATTAACATAAAATTTATCTATAGTCCCTAAAGAAACCACCAGGCATATTAAATGGCTAAAACACTTCCTGCTTTTCTTATTCTTTATTTTATATTGTCAACTATATGTCCTTCAATACATATTTTATCATTAAGAGATGAAGTCAAGTACAACAAAACTCATGATGAAATAAAAGTATGCTCTATTCTAGACATAACATTATTTCCTTTCTTTATGGTTATGAGATGAAATAACTTTGTCACATAATTGTTGATTACTTTTCTATTAGATTTTCTATCTTAAGTTCGATAACATGTACTATCAATTCCAATAATACTGAAGCTCATGTACAATTGAGCATGATTAGTATGCAGCCATCCTGCACCTATATCATATTAATTTCTGAGGAAAATTTAGATTATTTTTTGATTTCTTATTCACAGGAAATGAGTAAAATGGAAAGCTCTCTATTTCGTCCATTAATTGTAAAGATAAAAATTAAATAAACCATTTCTAAAATTACTGCTACAGTAGCACTATTGAAGTAAATCAAACTATCATTGTCATCAGTTAAAGGTATTTCTGATTTGTGTGTAGCATCAAAAATTGGAATATACACAGGATAATTTGCTTCATAAATTATTGGTTTACGAAATTCAGCATTACGCTTGAATGAAGCAATAATATTAGCTTCTCAATGGAAGTGATCAGTATGCTTCACAAACATTCCAGCAGCTAGATCACAATTTATGTTGCTAATACACTCCTTGGGTTTGCCGCCGGATCATACTGTGTAGTTTGCACAATATTTCATCGATTTAACTGCTTGTAACCTCCCCCTCACTTATCGACCTTAATGACAGTGAAAAATTAAACCACGTGTACCTAATGGAAATTTGGGAAAAGCAATCGTCACCGAAGTTAATTTGTCGGTAAAGAGGGAGGAAAGGGTTACATCTAAATGAAAGGAAAAATGCTAATGAAACTGGTGGAAATTAATTTTGAAAAGGGGTAAAGTTAATAAAGAAAGTAAATGTGCTGCCGTTACGTTAACAATTAACTAGCGGTAATTAGATATTGGAGATTTGGGGGAAATTACGGTCGCCAGTCCTAAGGACAATTACTATAGTAACTGAAAAAGAAAGGTTATTACACATATAATTAGCACTAGAAGCGTGGCAACTGAAGGTTGACACGTGTAGTGTGAAAACTGAAAGTTTGTCAGAAGTAATAAATTTCGCTACACTCTGACTTAATTTAGCAAAATAATTAATAAAACCGGAAAATCGAAGGTTAATTTAGTGACTGAAGTTAATAGTGAGCTTTCTTTCTGAAGCACATCGAAATTCAGTAAAATACAGTTAGTCTTGGACTGCCTCAACAATCATTTCAAAAGCTACTTGAATCTACGCAATTTAGAAATAAGAGATTTAACTTTGAACTTGAATTACATGGTTCTGAACAATTAACAATAGTAAAATTTAGTACATACCAAGCTGAGCTGCAGTCACAGGTAAGCTAATATACGGTAACAAAACTCGCACTCTTAATTTGTGCTTGTGTAATCTAAATATTGTAGCCAGCTATGAATACCTTAACTGAACGTTGAAATTAAAGCAGTGAAATCGAATGATGCTGGCGTTTGAATTTCAACGACACTCGGGTTCATTCCGGAAAAGGAAGGGACCCTGCTTGGTAATGCAATTGGGACAATGAGCAACAAACGTTCGTCCTAAGTTGCTGTAATTTTGTGACGCAACAATTTTAAAAGTTTGAGAAGCTGAGGTCTGCCATACAGTTCTAAAACTTTACGTGCTTCCAGTCTTCCTTGTTGGTAGATTGAAGGTTTGAAGCCGTCGATCGAGGAGGTGGCGACAGTCACTCATTGTCGGCCGTCGCTGTTGCAGAAGCTGGATGTTGGCGCGCCTTCTTCTCGACACGGTCACCAGACGAAACAGGCTCATGATGTGCGCCAGCTAATGCTTCCCGTCCGCGACACCATGTCAGAAACTATCATAGCAAGTCGAGCGCAATTACATGCTGCCCAACCACAAAAGCGCGGCAACTCGCGGGAGCGTCACATGACGCACCTGCTGCACTGCACCACCCCATCCAGACTCTCCCTCTGCCCGCGCTCCACGCGACAGAGTTAACACTACCAAAGATCCTAAACACTTTGGTTCTCCACACGACCTATCGATGTATTTGTTCGATAGCATAGTTTTCCCGAGGCCAGACCCAGCGTATAAATACAAATAATATTCACAAAACAAACCAACATAAATCCATATATATATATATATATATATATATATATATATATATATATATATATATATATATAAACAGTAAAACAATTACAATATATAAAGAGACAGAAATGTCATATCTTCAGGTGACAAAATAAGGAAAAAATTTGCAGTGCAATAGATGGAAATAGGAGGATATGCATTTCCGGCATTACATGCTCCACATCTTCAGATGGTGGTAGTTGATGCTGTGACTGCTGCAAGACTCGCCTAATGATAATTGCGCAGCGACTTCAAAATTTATCAGTCCAGGGGCAGGCAACATGCGTCCACGGGAAGACGCTCGCAGTTGAAGGAAGGCTTTCCGTGTATGGGCTCTTCCAGACGCTTTTAGGGTTTGAAAGCTGAATTAAATCACACCAGTTTGTTGCGTCAAGTCATCAACTGTAAGTTATTGTTTTCCCTCTTTTGATTTAGTGGCAGCCATTTCTGGATTCCAGGTGGCGCTTAGTTGAATACATGCATTCCTCTCGATAAGACTGTCCGCTGTACATATATGTACGTCTCCCGTAACAACATAGCCCCAGAAAGATGACACTGGGGATAAAATTTCCGTATTTTCGTGAAACGTGCTACAGCTCATGTCCAAGCAATGTTCCGCCACTGCTTATTTACCTGGTTTCCCTGGCCGTGTATAATGATGGTGTTCGACGCAACGTTCTTGCACGTTTCGGTATGTCTGCCCGACATAAGATTTTCCACATTGACATAGGGTCTTATACCCGCCATGTTCCCTCAGTCCAAAGTCGTCTTTGACCGAGCCCAATAAATTTCTCAGTTGTCCTTGGTCAAAGTCAACCTTATCCTTAAGAAATGTGGCGTATAAAATATCCCATGCCAATGTAGAAAATTTTATATTTGGCAGACATGCCGAATTGTACAATAACGTTGCGTCGAACACCATCATCATACACGCCTGGGGCTATCTGATAAATTGGCAGCAGCGGAGCATTGCCTGGACACAAGCCGTCGCTTGTTTTACGAAAAGACGGAAATTTTATGCCCCGTCGTCATCTTTCTGGGACTGTGTTGTTAAAGAGCCCATATATATCTGTAAGACGGGCAGCCTTATCAAAATGGATGCACGTTTTCAGTGAAGTACTGAGTGGAATGCAGTTCCATCAGAACAGGGAAAACTAGAACTGTTGATTCATGACTCGATGCAAAGCACTGCTGAGATTTAATTCAGCTTTTGACCACAGGAGAGTCCGGAAGCACAGTCATTGCACACAGCACACGCGCAGAAGCCTTTCTGCGATTACCAGCAGAGGGTGCTAGGAGCGCTGCACGTTCCTAGATCTCCTTTTACAAGGATATAGGACATGTCAAAGTATTTACAAGCTTAGACAAAATTAAAATAAGCTAATTCGTGTATACTATTGGTAGAAAATAGTTTTTTTTACAAATAACTTATTAAATAATGTAATGCCACATTGTTCACTCATATCTCACTATCAGTCGCTGCACACACTATGCACACATTGGTTCATAACATTCCACTCACTAAACACACAAACACACACACACTGGTGATCTCTGGGCCATTTTCTGTACTGCAACTTCCTATTTGCTATCCTGAGAAACTGAATCAGCATCCCTCTATACTGAGTGCACATGCATATTGGCTGCTCATGGCCTGTTTAAATTTGTTTAAATAAATGTGAACAGACTGTGCACCAAAAATAAGAATTCCAGAGAAGAGATATAAACATAAACACAGTAAGCTTTTAACAACATTTATTTGATGTCCAATAAGAGGACCAAGTGGATGTGGAAAGACAATAGAATGATTGACAGTTATATGCTAGCTTCAGGATGGTTAAATTGGAATAAGGTAAATCACTTGTATGTTTACTCAAAAAGTTTAGATCATCCAAACTATCAAGAATTTATAAAAATGTATAAGAAGCTGAAGATAAAAATAATGGGAAGATCACTGCATTTATTGAAAACAATGATGTGATTATACCACTAAATCATTGCCAAGATAATTCACTTGTAGTATTCGATGATTTGATTCTTGAAAATCAAAATGTGGTTAGGTAACATTTTACTAGGGGAAGACATATACTAAAAGAGTTTCATTTAGCTCAGACATATTCAAAATTACCAAAATAATTAGAGAGGGATACTACAATTTTTGAAAATATTTTTAGAAAAAGCAATACAAATACAAATTTCATTTATCATGTGTTAAAATTTGATGATTTTAAAGAAATGTGTAGTAGATGATGGAATGATCAATCTTGATTTTTAAAATAGATATGACTAAGAAATCTATTGAAGGCAGATACAGGTGCTATATAAAAGATTTTCTAATTGAATGAGTTTTTCAAAAGATGATGTTGTATACCTATTAGATCATGATGATGGTGTTTTACTTGAATGTATAAATGAATTTAAATAAGCTCTTGCCTATATAACAGAATATGAAAAATTAGAAAAAATTGGTCAATTATCGTAATTGTTCATGGACTAGTGAGAAAGCTAAATGTGAACCAGATACATAAAGTATAAAAGCAGACTGTATTAACTCATTAATTTCTAGAAATCCATACTTAATATTTTCTTCTATAGTGAATGTTTTCGAAATGTGACCCATAGGGAATTCAAAAAACTAAAAAAAACTAGAAAAAAATGAAGAATTAAAAGAAAGATTCTAGATTTGGAGAGAACAACCAAGAAAAGACAATAACAAATGTAAAAAAGAAGATCAAGCTCTTGCCTAAGCTATCGAAAAAGTTGAAGGAATGAAAGGTTTAGGTGCTAATGTACTGACAGCTAATGAAGAAAATACACAGGTTGAAAAACAGTTGGTTCAATGTCATCATGAAGAACTACCAGAGTACTTAAGTCCAAAGTAAGATTGTGATGATTCAGCTTTGTATAACTGTACATTAAGAGAATAAAAACTACAAGTTACATTGAACAAGTACAAAAAGACATTACAGTAATAAAAATGCTGTGTGTAAAAGTAGAACAATAAATATAAGCAAAAGCGTATTAACATATATTAACCATAGTGAAGATAAAGTTTTTGGATTCAAGCCTTTTGGTATGTTTAAATATGTTGATAATTTACCTGTAAAATTTCAGGCAGACAAATTAACTATTGGTGGAAAATGTTCTGAAGGTACTCTGAATCAGTTAACCAAAAAACACTTACTATGGCTGACATGGGTGAAAACTTTTATGATGTTGATTTATCAAATTGTGAGATATGTTATTGAATTCAGAATTATTATATTCTGAGAATAATCCAAATAAAATAAGCTTAATGGTACAAATATAAAAGTTGGATAAAAAATTGTAGAAGGTTATTTTCCAAAATGAAGACAACCAGTTTGAAGTTCATAATTTTGAGATATAAAAAAAGGTGAAGGTTTGATCAAAAAATATACAAAACAAACCATTGAATAAATCTGGTTGAGTGACTTTAGTTATTTAACTGACAGATTAGCAATTATTCCTGGAGACGAAATAGGTGGAAATAAAAATTATTATAATAAAAAGTGGGAATAACACAAATGTTAACAAATAAATTTAGGGATTTTATTATCAATAATCCATAAGGAATTTCATATTGTGATTAGATTTCTGAATAACTTGTCACAAACGAATTGGAAAAGTGAAACCACAAAAAAAGTTTAATAAACGTAGCTTTAATTAATTTACCAATGCCATAGATGCATCTACTAGGTTATTCCTACCACAGACCTTTTACTAAACTTGAAATAAGATTAGCACATGGTGATAAAGTAATATGTCTGCTAGATGAATCTTGCAAAGTACAAGTACATGATATTGCATGCTGAGATAACAAAGATTTAGAGAAAAGACATGAAGTACATAAACAACTTCATTTAGCTGCAGAAGAGACAATGCATGCTTCTGATTTATCAATTGGAGAAAAATTAGCTGCTTCAGCAGACAGAGAAATACTTTATGGAAAGAGAAAATTAGGAATGGGTACTGAACTTGATGATAATGCTTGGGCATGTAAAAATTATAATCCTTATAAAAATTTTATCTGTGTAATTAATAACGTCCGAATTGGTTATACTTTGCAAATTAGTGGCAAAACTAAACTAAAATGAGTTATAATTAAATTCAATTATGGTCAATTAAATAATATTGATAATTTTTAACTGATACACTAAAAGGACAAAGAGATAAAAAGCTGGTGGTAGTTTACTCATAATATTAGGTATACCTACTGTGAAAAAATATTATCAAATAGCTAAAAAAAAAAAGAAAGACCTGTCAACGTCAATGAAATTCACCAGCAGCTGTGTATCTTAAGATTGTATTTTATTTTATTTTGAAGGATACTAAGTTCTGGGTCTCACTATGCTATTTGCAGGCCTCATTTGCATCCCTCCTAATTAATGAAAATGACAGTTTCTTTTATTTGGAGAGTTTATTAGGATAGTTTCATTTACTGGGAGAGATGCATATGGCGCCTGAAGATGCCGCAGTGAAATACTGAAACTGGTAACCTTCAAAATAAAATAAAATAACATCTTAAGATACTTGGCTGTTGGTGAATTACATTCACACTGACTGTTACTTAATCAGCAGACGTCTGTGTCCATGATGGACCAACACAGCCAAAAGAAAAAAGGATCAGGACTAACAAAACTTGAAAAAGGATTTCTTCCTTTATTATTGAGGGGATTACCATATCTAGCAACTACTGGTTCACTAGCTGGTGGGGCAGCTGGTACTGCAAAAACAATAACAGACAAGAAAAAAGATGATAAAAAATTAGAAGAAAAAAAGACATAATTTAACAATAGAGAAGAATGCTGGCACTGGAATAAAAAAAATTCAAAAATAATTCATATAATTATATAATAATGAATTAAGTAGTTTTGACATACAACAACTTGCAAAGCAATTAAAAATCAAATAGTTTCTTGGTGTTTTGGGATTGATGAATTATATAATCATCCTAGAGAATATGGATTTGGAATAGTTTATTTAGACACATCTATTCATGCTGGCTGACATTGGATCTGTTATTATAAGAATAATGACAAAAATTTTGTGTTTGATTCATTTGGAGGAAATATTTTTGAATGTTCAATGTGTGCTAATACAGCTATAGAAGAACACTTAAATTGTTGTAAGAAAGTATTTGCAAAGAGAGTTTCTTGTACCAACAATGAAAAATACATGTGGTATGATTATGAAGCTCAGCAAGAAACAGGAATACATATTCAAATATAATAATTCACGTTTTTAATCATGATAATGTTTATAAATTTAAAACAAATGTTAATTTCTGAAGGTTGATGATATCTAATAAACATAATAGTTATATATTATAGCTAATAATGCTAAACAATAAGTTTTACAAGATATTTTTAAGTATTGTGTTGAAAACACAACAAACCCATATATTATCTACAAAGTAATGTTATTGGAGATAATATGTATCTTTAAAAGCTATTGATAGCAGTATAGCAGTAACTTTGTACAAGGATCACTTAGTAATTTCCAAAAAATAATTCATTTGAAGGAGCAGAAAGGATGTTTCCCACATTTATTCAATATACAGGAAAATAAGAATTACATAGGAACGATTCCTAATATTGTATATTATTGTACTGATACTATGAAACCGAAAATAGGGAAAAACGGTATAGTCAAGATATTAAAGAAAACTGTTTTTTCAATATGAAGCAAGCAATTAATAAATACTGTAATTCTCATGTATATGCATTAAGAATAGGTTATTTAGAACAAAGAATATAATTCCTAGAAATAGCTCTTATAGTTCTGTTCTATTATTACATAGCTGCTGGAGTTTGTAAAGATACATACAGATCTAAATAGTTAACTAATAGAAGAATTGCTGTATTGGACGAAGAACAAAATGAAAATTATAACAGAATAAACGAGACAGACGCAGCAACAGGGAAGTAATCGCTTTTGTGACATTTACGAGTTCGTAATCAGGAGCGAATTTTATTATATAATCTGCATTCTTCAACAGTTTAGTTTCTTGAGTTTGTGCATGTAAATTTATTATATAATAGTCACTGTTGTTGAGTTTTCGTTTGCATTGGTAAGTAAACCGATTTTGTGACATATTACAAGTTACTAATCAGGGGCGAATTATTTAGTTTCACTTGAGTGCTTCGGTAGTTAAGTTTTTGCATATATGATTCTTATTAGACACATTACCTGCATTTTCGTCAGGGTCTACAGTAGAGTTGCTCAGCAAGTCCCGATAGTCCGTTTATCTGCATAGTTTGGTTTTCCACAGTCTGTAGTATGGACAGGCACTGCAATTGTTGTGTGCTGATGAGAGCCGAGTTGATGACACTTCGCTCTCACCTTCAGGCTGTGATGGCTTCAGTTACACAGCGGATGGGCACTGCTGTTGTGCACCAGTCGTGGGGATCCAACAGACGTCCAGCACGCCCGAGTCCTCCGACCAGTGGCCAATCCAGTCATTGCTCGCACTGAGCACCTGTGGTCGAGTGGGAGGTCTCCCCAGGGCGAAGCAGGCGGCGAAAGACTTCCCAGGGGGCCGCACGTGAGGCCTCTCTGGATTGTCTGACAAACAAGTTCCAGGTGCTGTCTTTGGCTGACACTGTCACTGAGCCACATGCTGTCGCTGTCCTGTTTCAGAGGAAACCACTCAGCCTGTAAGATCCGCTCAATTGCAGAGGATGGGATTATTGATAGTTGAGAGTTCCAACGTTAAGCGTGTTATGGGGCCCCCTAGAGACTTAGCTAACAGGAATGGTAAGAAAACTAATGTGCAATCCATGTTCATATCGAGTGGAATCATTCCAGATGTGGAAAGAGACCTCCTGGATTCGATGAAGAGCACAGGGTGCAGCCATCTGCAGGTGTTTTCTGACGTCGGTGCCAATGATAAGTGTCACTTTGGATCAGAAGAGATTCTCTCTGGTTTCATGCTGCTAACAGAAATGGTAAAGGCTGCCAGTCTTGCTTGCAAGATGAAAGCAGAGATAACCATTTGCAGCACAGTCGACAGGACCAATTGTGGACCTTTGGTACAGAGCCGAGTGAAGGGTCTGAATCAGAGGCTCAGACGGTTTTGCGACCGTGTAGGCTGCAGATTCCTCGACTTGCGCCAAAGGCTGGTTGGGATTCGAGTTCCGCTAAATAGGTCAGGTGTCCACTATAAGCAGGGGCGGCTACACGGGTAGCAGGGACTGTGTGGTGTGGACTGTGTGGTTTTTTAGGTTAGAGGGTCTCGGGTAAACACAAGAAGGGCTTCAGTCACAAAGGCTGCAGGCTGAACACAGGAAGAACGTAAATACAAGAACCATTGGTGTAACAGTTGTAAGTTGTCGTAGCTGTGTTTTGAAAGTACCACAGCTCCAAGCGCTAATAGAAAGCACTGATGCTCAAATCGTTATAGGCATTGAAAGCTGGCTAATGCTGGATACAAGCTCAGCCGAAATTTTCGCGTTGAACCTAACGGTGCTCCGGAAGGAGAGGCTAAACACGGTTGGCGGTGGCGTGTTTGTTGCTGTCAGAAGTAGTTTAACTTGTCGGGAAATTGAAGTAGACACTTCGTGTAAGTTATTATGGGCAGAGGTCATAGTTGGCAACCGGAATAAAATAATCATTGGATCCTTTTACCGACTTCCCAATTCAGATGATACAGTTGCTGAAAGGTTCAAAGAAAACTTGAGTTTGATTTCAAACACGTACCCGACACCTACAATAATAGTTGGTGGTGAATTTAGTTTACCCTCGATACGTTGAGGAAAATACATGTTCAGTTCCGGAGGTACCCAGAAAATATCACCCGAAATTGTGCTAAACACTTTCTCTGCAATTAATTGTAACAGTTGGTCCATGAACCCACGCGAATAGCACACGATTGTGAAAACACACTTGATCTCTTAGCAACAAATAATCCTGAGTTAATAACGAGTATCAAAACAGATTCAGGAATTAGTGAACACAGGATTGTCGTAGCGAGATTGAATATTGTAATCCCCAAATCCTCGATGTGGCTTAAATTCAGAGAAATAGTATCGGCAGCAACTGAGTGATTTATACCAAATAAACTAACAAACGTCGGAGCTGATCCTCCTTGGTACACAAAACGGGTTAGAACACCATTGCAGAAACAACGAAACGAACATGCCAACTTTAAACAGACGCAAAATCCCCAAAATTGGCAATCTTTTACGGAAACTCGAAACTTAATGCGGATGCTTATAACAGTTTCCACAACGAAACTTTGTCTCGAAACCTGGAAGCAAATCCAAATAGATTCTGGTCGTATGTGAAGTATGTTAGCGTCAAGAAACAGTCAATGCCTTCTCTGCACGTTAGCCATGGAGATACTAACGAAAACAGTGCTACCAAAGCAGAGTCACTAAACACAGCCTTCCGAAATGACTTCACAAAAGAAGACTAAGTAAATATTCAGAATTCGAAACGAGAACAGCTGCCAACATGAGTAAGGTAGAAATAAATAGCCTTGGAGTAGTGAAGCAACTTAAATCACTTAATAAAAGCAAGTCTTCTGGTCCAGACTGCGTACTAATTAGGTTCTTTTCGAAGTATGCTGATTCATTAGCTCCATACTCAACAATCATATACAGCCGTTCACTCGACGAAAGATCGATACCCAAAGATTAGAAAGCTGCACGGGTCACACGAATATTCAAGAAAGGTAGTAGGAGTAATCCACTAAATTACATGACCATATCGTTAACGTCGATATGCTGCAGGGTTTTGGAACATATATTGTGTGCGAACATTATGAATTACCCTGAAGAAAACGATCTATTGACACACAGTCAACATGGGTTTAGAACACATCGTTCCTGTGAAATACAACTAGCTCTTTATTCACATGAAGTGTTGAGTGCTATTGACAAAGGATTTAAGATCGATTCCGTATTTCTGGATTTCCAGAATGCTTTTGACATGGTATCACACAAGCGGCTCGTAGTGAAATTGTGTGCTTATGGAATATCATGGATTTGTGATTTCCTGTCAGAGAGATCACAGTTCGTAGTAATTGATGGAAAGTGATCGAGTAAAACAGAAGTGGTTTCTGCCGTTCCCCAATGTAGTTTTGTAGGCTCTCTGCTGTTCCTTATCTATATATACATTTTGGAGACAATCTGAGCAGCCGTTTCCGGTTGTTTGCAGATGCTGTCGTTTATCGACTAATAAAGTCATCAGAAGATCATAACAAACTGCAAAGCGATTTAGAAAAGATATCTGAATGGTGCGAAAAGTGGCAGTTCACTTCAAATAACGAAAAGTGTGAGGTCATCCACATGAATGCCAAAAAGTAACTCGTTAAACTTTGGTTACATGATATATCATTCTAATCTAAATGCAGTAAATTCAACTAAATACCTAAGTATTACAATTATGAACAACTTAAATTGGAAAGAACACATAGAAAATATTATGGGGAAGATTATTATACTGTAGGTCATCCAGCAACATTGTATAAGCAAACATGTTATTCTAAAAAATGGTATGGGCTTATAAATTGTAAAGTATTGGCACTTAGAGGACTATACCATACAGTTTTGCGAGTATGAATAAGGATTGATAAAAATAAGACACTGTTGTTTCCCTTATATGTAAAATGTGGACAAGAGGAAATAAGTAAATTTAATCATAATAATAATAAAAGAAGTTTTATTGCAACTTGGACAACTGATGAAGGAAATAAAGCTGTACAAAAAGTATGTAAAATTTAAGATACTTACAAAGTGTAACATACTGGTTAAAAATTACATGAAGGACATAGTGAAAATCCAATTAGAAACCAGGTCATCAAATTTTGAAAGGAATTTTAAATATATCAATGAAGGGAAAGAAAAGTAAGATATCAACTTAGATCTTGACAAAAACCAAAAAAAATCCAAGAAAAAATATGTTGCTAAGATATGTCTACATTCATTATGGGGAAAATTTCTACAACGAAAAAAATATCAGTAAAACTGGATGTAAGAGAGATTTACAGAAATTTTATGAGATACTATTGAATGAGTGATTAGATGATATAGATGTAAATGTTATTATAGACCGTTTGGTACAGAAAAAGTGCAATTTCGACGATTTTTATGTGGGAAATAACACAGCTACAAATATCCTTATAACAGCATTCACTACATCAATTGAAAAGCTTGGGTTGAATGATGTGTTAGATAAACTAGGGGAAATTGTTACATATTTTAATAAGTTCAGTGTAGTATACATTGATGATGTTAAAACATGGTAGAAAAATGATGTTTGTTAAGTGAAAGGACAAATGACTTGGAAGATAATAAATGGATTACAAACTGGGCTTCAACAAGACCTGAAAGTTATTATTTCGAGAAAAATAATAAAAAACATGGTAATGAAGGTAGAAGGTTTCACTTTAAATTTTAAGAATACGCAAAAGTTGAATGGTGACTCTCTGATAACATTAATTGAGGGTGAATTGGAAGAAAAGATACAATTAGAGTACAACAAAATAACTAGAGATGTAAATACTAAAAATTTAATCAACAAGCAAGTTAAGAAAGACTTCTCATTTCATATGATAAAAGAATAGTTGTAGAAAATTTTGATACAGTACCATATGATTTTATAATTTCAGTAATAGATTTTTATTCTATATAAATGGAATACTTACAAAGAAGATCAACAATGCTAGCATTATTAATTTGTTTAAAAAGATTATGAAACTACAAATAAACCTTTTTAATAACATTACCACCAGTGAATACTTCAGTACTAAACATGGAGATGAAATATGTTTGGACTAAATAATGAATTTAAAATTTTTTGCCAAACAAGTACTAGAAAATAAATACTGGTCGGAATTTTCAATTTTTTTGATTATGGTATTATTAACATGAAATATAAAGGAATGCAGACACATAAAAATAATGACAATGAATTTCTAGATGTGGAACGTTTACTTTGATTTGTTCCCAGTAATCTTGTACAAGATGGCCATCCCCACTGAATTTGGTGTAATATATGAGCGTTAACTAAAACCCAAATATAGATCATTAAATGTAATTTATTTTTTAGAGTTAATATTTAATTATTTTTATATTCGATTCATTGTTACATGGCTATGTAACACAGCATTTGATACACCAAAATTGTCTTTTAAATAATTCTAGTGCTCTCGATATGCACATTGTTTTCAACTAAAATTTTATTTCATTTACTGTTTAGTGCACTCAAAATTCGCTTAAATTTTCATGTATAGAAGTAAGTGCTTATGTTGAGTGCACTAGACATGTTCATAATGGACAACTGTTTTCATGAATTAATTAAATTAATGAAACTGTATCATATTGTACAAATATATATTAATATAATTAATTTAATTAATGCGTAATAAAGGTAGTGCATTAGAAACATGCTTAGTGCACTCAGTGTACCCACTTACTATTCTCAATAGAATTTTGGGTTTACTTTTAAATGATGTTTCAAATATTGATTGTCTCCTGATACTGAATATATGAGTATGCATACACAACCAGGAAAACTGTCCCACTGCACAGCTAGAAGCTTTAAGCAAAAGGCTAACACATGATCACGCAACTCATTGCTTTATGAATCTGTTCTTTCATGCATTACCTTTGAAATAAGTAGGCCTGATTTCTCTTTCCATTGTGCAGGATTTATTATAGTGTATACCATGTCATACCTTAAAGGCGTTTTTCGACTCAGATAATGTTAAAAACGTTTTCTTTTGGCTTTACACCTACTATTCTGTTTATCACTGAAATATGAGGGCTTGCTTCTCAGTACCTATGACAGTCATCTCAGCTTTTTCTAACACATGCGACAACTTCAAATGTTTATGAACTCATTGCATACAACGTTTTCAACAACTTTTACAATTACTGGCAACAATAAGATAAGCTGACAGTGTGCCCATTAGGTTCAATATCTATTTTTATTAAAAAAAAAACTGTACCTGTGAAGATAGTCAATGACTGAACACTAGAAAGTTCTGTCCAAGACGTTTCATTGTTTTTCTTCTCATTAATCGTAATTTCAAGTCCATCCTAAATGAACTTCTGTCTTTTTACCTGGCAGCTAATCTGTCATTATGTGAAGCTGGATCCGACTTTCGAAAAGCATCGTTTTTTCAGAGGTCTTCATAGATACATTATAGTTATAAAGTTCTCTGTACAATGAACGAATCTTCAGAAATTCGCGAGAAAAACAATAATACCACGACTTCCAAGAAAACATAAGAGGTGTTGATGGGTACGCTGTAGTAATGGAGGAAACTGTGGAAAGTTGTAACCTTGTAAATAAATATTTCCTTATTTGCGAGAAAAACTACAATTACAGCTGTGAATAGCTCTCCAAGAGTTCTGCAGAAACCCCTAACGACATTTTTTGTGTGGATAATATTTACATTTAATAGAAATATGTTTCGTAGGTACAGCAAGGCTGTGATCTTGTTCGCAGGGATTCTGGTTCATCAGGTACATGAGAATAATCTTTCTTCACATAATGAATACAATCAGCAGAGCATTCGCTGATCTATATTTAATTTTGTCTGCTAGCCCAAAGCGACATGGATACTTCACGGTGTGGTAGCATTCTCCTGTGTTTTCTGTAACCATTCTGTACTCCTTACCTTGTACCTACCTCCAATGTCCATCTTACAGGTTAATCTGAAGAAATTTGCAGCAGAGATGCATACTTGTTAAATGTAGCGAAATACTGGGTCTTGTTTCATCTTTTATTGTGTCCCTCAGTTACAATGTAGTGATGAGCAAAGGAATATCATTCAGGCATGCGCAGTACATAGTAGTTAAACTAACACATAATTATCCTTAGCATAAAATGTCCATACAGAATCAGAGTATAGTTTATGAAGTCCAGTGGCGCCTTGATTCAAGAACAGTGCTACTTGTTGCTCCTAGTCATCTTTAAGGTTTCGAAGAATGGCGAAATAAGAGTAAGACATATTCACAATCTGTAAAGAGAGAAATGCATTTTATTAGATATTTATTCCACAAATTTTCTAGCATTCATGTATTTCACTAAATAAAAAATAGCCACAACTAGTTGCTACATAACTGTATCCCATGCTTGATCAACAGTCTATTATTAATGCATTGACCTCAACTAAGTGTATTGCACAGTACATATGCAACTTTAAAATGGTCTGATATGGTTTAGTGTTTGTTTAGTGGAACAATGTGTTTGGAAATAGTCTTAAGGGGGGTAGGACGTCAAACGGGCCGACTTGGAGCTGGCGAGGCATCACACGACATTTTAATTTCCAGTGTCTATACTTTCATAAATAAATTCATAAGACTTCGTTAGCATCACCAGGAAGGATTCAGGATTCACACTCATTTCAGTGGAAGTTCGAAAACATAACAAAATAATTTTTTTTACATGTGAAATTTCTTGATTTTTCACTTACTTATGGCTGCCTTTGTTTCTATGGGTACACTTTTATTCATAAGTTAGAGCGATTCTTCAATGAATTTTGCACAGTATACATACCATACTTACAGGTGTATGAAACTCTATAATTTATTTAGTTTACGAAAAAACGAATGAGCTGTTATATTTTAAACTTCATGTTTAGAAAAAACACAATTTTTACCACAGTTTTTAATAGATGTGGAAAATTCTAGAGTTTCATACACCTTTAAGTATGGTTTGTATGCTGTGCAAAAATTCATAGAAGAATCTCTCTTACTTATGAAGAAAAGTGTGCCTTTAGCAACAAATGCTGCCATTAGTACGTGAAAAAATGATGAAATTTCACTTGTAAAGAAAATTAATTCGTCATGTTTTCGAACTTCCACTGCTATGAGTGTAAATTCTGAATCCTTCCTGGTCATGCTGACAAAGTTTTATGAATTTATTTGTAAAAGTATAGACAGTGGAAATTAAAATGTCCTGTAGTGCCTCTCCTGCTCGAAGTCGGCCTGTTTGACGTCCTAACCCGCTTAATATGTGGGTCGTCTTTTGAAGATTTGATCCAATCTTTCACATTCAAAACTGGAAACAGAGTTAACATTTTGTTCTATAAAAGTGATAACAGCAGCTTGAATATCGACCACTTACTTCATTTGAACTTCTCTCTCATTGTAGCTCCAAAACTGTTAGGTGATCTCACAACTTTTGTTCATATTGATATCTAATGAACATATTTCCTTTACTTAAGGAAAACTACTTGCTTTTTTGTAATTTGTATCAGCATTATAACCAGTAATGACATAGGAGCATTAAATGAAAATGATAGAGAAGGTTGACAACACCTGCGGTTTTTTTTTTTTTTTACTAGAATAAATGATAAGGGACCCAAAAGAAAATTTATGATCTTTTAGATGAGGATCAAGTTGGCATTATGAAATATGAGAGCATATTAAGCCTGATAATGGGGGCAAAAGTTAAGAAAAGTGAAGACAGTTTCATGAGATTAAGTGTAAGAAGAAAGAAATAGAACTAAAGTTATACAACACACTTGCCATGTTGAAGACTGCTGGACCAGAGAAATTAGGAACCAGAGGCAAGGCATATGCCAACAGCACTATCAATACAAGACGGC
This sequence comes from Schistocerca americana, assembly GCF_021461395.2. Classification (NCBI taxonomy): domain Eukaryota; kingdom Metazoa; phylum Arthropoda; class Insecta; order Orthoptera; family Acrididae; genus Schistocerca; species Schistocerca americana. Next base: position 338,363,169 of record NC_060124.1, read on the forward strand.
TCATCATTATCTAATTTAAATGAGTAATTCCTATTGTTATACTACAACCGATTTTATTAGAAACTGATTTTCTCCAAATCTGAGGAACTCTCATTCTAGTTTCCTCAAACAGATAACCAGTTCCTGCTTTACAGGCAGCAGCAGCGACATAGAGGACGTGTAGTCGAAATCGACATGTGCAAGTGATGTGTATCGCTGCATTTTCAAGGTCTGATTTTGGTTGCAAAGTCGAAACCGATTACCTGTTGAACTGAATTAAATGGCAGGCAAGACATAATTTTATAGTTAATTCAGTTACCAAAGCCACTGGTTCCTACCAAAAGTCGAAGAGACTTTACTTCACGAATTTCGGCTTACTAATTAGGTAACAACTGTCAAGCACATTCAAAGTGACTGTGTGAACCTTCGAGAGCCCGATATACAGGGTGAAGAAAATTGGCGCACTCAGACTTCACGGCGCGATTCCTCACATACTAGCAATACGCAAATATCTCCCACAAAACTTCGTCTTCCGAATATTTAGGGCAGTAAATGGACGTTAAGGGAAACGGCCCTTCCGCAATGGTAACACCGGTTCCCGTCAGATCACCGAAGTTAAGCGCTGTCGGGCTGGGCTAGCACTTGGATGGGTGACCATCTGGTCTGCCGAGCGCTGTTGGCAAGCTGGGTGCATTCAGCTCTTCTGAGGAAAACTGAGGAGCTACTTGATTGAGAAGTTGCGGCTCCGGTCTCGTAAACTGATATACGGTCGGTAGAGCAGTGAGTTGACCACATGTCCCTCCATATCCGCATCGAGTGACTGGTGTCGGGTGAGGATGACATGGAAGCCGGTCAGTACCGTTGGGTCTTCCTGGGCTGTTCGGATGTAGCTTAGTTTTTAGATGGACGTTATGGATTGGCAGCCTAACAGGACTGTAATCACATGTACGTAAAGTAGCTCTGTCAGAGGATGGCAGTAGTGCTGTGAAGTTAATGCAGTGGACAGTGTTTTAAATTAGCATGCACGAGTCGAGGGTTCTATACAAGGTCAGGCTTATATCTTTTTATTTGCTAAAAGTATCTGGGGGGTGCGGTATCTGGCGTCTTAATCATATGCGCAGGATGAAATTTTATGAGAAACATTTTTGTTTTCCAGTATGTGAGGAACGACACTGCGAAGTCCAAGTGCATGAATTTTTCTTCACACTGTATTCCAATTTCACAGAGAATCTGAGCCTATTACTAGGCGTAACAAGTTATACAAACTTATGTATCGGGCAAAAGTAAACTTTATAATTAAGTAATAAATAATAGTGCACAAGTAATTAATAATAGTGCACTTATTTTGATACGTCACTGTCATAGAGGAAGCCTGGAGTTAATGGACACAACAAATCATGTCATCACCAAATCAATGGTTGCACAGCAGTACAGCAAGTAGTAGAGACCACTGGCGGCTTTCAAACGCTGTAGGTGGTGTACTATTCTGTCTTGAGGCCTTCCTCTGCTTACATAAGTCATGGCAGGGAAGTGGTGTGTGTGTTTCGAGTCAGTTGTATGGAATCAGCGAAGTAAGATGAGTCCACGTGGAGGCGTGACACAATGAAAATATTGTTTTTGGACGGGTGCGTGACCACATCAGAACTGAAGTTGCCCAGTTTGTTGGTTTCAAGCGGTACAACATATGAGCAATGAATGATGTAACGTTCGCAGCCTTGTCCACAAGGCGTAAGCAGTGGTGGTGAAAAAAATCCTAACCGATAGGATCCAGAGACGATCGTCACGTCTTGTGAGAGACAATCGGTTTCAAACCAAACAGGAAGTGCTGTTGTCAGTGAATGTCTGCCCATCTCAACCAACTTTCAAACAAATATTGCGTGGGAAAGTGCATGCAGTGGACTTTTGGACTAGATTACCTCGTCGAACGCCACTGATCTTAGCAGCGTATAAGCCTGGTTCATTGAAAAACAGGGAATAAGTCTTTTATCATTGAGATTCAACGAGAAGCCTGCATCCCCATATGTGGACAGTTTTGTCAACTGTCAGTTCGGGGCATAGACCGGCCACAATCTTCTTTAACGCAAACCCGTATCTATAACGAATTTGGATACTACATTTAACAGATGAAGTTTCGCCACGAGCCACATATGTTGTCGCAAAATTAGAGACATTTTCTTTATATTCTTCCAGTAGGTTTGAGGCAGTTTCTGCTGATTACTGACGAACTGTCTTCTTTCAACGTCTGTTAGTATCGATATTACTGCTCGTTAACACCACCTTAACTTTAGCGGATGAACTGAAAACTACAGGTGGCCAAGCAATCAAGTGTGTAACAGGTAATCAGAAATTAAACTCCAGGCTAGAGGTCGACAATGGTCAACTGTTGGATGAACCTGAGGCAAGCTGAATCAGAAAATTTGTCTCTTAGTCCTTTCATTCCATGATCATAGATATACATATTGATAATACCAAATCTGAGAGTTCTCTCTATAAAGCTATACAGTATCATTGGAGTTACAGAGGAAAAACAGAGAGGTTTAAAAAATTGCAGTGCAATTTGATGTGTGTATGCCCTATACTGTGTACGACAATTCCATTTTTGGTTGTCGCAGTCACCCCTACAGGTGATGTCCGTCTTCACACCCCTTCGTGTTTGACGTGTTATAGCATAGGATTACTGCCTTTGGTACAAGACTCGAACGATGCTACAACGATTGGAGGGTGTACATAGATCAGAGTAACGATAGTATAAACGAATACATGCAATCGCAGAACTCCCGATCGCTTTTGTTACCCACTATATCACGCCAGTGATGTGAAGAGCGTTAGTTACGTATAGATGAAAAATGGCGCATAAATTAAAGTGGAAAGCTGTGTCAAACCAGACAAAGAGAAAAATCATAAACAGGTTTTCGCGACCGGTATTTTTTTCATTGCTGACATTCGACTTATGGGCATAAGGCCGTCGTTCAAGGCATTATTCTCTGCCTAACGTTTCATCTTCCAATGCGGGAGATATTATCAGACGTCATAACAACTCAGAAAGCTACCACAGACTCGAACAAGCTCAACAAGCCGACCTCATTGCATGTACTTACGCGATGGGCTCTTTGTGACGTCATCAGGCCGCTGCCGATGATCGTGGGGAGCTTCCCGTGGAGAACAGTTGCCGCTGTTTGTTTTATGTAGCGCTAATGACAATAGCTTGACTAATTTCAATTCTTCTTGTTTTCTTTTGAAATTGTTTTCCTGCTTTTCAATTTCTATGGCCTCTCTGTTCATCATACCATGGTAATTGTTAGCTCTTGCTAAAATAAGAATGTCAGAGAAACACATTTGGAAGTTTCCTGGTCCTAGTGTATGCTTTGTTACTGTTGATTTATCTGTCTTGCCCAGGTGACAACCGCTCTAGTGTTCCTTAAGGAGAGTGCTAATGCTTCTACTTGTAGTTCCTGTAACAATTGATCGCTACCAAGTGCAGGCGTAGAATCTTTACAAGGGTATATAAAACCCTTACACATATGAAACCCAGATAAACATAGAAACAGAAAAAAGATTCATTAGCACACACCATAAGGAATAGAAGAGCAGTTGTTGTCTGGGCAAGTCGAATAAATCAACAGTAGCAGATCATACGCTAGGAGCAGAAAACCACCAAATTCGTTTCTCTCACACTGTGGTCTCAGTAAGATCTGTTAATTGCAACGGTAGGATATACGTAAAGTTCATACAAATTCAAAAGCACCAGGGCAATTTCAAAAGAAAAGAAGACGGGCTGAAGTTAGACAAGTTGTGGATCACACTGATGAATACGAAAAACAGAGCCAACTCTTGCTCGATTACAACGTCAACAGCATGTTTCGGCGCGACTGTGCGATGTTAGGCTGTGGTCACAGTGGCGCCGATGTCGGGCGATTCCGCGGACGACCGATATCGGCTGAAGACGGCCGATCTTTCCGCATCAGTAGCCACTAGGTGAGGGATCATACCTTAGCCGATCTCATCGCCCGATCCTACAGCCTTCGGACCGCAAACGGTGAACTTCAACTTTTTTTGCTATGGTCAAATGGATCGATGTTTTCACACACGAAATATAGGGCGTGAGAAACTGATACGTTTACTCAAAGAAAGACTGAGTTTCTTGCACTCTAACGAAAAAAAATTCATAATCGATAATAGATAAGAATCTATGCAGTGAAATCGCAAGTTTACTGGAAACCATAACCTGGTAAAAATCTTTGTTGGAAATTTTAGGTGTAAATTACAAACTCAAAAAGTATTTTGTTCAAGTGAGAAGGCTGGCTTATTTACGCTTATAGTTACTGTAGTGAATTATTTTTAGGGCTGCGGTAGGTTGGCATTAGTGTCTACAAATTATTATTACAGCTTAGAAGGGTGGTGATTCCGTTACGTGAAGTGGTTTATAAAGGCGGTGCGCGATAGCTATGTACTCGTATTTCCACTTTTCAGTGCTCTAGGTGTTCGGGATACCTTATGCTGAATTTATGCTTATCTTTGATACCTATGCTGAATGACTGTTGTTAAACGTTAATTGACGTACGTCTGCACAACTTTAAGCAAATACAGAGTGTTTGTAACTTAATTTTCAAGGTCACCCCGAATTTCGAGTACATAACAGAACGCTTATCTCGTCATGTCACGTACTCGTAAAACTTGTTTGGTTATGCCGATAACTTGAAGTACAGTATTCGCCTGGTATTTTCGAGACAGATATAGCTCATTCACATGCATCCGGGGTCTTTTAATAGAAAAAGCCGCAATGAAGTACTAGTCTGCAAAAACACAGGCGTCATGGCATCCATCCCACCCTAACAGGTTAAAATCTAACCTACTTGATACACAGAATTGGTACCAACCCTTCGTATCCTAAGCTATCGAACCAGCCATAAACTGACGAAGGGAATCTGACGTACTCTGACCTGCTAACCTTTGGCAACCGGGCCTGACGATCGTTGTCTTTCTGTGTCGTTAAAGACTCTGAATATGTCTTCAGCATTGACAGACGAAACGTTAGGCAGGGAATTATTCCTTGGATCACACCCTTACGTTTGTAAATGAGATATCAGCAAAGAGCAAAATAAGAGTGCTGCGTAAACATTAAGATGAAAGAACACCAATAGCATATGATTTGCTGAGAAAGTACAGAAAGTAGGACAATGAGCTACAGGTCAAGTTGAATTCCCTACTTATGTTAGAGCCTGTGAAACGAAGGAACTAAAGTGGAATGTGAACTAAGACGTTTATCTTTCGCATCTAGTTCACTTGCAAGCAGCTTGGTCAGGAACCAAGTTGTTCATTAGAATTTTTGTGAGGGATCGCTTAAAAATCGCTCAAGAATGCAATTCTGGCCCCAATACTAGATTGCTTTCTGCTTATTAGAAGCGTGTTTCGAATTTAATATCCCATCGATATCAGCATCATTACAGATCGCACTGACATGGGTACAAAGCACCAGTCAACTAGGTGAAGGAACCATACCAGCATTCGTCCGAAATTATGCAGTTCCGTGTAAGGTTTTGAGGGATGGGAAGGATCCACCATGGTTTAATAGCCATGTTAGAAAAGTGCTACGTTAACAAAGAGCACTTCATCTCAGATTCAAGAGAAGTAAAAGCCTAGCTGACAAACAGAAACTGCACGAAGCGAAAGAAAGGAGAGCAATGAGAGAAGCGTTCAATGATTTGGGAAGTTAGACGTTCTAAACAGACCTGAGTAAAAACCCTAAGAGATTTTGATCGTACGTAAAATCAGTAAGTGGGTCAAAATCATCTATTCACCGGCACCGAAACGGATGATAACACAGAGAAGGCCGAAATACTGAAATCGGTGTTCCGAATTTGTTTCACCGCTGAAGATCGTAACACTGTCCCTCCTCTCAATCGTCGTGCGAACGTCGAAATGGCAGATATTGAGATAATCGATCGCGGAATTGAAAAGCAGCTACAATCTCTTAGTAGTGGAGAGGTGCAGAAACCAGATGAGATGCCTATAAGAGTCTATAAAGATTCGGCGAAAAAACTTGCTCCCCTTTTAGCATTAATTTATCTTAGATCGGTTGAGGAAGGAAAGGTACCCAACGACTGAAAAAAAGCGCAGGTCATTCCTGTTTTTAAGAGAGGCCATAAGACAGATCCACACTATTATAGGCCTATATCGTTGACGTCAATCTGTTGTAGGATTACGGAACATGTTTTTATGCTCAAGGATTATGACGTATATTGCAAATGAACATCTCCTCTATAAGAAACAACATGGATTCCGCAAACAGAGATCCTGCGAAACTCAGCTCACTCTGTTCCTCCGTGAGATCCACAGCGCAGTGGACAACGTCACTCAGGTTGATGGCATGTTCCTTGATTTCAGTAAGGTATTTGACACCGTTCCGCATTGCTGTTTAATGAAAAAAGTACGAGCGTACGGAGTATCGGAGCCGATTTGTGATTTTATTCAAGACTTTCTTGCACATAGAACTCAACACGTCGCTCTTAACGAAACTGAATCGATAAATGTAAAGATAATACCCGGAAGGGTGATAGGACCGTTGATGTTTACAATACATATAAACGACCTAGTAGAAAGCGTCGGATTCTCTTTAACGATATTCGCAGGTGATGCAGTTATCTACACCAAAGCAGCAGGAAGTAGGTTGTAAGCATTTGCAGAACGACCTACGGAGGACTGATGAATGGTGCAAGCTCTGGCAGTCGGCCCTGAACGTAAATAAATGTAACGTATTGCGCATACATTGGAAAAGAAATACACTACTGTACAGCTACACAACTGATGACAAACAGCTGGAGACAGTGTCTGCCGTAAAATATCTAGGCGTAACTATCCACAGCGACCTTAAGTGGAATGACCATATAAAACAGATAATGGGAAAAGCAGACACCAGACTCAGATTCATCGGAAGAATCTTAAGGAAATGTAACTCATCCACGAAAGAAGTGGCTTTCAAAGCGAGTGTTCGCCCGATTCTTGAGTATTGTTCATCTATCTGGGATCCCTATCAGGTCGGACTGAAAGAGGCGATACAGAAGATTCAACGAAGAGCGAGGCGTTTCGTCACGGGATCGTTTAGCTGGCGAGAGAGCGTAACGGAGATGCTAAACAAACTCCACTGGCAGACGTTACAAGAGAGGCGTTGTGCATCACGGAGAGTGTTACTATTGAAATTTCAGGACAGCACTTTTCAGGTGGGGTCAGACAACATGTTACTTCCGATCATTCTTCCCATGCAGTATTCGCGCGTGGAACAGGGTTGGAGGCATCAGACAGTGGTACCTAAAGTACCCTCCGCCACACACCATTAGGTGGATTGCGGAGTATGATCTAGATGTAGGTGAAACTGATAGGAAGCCTTGTGGAAAAGTCCGACGGTCATGCGGCGCTTGTACGTGCGTCTCTGGCAGAGCACTGCTGCACTACCAGCCTGATCTTATTTTAAGATATGCGTCTAAAGAAATCAGAACCGCGTTAAACAATCATGACGTCCATGTTCTGTCCTCTGCCATGTTTTCAGTGCTGCTACTGAACGAACCCCTCAGCTCCAATTCCTCATGTACACCACGCACCTTTGCACTTTACTGTGTATGTCAATTTCGTCATATGTAGTTTTGGATATTTATCTTTCTCCTCCATCGTCATGTTTGAATTTCAGAGTTGTATTTGATGCATTCCTTTATATATGATGTCCTCCTGCAGCATAACTGTCAGCAGTACAAGGCCAGAAACTTACTACATTGGTACGAGGAGCGCTTACTTTGATGTCTTCGTCACCAAATTCGTCTGATTAGAACCCGATGGCACGTCAGGTTCAGCAATTTACAGCGATTTCATAAACATTTAGTACCACATATGTAAGGGTTTGCGCAATCCATGCCATGCAGAATCGGCCCTGTATCGGGTGTAAAAGGTGGGCCAACGCGCTACTAAGCAGCTGGTTATGACGTTTCAGCTCATCAGTGCCGATACTTGTGAAATATAAACGTTGATCTTCACTGCCTGTTACTCAGGCACGCCTTGAGGTTGCTCAACTGCTTTCAAAGTAACTTGTCCATGGTACAAAGTAAGGTTTGTGCGGAAGCGTCCTGCAGTTTTTGAAATTCATTATCTCTCTAGTCCACACAGATCTAGTCCAAAAGGATCAGCGATTCCTCACCCGCTTTCCATAGGAAATAATCCACTTAGAGTGGTAGAAACTGTACTACATTTTTTGACCAAGCCTGTTGAGAGCGTGAAGTTTCCATTGCACTGCATTTACATGGAAGTAGATGTAGGAAGTGGTTACGGGACTATCATATCGTCCCTTTTTGCGCCCTTTTCCCGAGAGCTTACATCTGAAACACGTTAACAAACCACTATATCACTGGAAGTGTTCTAGAATGCATTTTGAAATATATACAGGGTGATCAAAGTGTCAGTATAAATTTGAAAACTGAATAAATCACGGAATAATGTAGAGAGAGAGGTACAAATTGACACACATGCTTGGGATGACGTGGGGTTTAATTAGAACCAAAAGAATACAAAAGTTCAAAAAATGTCCGACAGATGGCGTTGCATCTGATCAGAATAGCAATAATTAGCATAACAAAGTAAGACAAAGCAAAGATGATGTTCTTTACAGGAAAGGCTCAATGTGTCCACCATTACTCAACAATAGTTGCAGTCGAGGAATAATGTTGTGGACAGCACTGTAAAGCACGTCCGGAGTTATGGTGAGGCATTGGCGTCGGGTGTTGTCTTTTAGCATCCCTAGAGATGTCGGTCGACACGATACACTTGCGACTTCAGGTAACCCCAAAGCCAATAATAGCACGGACTGAGGTCTGGGAACCTGGAAGGCCAACCACGACGAAAGTGGCGGCTGAGCACACGATCATCACCAAACGACGCGCGCAAGAGATCTTACACGTGTCTAGCGATATGGGGTGGAGCGCCATCCTGCATAAACACCGTACGTTCCAGCGGGTGTTTATCAGCCAGGCTGGGGATGATGCGATTCTGTAACATATCGGCGTACCTCTCACCCGTCACTGTAGCAGTTTTGCTGTCCAGCGCCATCTGTCGGATATTTTGTGAACTTTGCTTTTTTCTGTTGTTCTAGTAAAACCCCATGTCATTCCAAGCATGTGTATCAATTTTTACCTCTTTGTCTACATTATCCCGTGGTTTATTAAGTTTTCAATTTTATGCTGACTTTTTGATCACCCAGTACATTGACGCTGTAGCATTTTACTAACGACCATTGTCCTACTCTTCGGGGTTACCGAGTGTTCCGTCAGAAAGAGTAACTTTTGCGTATTACGCATGCACGAAAGCCTACCTACACAAATAAGTAGCGTTAGGTAAATAATGATACTGTCATCTGTGCCAGAAAATATATTTTTCTGCTGTAAATTGGTTGGTCTTTTTATAAACTGGCGCAGTTGTGGCCCTAAATTCTGTTACCTCGGAATGCTAACCATGGGAAATACCAAACTGCAGAGTCGGATTCTACGGTTTTACCTGTGAAAATTGTTCACCAGTCATCAACAAAGATTGCAGATTTAGTTAGAATAAGCCTCATAGAGCTATCTAAAGGGTAAATCCTCCAAAATCCACGAAAGATCGCAAATTCCTCATAAAGGATGGTTACGTTGCCCGAACTTTGAATTATTTGGAATGATTTATCTAACTGGCGCAGCTATAGTAACCATACAACATTATAAGCATGTCATTCACTTTATGATGGGAAATAGCAATCTTCCAGCACAACAGCCTGCATCCTGCCTGGGCATATTGCTGCCCGGTCCTAAAATTGGAGCAGGGTTAATTCTAAAATCGTGTAGGTTTAGAAAGCGGTGTCTTGTATCTGAACTTTGAAGCAATAGTGTGCTACTGAGAGTTAGTCAGACGGCGGATACGGTGCGAATTTGGACCAGTCGGTGACACTGACGGTATCTTCTGACGTCAGTGGGTCGCGCGACGGGCCCGCCTAAATTTCACATTGAGCCTAATGCCAGCGGTGGACCGCGGTCGATGGGATGCAGCACAGCACAGCACAGCGCTGCACGGTGCGGTCGGCCTCCTCGGGCGGCTGACGCAACACTGCCCGCCCACGCGTGGGTCAGCGGCGAACCCTGCCACGGTCTCACTTTGTGATTATTTAAACAAATATAAGGCTGATGTTATATTTGAAACGAGTAAACGTTCCTATTCCATCCTGCAACATACGGAGTAGTACAACAGGGCAGCGTCCGTCTTTAATAGTGTCCGTATAGTTCGATGCAGTATTGCTTCCGGACCGACGAATTAAATTACGGAATGTATTCGCAGTTTGCGAATGCGATTATACGACGGCTACACGATTTACTACAGCGGCCGTCACGAAAATAGCCTCCTCAAGGGCATCTCACGGTCTAAGAGCATTGCAGTTAATGATGATTCAAGAGTGTTTCTAAAGATTCCGAAAAAGTATAAGACCTCTACTTTTAGTCTAGAATGTGATGGAGTACTTCTGAAAGAAAATTCTTGCCAGCTGTTACAAAAAAATTAAAAACTACTGTCACAAAAAATTTTGAAAAAAATATTTTTTTACTTCAACCTGTGGAATAAAAAAGAACCACTGACTTATTTGGACTGAAAATAATACAACAACATTCTCAAAGTTTACACATGCATGTGATACATATTTTATAGTGAAAACATAAAAGTAACCCGAGACTAAAAATGTAATTTCCTAAGTGGCATGAAAATATTGCGACGGTATAGTGAAAATCGTCGTTGCTGATGAATATACGTTCTGTTGGACCTTGTAGATAGCTCCAGCGAGAAAGTCGTTAAGAAAGCTATGAAATTAATTTTGGTAACGCCTGAGATATCATTATTGTATTGCGTTATGTACGAACGCACTTTCCTTACAAGAGATTCCGTGCGCAGCAGTGCGTGACTAGCTTTCTGCCGTCGCCAGTATTTTAGTTCCATCAGCTCACCTTACAACGACCGAGGATATCCCCTACCTCCCAAAAATGTTTTGGTTGCAGCTCTTACTGAGCCTTCGTCACTGCACCCACCATGCACACAAATGTAGCTGTAAATATTTTCTGCCCAATATTTCCGTGGAACTCGAGTGAAATATATTGTTCCGTGTGGTTTTGTGAAGTGCAACTTTTATCGACGTATTCTACAAAACTGTTGCCCTCGGGACCTAGTAAGCGCAATTTGCAGAAAAGGTCGTTATTGCTGCAAAAGTGTCTCCGCATTCTCTAAAACCTTTTGTCCATCATTATACTTTATGAATCAAAAACCACGTAAAATGGTAAGACAAAGAACAGAAATGTCTGATCCGGCCGTGGTGGCTGAGAGGTTCTAGGCGCTACGGCCTGGAACCGCGAGACCGCTACGGTCGTGGGTTCGAACCTGCCTCGGGCATTGATGTGTGTGATGTCCTTAGGTTACTTAGGTTTAAGTAGTTCTAAGTTCTAGGGGACTGATGACCTCAGATGTTAAGTCCCATAGTGCACAGAGCCATTTGAACCAATTAAAAATGTCTGAATCAGTATAATTAATCTTTTCATGGTGATCACTTTGGATTATTCCAGCCATCGGATACTCTCTTCTGTCGCAGTATCGAAGTACAGTCTACACACTACCTTTTTGTGACAATCGTCAGAATCCCTAATTTTCGCTTTTATTTGTATCCCTTTGTTGGAGAATCAAAACACGTGCTCGCATATGAATGGCTTATTTCAATTGTGCTTCAAGTCCATTACCTCCACTTTTCTGGCTATAATGCTTCTGAAATTAATGATACAAACAAACAGAAAGAAAAGTTCATCTCTAGCAAGAAGCTATATGCTTGAATATTTCTAGTATCTCAACTGCAGATTTTTCAGCGCTCACTTAACTTTAGCACTGTGTATCTCAAAATGAACAAAAATGGACTTGTACCACTATTGAAATAAGCCCTTCATATAGGGATTTTACAGACGTTACTGGACTTTTAATATGGAGTACAGTAAAATTCGAAAATACCACAAGTTTTTGTTGTCATTTTATGAACTTGCGCAAAATTTATATTATTCCTGGCTTCACTGTTGGCAGGTCAGTAAAATGTATTCAGTACGTGCCATACGACAACTTTAGATTGTTTTCGCATGGCTTCTCGGCCATCACGCACGCCAATCGGAGGCCCTTGCTCCTGCATTTTGCTCGCTACCAAACATACGTCAGTGCACTGTACCACAGAAAACACAAACAACACGATATCGCATTGGAACATAGAACATTTAGCTGTTGCTGACCTACTGCTGTGTTGAGTGTACATGCGGCATCAAAGCTATGTGGTGGGGAATCACAGCGACTGCAAGGGTAGGGTGTGATCGTGTGGCGTCTAATTTCGTGATTGCAACTCTGGTAACGTAAGAAAATTTATGTCCAACCGGGACATAGAGATGTGGCTGACTTTGAGGTAGGGAAATTGTTTATGGCTTTGCTTAGCTCAAAGAAGGCATGGTTTGTAGGACTCGTCCTGAGATACCAAGGAAATTGTTGAACCGTCATAATGGGCATCTGTTACCCCTGTCGCCAAATTGTGGAGCTATCCACCCTCAGCAAGGCCTCGACACTCATTAAATTAATAAATGTCCCTATTCTATCCTACTGCACACAGTGGTAACTGTCTGAACATTGAACATAATAGGTCACTACCACAACTGACTTTTTGAATTTAAAAATCGGCTGTTTCTAATTTCCCATCGTTTTAAACTTAGGGCAAGTGTCCATTTTGGATTTTTTTAATTTGCCGCAATTTTAAAGTAGGCTCTTGAATTACAAACTTATCACAAGTGCCAAAGAAAGCACACAGACTGTTGCAGCCTTTGCAGTTTACACCGTTTTAAAAGTAATTAAAGCGGACTAGGTCTACTACTTTGGATTCTATTCTTAGCAAAAGTGACCTACTCCCTTTTTGACGTGAGAGGAGTTGGGGGGAGAAGTGGGAGATATCTGACACTTTTACATGACATTATCAGAAAAAAAGTCATCAGAAATCTGGCGAACAATAGAGACTGCACTTTTATGCATAAAACCCCGTTAATTTTCTTTTCACAATACCTTTTCATGAATCCTTGTTCACTATAATGGAAGGACCGTTTTTCTTTAAAGGCGGTCGTAAATCGTAAACTTCATATCGCGTAGCAACGAAACGAACAACGGTGAGCATAGAATTAAATACACTAGATGAGAGAAAAAGGTGTCCAGCGATTCCACGTTCTTGATGAGGCATTCCCGATAGTGTTTCAGTCATTTCATTGTTGCATTTTTGTGTGATGTAAGCAGTGGAACATGTATTATTTGAGAGCAAGTCTTCACCACGAGCAACGTTTACAAATTAAAGAATTTCATCACAGAACTAGTACACGCCATCGCTTATGTAACTTCGTCTATTATTCTTGCAAAAGGACGTAGGTGTGTTTTCAGTAAACTGCCAGACAGATTTCTAAGACGTATTAAATGACTCATCACACATTTGTCTGTTCAACGAAAGGACTACATCTCATTATATGTTGTTGCTGTGGTCGTGAAAAAAATTATAAATAATATGAATAACAAGGAAATTCTATTGCAAACTGCGTCCGTTCTCAATGAAGCTATAGAAGGTACTCAATACTCGGCCAGTTTAAATGAATCGATGAGCACTGTGTATTGACGACTCTCACCAAATCGAAGTGTAGTAGACTGTTAAATTAGGAGTATCATACGTTGCTCTTTGACAGCAACAAGCTACTTTTGCGTCTATGTGGTCATTCCACTTTAGCTCACTGTGGACTGTTCCCTGAAGATATTCTACAGCTGTTACTGTTTCTAATGCCTTATGACCAACAGCGTAGTCGAACGATATTGGAGATGTTCCCCTATGTATAGAGTGATTCACCTGTACGTACGGCTGTCGTTTTATCCCAGCCGCAATGTTATAGCTGTTGATAATCTCGCTCTCACCGCTTGCAAACTCCCAGGCCCAAAGAAAAATTACCATGACCTTCTCGTAGGAAATTTAATGTAGTTAATTTCTGAATTGGGATACGTTATCGCTGTAGGCCACAGTACTTCAGTTACTCGAGAAAAACATACAGAAGTAACGTTGTGGCGTCACATATCCGAGCGATTTTTTCGGTTTGCTACACGCAATCGGAGCTGAAATTGTAAGTAGCATTCATCACTGATTTTTCGTTCTTGTAGCAAAAACTCTTACTCTTGATGTACAACGCCGATGAAACTGAACAGCACAGTGAGCATATCCATGACTTTTCACAGTATTCGCCTAACACATTTTGATCTTAGATGCCGAGAGTATTTCCACTATACATGGTACTTCGTCACTTGTCATGACGCGTTCCAGCAGTTCTGCTTCGACGTTTACTCTACCTTCCGACTCCTGAGCATTTTATATTCGAGCTGGTTATCTTTGGAAAACTCACAAAAGTGACCTTGAAACGCACTTCCACCCCATACTACTCCCTTACCGGTCACGATTTATAGACTGTTGATTTGGCATTTCCTCCAACCACTGTTCAAAGATTTCCGACTATTACCAACTATTCCCGATATTAGACCTTTCTTGGTTTCTTTTGATTGGGCTGTTAGGCCGCCAACATAATCAGCTATCCCGTTAACATAACTTATTTAAAATTGTTCGTGATGGTAATGAACGAAAGACGACATCTGCTGCCGGCCGCGGTGGCCGAGCGGTTCTAGGCGCTACAGTCGGGAACCGCGCGACCGCTACGGTCGCAGGACCGAATCTTGACTCGGGCATGGATGTGTGTGACGTCCTTAGGTTACTTAGGTTTAAGTAGTTCCAAGTTCTAGAGGACTGATGACCTCAGAATTTAAGTCCCATTGTGCTCAGAGCCATTTGAACAATTTTCGACATCTGTAAACGCTATGCTAAAACTAATTACATTAACAATTCGATTCAAAATTAGTCCGTACAAGCACAGTACTTTCGTAGTCTGAAAACCTGACGTATACTAAGATGTAAAAGTTTATTTTATGCTGTTAAAATTCACAAAATTGGTAGGTAAAATTTACACAAACTTTAATATTCCAATTTCTAAGTGCTTGACAAAGTCGGTGGCATATAAGGACACTCGATAAACAAGGTCGGCTGTGTGAAACAATTTGTACTCTCAAATATTTGTATAATGGTTGGAGGGAGTGGCATGAGCAACGTACTACAAACTCTGACTAGTGAACACCGATTGTAGGAGTGGGGCTGCGTTTTTGTTGAATAACTCGAAAACTTCGGCCTCTAGCGACATTTAATTTTCAGCAAAAATGTTTCATTCATTTCTTCTGTAGGACTAATGCTTTGCATGTAGCGAGCGAGAGAATATGAAGCCAGCTAATACATTGACGGTTCTATAAGACAACAGTTGTAGGGCAGCTGTATGCAGCATGTCGCATTAATTTTCTGATCTAGTAAATGTAACAACTAGCAAACAGTTAAAAATTTTATGAAAACGTGGAGACGTAAAGGTTGATGTGCACTCCAGGAGGAGGCAGTTGTCGCACGGATGGTTCCTATACTGAACCCACAGCATAAAGCGAACACGTTATTCTGACGGCGAAGAGTATTTGTGCCAAAACGAATGCGAACACATGAACAGAAATGTGTACGTTAGGACGAATCCTCACCGAGACGAAGGATTCCCTGCAGAAGGGAAACAGCCCACCGGCGGTGATGCGCAAGGGGCGCTGGGCGCGGGTCATGACAATCAGCAGCGACTTCCGGACATCAGCGGGGAAACCCTGTAGTGACGTCACTGCTGTGTAGGCTGCCATAGTGACGTTCTCACTCTGAAAGAAAACACAAGCACTGAAGAGCGAGAGCCACTCAGCAATTAGTAAAAAAAGCAAGTGAGTATAAACAACACAAATGTAAACATGCCCAAAATATAACGACGCCCTCATGCTGTCAATAAACAAAACTATTTTCATAAATCAAAAATGTGTTCTACGTTTTCGGTGACAGAAACTTACGTGATACAATTCGCATAGAGCAATATCCGATGCAGAGCTGATTGATTCAATAATTTCAATTTTACATGGCCCTTTTATGTGAGGTACTGTTCATAAGCAACTAAACTGTACCACACACACATAACAAAGGTCTAAGGCTACATAAAATGCTATTACTTTTCTATTTTGATAATAGAGGTCTAATTAACAATTACGGTTCCATTATTACTGTCTACACAGCACTTTCCAGGAAGGAAATAAGGAACCTACTGAGGATGTCATAAACTTTTCTACAAATCTTTTTTAAACAGCAAAATAAATGCTTTGCAAATAACAGAATGTGAAAAGAAAAAGAATGTAACGGACCTGACCAGCTGCGTTAAAAAATTAGCGGGAATTTTTGGTTTCTGAAAAGAATTTTAATTATTCGTCCACGTCATTGTTATTCACTAGAAAACAGACCCCGTTAGATATATATTTATACCAATGCTCTCTCCCATCCCCAAAGTACTTCTGGAAATCGACCGGTGGGTACACTTCTGCCTCTACCGACGATGCGTTATAAATCTCATCTATCTTTGTAATTCGACTGCCATGAAAAATTTCTTTATCTTTGCAAACAGATAAGAAGAATATGGAGGCTGATACATCATCACAGTATTGTTTTTGGCCAAACATTAGTGCACTGATATGCATTTTGGTGATGCAATGGTCATGCATTGTATCGCCACAAACCCGAACGATTTTGTCGGATTGCTACACGCAAACTGTGTTGAAATTGTAAGTAGTATTTCTCATTGATCTTTCAACATTGCAGGAAAACCTCTTGGCGTACTGCCCCGCTAAAATCAAAGAGCATAGTGACCATAACATTTGACCGTATTCACCGAACACTTTTCGGTTTCGGCGACCGAGAATGTTTCCACTATACACATTATTTCGTTACCTGTAACGACGCGTTCCAATAGCTCTGCATCGGTTCCTGTGGAACTTATAACTGCGCTGGTTCTCTTTGGAAATTAACAGCTTTGGAATAAATTTTGCTGTCGCTTGTTTGATACCAAAATCATCGGATCATCAGCAACACTTTCATGACACGAGCTAATTGATATGGGAAATCGGTTGGTGATGTGCTGGGGTGTCGAGGGCACTCATCAACATAGCATCCACGGCAATCTTCTAAACGCTTATACGACTCGTAAACCCTTGTGGACCCATGTGTTTTAGTCGTAGCAGATTCACCAAAAGCAATTTTTAACATTTCTGAAAATTTGATGCAATTTATTCAGTTCTTGTTGAAACTTTTAAGACAGTTTCGCTGGTCCATGTTTACAGATACTACTAAAACACGTGTAACCTTTCTGACAGCCGGAAACACACTAAATACCCGATGTGACTAAATCATGCTGTTACTTTTCAGACATGGTTATCAATCACGCAGACATCACTAATATTACAAACGAAATTACAAACCGCTTTACGCTTTCAAAACACCTCATATTTGAAATATGTGCGGTACAACTAGATAGTGAACATTACTTTACTGATCAGATTAGCCCATACGTGTATGTTCGTGTTGAACCTCTCTACATATCTGACTTATTACTCAAAGTACATTGCCCTGTCAGTCGGCTAATATTCAAAGGTGCACCACATCAACAAGAAAACTAAAACTATAAAATATCCTTCTAAGGAATCCCACGTGAGCGATTGTTTTAGTGTTTTGCGGGACTAACCATAAATTCTGTTAGTCATGTATTATTTTATTGCCAGCTACGTAAATGGTTTCTTTTATTTTGCCACTTAACTTGGCCAACTTCAAATACGCCAATCAAATACACAAATACATAATTTAGAATAATGAAATTTTGGGAATATATATGCCTAGGTAATATATTTAAGTGATTAACATTTCAAGATCACAGCTTAATGTCAGTGCGAGATAAGCCGATGCAACTGTGAAATAGTGGCGCATTAACAACCGGAGTAACTGCCAGAATGTTGAATGTAAGTTTGTAAACGCGCATGAATTGCGTTATACAGGTGTCGGATGTGAGTTTGTGGCCTAGAATTCCATGCCTGCTAGATTTTTTCTGTCAATACAGAGACGGTTAATGCTGTTTTCGGATGACGATGGAGTTGTCGTCCGATGAAGTTGCTCGATTGGAGACAGATCTGGTGATCTAGCAGGCCAAAGCAACATGTCGACACTCTGTAGAGCATGTTGGGTTATAGCAGCTTTACCTGTTGGAAAAGACCCCTGGAACCCTGTTCAAGAATGGCTGTACAGCATGTCGAATCGCCACACTGACGTACATATTTGCAGCCAGACCGCGTAGGATAACCACGAGATTGGATAACCAGGAGAGTACTCCTGCTGTCAAACGAAATCGCACGCCGACCATATCTTCAGGTGTAGGTCCAGTGTGTTTAGCTTTCAGACAGGTTGGTTGCAGGCCCTCAACTGGCCTCCTTCTAACCAACAAACGACCATCGCTGCCACCGAGGCAGAACCAACTGTCATCAGAAAACACAGCAGACTTCCACCCTGCCCTCCAATGAACTCTCGCTTGGCATCACTGAAATAGTAAATAGCGCTGGTTTCTGATCAGTCTAATGCACACTACAGGGCGTCCGACTCCGAGCTGCCCTTGAAGTAACCGATTTGAAACAGTTCGATGCGTCACTGTGGTGCCAACTGCTGCTCAAATTGTTGCTCCAGATGCAGCGCGATGCACCAGAGCCGTACACCGAATACGATAGTCTTCCCTCTCGGTATTGCCATGTGGCAGTCCGTAGCGCGGTCTCCTTGCGACCGTACTTTCTCGTGACTACCGCTCCCAACAGTCATGTACAGTGGCCACATTTGTGCCAAATCCTTCTGCAAGATCGCAGAAAGAAGTACCAGCTTCTCGTAACTAAATTACCCAACCTCGTTCAAATTCAGTGAGATGCTGATAATGGCGTTTGGCAGGCTTAAACACACTCTTGACTAACGTCAACTCACCACGCCCAGTCTCAAAGGTAACCAAAGCATATGACGTTACTGCGTGTATCTTGCACACATATTTTTCTTCTTTCTACTGTCGCTACTGGCGCCACTCTTATGCAACGGGAGCTAAATTTTATTGGACTCAACATACACTACTGGTCATAAAAATTGCTACACCACGAAGATGACGTGCTACAGAAGCGACATTTAAGCGAGAGGACGAAGATGCTGTGATATGCACATGATCAGCTTTTCAGAGCATTCACACAAGGTTGGCGCCGGTGGCAACACCTCCAACGTGCTGACATGAGGACAGTATCCAACCGATTTCTCATACACAGACAGCAGTTGACCGGCGTTGCCTGGTGAAACGTTGTTGTGATGTCTCATGTAAGGAGGAGAAATGCGCACCATCACGTTGCCGACTTTGGTAACGGTCGGATTGTAGCCTATCGCGATTGCGGCTTATCGTATCGCGACATTGCTGCTCGCGTTAGTCGAGATCCAATGACAGTTAGTAGAATATGGAATCGGTGGGTTCAGGAGGGTAATACGGAACGCCGTGCTGGATCCCAACGGCCTCGTATCACTAGCAGTGGAGATGGCAGACATCTTATCCGCATGGCTGTAACGGATAGTGCAGCCACGTCTCGATCCCTGAGTCAGCAGATGGGGACGTTTGCAAGACAACAACCATCTGGACAAACAGTTCGACGACGTTTGCTGCAGCATGGACTATCAATTCGGAGACCATGGCTGCGGTTACCCTTGACGTTGCATCACAGACAGGAGCGCCTGCGATGGTGTACTCAACGACGAACCTGGGTGCACGAATGGGAAAACGTCATTTTTTCGGATAAACCCACGTTCTATTTACAGCATCATGATGATCACATCCGTGTTTGGCGAAATCGCGCTGAACGCACATTGGATGCGTGTATTCGTCATCGCCATACTGGCGTATCATCCGGAGTAATGGTATGCGGTGCCATTGGTTACACGTCTCGGTCACCTCTTGTTCGCATTGACGGCACTTCGAACAATGGACGGTACATTTCAGATGTGTTACGACCTGTGGCTCTACCCTTCATTCGATCCCTGCGAAATCCTGCATTTCAGCAGCATAATGCACGAACGCATGTTGCAGGTCCTGTACCGGCCTTTCTGGATGCAGAAAATGTTCGACTTCTGCGCTAGCCAGCACATTCTCCAGATCTCTCACCAACTGAAAACGTCTGGTCAATGGTGGCCGAACAACTGTCTCGTCACAATACGCCAGTCAATACTCTTGATGAACTGTGGTATCGTGTTGACGTTACATGGGCAGCTGTACCTGTACACGCCATCCAAGCTCTGTTTGACTCAATGCCCAGGGGTATCAAGGCCGTTATTACGGCCAGAGGTGGTTGTTCTGGGTACTGATTTCTCAGGATCTATGCACCCAAATTGCGTGGAAATTTAATCACACGTCAGTTCTAGTATAATAAATTTGTCCAAGGAATACACGTTTATCATCTGCATTTCTTCTTGATGTAGCAATTTTAATGGCCAGTAGTGTAGAAACACATTTACCAATTTCCGTTTATGTCACACAACTGCTTCTTGGTGCTGCTACTTTTTCCGTCAGTGTAGAATAATGTAGGTGTCCTACTGTTAATATTCATGCCTCTGACCTCGGAAACACAGTACCGTATAACGTGAAATCCCACATGCGGTTGACATAGCATCTAAAACCGTGACGTGGTATGGGTAGGATATGCACCTGTCTCCACGAGAGTCCTGAAAAAATTATCGTTGGATGGTGGAGGAAGGTGGTGGTAGGTTCTTGACCGACTGTAGTATGTTTCGAATCGCAGTGGTACACACGGTTCTTCCAATCATGCTTGTAAACTGCTCTCGTCATGTAAAAACGTAAAGTCTGTGGCGCAAGCTCGTAAGTTCAGTACAGCCTTCTTTCGACTAGGAGGTGGCAGGCCCATCGTCCCATCCGCCTTATACTCGCTGGAAACATCCCCGGTACTGCGTAGGCTTTCCTGGCGTGATAATTCTTGATAGCCTCCTCGGGTTTGCTATTGGATCCTAAAATCAATTGGACTCAACATTTCTCCGTTTTACCGGCTCCTAATCTTCAGGAGAATGACGCTGTTGCTGCTGAGTCCCAATGGAACCTGATGCCAAGGCTGCAAATCGTCACCCTATATAGGCCTCCATACAGTACACTGAGTATGCGCTGCACACCACAATAGCTGGTCTGCACATGTGTCACATTTGGCTGCCCGTTCTACCCGTTCCCTCAATGTCGTCCGTGTTCTCAGCGGCACGTCGTGGGGAGCGGATCGAACCGTCCTACTTCGCCTATATCGGTCGATCGTCCGCTCAAAGATGGATTATGGGAGCTTTGTATACTCCTCTGCACGGCCGTCCATCCTACACCGCCTCAACTCTATAAAACATCAGGGGTTACGTCTTGCGAACGGAGCGTTCTATACTAGTCCCGTCGAGAGTCTTCATGCTGAAGGCAGTGAACTGCCACTAACCTACCGGCGCGATATACTCCTTTGTCGGTATGCCTGTCGGCTATTATCAATGCCCGACCACCTGTCTTATCGTTCCCTTTTTGGCGACTCTCTCGACCGTCAATACGGGTTGTATGTATCTGCCCTGCTACCCCCAGGAGTTCGCTTTCGTCGCCTCCTTCAGCAACTTGATTTTCCACTCCCTGCAACCTTTAGAGTTGCCGAGAGCCAAACGCCACCTTGGCTCCAGGCTCAGGTTCGCGTTCACCTTGACCTCAGCTCGCTCCCAAAGGAGGTTACCCCAGCTGCGGTATACCGCACGCGGTTTGTCGAACTTCGTTCGAAGTTCATTAATACGATCTTCATTTATACAGATGGCTCTAAGACCAATGACGGTGTCTGGTGTCCTTTTATTGTTGGGGCACGCAGTTTCAAATACCGGCTCCATGGGCATTATTCGGTCTTCACAGCTGAGCTATTTGCCCTCTATCAGGCTGTTCTTTACATCCACCGCACACCGACATTCTGCTTATGTCATCTGCTCTGATTCTCTGAGCGCCATTCAAAGCCTCAGTGATCCGTGTCCGGTTCACCCTTTCGTGCACCAGATCCAACGCTCTCTTCAGCAACTGGCGGACGACGGTTCTCCGGTTACCTTTATGTGGGTTCCTGGCCTCGTCGGTATTCCTGGGAACGAAGCTGCAGATGCCGCGGCCAAGGCTGCGGTCCTCCAGCCTCGGACAGCTTCTTGTTGTGTGCCTTCATCTCATTTTAGCAGAGTCATTTGTCAGCGCATTTTGTCGCTGTGGCATTGGTCTTCACTTACTGAAAACAAGCTTCAGGCCTGAAACCTCTCCCCACGGCTTGGACCTCTTCACGCCCTTCTGGGCGGGAGGAGGTCGTTTTGGCCCGGTTACGGATTGGACACTGCCGGTTCAGCCACCGCCATCTGCTGACGGCTGCGCCGGCCCCGTTCTGCCCATGTGGGCAATTGCTGACGGTACGCCACATTTTAACGTCTGTCCGAATTTTAATATACTGCGCATTGATCTTGGCCTACCATGTACTCTGGATGAAATTTTAGCCGATGACCCAGGAGCAGCTGCTCGCGCTCTTCATTTTATCCACTTGACAAATCTAAGGACATTTGATTATGCTGTGTTCTTTTAATCCCTTGCCTGTTAACGTGCCTTTTATAGTGTTGTCCTTCTTAGTTGCTGTTTTAACATTGTGCCTCGCAGTGCAGTCATAATTTAGTCCGGGCCCTAATGACAACTGTTGTTGTGCGCCCTAAACCCACAAAAGAAAAAAAAGGACTGTGTCACCGTCCCTAGAAGGACACTGACGCCAATTACACATCGTCTACAAATACTGGGATGTTTTCACCTGAGAATGTTGGCTTCTCATGGGAGATAGCACGGGGTTCCACGTCCTGCTAACATGATAACGCTCGTTTTCATTAATCAGGTTGTCTGTCAACCTAATGTCACTTGCCTCGTTGTAAACACTGTTCAAGAAACGGGAAATACTGGCAACTAGCAGGGCTCATCAAATTTCACCTCGTATCGCTCGTTTAAACAATATTCCACTATCTGCGATTTTTCAAGCTGTTGTAGTCTTGTGAGATGACAATGTTCCACGCACCTGTCCTGAATTATATTAATCGAACGGTCGATGTAAGCCCTCCTGCAGTGACAAGGAAATCTGTATGGCCCAAATCATCACCGACAGAGCCGAGTAATTCCAAAATTTTCGAAGGTGAGCAGAACATGCTAGTAATGTTAAAATCCTTTAAAATTCGGGCAGTCTTAAGGAATATGTTACCATCATAAGGAAGGACGTTCTCAGATCTGTTCTCCTCTTTATGCACCTTCAGAAATGGTCCGAATTCCAGAACTTAAAGAACCTGCTTCTCAAAGTCTCCACTTTCCTTACACGCAGCCGTCAAATGTGCAAGTTTCTAGTTCAACATCGGCATCTTCAGTAGTATACATTCAGCGAACTAGAGATCTAACTACGCCATTACGATGGTGTGGTGGCTGGTAACTCTTAGCATGCCGATACCGATCGTTATGTGACAGCTTTGGGTGAACACTATGTCCCAGAGTATCGTCATGTTCAAAAATGGAAGCGTCCCATCACTTTCGACCTTCATGATAAATCTAATACTGGGACGTAGACAGCTGAAGTTATTCAAATATCGACTAAGAGCATCACCTTATTTGGACCAGACAAAAAAGGTATCATCAACTTATCTTGAGAAGAGCGTTGATTGTGAAGATGGCTGAACGTTATACACCCCAGATATTAGAAGACGAAGGAGAATTCTTGCGGCTGCACACCCGAAACTTAATGGAACACTATTTTAGATTTATACTTTTGTCGACCTACTTCGATGTTGTATGTGGGCTAAATGTTTTAGTGTAATGGTAGTTGAGTAAACTGCGCCATAACATGGGAAATAGATTATCAAAATTATGTTAGCGACTATACTACACGAAGGGTGCATGTAAATGCTTGCAATACATAATGTGAATGTTTACAGAGGAAATTTGTCCATTGACATATAGTAGTCTCCGCTGACAGACCACTCTGTTTATCCGGTGCCGCACGCAGCGGAATTTCAATCCGCGCCAGACGTCATGGACGTTGAAGACCCCTAGAGGTCCTGCAACATCGCGCCGTAAGCTGTGGCGGCACGCGCCTCCTGGTCCGCTTTTAGTGTGGGGGCGCCACCGTAGAACACATGGTCCCCTGCGGCCAATAGCGGCGCCCCCGATTGCATACATAAGCGCCTGCCTCGCGCTCAGCCAGCCCTCTATAATGTCATTCTTGGCAGTGGCTTCTATCCCGACCTGTGGAAAACCTCCCGTATCCTGATGTTCTCCATACCCAACAAGCCTCCATCTGATGCCTCTTCCTATCGTCGTATCTGTCTCACATCGGTGTTCAGCAAGCTCTTGGAATCCATCCTTTCCCGGCGCATCCATCACCACCTCCACCAAAACCACCTCCTCCCCAACACCCAATGTGGCTTGCGACCTTCCTTCTCTGCTGATGACCAACTCCTCCACCTCACTCATCTCCCTCCAGCTTAACTCCCGTCGCTCCGCCATTTTTGTCTCTCTCGACCTCGAAAAGGCCTACGACCTTGTCTGGCATCCCGGTCTCCTGTTTAAACTCCGAACCTACGCCCTTCCTATCAACTACATCCATCTGATGGCCTCCTTCCTCTCCCGCCGCCCCTCCTATGTTACCATCCATAATGCCAATTCCCACACCTTCTACCGCTCTGCAGGTGTGCCCCAGGGCTCTGTCCTCTCCCCTCTCCTCTAGCTCCTGTACACGGCAGATATGCCCCAACCCCCACCCCCCTCCAGTACACCTCTTCCAATATGCTGATGACACCGCATTCCTCGCCCTCGCTCCTACCCTCCAACGGTCCCAACGCCTTCTCCAGAATCACCTTGACCTTTTTGCTGCATGGTGTAACCAGTGGCTCCTGAAAATAAATCCTTCCAAGACCCAGCCAATCAACGTAGGTCATACCACTCGCTCCTTCCGGCTCCTGGATTCCTCCCTTACTGTCTGCACCCGTCCCGTCCACCTCATCCCCACCCTCACCTACCTTGGCCTCACCATAGACCGTCACCCGCCTGGATCCCTCATCTCTGCTCCATCCAATCCAAAGCCCAGATCCGAATCCTCAAACTCTTTTGGCCGGACATGGTGGTTGCACCCCTCTACCATCCTCCACACCTACAAATCCTTAATCCGTCCCATCCCCTGTTATACCAGTCCCGCCTGGATATCTGCCCCCCCCCCCCAAATTCTAAAAGTCCCTCCAGATCCTTGAGCGTCATGCACTCCGCCTCGCCTTCCGTATACACCTCCCATCCCCCACGCGGATCCTCTATGACCTCATTCCTTTCCCCCATCTGCTCCTATTCCTCGAACATATCTGCATTGTCTACACCTCCCGCCGCCCTGATCCCCCCACCCCCTGGTTGTTCCTCTCCTCTCTCATCCCCGCCCCCTGCCACGTCTTCACTGTTGTGTCCCCCCCTACCTTCCATCTCTACACCCTTCATCTTCTTTCCCAAGGTGTCTTCCATCAACTCCCCCTCCCGGATGATGCCCTCTCTCCATTTATCCCTCCTATCAACTCTGATACTCACTCCCCCTCCTTTCCTCTGTCCTTTTCCCAGGCTTCCTCTCCCCCCTTCCATCCTCTTTTTTCTCCACCTCCCCTCTCTCTGCCCCCCTCTCTCCCCTGAGTTCTTTTGCATTTCCCTCCTCTGCCTCTTCTCACTCCCTCTCGCATCTGCCCTGTCCCTCTCCCGCCTTATCTCTTCCTCCTTGGTCCCCCCCTTTCCTCTTTTCCTCTCCTCCCTCCTTGTTTTTCCCCCTCCTCCAGGTCCCCCCCCCCCCCCATCTGACTTTGGTTCGGGAGTGTCATCTTTGTGCCAGCATTTCCGTGCAGTGTTTTACAGTGAGTGTTTTACAGTGAGTGTTCCGTGTTGTGTCTTTTGGGAGGTGTGGCGAACGGCCATCATACTGTCGCTGGGTGTGATTCTTTATTTCTTGCGAACAGAAACCAGACTGTCACCATGTTTTTTAATTGTGTGTCTACTATGTTACTTGTCAGATTCCTGTGTATTTTATTAACATTGCCAACCCCTTTTGCTTTCTGTTTTAACTTTCCGCATTTTTCCGCCATTGCACACTTTAAGTCACCGTTTTATCGCCTGTCTTTCTTGTTTCTTTTCTTCTTCCATTTTTAAAAAGTCTATAGGCTGTAGAGCAGCATACTAACCTGCTGCCAGCCCGCCCCCTTCGGGGGGAATTGAAAATCAATAAAGAAAGAAAAAAGCTAAGCCAGCAGTCTAACATCGCGTGCGTCTCAGGACATATCGCCCCAGACAGCGTATTGACTTCCGTGTTTCTATTCCAGTGGACATCATTGTCTTGTTTGGTTCGTTACTCTGTTGTCTGTTCTTGTTGCGTCGTAAGCTCCTCCGTTGGTCGCGTCCGTCCTCTCCCGTTGTGTTGTTGTTCGCGGGCCGCTCCGCGGGTCCCGCCGCGTTTCCGTCACTACTACCCCGCGTCCGTTCCGGTCGCCGTTACAACAGTTTACTTTACCAACAGGTCTGAAATGTAATACCGCTATAACACTACTATATGAACGTGAACAAAATCGTAAAATAATGGTGTAATTAACAACCCTGTTAGTGTACAGTACACACAGGCCAATTTTTTACAGGATCCTATCAAAATAACGACTGTCATTATCGTTAAACTGATTGTACAACGGCGCACCATAGGCTATCTTGCATCCCACAGCACTGCAAGCACCACCTAGATTTCGATTAACGCTGTATTGTCAAATCTATTGATTATTTTTCTTCTAGATGAAATAAATACTCGACATAGCAATAATTCGAAGTGGCAGACCAGCATCATCGTTATAAAATATGAGGATGAGTCAAAACGTTATGGCCACCTGTCGCACAGTCTGTGGGCATACGTTTGAAACGCAATACACAATACAGCAGGAATTTTCTTGGCACAGATTCCATAAGTTCCTAGTAAGTGACTGGACGTATGTGACACAAGACTTCTACACACAAGACACGCAATTCCCGTAAACTGTGGGTTGGTGGTTTGTGTGCAAGGAGCAGGAGCCAGATAGCATACTACATTTTTTCTTTCAAGCCCTGATCAAGGGTATTTGGCGGGCAGTACATGAATCAGTAGTCACTGTCATGTTCTTCAGAACACTAGATCACTATAGTGCGATGGTGGCCTTGAGATACGGGCAGTTAATGAAATGGAAGATGAGATCGCCGTCGGAGAAGACATCGAGAATAAAAAGATGCAGCTGGTCGGAAATAATGTTCATGTAGTCCACAGCTAACATGTGCCTTTGATTACTACCGTAGGTCCCATGGAACCCCTGGTGCATATCTTCCATAGCGTAACTTTGTCCCCTTCGGTCTGTGTCCGTGACGTGATGCACGTATCGATCAGCTTTTCACCCGAATATCGACAAATCTGGACCAACCTTCACCTCGTGTAGCAATAAATGTGATTCGTAATACCTTAAGACACGTTTCCAATAGTCCACGGTCGAATTTTATGATCCTGTGTTCACTGTAGTAGTAATTAACGATGTCAAATGGTTCAAATGGCTCTGAGCACTATGGGACTTAACATCTGAGGTCATCAGTCCCATAGAACATAGAACCACTTAAACCTAATTAACCTAAGGACATCACACACATCCATACCCGAGGCAGGATTCGAACCTGCGACCGTAGTGGTCGCGCGGTTCCAGACTGAAGCGCCTTGAACCGCTCGGTCGCAACGGCCGGCTTTATTCAATGATATCATATGCTGTATCCTACATTTATAAGTGGCCATCAATAAGATTCAGTTCGTAGGCAACGCTAATCCCTTGGCTGCATGTCAGTGATTACTTTCGTACACCCGTATCAGTGTCACGCTGGGTTGCATATACGGTGCGGCAACGCCATCAAACAGAATTTTTTTTATCCCTTCTTATATATACTTTCCTTAGTGTATCACGTGCCCAATACCAGCAGGTGTCAGTCCTTCAATGGGCAGTGGTCATAATTTTTTGTCTCATAAGTGGTTTTTAATTGTTTTATTTAGGTTTTATTCTGTGTGTTATCCTACCGTTACATGGCACCATTTTCTTGTTACTGTTCTGTAACTAAAATCCTGATCCAAAACAACATTGCCTTTTTGCACCTGCAGTACTATGTCTTACCGCTGTAAGGTTCTTGGATGTTTTACGGCTCTTACCTCCGTGATGAGCTAGTCTCCGAACCAGCAGTAAACAAACACCTCCGTGAGCATTAGGGTCAGGTACCAGCAGCACTTCCCTGCTTGCGTGAGGCTCCGTGAGTTCTGAAAGAATGACAGAATACTCTGTAATGGTCTTATCGACAACAAAGTACGATATGTTGTTGCACAGGCATAAGGGAAGCTCTTGCAAGCAGCCGAAGGGAGTGCGGGCCAGCTTCTAGGCACTAGACTAATACTGACTTTGTGTTCTACAAGGCATCAGTCTACCATAGCTACACACTGTAGCACAAGGCTACGCTGCCTCGGCCACCTAAGTGACGGAAATGGGCCCGAGGAAGTATAATTTTTCCGCACTCAGCCGTTAACAGGGCTTGGACGACCGACTACCGACATTCACCAGCTCCATGACAGTCTCCTCGCCAATCCTTAGTCAATGTGTGGCTAAACAGAGATAGTCTCATTGAGAAACATCAGCAAACCCGCTGTTCTGCGACCCTGACAGCCAGCCCTGATGCTGCTACACTTGGATGGTACCCAAGGGAAGACTGCACAGTGGGTGCCCTCAGCTTACACTCCAGCCAGTCACACTAGATTCCTAGGTTCAATTCGCCACCTTGGGCTGAATGCAGTGTTCACGACTCGACAGTCTCACCAAACCTGCTGCAAAGCAGACAACTATATTGCATCAATAAGGCCTTATACGCCCCTAACTGTCATTATGCTGCGGAGCACTTCGCTGCCCCAGCACATGAATTTGCCACCCGCTAGCCATTGCCGTTTAGTCTTAGCAGTGGTCAGCCTCTTGTATTGACGTAATGGTTAATAAATAATTTAGTTGGTGAGTAATCATACTCGGCATTGGCCATAGTACTAGAATACACCATCCCACAGAACCCCCTGATGTAGTCTGGGGCAGAGTGACCCTCCTGCAACTCTGGTATCACCATAGCGACCAACACCCACTCGGTTTCGTTACATAGCACGCTAAATCACCATATTTTGGTGTCAGAAGAGGAAGAACCTATGACTGACATCCTTGGGTATTTCTTAGTTCTTTTCACATTATATTTTTCCTTTTATTTTAGGCACTGCCTTTGTAACGGACATACCACTCATGAAGAAGTTTTCCACCACAGAGACAGTTCACACCGTTAATCATGTGGTAGAAATGGAATCAGAAAATACACGGTTGTCCAAGCAAGTAGAAATACTAAGAGAGGATAGGGCCCCATCTAGTATCCCAGTGCCCATTACACACGCCAGTACAGCTACTATAGTTTCTCTTTTTCTGCTAAGGCAGGTGAGGAAGTGTACACATCAAAAAAGTTTTGCATCACCTCAGTTCCGAGAGTTCTGGAACCTGTATAGAAAACTGGAATAGAGATCAACATAAACATCATTTCAGCCCTTTTTATTGCTCATGAGAACCACACATTGCATGTTGTACCACCATACAGCGAGACCTTCAGGGGTGGTGGTCCAGATTGGAGTACACACCGGTACATCAAATACCCAGTTGCACGTCCTCTTCCATTGGTGCATGCCTGTATTCGTCGTGGCATACAAGTTCATCATTAGTCCAACAACTATTCGGTGCAGATCCCTCAGAGTGGTCACATCGTCCACAAACAGCCCTTTGAAATTTATCCCAGGCATAATCGATAGGGTTCATGTCTGGAGAACATGCTGACCACTCTAGTCGAGCGATGTCGTTACCCTGAAGGAAGTCATTCACAAGATGTGCACGAGAGAAGCGCGAATCGTCATTCATGAAGGCGAATGCCTCGCCAATATGTTGCGAATACGGTTGCATTATCGGTCGGACGGTGGCATTCACGTATCGTACAGCCGCTACGGCGCCTTCCATGACCACCAGCAGCTTACGTCGTAATGACATCCCAAAACAGCAGGGAACCTCCACTTTGCTGCACTCGCTAGACAGTGTGTGTAAGGCGTTCAGCCTGAGATGATTGCCTCCAAACACGTCTCCGACGATTGTCTGGTTGAAGGCATATGCGACACTCATCGGTGAAGAGAACGTGATGCTAATCCTGAGCGGTCCATTCGGCATGTTGTTGGGCCCGCCTGTACGGCGTTGCATGGTGCCGTAGTTAAAAGACGGACCTCGTCAAGGACGTTGGGATTGAAGTTGAGCATCACATAGCCTATTGCGCACAGTTTGAGTCGTATCCCGACGTCCTGTGGCTGCACGAAAAGCATTATTCAACATGGTGGCGTTGCTCTCAGGCATCCTCCGAACCATAATCCGTAGGTAGTGGTCATCCAATGCAATATTAGCCCTTGGGAGGCCTGGCGAGGAATGTCATCGACGGTTCCTGTCTCTCTGTATCTCCTTCATGTCCTAACAACATAACTTTGGTACACTCAGAGACTCCTGGACACTTCCCTTGTTGAGAGCCCTTCCTGGCACAAAGTAACAATGCGGACACGATCGAATCGTGGTATTGACCGTCTAGGCATGGTTGAACTACAGACAACACGATCTGTGTACTTCCTTCCCGGTGGAATGACTGGAACTGATCGGCTGTCGGACCGCTCCGTCTGCTCAAGCATGGTTGATTACATCTTTGGGCGGGTTTAGTGACATCTACGAACAATTAGAGAGACTGTGTCTGTGATACAGTATCCACAGTCAACGTCTATCTTCAGGAGTTGTTTTAACAGCTACTAGGCTCGGCTATCGGGTGGAGGAACAGCTTTTGCATATGTCCAAGCTATATTTAGTTCGAAATGCTAAAGCATATGTAATCTATCATGAGAAACTGAGAAATCTGTCAACAATTTAATATCTGAGGACAGGTTTGTTCAGTGATTCAGATGGAAGAATAACTGCTGAGCAGTGTGTGGAAAAACTAGGGGAATTCATTGAAAGTTTTGTTTACAGTACTAGGAAGCTGAATGTCAATAGATGTGAGTTTATGGAAATAAATGTTACCAGCAGGGTCCTATTGCAGGAAGGGGAACATAGGGTATTGGACAGCCTTATGAGGGGATTGATAGCTGACTTGCAAAGAAAAGTAGGAACTGAGTCTCCTAAGAACATAGCTGAAGCAACAGCAGCCGTGAAGGAGATGGGAGAGACAAATATGGTGGCCCAAGTTCAAAATAGGAAAAGTATTTTCACCATAAGTTACAAATATAACAGGTGTTGACGAGCAGACCACATATAGCAGGAATGCTGTGAACTGCATTGTCAGAAAAGCTTAGCATGCAGGCAGGTACCCTAGGCCAAAGCATAACAGTAGACATGATAGGAAGATACAGGGTGGGAATGAGTAACTCAGATTTAGATGGCGAGGTGGGTAGGGGGGGGGGGGGGGGAGGGGCGGAGCTGCATGCCATGATGAAACTTGTCTCTTATACACTCGTGTTCAAGAAACACAGAATACCTTGCACGACTAGAGACAGGACATTCATATTCACAGGACATGTACATTAGTATGTTCTGTGGAAATGATAAGTATTTCAGTCACCTCGGTTCAGTATGTTTCCTGTTTCCTGGTAGACGCAGGGTCCGCCATTAGCCCTGATAACTTGTTCCATGCGTGATGGGATCGACGCATGTAAGGCGCGAATCTCGTCCTGTTGTTCAGCCATCCATGCTGCATTCTCCTGGTTACAAAGTTCATCTCTGGTGGTGGGCACTGGGCCACAGCGCTGCACCTATCGTTGCCTCATATCTAACACATTTTCAATTGGCGAGAAGTTTGAGGATCTAGCAGGCCAGGGATAAAGGCTGACATCCTGTGACACCAAGAAGGCACGTGTTCGTGCAACAACATGTGGTCGTGCATTGTCTTGATGAAAAATGGCGTCTAATGTGCTGTGCAGAAAGGGTATGGTTACAGGTCGCAGAATGTCATTTTCGTAGGTGACACAGGGCACAGTGTCCTGGACACGAACCAACTGTGATTTGTGGTTGTAC
The DNA here is from genome assembly GCF_021461395.2 of Schistocerca americana. Taxonomy (NCBI): domain Eukaryota; kingdom Metazoa; phylum Arthropoda; class Insecta; order Orthoptera; family Acrididae; genus Schistocerca; species Schistocerca americana. Next base: position 338,395,459 of record NC_060124.1, read on the forward strand.
CCAAAAGCACCCCTCAGCACAAGGCCTTGAGTTGGCACTGTAAGTCTTGTGTGATGCAGTCACTGTGATGCCCCTCCCCCCGTCTGCGGCGAACGAAAATGCGCTCATCATTTTTAAACAAACAGAACCTGGGTTCGTCCGAAAACACTATGTGATGCCATTCCTGTCGCCAGTGGCCCGCGTAGTCCATGCTGTAATAAACCATCACCCCTGATAGTGTACGATGTGTTACTCTATTCGACTACAGCCGAGGAGAATGAAGATCTGTCCTGTAATACCGTTCGGCTGAAGTGTCTGTATTCTCGGGGGATGGTCAGGGTGGTGCGACCTGACCTATCTCGTCGTGTTCTTCGGTCTTCCATGAACCATTCTGCAAACACCCATTGCACTGACGAAACACTTCGTCCCACATGAGCAGCAATTTTCCGGATGGGTGCATCACATTTTCTCATGTCAATAATGCGCCCTCTTTGAAACTCTCTGACTTCACACTACGGTTAACTTTTAGGTCTGGAAGATATCCTGCACGTGTGCTCAAGTCCCACTGAACCGTTACTTTCGATGTATAGCGACAATGAGAGCCGCAAGCATATTTTACCGGTAGATGGAGTTGCACCGCGACATTGAAGTTGATTTTGAATCCGGGGACCGACAAGGTTCAAATGTTAATCATTTCTGCGAAACACACTAAGTACATGTCCTTTGAATATGAACGTCCCATTTCTTGTCGTTCAAAATGTGCTATTTTCTCTGGTCATGAGTGTAGTTTACTGGATGGAAGGAAGCGTAAGTTCTGGTTTGACACAATCCCAGGTATGTGTGGCATGTTTGGACCTCCTTGGGTAAAGGAGGTTTGGCCCACAACAGTGTGGGTTAAGCAGGGTAGCTGAAAATGATATGAATATCCCCAGTTCAGCGGTGTTGTAAGTAAAGGATTTCCAGGTTTCTATGGTAGTTTCGCCTCATGTAGAAAATGATTACTGCACAATTTTTAGTATTAGATTTATTGCTTCAGTGTCACGCTAAAATTGACTTTAATTGTCTCATGGTATTACTTGATGCGACCCCATTCTGTCTAGGGGAGACAGCTAACAGTGTCACACTGCCACAAGGTTCATCCTTGGAGCGAGAGGTACCATTTAGATTGCATGAAAGTGAGTGTTGTGAGACACTGGAACAGAATGATGAAAATCCATAAAATGCTGAGATTTAATCTTTGAGGACGTACGAATGACAACATAATCTCTCACAAATCACTGAACAGAGTAATCAATCAGTACACAGCACAATAAAAATGAGACCGTTTGATGTTTATGATAATGAGCTTCATAAAAAAGTATACAATCATATCAAGATGATGGCTCCATGGTAGCGGTAATCCAGCGGAGGTGCTTGGTGTATATTTCGAAGTAGAAAACTTCATTTCACATGTGTTACATATCGAACTGGCAAACAGAGACATTTACCAAATCAAATAGTGCAATGTACAAACCCAAGAACTTACATGTTTATGGAAATGATGTTTAAGAAACTGCTGGAAGTTCTGACGCACGGAAATTAGAGAAACGTTCTGAATTCGATATGTTTCTCATAGAGCATGTTATTAGATGTCGAACGAACAAAGCTTTAGTTAAGTAGCTCAGCTCCACATTAAAGTATACTAGTTGGGTATATGGGAGAACACGCAAACCTCAAACCATGCAGTAGCATGATATAAGTATTTAGAACTGCATTAGATGTGGCGATGGAACTCATGATATGTTACCAGTTGATTTTAATATTCCTAAATACAACTACTGTGGACTTGGAACGAATCTGGAAAAGTGTCTGGCTTGTGGCAATAAGGGAATTAACACATTACACGTCGCCCAAAAGGAACATGATACTGCTAGCGTTGCAAATTAAATTTTGGCGAAACATCACTTTGCAGATCAAATTTTAGCCAAGCAAACAGCGTGAGACAGGGCATAGGCACAGGACAATACTTCATAGCATTGGCAATTGATATTGCAATATACATCAAACTTAAATTGAACGCCAGAATATCTTTCCGAAAAATTTTATATACAGCATATTATAGACCGAAGAAACAGAAGAAAAATTTGTAGCATTTTTAACAAATAGCGTTCAGTCAGTGGTGGCAGTGGCAAAAAGTGCTTTGAATCAGAAAGGAGTAAGAAGAAAATTTCCTTATAAAACGCCTAGGTTTCTGGCAATACCTATGATATCTGTCGGAAAGAATCTATATTCTCATTTCTACTTCCCATTCTATTTCAGATTCCTGCCCTTTCAGGGCTATCAGTAATTGGCTCATTACATCTACATCTACATCTACATTGATACTCCGCAAGCCACCCAACGGTGTGTGGCGGAGGGCACTTTACGTGCCACTGTCATTATGTCCCTTTCCTGTTCCAGTCGCGTATGGTTCGCGGGAAGAACGACTGTCTGAAAGCCTCCGTGCGCGCTCTAATCCTTCTAATTTTACATTCGTGATCTCCTCGGGAGGTATAAGTAGGGGGAAGCAATATATTCGATACCTCATCCAGAAACGCACCCTCTCGAAACCTGGCGAGCAAGCTACACCGCGATGCAGAGCGCCTCTCTTGCAGAGTCTGCCACTTGAGTTTATTAAACATCTCCGTAACGCTATCACGGTTACCAAATAACCCGGTAACGAAACGCGCCGCTCTTCTTTGGATCTTCTCAATCTCTTCCGTCAACCCGACCTGGTACGGATCCCACACTGATGAGCAATACCCAAGTATAGGTCGAACGAGTGTTTTGTAAGCCACCTCCTTTGTTGATGGACTACATTTTCTAAGCACTCTCCCAATGAATCTCAACCTGGTACCCGCCTTACCAACAATTAATTTTATATGATCATTCCACTTCAAATCGTTCCGCACGCATACTCCCAGATATTTTACAGAAGTAACTGCTACCAGTGTTTGTTCCGCTATCATATAATCATACAATAAAGGATCCTTCTTTCTATGTATTCGCAATACATTATATTTGTCTATGTTAAGGGTCAGTTGCCACTCCCTGCACCAAGTGCCTATCCGCTGCAGATCTTCCTGCATTTCGCTACAATTTTCTAATGCTGCAACTTCTCTGTATACTACAGCATCATCCGCGAAAAGCCGCATGGAACTTCCGACACTATCTACTAAGTCATTTATATATATTGTGAAAAGCAATGGTCCCATAACACTCCCCTGTGGCACGCCAGAGGTTACTTTAACGTCTGTAGACGTCTCTCCATTGATAACAACATGCTGTGTTCTGTTTGCTAAAAACTCTTCAATCCAGCCACACAGCTGGTCTGATATAACGTAGGCTCTTACTTTGTTTATCAGGCGACAGTGCGGAACTGTATCGAACGCCTTCCGGAAGTCAAGAAAAATAGCATCTACTTGGGAGCCTGTATCTAATATTTTCTGGGTCTCATGAACAAATAAGGCGAGTTGGGTCTCACACGATCGCTGTTTCCGGAATCCATGTTGATTCCTACATAGTAGATTCTGGGTTTCCAGAAATGACATGATACGCGAGCAAAAAACATGTTCTAAAATTCTACAAGAGATCGACGTAAGAGATATAGGTCTATAGTTTTGCGCATCTGCTCGACGACCCTTCTTGAAGACTGGGACTATCTGTGCTCTTTTCCAATCATTTGGAACCCTCCGTTCCTCTAGAGACTTGCGGTACACGGCTGTTAGAAGGGGGGCAAGTTCTTTCGCGTACTCTGTGTAGAATCGAATTGGTATCCCGTCAGGTCCAGTGGACTTTCCTCTATTCAGTGATTCCAGTTGCTTTTCTATTCCTTGGACACTTATTTCGATGTCAGCCATTTTTTCGTTTGTGCGAGGATTTAGAGAAGGAACTGCAGTGCGGTCTTCCTCTGTGAAACAGCTTTGGAAAAAGGTGTTTAGTATTTCAGCTTTACGCGTGTCATCCTCTGTTTCAATGCCATCATCATCCCGTAGTGTCTGCATATGCTGTTTCGAGCCACTTACTGATTTAACGTAAAACCAGAACTTCCTAGGATTTTCTGTCAAGTCGGTACATAGAATTTTACTTTCGAATTCAATGAACGCTTCACGCATAGCCCTCCTTACGCTAACTTTCACATCGTTTAGCTTCTGTTTGTCTGAGAGGTTTTGGCTGCGTTTAAACTTGGAGTGGAGCTCTCTTTGCTTTCGCAGTAGTTTCCTAACTTTATTGTTGTACCACGGTGGGTTTTTCCCGTCCCTCACAGTTTTACTCGGCACGTACCTGTCTAAAACGCATTTTACGATTGCCTTGAACTTTTTCCATAAACACTCAACATTGTCAGTGTCGGAACAGAAATTTTCGTTTTGATCTGTTAGGTAGTCTGAAATCTGCCTTCTATTACTCTTGCTAAACAGATAAACCTTCCTCCCTTTTTTTATATTCCTATTAACTTCCATATTCAGGGATGCTGCAACGGCCTTATGATCACTGATTCCCTGTTCTGTACATACAGAGTCGAAAAGTTCGGGTCTGTTTGTTATCAGTAGGTCCAAGATGTTATCTCCACGAGTCGGTTCTCTGTTTAATTGCTCGAGGTAATTTTCGGATAGTGCACTCAGTATAATGTCACTCGATGCTCTGTCCCTACCACCCGTCCTAAACACCTGAGTGTCCCAGTCTATATCTGGTAAATTGAAATCTCCACCTAAGACTATAACATGCTGAGAAAATTTATGTGAAATGTATTCCAAATTTTCTCTCAGTTGTTCTGCCACTAATGCTGCTGAGTCGGGAGGTCGGTAAAAGGAGCCAATTATTAACCTAGTTCGGTTGTTTAGTGTAACCTCCACCCATAATAATTCACAGGAACTATCCACTTCTACTTCACTACAGGATAAACTACTACTAACAGCGACGAACACTCCACCACCGGTTGCATGCAATCTATCCTTTCTAAACACCGTCTGTACCTTTGTAAAAATTTCGGCAGAATTTATCTCTGGCTTAAGCCAACTTTCTGTACCTATAACGATTTCAGCTTCGGTGCTTTCTATCAGCGCTTGAAGTTCCGGTACTTTACCAACGCAGCTTCGACAGTTGACAATTACAATACCGATTGCTGCTTGGTCCCCGCATGTCCTGACTTTGCCCCGCACCCGTTGAGGCTGTTGCCCTTTCTGTACTTGCCCAAGGCCATCAAACCTAAAAAACCGCCCAGCCCACGCCACACAACCCCTGCTACCCGTGTAGCCGCTTGTTGCGTGTAGTGGACTCCTGACCTACCCAGCGGAACCCGAAACCCCACCACCCTATGGCGCAAGTCGAGGAATCTGCAGCCCACATGGTCGCAGAACCGTCTCAGCCTCTGATTCAGACCCTCCACTCGGCTCTGTACCAAAGGTCCGCAGTCAGTCCTGTCGACGATGCTGCAGATGGTGAGCTGTGCTTTCATCCCGCTAGCGAGACTGGCAGTCTTCACCAAATCAGATAGCCGCCGGAAGCCAGAGAGGATTTCCTCCGATCCATAGCGACACACATCATTGGTGCCGACATGAGCGACCACCTGCAGATGGGTGCACCCTGTACCCTTCATGGCATCCGGAAGGACCCTTTCCACATCTGGAATGACTCCCCCCGGTATGCACACGGAGTGCACATTGGTTTTCTTCCCCTCTCTTGCTGCCATTTCCCTAAGGGGCCCCATTACGCGCCTGACGTTGGAGCTCCCAACTACCAGTAAGCCCACCCTCTGCAACTGCCCGGATCTTGCAGACTGAGGGGCAACCTCTGGAACAGGACAAGCAGCCATGTCAGGCCGAAGATCAGTATCAGCCTGAGACAGAGCCTGAAACCGGTTCGTCAGACAAACTGGAGAGGCTTTCCGTTCAGCCCTCCGGAATGTCTTTCGCCCCCTGCCACACCTTGAAACGACCTCCCACTCTACCACAGGTGAGGGATCAGCCTCAATGCGGGCAGTATCCCGGGCAACCACAGTCTTAGTCCGATCAGGGGATGCGTGGGACGAGCTGGCCGTCCCCGACAAACCCCCATCCGGACCCCCACAGTGATGCCCATTGGCAACAGCCTCAAGCTGTGTGACCGAAGCCAACACTGCCTGAAGCTGGGAGCGAAGGGATGCCAACTCAGCCTGCATCCGAACACAGCAGTTGCAGTCCCTATCCATGCTAAAAACTGTTTTACAAAGAACTTCTGAACTAATCTACAGAGAGCGCAAACAAATCGACAAAATTTAAACGGCTTTAAAATACAAGATTGCCTAGTAAATGCAGTAATGCTGCTACTTGCGCACTGCTGACACTGCTCGGCGGCGGAAGGAGACTAAGCGAAATTACACTATTCAGGTACTAAGACGCGATGCTACACTCTCAAATACTATAATACGCCCGAAATTTATGAATTAAACAATGCAAGTACCAAAAACACGCAAAGAAATTAAGAATTAAACTATGTAACAAATGAGTGAGCTAGGAGTATACGACTTGCTGCTCAGCTGCTTATCCAGCGGCGGCAGGGAGCACACTGACTGTGACCAACCGACACTGGCCGTTTAAAACAAAAACAGTAGACAAACGACTACGCGAATTTACACTATTCAGGTACTAAAACGCGATGCTACAACTCAAATACTATAATACGCCCGAAATTTATGAATTAAACAATGCAAGTACCAAAAACACGCAAAGAAATTAAGAATTAAGCTATGTAACAAACGAGTGAGCTAGGAGTATACGACTTGCTACTCAGCTGCTTATCCAACGGCGGCAGGAGTGGCGGCAATACAGAATGTACAAAATGTACAGGAGCAGCTAGAGGAGGGTAAAAGGCATTATTGGCTAACTGAGGCTGTCGGTGCATGTAAAAGACTGTATTTAAAACTGCACAGGAAAAGACATAGACCAATCATAGGAAAAAAAACGTTCATAGCAATATTACCGGACAGGCCACTTACAAATACAGATTTGCTTGCATTCGTCAGAAAACTCAAAATCCTGGATTTAGTGCAGTGTTTATGTGGAATACGTTGCCAAGGGTGATGTGGAAATCTATGGAATACGGTACTGTCAATTTAAAGTTGTAGTAGGATGTGGGACTCACTTCGTTGTATTTGTCGAAGAAACTGACATATCTTCAACTATTTTCATTCATTGACGACGTAAGACCACCTGAAGAATTGCGTTATTACTCGAACTACGGGAATAAGGTGTTCTACAACTTTCGGCGAAGCCAACACTTCTTCAATTCATTTCTCTGTTGAAATCGCTGACTAATGTTTCCTCTAATGGCTGCATAAAAACAGGCCCCATGAGCAGCACTGCATCAGTTAAGGTTTAGATGTGATGTCATACTATCTAACTTTAAAAGAACCTTCATCAATATTAAGAGTAAACTACTTTGCCCCAATAGATCTAAGCAAGAGGGTGTGAAGTACTGCTTTGATCAGTCTGCAAACGTACAGCAAAACTAATAATATCCCTAAGGTGAACAATAAATCACAGCTAGGGAATTAAAAAGTTGTGGAAAAACCTTCAGACACATGATACATGTATAGTTTAAATGTGTCTATCAGAGGACTTGTAAAAGACTCTGAGTTATGAGCATATGATAGTACATTTAAAACGAAGATAAAAACAAGGGAAGAGACGGTTGACTTTAGCCAGAAAGTTTCAGTAGCATTAATACTAATGATGATTGACTGATCTGGCCTTGTAACACTAACCACAACGGCCTTGCTGTGCTGGTACTGCGAACGGCTGAAAGCAAGGGGAAACTACAACCGTAATTCTTCCCAAGGGCATGCAGCTTTACTGTATGGTTAAATGATGATGGCTTCCTCTTGGGTAAAATATTCCGGAGGTAAAATAGTCCCCCATTTGGATCTCCGGGCGGGGACTACTCAAGATGACGCCGTTATCAGGAGAAAGAAAACTGGCGTTCTACAGATCGGAGCGTGAAATGTCACATCCCTTAATCGGGCAGGTAGGTTAGAAAATTTAAAAAGGGAAATGGATATGTTAAAGTTAGATAGAGTGGGAATTAGTGAAGTTCAGTGGTGGGAGGAACAAGACTTTTAATCAGGTGAATACAGGGTTATAAATACAAAGTCAAATAGGGGTAATGCAGGAGTAGGTTTAATAATGAATAGGAAAATAGGAAAGCGGGTAAGCAACTACAAACAGCATAGTGAACGCATTATTGAGGCCAAGATAGATACGAAGCCCACGCCTACTACAGTAGTACAAGTTTATATGCCAACTAGCTCTGCAGATGACGAAGAAATTGAAGAAATGTATGATGAGATAAAAGAAATTATTCAGATAGTGAAGGGTGACGAAAATTTAATAGTCATGGGTGACTGGAATTCGGTAGCAGGAAAAGGGAGAGAAGGAAACGTAGTAGGTGAATATGGATTGGGGGTAAGAAATGAAAGAGGAAGCCGCCTGGTAGAATTTTGCACAGAGCACAACTTAATCATAGCAAACATTTTGTTCAAGAATCTTAAAAGAACGCTGTATACATGGAAGAAGCATGGAGATACTAACAGGTTTCAGATAGATTATATAATGGTAAGACAGAGATTTAGGAACCAGGTTTTAAATTGTAAGACATTTTAAGGGCAGATGTGGACTCTGACCACAATCTATTGATTATAACCTGTAGATTAAAACTGAATAAACTGCAAAAATGTGGGACTTTAAGGAGATGGGACCTGGATAAACTGACTAAACCAGAGGTTCTACAGAGTTTCAGGGAGAGCATAAGGGAACAATTGACAGGTATAGGGGAAACAAATACAGTAGAAGAAGAATGGGTAGCTTTGAGGGATGAAGTAGTGAAGGCAGCAGAGGGTCAAGTAGGTGAAAAGACGAGGGCTAGTAGAAATCCTTGGGTAACAGAAGATATATTGAATTTAATTGATGAAAGGAGAAAATATAAAAATGCAGTAAATAAAGCTGGCAAAAAAGAAATACAAACGCCTCAAAAATGAGATCGACAGGAAGTGCAGAATGGCTACGCAGGGATGGCTAGAGGACAAATGTAACGATGTAGAGGCTTATTTCACTAGGGGTAAGATAGATACTGCCTACAGGAAAATTAAAGAGACCTTTGGAGATAGGAGAACGACTTGCATGAACATCAAGAGCTCAGTTGAAAACCCAGTTCTAAGCAAAGAAGAGAAAGCAGAAAGGTGGAAGGAGTATATAGAGGGTCTATACAAGGGCGATATACATGAGGACAATATTATGGAAATGGAGGGGATGTAGATGAAGATGAAATGGGAGATACGATACTCCGTGAAGAGTTTGACAGAGCACTGAAAGACCTGAGTCGAAACAAGGGCCCCAGAGTAGAAAACATTCCATTAGAACTGCTGACAGCCTTGGGAGAGCCAGTCCTGACAAAACTCTACCATCTGGTGAGCAAGATGTATCAGACAGGTGAAATACCCTCAGACTTCAAGAACAATATAATAATTCCAATCCCAAAGAAAGCAGGTGTTGACAGATGTGAAAATTACCGAACTATCAGTTTAATAAGTCACAGCTGCAAAATACTAACGCGAATTCTTTACAGACGAATGGAAAAACTAGTAGATGCCGACCTCGGGGAAGATCAGTTTGGATTCCGTAGAAATGTTGGAACACGTAAGGCAATACTGACCCTACGACTTATCTTAGAAGCTAGATTAAGATTTGTAGACTTAGAGAAAGCTTTTGACAATGTTGACTGTAATACTCTCTTTCAAATTCTGAAGGTAGCAGGGGTAAAATACAGGGAGCGGAAGGCTATTTACAATTTGTACAGAAACCAGATGGCAGTTATAAGGGTCGAGGGGCATGAAAGGGAAGCAGTGGTTGGGAAGGGAGTGAGACAGGATTGTAGCCTATCCCCAATGTTATTCAATCTGTATATTGAGCAAGCAGGAAAGGAAACAAAAGAAAAATTCGGAGTAGGATTAAAATCCATGGAGAAGAAATAAAAACTTTGAGGTTCCCCGATGACATTGTAATTCTGTCAGAGACAGCAAAGGACTTGGAAGAGCAGTTGAATGGAATGGATAGTGTCTTGAAAGGAGGATATAAGATGAACATCAACAAAAGAAAAACGTGGATAATGGAATGTAGTCGAATTAAGTCGAGTGATGCTGAGGGAATTAGATTAGGAAATGAGACACTTAAAGTAGTATAGGAGTTTTGCTATTTGGGGAGCAAATTAACTGATGATGGTCGAAGCAGAGAGGATACAAAATGTAGACTGGCAATGGCAAGGAAGGCGTTTCTGAAGAAGAGATAGTTGTTAACATCGAGTATTGATTTAAGTGTCAGGAAGTCGTTTCTGAAAGTATTTGTATAGAGTGTAGCCATGTATGGAAGTGAAACGTGGACGATAATCATTTTGGACAAGAAGAGAATAGAAGCTTTCGAGATGTGGTGCTACAGAAGAATGCTGAAGATTAGATGGGTAGATCACGTAACTAATGAGGAGGTATTGAATGGGGTTGGGGAGAAGAGAAGTTTGTGGCAAACTTGACTAGAAGAAGGGATCGGTTGGTAGGACATGTTCTGAGGCATCAAGGGATCACCAATTTAGTATTGGAGGGCAGCATGGAGGGTAAAAATCGTAGAGTTAGACCAAGAGATGAATACACTAAGCAGATTCAGAAGGATGTAGGTTGCGGTAGGTACTGGGAGATCAAAAAGCTTGCACAGGATAGAGTAGCATGGAAAGTTGCATCAAACCAGTCTCAGGACTGAAGACCACAACAACAACAACAACAACAACAATACTAATTTTCCAGAAGAGTCAAGATTTGAATAATAATACTGATAAAATTAGTCAGTCACATCAGCTAATTGATATACAACCTGTTAGCACTGTTCATGTTGCGTGGAATATCTCAATGAATTTGAATCTGAATTATAGATTAATCCGTAGAATATATAGACTTTTTTCTACTGTGGGCTCTGCTTATAAAATAGTTGAAATGCCTAACAATTCAATATACCTACCACTTAGTGCTCAGACAACGCATCTCGAGTTGAATATCATGGGCAAGAATGGTGATTCATGCAATGTTGAGTACATTGTAGTACATCTACACTTGAAGCAGCGTGGATATAAATTACAAAAGCAATATACACGCTATCAGGACTCCACTTCCCAGCAAAAGCAGGTCGTAATAACTCCTACGAATTATGAGTTCCTTAAATTGATAGTTCTGAAACCTGTCGATATAACCACTCGATTTAACAATTCCATTTCAATATGATGATTCTATCATTTGTCGGCAATATTTCACCCACGACCTTTCGATTAAGCGGCGTTTGATAATAATGGTGAGTTAAGAATTCTCATTCAGCATCAACATTAGTTAACAATTCCAAGCAAGAGCTTTCTATATTTCGAAGAGAGATTTGTAACCAAAAACAATGGAAGCTCTCTAGAAGCCTCAGCAACATTGTGACTTACATTTAATGCATTCGCCTTTCTCTTTCAGGAAATAAGATACTAAATTAATGGTATCAGGGTTGAATACACAAAATAAACGTCATAATGAATCGATCCTCAAAACAGATGTCTCCACATTTCCTCACATTGAATTGCCAGCTGAATGGCCGAATATAAATCATTCAGAGTCCCTTCATGCACTTTCCACCACTCTCAAAAATATATCAAGTACTCTTTTCTCAGCCTCCTGCAACAGAACACTATTCGCTTCATTGCTCTGACCCAACTCGTAAGTATACTCATTAATTTCCGTTATCCTCCCCACAAATTTCTATACTGTCTCCCCCTGTCTCATTGTCATTGTACTTAACCTCTTCCTAAAGTACCGAGCGCTATTCTGTTTCTTGAACCATTGTAAAAGCCCTTCCTTTAACTCCTTCAACTGTCCTGCCATCTTTAAGACCTCACCTATGTTTTCGCTTCACCCGTTAATCTGATCTTGGCTATATGTAACAACTGCTCATCAGACCAACCATTCATCACCGCTGAAATCTCCAAGTCCTCCACAAACGAACGCACATCCTCAGATGCCTTGCCAGAAAACAGAATAATCAGACTCGTAGCAGCTGGATCAATCTCCTGCACCCTAGGCAACAACAACTGATCAGATGCGGTTTCCCACTCACTTCTAGATATTAGTTCATTTCTCAACTGCGTATTGTCTGCTGTCAATTGTGCTACTTTTTCCAACAAAATCCTCACTACTTCTAGTTCCGACACCCCTTGCGTCCTTGACTCTGCCATCGTGTTGCTTTCATTCTCAGTTAGTCCCAAAACAAAACGACTAATTGGAAGACTAACCTGACTTCCTACAACTCCGTATCGTCATACTCAGTAACACCACACTCAAATTAACACCAAAAGAAATTAAACGCCACAAAACAATGTTACTATCTAAACACACTAACACTTATTCTGACAACAAAATATACTATGCCCACGCAAATATCTAACAATGTGGCTTGCCAGGAACCATGCTCGGAAAAAAAAGAAAGAAAACGTCCCACACTCGTAATGAACAATTTTGCCAACACTCACCACATCTTGTGACTGTACTGCTGGTGGTGGGCTCGAATGTTGTACTGGACAGACGACGTCCGCTATTCTGACACCAAATGTAATGATGGCTTCTGCCACCAAATGTATCAGGAAGACCAACTGTCGTTGGAAGACACCAAATGTAGTGGGTGGGTGCCGGGAGTTTCCATATTAAAACTCGACGAGAACTTTCCAAATGATTTATTTGTTTCCACTATAGCACTCCGTTTACCTTGGTCTGCGTCACAGGGCCCCACATTGCTGAGGAAGCGCCCTAGCGGGCTGTGCAACGCAACGCTGTGTTGTGCCGGTTTTGTACACCAGCTGCAGAGTTCAGATTACATCAATATGGCTGCGCCAGCAACCAACTCATCAGCCACTGTCCCCGTTGACTCTGCGCTGCTCCGCCGGGAGCCGTAGGCCAGCCCTACTGCTGCTACTTCTCACTGACATAGCAGAGAACACAGCGGCAACGACCGTCCACGATCCGGCATCCGAATCTGCCGCCCTCGCCTCAGAAGTCTCCGGCGTTTATCGGGAGCTGAGATGACTGCCCGTGGTAGCAAGCCAGACAGTGGCCCGCCCTGGCTGGCTACGGACCCTGAGTCGGCCTCAGACGGTCGAACCACCGACCCACCATGGCCTTGAATTGAATCTCATTAGAAAATGGCACTTATTTATACTCGGCAGTGCGCCTCTGTTTTGTTCAAGTGTGCCGCTTCATATCACTTATGCATAACACTTAGGTTGACTAGTAGCCCTCTTCTGCCTGTGACCTGCACCATGGAAATTACTGTGTGTGCCCTCACCGGCAGTTCTACGCCCCTGTGGCCTCTATTTGCCTTCGCTACTGCTGGTATGTGTAACTCACTGCAATTTGGCCCGCACCTAGCTCCAACTTGTGCTCAGAATATCGCACAAAACTAACTTTTCCTATCCTAAACGGAGGTGCCGCTACAGTGCCTCAGCAGCACACCGAAATAACATCTGCATCAGGTAATCTCAAATGATCCAGCCGTCCGCCCATGGTAGCTGAGTAGTCAGCGCGACATAATGTCAATCCTAAGGGCCCGGGTCGGAGATTTTCTCCGCTCAGGGACTGGGTGTTGTGTTGTCCTAATCATTCTCATTTCATCCCCATCGACGCGCAAGTCGCCGAAAGGGCGTCAAATCGAAAGACTTGCACGCGGTGAACGGGAGGCCCTAGTGACACGACATTATTTATTTAACTGATCCAGCCGACACCAGACATTACTCAACTAACTCTAACATTCCAAATGCAGCAGCGAGCCAAGGACCTGTCGGCTACGACATCCCGGCGTTTACTACCCACTCAATCCGCTTGACTGCTGACCCCTGAGGGAGAGCAACTGTCCCAATCGACCTAATCGTTACTGTGCTTCCCTCTGGTGGAGGGAAATCGTTCTGACTATACGACCCTCACTGATCCTGTCAACCAAAGCGATCTGTCGGTATTGAAGCTCGCCATGATGCACCCGCAAAGCACACTTTCAATTCAATTGAATAAAGATGAGCACAAACAATATTTTTGCCATAGATGTCTCAGCTCTTTAACTAAGAACAAGTGTATAGTAATGCATGTGTTCGACTGCCCTAGCCAGGAACTGGCACCTGTGGAAAAGCCTACTAAGGATGAAAACTTTAAGAATGTTTACCTCCAGGAGCGCAATGTCTTCGCCATATTTGTTCACTTTCAGTGCTTACTAGCTCCTGTGGCATATTCTGAAAGTGAACCCACCACCTATCACACCTCCTTCAATGGATGATATGTTGTTGTTGTTGTTGTTGTTGACGTCTTCAGTCCTGAGACTGGTTTGATGCAGCTCTCTATGCTACTCAATCCTGTACAAGCTTTTTCATCTCCCAGTACCTACTGCAACATACATCCTTCTGAATCTGCTTAGTGTATTCATCTCTTGGTCTCCCTCTACGATTTTTACCCTCCATGCTGCCCTCCAATACTAAAGTGGTGATCCCTTGATGCCTCAGAACATCTTCTACCAACCGATCCCTTCTTCTAGTCAAGTTGTGCCACAAACACCTCTTCTCCCCAACCCCATTCAATACCTCCTCATTAGTTATGTGATCTATCCATCTAATCTTCAGCATTCTTCTGTAGCACCACATCTCGAAAGCCTCTATTCTCTTCTTGTCCAAACTGATTATCGTCCACGTTTCACTTCCATACATGGCTACACTCCATACAAATACTTTCAGAAACGACTTCCTGACACTTAAATCAATACTCGATGTTAACAACTATCTCTTCTTCAGAAACGCCTTCCTTGCCATTCCCAGTCTACATTTTGTATCCTCTCTGCTTCGACCATCATCAGTTAATTTGCTCCTCAAATAGCAAAACTCCTATACTACTTTAAGTGTCTCATTTCCTAATCTAATTCCCTCAGCATCCCCCGACATAATTCGACTACATTCCATTATTCCCGTTTCTCTTTTGCTGATGTTCATCTTATATCCTCCTCTCAAGACACTGTCCATTCCGTTCAACTGCTCTTCCAAGTTCTTTACTGTCTCTGACAGAATCACAATGTCATCGGTGAACCTTAAAGTTTTTATTTCTTCTCCATGGATTTTAATACCTACTCCGAATTTTTCCTTTGTTTCCTTCACTGCTTGCTCAATATACAGATTGAATAACATTGGGGAAAGGCTACAACCCTGTCTCACTCCCTTCCCAACCACTGCTTCCCTTTCATGTCCCTCGACTCTTATAACTGCCATGTGGTTTCTGTACAAATTGTAAATAGCCTTTCGCTCCCTGTATTTTACCTCTGCCACCTTCAGAGTTTGAAAGAGAGTATTACAGTCAACATTGTCAAAAGCTTCCTCAAAGTCTAAAAATGCTAGAAACGCAGGTTTGCCTTCTCTTAATCTAGCTCCTAAAGTCGTAGGGTCAGTATTGCCTCACGTGTTCCCATATTTCTACGGAATCCAAACTGATCTTCCCCGAGGTCGGCATCTACTAGTTTTTCCATTCGTCTGTAAAGAATTCGCGTTAGTATTTTGCAGCTGTGACTTATTAAACTGATAGTTCGGTAATTTTCACATCTGTCAACACCTGCTTTCTTTGGGTTTGGAATTATTATATTCTTCTTGAAGTCTGAGGGTATTTCGCCTGTCTCATACATTTTGCTCAGCAGATGGTAGAGTTTTGTCGGGACTGGCTCTCCCTAGGCCGTCAGTAGTTCTAATGGAATGTTGTCTACTCCCGGGGCCTTATTTCGACTCAGGTCTTTCAGTGCTCTATCAAACTCTTGATGCAGTATCGTATCTCCCATTTCATCTTCATATACATCGTCTTCCCATACTATAACATTGCCCTTAAGTACATCGCCCTTCTATAGCCCCCCAATATACTCTTCCACCTTTCTGCTTTCCCTTCTTTGCTTAGAACTGGGTTTCCATCTGAGCTCTTGATATTCGTACAAGTGGTTCTCTCTTCTCCAAAGCTCTCTTTAATTTTCCTGCAGGCAGTATTTATCTTACCCCCAGTGAGATAAGCCTCTACATCCTTACATTTGTCATCTACCCATGCCTGCTTAGCCATTTTGCACTGCCCGTCGATCTCATTTCTGAGACGTTTCTATTCCTTTTTGCCTACTCCATTTACTGCATTTTTATATTTTCTCCTTTCACAAATTAAATTCAGTATTTCTTCTGTCACCCAAGGATTTCTACTAGCCCTCGTCTTTTTACCTACTTGATCCTCTGCTGCCTTCACTACTTCATCCCTCAAAGCTATCCATTCTTCTTCTACTGTATTTCTTTCCCCCATACCTGTCGATTGTTCCCTTATGCTCCCCCTGAAACTCTGTACAACCTCTGGTTCTTTCAGTTTATCCAGGTCCCATCTCCTTAAAGTCCCACATTTTTGCAGTTTATTCAGTTTTAATCTACAGGTCATAACCACCAGATTGTGGTCAGAGTCCACATCTGCCCCTAGAAATGTCTTATAATTTAAAACCTGGTTCCTAAATCTCTGTCTTACCATTATATAATCTATCTGAAACCTGTCAGTATCTCCAGGCTTCCTCCATGTATACAACCTGCTTTTATGATTCTTGAACCAAGTGTTAGCTATGATTCAGTTGTGCTCCGTGCAAAATTCTACCAGATGGCTTCCTCTTTCATTTCTCACCCCCAATCCATATTCACCTACTACGTTTCCTACTCTTCCTTTTCCTACTATCGAATTCCAGTCACCCATGACTATTAAATTTTCGTCTCCCTTCACTATCTGAATAATTTCTTTTATCTCATCATACATTTCTTCAATTTCTTCGTCATCTGCAGATCTAGTTTGCATATAGAATTGTACTACTGTGGTAGGCGTCGGCTTCATGTCTATCTTGGCCACAATAATGCGTTCACTATGATGTTTGTAGTAGCTTACCCGAACTCCTATTTTTTATTCATTATTGTACCTAGTCCTGCATTACCCCTATTTGAATTTGTATTTAAAACCCTGTATTCACCTGACCAAAAGTCTTGTTCCTTCTGCCACCGAACTTCGCTAATTCCCACTATATCTATCTTTAACCTATCCATTTCCCTTTTTAAATTTTCTAATCTACCTGCCCGATTAAGGGATCTGTAGAACGCCAGTTTTCTTTCTCCTGATAACGGCGTCATCTTGAGTAGTCCCCGCCCGGAGATCCAAATGGGGGACTATTTTACCTCCGGAATATTTTACCCAAGAGGAAGCCACCATCATTTAACCATACAGTAAAGCTGCATGCCCTTGGGAAGAATTACGGCTGTAGTTTCCCCTTGTTTTCAGCCATTATCAGTATCAGCACAGCAAGGCCGTTTTGATTAGTGTTACAAGGCCAGATCAGTCAGTCATCCAGACTGTTGCCCCTGCAACTACTGAAATGGCTGCTGCCCCTCTTCATTAACCATACGTTTGTCTGATGGATTCCCGAGGGACTTTGCTCTTGGGAGCACAGGTAAGTCAAGGTGATAACCCACCAATGAACGAGGAGGAGTGCAGGCTATCTGATAATTTGGGTTATATCCTTTATTTGGATGTAAACAACCTCAGCAGGCACACCATGTAACAGTCTTTGCTGTGTGGAAGGTACCAATGGCTGCCCAGAGAGGAAATGGTCAGACTGGAGAAAAAGATCCAAGATGTGGCTGCGGATTCTGGTGAAGGATCTGTCATGGAGGCAGACCTTGCATATCCTACCCATTTGCATGAAATACACATTGACCTGCCACTGTGTCCAGAGTGCTTATTTCCATGCAATGATTTCAATCCCAAGACTATAACAAAGCACTACAGCAACCTACAGCAATGTCTCAGTATGGGGACGAACTTTACAATCCCTTGCACTGCATTCTTCAAACAGCATACCTGGTTGAAGAAATACATTGAAGAAAATACCAACATGAGGGCCCTTGTCATGCGTCATTTTCGAAAACATTCTCGAAAATTAATGATTAATTCTGTTTCTGGCAAAACCATGCCAAATGCAAGAAAGCACTATGGAATTCATTTAGTTTATCATTGTGATGGGGGCTATGATGCAAGACATTTCATCACCAGGTCAAATTTTAAGTGGGCCATAGTCTTCAGTGAAGGACTTGTCACTGTGTAGACGGCATTGGTTACAATGCGCTTCACGAGGCCTGTACATGTCTGTGTGTGTATTCTGTACCTCTCCCCATAGCACATGTACTGATTCAACTATGAGTCTGCGAATTCAAACTTCGCTAATTCCAACTATGCAGATACAGACTGTTTCATCTACTGGGTGAAAGACTGTGATGCATATGAAGCAAGTATGTACAATCCTGAAGTATTTGGAATTTCTGGATATATGGCCTATAATCTTTATAGAATAACACACCAGAGTAAGGAGGTTACCAGCATGGTGAAAGGCAAGATGAACCAGTCACAGATTGTGGAGTTTGAGGAGCTCAGACGTAAAATGTATGGATACATATAGATACTGACAGCACCCAGTGGTGGGATGAGGTTATTTATTGTGTGGTTACAAAGGTTCTCATGACCTAAGATTACAAGAAGTGCTTTCACTATGATGCCAGTGTTTCTTTGCATATGGGTACATCTTGTAATGATGACAAATGATTCATCTTTGTGGACATGATCAGGATCCTCCTATTCCTAAAACTATTCACTTGAATGATTGCATTTGAAGGTGTGTATACATTTGTAAATAGCCATTGTGTAAGTCAGTGTATACAGAATAGCTGGATGAGGCATCTTCCGTAGATGTGCATATGCTTATGTGCGATGATTCCACACAATGTGTGTGAATATATATTGTGTGTGTATAGTATGTACATGGCTGCACACTATGCATGTGCATATATATTGCATATAATTATGTATACATGTGTCGTTTTTATTCACCTGCTCCTGGAAGTTCCTGTTTCCCATGTATTGTAAATATTGGACAAAGACTGAGAAAACTGTATATAGAAAGAAAAAGAATATTTTATTGTATAAGTGTTGTATAGTGTATAGATTCTTTATTAACTTTAGTGTAAATAAATTGTATGTATTATCTTTCTACATTATAGTATTAGCTTAACAAAAAACTGCACATTGTCGTTAAAGTACAAAAAAATTGTTGTTACGGAAGATGTGTTTTTTTACTGCCTTATATATGTTTGGAAATCATATTTAAAGTAGAAATGGTACATTGTTGAATGTTATGCGTCCATAAAAAGTTTCATTGTTAATTAGTTATTTTCTTATATCAATGTTTTTATTTTCAAAAGAATCTGATTTCTTCACTATGGAATACAGACGATTAAACTCAAGCAATTGCACAAAAGGATTAGTTGGAATTAAATTGTTATAACGAACTGTAAGTGTTGATATACGGAGACCTGTTAGGCAGCTAGTTATTTACAATGTATGGTTACATCTACATTGCACACATCTTGCGCTTCATGAATGGACACATTTGCAAGTCAGTTTAAAGCAGGCAAACACACGTGAGTGTAAAGTGTTCAGTTTTGTGGACAGGCACATCTGCATTTTGGCCTATCCTGCCAGTTTGCAAACTCTGGTAACTTAACAGCCAATTGCCAGTATTCTACCAATTTTTACAGTTAGTTTGCCAAATTAATTTTAATCCTCTCACTACAGAGTACAGATGTGAAATGGAGAGTAACGGCATATGACCAATAAATAACTCTGATCGTTTCGATGCCTTTGAGCACAGGCTACACTCTCAACTGCTCTTGGCCAAGAGCAGTGGGGCTCCGCTAGCGACTAGCTGAGAGCACAATCAGGTCAGCCAAGAGCAAACCAGGGAAAGGAGCGGGGATGGCTGTGACCTTGAATATAACCAGAACAACTTCCTCACCAATGGAAGTGCAATTCAGGTAACTTCGACACCACAAGTGCTGACATCGGTGCAATTCCAGGAACCCTCACGCCAAAAAGTGTTGACGACAGCGATTTAGGCCTCGCCTGGTACTGATACACATTACTGCCAGCATTTTCAGAAGTTTCCAAAACGTTCATGTACAAATGAATTTATAAGTACTTAGCATAAAGAAACAATTTCAGTAACAGTCAGCTTATATTTCAACTGAAAAGGCATTGTTTCCTAGGTGAGTGGTATGTTGGAATCTATAATGATTACTAAGTAAAGTCACGGCTTCTTTATTAATTGTACTCGTTATACAGATTGCTTCACGCCACACACTCTCAGCTGAGTTCCTCTTGAGCATCTGAAAATGTCCAATTTTAATAGAGTTTCGCTGATATTACATGACATACATATTTCTGTATGATAGGTACAGCCGATAACATTCACCACGTTTACTGTATACATTTGTACAGATTGTGATCCCCAATTGGAAGAAATCCTTATCATTTGTAATATATTATGGCTATGGAAAGATTTCTTCATAAAAACTTACATATTATAGAACAACAGACTAATAGATTTTTAACGAGACTGTGTGCGTGTCCATCCTCTGCAGTAAGCGCAGAAATATTTATGTCGTAAATAAAAATGCCTTCTATTGCTGCACAGTATTTTATTTTACTAGACGCATTTCGCCTTTTTTTCACTTTAAGGCATCATCAGTGGGATGTATAGTGACAGATTTATGATATACTTTTGTTTTGATGTGCGTTAGTCGTAGATTATGAAACAATCCACTACTCGCTTTTAATGTAAATATGTGATTACTTACAGTTCTTCCTGTTTTTAGTTGGCATCGGTGTTTCCTCTCATCTGGTCACATGGAGGTCGCACTACCACTCGAATTACGAAACACAGGCCTGTTTTTTGTGTTTCGAACCGCTTTCTTCCCACTTTTCATTTTGTTCGCTCTTATCGTCCTAATGCAATGCCTGTTGAACTGTGGATGAAGCCCGACCAACAGGCATTACATGCATTGAGCGAAAATAATAGTGCATTGAGAATGGCTAGCATCTAGCCGAAATCTAGATCTGCACAATGAAATTTAAAAAGGACGACTGATCGCTGCAGTCTATAATTTACAAGCCAATATAACAGTCGCTGAGTGCAAAAGTTTTCTGTATGGAAGGTAAACTGATAAAAAGAGAAAAAAACGTAACTAATCACTTATTTACGTAAAAAGCGAGACGTGAACTGCTTCATAATCTACAATTAACGCATATCAAAACAAAATTATATTATATACACCACTGATGATGCCTTAAAGTGAAAAATGGCGAAACGAGTCTGGGAAAACAAAATAAAGTGCAGCAAGACAAGACTTTTTATTTACAAAACAAATATTATAGATTTTTATTTCAACAGCATGGTCGAGAGGTAAGTATATCATTTCCATGTCATAGGCGATCGCTGTTCGAAACACTCTGATATGTATATCATACTATCAAATTCTGAGTACCATACAAATTCTGATCTGCATAAGTCATCTTCCACTAACACATTCACAGGAAGGTTCTCTTGCCCTTTTCCAGATTATTAGGTATCGTAATAAAAGTAGTAACAGTTCTCCAGCTGAAGACATAGCTAATGAAATGCTCGCAAACCCCAACAAATAGTTCAGCCGAAATTGATAAGCTACGATTCTTACAAGTCTCAGTACTTAAAGCACAGTGTTAGTGACTGAGTTCCACATGCTATGAAAATAGCCTATTCTGACAGTAAAATACGAGAAGCAAGCAATGGCATGTGTTTGGAAGTACAGATAGCTACTGATCTTAATCATAAACCACGTCCTAGATACTTGGTGTAACTTCTAAAATGCTCTGCAAATACATAGTCCAAAAATTTCACATTTGGAAAACAGCTTCTCAGTACATACTTTGCTATGAAATTTTCCATTTTCTCAAGGAATACTTCGAAGTACGAACATAACATTGGGACGAAAAACAAAATCTATAAATAATTTTGGGGTTTAACATTATTGTAGATAACATTCCATCAGAATTTCTAAACTCATCAGGGTAAGTGCCAACAAAAAGACTATTCACGTTGGTGGGTAGAACATATGAGTCTGGAGACATAACATCTGACTTCAGGAAAAGCATCATCCACACAATTCCGAAGTCGGCAAGAGCTGACAACTGCGAGAATTGTCGCACAATCAGCTTAACAGCTCATGCATCCAAGTTACTTACAAGAATAATATACAGATGAATGGTAACGAAAATTGAGGATGCGCAAGATGATGGTCAGTTTGGCTTTAAGAAATGTAAAGGCACGAGAGAGGCAATTTTGATTTTGCAGTTAATAATGGAAGCAAAATAAAGAAACATCAAGACACGTTCATAGGATTTGTCAACCTGGAAAAAGCGTTCGACAATGTAAAATGGTGCAAGACGATCGCAATTCTGCAAAAAGCAGGGCTAAGCTATAGGCAGAGATGGGTCATATACAATATGTACAACAGCCAAAAGGGAACATTAAACTGGACGACCAAGAACGAAGTGCTCACATTAAAAAGGTTGTAGGGCAAGGATGTGGCCTTTCGCCTCTAATGTTCAATCTGTACATCGAGGAAGCAATGATGGAAATAAGAGAAAGGTTCAGGAGTGGAATTAAAATTCAAGGTGAAAGGATATCAAAGATACAATTCGCTGATAAAAATTTGCTACCTTCAGTGAAAGTGAAGAAGAATTAAATGATCTGCTGAACAGAATGAACAGTTGTCTAATGAGTAAAGAGTATGGATTGAGAGTAAATCGAAGACAGACGAAGGTAATGAGAAGTAGTAGAAATGAGAACAGCGAGAAACTTAACATCAGGATCGATGGTCACGAAGTAGATGAAGTTAAGGAATTCCGCTAGCTAGGCAATAAAACAACCAATGATGGGTAGAACAAGGAAGACATCAAAAGCAGACTAGCAATGGCAGAAAGGGCATTCCTGGCCACGAGAAGTCTACTAATATCAAATATCAGCCTCAATTTGAGGAAGAAATTCCTGAGAATGTACGTCTGGAGCACAGCATAGTATGGTAGTGAAACATGGACTGTGGGAAAACCGAAAGAGAAGATAATTGAAGCATTTGAGATGTGGTGCTACAGACTAATGTTGAAAATTGGGTGGGCTGATAAGGTAAGGAATGACGAGGTTCTATGCAGAATCAGAGAGGAAAACACTGATAAGGAGAGGGGACAAATGGTAGGGCATCTGTTAAGACAAGAGAGAATGACTTACATGGTACTAGAAGGAACTGCAGAGGGCAAAAACTATAGAGGAAGACATAGATTGGAATACATCCAGCAATAATTGCAAATGATACTCTGAGATGAAGAGGTTAGCACAGGAGAGGAATTTGTGGTGGGCTGTATGAAAACAGTTAGAAGTCTTATGAAAAAATAGAAAGGATTCATATGTAAATGGGAGGAAATGTACTCATTTACTTTTCAGAGCACATTGAATGTATTGTGGATTATGAGGTGGAGTTTAAGATGGAATTAAATAACTTTTGGCAGCGCAATTCTTTCCAGATAATTAAAGTGTATCGTCACAGAAATAGTTAAAACTAATGAAATAGGCTGTATTTGAATCAAATTTACAACTCCAGTATTTCACACACTTAAGTCAATTCATTGCATGGCATTTAAATAAAATCTACGTTCTTAACTTCTTTCCATATACCACCGATATTTTCCCATGGGGTAGTATTCATGTAATGGAAAATATGTGTGATAGATGTATATAATGTTCTTAGGGAAAATAATTCGGAAGTGAACCACCAATTACTCTTGAAAATCACCTGCATAAGAGAAATGGTGCAGAATATTTTGTTACAGCAAAATCGATATTTCTAACTAGACTAATACTATTTGTGTTCATTGGTTTTATATTTTCAGTATTTGTACATGCATCTCTTGTGTTATTTATATGATAAATATGCTGATAATAATAACACTAACATTTAGTATCACATCTTTAATATATACAGAGTCCCAACTAAAGCCACAGATCGAAAAAGGGATTACTTAGGTCAGGGAAATTGACCATGGATATAAGACTCAATGTCCTATGAAAGGCATCTTTTCTATCATTTGTTTTTTTTCACCATAATGGTGTATCCAGACTGATTGTTGCTTTTATTTTGGAATATTACACATTGTTTGAATGATTAAAAAATTATTTATGAGGAATTTGAAGGTTGTTTAAAGTTTCTACAGCAGCTATGAAGTAATTTGTCACTCAACTTCACATGCCATTAATGTCCTATATTGTGCAACTAGCCATTCATTTGAGCCATATAATGTTGTACCCTAAAGTGAAATGAACATAAGTAACACAAATTGTGTGTGTGTGTGTGTGTGTGTGTACATGTCCATGTGTATGTTATCTTTTTGTTTAATATTTATGTGAATGATCATTTGAATTTTACTTTTGACATGTAGTCGTTTGTTTCAGTATTATTTCATTACCTGACTTTAAATTTCATCATTTTCTCTACATTTTGTGCACACTGCATGTTATATTTGAAATTATCTTTGTTTTGGTTTAATATCTCCAAAACATTATATATTATTTGAAGATACTATCACATGGTGGAAGTTATTACAAAGTTGTATCAGCTTTATGCAATAAAAAGTCAGCACTGAAGTGTCCAAGTTGTATTTTAAATATTTCTTTGAGGTTTTGTGTATTTTACGCCTATAGCTATTGTGGGGATAAAGCTACAATTTTTGGACTCATTTGTATTAATTTTAACATGGCAGTTGATTTAAGATAAAACTTCCATGAACATGTGAACATATTTTAAACAAATCCCTAAGCTTGTAGCTGTATTTCATTCAGACTATCCCCATGCACTGTTATCTCAATAAACTGTAGGAAATTTTCACAATAAGTAGCAACTTGGTAGTTAGTGGATGACACAATATCAGACTGACTGATATACTTTGTGGGATTACTGTTATAGCGGTAAATGCTGACAGAAAATAAATGGTGCAAACTGAAAAAATATTATTTGTTTATTCTAAAACACCCATTCAGATACCTTTTCCACATGAACATTCGCTGACATCAGTTACATATAAATTACAGTTTAAAGAGATGTATGTCATGTTTTTTGGCTCGGTGACATCTTGTAGTACATTTTTTTTTACTAACTCATCATACAGACAAGAAAGTGTTTGTAGCATAAAGAAAGGTAATTAGGACCAAGCATGAATTACGCATACACTTTGATGTCATTGTGAAGTCTATTGCAATAATTATGAGCATTTGAAATAATCACAAACTGACTATTCGTTTTTGTTACCATCTGCTTGTGTCTCTCACACTCCCTGTTTTTCTCCCTCCCCCCTCTCTCGCTCTGTCTGGCGTTCAACCCTGGGTTTATTTCGTATCAGTATGCCAAATGATTCTTTTCTCTGCCTTTCATTTTGTTTCTGGATATTTCTTTCACCTCACATCACTTACAATCTCGTGCACATATGTCATACTCTGTCATCACTAGTGATTCTACCTCAGTTGCTCCTTCTATCATTAGTCCAATATACTGTTGTGTCTGAAATGTCTCTCTTCTTGTTTAGACCTGCTTCCAGAGAGATACAGTTCCTTGTGTTCTTATCAGCATCTCTGCATTGAAACTTCTAGCTCTGCAGTTGGTCTCCAACATTCCTTTGTCAATCATCACTTTAAAACATCTTAAAAGATGAGTCGAATTTTACCTCATACATGAGAAATGTATAGAGCTCTACAAAAATTCCGTGATCTATCAATGATAAAGAAAATTGTTATGGACATTGAAGCAAAAGCAGATTAAAGTTCTTTCTTAATTTCATTTTCTTTAATACCAAAGACAATTACCTGAATACAAGTATCAATGATTTAAATAAATTTGGTTTTCTCTATTAATAGCTAGATACAATTATATCATGGCTGTACTTTTATTGGTAAATTCAAATATGTTGTCAGATCTTTGTCTATCACAGGTAGTACATGGGCAACAAAAATTTTCTTTGTCTTTATGTACGTAATACCGTCCTAGCCACTTTTTAATTAGATGTAAAAACACAGACTCGTTTTTATGATGTATCAATTGAAGTCGAAAAGTTATGTGTGGTATAGCATTCTCATATTATTGACAACAAAGCAGTTATTGTAACTGAATACTTAGAAAATCCATAAGAACGAGCTCCCATGAACTTAAGAACCTTCTTATACCTTCTCTTTCTTTCTTCGAAACATAGAGTAGGATTAATCAGTCAGCTTACCCACTCCCTTTTACACTACTATTCGGTAACACTGTAGGAATGTCTGTAATATAAAAAGTTTCTACTATTTTCTATGCTATATTGCTACAGTTGTCTATAAAGTAGTTCAGATATAACTCAACCATACAGTGGCTGAGAAATGATTATATATTTTAATTTTGTCATTCCCTATTAATTTGTTGTTGATAGCTCTTCTTCATCCATGGAAGATTCCTGTTACTTTCTTGACAAATCTTACATGATGTTCTTCCGATTTATCACAACAGTTCTCTGCTAAGTAGTCCACATTTGAGTCCATCATACATACCTTGAAATACATTTTGACATCCATGTCAGCGATATGCTTTGATCATATCATTCACTATCGTCATGTAGTTTGCACTACTTCTTGTTCCAAGGAATATTTCTGTTACTACCCATACTCTTTAGCCCTTTGAAGTTAAGCTTTCTTGTCACCTTCCTCAAAATTATTGATTTGAAGGACCACATATACATGTCCATTACCTTTCTTAGTTAGTTACGCACCAATAACTATTCCCTCCCCCATGCATTCCCAAATCCTTAAAGAACTGATCACTCACATATAAAACAACTTGAAATTTTCAAATTCTGGGAAAAATTATACGAAATACTGAAAGTTGAGTATATGTTTAACCTAGAAAGCCTTAGATAGGCAACCAGCAGTTGTATCTATTGGCTATTTTAGTCGTTTAACAATACAGATGGTATCAACCTGTTAGATTGTTTTCCTCTATGACATGTTTCATTAGGGCAAGAAGGAGTGAAGTGATGCAAGTAGTATCTACGTTAGCAAGTGTTCATTCTCCACATTCCACTTCCGTCTGTTCTAGTTTTTGGTCACAATCTTTTCACTTGCAAGAGAAACAGACATATTTTGTGAAACATTGTTGAAGCCTGCATAATGTAGTAATTACTTAAAGTACACACGTTTTCCCTAACTCAATTGTCCTAATGAATTTAACATACCCCAAGAACCTTGTAACTACCTTTAGACAGCTTGGTGTACACATTTTCATCAGAGAGAATTTTTCGACTCACACATAATAAATTCTGAATGCTTGTCAATTGTACTTAAAAACAGTCTTTCCAATGAAATTCAGTTTTTGGACATGAAAAAAAATCACCCAAATTTATACTAAAAATTTCCTTGTAAATTAATGTAGCTAATCCATTACAGACATGGTATATGTATAGCGCAATATCAGTTTTATTGAAAGAGTATTACCTGTTGGCTGATAATATTGCCGTTTTCTTTAGTGGAAATAACTTAAGACGACGTCTTACCGAACACTGGGCACTTACCACGGCAACCTGGAACAGCTGTAAGGAGACTGCAGCACCAATGGACAGGCACTGTGCCAATAATATGCCGCCTAAGCACTTCTCCATCAGCTCAGTGTTCCTAGGACAAAACTATGGTGTCATTGTTAAACAAAAGCTATTTGTGTGGAGTTGGTCATTGATGATTACCACCTTAAATATGTCTCGATTAAGGTAGAACCAAATCACCATTAGAACACTCCTGACAAATGTATGTACTAGAACAGAAATGAGTCGGTAGGGTATGGCCTGCTATCTGATCCATGAGACCACTTCCTGATGAGGTATTTAAATTTGTGTACAGCAAAATGTCAGCTCCATTGTAGGTGGAAAAAATCAAATGTTTGACGCTATTTGGTACTTTTAAAGAAGGCCAGATACAGAGGATAAAGTAAAAAGCTGCTATGTATTAGCATCTGAATATTGTTTGACATGAAATTTTCTGGCAGATTAAAACTGTGTGCTGGACCGAGACTTGAACTCGGGAACTTGGCCTTACACAGACAGTTCTCTACTGATTGAGGCAGCAAAGCACGACTGACGACCCACTTCACAAAAAAGTCGTTCAAATCATGCACTACTGGAAGAAAGGTGAGGAGTGCACTTTCACTCATGGGGGTGAGTGAGTTCTGGTGACACGCTGGTAGACACAATGGAAGCACTGTTCACCGTAAAGAATGCCTTTTTCTGATTGCAATACATGACATGTTACGCCTCAACGTGGCGAACAAGACTTACTCTCTTGTCCCTCGCTGCAGAAGGACCTGTTCCATGGGCGTCATGTGATGCTAACGAGGTGCCCTGGCATACTGGCGGGCTATGGAATCCATGACCGTGGCGTCAGTGGCGGTGTGGAACCCTAGCAACTCATCGGCTCCACACGCGTTCATCACAAAGACGCGTGGACACAGCTGTGTACGGGCTTGTTCTTGCTGCCCTCAGGCAGAGTTGAATTACGGCTGTTGCTGAGACACAATGTCCCATTAGGAACTCCGCATTGATGACAGCAGGTACAGACGGCAGGTTGGTGGGGCTACGGCACAAAGTCCCGTGAGGAAGTTAATGCTGGCGGCAGCAGACGCAGCCTCGTCTCGAACCCCTGGCTGTTGCTGTTGATGCCCTGTCGTCTCGTTGTCCATCGTGGCCCTTGGCATCACGGCAGTGGAGCCGGACTCTAGTGAAGAGAGAATAGCTTCTTCCTCAAAATACAGATTTATATCGCTCTGAGGCGCTGTTTCGCTAAAACCTGGCTTCCAGTCACGACACCCAAAAAAAAAGAGCCTTACCCTGTATTGATAACATCGACCAGCTTGATATGCTCATTATCACTGTGTGGTGAAGGTTTTCACAGAACGTGGTTACAATTAGCTCGTTCAAATGGTGCAAATGGTTCTAAGCACTATGGGACTTAACATCTGAGGTCATCAGTCCCCTAGACTTAGAACTACTTAAACCTAACTAACGTAAGGACATCACACACATCCATGCGAGGCAGGATTCGAACCTGCGACAGTAGCAGCAGCGCAGTTCCGGACTGAAACGCCTAGAACCGCTCTGTCACAGCGGCCGACCACTTAGCTCGAAATATTATTCTGACCCACGTGTCACCACTCTTCTGCTATTGGTCCAAAGCTGTTAATGCAATGCTCCACAGCGGATTTCTCATTATTTCTTGGTACGTTTGTCAAAAGAGTTATTACTTTTGCTAAAACCCAGGATGGTGATGCTACGCTTCCTCCTTCCATGGAAAAAACATGGCCCTTCAGGTCTTACTTAGATCATATTTCTTGCGAAGATTACTTCCACCCCCCCCTTAACCATAAACAAATATAATTACCACTAGAACAGTTATCTCCATCACTCCCTCGTGGCTAGCAGCAACGCCTTTGCATATGCTCACTATTGAAACACTTTGTACTGGGTGCAAATACATATCCCTGGCTGCCTCATACTATAATGCTTACCTAACCACTGCACTGAGATCTCTAGGTGCCCCAGTGCTCACCCTTCTCAGCACTTCTGGTGCCAAGTCTCTCAGTAAAGTACCAAGTGCTCGGTGCTCGACCTCCTGTAGTACCACTTTGTTCAGCTGCTCTCTTTGAAACAGTTCGTAAGTGTGAACAGTCAACTTCATAATTCTATCTGCGAAGTCTCCTCATTATGCCTTCTGCCAACTGCTCACGAAAAAACGGTGCACTGTTTTGTTTCCTACATCTCTTCTTCAACCCATGTCTCATATAATGAAAAGTTTCTGCATTCCATAATGCTTTTGAGCACTGGAAGAACAACTTCGCCTCTCCTGTAAAACAACATTAAAGCTGCAATAATTGTTTATCCGACCAACCCTCCCTGTCAGCCAATGATTTGAGATCCTCTTCAAATCTAACACATCCTCAGAGGACCTACCACAGAAGGGAGAAACATGGATATCAACATTCGGATCCACTTCTAGAATCTGTGAGTTCATCAGCTCTATCTTCTCATCTTTCTCTGCCAGTTTATTGTCCACAACCACTGTATTTGCCTTTAATTGAGTTACATGATTCACTAAAGACTTTGTAGCCTCACCCCTGTTGACACCCACCGATTTTGCCATTGCCTCACCATTGATCATTTTGTGCGACCCAGAAATAATAAATCAAACATAACACGAAAATAATAAGCCACCACACACACTGGCGCACCAAGACAGACACTAATTGTATTACCAAAGTACTCTCCTGTCTAATCATCAGCCATATGTTCTCTCCACATTGTCTAGCTGTATGCTCTAAATGATTACATGTAATGCAAATCACTGCTACAAATTTGGCACAAGGGGCAGAATATACAAGCAAATATTGTTTACAGGGTATAGGCACTAACTGGCATTACCGCTAAACTGTGACACATTCGCGGGTTCCTCACATTATCATACCCCTTGATTGCCACCATACTAAACGACAATAAGGGCTGAGGTTCAGATGTTGCACTGCACATGCTTGAACAACCTCCGCTGCTGACTGCAGCGACGTCAGCATACCTGACGCACTCCGAACAGTAACATGAGGTGACGAGCTCTCCGACGTAACTGTGAAGATTGCAGTTACCCTAGCAAACGAGTGGTAGTGACATGATATGCCACACCTCAGAAAGGCAGTCACATCTCACTCTGTTGTCCTTGGATGGCGCTGACATATGGCTAGTAGCTTCTGCCGTGGATGCTGGCTAAGAACCCTGCATTACTAACGGGAGTACCCTGGTAGGGAGTGACCTGTGGAGACCACGGTCGTGACGTCACCCGCGTCCTACTTCCCTCGATGGTTTGTCTAGTGGTGCCTCGCCTCTGAATATGTTTAAAGTGGTGGTACATGGAGTCTGGTGTATGTGGTCTTCGGCTTGTTGTCCTGAGCGGTAGTCGGACGCCAGCTGGTGCTGAAGCATTAAGTCCCACTAGCAACTCAGTGCTGGCAGCAGCAGGCATGGATGGCCAGTCGCAAGAGGAACTTAGTGCTGGTGGCAGCCGAAACAGCACTGCGTTGAACCCATGGCTGGCGCAGGTTATGCCCAGACGTCATGCTATCCAGCGTGGCCCATGGCATTGTTGCGGTGTTGCTGGACTGCATCGACAAGAGAATGCCTTCTGCCTAAAAATCAAGACATATTTATATGGTTCCGAGGCGAACATGTTTCGTTGATACCTGACAGCTACTCACGTCGACCATGCCAGAGACTTGCACTGGTGTGCTGCCTTCAACCCACTTGCTACGCTCGTTTGGTTAGCGCATTTTGTGTTGGCTCGCAACACCCTTGCATGTATGTTATTCTGACACACATGTTGCCACACTCCAGATACCAGACACAGCTGTTAATGGAATATTCCACGGTGACTTTCTCACTACTTATTATTTTTGCCACAATGCCATTACTTTTGCTCGATGACTGGGTAGTGACACAATAGATTATACTGTGAACACACGGTTTAGTCACAAGCTGTGGGGACAACTGTAATTACAGGTCTTGAGCCGTGCTTCGTATACTCAGCCAGACGATTACCTGTCCACAAAAGGCAATGTTCACAAGTTCGAGTATCAGTCCAACACACAGTTTCAATCTGCCAAGAAGTTACACATCAATGCAAAATCCACTACAGAGTGAAAAATTCATGACGAGTTCTTCTATATGTTTACAGGTACATATTTTCCTGATAAAGTAAATGATGATATTTTTAAATGTTTCTAAAATACTTCCCCTGGTCTTTTCATTCATAACCATGTAGAAACTGTATCATATGACCTTCAATAATATCCTGTTTTGTCTTTGGCAACTAAAAATTTCTGCTGTCAATACTAGTTCCTTAATTTTGATACGTATCCAGATTTTTTATCATGGACGGTTTCTCAGAAACTCACACTCTTTAAGACTAGGAGAAGCGAGATGGCATTGTACTGACATTCCGTCCTGGGTGAACACCCCTCCTTTTGTAGCTGACGTCTCCTTCCATTCCTTTCCATTGTTGTCAACTCACGTAGATTGAACTTAAGAACTCGATGACATCTAGTTCATTAAAAATGGAACATGCAAGAGATCAGTATGTTAGGTATACAATAACATTGTATCGTTATGTGCTCTAACAATCCCACTGCAACAACAATAACAGAAATAATTTCGTCGGAACTGTTACACTGCCTGACACAAAAAGTGAAGCATCCTGAAAGCCCGCCTCTCGTGGTCGTGCGGTAGCGTTCTCGCTTCCCACGCCCGGGTTCCCGGGTTCGATTCCCGGCGGGGTCAGGGATTTTCTCTGCCTCGTGATGGCTGGGTGTTGTGTGCTGTCCTTAGGTTAGTTAGGTTTAAGTAGTTCTAAGTTCTAGGGGACTTATGACCACAGCAGTTGAGTCCCATAGTGCTCAGAGCCATTTTTTTTTAAGCATCCTGAATAATAGGTCAGATGTCAATGTAATTTACATGTACGCACCGTTGCCGAGTATTTAAATAACTATTGTTGCAATTCTCTGCGACACACAACCAGCCTGCATTAGTGTTGTCGCATTTAGTGTTATTTCCAAGCCTGAACAGCGTCAGATGTTGACTAATCACTGTGAACGCCCTGAGATGCCGTGAACTCATGTGAGACCGCTTATCGGCACTTGACAGACTTTGAAAGCGGCCACACTGTAGGTCGTCATTTACTCAGCTGGTAAAATCGAGCATTATCCAGATTTGTGGGGCATACTGATGTGATATTGTCCGCATGTTGGACTGCATGGGAATGTGAGAGCAGGCATATTTCTCGTCAATGTTACAGTGGACAATGTCTGACTACGAGAAGGCGAGAAGGGTGGATCGCCGTGTTGTGCACCGAGCTCAGCGTAGCCCATATCTCCACCTGACGTTCGAAAACAAGCAGTCGACTCCCTGCGTCATGCTGTGTCATCACACACCTTTGGTTAGAGATTAGAAGCTGCCAGACTAGGAAGTTATGTTTCCACAGGTAGGTTGACGTTATCATCAAAATAAAAATGGCTGTGTGTGGAATGGTTTCACGACTGGGAGGTATGGACTGCTGATGAATGACGTCGCTACGTTGTGTTCAGCGAGGATTCCTGCTTCTGCACTACGCGGGATGACAGTCGTCAGTTAATATGCTGGGCAGAGGTCCCATTCTTCCGATGTCTTGAACAGGAGCAGCGATGTTACTTGTGGCATTATTGTGCTGGAAGCCACTTTGCCGGACTGGTAGCGACTGAGCGGGCTCTAACAGCACGGCGATACCTCAAGGACATCCTGCGTCCTCATGAGTTTCCTTTAATGTGACAGTATCATGGTGCTATATTTCAACAGGACAATGCTCGTTCACACACTGCACGATTGTTTATAAACTGTCTGCGTGCTGTTAAGGTATTCTTGTGGACAGCAAGAATCCCTGATCTATCCATATGTCTGGGACTAGTTCGGACGTCAACTGCGTCTCAGGCCCAGTATTTAGCACATCAAGGACCAGTTACAACAGTTGTCGGCCACCTTCTCTCAGATGATGACACATGGCTTTATGCAACTAGTGCATGGCATTCAGAGTAGACAGGGTGCAACATCATATAGACAAGTGCACTCATATTACCAAGTTCTTTCTAAATCTGACTAGATTTTCTAATCATTGAAATAGCATCACATTACCTCAATCCGTGAAGTCTGATTTCGTTTAGTCTTCCCTTTCCAGGTGCCACATTTTCTTTGCCAGGATGTGTGTATACTTTCCTGTTAATAATTAAGATTCTGTGCTATCTTCATAAGGCAGTACACATGTCTTACGCAAGTAATATAAATTTTCGCCGAAATATGAAACACAACTGTATTACACAAAGGCAAACCCAAATTTTTGTGTAAACCTATGATGTACTGTTACAAAAGAGATGGGTTTCCTCTAAAGTAAAAAGATTATGTAACATTAAGGACAGTGGGAGGACAGAGAGGCGGATACATAACGTTCAGTCAGTTCAGTTTTTCATGAACGTGAGTTCAAGTTACGAAGACAGCGTTCTCAATAACGTCAATTCTCATTTCACCACCATTTCATTAAGGTGACACAAATAACGTATAAGATATCTTAATCACAACACTCAGCACAATGTAGTAGCTGTTTTTAACATTAATAATATGAAAATACTTCTGCTGTTAACGCAATACTAAAGCCTATCTGATCCTTACCATTGTCTTCAGACTACTTGCTGATTAAAATTATATGGTGAATATGTTTTACATACTGTATAATTTAATACACATCTATCTTTGTGTTAAAATTATTATTGCAAACATGAGTAAATTTTAGTTACATTTATACACGCATTTTCATACAATTATCATTAAGAATAAACAGCTGCTAATTTTTCGTAAGAAATATATGCTGATACCAAAATACAGTCCAAAATCAAAACCGCAAAGCAGATAAGCAATTTCACGAGTTACGACATAGTTGCAGCAGGGTATTCCACGGACCTACAAAATATCTGCTTTGTTACAAATCTAGTCCCGGATCACAAATATAAATAAATCATGTTATTAATTTCAGCCAACAGTGACCGTCTACACAACTAAAAGTAAGCATACAGAGGCAGCTCGACATACAGGTATTCCCGAATCACATAAAAACATAATCAGAAATCATTTTATCCAAGTATGATTACATTTCAGCATATGGGTAGATGCAGAAATCTACACATAGCGTGTCATTGCATATATAGGTGGTACAGTCACAGTAATTAGTACTGAACTTTTCCACTTCGAACTTTCTTTTTCTCATTTGGTGGCTATTACATTTTATGTGAGCCTTGTTTTGTCACAGTTTGCACGTATTACACGAGTAATTAACTAGGTTTGAAGGTGTCTTTGTGCGTTACTGGTGTGTGTTTTGACTTCGTTTTCACAGTTGTTCCATTCATGTTTCGATTGATCCTCATGTCAGTCATATTTTTCGGAGCTGTATTTTACTGTTCATCTGTATCTTATAAGTAGAGATGATACGTGGTACATCAGAGCTGAGTATGTTCATTGACAGTTGTTCCTTCCATTTCGTTGTATATTACAGTGAACCAGTTTGTGTGCTCCAGTATGGTGGGTAATGTATGTAGGTTCCAGTATGTGTGCTGAGAGAAAAAGTTTTCATTCTGTTTTATCAGTGAGTTCTATTGTTCGTATTGTATAGTGATATTGTGTACCAAGTTACGTTTTATTGAAGTGTGTCTCATGAATAGAGGATGACTGACAAGTAGCGTTGTCACTCGTTTCATTTCATGTAAACCACCGATTAGGTGGGTGGATTAAGAGAGCGCAGTGGGTGTGCTTGGAGGAGGGTATTTTTCTGGATTATTAACGAGTTGCAGATGTTTTAGTTTGGCTAAATGACTGCATTGTACAATGATATTACGTAATTTCTGTTATCTGATTTTATTTTCTGATAAAGCTTCTTCCCTCATCACATTTCATAACTTAGTACGCAAGGCAAATCGTCTGGGATTTGATACCCATTTGCATTAAATTCGGCAGGACATATTTTGCATATTTAAATAGAACGAATATTTCAATCATGTGAACTGACTTGCAGCAGTGACTTCTAATGTGCCAGAATGCAAGAATGTCACACATCGCTGCACCCAAATATAACTTGTTTCCTATGAGTGTCAACATGTATGTCACAATGGTGTTCATGGTACTCAAAATTTGTAACTTTATTACGAATTCTGTATTGTTAAATATTATGAATGTACTATCTACACTCCTGGAAATTGAAATAAGAACACCGTGAATTCATTGTCCCAGGAAGGGGAAACTTTATTGACACATTCCTGGGGTCAGATACATCACATGATCACACTGACAGAACCACAGGCACATAGACACAGGCAACAGAGCATGCACAATGTCGGCACTAGTACAGTGTATATCCACCTTTCGCAGCAATGCAGGCTGCTATTCTCCCATGGAGACGATCGTAGAGATGCTGGATGTAGTCCTGTGGAACGGCTTGCCATGCCATTTCCACCTGGCGCCTCAGTTGGACCAGCGTTCGTGCTGGACGTGCAGACCGCGTGAGACGACGCTTCATCCAGTCCCAAACATGCACAATGGGGGACAGATCCGGAGATCTTGCTGGCCAGGGTAGTTGACTTACACCTTCTAGAGCACGTTGGGTGGCACGGGATACATGCGGACGTGCATTGTCCTGTTGGAACAGCAAGTTCCCTTGCCGGTCTAGGAATGGTAGAACGATGGGTTCGATGACGGTTTGGATGTACCGTGCACTATTCAGTGTTCCCTCGACGATCACCAGTGGTGTACGGCCAGTGTAGGAGATCCCTCCCCACACCATGATGCCGGGTGTTGGCCCTGTGTGCCTCGGTCGTATGCAGTCCTGATTGTGGCGCTCACCTGCACGGCGCCAAACACGCATACGACCATCATTGGCACCAAGGCAGAAGCGACTCTCATCGCTGAAGACGACACGTCTCCATTCGTCCCTCCATTCACGCCTGTCGCGACACCACTGGAGGCGGGCTGCACGATGTTGGGGCGTGAGCGGAAGACGGCCTAACGGTGTGCGGGACCGTAGCCCAGCTTCATGGAGACGGTTGCGAATGGTCCTCGCCGATACCCCAGGAGCCACAGTGTCCCTAATTTGCTGGGAAGTGGCGGTGCGGTCCCCTGCGGCACTGCGTAGGATCCTACGGTCTTGGTGTGCATCCGTGCGTCGCTGCGGTCCGGTCCCAGGTCGACGGGCACGTGCACCTTCCGCCGACCACTGGCGACAGCATCGATGTACTGTGGAGACCTCACGCCCCACGTGTTCAGCAATTCGGCGGTACGTCCACCCGGCCTCCCGCATGCCCACTATACGCCCTCGCTCAAAGTCCGTCAACTGCACATACGGTTCACGTCCACGCTGACGCGGCATGCTACCAGTGTTAAAGACTGCGATGGAGCTCCGTATGCCACGGCAAACTGGCTGACACTGACGGCGGTGGTGCACAAATGCTGCGCAGCTAGCGCCATTCGACGGCCAACACCGCGGTTCCTGGTGTGTCCGCTGTGCCGTGCGTGTGATCATTGCTTGTACAGCCCTCTAGCAGTGTCCGGAGCGAGTATGGTGGGTCTGACACACCGGTGTCAATGTGTTCTTTTTTCCATTTCCAGGAGTGTATATACCTAACGACAAGATATGTGTAGTATGATCCAGCTACTCATGTATGTAAACGTTGACATATTTGCTTATAATGATTTCTCTTTCTGTATTTGTGTGATTTGTGAATATTTGTACGTCGAACTACCTTTTTATGCATATTTTTATATCTGAAGATGGTCGTCATTGATTGAAATGAACAACCCGATTGATACGCTTTTATGGTCTGCGACTCGACCCGTAATAAATAGATAAATAAATCATTGATTTAAGGAACTGGCAAACGATTCTGATATTTTTTCTCATTGTTACATTTCAAAACAGATGTGCAATTCTACTTCAATTTATGATTCAACATTGACCATGACAGCATTGTTTTTTAGTTATACGCTGAAGAGCCAAAGAAACTGGTGCAAGCAGAAATGCCGCGACACGACGTGACATGTACTCGACTAATGTCTGAAGTGTTGCCGGAGGGGAATTGTCACCAAAAAAATCCCGCACGGCTGTCCATAATCCTTGAGAGTACAATGGGGTGGTGATCTCTTCTGAACACCACTTTGCAATGCATCCCAGATATGCTCAATAATTTTCATGTGGGCAGCGGAAGTGTTTAAATTCAGAAGAGGGTTCCTGGAGATACTCTATAGCAATTCTGAATGTGTGAAGTGTCGCATTGTCCTGTTTGAGTTGCCCAAGTCCGTCTGAATGCACAATGGACATGAATGGATGCAGGTGATCAGGCAGGGTGCTTACGTACGCGTCAGCTGTCAGAGTCGAATCTAGACGTGTCACGGGTCCCATATCACTTCAACTGCACACGC
The DNA here is from genome assembly GCF_021461395.2 of Schistocerca americana. Classification (NCBI taxonomy): domain Eukaryota; kingdom Metazoa; phylum Arthropoda; class Insecta; order Orthoptera; family Acrididae; genus Schistocerca; species Schistocerca americana. The sequence goes on from NC_060124.1 coordinate 338,433,566, forward strand.
CCCACAACATTACAGAGCCTCCTCCAGCTTGAAGAGTCCCCTACTGACATGCAGGATCCATGGATTCATGAGGTTGTCTCCATACCGGTACACTTCCATCAACTCGATACAATTTGAAACGAGAATCGTCCGACCAGTCATCAATAGGCCAACATCGCTGTTGACAGGCCCAGGCGAGGCAAAGGCTTTGTGTCGTGCAGTCATCAAGGGTACACGAGTGGGCCTTCATCTCTGAAAGCCAATATCGATGATGTTTGGTTGAGTGGTTCGCATGCTGACACTTGATGGCCCAGCATTGAACCCTGCTGCAGTTTGCCGGAGGGGCTGTACTTCTGTCGCGTTGATTCCATACAGTCGTCGTTGGTCACGTTCTTGCTGAATCTTTTTCCGGCCGCGGCGATGTCGGAGATTTCATGTTTTACTGGATTCCTGATGTTCACGGTACACTCACGAAATGGTCGTAAGGGAAAATCGCCTCTTCATCTCTACCTCGGGGATGCTGTGTCCCATCGCTCGTGCGCCAACTGTAACACCACGTTCAAACTCACTTAAATCTTGATAAGTTGCCACTGTAGCAGCAGTAACCGATCTAACAACCGCACCAGACACTTGTTGTCTTTATATAGGCGTTGCCGAGGCCGCTCCGTGTTTTACCTTTTTTCATATCTTTGTATTTGAATACGCATGCCTATACCAGTTTCTTTGGGGCTTCAGTGTATAAATAAAATTATATAAGAACACAATATACACAAATATATATTGTAATAAGTCTGACATCATTCTTACCTTATAATAAGCTGATGATGAAGAACGTTTTGCTTCAGGCGGTGGTGGATGTTTCTGTGTTCTAGAGACTCATATGAACTCTTAGTCGTGTTGTAGTTCCCTTTTGTTAATGGAGACTTGGTGGTCTCAGCATCTGCGTTGAGGTTTATGAGATTCCTGTTAAGCACAAAGAGTTGGAAACGCAGCTGTGCTATAAGACTGACGTTGAAAGTATCAGTGATAACAGTCACGATCGCGACGTGCACTATGATAAAAGCTGAAAAAATCCAGGTGGGGATAAAGGTGTAGAGATGCGATACGTCGTAAGGCAGTGCCATGGGCAACGGAATGGCTTCAGGCTCAACGCCAAAGGTCACCAGGGGAAGGACTGACCACACCACGCTTACTATTGCGCCTTGTGTCAAGTAGAAGAGGATAAAACGGCGGTGACCTCGACAGCGCTTCCGTAGCGGAGGGATGTCACGAAGGTTCAAGAACTCTCTGAAGTCACGGTCCATCTGTAAACAATTTCAACAGAGGATGTTTCTTGCATTGTGTCATTTTACTATTAGGGAAATCTACATACAGGTAGGAACAGGTTTGTGCTCTCCTACGTTAAACATAAAGATACCTAAGTAGTCTTACAGACTTACCGTATTACGCAGAAATATGAAAACAATCGACTAACAGAAGTACTGAATTTGATAACTTATCATTGAGCTTTTAGAAAAACACGTAACTATGTTTGCCGACTTCAAAGGCATTCCTCTCCTGACAAGTATTCTTCGAGAATCAACGCAAGGCTTGTTTCAACGTCACACATTCTTGAATATTACTAATGCACGAGACCTATGAAGAAGGTAAACTATTGTTATAAGTAGTGAAGTACAGGTAGAACTTCCTCCCATGATGGTAAGTAGTGAAGTGCAGATAGAACTTCCTCCAATGATGTAACACAACAACACGGAAAGTATCAGGAAATATTCATAATACTTTACCCAATCTCACGATGCTTTTGAAATACTTATTGGAAAGAAAATAACCAGTGGCGTGGAAGATTTCAAAGATGATAATGTCCCTCAAATAGAAAAAAGCCTCTACCTCACCTAACTACAATTTTCCATTTTTCTACACTACTGACCATTAAAATTGCTACACCACGAAGATGACAAGCTACAGACGCGAAATTTAACCGATAGGAAGAAGATGCTGTGATATGCAAATGATTAGCTTTTCAGAGCATTCACACAACGTTGGCGCCGGTGGCGACACCTATAACGTGCTGACATAAGGAAAGTTTCCGACCGATTTCTCATATACGAACAGCAGTTGACCGGCGTAGTCTGGTGAAACGTTGTTGTGATGCCTCGTGTAAAGAGGAGAAATGCGTACCATCACGTTTCCGACTTTGATAAAGGTCGGATTGTAGCCTATCGCGACTGCGGTACAGGGTATCGCGACATTGCTGCTCGCGTTGGTCGAGATCCATTGACTGTTAGCAGAATATGGAATCGATGGGTTCAGGAGGGTAATACGGAACGCCGTACTGGATCCCACCGGCATCGTATCACTAGCAGTCGAGATGACACCCATCTTATCCGCATGGCTGTAACGGATCGTGCAACCATGTCTCGTTCGCTGAGTGAACAGATGCGGACATTTCCAAGACAACAACCATCTGCACGAACAGTTCAACGACGTTTGCAGCAGTATGGACTATCAGCTCGGAGATCATGGCTGCGGTTACCCTTGACGCTGCATCACAGACAGGAGCGGACTCAACGACGAACCTGGGTGCACGAATGGCAAAACTTCATTTTTTCGGATGAATCCAGGTTCTGTTTACAGCATCATGATGGTCGCATCCGTGTTTGGCGATATCGCGGTGAACGACACATTGGAAGCGTGTATTCGTCACCCGACGTGATGGTATGGGGTGCCAGTGGTTACACGTCTCGGTCAGCTCTTGTTCGCATTGACGGCACTTTGAACAGTGGACGTTACGCTTCAGATGTGTTACGACCCGTGGCTCTACCTTTCATTCGATCCCTGCGAAACCCTACATTTCTGCAGGATAATGCACGACCGAGTGTTCAGGTCCTGTACGGGCCTTTCTGTATACAGAAAATGTTCGAGTGCTGCCCTGGCCAGCACAATCTCCAAATCTGTCACCAACTGAAAACGTCTGGTCAATGGTAGCCGAGCAACTGGCTCGTCACAATACGCCAATCACTACTCTTGATGAACTGTGGTATCGTATTGAAGCTGCATGGGCAGCTGTACCTGTACACGCCATCCAAGCTCTGTTTGACTCAATGCCCAGGCCTATCAAGGCCGTTATTACATCCAGAGGTGATTGTTCTGGGTACTTATTTCTCAGGATCTATGCACCCAAATCACGTGAAAATGTAATCACATGTCTGTTCTAGTATAATATATTTGTCCAATGAATACCCGTGTATCATCTGCATTTCTTCTTTGTGTAGCAATTTTAATGGCCAGTAGTGTATGTAATATGGAACACTGTAGGTAGAATAATCACTAAAGTATAAGAAATTTTGGCAGCATCTTTTGTTTACGTAAGAGCAAGTTGCAGCAGCCTTAGTCTCAGTTTATTCAACTTCTATTCAAGCCGACCAATGTACTCCTTGGCCCATTTTGCATTTACATGATATTGAAAAGTTCAAGTGGTCTAGAAATGCCGTTTCTCCAACACCCTTGTAAATGCAAGATGGCGGCAAGCCCATCTCCTGTGTCAATGACGTAATAATCAACACGAGACAACTAACTTCTCCTCCCGCTCCCCCTCACCCTCCCTTACCACCTCACCATCCTCAGCCTTTCACTCTGCCCTCCAAACTTTCCACTGCAGTTTGGAGTGGTTACTCAGACCACCACATCCTTCTTCAATAGTGAAAATAAGATTAGAAAACCAATTATAGCTCAGCACCAGTATGTTTCCACATATGTGTTGAAGAAACAATGAAGGATGTGACATAAAGTTGTCGAAAAGAAATAAAAGTGCAACGCTAGCCTTCACAAATGACGCAGACCCTGTGGTCGAAGTTGAAGGTGAATCTTAAATGAAATGCAATACCTAATTCAAATATTTATAATGGTTTCTTCAACGAAAGAGCTATGCTGAATTCGCACATTAAATGCTGCTGAAAACAATATTGTTCAAATTAGACGTCTGAAACATAGCTTGCAGTAATGTGAAATATGAGGCTTGAAAAGCCGGGAAACAAAAGGTCTGCATCTCTGCTTGACTATCGTTTACTGGGAAAAGTTTGAGTGTGGATATCTATAAAGGAGACCGCATATATGACACTAGTACGAGAATTATTGAGTACTAATCGAGTGTTTGGGATCTGCACAAGTCCAGATTAAAGGAAGACATCGAAGCAGTTCAGAGGCAGGTTGGTAGATTTCTTGCAGGGAGGTTCGAACATCATGCAAGTATGCTTCACGAACACATATGGGAATTCCTGGAGGGAAGATTACGTACTTTTTGAGGGACAAAATTAGGAAAATTTAAGGAAATAACATTTGAAGCTGATTGTAGGAAGATTCTACCACTGCCAATGGGTATTTCGAGGAAGGACCACGAAAATAAGATAAGACAAATTAGGGCATGTACGCAGGCATATAGATAGTCAATTTTCCCTCGCTCTGTTTCTGAATAGTACAAGAAAGGAAATGTCTTGATACAGTGTGCACTCTGTCACGCACCGTACATTAGCTTGAGGAATATACATGTAGACGTAGATACTTGTATACTATAGACAACTGTTAAATTTAAGTGGGTAGATAACATCGGAAATTCAAGAGGTGCTGTACGGAACCGGCATGGATTAAAAATATGTCTGCCAGACGGAACACATTCTCTGCTACCCAGACACAGTAACGACCTAGCACCAGAGCCAGCACACAAGTGTGTCAAAGGGAGCATCCCGAGCCTCTACTATATGTACGGTAATGCAGCAGACTGGTCGTGGACCGAAATGCATATTGTCGTACTGGAGTGATGTAAAGGTTATTTCAAGACAAAGGTGACAAAAGCACATAACCACAGGATACAGGAAGTCAACGCTGAAAAGACGACACGTTAACTGCCAAGTGACGGATGCCTTCCAGTACTAACTTTATTCGTGGTTGTGTGCGGTCTTTCTGCAGTCGGATTTCTGGGTATTAAACAATAGTTAAAGAAAATGTTGCTGAAGAATAACAGAAGCTGGCCACTGGTATGCATCGCTATGCTCAGAAAGCAAGAGAGAGAGAGAGAGGTAGAGCTCAGCATAATGACGGCTGAGAGATTGCCGTGGTACGGGAATTTGAATTGGAGACAGGAAAGATAACACTCCCTGCTGAGACTTGACTAACATGGCTATGGTGACTCTGGTGCACTTCGTTAACTATTGTGAAATCACATGCCACACGTCAATATTCATTGCACTTCAAGCTACGTCCCTTTTCTGAGATGTCATCATGCCTCTCTCATCTCCTAAGCTACTTTGATAAATAATACAGATAATTTTTGGTTTCTTTAAAGTGTGGAACAACAATCGAACTTTTCTCATTGTCAAGTGTAGCTTTCTTGTATTTATAGCAGCAGTCCCAAACCGCAAGTAACATGTATTTTTTTATTATTATAGAACAATTAAAGCAACAGTGCCAGAAGTACTGCTATAGAAAATCTCTTTATCTATTGCAATCAATAATCTACACAATTTTATATAAGACAGAATCTTTGGAGCTCTTTGGGGAAAGCTGACCATCTTGATGTTTGACCAAGCAGTGCTTACTCACTATGTTTGGTCCATTTCGAATTTATACTTGTCACTTACAATAAGTGAACTGCTTGTGTTTTTCTAAAAATAATTTTTTTACATACTCTTATAAATAATTCAGACATCTTCATTTTGGTACAATGATCGTATTTAGGTGGGTCTAACCTCCTTTTCTGTATTGTATTTCCCATGTAGCACGTTTGCATGTAATATTTGGTGGACTTCGACAGTATACTTTCATGTCAAAAATATGTAGTTTAAATGCTAATGTGTCGTGAAATGTGATATACTGGCTAATAACCACAGATAGCTTCAAGAACAAAATAAATGAAAAATATATTAGTTAGTTAATAATTTCTTGATTCATTATATTCTTCCCGCTAAAATAGTGGTTGGACAATTCATTTTTGTACTGTAGTCTTATAGCCTTATTTAGGCCTAGGAGGAAATGGCAAGTATTGCCGTATAGCCTTCTTAGCAATCATGTTACCAAGATGTATTTTGTAGAGTTGTAGAACAGTAATACAGACAATTTGAACGTGGAAATAGCTTTGTGGTACAATGTTGTAGGCATCAAGTATATCTTATATTGTAAATTAAACAATAACTGCGCTTTTCCAGTAGCTGACATATAATTTCAGCTAACTTTTTTTTGTACAGTTATAGAACTGTAATACAAGCAGTGTAGATGTGGAAATATTTAATAATAGTCTCGACTGGACGTTATACCAAGTGTGGTACAGTGATTGAATTATGTTCTATACCCAATGCAGCTTAACCTGTAAGTTAGATAAGCGGCTGTGTCATGTATATTTTGATAAATAACAGAGTTATTTTAAACTTTTTTTATTTAATTTTGGCGTCCATTGTGCTAACACCAAGTGCAGTACAAATATTAAACTTTACTGATAACCAAGTGGGCGATGCAGAGAACAAATACGGGCATTGACTGTTTCGTTTTACTGGCCAGTAAAACACTGTGAAGTGGTTGATTGTTTGCTTTAATAGCTGGTAAAACACAGGGCTGTGTTTGTGAGATCTAAATATGTGTGTTTTTTTCCTAAAAGCTGTCTGATTGGCCAAGTGACCGACTGAGACTGAAAATATATGATCGCTTGGTAAAATTCTGGGCTGTGATTGGTAGATATGAATTTGGGTTTGTTATCTTAGTTATCCCGCAACTGCCCTATTTCAAAGAAATGGGAACATGGCTTAGGAGAGGGGAGAAACATAAAGACATCATAGAAAGGAAATGTGGCTTGTGATGTCATGGGTGAAGTACTGACATGTGCGTAGAATGTCAGGATTGTAAACAAATGCAGCAGAGTCGCCATAGCCATATTACTGACTTGAGTGGGGAGACTTCATTTGGAGAAACAAGAGCAGGGAATAAAGATGACCCTGACTCTAGTGCCGATTCACTCAGAGCCAACTACCACCTGGTAAGTGATGCACACTACAGCACTCCCTACAAAATCCGCCCACCAGCTACATTTGATTTTTAGCGACCATAATTAAAACCTTAGTGACACTCATGAAAATTTAATTTATTAATAATCGGCATACTATTGTTTTATTTCATTAGTAACGGAGAAATTTAATGTATTTATGGCCATATTTTGTAACACTTGCTTGTAAAATAAATGTTTGTGACAAATTAATTACATTTTTATGGCTGGCGTTCCCAATCCACTTATTTAGTAAGCAAATGCATCAGTCAAACGTAAATAAAATTAAATGATAATGACAACCCAAAATGTAGTCACCCCTACAAAGTCTATGGCAAATTTTTATCAGGAGAAGTTAGTGGCAAATCGTGTAAATATTCATGTGTTGCAATAAGCTTAAGGAAAGAAACTGTAGATACTGAAAAAATTTGGAATATGTAGTATAAGCTATTGAGGACTCTAGTATATAATATGTTTGCCCGCATTTGGCATCCATTCTTTGTTATTCTAGTTTCGGAAATTATTTACGTTATCACGGATTCATTACATTATTGAGATTCAGAAGCTTATCTACGTTAGTTACATGTACTAATTATAAACAAGAAAACTAAGTGTGGTGTATGCAAACAACAGAAATGAAAGGATTAGGGGCACCAGCTAGAAGACTGGATCATTTCGGACTGTGGCTAATTTCATTCTATGCTACTAGACAATGTACACTGTAACAGTTAATGCATTTCTATCACAAACTAATATTTAAAAACTACAATGTCAAATTTCTCATATTAATGTGAAGCATATGGTCATTTTCTTGTGTTTTATTAGACAAGTCCAGAGATGACCATTGCTCTTCAACTGAAATGCCTTCTCAGCTATTCATTTTCGTAGTATTTACAGACTCAGAAAACTTCAATTATATCTCTTCATTCTTCAGTATTCTTATATCCCACCTCTTTGCAGATTAATACTTCCTGAGTAGCCTCTTAAACTCCACACAACTCTTTATTATTATTCAATTGTGATCTAAGCCTGGATCTGCTCCTGGTTACATCCTGACAGTGACGTAATATAACTGAAATCTTCCCATATCTCCCACCCTCTTGCAAATGTACCTCCTCCTCTTGTGATTTTCGAACGAAGTATTCGCTATTACTAGCTGAAATTTATTGCGGAACTAATTAGTCTTTCTCCACAGTCATTCGTACTACAAAACACATATTCTCCCATAATCCTTTTCCTCTACTCCATCCCCTACAACCACATTCCAATGCCCTATGACCATTATTTGCATACCCCTTTAAATACTGAATTATCAGCTGAATATCGTCATGTAGTATCTCTAACAGTTCATCTTCTGCCTCTGGCGTTAGTATGTATAACTGGACCCTATGTTGTAGGTCGGGGTGCTGTCGATTCCGATAAGAATAACCACATCACTAAACTGGTCACAGTAGCTCACTCTATGCCCAACGTTCTTATTCATAACTAATCCTAGCCCCATTATACCATTTTGTGCTGCTTTTGATATTACGCTACATTTCTAATCTTACCTCTATAGTCAGAGCACTTAGTAAATGGCTCTGAGCACTATGGGACTCAACAGTAATAAAATATACCTGGCCCACATTTGGGCAATACTGGTGAAAAATTACACCTGTTTAAGTAGTACATGTGACCGAACTCAGAGTGATCCTTCACTACACGTTAAAGAAATCAACAACTCTCTTTGTTATTTATGAAAATAATATTTATTGTATGACTTTAAAAAACACATCATATTACTGCTGATCTAACTTACAATTTAAAAAGAACTTTTTTACAGTAATAGTTTAATGTTCGAAGTAAAGTGAAATCACTTATTCCTATCACCAAGTTGTTGGTATTACTTGTCAAAATTTTCGTAGTTGGACTAGAACCGATATCATTCAGAAACACGTTAAAGCGACCTCCACGCTATGGAAAAAAATTTTATCTTGCCGTACAGTATTACTCTGTAGGCGATAGAATGCTGATAGATGATATTGGCCGGCCGCAGTGGTCTCGCGGTTAAGGCGCTCAGTCCGGAACCGCGCGACTGCTACGGTCGCAGGTTCGAATCCTGCCTCGGGCATGGATGTGCGTGATGTCCTTACATTAGTTAAGTTTAAATAGTTCTAAGTTCTAGGGGACTGATGACCACAGATGTAAGGTCCCATAGTGCTCAGAGCCATTTGAACCATTTAGATGATATTGTAATCTAATAGCTTACTTTCTTCTTTCCTCTTTCTTCATTTGGGTCATCTAAGGACCAGGCACAAATTTCAATGCTTCCTTCTTTGTTGTTCTTTCTTTTTCTTCCAATATTCTTTCAGTATTTCACTATGTATCCCTTTTCTCTTCTCGGAATATTTTGATCTGTCTTCTTCTCCCTCTTGCCTTGGAATCCTTTCATTTTTAGCACTTGCTCTTGATAATCTCTCTTTTTGTTGCATCTTTTTCACTTATGTATTTTCTTTCCAAATCTTTACTAACTTCTTGAATCCAGGCTTATTGTTGACTTCTTGTCCCAAAGCTAATTAAAAATCTATTCAGTTAACCTGTTGCTGTTCATTCTGTATAAGTGACCAAAGAATGACAGTCGCCTCTTTCGTAGTGTTTCATTTGTTTCCTATGTTGCGATGAACTTTTTCATTGCTTATGAATTTCCAAACCTCCGTATTTTTTGGTGACCCAAGAATTTTTCGAATGATTTTTCTCTCTAGGACTTCAACTTTGTGTAATTTGTAGTCGGGTACTAAACATTCATTTGCATAAAGACATTCGGGTTTTACTACTGTGTTGTAGTGCTGTATCTTCAAATTTTTAGACGTTCCTAGTTATTCCATAAGTCCTCTCCATTATGTGTACTCTTTCTTCTACAGCGAATTTTTCAAAGCCATTTTTTTGGATAATTTCTCCCAAAAATTTAAATTTATTTATCCTCTCTATCTGGCCAATATCTATTGCTAGGGATTCTGGAGCATTTTTTATATTTGTCATAAATTTTGTTTCTTCTACAGATATTCTTAAATCTGCTTTGTTGGCTATTTCTTCTGAGAGATTGATTTGGGTTCCAGCATTTGTTAGGTTTTCAGAAAGAATGGCAAAATCATCCACAAACGCTAAACAGTAAATTTCAATACCTTTGTTTTTAGGTCCCAGTCTGATTTGTGATAGTTTCTGTTCTTTTAGTTTTTGCTTCCATTCTCTTACTATTGTCTCTAGTACGCAGTTAAAGAGGAGTGGAAACAGGCCATACCTTGCCTTAGACCTGTTATTATGTCGAATGCTTTCGTTTTTTCACCCCAAAACTTTACTTTTGATTGTCTCATGAATAAGGTTTAATGCCAATTTTTCTGATTTTCCCTATCAACCGAGTCAAATGCCTTCTTAAAATCCATAAATGTTACAACTATATCTTTGGATTTTGTAAGTCTGTGACAAATTATGGACTTTAGGTTGAAAATCTGTTCTGAGCAAGATCTGACCTTTCTAAATCTACTCTGATATTCTCCCAAATGGCTTACAAATGTTGCTTCTACCATGTTTAGTAGTTGAAAATGTTCTATAACCCCTGCCAACAAAGATATACCTCTGTAGTTATTTACATTTTCCTTATCACCTTTCTTCTGCAAGGGATGGATGGGAGCCACTCTCCAGTCTTCTGGTATCTTTTCAGTTTCCCATATTTCTTCAAACATGAGCTGAAGGTTAGTTATTATTTTTGGTTGAGACCATTTAATAAGTTCAGCTGTAGTAGGGTCTTCTCTACTGTCTTTGTTGTTTTTCAGGGTACTTATTGCTTTTCTAATTTCTTCAGCTCTAGGTGGTGGGTCTCTTTCTGTATTTTCATGAAGATATGGAAATTCTAGCTTACAATTTCGTTCTTCACATTTCAATAATTTTTCAAAGTACTTTCTTAGTATTTCACAATTTTGGCTGTTGCTTAGGCCTACTTTACCATTTTCATCTGTGAAGCAAATACTTGGAGCTTGTTAGCCCTTTCGATGACTTCTAAATATCTGATAGAAATTCTGGGAGTTATTTTTTACAAAGTTGTTTTATATGAGAAGAAGTTGTGATTTCTCAAAAGATCTTTTAGCACTCTTTATTGTACTTGGTGTTTCTTTCCTTTGCATTCTAAATTCATCAAGGTGTTCGGGCTTCCCACAGCAGTGTAGCGTACTTAATATTTTAAAATTTTTGAAAAATTATTTATTGTATTTAAATGATTCCTTATACCACAGCCTGTGATTTTTAAAATTTTCCAGTAAAGTTTAACCCAAAAATTTAACTCTTACTGGGGAATGTGGCTTTTTGCAACAAATGTCACCCTATTATCTTCAAGTTCACTATCCATCCTAAAAGTATGCTGTTAATAATAGTTAACATTAATGGACGATTTTTTTTAATTTTTTTGCGGTGGGCATAAAGTCCACCACTCCCCTTGGTAATAAGCATTATGGAAAATACGTTGCTATTGCTAGGTTTAAACAATCACAACCATTAATACTGCCAGCTACTGCGGATGTTTGTGTTTGTAACAAGTATGCTGCAATGTTCCTTCAGACATGCACGAAATGTATTCACATTTCCGAATACAGGCAATCTCCAACTGTAGAATGGAAGCGTGCACAGATAGCCGAAACTGTTAAGAAACACAGTGGTGACAAGCAGAGAATCCGGGTTTGCGTACAGGTGTGGCACACTGATTCAGTTCCGTCAATCCATCCTTCAGTTGAAAGTTACCTGTTTCATTTCACAATTGCAAGTAAATTTCCAATCGCGATTTTGTTTAATAACCTCCACTCATATATGTGAGAAAAGATTGCAGTTCCAAGATTCTCACCAGGTTTGTGCCTCTGACTCTCCCATATTGCAATGATGCAAAATCAACTACCCTTCTTGGATTTTTTTTTTCCATTTCCTTCGTGAGTCCTATCTGGGCCAAACAATGTGCGTCATCTATGTGATCTCTCAGGGAACTACAGTAGTTCACTGATCATGCAAATTGCGTTTTCATGTCCATTCACATGAGCTAAACACTGTTGTTCCCAAAGTGGAGGACAATCACATTATTTTATTCGGTTAATGTACGTAGAACATTCGTCAATTCAGCTCTGTGCTCTGTGTAAATACATTTAAAACACGAAACACACTTTTCAGTGTATGATTTTTCATTAACTTAGATGATGAACTGGAAATTTACCATAAAATACACAGTTGACACTGAGACATACTCTTAATGGAATGGATGATATCTGTGTTGTAGTATGTACACGAGTGCCCCACTACTGTTTCACAGACAGGTGCTATCACATACACCACGCCTTTTCTCTTCAGAATACTGGACACCTTATAGAGTAGTTATTGTAATTACGATTTATTCAGTTTTTCATACCCCAATTACACGTTTCACCAATAATGCCTGTATGATGAAACCAACACCATATAAAACGCTGTACAAATCGGAGACTGAATTTCTAGGTTTTTCTGGGGCATTTATCGTACGACTAAAATCACTTTAATATATAAGCTCATGGCGCTCCAGCTCCCGACAGTGCAACACCTTGGCATCCACTCAGAAGTGCCCAGATTCCAGTCACATATCTGTAAATTACCTCAGTATTGGGTTATTAAGCGAAGGATGGAGGCACCCAAATAGATTCGGGAACGGAGGCGACGTGGGATAGAGCTGCTGCGACAGGGATGCCGCACTGTGAACAGTTTGGCAGATGGATGCCAACAATTATGTGGTTACAAAACCACACTGGGTAGCACATTAGGTATGTGGGCCCTGCACTCCCAGGCATCGACCCTCTCTATGAAAGCAGGTGCACAATAAGTTTTTGAAACTTGTAAATGGCCAGTTAATTGTTTATGTGATTTGATGTCTGTGAGGACATGTACTTAGCGTCCTTATGGTCTGATTGTATTGCATGCACTGTATGTGTCGACAAAACGTTCACTAATCTCGACTCGCTCTTTGTCCTGGAACACCGCATTTTTTTCTAAAAATGTGCTCTGATGATAAGAGCTGAGCAGTCCAGTGAACGGAATAAGTGGTTGTGTGTTGCGGTATAAAACGCAAACAGCGCTTCGGCAGCAGCATTGCGTTTGTGTCGCTCAGTTTGTAGTCAATTAGTTCTTAAAAAGGAAGTTATACTGTCGGAAATACTCGCAGAAACTGCCAGCACGTACTTCTTTCCCTTCAGGTGTTGTGTTATATCGGTGTGTACTCCACATTCAGTGGAGAAAACTGAACGACGTAATGCCATTGTACTTTTGTAGATTCTGTGTTTTGTTTCGAGGAAAAAACTCTCCTTCAAGAGTTTCGGAAAAAGTACATTTTCTTTTCCTCATGTTCAGACGCACGTGTGCTTCGAACAAAGCGAACAACAAACAATAGATTGCACTGTACCAAAATCGACTTGCCCCCATTGTTCAAAGCTATTCTCTGCTTGTTATTGGTACTATAGAGTAGAAATCAGAAGACCGAGCCACTTGCACGTACTACTTTTTCATACTTTTTACTGAGATCCAGGCGCAACTCGAATATTCAAGGAAACGCAGAAGTCAGTCTGTTAGATGTAGCAGTGTGTAGCTAATTATATTCATATGCATATTCACAGATAAATTCTTAATTCATATTCATTACAACACATAGCCACGACATTTGAACATTAACGTCCCTATAATCAGCTTTCACAAAACTAAGTTATTGCCACGAATCATTTCTATTACAAGAATGATCAATGTGAAGCTCACGCCACAGTTGTCAGCACTGAGCAAGATAGTGTAAAAGTCTTCTCTCCGTACCTATACTATCAACGTTTACTTTCTCTCTCCACTCATGTAACCGCTCAAGGACAGCCAGTGGCTGCGTTTCCTTGAATATTCGAGTTGCGCCTGGATCTCAGTAAGAAAGTATGAAAAACGTATGAGACAAGAGTGACGTAAAAACAAATAAAAACCCATTTGGCGGCCTTAAAGACCTGTGGAGACAACAGGACACATTACGAAAAAAAGGAGACTCGCGTTAAAAACAGGATGTCTGGTCGTCCTGGATTAACACCTCTCTTGTCCTGATGAACGCTGGTCTTGCGCAAAGCACATCTGACTGAGCTCATCATAGTCCCTGTAGGCTATGTATCGATGTAAGTAAAAAAGTTCCCGCTTCTTCTTTGTTTAAAAAATGAAGCCAACACCTCTGCAGCGTAACTATTACTTAGTATTGGTGTACTAAGTGGAAACCTGTATCCCCACAGAATAATTGTTAAGCAGCGGAGTGTACTTCTTCAAAAATGTTTCTCAAACATAAAGGTGGGATTTATCCGCTAACTACCAGTCTGTTATAGGAGTCGACACCCCACAACTGGGCTATATGTCCTCTCCATATTGTATCATGGAATAATAATTAATCATTGTCTCAGGTGCAGTTGTGTAGCAGCACCTGTATCCTCTTGACCTTGAACTTCAGGAGAGAGGGAGAGGAATGTAATTGTTTAGAACCATCAAGGGTAAGTGGGTTAGTACAGCAATTTCGGATTATGATATCGTATTTCTGCCATCTCTTGACCAGCTGCCATCTGGAGGCCATCTCTGCCGGCACCTTGAAGGTCACTGGACCTTGTCGAATGTTGAGAGGAACTAGAGTCCTCCGGTTGGATAGGATATTGGTAATCAATTAATTAAGACAGGTCTACTGCAGATATGGGTCGTCTAGCAAACATGAACTCTTCTAAGGTTACCCTAATTAATTCAGCTGTCAGCAAGGGAGAGGGTGAGGAGTTTGTTGCAACATGTAATAAATGGCCGGCCAGAGTGGCCGTGCGGTTCTAGGCGCTACAGTCTGGAGCCGCGAGACCGCTGCGGTCGCAGGTTCGAATCCTGCCTCGGGCATGGAGGTGTGTGGTGTCTTTAGGTTAATTAGGTTTAAGTAGTTCTAAGTTCTAGGGGACTGATGACCCCAGAAGTTAAGTCCCATAGTGCTCAGAGCCATTTTAACCATTTATGTAATAAATTATCTCGACTTGCTATTTATACGTAAGTCGATTGATTAAAGTAATAGAGAGAGAGATGAAGGTGAGGAGGGTCAGAAATCAAAGAGGATGAGGGGTATGACAGTTTGAAAAGTCATAAATCAATGCACAAAATTCGACGCAGCCCTGCTGCTAGCGAAAAATGTCAGTTAAATCTAAACAATAAAAAAAAATTAATTCATCCGCATGAATACTAAGTGAATCCGTATATTTCACGTACACGATAAATGACAGAAATTTAAAGGATTCCAGTTCAAATAAAATACATTGGGATTACAATTACGAACAACTTAAACTGTAACGATATTATAATTTTGTTGGGACGGCGAAGGAAAGACTGTGTTTTATTGGCCAAACAGAGGAAGCAACAGTTCTACCAAACCGATGACCCATATTTTGCTTGTCCGTCCTCTTTGGAGTGTTACTGCATAGTGTGGAATCCTTACCAGAAGGGATTAAGGGACGGACATCGAAAAAATTCAGTGAAGTGTAGCTCGTTTATTCTATCGCAGGGAAGGGAGGAAATGTGACGGTTGTGATTTATGGGCTGGGGTGGCAATCATTAAAACAAATCAGTAAAACAAAAGGCGTTTCTCGTTTCAGCAAGATGTTTTCACGAATTTTCAATAAAAAGCTTTCTTCTCCGAATACGAAAACGTTTTGATGGTTCCCACCTGCAGAGGGAGAAATTATCATCCCAATAAAGTTTGAGTTCGTGAGAAAAGATTTAAGCGCTCGTTCTTCCTACATGCTGCTAGAGATTTGAACGGTAGAGAAATAGTCTGAAAGTGGTTAAATGAACATCCTGTCGAGCATTTAAGTGGGAGTTGCAAAGTAGTTCTGTAGATGTTGACGTAATGCCTTGGAGTTTGGTAGAATCGAAAACCTTTAAATTACTGTTATTTATCGCGTAACTAAATTTTTCTTCTTTTGTAGCCCGCATCTCGTGGTCGTGCGGTAGCGTTCTCGCTTCACACGCCCGGGTTCCCGGGTTCGATTCCCGGCGAGGTCAGGGATTTTCTCTGCCTCGTGAGGGCTGGGTGTTGTGTGCTGTCCTTAGGTTAGTTAGGTTTAAGTAGTTCTAAGTTCTAGGGGACTTATGACCACAGCAGTTGAGTCCCATAGTGCTCAGAGCCATTTGAACCATTTTTTTCTTCTTTTGTAACTCCCATGGACAAGCTCGCAATTTTTATTGTTTAGGCTCAATTTCCAGTTTTCACATCGAGCAATACATCGTTTTTCAAGTGTTTTCGACATTCTGATGACTTTACTATACGGCACAACTGCAAACAACGTAAAAGATCTTCGCTTGTTGTCTCCTAGATCGTAAACGCAGATTAAGAACAGCATATAATGCTTATTTGAGAAGCTTTAGATATCGTTTAGGTTTACCAGATGACTTCTCATCACTTAGTGTGAACTGTGATCTTTCTGTCAGGATATCACAAATCCAGTCGCACAGCTGATGCTGTACTACACAGGCATGCAATTTGATTACAAGCCTCTCGTGTGTCAAAAGACTTCTGAACATGTAAAAATATGAAAACAACTTGAGATCTCCTCTCGATAGTTCTCATTACTTCGTTTTAATAATCAGTTGCGTTTCACAATAACGATTTATTTCCGGATCCGTGCCGTTTATGTGTCAATAGGTCGTTTTCTTCGAATTATTTTGTACTTCTGGAACGCAGTATATCTTTAGAAGTGCTACTAAAGTCGACGTAACACATATTGTCCTATAGCTCAATGGATTACTTCTACTTGGTGCTCAATCGTCAACGCAATCGCTTACGCGGCGTGCGGCAGCTGCTGTGCCGTCGGCGGTGTGGGTGACAGGAGGTTCGCAGTAAATGCAGTACTAATCGGCCTATAAATTATTTCTAACGTTCATAACATTAACACTTAAAAAGAAAAGTAAGTTGCTGCGACATATTAAACAAGGTGACGTTGGAACTGCATCCCCTCGTTCCACTTACGTAAGAAATTGCTCATTGTACTTTGTAGTTCCCTAAGAGAAAAGACGAATGTTAGTTTGAAGTTCATCTAAAGTGTCTGAATTTAATCTTATACCATCTCTTTTAAACACTGGGGGCCAATCGGTGGGAGCGAGGGGTCGGTATGTTGGTAATGATACAGTAACTCTATTCTGAAACGGTCATACGTTTCCTGCAATGAGATGTTGGCTGCATTTGCAGTCACAGAGCCCAGTTGAAAAGTCGGGAAAGCACGTACTCTCTCAGTTAACTGTCCAAAAAAAAGGCCACAATTGTTTTCGCATAATCCTAGAAATAAATGGAGCCTATTATTCTCTCACCGCTAATAGTGCACCACTCTCCTACATCAGTGGTTCGCCGTGTTTTACGGTAGGCTTATCGAAGTGCAACAACGGTCATTTTTTAATTAACATACCCAGTGAGGTGGAACTAAGGTTCTTCTGAAAAGAAAGTTAAATTACGGTAAATTTTTCTGCCATGCACCCGGTTTAAGTTCTTGCACACAGCTATTTTATAGGGCTGTAACTTAAGTAACTTCGTAGTCATTTGAATAGAGCCACAGAAAATCACCATTTGTCGAGAGAGACGTTGATGTGATGTTCTATAAGACCTTTCCAGAGCATGTCCAGAGTTTATTCCTTGAGCTCAGTACATAGTTGTTTGTTGTCAATGTTTCCTGACCAGAACACATCCTGTTTCACAAAATTTATTTATGAATCGATGGATCGATCTCCGATTAGGACCCTGAGCGTCACGAAACTGCCCTCTAAATAATCTCCTACTGTTCTTGCTAATTCTGCATGCACCTATGAATCTTTCATCAATATTCTTAGGCGAATAGAGTACTTGTATCGCCCCATTTTGCTTGAAACTGTTTCACTCAATACACTGTATTGCTTCGTTTATCAAAGATTTGTGAAAGATTTTGTAAGTAGACTGTTTAGGTTTTTATGTTGGTAACGCCACGTAGCGCTCTATATGAAAAATCACTGACTGTGCTGTGTGCAGTCTGTGGCTCATTGGCATTGTTGGAATATTCGCTATTGTATTGTTGGGCACTAACTACTGATAGGGATAGTTAGCAAATGAAAGATTTTGATAGAGAACAAACAATGTATTTACCTTAATATTGTTCAAAAGCCATCATATATATATCAGTTCATGATATCCACTATTACAAATTTACTCTTTCTGATGGACACACGTCCAGATCGTCTGCTCTCAAAATTCTGCCATCTCTCTCCCCACATCCACCACTGTTGGCGGCTCACCTCCAACTGCACAACGCTACACGCTGTTCACATGCAACTGCTCAACACTGCAATAGCGTATATTCCAACAATGCCAACCAGTCACAGATTGCACACAGCACAGTCAGCGATTTTCATACAGAGCGCTACGTGGCGTTACCAACATAAAAACCTAAACAACCTACTTACAATTTCTACACGAACAAAGGTCTCCCAGCAAATGGGAAGTATACTCCCCACCATTGTCACTGTCAGCCAGCTGCCGGCTGCCGGAGGTGTCGTATTTCCTTCTTGCTTATTAGTGTGACCTGTGCACTTTCCAGATTCAGATCTTTGATATGGTGAGCGGTTGTATGTAATTACTAAATATGGAGCTATTTCATCGACATAGTTCTAAAGCAACGCAGTTGGTTTACTATTTTGACCAAAACACTGGCCTATGGTATATGACATAAACAGCATCACTAGACTGAGGTTATCTACTTCAAATATGTGTGAAATCTTACGGGACTTAACTGCTAAGGTCATCAGTGCCTAAGCTTACACACTACTTAACCTAAATTATCCTAAGGACAAACACACACACCCATGCCCGAGGGAGGACTCGAACCTCCGCCAGGACCAGCCGCGCAGTCCATGACAGCAACGCCTTAGACCGCTCTGCTAATCCTTATCTACTTCCAAATGATTTATGTTGGCAGCTGTTCCTCATTTGAATTATGGAGTAATTACCGTATATGTAGAATTTATCTGCTAAGATCTCTAGCCATGTGCCCGGTCTTTCTTCTAAATTCGACACTCACCTGCAACGAGAGGTAGTGGAATTGGTGCTCGTGGATGGCTATGTGGCACATGCGAAGGAACCAGATGGTGGCAGTATTGAAGATGGAGACCATGAGCATGAAGCGGTCCAGGTCACGCGTGCTTTCCCTCAACATGGCGACCCCCTGCCCGCACAGGAAGAGCACAATGGCCGCCAGTGCGATCGAGTTCAGCAGGTAGTAGGCCCGCCCTGCCCAGGGTCCAGCCCTCGGGTCCCGCATCGTGCCGGACCAGTGCAGCAGACACCGCAGCAGCTGCAGCTCCTCAGCTAGGTCAGCAGCGGGCTCCATCCTGGGGAGGCAGCAAGCACCTCGTCAGCTGGGGCACACTGGCACAAACGGTCACCAAATCACAAACCAAAATATAGGAAAGCACATTTCACAGTAGGTAATTCTGTGTGACAGTAAATACGGTTGATGCTGTAGTGTTCAGTACATACACCATACAGTGGTGTGAGGCAGCTTTCCACATTGCGTCCTGTGCAGTCCCCTTCTCCTCCGCCCAGCTACTCAACATACACTACCGGTCATTAAAATTGCTACACCACGAAGATAACGTGCTACGGGCGCGAAATTTAACCGAAAGGAAGAAGAAGCTCTGATATGCAAACGATTAGCTTTTCAGAGCATTCACAAAAGGTTGGCGCCGGTGGCAACACCTACAACGTGCTGACATGAGGAAAGTTTCCAACCGATTGCTCATATACAAACAGCAGTTGACCGGCGTTGCCTGGTGAAACGTTGTTGTGATGCCTCGTGTAAGGAAAGAAAAGCGTACCGTCACGTCTCCCACTTTGATAAAGGTCGCATTGTAGCGTATCGCGATTGCGGTTCATCGTATCGCGACATTGCTGCTCGCGTTGGTCGAGATCCAACGACTGTTAGCAGAATATGGAATCGGTGAATTCAGGATGGTAATACGGAACGCCGTGCTGGATCCCAACGGCCTCGTATCACTACCAGTCGAGATGACAGGCATCTTATCCACATGGCTGTAACGGATCGTGCAGCCACGTCTCGATCCCTGAGTCAACAGATGGCGACGTTTGCAAGACACCAACCATCTGTACGAACAGTTCGACGACGTTTGCAGCAGCATGGACTATCAGCACGGAGACCATGGCTGCGGTTACCCTTGACGTGTCATCACAGACAGGAGCGCCTGCGATGGTGTACTCAACGACGAACCTGCGTGCACGAATGGCAAAACGTCATTTTTCGGATAAATCCAGGTTCTCTTTACAGCATCTCGATGGTCGCATCCGTGTTTCGCGACATCGCGGTGAACGCACATTGGAAGCGTGCATTCGTCATCGACATACTGGCGTATCACCCGGCGTGATGGTATGGGGTGACATCTCGGTCAGCTCTTGTTCTCATTGACGGCACTTGGAACAGAGGACGTTATATTTCAGATGTGTTACGACCCGTGGCTCTACCCTTCATTCGATCCCTGCGAAACCCTACATTTCAGCAGGATAATGCACGACCGCATGTTGCAGGTCCTGTACGGGCCTTTCTGGATACAGAAAATGATCGACTGCTGCCCTGGCCAGCACATTCTCCAGATTTCTCACCAATTGAAAACGTCTGGTCAATGCTGGCCGAGCAACTGGCTCGTCACAATACGCCAGTCACCACTCTTGATGAACTATGGTATCGTGTTGAAGCTGCATGGGCAGCTGTACCTGAACACCCCATCCAAGCTGTGTTTGGTGGCCGTGCGGTTAAAGGCGCTGCAGTCTGGAACCGCAAGACCGCAGGTTCGAATCCTGCCTCGGGCATGGATGTTTGTGATGTCCTTAGGTTCGTTAGGTTTAACTAGTTCTAAGTTCTAGGGGACTGATGACCTCAGCAGTTGAGTCCCATAGTGCTCAGAGCCATTTGAACCAAGCTGTGTTTGACTCAATTCCCAGGCCTATCAAGGCCGTTATTAGGACCAGAGGTGGTTGTTCTGGGTACTGATTTCTCAGGATCTATGTACCCAAATTGCGTGAAAATGCAATCACATGTCAGTGCTAGTATAATATATTTGTCCAATGAATACCAGTTTATCATCTGCATTTGTTCTTGGTGTAGCAATTTTAAAGGCCAGTAGTGACCAGGGTTACATACGTCTCAACCTGCTTACTGTACTCTAGCATTTGCCTCCTTCTACAATTCCCCCCCCTCCCCCCCCTTCCTACACATACAAACGCACACACACACATACACACACACACACACACTCACGTGTGCTCGTGCGCGTAAGCGCACTCAAGCACACCCATCCCTCCATAACAACATGTGTCCTATAAACTGATCCCTTCTTTTAATGAAGTTGTGCCACAAATTTTGTTTCTTCCCAGTTTGAGTCATTACCTCCTTATAAGTGACACGGATTGTTTACAGAAGAGTGGCAAAACTGGTAGAAACCGACTTTGGGTAAGTTCAGTTTGGGTTCCAGATCGATGTAGGACACTTTACGTCTTTATGGCGCTCCTGGTTCTACGACTTATCTTAGAAGATAGACAAAACAAAACTTGCGTTTATCTGAAATACACTCTGAAATTCTGAAAGAAGAGGGGATAAAATACAGGGAGCGAAAAGATATCTGTAACTTGTATAGAAACTATCTTATTCAGTCTGTAGACTCGGAAGAACAGTTGAAAAGAATTGATAGCGTCTTGGAAAGAAATTGTCAGATGAACATCTAAAAAGTAAAAGTATAATAGAATATAGTTCGTATAATCAGGTGATGGCGACATTCAAATTAGGAAATGAGAGACTAAAAATATAAGACGAATTTTGCTATTTGAGAATCAAATAAACTGACGATGGCCGTAATAGAGGGATATGATATGCAGACTGAGAAAGGCAAGATAACGATTTTAATGAATGGAAATATGTTAATCTCAGATCTGATTTTAAGTGTTAGTCTTTTCTGAAGATAGAGTATACAAGAATGCAGAAGTGAAACGTCGACAGTAAACAGTTTAGACAAGACTAGACTAGAAGCTTTGGAATGTGGTACTACTGAAGAATGGTAAAGATGCTAAAGATTAGGTACATCTAATTAGTAATGTGACGGTTTGCAAAAACAGACATAATGTCTGGTGGGATAGCAGCAATCAGTGATTGCATAACGCTACTTATAATCCGTCTTGATTGCAAATTTTTGTTTTTATTCATATGACCGGTTTCGGTTCATTCAGAACCATCTTCAGATCTGTAACGATAATGATACTAATTTACTGTTTCACGAAAGCAAATCTTTTTCATCCTATCTAATCAGTAAATTAGTATCATTATCGTTACAGATCTGAAGATGGTTCTGAATGAAGCGAACCCGGTCATATGAATAAAAAAAAAATTGCAATCACGACGGATTATAAGTAACATAATGTGACGATACTGAATCTATTTGAAGAGGAAAGCAAATTTGCGGTACAACTTGACTAAAAAGTGGTCATTTCATAGGACGCATCGTGAGGCATCTAAGCATCGTCAGTTTGATAATGGAAGGAAGTGCGTGTGAGGTGGCGGTAAAGTTCTAGTGGGAGGCAAAGGCTTCAATACAGAAAGCGAGTTCTAACGAATGTAGGCTGCAGTTGTTAAACGAAAATAAAGAGGTCTGGACAGGACACAGTGCCTTGGAAAGCTGCATAAAACCAATCTTCAGTCTGGAAACAACAAAAACAACATTTTCGCAATAGTTATTCAATCTACTGCGACGGTACAAGTTCAATACTGCTCGTACTGTGCTTGCGCAAGTGGATTCCGCGACCTGTGGAAACCAGTGGACCGTGATCTGGTTTATATTTCAAAACCTTGATATCGGCGCCACCCACCCTCTTGCCACGCTCCCCCATTAACACCCCCTCCCTCCCCACACCGCCCTTCCGCGCCTCTAGCGTTTGAGATAGGACGTAAATATTTTTTAAAAAATCAGTTTTTCAAAACATGTTCATTTTGTAGCACGCATATTTCTAAACAGTTTGATGTACAAAACATATATATTCGAAGAAATGTAAGAATGTTATCTGATCTTAGGTATGCCAAAGCGCAGTTCCAACCCTCTTCACAGAAGATTCTTCTATCGCACGTCACTGTATTCCTCTCTGTGGAATTCAGACGTATATGTTTTGTAGTGGAAGCCATCAAGCCTATATTCAGGACAGTGGAAGTTAAAATGTCCTGTGGAGCCTCTCCTGCTCCCAATCGGTCGGAGGTCGGTTTGAAATCTTACACCTCCGCCCCCCTTGAAAGCAATCACAATTAATATTAGGTGGCATTATTTTTGACCGGGATGACCGGGCGAATAAGAACTCTTCAGAAAATTTGCATTCTTTATTCTCTGTTATCTACTAACTTTCTCTTTTGTGCGCTATATAATAAAGTATAGGAAACTAAACCAGTATAGACAAGAGACAAGAAAGACTGTACACATTTAGTCTCAGCAATCTTTTTCTCTCTGATCTTGATACACGTCTACAGGGTGTGCTTTCCTTTTTACGAAAGAATATATTAGTTCATCAAAGTTCGTCAGTCGTTTTGCTACATGAAATATCAAAATGTCGTTGTCAAATGCTGAAAAAGTTGTTATCACGAATAGTGCCCAAGACTGGTGTAGTTTTTTGATTTAATTACGTCTATACTATCACCGTCTGCAAGATAAAACGAAATAGATCTTTCTAATATTGCAGCAGCTGTAACATGCGCCAAAAAAGCGAGTCTGTTTTGGCGCAAATAGTCATTATTATGTACCTCATTTACATAAATCACACGACAGAACATAATTCACGAAGTACCAGTATCGAATGCCTATGAGGCCTACTACAAGCAAAAGGTTTTATGTTAGTAAATAGTTTCACATTTCATTCATACCCTCCAGTTACTCAAGGATGAGATCGAAAAGTAGTACTAGGAAATATTTATATAAATTTGGAATCATCATATTCTTCCATATAATTTGTGTGACGTCACGGTTTCTTCTCCTTACTCGTTCTAGCAAACAATCTTGTCATCACTAGTTATGTAACTATTCCTCCCATTCACACCACTTTTACATGAGGTTCTCAAAACCGAATTTCGTAAACCGTTTTTCATTGTGCATATAAAAATCTCAAAACAGATTCTGGAAATTCTCCTATAGTTGCCAGTTTTCCAGTTCCGCAATCGGTTTTCGCTCCCATGTAAACGCAGCAGGTTTTGAAATGTGCTTGTAGTGTCAGGCACCGTCGTGTTTATAAAAATTTTCGGCTAATATGGACGATTTAGATTTTTGCACAGTGAAGGATAACTTGAAATATTAGACTGAATCTGTTTACACCTCGCTTAATTAAAGCAATCGTCTGAATAAATTAGAAACTATAACAGCTGGTTTTCAGGCGCTATATTTAAATGGGCTAGCAAATCCAATTCAGACCTTGACGTGTAAACACGATAGCGAAAACCGGTTTGTGAAACTCGGCGCTTTCGTCTTTCGGAAGATGTGTCGTATGTAAACGGAGTGTGTCTAAACTTATTCTCCGATTAACTTCCCTAATCCTGCCAGAATCACTAGTTCAGTTATCCCACGTTTATTCTCCGGTCATGCGTTTTTCGCGCTATTACGAGAATAGAACTTACGATTTGTTAAGAAATCAACTTAGAATGTGTTGAAAAATGTTCGAAGAGCAACTGAGATGCTTTTCAATATTATATGAATAATCGACAGACCAACTTGCGCTGGATGCTAGGCGCTTTGTGCAAAAAGGCTTTTATTTTTTATTTTTTCAAGAATAAGTCGGTGCCCCCTGAAATTGCCGTCCGGGGCAGATACACCGGTTTGTGCCCCCCCCCCCCCCCCCCATTCCTATATCCGGGCCTATTGTCCCTCACCTGTACCTTCACTTCTGTGACCTGTCGCATAACATATGCGTCTCCCACATCGCCTACTGCATGTAAAACAACATCGGCAGGGTGTAGTAAAACGCCAATGTCGCTCCTGCGTTCCCATACAAGAATAAACAAAGGTGTTTTTTTATTAATGCTGACGCAAGGAATCTACAACAAGTATCCTCGATTTACCTTGCTAAACCACTAGGCTTCTCTTAATTTATTATTATTTATCCTAAACTCTGGGCCACGAATTGTTTCTTCGTTGGAAAACCAGTGCTGATGGAGCAAAGGAGAGTGGTGCAAAACATCCTACCAATTTTGGGAAATATCTAATGTATCTTGTGGCTGTCGGACGTGTGTTAAGGAAGTCTGCATCTGCTGGCCACAGATCACCACGAACAAGTGCCTTTCAGAAGCCAGTACCACCGTCCACGTTACTTTCGCTTTTAATGCAATGTGTAACGTGCCAGTAGAGACCAAGTCTCTTTGCCCATCTGTATACACAATTTACATACAAGACTGTGGCTCATTGACTCAGAATCTGGTGGACTCGGGTATTTTTCAGGCGCAACGCCAGTTGAACCACTGTCCCACACCCCACGGCGGTTAACGGTTCTTCCTCAAGGCAGCCCATCGCCAGCTCCCTCTGCCTGGTATTCCGCTCCGCCACCTACGAAGAGCTATTCTGGCTCTTCAAATCGTTTGCCTGTATGTACATTCCTGGCCACTATTTCACATTTCCAAGCCAGTACACACACCATTTTTCAGTCTAACCGCATCACCCAGAATTAAACTTATTGTCTCCCAAATTTTGTGTTACATTCCATTACATTACCCGTCTAATCTTCAGGATTATCCTATTGCAACAAGTTTCTGTTCTCTTCTTGTCTGAACAGTTTACAGGTTCAAATGGCTCTGAGCACTATGGGACTCAACTGCTGAGGTCAATAGTCCCCTAGAACTTAGAACTAGTTAAACCTAACTAACCTAAGGACATCACAAACATCCATGCCCGAGGCAGGATTCGAACCTGCGGCCGTAGAGGTCTCGCGGTTCCAGACTGCAGCGCCAGAACCGCGGGGCCACTTCGGCCGGCGAACAGTTTACAGTCCACATCTCATTGCTGCATAAGGCTGCGTCCCAGACAAATGCCTTCAGACAGAAACTTTCTATCACTGAAATTATATTCATGTAACATATTTATTTTTTCCAAGAATCTTCTTATTATTATTGTCCGTCTGCCTTATGCATCCTCTCTGCTTCGGTGAACGTCGTCTATTTTGCTCCACAAGTAACGCCACTCATCTACTACCCTCGCTATCTCATTTCCTAATCTATTTCCGCAAGTATTGCTTGATTGAACTGGATAAGATTCTATGAACCTCGTTCTACTTTTGTTGATGTTCGTCTTATTACTGTCATTCAAGACACTGCGCATTCCGTTCAACTGATCTTCTAATGCCTTCGTCGTCTGTGTCAGAAAGACAATGTGGTCAGGAAACCTCAAAGTTTTCATTTTTCTCCCTGAGCCATAATTCCCTTTCCCAACTTCTCCTTGGTTTCTTTCACAACTTGTTCAATGCACAGGTCAAGTAACATCGGCAATAGGCTACAATTCCATCCACCCATCCTCTCTAATGTCAACTAGCTGTCCCGGTGCAGTTAATCTTCTGCCTCCTGCATTTCGTACCTGAAGCCATCATAATTTCAAAGAGAATTGCAGTTAACTTAGTAAAACGCTTTCGATAAATTTACTAATGCTAATTTACTAGTATTAAACTCGTACGTTTTCCTTTCTGCAACCTATCTACATAAAGCCAGCAGCCAGTAGCGCACTGAGCAGCTTACCATATCCATTTAAAGTACAAAAAATTCTCAAAAAGCTTAGCTACCCGGAATTCTACAGACACATACGAGATCTACAATACCAGCAGATGTACAGATGTCAGAACAACTGACTAGTTTTCCAGATGAGTCAGTTCAAATACCCATTCGGGCATTTACTTTAAGATTGTATGCGTATTCCCAAAAGCAGTTGAATCTAAACCCTTAATGATAACCTGGGAAAGCTCCAAGGTGATTTTTTTCTGCATCACTATCGAATCTGTGTCTTTGCTTCGTCATGAACACGTCAACAAGATGTGGAAAATCTAATATTCTTTCTTCGCTGTCGCAGAAAGAGCAAACGTGTACTTTATCTCTCTATTATGTGTTAAAGACGACCATTCGTATTAATAAACAGACATGCTTCAGTTCTATTTACTCAAAATCTGCTTAAAGTGATTCTGACATCTGCTGACATAATTCAGCTGTAGACATGATAATCTCCTGCATTTTAAATAATTAAAGGTGTAATAGCGCTATCCATTTAGCGTATTTGGCGGTTAGTAGAAAATTTATTTTAACCACTCACTGAAACGTTCTCAAGTCAATTGGATTTCTCTTAAATACAAAATTGACGAAAGTTATGGTCACTGAAATATGCAGCGTGAATCACACGTTTCCAAAAAAAAACCATTGTAGAGAATACGATGCAAGTAAGATGTTTTTTTTTATGTTTAGTGAAACAGTACGCTGCAAAAGAACTCCCTTTAGAAGAATATTCGTTGAAAACTGTCGTTCAATAAAATTAGTTGCCAGCAGGATTAATGGTTGACCCAGTTTCATTCCACAACGACAAATGGTATTCGAATTTACATTTAATTATGTGGCCGTGTTGTCCTCGACTAATGCTCCTGAGCATGACTCGTAATGCAGTCGAAAACGTTTGCGTGACTAAAACTACAGTTTAATTGTCAGTGAGAGCCTGCGACGTCAATAAAACTCAAGCATCTTTACGCGATATACGTGTTACCAATCGGTCGCATGTCGTTGAATAAACTGTAAAAACATTTTTCCGAAGCTGGTATTATTTTTAGTCAAAGATTTTCTCCTTACATGGTGCAAAAAGTTACATTTTCTTCCATAATTAAGCTACATAACCTACTACCATTTGCGTATTAGTCAATGAGGCTGTATTTAAAGAAGTATTTTGTGAAGTAGCTTGTAATTTGCTTCGTTCTGTATGACGGCAACACATCGAACTAATGATCCGCGGAATATGTTGCTACATAAAGCAAATTAAATTGAAAAAATAAAGTTTTCGGGTAGTGCTGATAAGGGAACTTCCCCATCGCACCCCCCTCAGATTTAGTTATAAGTTGGCACAGTGGATAGGCCTTGAAAAACTGAACACAGTTCAATCGAGAAAACAGGAAGTTGTGTGGAACTATGAAAAAAGAAGCAAAATATACAAACTGAGTAGTCCGTGCGCAGCATAGGCAGCATCAAGGGTATTGTCAGCTCCGGAATGCTGTGGTCCCGTGGTTAGCGTGAGCACTTGCGGAACGAGAGGTCCTTGGTTCAAGTATTCCCTCAAGTGAAGTTTTTAATTTCTTTATTTTCGCATAGTTATGATCTGTCCGTTCATTCATTGACGTCTCTGTTCACTGTAATAAGTTTAGTGTCTGTGTTTTGCGACCGCACCGCAAAACCGTGCGATTAGTAGACGAAAGGACGTGCCTCTCCAATGGGAACCGAAAACACTTGATCGCAAGGTCATAGGTCAACCGATTCCTCCACAGGAAAACACGTCTGATGTATTCTATACGACACTAGTGACGGCATGTGCTCCACATGACAGGAATATATTGTCGACCCACCTAACTTGTACACTTGGCGAATGGGTAAAAAGATTCTTCTACCTTTCCCGATTTAGGTTTTCTTGTGGACATGATAATCACTCCCAAAAAAGTGATGGAAACATAAGTGTTTGTCTCATAAACTGCAACAAATGAATGCAACAGTTTTACAGTCGCACAGTTTTCCCTGTGCTCTGTCAAAACATATGTTTTAACGTTTTCAAATTTTTCCGTATATAGACCGTCAAATCCTGCATATATCCAAGCAAATCTGAATATGTCCAGGAATTTCGGAGAGCAAAGTTGATTATGTGTGTGTGCCTGAACTTTGATAATTGTGTGAAAATGAAAAATTAAACTTTTGACTCCAGGGTAGAGTTGAACCAAAGACCTCTCGTTCCGCAAGTGATCACGCTAACCACGGGACCCCGGCGCTCCTGAGCTCACGTACTACTTGATGTCGCCTATCCTTCACATGGATTACTCAGTTTTTATATTTTGCTTTTTTTTCATAGTTCCACACAATTTCTTCCTGTTTTCTCGATTGATCTGGGTTCAGTTTCTCAAGGCCTATCCACTGTGCCAACTTATAGCTAAATCTGAGGCGGGTGCGATGGGGAGGTTCCCTTGTGAGAAACATGAACTTGGTCTTTACAAGTGAGCAGGCTTAAGCGTATGACGATGAAAGTATTTTCTAACAATTTTTTTTCAGTTTCAGGCAGGTGTGCCAACGGCCGTGTCGCAGGGGTTACACCGGTACCCGTCAAATCATCGAAGTTAAGCGTTGTCACGTGTGGCCGGCACTTGGATGGGTGACCATCCGGGCCGCCATGCACTGCTGCTATTTTTTGAGGTGCACTCAGCCTCGTGATGCTAATTGAGGAGCTACTCGAACGAATAGTAACGGCTCCGATCAAAGAAAACCATCATAACGACCGGGAGAGCGGTGTGCTGGCCACACGCCCCTCCTATCTGCATCCTCAGCTGAGGATGACAACGCGGCCGGATTGTCCCTATGGGCCACTTGTGGCCTGAAGCGGGCATGCTTTTCAGGAAGGTGCACACTTAGCCAGCTATCTTATACCCATCCTTGCATAAACCATCGTATGATATGTGTATGATAAAAATACAAAAACGGGTAAATCTTACCACGTTTCCTACACTTATAGCCCGTAGTGGTAGAAAAGTTTGCTTTATCTGCAGCTGTTCAGATGTGTCCACCTTCGCCGAGTGCAGATACTCAAATACTAGACGCATCGCTTACAGATGAATTCAGATCCCAGTTTGTTATGTATCTGATTTTTAATCAATGTATATTCTCCAATGGTCGCCAGTGATGCCTATTATCGCTTTACGACTCAGTTTCCCTGACGAACTCTTAACTACAGCAACCGTCTTCTTTTGCGTTTATAAGTTATGAGAGTGCCTCACGGCATCTGGACATAATTAATGTGCTTTTGAAAGTCTTAAAGTCGCCGCCTTCACTCATTTTATCGTCTATGAGTGACGTAACTGCCCACTACAGTAGTGAACGTCAGTACTGACATTTTGGGATAGTACCTCGGACCACACATATATCTGTTCCATATTAATTGGTAACGTACATACATTAGTGCGTTATGAGCGCCCAAGTGACAAGCTATAGCAGCGGTGCAATAAGTTGACTGCTAGGAGTATAAAATAAATAAATAAATAAAATAAAATAAAGTATTAATTATTAATTATGTATTATAGAGATTGGTTGTAATTAATATTTGCTTATCTGGAACGTGGACGTTTAATTATTTGGTATCAGACGCTTGACAATGGCTTTTACGTAAATGCTATGTTATTCGTAGTTGACCGTGAAATAAGACTCAAATAATCGGACTTCGTATTTAAATCGTTTCCAAAGACTGCTGCGGTAGGTGCGGACTCAAAATCTAAATCTCAATATTAGAATAATTTGCCAGCCATGTCAATACGCCGTACAAAAAAATGGTTCAAATGGCTCTGAGCACTATGGGACTCAACTGCTGTGGTCATAATTCCCCTAGAACTTAGAACTACTTAAACCTAACTAACCTAAGGACATCACACACATCCATGCCCGAAGCAGGACTCGAACCTGCGACCGTAGCAGTCGCACGGTTCCGGACTGCGCGCCTAGAACCGCGAGACCACCGCGGCCGGCATACGCCGTACAGAGGTGACTGTCTACTAAACATAAAAGGTTTACATAGCTAGTTAAATCAGATATATTCAACGAATAAGCCTATAGTTAAACAATTCAACTTACTTTCATAAATATAGAATCTTTACAGAGTCGAGTGCCAAGTGAGATTGCAACTTGCAATGTTCTTATATAACAACAAATATGGCGATGTGCCAGTTAATAAAATATACGTGCTTCCAGCCTCAGCTATTCTTCAAGACCTCCTCCTTCTTAATGAAACATAAGAGTGTCATAATTGTATTTTTTTATCAGCGGCATAGCGCTGTTGTTCTGTGCCATAGGCTTTATTTATTTGTCAGAGATTAATTATTTAATTATGATTTCGCGTTTCCGAGGAAACTCACGCACGGCATGCAAATGTGCCTTTATATTGCCCCCTGAATTGCGAGGCGATAGGACACACCTGCAGGCGAGCAATTCACCTAAAGGCACAAGAAAATCTAAGTTATCTACAACTATTTACATGACATACATTATACAGTATACAGGGTTATTACAAATGATTGATGCGGTTTCACAACTCTACAATAACTTTATTATGTGAGATATTTTCACAATGCTTTGCACACACATACAAAAACTCAAAAAGTTTTTTTAGGCATTAACAAATGTTCGATATGTGCCCCTTTAGTGATTCGGCAGACATCAAGCCGATAATCAAGTTCCTCCCACACTCGGCGCAGGATGTCCCCATCAATGAGTTCGAAAGCATTGTTGATGCGAGCTCGCAGTTCTGGCATGTTTCTTGGTAGAGGAGGTTTAAACACTATGCGTGAAACTTGCCCGCACGCGTTCAACCGTTTCTTCGCTCACTGCAGGCCGACCCGTTGATTTCCCCTTACAGAGGCATCCAGAAGCTTTAAACTGCGCATACCATCGCCGAATGGAGTTAGCAGTTGGTGGATCTCTATTGAACTTCGTCCTGAAGTGTCGTTCCACTGTTATGACTGACTGATGTGAGTGCATTTCAAGCACGACATACGCTTTCTCGGCTCCTCTCGCCATTTTGTCTCACTGCGCTCTCGAGCGCTCTGGCGGCAGAAACCTGAAGTGCGGCTTCAGCCGAACAAAACTTTATGAGTTTTTCTACGTATCTGTAGTGTGTCGTGACCATATGTCAATGAGTGGAGCTACAGTGAATTTATGAAATCGCTTCAATCATTTGTAATAGCCCTGTATTGTATACAAAATTTGAATGACGCGCGTGCGCCGTAAAAGTTCTTATGTTGGCAAAATAGAGTGCACGCATGCGCAGAAGCGTCTATGTGACTGCGTCTATGTGACTGCCGTTATATCGTAAATTTAGATCACGCGGCACAGTATTACAGTTCATATTGTTCTGTGCGCGCGCGTTTTTTAGTCGTTGCACAAAGAAAAATATTCCACCAAGATTACATATGCAGAGTACATTCTATGACTGGTAACTTAATTTTAAAACTACGATATTTGTTATAATCAGTACAACTTTAGATTGTTGAATATTCCTAGTTACATAGTATTGCATTGAAATGCTTCAAAGAAAAATGTCTTTTTGTTTCAGGTGCGTTGACCTATACACATCGTGTCGTTATTACAGTTTATATTCATCTGCTGCACAGTAATGTTTCACAGGTTAGTGTCGTCGTGGTAAAGCATTTTGACCACAGTAACATTGCTGTATAACAACGTAATTGATACATAAGCATGTCCATTTCCTATTTCCATTACAGTCGTTGTGATGCAGTTCGTTGTGACAAAAAGCATTGTTTATTACAGATCGGACGTGACCCGTCGAGTAATTGGTCCATATGCAGTTTGTTTTCGATATTCCGTGGAAGCTTGGTTGCAGAACCTCGGACGGCACATAACTGGCGTCGATCCTTGGACAGACCAGGTAAGTGTGTCCGTCACATTTCGAGAACATTCCATTCCCTGAAGTTCCAACCAAAATTCTTCCACTCGACGTGTTGTTGTCTGGACAGGCACGTTGTGACCATTTAATCCAGTTAACATCTTGAAGTTAGGTACTGTAGTAATGTCACTAGACGATGCACCAATTATGCACTTCACATTTTCAGTTTTTCTTTTAAAATATAGCTCACCTAAATGTTCGTAGTTACTTATCAAAGAAATCGTTCATCGCGTTTACAAAGGTACGATGCATGATGAATGTCATTAACAGTTTCTTTCACATAGGTTTCTGCGTACTTGCAGACTTAGTAATGTACGTTAATGTCCGTGAACAGTGGTTCACTATGCAATTTTTTTAAACGTTTTTCACATTTTGGCACTCGTTATCGTTCAAATTTTCACATAGTAACAGTTACATTATACATCATTTTTAAAAAAAACATACGTAATCATACATACACACGTCACATATTTTCTTATCATAAACATAATACAGTTACACATAAACATGTTTACATCATCATTACATTATGTCACATTTGATTACATGAATTGCAGATATTTACATTCTCTTTAACGGTTTTGCTGGGATTTTATCGATGTTTTTTGTGATGTCATCTGAAATTAAGATAGGTTAGACACAACATTCATTACATCAGTAGGCAAGACCAGGCGTTTTCACTACTCAATAAATATTCAAAATAATAAGAGACGGAAAACTGTTCGATTCCTCGCGTTTTGTGCGTGTGTGTATAGTGTCTGCGTGGCCTTGGCTACTGGTAGATGCTTTTCTTGCCGAGAGATGTGCGTCTAATCTATTTCTCGAAGTAAAAGGTCCCTTCACAGATGACGTCTGTCGGTTCGTCAGGTGTCATACCAAGTCAGTGGTACCTACAGTCACAAATGCTCCGTGAAAAATTAATATAACATTCACTGCTACGTAATCATAACTTTTATCTTAATATTCAGTCTTCTTGGTAGCGCCACGGCATTGAAACTGCGTCACTGGTACAGCTGAAATGAAAATTTCTATACTACGTATTATCTATGTTGTAGCAAACAGAGTTTTGCGAGTTGCTTAGCAATGTTTTCATGGATATGACTTTGACATTATTTACCATGAAATGCTCTAAGATCTCGGTGTGCGTATAGCCCAATAATTTTGTTAGTTCTAGGATGTTGTAACAGATACGCACCAGGATGCGGTATGTTAACAATAATAAAAGGTCCTTCATATAGCAGACGCCACTTAGCATTGCGTCGTTTGAGTGCTACAGATTTATGATGAGTACGAAGTAGTACAAGCATTCCTGCCTTGAATTTTTGTTTTCTTTTTATTACGTTTTTGCGATGTTTGTTTCGTATCTGTGCGTGATGTGTCAGTGTAGTCAACACTTCATATATTTTCTGTTCAGGTGTGATTTCCTTGTCTGACAACTTAGGTAATGGTTCTATCCATTGATCGTTCTGTTTTCAATTGAACATGATCTCGTTAGGTGTGTAATTTGTATTGTAAATATTTAAGTTATTGTGTATGTCTTCGAAAAGACTTAGGTAGGACACCCAATTAGTATGTTTTGATGAAATATAAGTCCTCATGAATCGGTTTAGTTCTCGGAAAAGTCTCTCAGTCGCGTTACATTGTGGACTAAACCTTGAAATAAATATACTTTTAATGTTATTGTCCCTCAAGAAATTTCTCCATTTGTACCCAGAGTAGTATGCAGCATTATCTGACAGAATTGCCTTAGGTTTTCCCACGTGCGTCAGGTAATCACCTTAGAATTTTCGTATTATACCATTTGCAGTGGCGGATTTTTAAGCATAAAGTTTTACATGTTTAGAAAATGGATGCGGTCCACTGATGTCAGTACACAGAATTTCCAGGGGTTTACTCGGTATAATAGAATGTAAATCTGTTTTTGTGGATAAATTCTGAGGTTTTGATTTTTGACATATGACACATGTTTTCAGTTCCCTGTAAATTTTTCTTCTCATATTGCTAAAATAACAGTATGTGCTGAGCTTTGTCTAACACTTTTTCGTCCCATAATGACCCCAAACTAAGTGTGTGTGCCAAATCAAATTACGTTCAGACTCCTTGGGAATGCATACACACCAGTTAGTAGCATTTGGATGTCGGCGATAAAATAATACATCATTGTGTAACTTGTAATACTTAGTCAAAGGGTGCTTGTGTTTTTCTACCAGTAATGTTATTATCTAATACCAGTGAGGATCAGATTTTTGTAATTTAGCCATGTTTCTGCACATATCAATATAATATTGGTGATACTGCTTGTCTTGCATTAAGAGAATCCTGTAGTCATTTATATTTTCTAAGTCACTGTTGGTTTCATTCATACCTTGTGGAAGTCTAGACAAAGCGTCGGCAATGGTGTTCTCCTTACCTTTTATGTACTTAATTTCAAAAGAGTAGTTCTGAAGAGTAACTGCCCATCGTGATAATCTAGGATGTACAAGTTTACAAGTTAACAAAAATGTCAGGGCCTGGTGATCGGTATAAATTACTGTATGTTTGCCAAATAAATAATAATTGAATTTCTTGAATGCCCAGACTATGGAAAGTGTTTCTAACTCAGTAGTGGAGTATGTACGCTCACATTCACTTAGAGTACGACTTGCAAACCCAATAATTCTTATCTATTCCTTTTCTTTATTCTTTACAACTTGAAATAAGCAACAGCCCAAGCCAGAACATGAAGCGTCACAAGTCATACAAAAATCTAAATTGAAATCTGGATGGCTCAATATGTTTGCATTCACTAAAACATATTTAATTGTATTAAAGTCATTCTGGCACTGTTCTGACCAGATCCAAACTTGATTCTTTCTGAGTAGATTTAACAGATGTTTAATGTTCAAAAGTGGTTGTGGTAAAAAACGTCTGAAAAATGAACATAGCCCAAGGAATGATTTTAACTGCTTTTTTGTTCGAGGGCTAGGAAAGTTTCTGATAGCATCTAATTTACTGGGATCAGGACGTATGCCCTGTGAATTAATGGTATGTCCTAAATATTTTGTCTCACTGCAACCAAATTTTGATTTTCTAAGATTGGCTGTGACTCCAGCTCAAACGTCCCCTTGGAAAAATTTTACATGTCTGTACTTAAACTGACACACAATATTTTTTAGCGCAACGCAATCTGACTTTCAATAATGCCTACAAAAGAATGGCCCTGACTAACATTAACCTATACCTTTCACAAATCACTTACCACACAAGAATCTTCGTTACTCGAACTACTGCAATACAGCGAGCGCCACTACTGCCAGCTAAATAACTACAGAAGGCGCTAACTACTGATAGGCATAGTTAGCAAATGAAAGATTTTAATAGAGAACAAACAATGTATTTACCTTAATAGTCATAATATATATAGCAGTTCATGACATCCAGTCTTACAAATTTCAGAACTCCGCCATCTCTCTCCCCACATCCACCACTGCTGGCGGCTCACCTCCAACTGCGCAACGCTACGCGCTGTTATCATCCAGCTGCCCAACACTACAATAGCCAACAACAATGCAAACCAGCCACAGACTGCACTCAGCACAGCCAGTGATTTTCATACAGAGCGCTACGTGGCGTTACCAATAAAAAAACCTAAACACCCTACTTACACAGCTTGTGCAAATTTTTCTAAAATTCTTTGAAGTGTGTCAACGTGTTCAGTCCAAGACTGTGTAGCTATCAGTATATCATCTACATAGTGTGTGACTGTCTCAACTAAATCATCGCCAAGCACGGTATCCAGGGCTGTAATGAATACCCCAGAACTGACATTCAATCCGAAGGGTAGAACACAAAACTGATAGGTTCGCCCCCCGAACATAAATGCAGTATATTTCCGAGAATCAGGAGTGATACCTACTTGCCAAAATGAATTAGCGAGATCTATTGTGGAAAAATATTTTGCTCTTCTAAATTTTCGGGTTTTGTATGAACCGGTAAAATTATTTCATTAATTGCTCGTGCATCTAACACTAGCCTAATACTACCATTTGGTTTTTTGACAACAAGTAGAGGACTACAGTAAGGTGAGGTGGATGGTTCAATGACCTTCCAGTCTAACATTTGTTTTAGTTCTTGCCACACAGCAGGTCGTTAAGATAATGGTACGTTATATGTCTTGTGGTAGAACATGTTGTGAGGCTTAACTTCAATCTTGTACACATACGTGTTGATAACACCTAATCGTTTGGTAAAAACTTGTAAATATTTGGATAACACTTCCTGTAGTTTTATACATTCATGTACACTGAGAGCTGTAGCTTCATTTATCTTATGATCAAGCAATGTTTTCAAGTCCATTAGCTCTGTGTCAGATGAGTGTGTTTGCATGTCTTGAATGTCATTGTCAAGTACTAACTGAACCTTGTACCCTGTAAAGTGTTTGTCATGCTTTAGAGTTCTCCTGTCCAAATCAATAATGCCTTTATCATTTAAAATACATTTACCTTTGGAGAAGTCTATAATGCAGTCCTTCTCGCTCATAATATCTAATCCTAATATGCAATTTGTCACAAAGTTTTGTATAACCAGGAATGGCCATTGTACGGTTCCATTACCTATTTTAATGTTTACAAAAACTTGCTTCTTAACCCTACATGACTTATTACTTACAGCAGTAGTTATTTTACAGTTTTGGGCAGGAAACTCAGGCACAGGCTCCAATTCACACATCTTTTTATAGAAATTAAAAGACAAAACGCTCACAGCTGCACCTGTATCTAAGATAATAGTAGCTGGAATCTCACCTACTACACCAGTAGTAGACGCTAAAACAATTTCATTTGTGTTTGAACGACATTCTGTAGTGTCTTGCAAAATTTCACCTGATATATTTTCATTGTGGTTGTATCTTATAAATAAAACAGGTAGTTTTTGTTTACAATTATTAAGCATATCAATATTTTGTTCTTCAATGGTAGTGTCAAATAACTGATTAACATTGAAGTCGGCCCCTAAGAATTCTTCAGCCACGACCCAGGGGATAGAAGTGACTGTTTCTAGTTTGTTGGATTAGCATTTGTATTAGGTACTGACACAGATTGAGGTTGTGTATCAGGTGTCACTTCTATTATATTCACATTCGGATATTGCTTGTTGTGATCTCCAAACTTTTGCAGTTGTTGTTGCTGTTGCGCATTATGACTTACCTGTCGGTCGTAGGGTATGCTCCAATTTTGTCCTGTTGGCTGCTGTGGTATAGCAGTGTTTGAATGAAAGTATTGATCGCTACGAGTCCAGCCTTGATGCAGTCTTGGCTCGTAGTTATTATTATTTCTATTTCTGTTTGTGTTATTGTTGTTACATTTGTATCCGTTGTTACCGTTGTTGTTGTTGTTGTTGTTGTTACCGCGGTGCCTTTTGTATGGATTGCCGCATGAATTGTTATTACTGTTGTAACTGTTGTTTGTATTGGAATACGCGTGTTGATATTGATTTCCGTATTGAGACGGCATGTGAGTTTGCTGTTTTTGCTGTACCGCGTATCCAACTGTTGGCGCGCCAGAATTGAGTTGGCAAGCCTGCATGTTTTGCATACCACTAGTGTATACATTGTGGCTGCTTCCTTGGTGGCTGCTGTTTGCCGCGCGAAGCGCTGATCTTCTAGTAACATGTCAACCGAATCTAAAGCTGTTAAAAAATAATCTGGATCGTCATCCGGAATATGTAAGAGTTTTTCTTTAATGTTGAAACGCAATTTGGCCTTCAACCCACGGAGTATATCACGTGTTGCGACTGTTTCGTCCAAAAAATGTCCCATGTTCAAGTATTTTTCAAAATATCTGCGTAAGTTACCATTTTTACTGTTAAAAGTTTCAGGTTCTACAATTTGTCTTCTGAGTCGCTCCTGGACGGATTGCGACCAGAATTTGTTCAGAAAGGCACTCTCAAACTCACTGTACGTGGTACATACGTCAGCTTGACTG
This sequence comes from Schistocerca americana, assembly GCF_021461395.2. Lineage (NCBI taxonomy): Eukaryota > Metazoa > Arthropoda > Insecta > Orthoptera > Acrididae > Schistocerca > Schistocerca americana. The sequence continues at coordinate 338,472,302 of NC_060124.1, forward strand.
TATGCCCAGACATCTGCATCGCCTTGGATGTAACCGACAATATATGAAATCTTTTTCCGATCACTCCAAGTGCGTGGAAATGCGTTACTAAAAGATTTAAGAAAAATCACCGGATGAATGGTTCGTTTTTCTGGGATAAATGTCTGAAATTTCCTGTGTTTTATTAAGCTTTCTTCTTCCTTTGCATTATGATATGGATTTGTTCCACTGTAATTACTGTACTGTTCAGATGGCGAGTAATTACGATAATGTCGCTGTGGTTTACCATGATAATAGCTTGTGTTTGTGTTTGCACATCGTGGTATGTGTTGTTGTCATGGTGTGTTTTGTTCTTGTGTGTTTGTCGTGTGCGGTATGTGTGCGTCATACTCGTATGTATATTGGTTTCTGAACTGTACACTTTGACTAATATTTTCGTTAAATTCAGACTGTGGTTGAACGGTGATTGTCTCATGGGTGCAGTGACAGATTGTACTGCGTCACTAATCAGCTGATTGTTATTAGTGATGTATTCCGCTACGGAGTCGTGCACAATTGTTGCTAAATTTTCACGTAAGCATCTATCAAAATGTTTGTCTTTGTTCTCTACCCAATCATGAAACTCTTTATTAATATTTTGAAAATGAGCTGTGGCATCAGATTGTAAGATGTCAGTCAGGTGTTGTGCAACATCGTCAAATATATTCTGCACGTCAGTAATTCGTTTTTCAAGGTTGTCGTGTACTGAAGGATATGTTTGAATTTGTTCAGTAAGAGCTTCACACGTGACATTAAGGTTTTTTACTTGTGTCTGTAAAAGTGCTACGTCATTTGTAGTCTTTTCTTGTATCGTATTAAGCTTGGAAAATTTCGTACTGAGTTCAGTCATCTGTTTGGTCAGTGTGGCGTTTATAAGTTCCACACGTTTACATAAAGTGTCATTACCTGTCTTGATTACTATGAGGTCAGATTTAATTTCGTCATTTTGTGTCTTTAACTGTTCATTTTGTGTCTTTAACTGTTAATTTTGTGTCTTTAAGGTTGCCATATTTTCTGCGTTTTGTTTCATTAGCATTTGTAACGTGTTGGCAATGTTTACTGTTTGCAAGGTATCTGCCCCCGCCGCGTCATTAGACGTGACGTCATGTATTAACATGGGCTCTGACTGAGACTTTGAAATTTTTGTGGTGGACGGCCTATTGTCAAAATTTCCGTTACCACTTGCGTCAATATTTGATGAATCGTCACTACCGGTTGCTGTCGTAAAGTCATTTTCAAACATTTGTCTCTCGTCCGAGTCGGATTGCGTCTGAATAGTATGTCTTTGCTGTTCCATTTTTGCGTATTGTTTTCTAGTTATGACCATGCCACACGCAAGATATGCTTCGAGAAAATAAAGTTTGACACTGGTTTTAAAATAAAAAGCAGTTGAACATGAATCGCTCGTAGCAACAATGGCTGTTTGTTAATTTTAAAATGTAAACTGAATATGGGATTATTGCTAATGGCTGATGGCCATGTTAGAACGTATCGTACAGAAGTCGGCCATATTGTACACTCGTGTATAGGTATTGTTGCAGAAGTTATTGTTTAAGGAAAAGCACTGAGAATGAAATTTATCACTGAAAACTGCTACGCGCGAAAGGACTACTACAGAATCTACTGAAGAGCTAATATACTGAATTATGCTTCTGGTCAAGCCTGCCAATACAAAGATGCTGCGTCTTACCTTATTTTGCTGGAAGCTTCGTTGCGCCTTCCGCAAAATTTTAGAATTGGAAAATATCTTCAGATTTTTGTTATGTCTCATATATTCAAGTCCAGGTCCAGAAAGTTGATTTTTCACATGAAACAAAGAGAACAATGTAACAAATGACAAAATAACAAGTCCGACACGCAGTCGCCAATATAAAATAAATAAATAAAATTAAATAAAATATTAATTATTAATCATGTATTATAGTGATTGGTTGTAATTAATATTTGCTTATCTGGAACGTGGACGTTTAATTATTTGGTATCAGACGCTTGACAATGGCTTTTTCGTAAATGCTATGTTATTCGTAGTTGACCGTGAAATAAGACTCAAATAATCGGACTTCGTATTTAAATCGTTTCCAAAGACTGCTGCGGTAGGTGCGGATCTAAATCTCAATATTAGAATAATTTGCCAGCCATGTCAATACGCCGTACAGAGGTGACTGTCTACTAAACATAAAAGGTTTACACAGTTAGTTAAATCAGATATATTCAACGAATAAGCCTATAGTTAAATAATTCAACTTACTTTCATAAATATAGAATCTTTACAGAGTCGAGGGCCAAGTGAGATTGCAACTCGCAATGTTCTAATATAACATCAAATATGGCGGTGTGCCAGTTAATAAAATATACGTGCTTCCAGCCTCAGCTATTCTTCAAGACCTCCTCCTTCTTAATGAAACATAAGAGTGTCATAATTGTATTTTGTTTTATCAGCGGCATAGCGCTGTAGTTCTGTGCCATAGGCTTTATTTACTTGTCAGAGATTAATTATTTAATTAAGATTTCGCGTTTCCGGTAAAACTCACGCACGGCATGCAAATGTGCCTTTATAGGAGATCGGTAAAAGTCGGCCCCATACGGAATCCTTCGTATCGACTGTTCTTGGTTTCATTATTACTGTCGCCCCCAGCGACCCCAAAGATGTGACACTAGTTGCCCGTCGAAGTGTTGTTGTGCTTTCTGCGTGAGCGGATGATTAATTGAATAAGAACAGTAATTTCACTTACAGGGTTCCGACATATACACGGAAACACCGCTGGAAATGAATACCACGGCACAAATGCCGATGCCAGCTAAGCCTGCAGGTGGCGCACTTGTATTTGTTTGCAGACGATACCTGTACAATTCCTCAATACGTTGCAAGTGTGTCAGTAGTGAGCAAACAAGTGTTCTCTGCAGTCGTGATGGCGTTATGTAGGAGGTAACTGAATTTGAACGTGGACGTTATGGTGGATATCTTATCGTGGGTGCTTACGTAGCCAGGGCAGCTAAAGTATTTGGTGTTTTAAGGCTCACCATAACGAAGATTTATACCACGTGCAGGGAAAGTTGAGAAACATGAGGCGCAAAGTGATAAGGAGGGCGAAAGTTCGTGTTGAGATATCGTCATAGACGGGATGAGTATTGTGACGACAGCTGCGAAAGTCGTTGCAGAATTCGTTGTCGCACTCGTGAATCCTGTCAGCACCACAACAACACGAAGGGAGTTCAAATGGTTCAAATGGCTCTGAGCACTATGCGACTTAACTTCTGAGGTCATCAGTCCCCTATAACTTAGAACTACCTAAACCTAACTAACCCAAGGACATCACACACATCCATGCCCGAGGCAGGATTCGAACCTGCGACCGTAGCGGTCGTGCGGTTCCAGACTGTAGCGCCTAGAACCGCTCGGCCACTTCGGCCGGCCGAAGGGAGTTCTACAAGCTGAGCGTGGCAGGGCGAGCTGGAAACACATCACTGATGAAAATGCCCATAACTGGAAAACCTGATGTCGAAGGCACAAAAACCTTGAATATGGACCAATGGATGGAAGTCATTTGGTCGTTTCGTCGGCTGAGTCTTCTTTCACACCGTTTCCAACTTATGGCCGAATTTACGTCCCAGGAGTAAAATATGGTACGGGTTCGGAGATTATTAGGGCAGCCGTCTCGTTACCAGTGTTTCTTTATTTAAATTTGCTTAAGTATTTCAATCAAAAATATTGTTCTTTTGGGATCAGTGATATGAAGCATTTCATCTTCGGCTTTGTATTTATTTTGTGTTGGTTCATTAATTTTTTCTTTATTTTTTTCTAGATCACAGATTATATGACTGCTTTGGTTGACCAGATAGATCTCACCAAATTGGTTGCCCATTGGTAATGTGTTGTTCAAAGACGACAACTCGCATTGTCCAGGACTGATTTTGTATGCACGAGCACAAATTCTCGCATCTTACCTGGCTACCACAGTAAAATCATTTCGATATTATTAAGTGTTTGTGGTCTACTCTTGAGAGAAGGGTAGGTGATCGCTATCCACCTTCATTATCGCTAACTGGGTTTGCCATTTTTCCTTTTTTTTTCAGATATCCTCGAATACCATAAAGGACCTGTAGTTACTCATTCCCAGACGACTGTAAGCTTTTCTGAATAACAACCGTTCTCTTACTCCATATTAGACGTGGTAATGTATTTTTGTTGTTTCAATATTTTTTGTACACTACCAGTATATTTGAATGCACTGTGAAATAGGAGACACCATCACAAATGTGAACTAAAAACTTTGAATTCCATTTTTCGCCTAGTCACTGATTTTGAGTATAACAACCTTAAATTATTTTCATATTCCTTGCTACAAATATCTACTCCATCTGCCTCTATAGTGTCAGGAGTGGATCAGTGGTCACTCCGGATCAGTGGGTTTGCTCTCTTTATCAGCAAGATCAAAGTTTAAGGTCGTTGCTCTGGCTCTGGCAGTTGTGACTCATCTCCAAGGTCAACCACTTTCCCCCTCCTTCCCCCCCCCCCCCCATACACTTTCCCTGAGTCAAGGGGTCCAATGTTCTCCACAAGTCAACCACTTACCCTAAACTCCTTATCCTCTACCAAATACACTAACGAGCTGTTGTGATACTACTATAATTTGTTACTATTTATTTTAGGGATTGAAACCCATCAAGTAAGATCGCATATGAAATCTTCTTTATTTGGTTTGATTACTACTTTCGGCTAACAATCTAGCCATTTTCATATCTAAGATATAAAACAGATTTATTCCTCATGTCAGCAACATACAACAGCTTTCAGAACTGCACATAATCTTGTAGCAAGGATCAAGAATATATACACGAATTAATTATGGAATATTTACCATGAAACATTCTTCACCTTTTGGTGCCATTACGACTTTACCCATCGTTAAAAATGACATCATCCAAACATGAGATAATTAAAACAGCTTTTCATATTGGCCAGTGTAATTGAATGATGGCCATAAAACTGAATATATACATTAATATAGAGAAGAGGCAGTGGAAGTAAAACTCTCTACTTGAGGAACTATTCATTAAAATGACTGAATGTAAAATATATCATCTTATCAGAGGCGTTATCCCATTATAACTTAGTCACTGGCACAACCAGTAATTACATCATTTCATAACGGAGATCACCAGTTGCTGTGACATCGTACATGTGAATGGTATGGCAGCTGTTACTTATTACAAAGTTCAAGAAACTCATCATTCGGTATATGCTTTGCACATAGATGTACTACATTTCTTGGAGACTACAGTTTTAATGGTGAGAACATAGGGGAAAGCAAATTAGTAGTCCTCCAGAGAAATGATTGAATTAGGCCGTGATGTTGCCATTAATTATGTTATGTGTGGATGTTGTCATTTTAAGAAGGACTTTAAGAATGTGTAAAGCACCAACACTAGGCAAGAAAGTTTTGTGGTATGTATTCTATAATTATTTGTACTTATAATATTGAAGCCTGCTACAATATTATGTGCAGTTCTGCAAGCTGCTGGATGTTGCTAACATGAGAAAAAAATCTGTTTTATATCTTACATCTGGAGGTTGCTAGATTGTTAGCCGAAAGCAGTAATCAATCCAAAGAAAAAAAATTTTGTGCAGTCCGGACCTCGTAGGTTTTCAATCTCTAATACAACCACATTTACAATAGCTCGCATACACATAACTCCTGGCTGACAGTGTCAAACAACTTGGTACTTACAGCGGTCATCATTATTTATTGTTGTTGTTGTGGTCTTCAGTCCTAAGACTGGTTTGATGCAGCTCTCCATGCTACTCTATCCTGTGCAAGCTTTTTCACCTCCCAGTACCTACTGCAACCTACATCCTTCTGAATCTGCTTAGTGTATTCATCTCTTGGTCTCCCTCTACCAGTTTTACCCTCCACGCTGCCCTCCAATACTAAATTGGTGATCCCTTGATGCCTCAGAACATGTCCTACCAACCGATCCCTTCTTCTGGTCAAGTTGTGCCACAAACTTCTCTTCTCCCCAATCCTATTCAATACTTCCTCATTAGTTATGTGATCTACCCATCTAATCTTCAGCATTCTTCTGTAGCACCACATTTCGAAAGCTTCTATTCTCTTCTTGTCCAAACTATTTATCGTCCATGTTTCACTTCCATACATGGCTACACTCCATACGAATACTTTCAGAAATGACTTCCTGACACTTAAATCAATACTGGATGTTAACAAATTTCTCTTCTTCAGAAACGCTTTCCTTGCCATTGCCAGCCTACATTTTATATCTTCTCTACTTCGACCGTCATCAGTTATTTTGCTCCCCAAATAGCAAAACTACTTTACTACTTTAAGAGCCTCATTTCCTAATCTAATTCCCTCAGCATCACCCGACTTAATTAGACTACATTCCATTATCCTTGTTTTGCTTTTGTTGATGTTCATCTTATATCCTCCTTTCAAGACACTGTCCATTCCATTGAACTGCTCTTATTACCCAAATATAATGTTTTTCCTCCTCCTCCAGCCCACACCACTCACTTCGTCTTACTGACCATCAGATGCCCTCCGCTTCACATGTGTTCTGTCTTTCAGGCTATACAAACCCACCTGACATGTGCGTCAAAGTTTCATGCAATTGTAATTTTTTTGAAATTTTTATTTTTTTATTTGTCTACTTTTGTTTCTTTTTTTTCAGCAGGGTATTATGCCCAACGTCGTTTCCCTACTCCAACGCATTGTTCCATTGCTGTCCACAGTTTTGGGCCTCTTAGGCATTTTTCAAAATACCCACTTTTTGAGATCGTAAACACAGGACTTTAAATGTTTAATAATTACCCCAGTGCATTACTTAAACAAACCATTCTGATATCCCACGTTGCAAAAAATTTACAGCCTACAATGTTCTTGGAAATGGAAGAATTTAAAGCAGTTGTGTACTAACGTTGTGCTTAGCTGTGTTAAAAATAATGGCTCACACACTATGACATCGCTGTCAGGTCACTAAGAGGAGATCAACATCATAACATCTTGTGAATTCGTAAATAATTGTGCGAATTAGGAACTTTTCTACAACTATGTCAAACACAGCAATCCACGAACACAATACATCGCTAAATCACACTCCTGTTGCCGCTAGGATAGGGTTGGAGGAGAAGGTATGGACTTTATTTAAAAGAAGGAAAAAAAATTCTTTCGTGACATCCACCAGGCGTGACCAGAATACTGCACACCGCCGTCCGCTGGTTCGGCTGGAGATTACGTGACCAGAGGCACGTCCCATCTGCTGTCGCCTCTGTGGCCCCAGACTGCAACACGTTACAGGCCACTATCAGGTAAGGTCAACCCTTTCGCTAACACTCCCAGACAGGTTACGCAAGTCACACCAAGCCGGATGCAGTGGGAGGTAGCAGATACATCCTCCACATTAGCAGTAACCAACACTACAAATCTTATAAACCGAGCGAATTTCCTAGATTCTTAGCAACATGCAGCCTACACATATTATCTGATCAAAACGCTCCTGATACTTACCAGTAATCAAACTACTACTGTAGCGACGCAGCTCCTCCATTGTAAGAGCTTCCAGACGAATTTGCCCTGAAGTTTCGAAAGATGTTTATTACACTACTGGGCATTAAAATTGCTACACCACGAAGATGACGTGCTTAAGACGCGAAATTAAACCGACAGGAAGTAGATGCTGTGATATGCAAATGATTAGCTTTTCAGAGCATTCACACAAGGTTGGCGCCGGTGGCAACACCTACAACATGCTGACATGAGGAAAGTTTCCAACCGATTTCTCATATACAAACAGCAGTTGACCGGCGTTGCTTGGTGATACGTTGTTGTGATGCCTCGTGTAAGGAAAGAAATGCGTACCATCACGTCTCCCACTTCGATAAAGGTCGCATTGTAGCGTATCGCGATTGCGGTTTATCGTATCGCGACATTGCTGCTCGCGTTGGTCGAGATCCAATGACTGTTAGCAGAATATGGAATCGGTGGGTTCATGAGGGTAATACGGAACGCCGTGCTGGATCCCAACGGCCTCGTATCACTACCAGTCGAGATGACAGGCATCTTATCCACATGGCTGTAACGGATCGTGCAGCCACGTCTCGATCCCTGAGTCAACAGAGGGCGACGTTTGCAAGACACCAACCATCTGCACGAACAGTTCGACGACGTTAGCAGCAGCATGGAGTATCGGCTCGGAGACCGTGGCTGCGGTTACCCTTGACGTGTCATCACAGACAGGAGCGCCTGCGATAGTGTACTCAACGATGAACCTGGGTGCACGAATGGCAAAACTTCGTTTCTTCGGATGAATCCAGGTTCTGTTTACAGCATCATGATGGTCGCATCCGTGTTTGGCGACATTGCGGTGAACGTACATTCGAAGCGTGTATTCGTCATCGTCATACTGCCGTACCACCAGGCGTGATAGTATGGGGTGCCATTGGTTACACGTCTCGGTCACCTCTTGTTCGAATGGACGGCACTTTGAACAGTGGACGTTACATTTCATATGTATTACGACCCATGGCTCTACCCTTCATTCGATTCCTGCGAAACCCTACATTTCAGCAGGATAATGCACGACCGCATGTTGCAGGATCTGTACAGGCCTTTCTGGATACAGAAATGTTCGACTGCTGCCCTGGCCAGCACATTCTCCAGATCTCTCAACAATTGAAAACGTCTGGTCAATGCTGGCCGAGCAACTGGCTCGTCACAATACGCCAGTCACTACTCTTGATGAACTGTGGTATCACGTTGAAGCTGCATGGACAGCTGTACCTGTACACGCCATCCAAGCTCTGTTTGATTCAATGCTCAGGCGTATGAAGGCCGTCATTACGGGCAGAGGTGGATGTTCTGGGTACTGATTTATCAGGATCTATGCACCCAAATTGCGTGATAATATAATCACAAGTCAGTTCTAGTATAATATATTTGTCCAATGAATACCCGTTTATCATCTGCATTTGTTCTTGGTGTAGCAATTTTAATGGTCAGTAGTGTATTTGTAGCTGTATTCAGAGCAACCAAATAATGCTCATCATTTCTTGAATGTGATGGAAAGTGTTGGTTCGTTTCCTGCTATGAACATAACTATGTTATGTGGTTATTCGATAGAGCTCTCCCAAATTATTCTAGCTCGATATTCATTTAATCAGCATGTATTAACATAAGCAGCACGATATAGCATCTTTATCATACAGCGTCTCTCTGCATTCTTTAAGTGTGCCTGCTGATGTGGCTACCCAGATGTTATGGCTGCCAGCGTGTTGTGTGTAATTTTGAGGTATCAGGTACCCTCTGGCATTGACTGGAGGGGTACAATCTTGGAAGATTAACAAATTGTGATATAACAATTAAAGGAACAGAAGTGCTGACGACAATAAGCAAATTCCAGTTCGAAATGAGGTAGCGACAATAAGCAAATTCCAGTTCGAAATGAGGTAGACGAGATGTGCTGTATTTCTTGAAGGCTACAGTTCTGACGGTGAGAACGTAGGGGAACGCAAATTAATAGCACTCCAGAGCAATGATGAAATAAGCGCTGATGTTGTACCTTTAATTATATTCCTTCATCGATTAATTTCCTCTCATGTAGGCGGAAAATTATTTTCACCACCACGTCATGTTTTGCAGAGACAAGTCAAACGATAGCACTTGACCCTACGATCTGGCATTCTAATTATTCACTGGCAACTACTTTGCAAATAAACATCCAAAGGAGAAACATGGAGCTTGTCGTAAACAGGACTGATTTGGCTGGGTAGCGAACCAGAAAACAAATATTCTGGCACAAGAATTTTATTCATTTTTAGATCTACATTTACACACCAAAAGCAACTGTTTTCTTACGTTTCCTCTATGTAATTTTAATAACACCCAGCTCAATTTCTAATTTATAATTTAAACCCGCATCTTAACCATATAATTTATTCTCCAACCAGTAAACTGACAAATATAGAATTTTTTCTGCAAACTTTCTCTTTTGTGCATTAAAAAGTAAGTTCAGCCCTTATTTGGAATTCTTCTAGCCAGGAGCGTTTGATAATTTTAATTTTACCACTTGTGTCCTTACACTGTTGTTAAAACATTCCACCTCTTCTTGGGTGTACACTGGCAACCTTTCTGCTCCCTATTCTTACAGAATTTATGTTTAAAACCAAAGTTGACAACTATTGCAAATAAGTGCGCATTAAATGTACATAGTCTCGTAGTTTTTAGGTAGTGCAAACGGTTGTTTGTTGCTATACGCCCAGCATTACCGATCCCTTTCAACGTCATCCTAAAAGAATTGGAACTTTCTAGACAGTTTTTTCGTATTTCGTTTAACATAATAAACGTAGTCAAATCCATCATTTTTTTTTCACCGTTACTCTAACGTATGGTCACTTACCATTGGTATTTACACACATTCCCATATACACTTTTCCTTATATTCTCCCAATTAATAGATGTTCTATTAAAATTACAGTCTTTGTGAATTTAATTTATGCCAAAAGTTTGTTTTAAATAAGCCAGCCGGTGTGGCCGAGCGGTTCTAGGCGCTTCAGTCTGGAACCGCGTGACCGCTACGGTCGCGGGTTCGAATCCTGCCTAGGGCATGGATGTGTCTGACGTCCTTAGGTTAGTTAGGTTTAAGTAGTTCTAAGTTCTAGGGGACTGATGACCACAGATGTTACGTCCCATAGTGCTCAGAGCCATTTGAACCATTTGTTTTAAAGAACTGTATTCAGAGCGCTATTATCGCCTGCTGTATTGGAGAACATGTGGTGGACTGTAGTTCTTACTATTTCATAGCTCTTTAAGAAAAGAACAGTAAACTGTTACTGTTCCCACAACTACTATTATTCCACAGGTATAAGGAAAAATAATCAATGTAGCAAACAGAATTAAACCCTATCGTATTACAGTAATTACTCCTTTAAGTTCAGTTAATGTGAAAGGTTACGAGGAAGTTAACTGAAACTGGAAGAATGACTTAAAAAATGAAAACTAGAGTGTATGGTAAAGTGTTGGCGAGCCCGTATGTTTCCAAGGTTGTTTGACTATGATGCAGAAAATTCGCTGGGAGACACTTACACATGCTCCACACAGTCCCCATCTCTCCCCACCTGATTTCACATTTTTGGACCCCTGAAGAAATACATTCGTGGCTGTCCAGTTACTTCATTTTTCAATAGACAACTGTAAACGTTTTTCCATTAAGGCATTTACATACTTGTTTTCATCTGTCTCCTTTTCATTTAACTACTCCGTCTACTCTAATACAGCTGTGGTGGTTCTTATTAACATTAAAATTTTCACACAATATGAGTTACTGGCCAAAATATTTATCAGTTCCATACATGGAAGTGAGGCTGCACGTCTAAATGTGGCGTGTATGTGCAGTTAAGACTTGTAGGAAGAAATGCAGTACAGCTTACGAAGCGCTCAATAAAATCATCGAAACTGGATATTTTTGATTACACCTGCATCATATTGCGCGCTTTGACACGGTTCTTCACACAACATGGCAGGATATTTACTTAAAACAGGGGAGATTTCTTCCCCTCAGTGGATGCTTGATCCATCTCTTTGAGAATTAATCAACACACTAAATCTGTTGTTGACAGAACGCAGTAACCTCTGCAATTTTCGCGTTGCCTGAGACAAGCTATGGTGAAAGGCCAGTTCTGCTTTCCTCACATATTTACGTATTAAGCTCTAAACTCGTTTTAATAGCCAGTCCAAATTATGTTCTCTAGCAAACCTACACAATAGACAGTAAAATCTACACATGCCTCAAGGACGAAAGTAACCATAACACATCCTCAGCATTATAAATGGCTTTTTTATGAAAGATATTCCGCACTACTTTGAAAGCTGTCTCTCACAATCGTACTTTCAGTAGCAAAAATTACTTTCCGTACTGAGCGATAGATCTTTGACACACTCATTAACGAGTCTATGAGAAAGCACTTTGCCCGTGCATCTACGGAGGCCAATGAGAAGCGAAAGCGCCGCGTGGTTCTCTGGCTTAGTTTAGTTTGAATGACAAAGAAGGGTTTAATTGGACGCTGACGATCGGTGTTTGTTGGTGTACCGTGACGCTGTTGTGATGGACCAAGATTTAAATCGAATCCACGTCAGAGTTTGTCGTTCGTCCTCAAATCTCATGTTAAATATTGCAACGCTTGGTGGAATTTTATTGACCGCGTTTCCAGAACTTCAGGGAGCTCTCATATATGTTAATATGTCTGCTGCTTATTGAGATGGATTGTTTTAGAAATACGAAACAGAATCGGGTCCATCCGAAAATTGTGACAGTTCAATTTACTAAATTCCACCTAGTGAGCATATAGATGCATATAAAAGTATTTTTATTTGAATGTGTCACTTGTCATGATACATTGTACCAAATGTTTCGCACACAGACGTTGTGTATCCATAATAATACACACATCAAAAAACGTTTTGCATCACCTCGTTTACGAGAGTTCCGGAACCCGTACAGAAAATTGGAACTGAGATCAAAATAAACATAATTTCCGTACTTTCTATTGATCATGAAAACCACACATTGCATGCTGTACCACAAAACAGCGAGACCTAAAGAGATGATGGTCCAGACTGCTGTACACACCAGTAACTCTAATACCCAGTAACACGACCTCTTGCATTAATGCCGGCCGGTGTGACCGAGCGGCTCTAGGCGCTTCAGTCCGTAACCGCGCTGCTGATACGGTCGTAGGTTCGAATCCTGCCTCGAGCATGAATGTGTGTGATGTCCTTAGGTTAGTTAGGTTTAAGTAGTTCTACGTCTAGTGCTTAGAGCCATTCGAACCATCTTGCATTATGCATGCCTGTATTCGTCGTGGCATACTCTCCACAAGTTCTTCACGCACTGTTGCTCGAGATTGTCCCACTCCTCAACGGCTATTCGGCGTAGATCCCTCAGAGTGGTTGGTGGGTCACGTCGTCCATAAACAGCCCTTTTCAATCTATCCCAGGAATGTTCGATAGGGTTCACGGCTGGAGAACATGCTAGACATACTCGAGTGATGTCGTTATCCTGAAGAAAGTATTCACAAGATGTGCACGATCGGGGCGCGAATTGTCGTCCATGAAGACGAATACCTTGCCATTATGCTGCCGATGTGGTTGCACTATCGGCCGGAGTATGGCATTCACGAATCGTACAGCCAATAAGGCGTCTTCCATGACCATCAGCGGCGTACGTCAGCCCACATAATGCCACCCGAAAACAGCAGGAAACCTCCACCTTGCAGCACTTCCTGGACAGTGCGTCTAAGGGGTTGAGCCTGACAAAGTTGCCTCCAAATACGTCTCCGACGATTGTCTGGCTGAAGGCATATGCGACACTCAGCGGTGAAGAGAACGTGATGCCAATCCTGAGCGGTCCATTCGGCATGTTGTTTGGCCCCTTCTGCACCACGCTGTATGGTGTCGTGGTTGTAAAGATGGACCTCGCCATATACGTCGGGAGTGAAGTTGCGCATCACGCAGCCTATTGCCTACAGTTTGAGTCGTAACACGACGTCCTGTGGCTGCACGAAAAGCATTATTCAACATGGCGGTGTTGCTGACAGTGTTCCTCCGAGCCATAATCCGTAGGTAGCGCTCATCCACTGCAATAGTAGCCCTTGGGCAACCTGAGTGAGGCATGTCATCGACAGTTTCCGTCTCTCTGTATCTCCTCCATGTCCGAAAAACACCGCTTTTGTTCACTCCGAGACGCCTGGACACTTCCCTTGTTGAGAGCCCTTCCTGTCACAAAGTAAGAATGCGGACGCGATCGAACCACGGTATTGACCATTTAGGCATGGTTGAACTACAGACAACACAAGCCATGTACCTTCTTCCCGCTGGAATGACGAACTGATCGGCTGTCAGACCCCCTCCGTGTAATAGGCGCTGCTCATGCATGGTTGTTTACATCTTTGAGCGGGTTTAATAACATCTCTGAACAGTCAAAGGGACTGTGTCTGTGATATAACAACCACAGTCAACGTCTATCTTCAGGAGTTCTTGGAACCAGGGTGATGGAAAACTTTTTTGATGTGTGTACTTTAAAATGTAATTGAAATTTTTTTAATTCAAAGCTGCTAAGGTTTATTCTCGATTCGTTGCCACATCTTTAAAGTTCGAATACCCTTATGGCTGAACGTGGACTTCGCAATTGGTGATTATCTGTCTCATATAACGTTTTCCCAAAACGTTATTGTATTCAGCATTTTTCTTTCAAACCTGCAGTAAGTTGTACGCATAGTCGGTTTCTACAGGCCAGAAGGTAGGTCAGCTCTGGAGGTGCTGAGGGAGCTGGCAATTCAATGCTTTATATAAAATGAAACTAAGGTTTGTCTTTGCTATGTGTGTCTTTGAATTTGAGATTACACTAGCAGATTGGGCCAAGTATGCCCATTGCACTAACCTGTCTACAACCTGGATTACTTACACATTGCTCATAGAATTCAGTCAAGTGCCTATTTACGCCAGTACACCAAGTTGCTCGAAATAAGTGAAACGTCCCCTTTGAACAATTATACAGGACTGTGCTTAAACTGACACACAATATTTTGTTAGCGCAACGCAATCTGACTTTCAAAATTCCCTACAAAAGAATGGCCCTGACTAACATTAAACTATACCTTTCACAAATCACTTACCTCACAAAAATCTTCGCTGCTCAAGCTACTGCAATACAGCGAGCGCCACTACTGCCAGCTAAATAAAAGATTCAAACTATGGAAGGCACTAACTACTGATAGGGATAGTTAGCAAATGAAAGATATTAATAGAGAACAAACAATGTATTTACCTTGATATCATCATATATAAATATAGCAGTTCATGACAAATTTCAAAACTCCGCCATCTCTCTCCCCACATCCACCACTGCTGGCGGCTCACCTCCAACTGCGCAACGCTACGCGCTGTTCACATCCAGCTGCCGCTGCCCAACACTACAATGGCAGACAACAATGCAAACTAGCCACAGACTGCACACAGCACAGCCAGTGATTTTCATACAGAGGTGGCGTTACCAATAAAAAAACCTAAACAGCCTACTTACATAGAGAAAACATAAACAGCCTACTTACATAGCCCCCATGCTCCCCACAAAAAATTTTACAAATTGGTTTGGGCAGTGCCCAATACAGATTTGAAAAATTTTTTATAATTACAATAACAAAGATATCAAATGCACACACTTATTGATACAACGTTGGTCAAAAGCTAAAATTTTGTCACAGTCCATAAAGACAGTCCTGATCATTCATTACGGTAAAATATAGTGTTTTTCTCAAAGTCTGAGCAGTAGAAGAAAATGCACACGGAAGTAGTGGATTTCCATGCAGTCTTGAAGAAGTAGTGTTGTCCTTCCAACGGAAAGACAGTGCTGACTCTCGACATGCAGACAAGTATTGGGTCACAACAGAGCAAACCCACAGCAGAGTCATTCGAAGATTGGAAGAATATTGGTAGGTAGGTCATCACAGAGCAGACCCACTGTAGTCCTGGTAGATATTACGGTATTGGTGGGCCACCAGAGGTGCAGACCCACTGCAGTCCTTGTAGAAATAATGGCATGGTGGGTCATCGTAGATGCAGACCCACTGTAGTCCTTGTAGAGATAATGGTACTGGTGGGTCATCAAAGATGTAGACCCACTGTAGTCCTTGTAGAAATGGCCAGCAGCCATCTGTTGCGACTGTGCAGGTGCACAATCACCATCGAAGAGTCTTGCAGAGAATATAGCAAGTCCATAAACCACCACTTGTGCACTCACAAAGTGTTTGGAATTGTCCTTAGAACCAGCAATGCTGTTATCCAGTCCCTTGCTGAATTATTAACACATGTGCAAACACTAACAGTCCCAACTTCTCACATATTGTCCATATACTATGACCAACAGAAACGTGTGCAGTGAAATGTAACTCACAAGTTACTTAATTTGATGAACTGGTGTCAAGTACAATTTTATAACATGAGAATACAATTACAAAGATACAGAAAACATCATTGAAACATAATAATACAGATAACATTTGTAGATAATAGGGGCTTTACAAAAGAATAGAAATAAGCATATACATCAGTGTTACAGGAATTATGACATAAGTACACATAAAAGATCAGAATAATTATTGAAACATCAACTTCACACATGAGCATTAACACAAAACAGAATAAATAATGTCTAAACACCTTTACAAAGTAAATAACACATTATTAATGCCAATTGTATTTGAGTATAACAGTATTCCTCATCATAGTGAAAGTAACTTAGTATTAGAAGAGAAAAAAGTTCTATGAAACAGTACACAGAGACAGGAAGAAAACAAATACACAAGGGTACACAAACACATAGTGGTATAACACAAAAGGAAAGGACAGGGTTTGTTTTCAGTGTAACATTTGGTACTGCAGTCCAACCCAAAACTTCATTCCATAGGTCTTTCGTCTTATTTCAACCTTTGCTTCCACCAAAAAAATCCTATCCAAGCATGCTTTCTGTATTTATTTCACATATTTCTTACCTCATTATTTATTTCCAAGAAAATCCTACCTATACCTGCTTTCTGTACGTTTTCGTATAGATTCTCAATGCATTTCTTCCAATTCATCACAACTCATTCTCTTCTATAGTCTACCCCCTCTTAAGCTAACTTAAATCTACTGAGCTCAGATACTAAACTAAGGGACGAGGCAGTGCAGCAGCACATAACAAATTAACACAAACAGCAATGCAAAAAAATGGAAAATTGCAAAGCAAGCTACAGTAAATATAAATTACCAAGCAATGCAACATTACAACTAACATGAGCCAATGTACAGTAGCAAGAAAAATAAGTCAGTAGTAAAATTAGCTTAACAGAGTAACACAATTTAAAATTCAGTAGCACTATGCCTGGCAAACAGCAGCAGCAAATATAAAAAATATAAAAAATATAAAACATATCTATACATGACAAAGCTCAAGCAGAAAAAATATTACAGTAAAAACAACAATGCAGATAAGGGAAATGTATATTCACATCTTAATATCTATGTAATTAAAGTGGTGCACCACAACCACTGATTGTAAAAAGAAATATTACCATGTACTCGAAAAGAAAATTATGTGTTACTGTTACTAGTTCCTTCTTATTGTTCTTTCCTTTCCAAGTGCTCCTTTTTTTTAAAGAATGTGGATCATAAAATAATTATTTAATAGATCTGTTGACAGAAAGTGTTCACATTAGCAAATGCATTTCATTTTATAAAAGCAATGCTGCAACACAGCTGGAAACCAGATATCAAATGAAATAAGCAACTATGAAAAGCAAAGCATAAAAATATCATTCAATAGTCATGTGACATTTCATAAGTTAGTATAAACTCTCTCAACTCTCGTAGAAAGAAGCTTGTCATAATCAGGTGTGCAGATGTAAAAATATTTCTCGTCATTTCATTAGGCATTTCAGTAAATATCGTAAATTAAGAGCTAGTGTAATCATATGTTTTCAAGTTCGACTGTGTCGTTTTTGCGATGCTTTCTACAAAGGAATGTCAGAAGCGAGGTTAATGGCGTCCCCTTTTTTTTTTTCTACCTGTGCCGCTGAAAGGCTAATGGCTTTTTTCGGGCGGCTGTCGCCCAGGTGGGTGCCCGCGACGCATTACGTGCAGGTGGTCACTTAACTTTCTTACGGAAATTTTTACGACAGCAGTTCCCGCTACAGTGACAGTCTCACATAAAAATATTTCACAGGTCAAGAATTTGCGTTACAAATCTGTAGAAACAAAATGCTATTGATATAACAGTGTCCAAAAAAATTTTCGTCTGCATTGTAATACATTCACGCATATACACACACATTTCATAACTCTGAAAGTACGATTCTCGGTTTCCAACATCCTTTTTCACAAGTCAGCGTCCCTAACCACTATTCATTACTCCTTACCTTATTCGTTGACACTTCTTCAATATTGCATCATAACAGATAAGTATCATAATCAAATAACTCATATAGCATCAGCCTATTAATCATAAACATACCTCAGCAGCATAAAACACATCGTCGTCATAAAAATATCATCATAACACCTCAGTCAAATCTCAAAATCTTCGTAGCTTCCTCCAATAATTAAAAAAATTCTCTGCTCATGTCAAAAGTGTCATCTGCCTCAAACGTACTTTAAAAATCATGAATCCATACCAAATACATCATTCAAAGCTCTCATAGCATCACAATGGGTCCGAAAAAATATGAACAGTTTACAAAGTACAGACAAAATACAGTTTCATAAGTGTGAAGTTACCCAACTGTGTAACTGCGTAAACATGTGTCACTGATGTAGTAAAATTAATGGTTGTCTCTCTCAGTTAAATGATCAGATAGCTGTGTAATTTGTGTGTTAGAGAAATATGGTACCGATGTGTAAAGTTGTATAAGCAAATACCATATTAGCTAGGGTTCCTTGTGCTTGCCAAACACATGGTACACAAAGTAGGCGTGTACCCCCCTGAGGATTAATGTAATTATACCCTCAGGTGTTACAGATTACAGCAATGGAATGAAATGTATCACGGAAAACTTTCTTTGTAATTCAAAAATCTTTAAAAATAAATGTTTTAAGTACAAAATTAATCACTCAAATACGTGTACTGTAGCGCTAAATGTGCGTCTTGTTGTAAGATAATCTCTGTGGAAGTGTCGTAGTTATCGTCCTCCGAAAGCTAAGTTCTGCAGAAGTCAATGTACTTACCTCATGATAAACAAAAGTGAAATGCTTTATGTACAGATATCTTAGTTATTATGCTTATTGCCATGATGAAGAAAGTACTGTGCTGTAACGTATTGTTGTGCTACGGAAAAGGCAGTCTCATTGTAGCTATACCACAAAAGTTACTACTAAAACATGTTTTTCTTTCCAGAAGAATTCAGAAAACTGTGCAGATATAAAACAGATACACCGCAAAAGCAACATTGTAAATTGTCACTCATTAGTAGCGTCGTGATAAAAAAATCGTGTAGCTGTCACATAAACTAACCTCTGTGTCATCTGGTATCTCTCAGAAAGCACTTTAAATTCAGAATGTATTTTCAAATAAACCAAAATGTTGCATTAAAATCTCATTAGCAGTACTGGTAAATGTTCTAAGTATGTGAGCCTTATAGTCGTTACGTAATCGTGCAACAAACAAGCAAGAATGTACACACACAATAACACTGTGACGTCTGTTCACTATAACAATGCATTCGTCATTGCTGTTTAAATAAGTTCTCTTGGTTCTTGATTGGATATTTAACTTCAAACATTGTTGTATGTTAACAGATTCTAAGTCTGACAAAGCATATTAGTAATGTGAAGCGAAAAATTTTATGACAAAGACAAAGTTAAAAAGCAGACTATCTTTCAATAAATGGTTTTACATGTGAAACCTGGTGTAAACCTTTACTCTTCATAGTACTCAAAGTTTGAACTTGAATGCAATTGTCATGCGGTATACGTCGGCAAAGAATACTGGAATTTTTCTCAAGGTTAGCGTCTATGTTATTTTTCTCTGAGCCAGCCGGCGCACGTGGGTGCCTGCGGCGCGAGTCATTGTCTGTCTCTTTGTTGGCGCACATTGTTATTGGGATTAGGAGACCTAACTTCTACAAATTCGCCTTGCCGAGAGGGCCCAGCTCTGTTAGAATCCCGCCAGTTCTGATGAAATTCACGTCTGTCGTTTTGTCGGTAGTTTACATAGTTTCTTGTTTGTCGGTCATGTGGTGGAGAATTTCTCCCTGAATCGTAACTCTGCGCCGAACTGTTGCGTCTGAAGTTATTCTGCCTCCCTTGATAATGCTCGTTTTGGTTCCCATATTGTCTGTTTCTCTGATTGTCTCTGTGATAGTCATTACTACGGAAATGCGATCTTTCTCTGTAACTACTATTACTCTGCCAACGGTTGTCGTACGGGTGCTGTCTATTTTGGTCACGATTTGCGTTGTAAGAATAGACCAGTCGTGTCCGGTTATTGTTTCTGTCGTCACGGAATTGTGACGGATGTGACCTGTAATTGTTGTGTTCTTGTTTTCGAGTTCCGCGATTGTCAGTGTCACTTTCCAGTTCTTGTAACAGTCCCTGAAAAGCTTCAATGTCGTCTTTGCAACGTCCTGCCAAAATAATATGTCGTAAATGTTCAGGTAATTTGATTAAGCAAATGCGGATGAGTTCTGAGGGGCTGTATGGGTTTGTCAGGTACTGATTCTTGTGCAACATGTCTTCAAAATATTTCACAAGACTGGAGAATTCAGATTGTTCGAAATGTTTCATCATTATGATGCCATATTTTACGCGGTCTTGTGTGGCTTGAGACCAATATGCTGAGAGGAAGGCATGGTAAAATTCTCCTTCACTGTGGCAATCGTGAATGACCGATCGCATTCTTACAGCTGGTTCATTCTCTAAGTAGCCACACATAAATTCTAATCTGTGCTCTAATGACCAGTTGGGAGGAAAACAATGAGAGAATTGATGGAGCCATGCTTGTGGATGAATGTCGTTGCCAGAATTCTTAAATGTTTTGAATTTACGTGTAGTAATGAACAGCTTATAGTCAAAGTCATCATGTTGGCGAGTCGCATATCGGTCATTGTTACGTCGTTTCGGCGGTTCCATTTCAAAATTCGGTGCACCTTGCCAATTTCTTTCGTAACTTCCGAAGTGTCCTGTGTTATTATTTTGTGGTTGTTCCGTATTTCTAAGTCCCTCTTCCCGTATTGGAGCGCGAGTGGCCTCTGAAATACGTAATTCTTGTATTACCTGAGTCAGCTGATCTTGTACTTCCCGGATTTCTCTTTGGTGTTGCGTATTAATTTGATTCTGATTTTGTTTGAATTTCCTAATTTGTTCGCACTCTTCTGTGTCATTAAAGACTACCGGTTTTGTGTCGTTCAGATTATCATCTACCTTCGTAGATAAGTTAGTGAACTGATCCGAAAGTTCGGCTACTTTCTCCGATAGTGAACACATTTCCTCAATGTGTTTTTCTGAACCAAGTTTCAGAGTGTCCTTTGTGTTGAAATCGAATCTACTGTGTTCTTTAAGTTTTCCTGAGTTTTTGCAAGTTGCGTAACCGAATCGGTAGATGCAACTGAGTCAAATTTAGCTTGCAAGGTCTCATGATTTTCATGAACAATAATTTGCAGTTCTTTTATGGCTGCTTCGTGATTCTGTAATGCCTTTTCATGCCGCGAAAAAATAGGTTGAAAATGCTCACAAATTTGAGTTTTTACGTCATTACAGACTTTTTGACATTTCGATTCAATGTTATGTAACTCAGTAGTTAAATCTTCACGCGTTTGTTCAAGAGTTTGTTCCAATGAGTCTAACTTTTGAAGCTGTTGCTGTGTTTGTCTCTGATTTTGTTCCAGTGTGCCTAACTGTTGCTGTGTTTGTCTCTGGTGTTGTTCCATTGTGTCTAACTTTTCAAGCCTTTGTCCCATTTGTTGCATTAATTGTAATAACAATGCACTGGTGTCTCAAACATGTTTCTCAGTGCTTTTCGGCAGTGAAGTGGCACCGGCAACATTCACATTTTGACAAGCGGAAAATGTGTCTTGACTCATTTGAGAAAACGGTGAGAACCCAAAACCTGAGTCTGCAGTATTTGCAATATTGTGTTCTGTCATTCCCGATTCCTGAGGCGAGCTGTTGCCGACCAATCGATCGATAACGCTTCCCTGTTCACTACCTGTTTCACTGTCTACACCATTGTTTGCTGCCCGCTCCATTTCCCTATGCGCAATTACCAAATTACTACTTTGAACATTAGTTAATTCATTACACAGTGGTGCTGGCAAGCTACGCTCGTCGTCACTATTATTTCTCAGTTTACTTTGGAGCCTAGTGTTACGTTTTTCACACGCCATTATTGTCACAATACTTCACACGATAACACAGAAAAACACAATTTGAAGAGCAAAAATAGGGGAACACATTAACATAGCACTGAAAATAATATCTAGTTAATTGCAGCTGCGAAATACTTGGTGCAAACCTACATGCGTGCCACACCTGTTTTACTGTACAACAATGAAAAACTACAACTACAAAGGAAATTCTCTCTATGATTACGCGCTATCAATAAACAAAATCTACACTAATTACACAAACTACAAGAAAAAAAAATCAGAAGATTCCAGTGAGGTATCCTGGCAGGGTCGCCATATGAAATGTCCCCTTTGAACAATTATACAGGACTGTGCTTAAACTGACACACAATATTTTGTTAGCGCAACGCAATCTGACTTTCAAAATTCCCTACAAAAGAATGGCCCTGACTAACATTAAACTATACCTTTCACAAATCACTTACCTCACAAAAATCTTCGCTGCTCAAGCTACTGCAATACAGCGAGCGCCACTACTGCCAGCTAAATAAAAGATTCAAACTATGGAAGGCACTAACTACTGATAGGGATAGTTAGCAAATGAAAGATATTAATAGAGAACAAACAATGTATTTACCTTGATATCATCATATATAAATATAGCAGTTCATGACAAATTTCAAAACTCCGCCATCTCTCTCCCCACATCCACCACTGCTGGCGGCTCACCTCCAACTGTGCAACGCTACGCGCTGTTCACATCCAGCTGCCGCTGCCCAACACTACAATGGCAGACAACAATGCAAACTAGCCACAGACTGCACACAGCACAGCCAGTGATTTTCATACAGAGGTGGCGTTACCAATAAAAAAACCTAAACAGCCTACTTACATAGAGAAAACATAAACAGCCTACTTACATAAGTTACTCATGTTTTTATGCATCTGCGTCTAAACGATTACTCTGCAGTTCATAATTCTTCGAACCACCTTCCAAGCTATTTCTCCACCGTTCCACTCCCTAACAGCCTACGAGAAAAGCGAACACTTCTATCTTTCCGTGCAAGCTCTAATTTCTCTTGTTTTATTATGATGACTATTTGTCCTTATGTAAGCGGGCGCCATCAATGTATTTTCAAACTTGGAAGAAATCGTAAGAGATTGAAATTTCATGTTAAAATTTTGCCACAGTGGAAAACGCATTTGTTTTATTGATTGCCAACCCAATTCGTGTACCATATCCGTGGCACTCTCTTCACTATTTGGCAACAATACAAAGAAGCTTCTTTCAACTTTTTCGGTGGCCCCCGTCAGGCCTATCTCATGCGGATCCCACACCGTGCAGCAGTACTCCATAAGGGGGTGGATAAGATCAGAGTAAACAGGCTGTTAAGTAGATCTGTTACATTTTCTAAGTGCTCTGCCAATAAATCGCAGTCTTTGGTTTGCTTCCCCCGCGACTTTATCTATGTGATCGTTGCAGTTTAAATTTTTCGTTACTGTAATCCTCGAGTATTTAATTGAATTTTCAGCTTTTAGATTTGTATGTTTTATCGTGTTACCGAATTCAGCGTATTCCATTTAGTACTCATACGGATGACTTTAAAATTTTCTTCATTTACAGTCAACTGCCACTTTTCGGATCATACTGATGTCTAAATTACTTTGCAATTGGTTTTGACCATCTGATGACTTTATAAGGTTATAAATGAAGCATTATCTGTAAACAATGTAAGATGGCTCCTGAAATTATCTCCTAAATCGTTTCATGTAGATTACAAATAGGAGAGGGCATGTAACTCTTCCTTAGGGAACGCCTGATATTACTTCCTTTTTACACCATGAACTGTGACCTGTGACAGGAAATAATGAATCGAAGTCTGCAACCGAGACGTTCATCCAGAGGAGCGCATTTTGATTAAAAGTCGCTTATGAGAAACGGTGCCAATATTCTTCTGGAAATCTAAAAATACGGAGTAAATTTGACTTCCTCTGTCGATAGTACTCATCACCTCAGGAGAATCAAGAGCTAATTGTGTTTGACAAGTGCGATATTTTCCGAATTTTTATTGGTTTTGTGTCAATGAATCATTTTCTTCGAGTAAATTCACAATGTTGGAACACAATATGTGTTCCAAACCCTACAGTATTATTCCAAACCCTACAGCTAATCGACGTTAGTGATAGGGTCTGTAATTGAGAGGATTACTCCTATTTCCTTCCTTCGGTATTGGTGTGACTTGTGTAACGTTCCAGTATTTATCTACGTATCTTTCGTCAAGTGAGGGATTGTACAGGCCTGCTAAGTATGGAGCTATTGTACCAGCATATTCTGAAATGTACCTGACTGGTACACAGTGTAAACTTTATCAAGTGATTTAACCTACTTCGCTACACCGAGGATGTCTACGTGCAAGTTATTCATGCTGGCATTTATTCTTAATTCGAATTGTGGAATATGTGCTTCGTCTTCTTCGATGAAGAAATTTCGAAAAACCGTGTTTAGTAACTTTTCTTTATTAGCGCTGTCATCATTAACTTCACCACTGTTATTGCACAATGAAGGTTCCTTGCGCCGCTGTATTCTACATACGACCAGAGTTTGTTCGTATCTTCTGTGAAATTTAGAGACAGAGTTTCGTTGTGGACACTATTAAAATCATCTCGAATTGAAGTTCGCCCAAAATTTCGAGCTACTGTAAAAGTTTGCCAAATTTTTGCATTCTTTTACATTTGGCAAGATTTTCTCGTTGATTCTGCAACAGTGTTCTGACCTGTTTTGTTTACCAGGAGGATCATTAGCTTCTCTTATTAATTTATTTGATAAATGTTTCGATTACAGTTTATATTAGTTCTTTGAATTTTCACCACACTTGCAGGCTGGGAGTGGAGACTGTCTTTCAGGAAGACGTCAAATGAATATTTCTCTGCCTTTTCAGAGGCATGTATATTGCATTTATTTGGTCGATTTGGATGTTACGGTATTCAATCTCGCTACAACAACCGTGTGGTCACTAATCCCTGTATCCCTCATGGCGCACCCTATTTGCTCAGGATTATTTGTTGCTGTGATGTCAAGTATGCTATCACAAACATTTGCTCGTTAAGTGGACTCCTGAATTAATTCTCGAAATAAATTTTCTGAGAAAGCAGTCAATAAGATTTTGGGCCACGTTTTGTGCCTACCGCCAGCTTTAAACGTGTGTTTTCACCAACATATCGAGGATAGATTGATTTCAGTATCAATTATAATCGTTAGTGTGGATTATCTATTTCAGATGAGACTCAAAATTCCTTTGAACTGTTCAGCAACTGTATTATTTGAATCGAGGGAAAGGAGTTAGATAAAATCTATCAATTATTAATTTATTTTGGTTATAAAGTATATTCTCTACCCATACTATCCCATAGGAACTATCTGCTTCAGTTTCACTACAAGGTAACCTACATGTGACAGCAATAAACACTCCACCACCAACTACATTTAATCTATCCTCCCTGGACAAGGTCCTTAGCAAAAATTTCCACTGAGGTTATTTCCCGTTATATACAGCCATTCGTACCTATAGAAATTTGAGCTTCAGTGCTTTCTACTGGCCCTTGGATCTCTGGTTCTTTCCCAACACAGCTACGACAGTTTACTAAACCAATTGTTGGTCTACTTTCCTGTGTTTGCCATGGACCTTTGTAGACTGACGCCTTTTCTGTAGCTTCCCCAGACCTTCTAACCTAAAATACAGCCTAGTCTCTCCACACAGTCCTCTTTATCCATGCAGTCACAAATGGCTCTGAGCACTATGTGACTTAACTGCTGAGGTCATCAGTCCCCTAGAACCGTAGCGGTCGCGCGGTTCCAGACTGTAGCGCCGGTCATGTAGCCACATTCTATGCGTAGTGGCCCCTGAAGTATTAATCGAGTCCCGGAAACATAGCAACTTCTGACTCAACTCGAAGAATATGCAGTCTTCACGGCTGAGACTCTGATTCAGACCTTCCAATCGGCTCTGTACCAAAGGGCCACAGTCAGTTCTGTCGGCGATGCCCAAGGCGATGAATTCCGCTTTGAGCTCACACGAAAAACTGGCAGTCCTTACCACTTCAGCTAGTGAAAGAGAGAATGTCTCCCGATCCGAAGTGACACACACCGTTAGTACCGACCTGCAGTCGGCTGCACCCTTTACTCTTGGGGCATCGAGAAGCAGCCCTTCCAAATGTGTAATGACTTCTCCAGATATGTGCAGTGAGAGCGCATTGGGTCCACTGCACTCCTTGGCAGCCATATCCCTATGGGGCCCTATTAAGTGCCTAACTCTGGAGCTCCCAACTATCTGTAACCCAACACTCTGTAAATTCAAATGCCTTGTGGCTCGAGAGACTTCCTCTGCAGCAGGGCAAGCGACTGCATCTAGCTCAGGGTTTTTATCAGCCACAGACAGCGCCTGAAATCTGTTCATCACATGAACTGGAAAGGCGCTCTGATCAGCCCCTTTAGAAAGTTTACCTCTGGTTGCCACATCTTGGAACGACCTCCCAGTCTACCGTGGACCACGGACGAGGGATCGACCACAATGTGGGCAGTACCCAGGACGGTCACAGTAGCGGACCGATCGGAGAACACGTGGGATGTGCTACACTATCCTCAGATTGGACCGTCCAGCCCCTCACAATGACGCCTATTTGCAACAGCCTTGTGCTCTCGTACTGTGTGACTGAAGCGAAAACCACCTGGAGCTGTGAGCAAAGGATCACCAACTCATCTCGCATCTCAACACATGAGCCACAGTTCCCACCCATACTAAATATGGCGAAAATAAATAGTAAACAGTAACCATACAGATAATTGAAAGTAAGTCCATCCTGTTTCAAATAATTTACAATAAACGGTGTACTCGTGTGACCTGCTGCAGGAACCTACGGAGTTGTCTCACTGACTGTCTAGCCGACACTGTTCTAACCAAAATCAGTAAACAAAAGTCTGTGCAATATGATTCTCGATACAAGCGTCAATACAGGTAGCAATGCTTCATACTAAACCGCTTTTCAAACGAAAGACTGTGTCTAGTAAGCACTAGAAGATGCAAAAAAAACTTAAATTCCTTTGTTCTAATCCTTTAAAAATTGTATAGTAAGGAAGCGTTAATATATGATTTGATGTGTCCATAGGCGTCCACAAGGGGGGGGGGGGAGTTGGGAGAGAGTGTAGAAGGGGGGGAGGGGGAAGGAAGAGGGGGCACTTCCACCTCCGGGAATCTGTGTACAGTCTTTTCATTAAATTCTGAATGATATTGAATTTGTAGCAATCATTGCTGCAAGTCGACTGAGCTGCAGATTTACAATTGACGTCGAAGTTGGGAAATACGGCAGTTTTGTGAATCATGTTCATCTTAGGTCTTCGTAGTTATCGCGCCATTCCCAGAAAATTATGCCGTTTCACCGGTTTGGCTGTGGTTTCGGAGCTGTTCTGTAGTCAGCCTGGATGCGAAACTTGACAGGACAGTGCCTAAGTAGTGTCTCCCATCAGTTGCTATCGCTTCGTCGTTCAGCCCTTACGGAGCTGCCGAAGCGAAACGGTCTAACACCCTGGCACACGGATCCCGTTGTCGATTCCGAACACATTGTAAACATGGCAACAGTATAAAAGCCAGTCATTCGTCCCCAATTCTCATAAGGAAGTCCCTCCCGCTACGCACAGTGGGATCACAACAGTAGTTTATAATTTGTCTGTGAACTAGGGAAACTGAGGATGATATGCTGATTCTACCGTTAAGTATTCTCCACAACAGATCTACTTGTATTATACTGATATGGCAGAAGTCATGGGATCCTTCCTAACATCGCGTCAAAACTCCTTTGGCCCGGTGTGGTGCAGTAGCTCGACGTGGCACGGACTCCACAAGTCGCTGGAAGTCTCCTGGAGAAATACTCAGCCATGCTGCATCTACCGTTTAACCGTCCAGAATTGTGGAAGTGTTGCCGTGGCAGGATTTTGTGCATGAACTGACCCCTGGTTTATGTACCATTGATATTCGATGCGACTCATGTCGGGCGATCTGGGTGGTCAAACCAATCGTTCGAAACGTCGACAATGTTCTTCAAACCAGCCTAGAACAATTGTGACCCATTGACACTGTCCATTGTCATACATAAAGCTTCCTTCATCGATTGGGAACAAGAAGTCCATGAATGGCTACAAATGGTCTCCAAGTAGCCTAACATAAGCTTTTATAGCCTATGATCATTTCAATTGGAACAGTGGACTCGATCGCTTCCTTGTAAACACAGCCCACACCATTATGTAGGCACCACCAAATTGCATACTGGCTTATTGACATCTTGGGTCCATGGATTCGTGGAGTCTGCACCGCGCTCGACCCCTACCATCAGCTTACCAACTGGAATTGGGAATCATCTGATCAGGTCACGGTTTTCCGGTAGTCTAGTGTACAGCGGATGTCGTCACGAGCACGGGAGGGGCGCTGCAGGTGACGTGTTGATAGGAAAGGCACTTTCACCGGTCGCCTGCTGCCATAGCCCTTACACGCCAAATTTCGCAGCCCTTTCCTAGCACCATAAGTTCATCGTATGTCCCACTTTGATTTCTGCTGTTATTTCATGCAGTGTTGCTTGTTGTTAGTACTGACAACTCTACGCAAACGGTGCTGCTCTTAGTCATTACGTGAAGGCCATCGGCCACTGCGTTCACTGTCGTGCGAAGTAGGGCTACTTGTAAAATATCAATATATTGATATTTTTGCCAAATAATATCGACATTTCTTTAACTGCTATATCGGTTTCGAAATGGCAATATCGAATGCCGATATTTTTACTTTGTATTATATCTTTTCTCAATTGTCGGTAAATATTTGAAATTGTTGTTTTGAAATTGTAGTTAAAAATAAATTTACTTTCACTGTGTTAAGGGGTCTTACTGCTTTTTGGGCTTTTGTCACGTCCACTCTTTTTCTTTGAGGCAAGCATAGGTGACACAAAGAAGAAGTCTGATTGCACTGAAGGTTGGTGGTGTGAATCGAATCAAGATCTCCGGTGTGAGGAAATTTCTCACGCAACTAGTGTGCTGTTTGTTCACATTAGCATTCTCCAAAATCAGTTGCTAAATATTATGAACAAAAATCTAAATGACAAGATTGGTCTTTGCGGTGGCCGGATACGTGTGAGGGGAAATGCTCACGTAATCGGCGCTCGGTGCTACTAACAGAAACTGCAACGTTTAACTTCACAACGCAATTTTGACACTACAACTGTTAGTTCGGTAGCGATTGCAGAAATAAAAAAAATACAGGGAATTCGACATGTGGTGTTCTGGAGAAATTTGATACGAGAGATAACCGAACGACGAACCCACCAGACACATTTTATTGTGCCATTTACATCAGTTACCATTGTTAGCCAAGCGTGAACATGCATCGTTTACTTTCAGTTCTACCTCTAAGGGGGTTAATCTGGCTGCTAGCTTGTTCAAGTACAGAATATCTAACAATAAATTGGTACTTAAATATACAGCTCTTGTAACTTGCAGTAGATTTACAATGTGCAGCCGATACTTTTATAGGCTAGAATGTCCACATTTTTACGTAGGTGTATCGATATATCGTACAGTTTTTCGACAACACAAGGGTAGATAACGATATTTCATTGAATATCGATTTACCGGATTCCTGATATTTTTAAAAATATCAAACTCCCAAGTTTGAGGTAGGGCCTGAAATTGTCGGCAGACTCTTGACACTGCCGCGCGGAGTAGCCACGCGGTTTGAGGCGTCCTGCCATGGATTGCGCGGACCCTCCCACCGGAGGTTCGAGTCCTCCCTCGGGCATGTGTGTGTGTGTGTGTGTGTGTGTGTGTGTGTGTGTGTTGTTCTTAGCATATGTTAATTTAAGTAGTGTATAAGTCTAGGGGCCGATGAACTATGCAGTTTGGTCCCTTAGGAATTCACATATTTGAACAATTTTGAACTCTTGACACTATGGATCGAGGAATACTGAATTTCCTAATGATTCCGAAAAACGAATGTCTCGTGCGTCTAGCTCCAACTACCACCCACGTTCAAAATCCATAATTCCATTGTGAGGCCATAATCACGTCGGAAACCTGTTTGCATGAATCACCTCAGTACAGATGACAGCTCCGCAAATGCGCTGTCCTTTTATACCTTGTGTACGTGTTACTACCGCCATCTGTATGTGTGCATATCGCCATCCCATAATTTTTATCACCTCAGTGTATAGCACATTTGGAGGAAAACAGCCATACTATGCTATATAAGCTTGTCCATGTATATGTAATCTAAAATGCCTGCCCCGATCGGGACTCGAACCCAGGATCTCTTGCTTACATGGCAGACGCAGTATCCTTTTTTTTTTTTTTTTTTTTTTTTTAAATCGTTGTGTTTGGCTGTTGCGGACGTCACCTGACATCCGTTCAATTTCGTTTGTTGATCCTTCCACTCAGTTTTTTTATTACAGAGGCCAACCAGCTCTCTGACCGAATACGCTAAGCTACCGTGCCGGCTTCTTTGGTCGTTTTCGTTCGTTGCATCTGCTTATGGCGGACATCGCAAGAAACTCGTTTCAGTTCGTCGTTGATCCATTAACACAGTTTTTTTATTACAGAGGGCAACTAACCCTCTGACCAAACACGCTGAGTTACCGTGCCGGCGTCCATCTGAGCTACCGAGGGCACAGAGGATAGTGTGACTGCAGGGACTATCTCGCACACGCCTCCCGCGAGTCCCACATTCTCACCTTGTATGTCCACACACTACATTCGCAGTGTAACACCACAACACACTCATTACTCGTGGAAGACATTCTTACCAAGTCGCGTAAGAGTTCGGGAAACATGTGTGCATCCGCACACCATATCCATATAAGGAAAGACTGGTAGTTTCCGGTATCGTGTCACCCTCTCCAACAGTGCTGCGGAGACTGCATTCACATTTAGACCTGTATGAAGAATTACTTTAATGATATGGCCATAGACTTCTGCATATATGGTCGGTACAGGAACGGTCATACGCTTGACTGTACAATGCTGGACGTCATGCGTCAGTTCATCTACTATACTCTGTCCGTCATTGCATTGGAACATGACAACTGTCTTGCCAGAGCCCCTTACATCACACCCAACCGTTTCTCCGGGACACGATCCGGCCGTTTTTAGTTTAACGGATGGGTTATGGATTCGTCAGTGACATCCGTAATCACTGGCAGTTCTCTCTCCAGGCATTTATATTCGGAGATTGCTGGTTAATATTTTGTGCTTGCCAGTTCGGATTATTCACGTGGAACAGTTGATTTTTCCGACTATGTAGGTTATGGCTATTTTGATTCGTGGTTTGCATCAGGTTGCATCTTCGCTCGCTAGGGTTATTTTTCGCCCAACAAGGTTGGAAACGCACCGCATTGCCACTCAATCTTTGGTCGCCGTTCAACTGTTGTTCGTTATGCTGAGCTTGGAAGCTCAGCTCTCCTGCGCTCTACTATTATCATTGCCGCTCGGTCCTGGGTGATACGCAAAGTTCTTCTTTACACTAGTCGACGACCCATTCCCATGATTTGAAGCCCCTAAGTCTTCGTTTAATAGGTCGATGGTGTCGACAACAGAGTGAAAGTCTTCGACATTGTCTCCGGGAGCATACATGGGTTTTTCACATATCTCGACCGGTAACTTTGCCTTAATAATCTTCAAAATATCCACCTGTGGGGCTGTAGTGTCCCAATATCTACTTTTTTGATAATCACGTCCGTATACGATTGGTTTCCTAAATATTTGAAACGCGTGTCTAACATTGTTGTTATGAATCGTTAGATCTAGGAAATTTATCTTTTGGCTACTCCAATTTCTGTCATGAATTTTATCTTGGAATGCATACTGCTTAACTTCTGTTCCACATCTTTTATTTGCGTTTTACTACCTCTATAAAGAATAATTGAGTCATCGACATATCTTCTGTAATATACTATATTCGTCAGAATCTCTGGATTCGTCTCGAAGGAAGTCTTTTCTAGCTGGTTAATAAAAATGTCTGCTATTGTTCCTGCTGAGCAGTTTCCCATAGCGAGTCCACAGCCTTGTATGTAACTCCAGTCACCCACTACGTCAGAAACTTGCGCATTTTTGTTCAATGTTACACAGAATAGTAAAACTTACATTATGTGAAATTGAAGTGAAAAAAGAACTTGACATATTAAGACAGGTCGCCCTTGCAGATTATTATGACCCAGATGTAGTTACCTCCATACATAGCAAAATTAAAAAGAACATAAAAAGGAGCGAGAAACGACAGGCAAAACCGACATCCTAAAAGGATAAGTACTCCACTATGAAATATATAGGCATAATATCAGATAAAATCGAACATATATTCCGAGGAAACGGGGTCAAAATTGCATTTAGGACTTCCGATAATTTAAAAAAACTAGTGCGTCATAACTTGGCACAGAAAAGTAATAAATATAGTAAATCGTGGGTCTACAAAATATCATGGTATGAATGCGAAGAAAGCTATATCGGACAGACAGGCAGGTCCTTTGATGTACGGTTTAAAGAACACACGCATCCCAGTAATAAGATAGAGCTAGGCTTACATATGCAAGATGAGGGTCATAATATTCGTAACATCGACGAACAGCTTCAAATTCTACATGAAGTTACAAAAAGTAAGCGATTAGACGTTTTAGAACAACTGGAGATTTATGTTACGAGACGCAGAGAACCTGACAAACTTCTCAGTGAACAAAATGAATTTGCAACAGACGCATACTTTAACGTTTACGACGGTCTGTTCATCTGAGCGAATCGTTTTTACTACATACGTGCTTCAGCTGAGGGTGGAGCCTTCCGGCGGTCGAGTATTGCACTGTCTTGTGCGGGCCGCAGCAGATGTCAACAACCTCTAAGGCGGAGGAGCGTGACATCCACCTGCAGCAGAGCACTACACTCGTCGTTCTGCCCGTGTCGTCCCTGTAGTACCAATGGACAACGGCCTAAACAGGCAACAGCCGGAATTACAGCGCCATCGGGCGTCAGAAACACACTCTACAAGTGCTACTACTATTTTCATCTATAGCAATCTTTTCTCCTTGTTCTGAAATGTTAATTTACTGATTTAACGATCTATTCTGTAATTTTAAATTTTTTATACGTATGACCTAAATATTAATAGTAAATTTGTCATATTTTAGGCTTTTGAAAAATAAAGACTATCTTATAGAGGACGCGCGCATCTCGCCCAAGGAGGGTGAACAAAATTTAACAAATTTTTATATCTATATAAGCCTGGTGTTTTACATTTTATAGCCAGTTTGACAACGCATGAACCTGTGTTCAGTGTACGCCGCCTTTAGGTATGAATTATATGTATTTAACATAATTCAGTTAGATTACTAATAGGCCTGGTTGCACTTATTTTTAGGTTTTAATATAAATTTTCTTTTGTATTGTTTTAGAATCTGAAGATGGTTTTGACTATGTCGTAAGAATGTGATTGCGTCTATAAATAAACAAAAACTTTTTTACTCAATACTGGCTGTCACTATATCCACTGGCTGACTCAGCTCGTAGATTTTACCGTTTATACACCAGCACTTGTGCCCTTGAGAAATCCAATGGCGATTCTTCGTGAGGTACACGTCCTGTCTTGTGAAGCAATCAGTATGATTGAAATGAACACGCTTGGTACGAAAAAAATGGTTCAAATGGTTCTGAGCACTATGGGACTTAAATTCTGAGGTCATCAATCCCCTAGAACTTAGAACTACTTCAACCTAACTAACCTAAGGACATCACACACATCCATGCCCGAGGCAGGATTCGAACCTGCAACCGTAGCGGTCGCTCGGTTCCAGACTGCAGCGCCTAGAACCGCTCGACCACCCCGACCGGCCACCCTTGGTACGCCACAGTCACGGTGTAGATATTTTATTGATCCAATGTGACCAGTTTCAGCAGGCTTATGCTGCCGTCATCTGATCTTACGTAACTTGCAACAAAATTGGGCTGTTTCGTTGCATTAAATCAAAGCATAAAATGCACTCCGTACATATTCATATCTTGATAATAATCCAGTTGATAAAACACACACATTTGGTAAAATGAACATACATGATGAAGAGCACAGTCAAAATCCTTGTATCATCCATACCTGCTGGTGGCGAAAACGAATCCAAGCTGCTTTTGAAACTGTTCATCCTGGAGCAAAAAAAGTGTCTACATTGCAATCACGGCGTTGAAAGTGCGTTCATTCTGAATCTTTGTGACTTAAGGTCACTGTCTCTTCTGTTGTTTCCACCTCTGTTTTAAGTGTATTAACTTTTGCATCTAACTCAAATCCTTTTACAAATCGTTCTACACATGCATTTGAATTGTCATTGTCGCAGAAGCCAGGCGATATTACCACACCTTCCGCACTCCATAGATAAAATTTGTTATATGCGTTGGTGATAGTTCTGTACAGTTTCCAGTGCTATGTGCCACTACCTCTTGCTCAGATCTGTTGGAGGAAAGTAGTTCGCTTTTAATGTAGACGAATGTTCTTTTAGAGTTAAAGTGACGTACATACTGCTAATATTTGGCGATTGTCAGGAAAAACATTAGGCACAAATGTCCACAGATGTGTGAATTGAAGTCTTGGTAGCGTCGTAAATTGTACAGTACCTGATTTCTGTTTGTGAAATAACGACGCAATTCTTCAGAACGTCGTGAACTGACGAATGACTCGTAGAAGTACATGGTGTTCTGGGTTTCTTTTCTTTTAACAAAAAAAATATAACCCAGTGATTTACATATCCTCCAACAGCAGCTACATTGACAATCCCATATAGCTTCGGCAAGGTATCCCACGAAAACACACTGTGTTTTTTTGAGTTTTCTCATGCGCTTAAGCTGATCTATGTTCCTAAGTGGTCTATATCGTACTACAGACAAGGGCTTCTTTTGTTTAGGTACAAACCAAGCCCTTTCCTATATGGTCTTAAATACAGGCTTTTACCGATAGTGATGGTCTCCATGGTCATATTATGATTCTTAGTATCTCGTACTTTCTTCCCAACATTCGTGCATTCTTCAATGGTTGAATTACAGCAGTGGGTGTCCCCTCCCCCCCCCCCCCCCACGTAACGAACCAATAGAAATGCAATGATCTGAAACGAAATATTATCCCTCCAGATGTCTTTGGTATTGGAAGGAACCTGGGCATTTTAACATATCTTTTCCTTTCTCCTTCCAGCCTCAAGACACCTTTCGCCACTGTATACCCTCATTGGAAGCAATTTTTTTAAACATCCTGTAGGTTTTTCTTCTTCTTTAATGTGCGATGAGATCCATTCATCATTTGATTGAAGGTTATTCCAGCACCTTCTTGACAATTGCAAAAATATAATTCTCTACATCGGTACCCTCTTTTCGACGTAATCTGTTTTGTCATAACTGCTAATATTTGGCCTGCAATGTGACGAGCTTTATTTCTAGTTTAACTAATGTTGTGCTCCTTCCGTGCATTGTCTAGGTTATTAATTACGTTACCATGTGAGCTAGGCACTATTTCCATTTTGTTTCAAGGCCGTCTAAAATTTATCCAGATATACGCAGTTCGAATCTTATATTCTCGAGAATGCCACCTCCACCTCTGTTGATACGTTTCCTGGGCGTCATGTCATGCTACAGAGTGGTTTGACGTTTATCTGTCTTATTATATAGCAAGTTATGAAAATTCACCCAATTGTCCTGCTTCGATGAGGAGCTGTGCTATTTCACTAATGCTTTGCTCCAGTGGCGACTTATGACCCGCTCTGTGAGAAGCAGATCTACTTCCGAGTTTTTATGTAGTTACTCTGTGTAAAATCTACACAGAATTTCTTCATCATTACTGTCATTCAAAATTTATGTTCTCGGGATTTTCTGCTACGCCTTGGACACTGTAAACATCTCCACCGACCTGTTCAGTAAATAAGATTTCTCGAACACAAATTTGTATTTCTAAATACTTACCTAATTCCTACGTTGAATTTCTGCTTGGGTGCATCCATCTTAATAAGGTTCTATACTGTATTTAGAAGTCCATTATCAAGGACGTCAGTAGACTTTTTCTTAATTTTGTAGTGAGTAGTGCTACTATACTCATTAACGAATTGTGGCAGGATATTTACCCATTTGTACATTTCTTGAAAATTAAATTGCTTCCACATCCGGTTTTAATCGAGCTCTTCAGCTGTTCAATAGTACTAGGTTTAAAATGTAAACTGTTGAAAAGCAACTTATCCTATATTATTATTTACCGCTTTGAAATGACTATTGTAAAATTGACGTCCGTGGTCGATTTGAAGGTTGCTGAGACACCAGTTCATTTCAGTCTGCAGCAATTATTCAAAAACCTCAAAAAACCTCCTTTCCCATCTTTACCTTCACACACTGAGTCCAGGAAAATTTGGAATATGTATCGATGACCATTAGACAGTCAGTGTAACCATTTTTAGATCATAAGAAGTATCACATACCTACGAGATTATCCTAGCATAAATTATCCAATGATTGTGTCACCACATGCTTGTGAAGGTCTGTGAAGCTCACGAACGACTTTCAGATATAAATTTCATTCAGGTCATGATAGTGTATATACTCCAGAGTGGCACATTGAACTTGCAGGAAGCAGCACGATGGTTCAAATCCATAGCTACCCACCCAGATTTAGGTTTTCTGTGATTTCTCTAAATTGCTCCAGGGGACTGTTGGGGTGGTTCCTTCCCTAAACTTGAAACAATTTGAGCATGTGAACTTCAACCCCTTTACCTGTGCTAAGCGCAGCTGCTGACACATGTATAATTATATTCCTGTACTCGTGAATCTTTAAGGCATTCTTTTGTCCTTTTGATGTCATGTTTGTTAGTCATGCATTGACCAGACGCATTTATCTCTTTTGGGGTATGCTCTTTACTGTTCGAGTTTTTTAAGAATATTAGTTCTAATAAACCAGGAAGTCCTTCAAATTCCATATCCCCAATTTGTATTACATTCTCCGTTAAATGTATTGGTTACTTACCTAACACATACGGTTTTTCCCAGCCAATCCAGTATGTTGTGGCTACCTCATTATTACTGTGATGGCTAGGAAGTCAATAACAGAAAGTAAGCCCTTATCTTTTCTCTCTTCTACTTATTCTTCTTCTTCTTCCTTCCACCTTCATCCATTGTGCATGATAACCGTTTCAGACCATCGGTTACAAGCGTAAAGGCTTATGAGAGATTCTGATCATGTTTCAACTGCCATAATTTATCAATCATGAATACCTTCAAGTAGCTTTCCTTTCCTCATTAATTTCATGCTTCGTCGACGACATGCTCCTGTGTCTAAGCCACTTTTGAGATTGCGTTTAACTTACATATGCTTTAAAACTACTGATGATGGTGGCAGTCAAGTATCTTAGTCATCACCTTGATATATCAGCATGTACAGCCATTAGTTTTGTGTTGACTTCTTCAATTTTCTTTTTGACATATAGCTGATATTGCTTTATTCTAGCATTCAACACCTCAAAATTTACAACCCCTGCTTCAATAAGACTTTGCAGTTCCATTCATTTAGCGTTCATTGCCTCGATTTTGCTGTTAAGGCCAAAATCGACACTGACACACCGCAGAGCCAACGTTATTTATCGACAGATAATGTTACTATGACATCGCCAAATAGACGGCTTTTAAATGCTACCACTGTGTAGAAATCCCTTTTCGATATCGTATCAACATTGACATGCTTATACCCAGTGGTGTTCAAACAGTGAGATTGGTTGAAAAGCAGTGCGTTCATGTCAAATGGCAGCTGCTGCAACAACTTCATCTCAACTGCAAGGAAATCACATATCTTCAGTTACGCTCATTTGCTTTTTTTTTTCTTAGTCTTCACAGTCGCCATTGGTACATACACTGCCTTGTAGCA
Organism: Schistocerca americana; assembly: GCF_021461395.2. Lineage (NCBI taxonomy): Eukaryota > Metazoa > Arthropoda > Insecta > Orthoptera > Acrididae > Schistocerca > Schistocerca americana. The sequence continues at coordinate 338,510,156 of NC_060124.1, forward strand.
GAGAGTGTTGATGTACACTCCTGGAAATGGAAAAAAGAACACATTGACACCGGTGTGTCAGACCCACCATACTTGCTCCGGACACTGCGAGAGGGCTGTACAAGTAATGATCACACGCACGGCACAGCGGACACACCAGGAACCGCGGTGTTGGCCGTCGAATGGCGCTAGCTGCGCAGCATTTGTGCACCGCCGCCGTCAGTGTCAGCCAGTTTGCCGTGGCATACGGAGCTCCATCGCAGTCTTTAACACTGGTAGCATGCCGCGACAGCGTGGACGTGAACCGTATGTGCAGTTGACGGACTTTGAGCGAGGGCGTATAGTGGGCATGTGGGAGGCCGGGTGGACGTACCGCCGAATTGCTCAACACGTGGGGCGTGAGGTCTCCACAGTACATCGATGTTGTCGCCAGTGGTCGGCGGAAGATGCACGTGCCCGTCGACCTGGGACCGGACCGCAGCGACGCACGGATGCACGCCAAGACCGTAGGATCCTACGCAGTGCCGTAGGGGACCGCACCACCACTTCCCAGCAAATTAGGGACACTGTTGCTCCTGGGGTATCGGCGAGGACCATTCGCAACCGTCTCCATGAAGCTGGGCTACGGTCCCGCACACCGTTAGGCCGTCTTCCGCTCACGCCCCAACATCGTGCAGCCCGCCTCCAGTGGTGTCGCGACAGGCGTGAATGGAGGGACGAATGGAGACGTGTCGTCTTCAGCGATGAGAGTCGCTTCTGCCTTGGTGCCAATGATGGTCGTATGCGTGTTTGGCGCCGTGCAGGTGAGCGCCACAATCAGGACTGCATACGACCGAGGCACACAGGGCCAACACCCGGCATCATGGTGTGGGGAGCGATCTCCTACACTGGCCGTACACCACTGGTGATCGTCGAGGGGACACTGAATAGTGCACGGTACATCCAAACCGTCATCGAACCCATCGTTCTACCATTCCTAGACCGGCAAGGGAACTTGCTGTTCCAACAGGACAATGCACGTCCGCATGTATCCCGTGCCACCCAACGTGCTCTAGAAGGTGTAATTCAACTACCCTGGCCAGCAAGATCTCCGGATCTGTCCCCCATTGAGCATGTTTGGGACTGGATGAAGCGTCGTCTCACGCGGTCTGCACGTCCAGCACGAACGCTGGTCCAACTGAGGCGCCAGGTGGAAATGGCATGGCAAGCCGTTCCACAGGACTACATCCAGCATCTCTACGATCGTCTCCATAGGAGAATAGCAGCCTGCATTGCTGCGAAAGGTGGATATACACTGTACTAGTGCCGACATTGTGCATGCTCTGTTGCCTGTGTCTATGTGCCTGTGGTTCTGTCAGTGCGATCATGTGATGTATCTGACCCCAGGAATGTGTCAATAAAGTTTCCCCTTCCTGGGACAATGAATTCACGGTGTTCTTATATTTCCAGGAGTGTATGTTGCGACACCATTACCATATGACGTTTCTCTCACAAGTGGGAGAACTATTTATCAATCGCTGCAAATATATATTCACAACTTCTGCTGTTATTATTATTATGTTACCTATGTCTATGCTGGTGTGGATATGTGGATAAGATATTTAGGTGGTGTGCTTAGTACCACGCTGCATAGCTGATGAGCGCTTCAGAGCTGAAGGTGGGACTTCCACTGCTGTGAGAAATTATAAATTCATAATTGCATAAGCTTCAGCGGGCGTAGTCAGGCGACATAAAAGTTTTCTGCGTGTGGTACCGCTTCATAATGTAAAAAGACCCAGAAGAAGGCCGCTGCAACCTTGGCCGAAACGTTGGTTTTCTGCAGCAACAGTAGGTTTTTTTTTTTTTTTTTTTTTTTTTTTTTTTTTTTTTTTTTTTTTTTTTTTTTTACATTATGACGCAGTACCATACCCAGAAACTTTCATGTCGAAATTATTCATTCATTTAATCTATAATTTTTATTGCTACATAATTGTTGCCAATATCGTCATTAGGATAGAACACTTCAGCAACAACAGCAAGTTGCTTCAATCAGTTCATTGTTAGCATTTCCGTTATGTTGTGCAGTGGACAAAAATAAATACAGGAAATTGAATGCCTAGCAGCATGGTGAGAGAACTTTTTTTTTTTTTTCAAATACTTAAAGCCAATGTCTTCATCAATCGTTGCCATTGTCATGGCGAAAATGTAGCGAGAATGCTTGGATTAAAAAATGAAACCAGTAAAATATGAAAACAAAAAACCTGCAATGTGTTACTGCTGTCATAGTACCAAAATAAATTACACAAAACATAATAAGAACTGTAGTTAGTTGTAGATAGATGAATATTCACGCACGTCTTGTGGAGACATGCATTTTAAACAGTTCCAACGTACACAGCACTTCATACACATTAGTTTTAGTGTTGTGATGATACCAGATACCCCCACGTAAACAGAGCAGGGGCTCTCAGAGCAGAGGGTGCTTCATATAAATTGTATGGGACAGGAGAGCCCTGCCCTGCCCTGCCCGTCCCTCTCCTCTCCTCCCCTCCCCTCCCCTCCCCACCCTTCCCCTCTTTGGCCATGGTATGTAGCCGGATGCCATGTATCCTGGAATGACCTTGGACATAAGGAAGTACTGCTGCTGCTGTCAGCAGAATATATCATCCACAAGTGTCTCAGTAGTAATATGGCATTACAGATAACAAAGTGCTAATGTTGATGTCAGCATTTTCCGTTCAGAATGCCCACTGTCATCCTACTCATATCGTGACATAGCCATTTTCACCGATAGCCTTACAAGCAATGCCATAACGGATGTGAAGTATTGGTATGCGATGAATGCTTTGTAGGAATTCAACGAGTCTGAAATTCTAGAGTGTGTGCATGACCACATGTATGCTGGTTGCTGCCTCCTGTTACACCATGCCAGGGCTTTCATGTGATTCCATGTTGAGAAAAACTCGTTACAGCATCGAACAATTGACCATATCGACATGCTGCTGCTTTTCAAATGTAGGTTTCATCGTGGTTTGGCCAGTGCATGCGCAGGAATGCCGAGGCAAATAACACATGATTGGTTCTGAACCTAAATACATCTGATGATTTCTGTTACATCATGTACCATAATGTAAACAACGTATATGCACATGGCCAGCAACGATCACTGGCAATTGGAGGGATTCATTGGCTGTCCAATGAAGAAATCGTCAGATTAATTAAATTATCGGATGAGGCTTATGATTCTCCGTTAGTATGTCATGGAGTTACAACTGGCATTTCCTGATATTTTCTCTGATGTCCACAGTGAGTTGCAACTATATCCAGAACGCCTAGTTCCGAGTTACGGTTTCGTCCCTAAATACATAACGAGGCTGTGATGCGATGGAAGGGGGGTGGGGCAGGAGGGTGAACAGACACACCTAATGCGTTACAGAAACTTGCAGCAGTGTACCAATTTGGGTATGAAACTCATTAGACTCACCTATGCCATTTCCTTCAACGTATCACTCAACTTAACGTGACCAAAGCAGAATTATGTCAAAGGTATTAGACACTCTAGCTGAAAGAGAACGACTCATCAAGAAATAACGATCCGAATGAGATGTAAACCGGTAGATGTGATTCAAATGTACCTAAAAACCAATGATTACAGTTTCAGGAAAATTGAATGATTTATTCAAAAGAAAGAGTTTCACAAGTTGAGCAATTTATTATTCTTCCTCCCTGACCGAGGATAAAAATTACATTGACTAAGAAAGTTATTTATATTTTGAGAATGAGATCATATAGAATATTACTCGATTGCCTAAATAATAGGCTCGCTATTCCTAATTTGCGACACCATGAATATTGTTACAGGCTCGCCGAATTTATTCATACTTGAACATCGTATTACATAATGAAATAACAACTTCAGGCTCTGAAAATGGCTACTACCGTTAATAGCGATCTGCATGAGGTGTCAAAAATGGCTGATAACTATTCGTCACCAAGTCGTTATTCCGGAAAGTACTTACAGGAACCAGAACATTTGCTGTGTCAGCTGTGAAAGTAGTGGTAATTAGTCTTAACATAAATAAATCTACTCCCACTTCATGCAGTTATTAATGTCTAATAATTACAAATGCTTACTCAAGCAATGGTCAAGGCAGGAAACAGTACGCTACATGAAGAAGACGAGAGAGAGTTTATTAAAGAAAAGTGAGGAACGACTTACAAAATTCAGAGACATCTTTTCTTGATTGTTATGGCAATTACTGAAATAGAGAGTGAATCACCTGAACCTTGCACCGCAAATATTGCGAAAATGGAAATTGCTAGTCACGTGCGGTTTTCATAGAATGGGTGTTAGTCAGCGGCTCGCATTGTTACCCAATCAACAGATTATGATATTGCTTAGAATGTATGTATTTTGTGCAGACATACACTTTTTCGGTGGAACAATGCCTATTGACATCAACAAACTAAATGTAGTGTAAATTAGAGCGTCACTGGTGTTCGCTGCGAGTCGTTTAGAGATATCGTATTTTGAATAGGTCCCACACTGACACTTGTGCAATACCTGTGCTAGCACACGCTGAAGAATAACGCAAGTGCATATCCTAGTTACGTGCATCCTGACCAGTAAAGGGACAACAGACCACAACAGGTAGTGTTCAGCTTGACCATTGGCAGAGGCAGTACAAGTTCCAATCTGGTATGGAACGACTGTGTAACCATTTCAGCACAGATATCCAAACAGGCTGCACTAATACGTCCCTGCGTATCGTTGGATGTAATTGGTACGTCCTTATAAAATGCTCCTTCAGCTTTTCCCACAGAAAAATGTCTACAGGCGTCAAATCTGGGGAATGGGTTATCCAAGGTGCAGATCCTCTGAGTCCAGTCCAACGATTTGGAAACAATTCGTGAAGACATTCTCTAGTATTTCGTGCACTATGGCTGGACAGCCATCATGTTGGTACCGCAGATTCCTCTTAGCCTGCAGAGCAACGTCTTCTAGTACACATGGAAGATGGTCTGTTGGAAGCTGCAATATTCGTGCATGTTCAGTGTCCTTTCTATGAGCTAATGGTTCACTATCCCACACCACACATTTACAACCCATGGATGTTAACATAAAATATGACGATGCCAATGGGGACAGTCAACGGACCAATAGTGCCTGTTTCGGTGGTTCACCTGGCCATGATGGGCAAATATGGCTTCATCAATAAACAAGATACATGATACAGCTAGAGTATTCTGTCTTAATGCCCATGTACAAAAGTAAACCGTTTCCGTGCAGCTCTTGATGGAGAGAGATATGATTGGGAAGGAACCTATATCGATGGAGAATGCGTAGGACACTTTCTTGAGTCATGTCACTTACTCATGCGATTCTGCGGGAGTTAATGTGTGTATCAACTGCAACAACAGCAACGACATTAGATTCACTTTCCTCTGTCCTTCTGTTACGTTGTCTAGGTGTCACACTACCGCTTTCACGTAAGTGGTAGAAGAGGTTGATAAATAATTGCCTAGATGGTTGGCATCTACTGTGATATGTCGACGCACACACCATAAGAGAACAAACTGAATTCTCCATACGCCATTACCAAGTCGGCTTTCTTTGCATTGTTAAATACCATCGTCCACACACGACCTACCGCTTCGCCTGGCACACTATAACTAACAAGGGGAAGGCCCCAGACACGACCAACCGATTCGGCTCAGATTTGGCAGGACGCTTGTGTACAACCTAAAACGGAGGAATCTATTTTGGGTCAACACCCCCGCGTTTTTGAGAAAAAGGTTATGACGAGCAATGGACTCAAAATTGGCGGGATCGATAGATAATTGTAAATAGAGCATTTTTCATCATCAGGTATGGAATCCGAAAACGCATACTATACCAGAAATCGAGGAAAGAAACTTTTACAACTGTCGCTTCTGTACCCACATGGTAAATTCTTTTTGCCGACAGCACTGATAGCGCAACGGCTAAGGTAACTGACTGGGAATCAGCAGGTTAAAAACTTTATTTCCAGGCTTCAGAACTGCAGTGTGCTTCTGGAAACCCAGCGGGAATTGCACAACCGCACGGATACGATAACTATTTACAGCATAATTTATAACCAACTTTCAGCCCCGTTTTTTCAGCTAGTGATATCGTATGCGTGGTACGCATCAAAATTAATTCCCGAAAAAGACATATTTTTAAATGTAAACCAAGTTTGTTTTCCGCTGACTCTTCGGTAGGAACAGTGTAGCTTTCGAAAGATTGCATTCATTAGATGTTCTTGGTGCCGTGAGTATATTTGTTTCAAATTTTTATATGACAAGTACCACCCATCTAGTTGTTCGAAGAAAAGTGAGGACACTTAACGGTGACTGGAAGAGCCATTCTAAAGTGACCTGGAGTATCATTTTAGTTGTTTACTATCCCAAGAGGTTTGAGAAATTTATTTGCCTACCTTATTATTATCATTCCTTATTGATTTACTTACCTCATTAACCCTCCGATCCCTATCAATTGAGATGCGGAAAAATACAAACAAAAAGAAAAACATCGGGTAGGGTTCTCCGATTCCCAGCCAGTTACCTTGGCCGTTGCGCTATCGGTACTGCCTGCGAAAATGTGTTTACAATGTGGGTACAGAAGTGGCAGTTGTAAAGGTTTCTTACATCGATTTCTGGAAAAGTATGCGTTTTCGGACCCCATACTTGATGATGAAACATGCTCTGTTTACAATGATCTATCGTTCCCGCCATTTTTGAGTCGGTTGCTCGTCATAACCTTTACGGGTGATTTTCTGAAAAACGCGTGGGTGGTGACCGAAAATATCTTAGATTCCTTCGTTTTAGGTTGTACACAAGCCGAATCGGTTGGCCGTGTCTGAGGCCTTGCCCTTGTAAGACGCACAGCGCTCATGGAACACACAAGCACACTGTAAGCAAATATAATAACATCGTACCTAGCAACTATGCAGGCTGAATGACACAAACAAGTGTTGGTGTGGAAATGTCTCAAAAACACGATACCTCATAGGAGACTCGCACTAGAACACTGCAAGAAACACCACTGACATTCTGATTTACCCTACGTTTAGTCTGGCAATGTCAATAGGCACTGTTCAGTTCAAGTAAGTGCATCTTTCCAAACAAAACTACACTTCGTAAGTTTTATTACGATCTGTTGATCGACCAACACTACGAGGCCCTGGTTACCGATCCATTCTGGGAAAAACCACACATCATTAGAACTTCTCATCTCTGCAAAATTTGCGGTGATATATATATATATATATATATATATATATATATGTGTGTGTGTGTGTGTGTGTGTGTGTGTGTGTGTGTCTACATTTGCGTAATACTTCTCTCTTAAGACTAATGGACACTAACATATTCATATACTGAATCGAAGAATGGACCCCATATGAAAAACAGATAATTCAAGGGCATCCACTGCTTCTTCCACTAATTGTGTTAATGTTGAGAGTCCTCGGGTGTCACTGCTAACGCCACAGCCCTTGTCATTGTTTTAGAGTTTTCTATGAAGTAAATAATGCTTATTTTGTAAGGAATAGTAGTGCAGAAAACACTGAACATTTATAAATCTATACGCTTATTCAATTCTTGCGAATCTCACCTTTCTCTCACAACTGCATCTTCAAATTGAAAGCTGTGACAGCACAGCCCAGGTACCAAAGGCGAGCACGAATAATCAATTCTTTGAGAATGGCGTTTCCCATCCTCTTATCCTCTTTTAGTCATTTCCTTTCCTTTTCCATTCTAAGTAGTGCGAGGGAAAGACAACTGTCTACATGCCCACATACGAGCCTTAATTTGACTTATCTTTTTTGTCCTTACACGAAATGTAATGTGGTGGTAGTATGATCGGTCTACTCTACAGTCAGTAGCAGCTCGTCTCCGAATCTGTGAGTTATACTTTTTTAACGTTGCGAAATACCAATGAGTCTTCTTTCTAGACAGCATACACATTTTCTCAGATAACTGTTTGTTCCTAGGCAGTTTATTAAGTTTACTAATGCGATAATTTTTGTTTGTTTTCTTCTGTTGCTCCATCTCTATATCCTCTCATGTGATTTAAGATGCGATCTTGTTGCTGTTGCCAGATGAAATCGTTACTTCTGCAGACAGAAGATCAAGACCTCTTTTCCTTTTTATATAAAGCCCATAATTTTTAACTATTAGGTTTCCACTAAACTGCTAACACACAGTTTTAAAAGCCATCTTAGCTCTAGCCAATATGTAGGTACAGATACAGTTAGATTATTTTAACGTTTAATATCGGCTTCAAGGAAAGTGTTCAATTCACTTTGTGAATTTCACTGGTACGTGTTTAAATAACAAAGATATGTTGATTGACTTGTGGGGATACATAACGTATTGGAGATAAGTCATCTGTGGTTGTGCCCCAGCAATACAAAACATAATAGTTCATAAAAATCAAATGAAAATTTCTATAGAACAAAAGCGCCTGCAATACAAAACATAACAGTTCATACAAATCAAATCAAAATTTCCATAGAGCAAAAGCCTCACAACATACTCATTAGGTACGACTCTTATACACTGCCCGATTTGGTGTCAGAATATTGCAAGTATCAACTCGTTTCTAAACCCATGGAACAACTGTGTGGACTATTATATATATTACATTCAGCATATGTGAGAGTCACCAGATTTCTCAGAGATTGATCACATATGTTCTGTCTATAGCAGAAATAGTACTCCCCCATGATAGGTACAATGACGTATACATGACTGTCATGAGTAATCGTGTGCGGCAGTTTGTCAGCTGGAAATTGACATGTGATTTTTTTCTGCTACAACTATTTGCTGTGAACTGGAATTGCGCCCTAACTCTTTACTGAGCCTGTTGTCTGTGTTAATTTCAGTTGTATGTTGAGCACCTATATTTAATTCACACATACTTCTCAGCACTAAATCACACCTTAACTATAACTGAGCCTTTTGCCTGTGTTGACTTCATTTGCGTACATTATATGTAATGCATACACATTTCTCAACATTGAGCCTTATCTTGTTGTCCAGGCATGAAACCGGGTTTTTTATGTTTTGCATTGTTTGTAAAGAGGTTCAGCGTCACTTCTTTCACTATAGAAATACAGAAACGTATTTTCTCACGAGCTTAACAGTAACTATAGAGTCACAAAATTTGCCATTCTTTATTAGGATGATGCTGTCCTCCAAGGTCCTTCGTATGAGAGCTAACGCCGCAACATATCACTCCTACCTACAGGCTACTATCGTGTATATTCGCCAGTAAGGCCGTGTTTCCTCCATCATCTTCTCAATCATTGTCCTCCCTCTTAATTTTTTTTAACCTTTACACTACCATCTGTACAACACAGTAGAAATACTCGTGTCCAACTAAATAAAAACCTTTCTATACAACTATACTACACACCCATGTTCTCTAAATCACCTTATGTAATATGATCCTACTTTAGAACAATCTTCCTCGAAATATCAGGGCAATTAAAATCCCTTCAAAGTTCAAAAGACAGCTAATGGTCAACCGTCTATCGCATGACTGTTTCTTCCACATATCTGTCTGCAGCACATTATCATGAAACATTCCCATCCCTATCACTTTTCCTTCCATCTTGTCTGTAGAGTTTTCCACTGAAATTCTTCTATTTTATAACAGCCATTGTCACTTTCATTTCAATCCTCTCTTCTGTCGTTGCCCCTTCCACTTCTGATAATACTAAACGTGGCTTCAAATGTGCTATGCTAATCAGTATTTCGTAATGCCTTCTAACATTTGAGTTTTATTATTAATTTCAGTTACTGTTTTATTAATAAAGCAAATTTTTATAATTCTGATTTTTTCCCAGATCATATGAAAGAGAGGGCTGTAAGGTCCTGATGTGCTCAGGCAAAATATGTTGTACATAAATAAATACATTCCTTGTCTACATTCACTTTGATCTCCTAAACAGTGATCACTCTGTTACTGTAGCTGACTTAAATTAAATATTGTGTTTATATTTATATAAGTTGTAGCTGTTACTGCACCTTTTTTGTAGTTTAGAACAATTTGTGTTGTCAGAATTAAATTTTCTGTGTACAAAACATTATAATCCACTGTATTTCAGATATCACACATCAATGAGAGTAATAGTAATGTACTTATAAGACAGTTAAATGAGTGGGAGAAAGTAGTGCACTGATGGGATGAGAATTCCATAATGCTTTGATGTCAGTATGCTTGAAGAGCTGGAAAATCATTGACAGTTTCATAAGTTTCCCATCAGCAACAAACAGCTTTTTCAATCCACTACCAACTAATCGATTACATTGGTCAGTTACCAGGATAAATGTGTTGGAAACAATGCTGGATGTGGAAAAATATTTTAATAGTTAGATGCTCCACTAACTATAAACACTGAGAAAAATTCTGCTGACGAACGGGGGAAGTAAAGGAAACTGAGAAGGAGAAAAGATGCAGCAAATTAGTGCATGACTGCCTAACGTATTGTAGACATTAGATAAGTGATAATGAAGTTGATGATGATGTCATTGATAACCTGTGAACCTATTATAAAAAGAAATTTACATTAGTATTGAAGATAAAAGAACCAACGACCTCCTTCTTGTTTTCTTCCTTCACGACATCTGCTGAGTATCATCACACAGCTGCCACTTAATAGTAGATCATCTCACTAACACATTGTTATAAACCTACAACTTCATAATATCATGACTCATTACTGACTATGTTATTGTCGAAAACACTTATTTTCTTCCTTTTTGTAACAGGGACACTCTGCAAACAGTGGTGAATTAAAGTACGGTACTTCATTAAGTGTGGTGTATGGGTTCTTAGATTCAGATTACAGCACAATTAGTCTCAAAAACCGAACAATATTTACTTATTGTATACCATTGCTGGAATAGATTACAGCTATATGTTTTAACAATTTGTATGAGGTACTGAACTGTGCAAGGAGAATCTTTACAAACTAGAAGGACAATGCATTTGCCTAAGAATTCTTTCGGTCGTTTGATACACTTCATTACCTACCGTTTCTCTAAGAGCATGAGTACCACTTTCTCTTCCTACAAACCAGTATTTATGTTTTACAGAAAAAAGTCAAAAATTACCTCTTGTTACTTGCAGATGGAAAAGGTTTTACAGACGTATAGCCACAATGAACGATATTTTTAAAGAACTGTGTGCAACTGTCGTTCCATTTACAAGCTTTACACCATGACATATGACCTACTGAAAAAATCTAAACATAAAATATGACGCCATTTTAAATCAAACCTTATTACTTCGAAACCAGGATACCTACTTCTGTGGGATCATAGAGAAATTGCTACCATGAACATCCAAAATAACTGTTCAGTGCTACTGTAAATTTTGCATCGGAATATCATCTTTCATACTGTAATACCCTTTATTAACTCACAAATTATTGTCAATTGTAATAGTTTCACAATTACTAAATTTTATACATTTGCAGGGATGAAGGCGAATATAGGTAGTTCATTTTACACTCATTCTCCAAATCCCAGCTACTCTTCATTGAGAATACTAGTTGACAGGTGCCTGTTAGTTAACTCTTTCATATCCATAGTGCATATTTTACTTCTTTTCCGTAACCTGTCATATTTACGTATTATCTATTAGATTTTGCACTATCCAGTTCCAATAGCTATCGATTCAGATACTTTCCTAAAATCTTTGCTGAACTACTACTGCACCAGTAGTAGGTCTTTGATGAGTCAGTTGGCCATCAACCAATGGGATTCGTTGGTGGCTAGGAAGCCATCTGAGTTCCTTGTCGGAGGAAGACTGCCATTATTTTATTTGTTTGGTTATCATTGCAGTGCTATACTTTGGAATGTTAAGATATGTCTGTCTCGGGAGGTATTTCTGCTGATGTGTGCTGTCCTGATGAAGCTATTCTTTTATGGGGAGCTATGTTATAGAACAATCTTAACTATGTGGAAGGCGCAGCAGACTTTATAATGTCAGATGTCTGAAAGATCAATCCAGTTTATATTTAGTGCTGAAGTACAGTTTAGAGTAAGCTTAGCCACGTTTGTTTATTAGTGTTGCTCTGAGCAGTGATATCCTACCACGTGCTTATGTGCGGTGGAATAGGCTCAGAGAGACTGCAAATTATCGAGTCCATTGAGAGTGGTCAATAGATCATTTATTTTCATTTCCTTCCGTATGATCTTAAATTCTCCAGCGATAATGTTAATTGTGTGCAACATTTCTTTTGCCCTGATGCTTTGTTACTATTTTTGTGACAATACTCTATGGTTCAAATGGCTCTGAGCACTATGGGACTTAACTTCTGAGGTCATCAGTCCCCTAGAACATAGAACTACTTAAAGCTAACTAACTTAAGGACATCACACACATCCATGCCCGAGGCAGGATTCGAACCTGCGACCACAGCAGCAGCGCGGTTCTGGACTGAAGCTTCTAGAACCGCGACGATTATGCAGATGCAGAGGGGGAATAGATTATTATCGTTCATGAAAATTTCTTTACATGCTCGCTAGTTTACTGGAGCTGTGTAAGGTGAGGCTACGTTTGATCCTGTGTCACTGGACGCTGATATGAGACATATGCTATCACAGCATCACTCAGCTGGTATCGTTACGGGCCTGACCGAATTTCATGCTTCTGTTAAATGACCTTTCAGTTAGTTACCATTTTCCTTGTTATGAATTTATTTGTAGACAGCTGGGAAACTGCCCCATCACATAGCTGAACGCTACAATCAACAAGCTATCACATGTTCAAGCAACCTGTTGCTTTCATGAAACAGTACGTCAATCATTACACATTAAGATATCACGGCCTCCATTTTCCCTTTCTGTTACGAAGTATTTATGACAGTGTGTGCTGTGTGATCCCCTTAAGGACGGTTTTCCAGTCAGATAGTGTTATAATCTTTTCCTTTTGACATTAGATATTTTAGTCTGTGCTTCACTGAAATATCAGGGCTTGTGTTTCACTAACTACGATAGTTGTCTAAGTTATTCTAATGCACTCACACAGTGGTCACTATAAATGAGGTCACTGTAAACGTCCTTATCAACAATGTGTCAGATTATTGGCAACAATAATATAAGTTGATAGTGAGAGAGGATAAGTTACTCTCTCACCTATTTTTTGAACAAAGAAAATTGTAAGAGATTTCATTACAACCTGATGCACCTTGAGTGAGACCCTACAAAGTTAACAGCCTGAGCAAACGTTGAAGGATCCTGGTAGGGCACTAAAAGCATGAGGTATTTTCATGAGTCTTAGCTCATAGAAACAGCTTGCTGGAATTGAAAGCAATTGGCGGCGAGCCCATCCCTTAGTAAATCTTGTGAGACAGGTCCACAGCCGTACAGGGCAGACAGGGCAGCCCCTCATCAAGACAGGTCTCCAGCAGAACAATGCCATGCTACCTGCCATGCCGCCAGCAGATGGTCTGGGCTGGTGCGACAGTCTGAAGGAACACGTCTACACAATGGAGTCATAAACCAGGCGTTGTGTATAGAGCCATGCATAATAAGAATTCATCTGTTTTCGAGTTCGCCGATAGTACAAACAGGCCAGCGAACCACTTCCATCAGCTGCCTCAGTTGTATAAGAAACCTCCAGCGTCTGAGAAACGCTTAGAGATAGAATCCTTATTACACCTCATAGCTAGGACTAACAAGCTCCAAGAAACTGGCGATTTAGATACCTTTGAGATTGTAGCTGTTCGCTTGCTGCCGAGGGAGGAGACACAACTTCAGAAAAAAATCTTCTTTCCCCCTCTGCAAAAACTTAAAAAAGCCAGTAATTGGCGGTTTCTTTTTTTCTCAAAGACACAGTATTTTAATTCTTGCCCTTGACCGACATGAGTTTGTGCTGTCGTGTGGGAGGGAAGATTTAGTGCCTCTAGAGCACTGTGATTGGCTTAAGACAGGGTGATAGTGGTGTCGTTCGTGCACTTCGCACGAAAACAGATTTTTTTCTGGAGAGGTGCGAGGCACTCGGGTGCAGGAATTTGGTCTGTAAGCACTTCTGGTCAAAGCTCTGGCATGTGTGGTTGTCATTTGGGACCTGTCCTCAGACTGATTTCACTTGCGAGTAGTTTAGACAGGGCAGCCTGTGGTGAAGTTCTTACTGTACTAGGGGACTGATGACCTCAGAAGTTGTCCCATAGTGCTCAGAGCTATTTTCTTACTGTGCTCACAGTGTGACGTCATATGTCTCGGGCTACTGGTTTGCCGAGGGCGCACTTATTCGTTTTTGGTTCACCAGTCTTGACGTTTGCTATCCTTGTGTGCTCTGTCGTATAAGTGAGCCAAATTGGTCCTTGGAATGACCTGCAAACGAGTGTGTCACACACTGAAATCTACTGTGATTTCAGGACTCTGGTAGAGACCAAATTGCGATCTGCCTGCTTGATCGCTAGACCGTGAGATTCTTGCATTGATTCGTGGCCGCGATCGATTCACAGGTGCCGCCTCCACGTCACCCCTCCGCCACACACATCTCGCCAGCTGGAAGTTAAACTGCGGCACGAAGTAAACAGGGTAACTTACTGCCGCTCCGGCATTGTTAGGGTGTACAGATCTCAATCGCCACTTGCTCTCAGCTGCACCTATGTAGAGAAACTTCAGTAGATTTGATCAATGAAAGTCTGCTCACCGTCAGATCAATTCAGGTTGCGTTATCCGCATTTTTAAGGCAAGGTTACTTGACTGACTCCTCTAGTTAAACTGTCTCTGTTACCCAGGATCTTTGTTCAGTGTATTCTTAAATCACCTGTTAGTTGTTTACTTTATTCAATCAATAACTTGTTTAGCATAATTTATGTCTTTTTTGGGGAAATAAATGTTCTTGGTACACTAACGTTTGCCTACATTCTCAATCATTTAAATTGTCCCACAGGGTTTAATTTTATTGTGGCGTCCTGTGTCAGAATTTCGGATTGTTGGCACCTTCTGTGATCGTCAGATCACTTTGCCTATCGCCGTCATTCAATTTGGCGTCTCTTGCACAGAATTTTGAATTTATGCCACCTTCTGTGACCGGCAGAGTGTTGCCTAGTGAAGTTTCTGTTTCCCATGTTAAATGTGGTACACTTGGTAGAGTAGATGCGCGTTCTTGCCGGCTAGACACGGTTCTAATATTTAATTATTGTATGTGTATATTTTCATGTTGTGTTTGAGACTTCTGTGTCACTTGACTGCTCGTTTGTGACGGTAAGCAGCGTTGTGCTGATTTGTTAGGACAGATTGGGATTTTTGTTTGTTAGCATAGACAAACGAGCTGTTATTTGAATTCGTTGTCAGGAACTAGAAATCAGTAGCTCACGCGAGCAGAATTTAGAGTAGAATCTTTGTGGCGTAGGACTGTGCAGTGCTAAAATTCGTTTCGGTCAGAATTAGAGTGCATGTTTACAAGAAGCAAGGCACGTTTGCTACAGAGTAGCGGTAGTAATTGTGTTTTGTTAACCATGGATCCACGTCATATCATTAGCGGTAACCAACAGATATTACACAGGATTCTCAGGTAAATGCAGTGCATACCAGTCAGATATGACGAACGTAGGACCTGAAGAGCATGACGACACTTCTCAGTCAAGTGACGAAGGTGAACGGGAGACCACAGCAGAACGAAATGTAGGCGCTTCTGGTACGAGACGCACTATCAGTGAGGCGGCAGACCAGAATCACGAACGAAACCTCACAGAATGATGGAATCTCGTTTATATAGTCCTGGCGGAGTTAGCGGTGGATCTCAGTCGAACTTCAGTGAGGATAACCAACCATCATGGGAAAATAGAAGAAGACGAGGAAATTATAATCATTAAAACAACAACAACTACCGACGAAACGGAAACTGGAGAGACCAACAGACCTCGGACCAGGATCAACAGGATTTTAGGGACCAACAGCAAAGCAATACCAGGACATACAACGGTCAAGGTCAATGGAAGGTCCGACGTAGCGAATACGTGGAACTGAGGCCACCTAACCCACCGCAGAGGTTGTATACATGAAAGAATCCTGGAGATACTAAAAGGTATCAGATTGATTATATAATGGTAAGAAAGAGATTTAGGAACCAGGTTTTAAATTGTAGGACATTTCCAGGGGCAGATGTGGACACTGACCACAATCTATTAGTTATGAACTGTAGATTAAAACTGAAGAAACTGCAAAAAGGTAGGAATTTAAGGAGATTGGACCTGGATAAACTGAAAGAACCATAGGTTGTACAGAGTTTCATGGAGAGCATAAGGGAACAATTGACAGGAATGGGGGAAAGAAATACAGTAGAATAAGAATGTGTAGCTCTGAGGGATGAAGTAGTGAAGGCAGCAGAGGATCAAGTAGGTAAAAAGACGAGGGCTAGTAGAAATCCTTGGGTAACAGACGAAATATTGAATTTAATTGATGAAAAGAGAAAATATAAAAATGCAGTAAATGAAGCAGGCAAAAAGGAATACAAACGTCTCAAAAATGAGATCGACAGGAAGTGCAAAATGGCTAAGCAGGCATGGCTAGAGGACAAATGTATGGATGTGAAGGCTTATCTCATTAGGGGTAAGATAGATACAGCCTACAGGAAAATTAGAGAGACCTTTGGAGAAAAGAGAGCCACTTGTATGAATATCAAGAGCTCAGATGGAAACCCAGTTCTAAGCAAAGAGGGGAAAGCAGAAAGGTGGAAGGAGTATATAGAGGGTTTATACAAGGGCGATGTACCTGAGGACAATATTATGGAAATGGAAGAGGATGTAGATGAAGATGAAATGGGAGATACGATACTGAGTGAAGAGTTTGACAGATCACTGAAAGACCTGAGTCGAAACAAGGCCCCGGGAGTAGACAACATTCCATTAGAACTACTGACGGCCTTGGGAGAGCCAGTCCTGACAAAACTCTACCATCTGGTGAGAAAGATGTAAGAGACAGGCGAAATACCCTCAGACTTCAAGAAGAATATAATAATTCCAATCCCAAAGAAAGCAGGTGTTGACAGATGTGAAAATTACCTAACTATCAGTTTAATAAGTCACAGCTGCAAAATACTAACACGAATTCTTTGCAGACGAATGGAAAAACTGGTAGAAGCCGACCTCGGGGAAGATCAGTTTGGATTCCGTAGAAATGTTGGAACACGTGAGGCAATACTGACCTTAGGACTTATCTTAGAAGAAAGATTAAGGAAAGGCAAACCTACTTTTCTAGCATTTGTAGACTTAGAGAAACCTTTTGACAATGTTGACTGGAATACTCTCTTTCAACTTCTAAAGGTCGCATGGGTAAAATATAGGGAGCGAAAGGCTATTTACAATTTGTACAGAAACCGGATGACAGTTATAAGAGTCGAGGAGCATGAAAGGGAAGCAGCAGTTGGGAAGGGAGTGAGACAGGGTTGTAGCCTCTCCCCGATGTTGTTCAATCTGTATATTGAGCAATCAGTAAAGGGAAACAAAAGAAAATTTGGAGTAGGTATTGAAATCCAGGGAGAAGAAATAAAAACTTTGAGGTTCGCCGATGACATTGTAATTCTGTCAGAGACAGCAACGGACTTGGAAGAGCAGTTGAATGGAATGGACAGTGTCTTGAAAGGAGGATATAAGTTGAACATCAACAAAAGCAAAACATGGATAATGGAATGTAGTCGATTTAAGTCGGGTGATGCTGCGGGAATTAGATTAGGAAATGAGACACTTAAAGTAGTAAAGTAGTTTAGCTATTTGGGGAGCAAAATAACTGATGATGGTCGAACTAGAGTGGATATCAAATGTAGACTGGCAATGGCAAGGAAAGCGTTTCTGAAGAAGAGAAATTTGTTAACATGTAGTATAGATTTAAGTGTCAGGAAGTCGTTTCTGAAAGTATTTGTATGGAGTATAGCCATGTATGGAAGTGAAACATGGACAATAAATATTTTGGACAAGAAGGAAATTGAAGCTTTCGAAATGTGCTGCTACAGAAGAATGTTGAAGATTACGTGGGTAGATCAGGTAACTAATGAGGAGGTATTGAATAGGATTGGGGAGAAGAGACGTTTGTGGCACGACTAGAAGAAGGGATCGGTTGGTAGGACATGTCCTGAGGCATCAAGGGATCACAAATTTAGCATTGGCGGGCAGCGTGGAGGGTAAAAATCGTAGAGGGAGACCAAGAGATGAATACACTAAGCAGACTCACAAGGATGTAGGTTGCAGTAGGTACTGGGAAATGAAGGAGCTAGCACAGGATAGATTAGCATGAAGAGCTGCATCAAACCAGTCTCAGGACTGAAGACCACAACAACAACAACCCATCGCAAGGGTCACGCAGAGCAAATTGAAACAGGAATTGATACACAGCCGCTGCAGACTCACCTCAAAACAATGCCGCAGACACTATCGGAACGAGACCTGTTAGAGTACGAAGATACAAGAGAACTGCCAAGAGAAGAGAAGGTACAGTATGTAAATAGTCTCCATGGACCAGTTGTTTAACTTAATTTAATGTTGATATTGTGTTGCTTAACGTAATTTTCCATTTGTTCTATTTCGGTGTTATTTTGTTTATTCGTCATGTCCATTAGTTTTCAGCATGAGTCCATGTTGAACGTGGTCAAATGAGTTACGTATTTGTGACATCTTCACGCCAACATTCACTGGCAGGTGTTTTGTAGGCCCTCTGCTGTTCCTTATCTATATATACGATTTGGGAGACAATCTGAGCAGCCGTTTGCGGTTGTTTGCGGATGCTGTTGTTTATCGACTAATAAAGTCATCAGAAGATCATAACAAACTGCAAAACGATTTAGAAAAGATATCTGAATGGTGCGAAAAGTGGCAGTTGACTCTAAATAACGAAAAGTGTGAGGTCATCCACATGAATGCTAAAAGTAACTCGTTAAACTTTGGTTACGTGATATATCAGTCTAATCTAAAAGCAGTAAATTCAACTAAACACCTAAGTATTACAATTATGAACAACTTAAATTGGAAAGAACACATAGAAAATACTATGGGGAAGATTATTATACTGTAGGTCATCCAGCAACATTATATAAGCCAACATGTTATTCTAAAAAATGGTATGGGCTTATAAATCGTAAAGTATTGGCACTTAGAGGACTATACCATCCAGTTTTGCAAGTGTGAATAAGGATATGTAAAATGTGGACAAGAGGAAATAAGTAAATTTAATCACAATAATAATAAAAGAAGTTTTATTGGAACTTGGACAACTGATGAAGTAAATAAAACTGTACAAAAAGTATGTAAAATTCTAGATACTTACAAAGTGTAACATACTGGTTAAAAATTACATGAAGGACATAGTGAAAATAAAATTAGAAACCAGGTCATCAAATTTTGAAAGCAATTTGATATATATCAATGAAGGGAAAGAAAAGTTGGATACTAAGTTAGATCTTGACAAAATCCAAAAAAGAATCCAAGAAAAAAATATGTTGCTAAGATATGTCTACATTCATTATGGGGAAAGTTTCTACAACGAAAAAACATCAGTAAAACTGGATGTAAGACAGATTTACAGAAATTTTATGAGATACTATTGAATGAGTGATTAGATGATATAGATGTAAATGTTATTATAGACCGTTTGGTACAGAAAAAGTGCAATTTCGACGAGTTTATGTGGGAATTAACACAGCTACAAATATCCTTATAACAGCATTCACTACATCAACTGCAAAGCTTGGGTTGAATGACGTGTTAGATAAACTAGGGGAAATTGTTACATATTTTAATAATGACAGTGTAGTATACATTGATGATGTTAAAACATGGTAGAAAAATGATGTTTGTTAAGTGAAAGGACAAATAACTTGGAAGATAATAACTGGATTACAAACTGGGCTGCAACAAGACCTGAAAGTTATTATTTCGAGAAAAATGATAAAAACATGGTAATGAAGGTAGAAGGTTTCACTTTAAATTTTAAGAATATGCGAAAGTTGAATGGTGACTCTCTGATAAGATTAATTGAGGCTGAATTGGAAGAAAAGATACAATTAGAGTACAACCAAATAACAAGGGATGTAAATACTAAAAATTTAATCAACAAGCAAGTTAAGAAAGGATTCTCATTTCATATGATAAAAGAATAGTTCTAGAAAATTTTGATACAGTACCATATGATTTTAAATTTCAGTAATAGATTTTTATTCTATATAAATGGAATACTTACAAAGAAGATCAACAATGCTAGCATTATTAATTTGTTTAAAAAGATTATGAAGCTACAAATAAACCTTTTTAATAACATTACCACCAGTGAATACTTCAGTACTAAACATGGAGATGAAATATGTTTGGACTAAATAATGAATTTAAAATTTTTTGCCAAACAAGTACTAGAAAATAAATACTGGTCGGAATTTTCAATTTTTTTGAAGATGGTATTATTAACATGAAATATAAAAGGAATGCAGGCACATAAAAATAATGACAATGAATTTCTAGATGTGGAACGTTTACTTTGATTTGTTCCCAGTAATCTTGTACAAGATGGCCATCCCCACTGAATTTGGTGTAATATATGAGCGTTAACTAAAACCCAAATATAGATCATTAAATGTAATTTATTTTTTAGAGTTAATATTTAATTATTTTTATATTCGATTCATTGTTACATGGCTATGTAACACAACATTTGATACACCAAAATTGTCTTTTAAATAATTCTAGTGCTCTCGATATGCACATTGTTTTCAACTAAAATTTTATTTCATTTACTGTTTAGTGCACTCAAAATTCGCTTAAATTTTCATGTATAGAAGTAAGTGGCTATGTTGAGTGCACTAGACATGTTCATAATGGACAACTGTTTTCATGAATTAATTAAATTAATGAAACTGTATCATATTGTACAAATATATATTAATATAATTAATTTAATTAAAGTGTAATAAAGGTAGTGCATTAGAAACATGCTTAGTGCACTCAGTGTACCCACTTACTATTCTCAATAGAATTTTGGGTTTACTTTTAAATGATGTTTCAAATATTGATTGTCTCCTGAATCTGAATATATGAGTATGCATACACAACCAGGAAAACTGTCCCACTGCACAGCTAGAAGCTTTAAGCAAAAGGCTAGCACATGATCACGCAACTCATTGCTTTATGAATCTGTTCTTTCATGCATTACCTTTGACATAAGTAGGCCTGATTTCTCTTTCCATTGTGCAGGATTTATTATAGTGTATGCCATGTCATACCTTAAAGGCGTTTTTCGACTCAAATAATGTTAAAAACGTTTTCTTTTGGCTTTACACCTACTATTCTGTTTATCACTGAAATATGAGGGCTTGCTTCTCAGTACCTATGACACGTCATCTCAGCTCTTTGTAACACACGCCGACAACTTCCAGTGTTTATGAACTCATTGCATACAACGTTTTCAACAACTTTTATAATTACTGGCAACAATAAGATAAGCTGACAGTGTGCCCATTAGGTTCAATATCCATTTTTATAAAAAAAAAAACTGTACGTGTGAAGATAGTCAATGACTGAAAACTAGAAAGTTCTCTCCAAGACGTTTCATTGTTTTTCATCTCATTAATCGTAATTTCAAGTCCATCCTAAATGAACAGCTGTCTTTTTACCTGGCAGGTAATCCGTCATCATGTGAAGCTGGATCCGACTTTCGAAAAGCATCGTTTTTTCAGAGATCTTCATAGATACATTGTAGTTATGAAGTTCTCTGTACAATGAACTACTCTTCAGATATTCGCGAGGAAAACAATAATACCACGACTTCCAAGAAAACATAAGAGTTGTTGATTGGTACGCTGTAGTAATGGAGGAAACTGTGGAAAGTTTTAACCTTGTAAATAAATATTTCCTTATTTGCGAGAAAAACTACAATCACAACTGTGAATAGCTCTCCAAGCGTTCTACAGAAATCCCTAATGACATTTTTTGTGTGGATAATATTTACATTTAATAGAAATATGTTTCGTAGGTACAGCGAGGCTGCGATGTTGTTTGCAGGGATTCTGGTTCATCAGGTACATGAGAATAATCTTTCTTCACATAATGAATACAATCAGCACAGCATTCGCTGATCTATATTTAATTTTGTCTGCTAGCCCAAAGCGACATGGATACTTCACGGTCTGGTAGCATTCTCCTGTGTTTTCTGTAACCATTCTGTATGCCTTACCTTGTACCTACCTCCAATGTCCATCTTGCAGGTTAATCTGAAGAAATTTGCAGCAGAGATGCATACTTGTTAAATGTAGCGAAATACTGAGTCTTGTTTCATCTTTTATTGTGTCCTTCAGTTACAGTGTAGTGATGAGTAAAGGAATATAATTCAGGCATGTGCAGTACATAGTAGTGAAACTAACACATAATTATCCTCAGAATAAAATGTCTGTAAAGAATCAGAGTATAGTTTATGAAGTCCAGTGGCGCCTTGATTCAAGAACAGTGTTACTTGTTACTTCTAGTCATCTTTAAAGTTTCGAAGAATGGCGAAATAGGAGTAAGACATGTTCACAATCTGTAAAGAGAGAAATATATTTTATTAGATATTTATTCCACAAATTTTCTAACATTCGTATATTTCACTAAATAAAAAATACCCACAAGTAGTTGCTACATAACTGTATATCATACTTGATCAACAGTCTATTATTAATGCATTGACCTCAACTAAGTGTATTGCACAGTACATATGCAACTTTAAAATGGTCTGATATGGTTTAGTGTTTGTTTAGTGGAACAATGTGTTCGAAAATGCTCTTAAGGGGGGTAGGACGTCAAACAGGCCGACTTGGAGCTGGAGAGGCATCACACGACATTTTAATTTCCAGTGTCTATACTTTCATAAATAAATTGATAAGACTTCGTCAGCATCACCAGGAAGGATTCAGGATTCACACTCATTTCAGTGGAAGTTCGAAAACATAACAAAATAATTTTTTTACATGTGAAATTTCTTAATTTTTCACTTACTTATGGCTGCCTTTGTTTCTATGGGTACACTTTTATTCATAAGTTAGAGAGATTCTTCAATGAATTTTGCACAGCATACATACCATACTTACAGGTGTATGAAACACTATAATTTATTTAATGAAAAAACGAATGAGCTGTTATATTTTAAACTTCATGTTTAGAAAAAACACAATTTTTACCACAGTTTTTAATAGATATGGAAAATTCTAGAGTTTCATACACCTTTAAGTATGGTTTGTATGCTGTGCCTAATTCATCGAATAATCTGTCTTACTCATGAAGAAAAATGTACCTATAGCAACAAATGCTGCTATTAGTAAGTGAAAAAAATGATGAAATTTCACTTGTAAAGAACATTAATTCGTTATGTTTTCGAACTTCCACTGCTATGAATGTAAATTCCGAATCCTTCCTGGTCATGCTGACAAAGTTTTATGAATTTATTTGTAAAAGTATAGACAGTGGAAATTAAAATGTCCTGTAGTGCCTCTCCTGCTCCAAGTCGCCCTTTTTGACGTCCTACCCCGCTTAATATGATGTGGATCATGTTTTGAAGATTTGATCCAATCTTTCACATGCAAAACTGGAAACAGAGTTAACATTTTGTTTTATAAATATTTCATACTACTTTTAATATAACAGCAGTTTGAATATCGACCACTTACTTCATTTGAACTTCTCTCTCATTGTAGCTTCAAAACTGTTAGGTGATCTCACAGCTTTTGTTCATATTGATATCTAATGAACATATTTCCTTTACTTAAGGAAAACTACTTGCTTTTTTTTGTAATTTGTATCAGCATTATAACCAGTAATGACATAGGAGCATTAAATGAAAATGATAGAGAAAGTTGACAACACCTGCGTTTTTTTTTTTTTTACTAGAATAAATGTTAAGGGACCGAAAAGAAAATTTGTGATCTTTTAGATGAGGTTCAAGTTGGCATTATGAAATAGAAGAGCATATTAAGCCTGATAATGGGGGCAAAAGTTAAGAAAAGTGAAGACAGTTTCATGAGGTTAAGTATAAGAAGAAAGAAATAGAACTAAAGTTATACAACACACTTGCCATGTTGAAGGCTGCTGGACCAGAGAAATTAGGAACCAGATGCAAGGCATATGTCAACAACACTAACAATACAAGAGGGCTCATCACTATCTAATTTAAACGAGTAATTCCTATTGTTATACTACAACCCATTTTATTAGAAACTGATTTTCTCCAAATCTGAGGAATTCTCATTCTAGTTTCCTCAAACAGATAACCAGTTCCCTACCAGTTCCTGCTTTACAGGCAGCAGCAGCGACATAGGGGACGTGTAGTCGTAAACTACATGTGCAAGTGATGTGTATCGCTGCATTTTTAAAGTCTGATTTTGGTTGCAAAGTCGAAACCGATTACCTGTTGAACTGAATTAAAAGGCAGGCAAGACATAATTTTATAGTTAATTAAGATACCGAAGCCACTGATTCCTAACAAAGGTCGAAGAGACTTTACTTCACGAATTTCGGCTTACTAATTAGGTAACAACTGTCAAGCACATTCAAAGTGACTGTGTAAACTTTCGAGAGCCCGATGTACAGGGTGAAGAAAATTGGCGCACTCAGACTTCACGGCGCGATTCCTCACATACTAGCAACACGCAAATATCTCCCACAAAACTTCGTCTTGCGAATATTTAGGGCAGTGAATGGACGTTAAGGGAAACGGCCTTTCCGCAATGGTAACACCGGTTCCCGTCAGATCACCGCCGTAGTGCTGTGCTAGCACTTGGATGGGTGACCATCTGGTCTGCCGAGCGCTGTTGGCAAGCTGGGTGCACTCAGCTCTTCTGAGGAAAACTGAGGAGCTACTTGATTGAGAAGTTGCGGCTCCGGTCTCGTAAACTGATATATGGTCGGGAGAGCAGTGAGTTGACCACATATCCCTCCATATCCGCATCCAGTGACTGGTGTCGGGTGAGGATGACATGGAAGCCGGTCAGTACCGTTGGGTCTTCCTGGGCTGTTCGGATGTAGCTTAGTTTTTAGATGGGCGTTATGGATTGGCAGCCTGACAGGACTGTAATCACATGTACGTTAAGTAGCTCTGTCAGAGGATGGCAGTAGTGCTGTGAAGTTAATGCAGTGGACAGTGTTTTAAGTTCGCATGCACGAGGTCGAGGGTTCTATACAAGGTCAGGCTTATATCTTTTTATTTGCTAAAAGTATCTGGGGGGTGCTGGCGTCTTAATCATCATAGAGCCATTATAGTGAGCTTTCAATAAAGCAGTTGCAGCTACGTACTACAAACACGGAAATGGAAGTATGAGTACATTCGTTTTCTTAGGTGAGCTTTTACAGAAACATTTGGCACGTCATGATTGTGAAGTGCGTCTCACCACTACATCTAGTAGATCCTAAACTTGTTATTTCTGTACCCGAATAGACCCAAAGATTAATACCAACAATTATTCTTGCCACATTCTCATCCGTTACATTTTGTTAGGACCTTACGTCACCAGTCGGGCTATCAACGTGCTTTGCAAATAATTTCGATGGGGATTGGGGGAGGGCACACAGAAAACAGTTGTGGAATCTAGGAGATGCAGTGGCGCGAAACAATTCGCATCCACGACAAGCAAAAGGTTTCTTTAAAAGTTGACCAATGGAAATGATTGTACTTCCATTTTTGTGTTTGTAGGAGGTAACTGCAAATGTTTTTTACAAGACCCGCTGTAATCACTGCATGTCGATTAAAACGCCAGACACCGTACCACGCAGACTACTTTTAGCAAATAAAAACAGATGAGCCTGATCCCAGCATCGAACCCTTGACCCCCTGCACGTTAACCCAAAACGCTATCCATTGCACCAACTGCACAGTATTAAGGGCTTTCCTGACAGAGGTAGTTACCGTATGTGTGATTAGTGTTGCCAGATAGCCATTTACTGCCCTAAATATGCGTAGGATGAAATTTTATGAGAAACATTTTTGTTCTCCAGTATGTGAGAAACGACACTGCGAAGTCCAAGTGCCTGAATTTTTCTTCACACTTTATTCCAATTTCACAGAGAATCTGAGCCTATTACTAGGCATAACAAGTCATACAAACTTATGTGTCACGCAAAAGTAAACTTAATAATTAAGTAATAAATAATAGTGCACAAGTAATTAATAATAGTGCACTTATTTTGATACGTCACTGTCATAGAGGAAGCCTGGATTCAATGGACACAACAAATCATGTCATCACCAAATCAATGGTTGCACAGCAGTACAGCAAATGTTGTTTGACCACCTAAATATCAGTGGGAACTGAGCACAGTGGGCACACTACTATTCACCCCCTTAATAGAGACCACTGGCGGCTTTGAAACGCTGTAGGTGGTGTACTATTCTGTCTTGTGGCCTTCCTCTGCTTCCATAAGTCATGGCAAGGAAGTGGTGTGTGTGTTTAGAGTCAGTTGTATGGAATCAGCGTAGTAAGATGAGCCCACGTGGAGGCGTGACACAATGAAGCAATTGTTTTTGGACGGGTGCGTGACCACATCAGAACTGAAGTTGCCCAGTTTGTTGGTTTCGAGCGGTACAACATATGAGCAATGAACGATGTAACGTTCGCAGCCTTGTCCACAAGGCGTAAGCAGTGGTGGTGAAAAAAATCCTAACCGATAGGATCCAGAGACGATCGTCACGTCTTGTGTGAGACAATCGGTTTCAAACCAAACAGGAAGTGCTGTTGTCAGTGAATGTCTGCCCATATCAACCAACTTTCAAATGAATATTGCGTGGGAAAGTGCATGCAGTGGACTTTTGGACTAGATTACCTCGTCGAACGCCACTGATCTTAGCAGCATATAAGCCTGGTTCATTGGAAAACAGGGAATAAGTCGTTCTGAGTGGCTAACTGAAGTAAGCAAATTTGAGTTTCTCTCTTCTTGTATGTTGAACAGAGGGCATGTTTTGTCAGCAGAAAGCTTTATATAATGGAATCCATTTGCCCGCCTCTGTCCATGGCTGTTGGTATCCTATGATACGAATCTGTGGTACGAATACAGATTTCTGTAAGTCTACTTTCTCCAATGATGTCATGCAATAGTGTCAAAATTCTTCCTCACTCATGCCCTCCACCCCTCTGACAACACAGTAGAGGTGTCTCACTATGCTATGGATAGAATCCGAGATGGTGGGCCTAGTCGTTTTCCCAAAATTTAAACTAGTGGTAAATTAAAAAATCCCTGTTTAAAACGGCAGAATATTCTAAAGATCCTCCTTAGGTTAAAGCTGGAACTGTCTACATGATAGCCAGGCCACTTGCGCTAAGTTTAGACTAAAAGAGCTCTCTTGCCCTAGCTTTAAAATGACGCAAAATTCCCAAAGAGTACAATAGCGCGAAATTCTAAACAGCTCCAACCCCAGATGCCTTATGTTTAAAACTGTGACAAATTGAAACATCCACTTGTGCTAGACGTAAATCCAAACAACTGAATGACATACTGGGTTTAGTTTTTGAACAGTTCGTGCTGTGTGTGTGTAGTAGAGCATGATAGGAAATTTAGTTATTTAAAACTTTTGTAGAACGCAGCTGGTGTGGGTGCCTGCATATGCAACAGTTGTCACTTACATTGTGTAAACAATTTCCAGCATCCCACATTCCCCCTGCCGCAGTTGTGTGTAGAATAATAGCATAGGGACGTATTTTTATTTACACAAATATACCGGCAACTTATTTGTTTACATAATCACGAACTGACGTAGAGTCGGTAGCAGCAGGGCTACTACCATCCGTTGAGCGAGCAGTGAAGCCGCCACCGCCCGAGCAGGCCGACCACATCACGCCTTCCTGCTCTGAGCGGATTCCCGCTCACCGCAGAGGCTCCTGGCACTACACTCATGCAGATGTCACTATAGCCCGCTGCTGGGTCCAGTGCTGTGAGGCGGTACCACAGATTCAGCTCCATCGACTGGTTGAAACGCGTGCCATATTCACAGGCTGACTTACTCTTAGTCACGGTCCATCACTCTAAGTTTAGATCTAGGGAACTGCTTTCCGTTATAATGCAGATGAATTTCTAATGCAACACGATTATACACTTAACCTTGCTCCAGTTTTAGAATTGGACAGCAGCATACCCAGACGTGGTGCAGACTATTGAGCTGAAGGACAAATATTTCCCAACGGAAAATGACGTAAGAGTTTATAAAGATCTGTGGCTGTTACCTTTGTATTGCTGTACGAGTGAGGAAAATTATTGTAAATAATTTAGACTATTGGCCGTGTAACTATTCCTTTTGCAGAATTTGCGGTCTGTGTTGGTGCTCGGAGAATTTGCCTTTTAGATAGGAGTTAAATGTCCCTGAATAATAATACTGCTAAGGTGTGCCCCACCCGACAGGCTGTGTATGGTATATTCTAACGTAATTTGGCATCTTTACTGCAGTCTGATTAAGAATTTTTACAGGCAAAGCCACATTCAGAATGTGGTTCAGCAACTGTGATTTTCCATGATTATCATTCTGACGTAGTAGAATCAAGAACGACAATCGCTCAGCCTTAGCAAAACAACAAATAATATATACATGTTGTTCATGACAGACGGCAGTATTATTGTATAACTAACACAGATTTTGGCTGCAGGTCGGCGCTGATGCTAACGAAAATTTAATAGTTATAGTTACGCAATGTGTCAGCATGTATGATAACCTCAAAGAGTTGTAGAATGGTCGTCAGCGAAATGATACATCATGTGCAAACACTCGTATATTCCAAAATGCATTCTAGGGCACTTACAGTACTATAATGGCGTTTCATTAACTTTCCATGAATGTTCTTGAAAAAAAGATGGAAAATTACGAATGTGACGATCCAGACAAAGGTTTTTACATCTACAGCCATGTAAATATGACACGATAAGAACATACATAGCAGCCACATCCTTCAACAACGGAGTACAGTTCAAATGAATTTTACTATAACTGTCTTGGGCACAACTCACATAAGGTTTTATGGAAATAATTATTAATATAAAGATTTATGTGACTAATACTAATGAGTGTAAATTTTGACAAGGTAAAAAATTTCAGCTTCTTCTCTTTGCATAATTGTCGACTGAATTACCGACAGTAAAATTATAAAAATTGGAAATGAAGACATACATCTAAATTACACGAAAACTAAAGCGTAATAACATTAGTTCCACTGTAAATTGGTTTTTGACTCATTTAAATTAACAGTTGTGATTACCAATTTTCTTGGTTCAAGATCGATGTCGCTAAATTTCTGATTTTTCCTGGAGGACAGAAGATGGTAATATGCTGGGCTCAATGTAGGATAACTTTGGTGTAAGAAGACCGGGTGTCTACAGCATTCCCTCTGAGTGTGGAAAATAATATATTGGACAAAATGTTGCATCACACAACGCATCTCTGAACGTGTGAGAAGCGTTCGCCTCGGACAAAAGGAAAAATCTGCGGTAGTAGAGCACAGCCTCAGTGAAGAACACACGTTTCAATTTGAAGAAACCAAGAGGCTGTGGAGAGCGAAAAATATCTGGGACTCAGTTGAGATAACGGTCAGTGATAACCTGGTCAACCGGGCTGGTAGATTCCAACTGAGCACCGAGTGGAACACAACATCATCAAGAACAAGACAAGAGCGCACCGATGGAGGAAGGTCGGTGGCGGCGGATGGAATAAACAGGCCGCACCGAGACTTGACGCCAGGACGAGGCGTCCGCGGTTCCCCCCCCCCCCCCCCCCCCCCCGCTCCACTCCCACCACTCGCGACGATTCCGCTGGCAACCGACCAGAGCCGAGGTTGCGGAAAAGTCCGTGGCCAGTGGCCATAAAGATCCGGACGAGACGTGAACCCGAGACTTCGCCTGAAGATGGCAAGTAAGAAACTAGCTGAAACGTTGCCAGAGAACATCGCATTGACTCGGCTGTCAGCCCGAGAAGATTGTATCATCGAGATTCAACAAGAAAGCCTGCATTCTCATATGTGAACAGTTTTGTTAACTGTCGGTTCATGGCATAGACTGCCCACAATCTTATTTAACGCAAACCCGTACCTATAACGAATTTAGATACTACATTTAACAGACGAAGTTTCACCATGAGCCACATATGCTGTCGCAAAATTAGAGACATTATCTCTATATTCTTCCAGTAGGTTTGAGGCAGTTTCTGCTGATCACTGACGAACTGTTTTCTTTCAGAGTCTGTTACTATCGATGTTACTGCTCGTTAACACCACCTTAACGTTAGCAGATGAACTGAAAACTACAGGCGGCCAAAGGTTCAAGTGTGTAACAGGTAATCAGAAATTACGCTCCAGGCTATAGGTCGACAATGGTCAATTGTTGGATGAAGCTGATGCAAGCTGAGTCAGAAAATTTGTCTCTTAGTCCTTTCATTCCATGATCATGGATATACATATTGATAATACCAAATCTGAGAGTTCTCTCTATAAAGCTATACAATATCATTGGAGTTACAGAGGAAAAACAGAAAGGTTTAAAAAACTGCAGTGAAATTGGATGTGTGTATTCCCTATACTGTGTACGACAATTCCATTTTGGGTTGTCGCAGTCACCCCTACAGGTGATGTCCCTCTTCACACCCCTTCGTGTTTGACGTGTTATAGCAGGATTACTGCCTTTGGTACAAGACTCGAATGGTCCTACAACGATTGGGGGTGTACATAGATCAGAGTAACGATAGTCTAAAACGAATACATGCAATCACAGAACTCCCGCTCGCCTTTGTTACCCACTATGTCAGTATCACGCCAGTGATGTGAAGAGCGTTAGTTATGTATAGATGAAAAATGGCGCATAAATTAAAGTGGAAAGCTGTGTCAAACCAGACAAAGAGCAAAATCATAAACAGGTTTTCGCGACCGGTATTTTTGTTACTGCTGACATTCGACTTATGGGCATAAGGCCGTCGTTCAAGGCATTATTCTCTGCCTAACGTTTCATCTTCCAATGCGGGAGATATCATCAGACGTCATAACAACTCAGAAAGCTACCACAGACTCAAACAAGCTCAACAAGCCGAACTGATTGCATGTACTTACGCGATGGGCTCTTTGTGACGTCATCAGGCCACTGCCGATGATCGTGGGGAGCTTCCCGTGGAGAACAGTTGGCGCTGTTTGTTTTATGCAGCGCTAATGACGCTAGCTTGACTAATTTCAATCTTTCTTGTTTTCTTTTGAAATTGTTTTCATGCTTTTCAATTTCTATGGCCTCTCTGTTCATCATACCATGGTAATTGTTAGCTCTTGCTAAAATAAGAATGTCAGAGAAACACATTTGGAAGTTTCCTGGTCCTACTGTATGCTTTGCTACTGTTGATTTACCTGTCTTGCCCAGGTGACAACCGCTCTAGTGTTCCTTAAGGAGAGTGCTAATGCTTCTACTTGTAGTTCCTGTAACACTTGATCGCTACCAAGGGCAGGCGTAGAATCTTTACAAAGGTATATAAAACCCCTTACACATATGAAACCCAGATAAACATAGAAACAGGAAATAGACTCATTAGCACACACCATAAGGAATAGAAGAGCAGTTGTTGTCTGGGCAAGTCGAATAAATCAGCAGTAGCAGATCATACGCTAGAAGCAGAAAACCACCAAATTCGTTTCTCTCACACTGTGGTCTCAGTAAGATCTATTAATTGCAACGGTGGGATATACATAAAGTTCATACAAATTCAAAAGCACCAGGGCAATTTCAAAAGAAAAGAAGACGGACTGAAGTTAGACAAGTTGTGGATCACAGTGATGAATACGAAAAACAGAGCCAACTCTTGCCCAATTACAACATCAACAGCATATTTCAGCGTGACTGTGCGATGTTAGGCTGTGGTCACAGTGGCTCCGATGTCGGGCGATTCCGCCGACGACCGATATCGGCTGAAGACGGCCGATCTTTCCGCATCAGTAGGCCACTAGGTGAGGGATCATACCTTAGGCGATCTCATCGCCTGATCCTACAGCCTTCAGACCGCAAACGGTGAACTTCAACTTTTTTTGCTATGGTCAAATGGATCGATGTTTTCACACACGAAATATAGGGCGTGAGAAACTGATACGTTTACTCAAAGAAAGACTGAGTTTCTTGCACTCTAACGATAAAAAATTCATAATCGATAATAGACGAGAATCTATGCGGTGAAATCGCAAGTTTACTGGAAACCATAACCTGGTAAAAATCTTTGTTGGAAATTTTAGGTGTAAATTACAAACTCAAAAAGTATTTTGTTCAAGTGAGAAGGCTGGCGTATTTACGCTTATAGTTACTGTAGTGAATTATTTTTAGGGCTGCGGTAGGTTGGCATTAGTGTCTACAAATTATTATTACAGCTTAGAAGGGTGGTGATTCTGTTACGTGAAGTGGTTTATAAAGGCGGTGCGCGATAGCTATGTACTCGTATTTCCACTTTTCAGTGCTCTAGGTGTTCGGGATACCTTATGCTGAATTTATGCTTATCTTTGATACCTATGCTGAATAACTGTCGTTAAACGTTAATTGACGTACGTCTGCACAACTTTACAGAGTGTTTGTAACTTAATTTTCAAGGTCACTCCGAATTTCGAGTACATAACAGAACGCTTATCTCGTCATGTCACGTACTCGTAAAACTTGTTTGGTTATGCCGATAACTTGAAGTACAATATTCGCCTGGTATTTTCGAGATAGATATAGCTCATTCACATGCATCCGGGGTCTTTTAATAGAAAAAGCCGCAATGAAGTACTAGTCTGCAAAAACACAGGCGTCATGGCATCCATCCCACCCTAACAGGTTAAAATCTAACCTACTTGATACACAGAATTGGTACCAACCCTTCGTATCCTAAGCTATCGAACCAGCCATAAACTGACGAAGGGAATCTGACGTACTCTGACCTGCTAACCTTTGGCAACCGCGCCTGACGATCGTTGTCTTTCTGTGTCGTTAAAGACTCTGAATATGTCTTCAGCATTGACAGACGAAACGTTAGGCAGGGAATTATTCCTTGGATCACACCCTTACGTTTGTAAATGAGATATCAGCAAAGAGCAAAATAAGAGTGCTGCGTAAACATTAAGATGAAAGAACACCAATAGCAGTATGATTTGCTGAGAAAGTACAGAAAGTTGGACAATGAGCTACAGGTCAAGTTGAATTCCCTACTTATGTTAGAGCCTGTGAAACGAAGGAACTAAAGTGGGATGTGAACTAAGCTGTTTATCTTTCGCATCTAGTACACTTGCAAGCAGCTTGGTCAGGAATCAAGTTGTTCATTAGAATTTTTGTGAGGAATCGCTTAAAAATCGCTCAAGAATGCAATTCTGGCCCCAATACTAGATTGCTTTCTGCTTATTAGAAGCGTGTTTCGAATTTAATATCCCATCGATATCAGCATCATTACAGATCGCACTGACATGGGTACAAAGCACCAGTCAACTAGGTGAAGGAACCATACCAGCATTCGTCCGAAATTATGCAGTTCCGTGTAAGGTTTTGAGGGATGGGAAGGATCCACCACGGTTTAATAGCCATGTTAGAAAAGCGCTACGTTAACAAAGAGCACTTCATCTCAGATTCAAGAGAAGTAAAAGACTAGCTGACAAACAGAAGCTGCACGAAGCGAAAGAAAGGAGAGCAATGAGAGAAGCGTTCAATGATTTGGGAAGTTCGACGTTCTAAACCGACCTGAGTAAAAACCCTAAGAGATTTTGGTCGTACGTAAAATCAGTAAGTGGGTCAAAATCATCTATTCACCGGCACCGAAACGGATGATAACACAGAGAAGGCCGAAATACTGAATTCGGACTTCCGAAGTTGTTTCACCGCTGAAGATCGTAACACTGTCCCTCCTCTCAATCGTCGTGCGAACGTCGAAATGGCAGATATTGAGATAACCGACTGCGGAACTGAAAAGCAGCTACAATCTCTTAGTAGCGGAGAGGTGCAGAAACCAGATGAGATGCCTATAAGAGTCTATAAAGATTCGGCGGAAAAACTTGCTCCCCTTCTAGCATTAATTTATCTTAGATCGCTTGAGGAAGGAAAGGTACCCAACGACTGAAAAAAAGCGCAGGTCATTCCTGTTTTTAGGAGAGGCCATAAGACAGATCCACACTATTATAGACCTATATCGTTGACGTCAATCTGTTGTAGGATTACGGAACATGTTTTTATGCTCAAGGATTATGACGTATATTGCAAATGAATATCTCCTCTATAAGAAACAACATGGATTCCGCAAACAGAGATCCTGCGAAACTCAGCTCACTCTGTTCCTCCGTGAGATCCACAGCGCAGTGGACAACGGCACTCAGGTTGATGCCGTGTTCCTTGATTTCAGTAAGGTATTTGACACCGTTCCGCATTGCTGTTTAATGAAAAAAGTACGATCGTACGGAGTGTCGGAGCAGATTTGTGATTTTATTCACGACTTTCTTGCACATAGAACTCAACACGTCGCTCTTAACGGAACTGAATCGATAAATGTAAAGATAATACCCGGAAGGGTGATAGGACCGTTGATGTTTACAATAGATATAAACGACCTAGTAGATAGCGTCGGATGCTCTTTAACGATATTCGCAGGTGATGCAGTTAACTACACCAAAGCAGCAGGAAGTAGGTTGTAAGCATTTGCAGAACGACCTACAGAGGACTGATGAATGGTGCCAGCTCTGGCAGTCGGCCCTGAACGTAAATAAATGTAACGTGTTGCGCATACATTGGAAAAGAAATACACCTGTACAGCTACACAACTGATGACAAACAGCTGGAGACAGCGTCTGCCGTAAAATATCTAGGCGTAACTATGCAGAGCGACCTTAAGTGGAATGACCATATAAAACAGATAATGGGAAAAGCAGACACCAGACTCAGATTCATCGGAAGAAACTTAAGGAAATGTAACTCATCCACGAAAGAAGTGGCTTACAAAGCGAGTGTTCGCCCGATTCTTGAGTATTGTTCATCTATCTGGGATCGCTATCGGGTCGGACTGAAAGAGGCGATACAGAAGATTCAACGAAGAGCAAGGGGTTTCGTCACGGGTTCGTTTAGCTGGCGAGAGAGCGTAACGGAGATGCTAAACAAACTCCACTGGCAGACGTGACAAGAGAGGCGTTGTGCATCACGGAGAGTGTTACTATTGAAATTTCAGGACAGCACTTTTCAGGTGGAGTCAGACAACATGTTACTTCCGATCATTCTTCCCATGCAGTATTCGCGCGTGGTACAGGGTTGGAGGCATCAGACAGTGGTACCTAAAGTACCCTCCGCCACACACCATTAGGTGGATTGCGGAGTATGATCTAGATGTAGGTTAAACTGATAGGAAGCCTTGTGGAAAAGTCCGACGGTCATGCGGCGCTTGTACGTGCGTCTCTAGCAGAGCAGTGCTGTACTACCAGCCTGATCTTATTTTAAGATATATGTCTAAAGAAATCAGAACCGCGTTAAACCATCATGACGTCCATGTTCTGTCCTCTGCCATGTTTTCAGTGCTGCTACTGAACGAACCCCTCAGCTCCAATTCCGCATGTACACCACGCACCTTTGCACTTTACTGTGTATGTCAATTTCGTCATATGTAGTTTTGGATATTCATTTTTCTCCTCCATCGTCATGTTTGAATTTCAGAGTTGTATTTGATGCATACTTTTATATATGATGTCCTCCTGCAGCATAACTGTCAGCAGTACAAGGCCAAAAACTTACTACATTGGTACGAGGAGCGCTTACTTTGATGTCTTCGTCACCAAATTCGCCTGATTAGAACCCGATGGCACGTCAGGTTTCGCAATTTACAGCGACTTCATAAACATTTAGTACCACATATCTAAGGGTTTTCGCAATCCATGCCATGCAGCATCGGCCCTGTATCGGGTGTAAAAGGTGGGCCAACGCGCTACTAAGCAGCTGGTTATGACGTTTCAGCTCATCAGTGCCGATACTTGTGAAATATAAACGTTGATCTTCACTGCCTGTTACTCAGGCACGCCTTGAGGTTGCTCAACTGCTTTCAAAGTAACTTGACCATGGTACAAAGTAATGTTTGTGAAGAAGCGTCCTGCAGTTTTTAAAATTCATGATCCCGCTAGTCCACACAGAGGAGGAGGAGATTAGTGTTTAACGTCCCGTCGACAACGAGGTCATTAGAGACGGAGCGCAAGCTCGGGTGAGGGAAGGATGGGGAAGGAAAGCGGCCGTGCCCTTCCAAAGGAACCATCCCGGCATTTGCCTGAAGCGATTTAGCGAAATCACGGAAAACCTAAATCAGGATGGCCGGAGACGGGATTGAACCGTCGTCCTCCCGAATGCGAGTCCAGTGTGAGTCCACACAGATCTAGTTCAAAAGGATCAGCGATTCCTCACCCGCTTTCCATAGGAAATAATCCACTTAGAGTGGTAGAAACTGTACTACATTTTTTGACCATACCTGATGAAAGTGTGAAGTTTCCATTACACTGCATTTACATGGAAGTAGATATAGGAAGTGGTTACCGGACTATCATATCGCTCCTTTTTGCGCCCTTTTCCCGAGAGCTTACATCTGAAACACGTTAACAAACCACTATATCACTGGAAGTGTTCTAGAATGCGTTTTGAAATATATACAGGGTGATCAAAAAGTCAGTATCAATTTGAAAACTGGATAAATCACGGAAGAACGTAGATAGAGAGCTACAAATTGACACACATGCTTGGGATGACATGGGGTTTTATTAGAACCAAAAAAATACAAAAGTTCAAAAAATGTCCTATAGATGGCGTTGCATCTGATCAGAACAGCAATAATTATCATAACAAAGTAAGACAAAGCAAAGATGTTCTTTACAGGAAAGGCTCAATATGTCCACCATCATTCCTCAACAATAGTTGTAGTCGAGGAATAATGTTGTGAACAGCACTGTAAAGCATGTCCGGAGTTATGGTGAGGCACTGGCGTCTGATGTTGTCTTTCAGCATCCCTAGAGATACCGGTCGACACGATACACTTGCGACTTCAGGTAATCCCAAAGCCAATGATAGCACGGACCGAGGTCTGGGGACCTGGGAGGCCAAGCATGACGAAAGTGGCGGCTGAGCGCACAATCATCACCAAACGACGCGCGCAAGAGATCTTTCACGTGTCTAGCAATATGAGGTGGAGCGCCATCCTGCATAAACACCGTACATTCCAGCAGGTGTTTACCAGCCAGGTTGGGGATGATGCGATTCTGTAACATATCGGCGTACCTCTTACCCGTCACGGTAGCAGTTTTGCTGTCCAGCGCCATCTGTCGGACATTTTGTGAACTTTTTTTTTTGTTCTAATAAAACCCCATGTCATTCCAAGCATGTGTGTCAATTTTTACCCATTTGTCTACATTATCCCGTAGTTTATTAAGTTTTCAATTTTATGCTGACTTTTTGATCACCCAGTACATTGACGCTGTAGCATTTTACTAACGACCATTGTCCTACTCTTCGAGGTTACCGAGTGTTCCGTAAGAAAGAGTAACTTTTCCGTATTTCGCTTGCACAAAAGCCTACCTACACAAATAAGCGGCGTTACGTAAATAATAATACTGTCATCTGTGCCAGAAAACATATTTTTCTGCTGTAAATTGGTTGGTCTTTTTATAAACTGGCGCAGTTGAGGCCCTAAATTCTGTTACCTCGGAATGCCAACCATGGGAAATACCAAACTGCAGAGTCAGATTCTACGGCTTTACCTGTGAAAATTGTTCACCAGGCATCAACAAAGATTGCAGATTTAGTTAGAACAAGCCTCATAGAGCTATCTAAAGGGTAAACCCTCCAAAATCCAAGAAAGTTCGCAAATTCCTCATAAAGGATAGTTACGGTGCCCGAACTTT
This sequence comes from Schistocerca americana, assembly GCF_021461395.2. Classification (NCBI taxonomy): domain Eukaryota; kingdom Metazoa; phylum Arthropoda; class Insecta; order Orthoptera; family Acrididae; genus Schistocerca; species Schistocerca americana. The sequence continues at coordinate 338,547,978 of NC_060124.1, forward strand.
GAATTATTTGGAATGATTTATCTAACTGGCGCAGCTATAGTAATCATACAACATTATAAGCATTTCATTCACTTTATGATGGGAAATAGCAATCTTCCAGCACAACAGCCTGCATCCTGCCTGGGCATATTGCTGCCCGGTCCTAAAATTGGAGCAGGGTTAATTCTAAAATCCTGTAGGTTTAGAAAGTGGTGTCTTGTATCTGAACTTTGAAGCAATAGTGTGCTACTGAGAGTTAGTCAGACGGCGGATACGGTGCGAATTTGGACCAGTCGGTGACACTGACGGTATCTTCTGACGTCAGTGGGTCGCGCGACGGGCCCGCCTAAATTTCACATTGAGCCTAATGCCAGCGGTGGACCGCGGCCGATGGGATGCAGCACAGCACAGCGCAGCGCTGCACGGTGCGGTCGGCCTCCTCGGGCGGCTGACGCAACACTGCCCGCCCACTCGTGGGTCAGCGGCGAACCCTGCCATGGTCTCACTTTGTGATTATTTAAACAAATATAAGGCTGATGTTATATTTGAAACGAGTAAACGTTCCTATTCCATCCTGCAACATACGGAGTAGTACAACAGGGCAGCGTCCGTCTTTAATAGTGTCCGTATAGTTCGATGCAGTATTGCTTCCAGACCGACAAATTAAATTACGGAATGTATTCGCAGTTTGCGAATGCGATTATACGACGGCTACACGATTTACTACAGCGGCCATCACGAAAATAGCCTCCTCAAGGGCATCTCACGGTCTAAGAGCATTGCAGTTAATGATGATTCGAGAGTGTTACTAAAGATTCCGAAAAAGTATAAGACCTCTACTTTTAGTCTAGAATGTGATGGAGTACTTCTGAAAGAAAATTCTTGCCAGCTGTTACAAAAAAATTAAAAACTACTGTCACAAGAAATTTTGAAAAAAATATTTTTTTACTTCAACCTGTGGAATAAAAAAGAACCACTGACTTATTTGGACTGAAAATAATACAGAAACATTCTCAAAGTTTACACATGCATGTGATACATATTTTATAGTGAAAACATAAAAGTAACCCGAGACTAAAAATGTAATTTCCTAAGTGGCATGAAAATATTGCGACGGTATAGTGAAAATCGTCGTTGCTGATGAATATACGTTCTGTTGGACCTTGTAGATAGCTCCAGCGAGAAAGTCGTTAAGAAAGCTATGAAATTAATTTTGGTAACGCCTGAGATGTCATTATTGTATTGCGTTATGTACGAAGGCACTTTCCTTACAAGAGATTCCGTGCGCAGCAGTGCGCGACTAGCTCTCTGCCGTCGCCAGTATTTTAGTTCCATCAGCTCACCTTACAACGACCGAGGATATCCCCTACCTCCCAAAAATGTTTTGGTTGCAGCTCTTACTGAGCCTTCGTCACTGCACCCACCATGCACACAAATGTAGCTGTAAATATTTTCTGCCCAATATTTCCGTGGAACTCGAGTGAAATATATTGTTCCGTGTGGTTTTGTGAAGTGCAACTTTTATCGACGTATTCTACAAAACTGTTGCCCTCGGGACCTAGTAAGCGCAATTTGCAGAAAACGTCTTTATTGCTGCTACAGTGTCTCCGCATTCTCTAAAACCTTTTGTCCATCATTATACTTTATGAATCAAAAACCACGTAAAAGGATAAGACAAAGAACAGAAATGTCTGAGCCGGCCGTGAGGGCCGAGAGGTTCTAGGCGCTACGGCCTGGAACCACGAGACCGCTACGGTCGCAGATTCGAATCCTGCTTCGGGCATGGATGTGTGTGATGTCCTTTGGTTAGCTAGGTTTAAGTAGTTCTAAGTTATATGGGGACTGATGACCTCAGAAGTTAAGTCCCATAGCGCTCAGAGCCATTTGAACCAATTAGAAATGTCTGAATCAGCATAATTAATCTTTTCATGGTGATCACTTTGAATTATTCTAGCCATCGGATACTCTCTTCTGTCGCAGTATCGAAGTACAGTCTACACACTACCTTTTTGTGACAATCGTCAGAATCCCTAATTTTCGCTTTTTTTTGTATCCCTTTGTTGGAGAATCAAAACACGTGCTCACATATGAATGGCTTATTTCAATAGTGCTACAAGGCCATTACCTCCACTTTTCTGTCTATAATGCTTCTGAAATTAATGATCCAAACAAACAGAAAGAAAAGTTCATCTCTAGCAAGAAGCTATATGCTTGAATATTTCTAGTATCTCAACTGCAGATTTTTCAGCGCTCATTTAACTTTACGACTGTGTATCTCAAAATGAACAAAAATGAACTTGTACCACTATTGAAATAAGCCCTTCATATAGGGATTTTACAGACGTTACTGGACTTTTAATATGGAGTACAGTAAAATTGGAAAATACCACAAGTTTTTGTTGTCATTTTATGAACTTGCGCAAAATTTATATTATTCCTGGCTTCACTGTTGGCAGGTCAGTAAAATATATTCAGTACGTTCCATACGACAACTTTAGATTGTTTTCGCATGGCTTCTCGGCCATCACGCACACCAATCGGAGGCCCTTGCTCCTGCATTTTGCTCGCTACGAAACATACGTCAGTGCACTGTACCACAGAAAACTCAAACAACACGATATCTCATTGGAACATAGAACATTCAGCTGTTGCTGACCTACTACTGTGTTGAGTGTACATGCGGCATCAAAGCTATGTGGTGGGGAATCACAGCGACTGCAAGGCTAGGGTGTGATCTTGTGGCGTCTAATTTCGTGATTGCAACTCTGGTAACGTAAGAAAATTTATGTCCAACCGGGACATAGAGATGTGGCTGACTTTGAGGTAGGGCAATTGTTTATGGCTTTGCTTAGCTCAAAGAAGGCATGGTTGGTAGGATTCGTCCTGAGATACCATGGAAATTGTTGAACCATCATAATGGGCATCTGTTACCCCTGTCGCCAAACTGAGGAGCTATCCACCCCCAGCAAGGCCTCGACACTCATTAACTTAATAAATGTCCCTATTCTGTCCTACTGCACACAGTGGTAACTGTCTGAATATTGAACATAATAGGTCACTACCACAACTGACTTTTTGAATTTAAAAATGGGCTGTTTCTAATTTCCCATCGTTTTAAACTTAGGGCAAGTGTCCATTTTGGATTTTTTTTAATTTCCCGCAAATTTAAAGTTAGGACGAATAGGCTCTTGAATTACAAACTTATCACAAGTGCCAAAGAAACCACACAAACTGTTGCAGCCTTTGCAGTTTACACCGTTTTAAAAGTAATTAAAGCAGACTAGGTCTACCACTTTGGATTCTATTCTTAGCAAAAGTGACCTACTCCCTTTGTGACGTGAGAGGAGTTGGGGGGAGAAGTGGGAGATATCTGACACTTTTACATGATATTATCAGAAAAATAAGTCATCAGAAATCTGGCGAACAATAGAGACTGTACTTTTATGCATAAAACCCCGTTACTTTTCTTTACACAACACCTTTTCATGAATCCTTGTTCACTATATAGGAAGGACCGTTTTTCTTCAAAGGTGGTCGTAAATCGTAAACTTCAGATCGCGTAGCAACGAAACGAACAATGGTGAGCATAGAATTAAATACACTAGATGAGAGAAAAAGGTCTCCAGCGATTCCACGTTCTTGATGAGGCATTCCCAATAGTGTTTCAGTCATTTCATTGTTGCATTTTTGTGTGATGCAAGCAGTGGAACATGTATTATTTGAGAGCAAGTCTTCACCACGAACAACGGTTACAAATTAAAGAAATTCATCACAGAACTAGTGCACGCCATCGCTGATGTAACTTCGTCTATTATTCTTGCAAAAGGACGTAGGTGTGTTTTCAGTAAACTGCCAGACAGATTTCTAAGACGTATTAAATGACTCATCACACATTTGTCTGTTCAACGAAAGGACTACATCTCATTATATGCTATTGCTGACGTCGTGAAAAAAATTATAAATAATATGAATAACAAGGAAATTCTATTGCAAAGTGCGTCCGTTCTCAATGAAGCTATCGCAGGTACTCAATACTCGGCCAGTTTAAATGAATCGATGAGCATTGTGTATTGACGACCCTCACCAAATCGAAGTGTAGTAGACTGTTAAATTAGGAGTATCATACGTTGCTGTTTGACAGCAACAAGCTACTTTTGCGTCTATGTGGTCATTCCACTTTAGCTCACTGTGGACTGTTCCCTGAAGATATTCTACAGCTGTTACTGTTTCTAATGCCTTATCACCAACAGTGTAGTCGAACGATATTGGAGATGTTCCCCTATGTATAGAGTGATTCACCTGTACGTACGGGTGTCATTTTATCCCAGCTGCAATGTTATAGCTGTTGAAAAATCTCGCTCTCACTGCTGGCAAACTCCCAGGTCCAAAGAAAAGTCAGCATGACCTTTTCGTAGGAAATTTAATGTAGTTAATTTCTGAATTGGGATACGTTATCACTGTAGGCCACAGTACTTCAGTTACTCGAGAAAAACATACAGAAGTAACGTTGTGGCGTCACATATCCGAGCGATTTTTGCGGTTTGGTACACGCAATCGGAGCTGAAATTGTAAGTAGCATTCCTCACTGATTTTTCGTTCTTATAGCAAAAACTGTTACTCTTGATGTACAACGCCGATAAAACTGAACAGCATAGTGAGCATATCCATGACTTTTCACCGAATTCGCCGAACACCTTTCGATCTTAGATGTCGAGAGTATTTCCACTATACATGGTACTTCGTCACTTGTCATGACGCGTTCCAGCAGTTCTGCTTCGACGTTTACTCTACCTTCCGACTCCTGAGCATTTTATATTCGAGCTGGTTATCTTTAGAAAACTCACAAAAGTGACCTTGAAACGCACTTCCACCCCATACTACTCCCTTACCTGTCAGGATTTATAGACTGTTGTTTTGGCATTTCCTCCAACCACTGTTCAAAGATTTCCGAATACTACCAACTATCCCCGATATTGGTTTCTTTTGATTGGGCTGTTAGGCCGCCAACATAATCAGCTATCCCGTTAACGTAATTTATTTAAAATTGTTCGTGATGGTACGACATCTGCTGCCGGCCATGGTGGCCGAGCGGTTCTAGGCGCTACAGTCAGGAACCGCGCGACCGCTACGGTCGCAGGACCGAATCCTGACTCGGGCATGGATGTGTGTGACGTCCTTAGGTTACTTAGGTTTAAGTAGTTCCAAGTTCTAGAGGACTGATGACCTCAGAATTTAAGTCCCATTGTGCTCAGAGCCATTTGAACCATTTTTGACATCTGTAAACGCTATGCTAAAACTAATTACATTAACAATTCGATTCAAAATTAGTCCGTACAAGCACAGTACTTTCATAGTCTGAAAACCTGACGTATACAAAGATGTAGAGGTTTATTTTATGCTATTAAAATTCACAAAACTGGTAGGTAAAATTTACACAAACTTTAATATTCCAATTTCTAAGTGCTTGACAAAGTCAGTGGCATATAAGGACACTCGATATACAAGGTCGGCTGTGTGAAACAATTTGTACTCTCAAATATTTGTATAGTGGTTGGAGGGAGTGGCATGAGCAACGTACTACAAGCCCTGACTAGTGAACACCGATTGTGGGAGTGGGGCTGCGTTTTTGTTGAATAACTCGAAAACTACGGCCTCTAGCGACATTTAATTTTCAGCAAAAATGTTTCATTCATTTCTTCTGTAGGACTAATGCTTTGCATGTAGCGAGCGAGAGAATATGAAGCCAGCTAATACATTGACGGTTCCATAAGACAACAGTTGTAGGGCAGCTGTATGCAGCATGTCGCATTAATTTTCTGATCTAGTAAATGTAACAACTAGCAAACAGTTAAAAATTTTATGAAAACGTGGAGACGTAAAGGTTGATGTGCACTCCAGGAGGAGGCAGTTGTCGCACGGATGGTTCCTATACTGAACCCACAGCATAAAGCGAACACGTCATTCTGACGGCGAAGAGTATTTGTGCCAAAACGAATGCGAACACATTAACAGAAATGTGTACGTTAGGACGAATCCTCACCGAGACGAAGGATTCCCTGCAGAAGGGAAACAGCCCACCGGCGGTGATGCGCAGGGGGCGCTGAGCGCGGGTCATGACAATCAGCAGCGACTTCCAGACATCAGCGGGGAACCCCTGTAGTGACGTCACTGCTGTGTAGGCTGCCATAGTGACGTTCTCACTCTGAAAGAAGACACAAGCACTGAAGAGCGAGAGCCACTCAGCAATTAGTAAAAAAAAGCAAGTGAGTATAAACTCCCCATTGGCAGTCCCCTCCCGGAGATCCGAATGGGGGACTATTCCGGAATCTTTTGCCAATGGAGAAATCATCATGACACTTCTTCAAATACAGGCCACATGTCCTGTGGATACACGTTACGTGTCTTTAATACAGTGGTTTCCATTGCCATCTGCATCCTCATGTCGTTGATCGTTGCTGATTCTTCCACCTTTAGGGGCAATTTCCCACCCCTAGGACAAGACAGTGCCCTGAACCTCTATCCGCTCCTCCGCCCTCTTTGACAAGGCCGTTGGCAGAATGAGGCTGACTTCTTATGCTGGATCTTCGGCCGCCAATGCTGATTATTTATCAAAGACGCTACCCCTAGACCACGGGTCTATGCACCCAAATTGCGTGGAAATTTAATCACATGTCAGTTCTAGTATAATATATTTGTCCAAGGAATACACGTTTATCATCTGCATTTCTTCTTGGTGTAGCAATTTTAACAGCCAGTAGTGTAGAAACACATCTACCAATTTCCGTTTATGTCACACAACTGCTTCTTGGTGCTGCTACTTTTTCCGTCAGTGTAGAATAATGTAGGTGTCCTACTGTTAATATTCATGCCTCTGACCTCGAAAACACAGTAACGTATGATGTGAAATCCCACATGCGGTTGTCAGAGCATCTAAAACCGTGACATGGAATGGGTAGGATATGCACCTGTGTCTACGAGAGTCCTGAAAGAATTATCGTTGGATGGTGGAGGAAGGTGGTGGTAGGTTCTTGACCGACTGTAGTATGTCTCGAATCGCAGTGGTACACACTGTTCTTCCAATCATGCTTGTAAACTGCTCTCGTCATGTAAAAACGTAAAGTCTGTGGCGCAAGCTCGTGACCAGTCTATTAGCCTCAGTGTAAGTTCAGTACAGCCTTCTTTCGACTAGGAGGTGGCAGGCCCATCGTCCCATCCGCCTTATACTCGCAGGAAACATCCCCGGTACTGCGTAGGCGTTCCCGGCGTGATAATTCTTGATAGCCTCCTCGGGTTTGCTATTGGATCCTAAAATCAATTGGACTCAACATTTCTCCGTTCTACCGGCTCCTCATCTTCAGGAGAATGATGCTGTTGCTGCTGAGTCCCAATGGAACCTGATGCCAAGGCTGCAAATCGTCGCCCTATATAGCCCTCCATACCGTACACTGAGTATGCGCTGCACACCACAGTAACTGGTCTGCACATGTGTCACATTTGGCTGCCCGTTCTACCCGTTCCCTCAATGTCGTCCGTGTTCTCAGCGGCACGTCGTGGGGAGCAGATCGAACCGTCTTACATCGCCTATGTCGGTCGATCGTCCGCTCAAAGCTGGATTATGGGAGCTTTGTATACTCCTCTGCACGGCCGTCCATCCTACGCCGCCTCAACTCTATATGACACCAGGGGTTCTATACTAGTCCCGTCGACAGTCTTCATGCTGAAGCCGGTGAATTGCCACTAACCTACCGGCGCGATATACTTCTTTGTCGGAATGCCTGTCGGCTATTATCAATGCCCGACCACCTGTCTTATCGTTCCTTTTTTGACGACTCTCTCGACCGTCAATACGGGTTGTATGTATCTGCCCTGCTACCCCCTGGAGTTCGCTTTCGTCGCCTCCATCAGCAATTTGATTTTCCACTCCCTGCAACCTTCAGAGTTGCCGAGAGCCAAACGCCACCTTGGCTCCACGCTCAGGTTCGCGTTCACCTTGACCTCAGCTCGCTCCCAAAGGAGGTTACCCCAGCTGCGGTATAACGCTCGCGGTTTGTCGAACTTCGTTCGAAGTTCATTAATACGATCTTCATTTATACAGATGGCTCTAAGATCAATGACGGTGACGGGTGTTCTTTTATTGTCGGGGCATGCAGTTTCAAATACCGGCTCCATGGGCATTATTCGGTTTTCACAGCTGAGCTATTTGCCCTCTATCAGGCTGTTCTTTACATCCGCCGCCACCGACATTCTGCTTATGTCATCTGCTCTGATTCCCTGAGCGCCATCCAGAGCCTCAGTGATCCGTGTCCGGTTCACCCTTTCGTGCACCAGATCCAACGCTCTCTTCAGCAGCTGGTGGACTACGGTTCTCCGGTTACCTTTATGTGGGTTCCTGGCCATGTTGGTATGCCTGGGACCGAAGCTGCAGATGCCGCGGCCAAGGCTGTGGTCCTCCAGCCTCGGACAGCTTCTTGTTGTGTGCCTTCATCTCATCTTAGCAGAGTCATTTGTCAGCGCATTTTATCGCTGTGGCATTGGTATTCACCTACTGAAAACAAGCTTTGGGCCTTGAAACCTCTCCCCACTACTTGGACCTCTTCACGCCCTTCTCGGCGGTTTTGGCCCGGTTACGGATTGGACACTTCCGGTTCAGCCACCGCCATCTGCTGACGGCTGCGCCGGCCCCATTCTGCCCATGTGGGCAATTGCTGACGGTACGCCACATTTTAACGTCCTGTCCGAATTTTAATACACTGCGCATTGATCTTGGCCTACCATGTACTCTGGATGAAATTTTAGCCGATGACCCAGAAGCAGCTGCTCGCGCTCTTCATTTTATCCACTTGACAAATCTAAGGACATTTGATTATGCTGTGTTCTTTTAATCCCTTGCCTGTTAACATGCCTTTTATAGTGTTGTCCTTCTTAGTTGCTGTTTTAACATTGTGCCTCGCAGCGCAGTCATAATTTAGTCTGGGCGCTAATGACAACTGTTGATGTGCGCCCTAAATCCACAAAAAAAAAAAAAAAACGGGCTGTGTCACCGTCCCTAGAAGGGCACCGACGCCAATTATACATCGTCTACAAATTCTGGGATGTTTGCACCTTAGAATGTTGGCTTCTCATGGGAGATAGCACGGGGTTCCACGTCCTGCTAACAGGATAACGCTCGTTTTCATTAATCAGGTTGTCTGTCAACCTAATGTTACTTGCCTCGTTGTAAACACTATTCAAGATACGGGAAATACTGGCAACTAGCAGGGCTCGTCAAATTTCACCTCGTGTCGCTCGTTTAAACAATATTCCACTACCTGCGATTTTTCAGGCTGTTGTAGTCTCGTGAGACGACAATGTTCAACACACCTGTCCTGAATTATACTAATCGAACGGTCGATGTAAGTCCTCCCGCAGTGACAAGGAAATCTGTATGCCCCAAATCATCACTGACAGAGCCGAGTAATTCCAAAATTTTCGAAGGTGGACAGAAGATGCTCTTAATGTTAAAATCCTTTCAAATTCGCGCAGTTTTAAGGAACATGTTAACAGCATAAGGATGAACGTTCTTAGATCTGTTCTCCTCTTCATGCACCTTCGGAAATGGTCCACTTTCCTTACACGCAGGTGTCAAATGTGCAAGTTTCTAGTTCAACTATCGTGGTCTTCAGTAGTACATATTCAGGAACTAGAGATCTAAATACGCCATTACGATGGTGTAGTGGCTGGCAACACTAAGCGTGCCGATACCGATCTTTATGTGACAGCTTTGGGTAAACACTGTGACCCAGAGTATCGTCATGTTCAAAAATCGAAGCCTCCCATCACTTTCGACCTCCATGGTAAATCTAATACTGGGACAGAGACAGCTGAAGTTGTTCAAATATCGACTAAGACCATCACCTTAATTGGACCAGACAAAAAAGGTGTCATCAACTTATCTCCAGAAGAGCGTTGATTGCGAAGATGGCTGAACGTTATACAGCCGAAATATTAGAAGAAGAAGGAGAATTCTTGCGGCTGCACACCCTAAACTTAATGGAACATTATTTTAGAGTTATACTTTTGTCGACAAACTTCGATCTTGTATGTGGGATAAATGTTTTGGTGTAATGGTAGTTGAGTAAACTGCACCGTAACATAGGAAATAGATTACCAAAGTTATGCTAGTGACTATACTACACGGAGGTTGCATGTATACCTATGTAAATGTTTGCAATACATAATGTGAATGTTTACAGAGGAAATTTATCCATTGACATATAGTAGTCTCCGCTGACAGACCACTCTGTTTATCCGGTGCCGCGCGCAGCGGAATTTGTATCCGCGCCAGACGTCGTGGACGTTGAAGACCCCTAGAGGTCTCTGCACCATCGCGCCGTAAGCTGTGGCGGCGCGCGCCTCCTGGTCCGCTTTTAGTGTGGGGGCGCCACTGTGGAACACGTGGTCCCAGCGGCCAGTAGCAGCGCCCCCGATAGCATACTTAAGCGCCTGCCTCGCGCTCAGCCAGCTCTATAATGTCATCCTTGCCACTGGCTTCTATCCCGACCTGTGGAAAACGTCCCGTATCCTGATGTTCTCCAAACCCAACAAGCCTCGATCTGATGCCTCTTCCTATCGTCCTATCTGTCTCACATCGGTGTTCAGCTTTCCCAGCGCATCCATTACCACCTCCACCAAAACCACCTCCTCCCCAACACCCAATGTGGCTTTCGACCTTCCTTCTCTGCCGATGACCAACTCCTCTGCCTCACTCATCTCCTCTCCCGCCAGCTTAGCTTCCGTCGCTCCGCCATTTTTGTCTCCCTCGACCTCGAAAAGGCCTCCGACTGTGTCTGGCATCCCGGTCTCCTGTTTAAACTCCGAACCTACGCACTTCCTATCAACTACATCCGTCTGATGGCCTCCTTCCTCTCCCGCCGCCCCTCCTATGTTACCATCCATAATGCCAATTCCCACACCTTCTACCCCTCTGCAGGTGTGCCCCAGGGCTCTGTCCTCTCCCCTCTCCTCTACCTCCTGTACACAGCAGATATGCCACAACTGCCCCCCCCCAGTACACCTCTTGCAACATACTGATAACACCGCATTCCTCGCCCTCGCTCCTACCCTCCAACGGTCCCAACGCCTTCTCCAGAATCACCTTGACCTTTTTGCTGCATGGTGTAACCAGTGGCTCCTGAAAATAAATCCGTACAAGACCCAGGCAATCATTGTAGGTCGTACCACTCGCTCCTTCCAGCTCCCGGATTCCTCCCTTACTGTCTGCGCCCGTCCTGTCCATCTCACCCCCACCCTCACCTACATTGGCTTCACCATTGACCATCTCCTCACCTGGATCCCTCATCTCCGCTCCATCCAATCCAAAGCCCACAACCGCCTCTGACTCCTCAAACTCTTCTCTGGCCGGACATGGGGGTTGCACCCCTCTACACCTACAAATCCTTAATCGTTCCATCCTCTGTTATACCAGTCCTGCCTGGATATCTGCCCCCCCCCCACACAAATTATATAAGACCTTCCAGATCCTTGAGCGTCATGCACTCCTACTCGCCTTCCATATACACCTCCCGTTCCCCACGCGGATCCTCTATGACCTCATTCCTTTCCCCCATCTGCTCCTATTCCTATATATATCTGCGTCCTCTACACCTCCCGCTGCCTCGATTCCCCTCACCACCTGGTTGTTCCTCTCCCATCCCCGCCCCCTGTCACGTCTTCACTGTTGTGTCCCCCCTACCTTCCATCTCTACTCCCTTCATCTTTTTTCCCAAGGTGGCTTCCATCAACTCCCCCTCCTGGATGATGCCCTCTCTCCTTCCATTTATCCCTCCTATCAACTCTGATACTCACTCCCCATCCTTTCCTCTGTCCTTTTCCCAGGCTCCCTTTCCCCCCTTCCATCCTCTTTTTTCTCCACCTCCCCTCTCTCTGCCCCCTTCTCTCCCCCGAGTCCTTTCGCATTTCCCTCCTCTGCCTCTTCTCATTCCCTCTTGTGCCTGCCCTGTCCCTCTCCCCCCTTATGAGTCCTCTCCCTCCTTGGTCCCCCCCTTTCGTTTTTTCCTCTCCTCCCTCCTTGTTTTTCGCCCTCCTCCAGGTCCCCCCCCCCCCCCCCATCTGACTTTGGCTCGGGAGTGTCATCTTTGTGCCGCCATTTTCGTGCAGTGTTTTACAGTGAGTGTTTTACAGTGAGTGTTCCGTGTTGTGTCTTTTGGGAAGTATTGCGAACGGCCATCATAATGTCGCTGGGTGTGGTTTTTTATCTCTTGCGAACAGAAACCAGACTGTCGCCATGTTTTTTAATTGTGTGTCTACTATGTTCCTTGTCTGATTCCTGTGTACTTTATTAACATTGCCCATCCCTTTTGCTTTCTGTTTTAACTTTCCGCATTTTTCCGCCATTGTACACTTTAAGTCACCGTTTTATCGCCTGTCTTTCTTGTTTCTTTTCTTCTTCCATTTTTAAAAAAGTCTGTAGGCTGTAGAGCAGCATACTAAGCTGCTTCCAGCCCGCCCCCTTCGAAGGGGGGGGGGGGGGGGGGGGGGGGAATTGAAAATCAATAAAGAAAAAAAAAAAAGCTCAACTAGCAGTCTAACATCGCGTGTGTCTCAGGACATATCGCCCCAGACAGCGTATTGACTTCCGTGTTTCTATTCCAGTGGACGTCATTGTCTTGTTTGGTTCGTTACTCTGTTGTCTGTTCTTGTTGCGTCGTAAGCTCCTCCGTTGGTCGCGTCCGTCCTCTCCCGTTGTGTTGTTGATCGCAGGCCGTTCCGCGAGTCCCGCCGCGTTTCCGTCACTACTACCCCGCGTCCGTTCCGGTCGCCGTTACAGCAGTTTACTTTACCAACAGGTCTGAAATGTAATACCGCTATAACACTACCCTATGAACGTGAACAAAAACGTAAAATAATGGTGTAATTAACAACCCTGTTAGTGTACAGTACACACAGGCCAATTTTTTACAGGATCCTATCAAAATAACGACTGTCATTATCGTTAAACTGGTTGTACAACGGCGCACCATAGGCTATCTTGCATCCCACAGCACTGCAAGCACCACCTAGATTTCGATTAACGCTGTATTGTCAAACCTATGGATTATTTTCCTTTTAGATGAAATAAATACTCGACATACTAGGAATTCGAAGTGGCAGACCAACATCCTCGTTATAAAATATGAGGATGAGTCAAAACGTTATGGCCACCTGCCGCACAGTCTGTGGGCATACGTTTGAAACGCAATACACAATACAGCAGCAATTTTCGTGGCACAGATTCGACAAGTTCCTAGTAAGTGACTGGAGGTATGTGACACAAGACTTCTACACACAAGTCAAGCAATTCCCGTAAACTATGGGTTGGTGGTTTGTGTGCAAGGAGCAGGCACCAGATAGCATACTACATTTTTTCTTTCAAGTCCTGATCAAGGAAATTTGGCGGGCAGTACATGAATCAGTAGTCACTGTCATGTTCTTCAGAACACTAGATCACTATAGAGCGATGGTGGCCTTGAGAGACGGGCAGTTAATGAAATGGAAGATGAGATCGCCGTCGGAGAAGACATCGACAATGAAAAGATGCAGCTGGTCGGAAATAATGTTCACGTAGTCCACAGCTAGCATGTGCCTTTGATTACTACCGTAGGTCCCATGGAACCCCTGGTGCATATCTTCCATAGCGTAACTTTGTCCCCTTCGGTCTGTGTCCGTGACGTGATGCACGTATCGATCAGCTTTTCACCCGAATATCGACAAATCTGGACCAACCTTCACTTCGTGTAGCAATAAATGTAATTCGTAACATCTTAAAACACGTTTCCAATAGTCCACGGTCGAATTTTATGATCCTGTGTTCACTGCAGTCGTAATTAACGATGTCAAATGGTTCAAATGGCTCTGAGCACTATGGGACTTAACATCTGAGGTCATGAGTCCCATAGAACATAGAACCACTTAAACCTAACTAACCTAAGTACATCACACACATCCATACCCGAGGCAGGATTCGAACCTGCGACCGTAGTGGTCGCGCGGTTCCAGACTGAAGCGCCTAGAACCGCTCGGTCGCAACGGCCGGCTTTAATCTATTCAATGATTTCATATGCTATATCCTACATTTATAAGTGGCCATCAATAAGATTCAGTTCGTAGGCAACGCTAACCCCTTCGCTGCATGTCAGTGATTACTTTCGTACACCCATATCAGTGTCACGCTGGGTTGCATATACGGTGCGGCAACGCCATCAAACAGAATTTTTTTTATCCCTTCTTATATATACTTTCCTTAGTGTATCACGTGCCCAATACCAGCAGGTGTCAGTCTTGCAATGGGCGGTGGTCATAATTTTTTGTCTCATAAGTGGTTTTTAATTGTTTTATTTAGGTTTTATTCTGTGTGTTATCCTACCATTACATCGCACCATTTTCTTGTTACTGTTCTGTAACTAAAATCCTTATCCGAAACAACATTGCCTTTTTGCACCTGCAGTACTATGTCTTACCGCTGTGAGGTTCTTGGATGTTTTACGGCTCTTACCTCCGTGATGAGCTCGTCTCCGAACCAGCAGTAAACAAACACCTCCGCGAGCATTAGGGTCAGGTACCAGCAGCACTTCCCTGCTTGCGTGAGGCTCCGTGAGTTCTGAAAGAATGACAGAATACTCTGTAAAGGTCTTATCGACAACAAAGTACGATATGTTGTTGCACAGGCATAAGGCAAGCTCTTGCAAGCAGCCGAAGAGAGTGCGGGCCAGCTTCTAGGCACTAGACTAATACTGACTTTGTGTTCTACAAGGCATCAGTCTACCATAGCGGTGACTCGATTGCTACACACTGTAGCACAAGGCTGCGCTGCCTCGGCCACCTAAGTGACGGGAATGGGCCGGAGGAAGTATAATTTTTCCGCACTCAGCCGTTAACAGGAATTGGACGACCGACTTCCGACATTCACCAGCTCCATGACAGTCTCCTCGCCATTCTTTGGTCAATGTGTGGCTAAACAGTGATAGTCTCATTGAGAAACATCAGCAAACCCGCTGTTCTGCGACCCTGACAGCCAGCCCTGATGCTGCTACACTTGGATGGTACCCAAGGCAAGACTGCCCATTGGGTGCCCTCAGCTTACACTCCAGCCAGTCACACTAGATTCCTAGGTTCAATTCGCCACCTTGGGCTGAATGCAGTGTTCACGACTCGGCAGTCTCACCAAACCTGCTGCAAAGCAGACAGCTATATTGCATCAATAAGGCCACATACGCCCCTAACTGTCATTATGCTGTGGAGCACTTCGCTGCCACCCACTAGCCATTGCCGTTTAGTCTTAGCAGTCGTCAGCCTCTTGTATTGACGTAATGGTTAATAAATAATGTAGTTGGTGAGTAATCATACTCGGCATTGGCCCTAGTACTAGAATACACCATCCCACAGAACCCCCTGATGTAGTCTGGGGCAGAGTGACCCTCCTGCAACTCTGGTATCACCATACCGACCAACACCCAATCGGTTTCGTTACATAGCACGCTAAATCACCATATTTTGGTGTCAGAAGAGGAAGAACCTATGACCGACATCCTTGGGTATTTCTTAGTTCTTTTCACATTATATTTTTCCTTTTATTGTAGGAACTGCCTTTGTAACGGACGTACCACTCATGGAGAAGTTTTCCACTGCAGAGACAGTTCACACCGTTAATCATGTGGTAGAAATGGAATCAGAAAATACACGGTTGTCCAAGCAAGATGAAATACTAAGAGAGGATAGGGCCCCATCTAGTATCCCAGTGCCCATTACACACGCCAGTACAGCTACTATAGTTTCTCTTTTTCTGCTAAGGCAGGTGAGGAAGTGTACACATCAAAAAAGTTTTGCATCACCTCAATTCCGAGAGTTCTGGAACCTGTATAGAAAACTGGAATAGAGATCAACATAAACATCATTTCAGCCCTTTTTATTGCTCATGAGAACCACACATTGCATGTTGTACCACCATACAGCGAGACCTTCAGGGGTGGTGGTCCAGATTGGTGTACACACCGGTGCATCAAATACCCAGTTTGCACGTCCTCTTGCATTGGTGCATGCCTGTATTCGTCGTGGCATACAAGTTCATCATTAGTCCAGATTGTCCCACTCCTCAACAACTATTCGGCGCAGATCCCTCAGAGTGGTCACATCGTCCACAAACAGCCCTTTGAAATTTATCCCAGGCATATTCGATAGGGTTCATGTCTGGAGAACATGCTGGCCACTCTAGTCGAGCGATGTTGTTTCCCTGAAGGAAGTCATTCACAAGATGTGCACGATAGAGGCGCGAATTGTCGTTCATGAAGGCGAATGCCTCTCCGATATGTTGCCAATACGGTTGCATTATCGGTCGGAGGGTGGCATTCACGTATCGTACAGCCGCTACGGCACCTTCCATGACCACCAGCAGCTTACGTCGTAATGACACCCCAAAACAGCAGGGAACCTCCACTTTGCTGCACTCGCTAGACAGTGTGTGTAAGGCGTTCAGCCTGACAGGATTGCCTCCAAACACGTCTCCGACGATTGTCTGGTTGAAGGCATGTGCGACACTCATCGGTGAAGAGAACGTGATGCCAATCCTGAGCGGTCCATTCTGCATGTTGTTGGGCCCATCTGTACGGCGTTGCATGGTGCCGTGGTTGAAAAGATGGACCTCGTCAAGGACGTTGGGATTGAAGTTGAGCATCACACAGCCTATTGCGCACAGTTTGAGTCGTAACCCGACGTCCTGTGGCTGCACGAAAAGCATTATTCAACATGGTGGCATTGCTGTCATGTTTCCTCCGAACCATAATCCGTAGGTAGTGGCCATCTAATGCAATATTAGCCCTTGGGAGGCCTGAGCGAGGAATGTCATTGACAGTTCCTGTCTCTCTGTATCTCCTTCATGTCCTAAAAACATCACTTTGGTACACTCGGAGACGCCTGGACATTTCCCTTGTTGAGAGCCCTTCCTGGCACAAAGTAACAATGCGGGTGCGATCGAGTCGTGGTATTGACCGTCTAGGCATGGCTGAACTACAGACAACACAATCCGTGTATTTCCTTCCTGGTGGAATGACTGGAACTGATCGGCTGTCGGACCCCTCCGTCTAATAGGCGCTGCTCAAGCATGACTGTTTACATCTTTGGGCGGGTTTAGTGACATCTCTGAACAATCAGAGGGACTGTGTCTGTGATACAATATCCACAGTCATCGTCTATCTTCAGGAGTTGTGGAACTGAGGTGATGCAAAACTTCTTTTTATGTGTGTATTAGCGTCGGTAGACAACTTGTAAACACCTACTAGGCTCGGATATTGGGTGGAGGAACAGCTTTTGCATATGTTCAAGCTACATTTAGTTCGAAACGCTAAAGCGTATGTAATCTATCATGAGAAATTGAGAAATTCGTCAACAATTTAATATCTGAGGACAGGTTTGCACAGTGAAACAGAAGGAAGAATAACTGTTGAGCAGTGTGTGGAAAAAGTAGGGGAATTCACTGAAAATTTTGTTGACAGAACTAGGAAGCTAAATGTCAATACATGTGAGTTTATGGAAATAAATGTTACCAACAGGGTCCTATTGCAGGAAGGAGAACAGAGGATATTGGATAGCCTTATGAGGGGATCGACAGCTGACGTGCAAAGAAAAGTAGGAACTGAAAACTTAGCTGAAGCAACAGCAGCCGTGATGGAGATGGGAGAGACAGATATGGTGGCCCAAGTTCAAAATAGGAAAAGTATTACAGGTGTTGACGAGCAGACCACATATAGCAGGAATACTGTGAGCTGCAGTGTCAGAAATGCTGAGCATCCAGGCAGGTACTGTAGTCCAAAGCATAACAGTGGACATTATAGGTAGATACAGGGTGGGAATGAGTAACTCAGATTTAGAAGGTGAGGTGGGGGGGGGGGGCTGCGTGCCATGGTGAGATTTGTCTCTTATACACTCCTGTTCAAGAAACACAAAATACCTTGAACGACTAGAGACAGGACGTTCATATTCACAGGACATGTACATTAGTATGTTCTGCGGAAATAATTAGTATTTCAGTCACCTCGGCTCAGTGTGTGTCCTGTTGCCTGGTATACACAGAGTCCGCCACTGGCCCTGAAAACTTGTTCCATGCTTGATGGCATCGACGCTTATAAGGCGTGAATCTCGTCCTGTGGTTTAGCCATCCATGCTGCATTCACCAGGTTCCAAAGTTCATCTCTGCTGGTTGTCACTGGGCCACAGCGCTGCACCTATCGTTGCCCCGTATCCAACACATTTTCGATTGGCTACAAGTATCATGATCAAGCAGGTACGGGCAAACGGGTGACATCCTGTTACACCAAGAAGGCACGTGTTCGTGCAGAAACGTGTGGTCGTGTATTGTCTTGATGAAAAATGGTGTCTAATGTGTTGTGCAGAAAGGGTATGATTACAGGTCGCAGGATATTTACGTAGGTCAAACAGGTCACAGTGTCCTGGACATGAACCAACTGTGATTTGTAGTTGTACCCAATAGCACCCCTCAACATAAGGTCTTGTTTTGGCACTGTAAGTCTTGTGTGAATGCAGTCACTGTGATGCCGCTCCCCTTGTCTGCGGCGAACGAAAATACGCTCGTCATTTATAAACAAACACAACCTGGGTTCGTCCGAAAACACTATCTGATGCCATTCCTGTCTCCAGTGACGTCGTTTCATACACCACTGCCGTTCTGCACATTCGTCAAAGGTAGGCGGAGAAGTGGACGACGCGCACGTAGTCCATGCTATAATAAACCGTCACCCCTGACAGTGTACGATGTGTTACACTATTCGACTAGAGCCGAGGAGAATGCAGATCTGTCCTGCAATACCGTTCGGATGAAGTGTCTGTATTCTCAGGGGATGGTCAGGGTGTTGCAACCTGACCCATCTCGTCGTGTTCTGCGGCCTACCATGAACCATTCTAAATACACCCATTGCACTGACCAAACATTTCGTCCCACATGAGCAGCAATTTTACGGATGGGTGCATCACATTTTCTCAAGTCAATAATGCGCCCTCTTTGAAACTCACTGATTTTACGGTACGGTTAACTGTTAGGTCTGGAAGATATCCTGCACGTGTGCTCAAGTCACCTTCGATTTATAGCGACAACGAGAGCCGCAAGCACATTTTACCGGTAGGTGGTGTTGCACCGCGACATCGATGTTGACCCTGAATCCGGGGGCCGACAAGGTTCAAATGCTAATCATTTCTGGGAAACATACTAAGTACATGTCCTTTGAATATGAACGTCCCATTTCTTGTCGTTCAGAATGTGCTGTTTTTTCTGATCATGAGTGTAGTTTACTGGACGGAAGGAAGCATATGTTCTTGTTTGACACAATCCCAGGTATGCATGGCATGTTTGGACCTCCTTGGGTAAAGGAGGTTTGGCCCACAACAGTGTGGGTTAAGCAGGGTAGCTGAAAATGATATGAATTTCCTCAGTTCAACGGTGTTGTATGTAAAGGATTTCCAGGTTTCTATTGTAGTTTCGCCTCCTGTAGAAAATGATTACCGCACAATTTTTAGCATTAGATTTATTGCTTCAGTGTCACTCTAAAATTGACTTTCATTAGCTCGTGGCATAACTTGATGCGACCCCGTTCTGTCTGGGGGCAGATAGCTAACAATATCACACTGCCACAAGGTTCATCCTTGGAGCGAGAGGTACCATTTAGATTGCATGAAAGTGAGCGTTGTGCGACACTGGAACAGAATGATGAAAATCCACAAAATTCTGAGATTTAATCTTTGAGGACGTACGAATGACAACGTAATCTCTAACAAATCACTGAACAGAGTAACCAGACAGTACGCAGCACAATAAAAATGAGACCGTTTGATGTTTCTGATAATAAGCTTCAAAATAACAGTATACAATCATATCAAGATGGTGGATCCATGGCAGCGGTAATTCAGCGTAGGTGATTTGGTGTATATTTCGAAATAGAAAACTTCATTTCACATGTGTTACCTGTCGAACTGGCAGAGATATTTACCGTATGTAATAGTGCAATGTACAAACCCAAGAACTTACATGTTAATGGAAATGAAGGTGAAGAAACTGCTGAAAGATCTGACGCACGGAAATTGCAGAAAAGTTCTGAATTCGATATGTTTCTGATAGGGCATGTTATAAGATGTCGAACGAACAAAGCTTTAGTTAAGTAGCTCAGCTCCACACTAGTTGGGTATATAGGAGAACATACAAACCTTAAACCATGCAGTAGCATGATATAAGTGCTAAGAACTGCATTAGATGTGGCGATGGTATTCCTGGTATGTTACCAGTTGATTTTAATATCCCTAAATACAACTACTGTGGACTTGGAACGAATCTGAAAAAGTGTCTGGCTTGTGGCAATAAGGGAATTAATACATTACACGTTGCCCAAAAGGAACATGATACTGCTTGCGTTGCAAATTAAATTTTGGCGAAACATCACTTTGCAGATCAAATTTTAGCCAAGCAAAGAGCGTGAGACAGGGCATAGGCACAGGACAATACTTCATAGCATTGGCAATTGATATTGCAATATATATCAAACTTAAATTGGACGCCACAATAACTTTCCGAGAAATTTTATATACAGCTTATAATAAACTGAAGAAACAGAAGACAAATTTGTAGCATTTTTAACAAATAGCGTTCAGTCAGTGGTGGCAGTGGCTAAAAGTGCTTTGAAGCTGAAGGGAGTAAGAAGAAAAAGTCCTTATAAAACACCTAGGTTTCTGGCAATACCTATGATATCTGTCGGAAAGAATCTATATTCTTCTTTCTAGTTCCCATTCTATTACGAATTCCTGCCTTTTCAGGTGTATCAGTAATTGGCTCATTAGCAGGAGTGACGGCAATAGAGAATGTACAAAATGTACGGGAGCAGCTAGAGGAGGCTAAAAGGCATTATTGGGTAACTGAGGCTGTCGGTGTATGTAAAAGACTGTAAGTAAAACTGCACAGAAAAAGACATATGCCAATCGTAGGAAAAAAAACGTTCATAGCAATATTACCGGACGGCCCACTTACAAATACAGATCTGCTTGCATTCGTCAGGAAACTCAAAATCCTGAGATTTAGTGCAGTGTTTATGTGGAATATGTTGCAAAAGGTGATGTGGAAATCTATGGAGTACGGGACTGTCAATTTAAAGTTGTAGTTGGATGTGGGATTCACTTCGTTATATTTGTTGAAGAAACTGACATATCTTCAACTACTTTCATTCATTGACGGCGTAAGACCACCTGAAGAATTGCGTTACCACTCGAACTATGGGAATAAGGTGTTCTACAACTTTCGGCGCTGCCTTCTTCAATTCATTTCTCTGTTGAAATTGCTGACTAATGTTTCCTCTAATGGCTGCATAAAAACAGGCACCATGAACAGCACTGCATCAGTTCAGGTTTAGATGTGATGTCGTACTCTCTAACTTTAAAAGAACGTTCATCAATATTAAGAGTAAACTACTTTTCCCCAATAGATCTAAGCAAGAGGGTGTGGAGTATTGCTTTGATCAGTCTGCAAACGTACAGCAAAACTCCTAATTTCCCTAAGGTGAACAATAAATCACATCTAGAGAATTAAAAATTTGTGGAAAAACCTCCAGACTCCTGATATAGGATAGTTTAAGTGTGTATATCAGAGGATTGGTAAAAGACTCTGAGTTATGCGCATATGATAGTACATTTAAAACGAAGATAAAAACAAAGGAAGAGACAGTTGACTTTAGCCAGAAAGGTTCAGTAGCATTAATACTGATTTTCCTGAAGAGTCAAGATTTGAATAATAATCAGCTAATTGATATACAACCTGTTAGCACTATTCATATTGAATGTAATATCTCAGTGAATTTGAATCTGAATTATAGATTAATCCATAGAATATATAGATTCTTTCCTACTGTGGGCTCAGGTAATAAAATAGTTGAAATGCTTAACTTAGTGCTCAGACAAGGCACATCGAGTTGAATATCGTGGACAAGAATGGTGATTTATGCAATTTTCGTGTTGAGTAAATTGTAGTACATCTACTCTTGAAACAGCGTGGATATAAATTACAAAAGCAATATACACGCTATCAGGACTCCACTTCTCAGAAAAAGCAGGTCGTAATAACTCCTACGAATTACGAGTTCCTTAAATAGGTAGTTCTGAGACCTATCGATATAACCACTCCATACAACAATTCCATTTCAATATGATGATTTGATCATTTGTCAGCAATATTTCACCCACGACCTTTCGATTCAGCGGCGTTTGATAATAATGGTGAGTTAAGAATTCTCATTCAGCATCAAGATTAGTTAACAATTCCAAGCAAGAGCTTTCTATGTTTCGAGGAGAGATTTGTAACCAAGAAGAATGGAAGCTCTCTAGAAGCCGCAGCAACATTGTGACTTACATTTAATGCATTCGCCTTTCTGTTTCAGGAAACAAGATGCTAAATTAATGGTATCAGGGTTGAATACACAAAAAATCGTCACAATTAATCGATCCTCAAAACAGATGTCTCCACATTTCCTCACATTGAATTGCCAGCTGAATGGCCAAATACAAATCTTTCGGAGTCCCATCACGCACTTTCCGACATGTGCGCTGGTAACACTCTCAAAAATACATCAAGTGTCCTTTTCTCGGCCTCCTGCAACTCGTAAGTATACTCATTAATTTCCCTTACCTGTCCCCAAATTTCTCCACCGTCTCCCCCTGTCTCTTTGTCATTGCACTTCACCTCTCCCTAGAGTACCGAGCGCTATTCTGTTTCTTGTACGATTGTAAAAGCCCTTCCTTTAACTGCTTAAACTGTCCTGCCTTCTTTAAGGCCTCACCTATGTATTCGCTTCACCCGGTCATTTAATCTTGGCTATATGTAACAACTGCTCATCAGACCAACCATTCATCACCACTGAAGTCTCCAAGTCCTCCACAAACGAACACACATCCTCAGATGCCTTGCCAGAAAACGGAATAATCAGACTCGTAGAAGCTGGATCAATCTCCTGCACCCTAGGCAACAACGACTGATCAGATGTGGTTTCCTGCTCACTTCTAGACGTTAATTCATTTCTCAATTGCGTATTGTCTGCTGTAAATTGTGCTCCTTTTTCCAACAAAATCGTCACCACTTCGGTTGGGACACCCCTTGCGTCCTTGACTCTGCCATTGTGTTGCTTTCATTCTCAGTTAGTTCCAAAACAAAACGATTAAGTGCAAGAATAACCTGATTCCCTACAACTCCATATCGTCATACTCAGTAACATCACACTCAAATTAACATGAAAAGCAATTAAATGCCACAAAACAATGTTACTCCCTAAACATACTAACATTTACTCTGACAACAAAATAGACTATTCCCATCCAAACATCGAACAATGTGGCTTGTCAGGAGCCATACTCGAAAAAACAAAAAAGAAAGAAAACGTCCCACACTCATAAAGAACAATTTTGTCAGCACTCACCACATCTTATGACTTTACTGCAGGCGGTGGGCTCAAATGTTGTACTGGACAGACGCCGTCCGCTATTTTGACACCAAATGTAATGGTGGACACCAAATGTAGTGGGTGGGTGCCAGGAGTTGCCATATTAAAACTTGGCGAGAAATTTTCCAAATGATTTATTTGTTTTGACTACAGCACTCTGTTCACCTTCGTCTGTGTCACAGGGCCGCACAATGCTGAGGAAGCGCCCCAGCGGCCTGTGCAACGCAACACTGTGTTGTGCCGGCTTTGTACACCAGCTGCAGAGTTCGGATTACATCAAGATGGCTGCGTCAGCAGCTAACTCATCGGCCACCGTCCCCGTTGACTCTGCGCTGCTCCGCTGGGAGATGCATGCGGGCCCTGCTGCTGCTACTTCTCACTGGCATAGCTGAGAACTCAGTGGCAATGACCGCCCATGATCTGGCATCCGAATCTGTGGCCCTCGGAAGTCTCCGGTGTGTATCAGGGGCCGAGATGACTGTCCGTAGTAGCAAGCCGAAGAGTGGCCTGCCCTGGCTGGCTGCGGACGACTGTCATCTAACAATAAAGTTCTGCAGTGCATATCTTGAAATATCAACCGCCATTACACGTACCTGTCTTCTTCCATAATTTGAGCAGGTATGACTTTCACTTTCTAGTTCAGCACTTGGGTGGCTTCAGCTTGAAAAATTATATGGCCAGTGTCATACCTGATAATGTAAAATACTACATTCCATTTACCTTGTGATTCACACCAAGAAGAATGCTCTATCACTGGGATCCATTATGTTTGAAGCAAGCATCTCTTTAGGAACTTGCTAACCCAATACATTAGGAGTATATGCATTTCATCAACGCTTCTTATCCCAATGATGCAAAGTTTCAGCTTGTGACAAACGTGGGGGGTCTTTCCTCACGAATACCTGGATTCGAAAAAGAGACTCAACAAAACTGTGGTTCACGACATAATCTCATTCACACCAAACTCACAAGCACTACCATATAGTATCCACATTATAGGCATGTGGTAAATATTTTGCAGGTGTCTCTGATATGGTAATTTGTACATGAACACTAAGGTGTGCCTACTTGCAAACATTTTTGAGATATTCTAGAGTGTTTTCATGGCCGTATACACACTGTATCCTACCTTCTATTACGTCACACCTGGGATTTTGTAGAATGTAACGTTAAAAAGAACATACGTCGAAACTGAACTCTTGGCAGACTTTGTCATCAGAATGATGGATTCGTGAGGGACTTTGCTCTTGGGAGCACAGCTAAGCCAAGGTGATAACCCAGCAATGAACGAGGAGGAGTGCAGACTACCTGATAATTTGAGTTAGATCCTTTATTTGGATGTAAACAATGTCTCAGCTTGGAGAGAACATTGTAATCACCTGCAGCGCATCCTTCAAACAGCATGCCTGGTTGAAGAAATACAGTAATGTAAATACCAACACGAGATCCCTTATCATGTGTCATTTTGGAAAGCATTCTTGAAAATTAATTATTAATTCTGTTTCTGGCAATTACCATGCCAAATGTAAGAAAGTACTACGGAATTCATTTAGTTTATCATTGTGATTGGGGCTACAACGCAAGACATTTCATCACCACGTCAAATTTTAAGTAGGCCATAGTCTTCAGTGAAGGACTAGTCATTGTGTAGACAGCATTGGTTAAACTGCGCTTCACGAGGCCTGTACATGTCTGTGTGTGTATTCTGTACCTCTCCAAACTCCACATGTACTGATTCAACTGTGAGTCTACGAATTCAAACTGCGCTAATTCCAACTATGAAGAAACAGACCGTTTCATCTACTGTGTGAATGTCTGTGATGCATATGAAGCAAATATGTACAAATCCTGAAGTATTTGACATTTCTGGATACATGACCTATAACCTTCATGGAATAACACAACAGAGCAAGGAGGTTACCAGCCTGATGAAAGACAACGAACTGGTCACAGATTGTGGAGTTTCAGGAGCTCAGACGTAAAATGTATGGATACATATAGATACTGACAGTACCCAGTGGTGGGATGAGGGTATTTATTGTGTGGCTACAAAGGTTCTCATGACCTATGATTACAAGGAGTGCTTTCACTATGATGCCAGTGTTTCTTTGTGTGAATATACAGGGTGTTACAAAAAGGTACGGCCAAATTTTCAGGAAACATTCCTCACACACAAATAAAGAAAAAATGTTATGTGGACATGTGTCCGGAAACGCTTAATTTCCATGTTAGAGCTCATTTTAGTTTCGTCAGTATGTACTGTACTTCCTCGATTCACCGCCAGTTGGCCCAATTGAACGAAGGTAATGTTGACTTCGGTGCTTGTGTTGACATGCGACTCATTGCTCTACAGTACTAGCATCAACAGATTAGTGTTCATCACGAACGTGGTTTTGCAGTCAGTGCAATGTTTACAAATGCGGAATTGACAGATGCCCATTTGTTGTATGGATTAGCACGGGGCAATAGCCGTGGCTCGGTACGTTTGTATCGAGACAGATTTCCAGAACGAAGGCATCCCGACAGGAAGACGTTCGAAGCAATTGATCGGTGTCTTAGGGGGCACGGAACATTCCAGCTTATGACTCGCGACTGGGGAAGACCTAGAACGACGAGGACACCTGCAATGGACGAGGCAATTCTTCGCACAGTTGACGATAAACCTAATGTCAGCGTCAGAGAAGTTGCTGCTGTACAAGGTAACGTTGACCACGTCACTGTATGGAGAGTGATACGGGAGAACTAGTTATTTCCGTACCATGTACAGCGTGTGCAGGCACTATCAGCAGCTGATTGGCCTCCACGGGTACACTTCTGCGAATGGTTCATCCAACAATGTGTCAATCCTCGTTTCTGTGCAAATGTTCTCTTTACGGATGAGGCTTCATTCCAACGTGATCAAATTGTTAATTTTTTACAATCAACATGTGTGGGCCGACGAGAATCCGCAAGCAATTGTGCAATCACGTCATCAACACAGATTTTCTGTGAACGTTTGGGCAGGCATTGTTGGTGATGTCTTGATTGGGCCACATGTTCTTCCACCTACGCTCAATGGAGCACGTTATCATGATTTCATACAGGATACTCTACCTGTGCTGCTAGAACATGTGCCTTTACAAGTACGACACAACATGTGGTTCATGCACGATGGAGCTCCTGCACATTTCAGTCGAAGTGTTCGTACGCTTCTCACCAACAGATTCGGTGACCGATGGATTGGTAGAGGCGGATCAATTCCATGGCCTTTACGCTCTCCTGACCTCAACTCTCTTGACTTTCATTTACGGGGGCATTTGACAGCTCTTGTCTACGCAACCCTGGTATCAAATGTAGAGACTCTTCGTGCTCGTATTGTGGACGGCTGTGATACAATACGCCACTCTCCAGGGCTGCATCAGCGCATCAGGAATTCCATGCGATGGAGGGTGGATGTATGTATCCTCGCTAACGGAGGGCATTTTGAACATTTCCTGTAACAAAGTGTTTGAAGTTACGCTGGTACGTTCTGCTGCTGTGTGTTTTCATTCCATGATTAATGTGATTTGAAGATAAGTAATAAAATGAGCTCTAACATGGAAAGTAAGCGTTTCTGGGCACATGTCCATATAACATATTTTCTTTCTTTGTGTGTGAGGAATGTTTCCTGAAAGTTTGGCCATACCTTTTTGTAACACCCTGTATATTGGGTGTGTAGTATGTACATGGCTGCACATTATCCATGTGCATATATACTGCATATAATTATGTATACATGTGTTGTTTTTATTCACCTGCTCTTGGATACCCTGTTTCCCATGTATTGTAAATATTGTACAAAGACTGAGAAAACTGTATATAGAAAGAAAAAGAATATTTTACTGTATAAGCATTGTATTGTGCATAGATTCTCTATTAATTTTAGTGTAAATAAATTGTATGTATTATCTTTCTACATAATAGTATTAGTTTAACAAAAAGTAGTGTGCATTATCTTTAAAGTACAAAAAAATTGCTGTTACAGAAAATGTGTTTTTTTACTGCCTTATATGTGTTTGGAAGTCATATTTAAAGTAGAAACGATACATTGTTGAATGTTATCGATCCATAAAAATTTTCATTGTTAATTAGTTATTTTGTTATATGAATATTTTTATTTTCAAAAGATTCAGATCGCTTCACTACAGAATACAGACGATTAAACTCAAGCAATTGCGCAAAAGGATTACTTGGAATTAAATTATTATAACAAACTGTAAGTGTTGAAATATGGAGACCCGTTAGGCAGCTAGTTTTTTACAATGTATCGTTACATCTACATTGCGCACATCTTGCGCTGCACATCAGTTTAAAGTAGGCATTCCAATGTGAGCGTAAAGTGTTCAGTTTTGTGGACAGGCACACCTGCATTTTGGCCTATCCTACCAGTTTGCAAACTCTGGCAACTTGACAGCCAATTTCCAATATCCTACCAATTTTTACTGTTAGCTTGCGAAATTAATTTCAGTCCACTCACTACAGAGTACAGATGTCAAATAGAGAGCAACAGCACATGACTAATGAATAACTCCGATCGTTTCGATGCCTTTGAGGACAGGCAATACTGTGATAGGCTCTTGCCGAAAATCACTGGGGCTCCACCAGCTGACATCATTGCAATTCCAGGAACCAGCGCACCAAAAAGTGTTGACGTCAGCGATTTAGGCCTCACCTGATAACTGATACACATTACTGCCAGCATTTTCAAAAGTTTCCGAAACGTTCATGTACAACTGAAATTATAAGAACTTAGCATAAAGAAACAATTTCAGTAACAGTCAGCGTATATTTCAACTGAAAAGGCATTGTTTCCTAGGTGAGTGGTATGTTGGAACCTATAATTATTACTAAGTCAAGTCATGGCTTCTTTATTAACTGTACTCGTTATACAGATTGCTTCACGCCACACACTATCAGCTGAGTTCCTCCTGAGCACTTGAATATGTCCATTTTTAATAGACATTCGCTGATATTACATGATACATAGATTTCTGTATGATAGGTACAGTCAATAACATTCACCACCCTTACTGTATACATTTGCACAGATTGTGATCACCAATTGGAAGAAATTCTTATCATTTGTAATATATTATGGCTATGGAAAGATTTCTTCATAAAAATTACATATTATCGAATAGCAGAGTAATAGATTTTTAACAAGATTGTTTGCGTGTCCATCCTCTGCAATAAGCACAGAAATATGTATTTCATAAATAAAAATGCTTTCTCTTGCTGCACTGTATTTTATTTTGGTAAACGCATTTCGCCTTTTTTTCACATTAAGATCATCAGTGGGATCCGTAGCGCTACAGTTATGATATAATTTTGTTTTGATGTGCGTTACTCGTAGATTATGAAACAGTCCACTACTCGCTTTTTATGTAAATAAGTGATTGCTTACAGTTCTTTCTGTTTTTAGTTGGTATCGGTGTTTCCTCTTATATGGTAACATGGAGGTCGCACTACCACTCGATTTACGATACACAGGCATGCTTTTTATGTTTCGATTAGTTTTCTTCCCACTTTTCATTTTGTTTGCTCTTGTTGTCCTAATGCACTATCAGTCTCCTGTCACTAATATAGACATAACACTAATATATTAGTGATAGAAAATTGATGGAACATCAAAACAACAAATGCAAACAAAATGAAAACTGGGAACAAAAATGTTCGAAACACAAAATCATATCTGTTTTTCGTAAGCAGAGCGGTAGTGCGAATTTCTAAAATCATCGGGGAAAGTGAGAACAAAACGTCTATTCACGTTGGTGTGTAGAACGTATGAGTCTGGAGATATACCATCTGACTTTAGAAAAAGCATCATCCACACAATTCCGAAGACGGTAAGAGCTGACAACTGCGAGAATTATCGCACGATCAGTTTAACAGCTCATGCATCCAAGTTGCTTACAAGAATAAGATACAGATGAATGGTAACGAAAATTGAGGATGCGCTAGATGATGGTCAGTTCGGCTTTAAGAAAGGTAAAGCATGAGAGAGAAAATTCGGAATTTGCGGTTAATAATGGAAGCAAGACTAAAGAAAAATCAAGACACGTTAATAGGATTTGTCAACAATTCGACAATTTAAAATGATGCAAGATGTTCGAAATTCTGAAAAAAAAGCAGGGGTAAACTATAGAGAATGACGGGTCATATACAATATGTACAACAGCTAAGAGGGAACAATAAACTGGACCACCGAGAACGAAGTGCTCGCATTAAAAAGGGTGTAGGACAAGGATGTAGCCTTTAACCCCTACTGTTCAATCTGTACATCGAGGAAGCAATGATGGAAATAAAAGAAAGCTTCAGGAGTGGAATTAAAATTCCAGGTGAAAGGATATCAATGATACAATTCGCTGATGACATTGCTATCTTGAGTGAAAGTGAAGAAGAATTACATTATCTGCTGAATAGAATGAACAGTTGTCTAATGAGTATAGGGTATGAACTGAGAGTAAATCGAAGACAGACGAAGGTAATGAGAAGTAGCAGAAATGAGAACAGCGAGTAACTTAACATCAGGATTGACGGTCACGAAGTAGATGAAGTTAAGGAATTCTGCTACCTAGGCAGTAAAATAACCAATGATGGACGGAGCAAGGAGGACATCAAAAGGAGACTAGCAATGGTAAAAAAGGGCATTCCTGGCCAAGAGAAGTCTATTAATGTGAAATATCGGTCTTAATTTGAGGAATAAATTCCTGAGAATGTACGTCTGGAGTACAGCATTGTATGGTAGTGAAACATGGACTGTGGGGAAACCGTAACAGAAGAGAATTGAAGCATTTGAGATGTGGTGCTACAGACGAATGTTGAAAATTAGGTGGGCTGACAAGGTAAGGAATGAGGAGGTTCTGTGCAGAATCGGAGAGGAAAGGAACATGTGGAAAACACTTATAAGCAGAGGGGACAGAATGATAGGACATCTGTTAAGACATGAAGAAGACATAGACTGGAATACATCCAGCAATAATTGCAAGTGATACTCTGAGATGAAGAGGTTAGCACAGGAGAAGAATTTGTGGAAGGCTGTATCAAGCCAGCCAGAAGACTAATGAAAAAAAAAGAAAGGAGTCACACTTATATGGATGGAAATGTACTCAGTTACGTTTCAGAGCACATTGAATGTATCATGGATTATGAGGTGGAGATCAAGATGGAATTAAATAACTTTTGGCAGTGCAACTTTTTCCAGTTAATTGCAGTGTAGCATCACAGAAATAATTAAAACTAATGAAATAGGCTGTATTTGAATCAAATTGACAACTGCAGTATTATACACACATAAGTCTTTTCATTGCATGGTATTTAAATAAAATCTACTTGCTTAACTTCTTTCCGTATACACTGATATTTTCCCATGGGGTAGTATTCATTTAATGGAGAAGATGTGTGATAGATGTGTATAACGTTCTTAGGGAAAAACATGCAAGTGAACCACGAATTATTCTCGAAAATTACCTTCATAAGAGAAATAGTGCAGAATATTTTGTTACAGCAAAATCGATATCTTTAACTAGACTAATACTATTTCTGTTTATTGGTTTTATATTTTCTGTATTAGTACAAGCATCTCCTATGATGTTGATATGATAAATATGCTGATAACAACTAACCTTAAATATATACACACCGAAAAAGGGATTACTTAGTTCAGGGAAATTGACCATGGATGTAAGACTCAATGTCCAATCCAAAACATCATTTTTTTTTCTCTGTAATGATGTATACAGACTGATTGTTGCTTTTATTTTAGAATATTACACATTGTTTGAATGATTAAAAATTTATTTATGAGGAATTTGAAGGTTATTTAAAGTTTTTACAGCAGCTATGAACATGCCATTAATATCCTATATTGTGCAACTGGCCATTCATTTGAGCCATATAATATAGTATCCTAAAGTGAAATGAATTAAACAAATCCCTTAGGTTGTAGCTGTATTTCATTCAGACCATCCCCATGCACTGTAATCTACAATGAACTTTTGCAAATTTTCACAATAAGTAGCAACTTGGTAGTTAGTGGATGACACAAGAACAGAAGTACAGATATACTTTGTGGGATTACTGTTATAGTGGTAAATGCTGACAGGAAATAAATGGTGCAAACTAAAAAAATTATTTTCTTCCTTCTAAAACACTTATTCAGGTATCTTTTCTACATGAACATTCGCCATATATATAAATTACGGTTTAAAGAGATGTATTTCATGTTTTTTAGCTCAGTGATATCTTGTAGTTCATTTTTTTATTAACTCATAATACAGACAAGAAAGTGTTTACAGCATAAAGAAAGGTAATTAGGACCAAGTATGAATAAGGCATACATTTGGATGTCATTGTGAAGTCTATTGCAATAATTATGAGTATATGACATAATCACAAGCTGACTTGACTATTCGTTTTTGTTACCATCTACTTGTATCTCTCGCTGTCTGTCTTTCTCCCCTCCCCTCCCCCCTCTCTCTCTCTGTCTAGTGTTAAACCCTGGGTTTATTTCGTATCAGTATGCAAAATGATTCTTTTCTCTGCCTTCTATTTCGTTTCTGGATATTTTGTTCACCTCACATCACTTACAATCTCGTGCACATATGTCATTCTCTGTCATCACCAGTGGTTCTACCTCAGTTGCTTCTTCTGTTATTAGTCCAATATGTTGTTGTGTCTGAATTGTCTCTCTTCTTGTGTAGACCTGCTTCCAGAGAGACATAGTTCCTTGTATTCTTCTCAGCATCTCTGCACTGAAAGATCTAGCTCTGCAGTTGGTGTTCAACATTCTTCTATTCTTAAATACCAAACCCAACTATCTCAATTGAAGAATCAATGGTCTACACAAATTTGTTTTTTTTTCTATTAATAGGTAGAGACAATGATACCATGGCTGTACTTTTATTGATTGCAAATATGTTGTCAGATTTTTGTCTGTCACAGGTAGTATGAAGGCAATAAAAATTTTCTCTTTCTTTATATATGTAATACCGTCCAAGCCACTTTTTTATTACAGGTCAAAACACAGACTCGTTTTTATGATGTATCAGTTGAAGTCCAAAATTTATGTATGGTATGTATTCTCATATTATTGACAACAAAGCGCTTGTTCCAACTGAATACTTAGACAATCTTTAAGAACGAACTCCCATGAACTTAAGAGCTTTCTTATACTTTTTCTGTCTTCCTTCCTTCGAATCATAGCCTGGGAATAATTAGTTTAAGAGGTACCCACTTCCTTTTATACTACTATTTGATAACACTGTAGGAATGTCTATGTATGGAAGTTTCTACTATATTTTACGGCTATATTGCTACAATTGTCTATAAAGTAGATCAGATGAGACTCAACCGTACAATGACTGAGGAGTGATGATATATTTGAATTTTGTCATTCCCCATTAATTTGTTGTTGATTGTTCTTCTTCATTCATAGAAGATTCCTGTTACTTTCTTGACATATCTTACATGATGTTCTTCTGATGTATCACAACAGTCCTCTGCATGGTAGTCCACATTTGAGTTCAACATACATGCCTTGAAATACAATATGACATCCATGTCAGCGATGTGCTTTGCTCATGCCCTTCACTATCGTTATATAGTTTGTACTACTTCTTGTTCCCAGGAATATTTCTGTTACTACCCATTCTCTTTAGCCCTTTGAAGTTAAGCATTATTGTCAGCATCCTCAAAATTCTTGATTTAAAGGACCACAAATACATGTCCATTATCTTTCTTAGTTAGTTACGCACCAATAACTATTCTCTCCCCCATGCATTCCAAAATCCTTAAAGAACTGATCACTCACATATAAAACAACTTCAAATTTTCAAATTCTGGGAATAATTATACGAAGTACTGAAAGTTAAATATATGTTTCTCCTAGAAACCCTTAGATTGGCAACCAGCAATTGGATCTAGTGGCTATTTTAGTCGTTTAGCGATACAGATAGCATCAACTTGTTAGATTATTTTCCTCTATGACATGTTTCATTAGGGCATGAAGGAGTGAAGTGATGCAAGTGGTAGCTATGTTAGCAAGAGTTCAATCTCCACATTCCACTTCCGTCTGTTCTAGTTTTTGGTCACAATCTGCTCACTTGCAAGAGAAACAGACATATTTTGTGCAACATTGTTGAAGCCTACATAATGTATTAGCTACTTAAAGTACACACATGTTTTCCCTACCTCAATTGTCCTAGTGAATTTAACATACGCCTAGGACCTTGTAACTCCCTTTAGACAGCTTGGTGTACACATTTTCATCAGAGGGAGTTTTTTGACTCACACATAAAAAATTCTGAACGCTTGTGATCTGTACTTAAAAACAGTCTTGCCAATGAAATTCAGTTTTTGAACATGAAAAAAAAATCACCCAAATTTATAGTAAAAATTTCCTTGTACATTAATGTAGCTAATCCATTACAGACATGGTATATGTATAGCACAGTATCAGTTTTATTGAAAGAGTATTACCTGTTGGCTGATAATATTATCATTTTCTTTAGTGGAAATAAGACCACCTCTTACCGAACACTAGGCACTTACCACTGCAACCTGGAACAGCTGTAAGGAGACCGCAGCACCAATGGATAGGCACTGTGCCAATAATATGCCTCCTATGCACTTCTCCATCAGTTCAGTGTTCCTAGGACAAAACTATGGTGTCATTGTTAAACAAAAGCTATTTGTGTGGAGTTGGTCATTGATGATTACCACTTTAAATAGGTCCCGATTAAGATAGAACCATATCACCATTAGAACACGCCTGACAAATCTATGTACTACAACAAAAATGGATAGAGGATGCCTTGCTATCTGAACCACGAGACCACTTCTTGATGAGGTATTTAAATTTGTGTACAGCAAAATGTCAGCTCCATTGAAGATGGAAAAAATCAAATGTTTGACTGCAGAGGATAAAGTAAAAACGTGTCTGCATTAGCATCTGAATATTGTTTAACGTGAAATTTTCTGGCAGATTAAAACTGTGTGCTGGACCTACACTAGAACTCAGGATCTTGGCCTTACACGGGCAGTTCTCTACCGGTAGAGGCAACCAAGCACGATTGACGACCTACTTCACAAAAAAGTCGTTCAAATAATGCATTACTGGAAGAAAGGTGAGGAATTCAGTTTCACTCAGGTGGGTGAGTGAGTGCTGGTCACACGCCGGTAGACCCAGTGGAAACACTGTTGACCGTAAAGAATGCCTTTTTCTGATTAAAATACATGACATGTTACGCCTCAACGGGGCGAACACGACATACTCTCTTGTCCCTGGCTGCATAGGCGTCATGTGATGCTAACGAGATGCCCTGGCAGACTGGCGGTCCTTGGAGGTCATGGCCGCGACTTCAGTGGCGGTGTGAAACCCTAGCAGCTCATCGGCTCCACACGTGTTCATCACAAAGACGTGTGGAGACAGCTGAGTACGCGCTCGTTCTTGCTGCCCTCCGGCTGAGTTGAATTACGGCTGTTGCTGAGACACAATGTCCCACTAGGAACCCTGCACTGATGGCATCAGGTACAGACGACAGGTTGGCGGGGATATGGCACGAAGTCCCGTGAGGAAGTTAGTGCTGGTGGCAGCAGACGCAGCCTGGTCTCGAAGCCCTGGCTGTTTCTGTTGATGCCCGGTCGTCTCGCTGTCCAGCGTGACCCTTGGCATCACGGCAGTGGGGTCGTACTCTAGTGACGAGAGAATAGCTTCTTCCTCAAAATACAGACACATTTATATCACTCTGAGGCGCACTGTTACGCTAAAACCTGGCTTCTAGTCACGACACCCATATAAAGTGCCTTACCCTCTATTCAATCTGTATATTGAGCAAGCAGTAAAGGAAACAAAAGGAAAATTCGGAGTAGGTATTAAAATCCATGGAGAAGAAATAAAAACTTTGAGGTTCGCCATTGTCATTGTAATTCTCTTAGAGACAGCAAAGGACTTGGAAGAGCAGTTGAACGGAATGGACAGTGTCTTGAAAGGAGGATATAAGATGAACATCAACAAAAGCAAAACGAGGATAATGGAATGTAGTCGAATTAAGTCGAGTGATGCTGCGGGAATTAGATTAGGAAATGAGATACTTAAAGTAGTAAAGGAGTTTTGCTATTTGGGGAGCAAAATAACTGATGATGGTCGAAGTAGAGAAGATATAAAATGTAGACTGGTAATGGCGAGGAAAGCGTTTCTGAAGAAGAGAAATTTGTTAACATCGAGTATAGATTTAATTGTCAGCAAGTCGTTTCTGAAAGTATTTGTATGGAGTGTAGCCATGTATGGAAGTGAAACTTGGACGATAAATAGTTTGGACAAGAATAGAATAGAAGCTTTAGAAATGTGGTGCTACAGAAAATGCTGAAGATTAGATGGGTAGATCACATAACTAATGATGACGTATTGAATAGAATTGGGGGGAAGAGGAGTATGTGGCACAACTCGACAAAAAGAAGGGACCGGTTAGTAGGACATGTTCTGAGGCATCAAGGGATCACAAATTTAGCATTGAAGGGCAGCATGGAGGGCAAAAATCATAGAGGGAGACCAAGAGATGAATACACTAAGCAAATTCAGAAGGATGTGGGTTGCAGTAAGTACTGGGAGATGAAGAAGCTTGCACAGGATAGGGTAGCATGGAGAGCTGCATCAAACCAGTCTCAGGACTGAAGACCACAACAACAACAACCCTCTATTAGTAACATCGAAAAGCCTGATATACTCATTATCACTGTGTGGTGCAGTTTTCCTTTGAAATTGGTTACAATTAGCTCGACATCTTATTCTGACCCACGTGTCGGCACTCTTCCACTATTGGTCCATAACTGTTAATGCAGTACTCCACAGACGATTTCTCATTATTTCTTGGTATGTTTCTCAAGAGAATTATTACTTTTGCTAAGACCCTGGACGGTGATGCTACACTGTCCCCCTTCATGGAAAAGACATGGCCCTTCAGGTCTTACCTTGATCATATATCTTGAGAAGATTACTTCAGCCCCCTCTCTTGACCATAAACAAATACACTCCTGGAAATTGAAATAAGAACACCGTGAATTCATTGTCCCAGGAAGGGGAAACTTTATTGACACATTCCTGGGGTCAGATACATCACATGATCACACTGACAGAACCACAGGCACATAGACACAGGCAACAGAACACGCACAATGTCGGCACTAGTACAGTGTATATCCACCTTTCGCAGCAATGCAGGCTGCTATTCTCCCATGGAGACGATCGTAGAGATGCTGGATGTAGTCCTGTGGAACGGCTTGCCATGCCATTTCCACCTGGCGCCTCAGCTGGACCAGCGTTCGTGCTGGACGTGCAGACCGCGTGAGACGACGCTTCATCCAGTCCCAAACATGCTCAATGGGGGACAGATCCGGAGATCTTGCTGGCCAGGGTAGTTGACTTACATCTTCTAGAGCACGTTGGGTGGCACGGGATACATGCGGACGTGCATTGTCCTGTTGGAACAGCAAGTTCCCTTGCCGGTCTAGGAATGGTAGAACGATGGGTTCGATGACGGTTTGGATGTACCGTGCACTATTCAGTGTCCCCTCGACGATCACCAGTGGTGTACGGCCAGTGTAGGAGATCGCTCCCCACACCATGATGCCGGGTGTTGGCCCTGTGTGCCTCGGTCGTATGCAGTCCTGATTGTGGCGCTCACCTGCACGGCGCCAAACACGCATACGACCATCATTGGCACCAAGGCAGAAGCGACTCTCATCGCTGAAGACGACACGTCTCCATTCGTCGCTCCATTCACGCCGGTCGCGACACCACTGGAGGCGGGCTGCACGATGTTGGGGCGTGAGCGGAAGACGGCCTAACGGTGTGCGGGACCGTAGCCCAGCTTCATGGAGACGGTTGCGAATGGTCCTCGCCGATACCCCAGGAGCAACAGTGTCCCTAATTTGCTGGGAAGTGGTGGTGCGGTCCCCTACGGCACTGCGTAGGATCCTACGGTCTTGGCGTGCATCCGTGCGTCGCTGCGGTCCGGTCCCAGGTCGACGGGCACGTGCACCTTCCGCCGACCACTGGCGACAACATCGATGTACTGTGGAGACCTCACGCCCCACGTGTTGAGCAATTCGGCGGTACGTCCACCCGGCCTCCCGCATGCCCACTATACGCCCTCGCTCAAAGTCCGTCAACTGCACATACGGTTCACGTTCATGCTGTCGCGGCATGCTACCAGTGTTAAAGACTGCGATGGAGCTCCGTATGCCACGGCAAACTGGCTGACACTGACGGCGGCGGTGCACAAATGCTGCGCAGCTAGCGCCATTCGACGGCCAACACCGCGGTTCCTGGTGTGTCCGCTGTGCCGTGCGTGTGATCATTGCTTGTACAGCCCTCTCGCAGTGTCCGGAGCAAGTATGGTGGGTCTGACACACCGGTGTCAATGTGTTCTTTTTTCCATTTCCAGGAGTGTATAATTACCACTAGGGCAGTTATCTCCATCAGTCCCTCGTGGCTAGCAGCAATGCCTCTGCATATGCCCCACATGCTCACTATTGAAACACTTTATACTGGCCGCAAACACATGTCCCTGATTGCCTCATACTCCAATGCTTATCTAACCCCTGCCCGGAGATCTCTAGGTGCCCCAGCGCTCACCCTTCTCAGCATTTCTGGTGCCAAGTCTCTCAGTAAAGTACCAAGTACTCGGTGCTCGGCCTCCTATAGTACCACTTTGTTCAGGTGCTCTCTCTGAAGCAGTTCGTAAGTGTGTACAGTCAACTTCATAATTCTATCTGCGAAGTCTCCTCATTATGCCTTCTGCCAACTGCTCACGAAAAAACGGTGCACTGTTTTGTGTACTACATCTCTGCTTCAACCCAGGTCTCATCTAATGAAAAGTTTCTGCATTCCATTATGCTTTTGAGAACTGGAAGAACAACTTCGCCTCTCCTGTAAGACACAACCTTACATCTGCAATAACTGTTTATCCGACCAACCCTCACTGTCATCCAATGATTTTAGATCCTCTTCAGATCCAACACATCCTCAGAGGACCTACCAGAAAAGGGAGAAACATGGATATCAACATTCGGACCCACTTCTAGAATCTGTGAGTTCAGCAACTCGACCTTCTCATCTTTCTCTGCCAGTTTATTGTCCACAGCCGTTATATTTGCCTTTCATTGAGTTACATGATTCACTATACTCTGTAGCCTCACCCCTGTTGACACCCACCGATTTTGCCATTGCCTCACCATAATTTTTGCGTCCCAGAAATAATAAATAAAAAATAACACGAAAATAATAAGCCAACACAAACACACACGCACAAAGACTGACACTAAATGTATTGCCAGAGTACTCTCCTGTCTAATCATGAGCCATCTGTTCTCTCCACATTGTCTAGCTGTATGCTCTAAATGATTACATGTAATGCAAATCACTGCTACAAATTTGGAACAAGAGACAGAATATACAAGCAAATATTATTTACAGCGTATAGTCACTAACCATTCAGTTATAGCATTACCGTTAAACTGTGCAATATTCGCTGGTTCCTCACATAATCTTACCACTTGATTGACATCAGACTAAACGACACTGTGGGCCGTGGCTCAGATGTTGCACTGCACGTGGTTGAACAACGTGCACTGCTGATTGCAGCGACGTCAGCACACCTAACTCCACTCTGGACAGTACCTTGAGGTGACGAGCACTCTAACATAGCTCTGAAGAGTGCAGTTGCCCTAGGAAACGAGTGGTGCTGACATGATGTGCCATACCAAGGCAGACACATCTCACTCTGTTGTTCCTGGATAGCGCTGACATATGGCTGGTAGTTTCTGCATGGATGCTGTATAGCCACTCTGCATTACTAACGGGAAGACCATGGCAAGCAGTGGCCTGTGGAGACCACCGTCGTCACCCGCGTCCTACTTCCCTCGGTAGTTTGAAGCCCTGGTGGTGTCTCGCCTCTGCATATGTTTACCATTGTGGTACATGTCTGATGTAAGTGGTCGTAGGCTTGTTGTCCTGAGCAGTAGTCGGACGCTAGCTGGTGCCGAAGCATTAAGTCCCACTAGGAACTCAGTGCTGGCAGCAGGTGGCATGGATGGCCAGTCCCAAGAGGAACTTAGTGCTGGTGGCAGCCGACGCAGCACTTCTTGAACCCATGGCTGGTGCAGGTTATGCCGAGTCGTCTTGCTACCCAGCGTGGACCATGGCATTGT
This sequence comes from Schistocerca americana, assembly GCF_021461395.2. Taxonomy (NCBI): domain Eukaryota; kingdom Metazoa; phylum Arthropoda; class Insecta; order Orthoptera; family Acrididae; genus Schistocerca; species Schistocerca americana. The sequence goes on from NC_060124.1 coordinate 338,587,694, forward strand.
GGCGGTGTTGCTGGATTGCATCGACAAGAGAATGCCTTCTGCCTAAAAATCGACACATATTTATATCGTTCCAAGGCGAACATGTTTCGTTAATACCTGGCAACTACTCACGTTGACCATGTCAGAGACTTGCACTGGTGTGCTGCCCTCAACCCACCTGCTACGCTCGTTTGGGTAGTGCATTTTTCCAATGAGTGTGGCTAGTGTTGTCTCGCAATACCCTTGCGTGTATGTTATAGTGACACACATGTTGCCACTCTCCAGCTACCACCCACAGCTGTTATTGCAATATTCCATGGTGACTTTCTCACTACTTATTATTTTTGCTTTTACTTTTGCTCAGAGTGGGTAGTGACGCTATAGACTATATTGTGAACACATGGTTTAGCCACAAGCTGTGGGGACAACTGTAAGGACAGGTCTTGAGTCGTGCTTCGTATACTCAGACAAAAGATTACCTGTCCACAAAAGGCAATGTTCACTAGTTAGCATCTCAGTCCAGCACACAATCTGCCAAGAAGTTAACACATCAACGCAAAATCCACTAAACAGTGAAAAATTCATGACGGGTTCTATAAGTTTACAGGTACATATTTTCCTGATAAAATAAATGATGATGTTTTTCAATGTTTATAAAATACTTCCCCTATTCTTTTTATTCATACCCATGTAGAAACTGTACCATATGACCTTCAAGAATATCCTATTTAAGGTTTGCCGACAAAAAATTTCTGCTATCAATATTAGTTCCTTAATTTTGATACGCATCCCGATTTTTTATCATGGACGGTATCTCAGAAACTCACACTCTTTAAGACTAGGAGAACCGAGGTGTCATTGTACTGACATTCCGTCTCCGGTGAACACCCCTCCTTTTGAAGCTGACGTCTCCTTCCATTCCGTTGTTGTTAACTCACGTGGATTGCACTTAAGAATTCGACGACATCTAGTTCATTAAAATGGAACATGCAAGATACCAGTATGTTAGGTATACAATAACATTGTCTCGTTATGTGCTATCACAATCGCACTGCAACAACAATAAGAGAAATAACTCTCTGATTAGACATAATTTCGTCCAAACTGTTACACTGCCTGACACAAAAGTGAAGCACCCAGAAAAATAGGTCAGATGTTAATGTAATTTACATGCACACACCGTTGCCGAATATTTCAATGACTATTGTTGCAACTCTCTGCGACACACCACCAACCTGTATTAGTGTTGTGGTATTTAGTGTTATTTCCAAGCCTGAACAGCGTCAGATGGTGACTAATCACTGTGAACGCCCTGACATGCCGTGAACTCATGTGAGACCGCTTATCGGCAGCTGACAGACTTTGAAAGCGTCCTCACTGTAGGTCGTCATTTAGTCAGCTGGTAAAATCGAGCATTATCCAGGTTTGTGGGGCATACTGATGTGATATTGTCCGGATGTTGGACTGCATGGGAATGTGATCTCAGGCACACTTCTCCTCAATGCTACAGTCGACAATGTCTGACTTCGAGAAGGCCGGATCGCCGTGTTGTGCACCGAGCTCAGCGTAGCCCTTTCATATCTCCACCTGGCGTTCGAAAACAAGCAGTCGACTCCCTGCTTCATGCTGTGTCATCACACACCTTTGGTCAGAGATTAGAAGCTACCAGACTAGGGAGTTATATTCCCACAGGTAGGTTGACTTCATCATCAAAATAAAAATGGCTGTGTGTGGAATGCTTTCATGACTGGGAAGTATGGACTCCTGATGAACGGCGTCGCCGCGTTGTGTTCAGCGAGGAATCGTGCTTCTGTACTACGCTGGATGACTGTCGTCAGTTAATATGCTGCGATCTGGGCGGAGGTCCCATTTTTCAGATGTCTTGAACAGGAGCAGCGATGTTACTTGTGGCATCATTGTGCTGGAAGCCACTTTGTAGGAATGGTAGCAACTGAGCGGACTCTAACAGCATGGCAATACCTCAAGGACATCCTGCGTCCTCATGAGTTTCCATTCATGTGACAGTATCATGGTGCTATATTCCAACAGGACAATGCTCCCTCACACACTGCACGTTTGTTTATAAACTGTCTGCATGCTGTTGAGGTATTCCAGTGGACAGCAGGAACCACTGATCTATCCACATGTCTGGGACTAGTTCGGACGTCAGCTCCATCTCAGACCCAGTATTCAGTACATCAAGGACCAGTTACAACAGTTGTCGGCCACCTTCTCTAACATGATGACACAATGGCTTTATGACATACGGTCTATTGCAACTAGTGCACGGCATTCAGAGTAGACGGGATGCACCGTCATACAGACAAGTGCGCTCATATTACCAAGTTGTTTGTAAATCTGACTCGATTTGGTAATCACTGAAATAGCGTCACATTCCCTCAATCTGTGAAGTTTGATTTTGGTTCGTCCTCCCTTTCCAGGTGCCACATTTTCTTTGCCAGGATGTGTGTATATTTTCCAGTTAGTAATTAGGATTCTGTGCTATCTTCATAAGGTAGTACATAGTTCTTACGCAAGTAATATAAATTTTCGCCGAAATATGAGACACAAGAGTATTACACAAAGGCAAACCCTAATTTTTTTGTAAACCTATGATGTACTCTTACAAAAGAGATGAGCTGCCTCTAAAGTAAGAAGATTATGTAACATTAAGAACAGTGGGAGGACAGAGAGGCAGACACATAACGTTCTGTCATTTAAGTTTTTCATAAACATGAGTTCAAGTTACGAAGACAGCGTTCTCAACAGCGTCAATTTCCATTTCACCAGTATATCATTAAGGTGATACAAATGACTTAATCTTAATCACAACACTCAGCATAATGCAGTAGGCGTTTTTAACATTAATAATATGAAAATACTTCTTCTGTTATCGCAATACTGAAGCCTAGCTAACCCTTGCCAGTGTCTTCAGACTACTACTGCTGATTAAAATTATATGGTGAATATGTTTTATGTACTGTATAATTTAATACACAACTACCTTTGTCTTAAAATTATTATTCCAAACATGAGTAAGTTTTATTTATATTCTTACACACATTTTCATATATTTATCATTAAGAATAAATGGCCCCTAATTTTCGTAAGAAAAATATGCTGCTATCAAAATACAGTCCAAAATCAAAACCCCAAAGTAGATAAGTAATTTCACAAGTTGTGACATAGTCACAGTAGGGTATTCCAGGGACCTAGACAATATCTGCTTTGTTATAAATCCAGTCCCGGATCAAAAATATAAATCAATGATGTTATTAATTTCAGCCAACAATGACCGTCTACACAACTAAAAGTAAGCATACAGAGACAGCTCGACATACAGGTATTCCCAGATCACACAAACACATAATCAGAAATCATTTTATCCAAGTATGATTACATTTCAACACATGGGTAGATGCAGAAATCTACACATAGCGTGTCATTACATATATAGGTGGTACAGTCACAGTAATTAATACTGAACTTTTCCACATCGAACTTTCTTTTTCCCATTTGCTGGCTAATACAATTTATGTGAGCCTTGTGTTGTCACAGTTTGCACGTATTATATGAGTAATTAACTAGGTTTGACAGATGCCTTTGTGCATTACTGGTGTGTGTTTTGACCTCGTTTTCATAGTTGTTCCATCGATGTTTCGATTGATCCTCTTGTCAGACATATTTTTCGGAGCTGTGATTTACTATTCATCTGTATCTTATGAGTAGAGATGATACGTGGTACATCAGAGCTGAATTTGTTCACTGACAGTTGTTCCTTCCATTTCGTTGTATATTACAGTGAACCAGTTAGTGTGCAGCCGTTTGCCAGGTAATCTATGTAGGCACAGTATGTGTACTGAGAGAAAAAGTTTTGATTCTGCTTTATCAGCGAGCTGTATTGATTGTATTGTATAGTGGTAATGTGTACCAAGATACATTTTATAGAAGTGTTTCTCACGAATAGAGGATGACTGACAAGTAGCGTTGTCACTCGTTTCATTTCATGTAAACCACCGATTTAGTGGGTGGATTGCGTGAGCGCAGTGTGTGTGCTTGAAGGAGGGTATTTTTCTGCATTATTAACGAGTTGCAGATGTTTTAGTTTGACTAAATGACTGCATTGTACAATGATATTACGTAATTTTTGTTATATGATTTTATTTTCTGATAAAGCTTCTTCCCTCATCACATTTCATAACATAGTACGCAAGGCAAATCGTCTGGGCTTTGATACCTATTTGCATTAAATTTGGCAGCACATATTTTGCATATTTAAATGAAACGAATATTTCAATTAAAGTCATGTGATCTGATGTGCAGCAGTGACTTCTAATGTGCCAGAATGCAAGAATGTCACACATCGCTGCACGCAAGTATAACTTGTTTCCTATAAGTGTCAACATGTATGTCACAATGGTGTTCATGGTACTCAAAATTTGTAACTTTATTACAAATTCTGTATTGTTAATTATTATGAATGTACTATCTATAAACCTAACGACAAGATATGTGTAGTATTATCCATCTACTAGTGTATGTAAACCTTGACATATTTACTTATAATGAGTTCTGTTTCTGTATTTGTGTAATTTGTGAATATTTGTACGTCGAACTACCTTTCTATGCATATTTTTATATCTAAAGATGGTCGTCATTGATTGAAATGAACAACCCGATTGATACGCTTTTATGGTCAGCGACTCGACCCGTAATAAACAGATAGATAAATCACTGATTTAAGGAACTGGAAAAGGATTCTGATATTTTTTCTCATTGTTATATTTCAAAACAGCTGTTCATTTTTACTTCAATTTCTGATTCAACATTGACCATGACAGCGTTGTTTGTATTTATACACTGAAGAGCCAAGGAAACCGGTGCACGTAGAACTGCCGCGACACGACGTGACATGGACTTGACTAATGTCTGAATTGTTGCTGGAGGGGAACTGACACCAAAAAGTCCCGCACAGCTGTCCATAATCCATGAGAGTACAATGGGGTGGTGATCTCTTCTAAACAGCACGTTGGAAGGCTTCCCAGATATGCTCAATAATTTTCATGTGGGCAGCGGAAGTGTTTAAATTCAGAATAGGGTTCCTGGAGCCACTCTACAGCAATTCTGGATGTGTGGGGTGTCGCATTGTCCTGCTGAAATTGCCCAAGTCCGTCGGAATGCACAATGGACATGAATGGATGCAGGTGATCAGACAAGATGCTTACGTACGTGTCAGCTGTCACAGCCGTATCTAGACGTATCACGAATACCATATCAATCCAACTGCACATGCCCCACAACATTACAGAGCATCTAGCAGCTTGAAGAGTCCCCTACGGACATGCATGATCCATTAATTCATGAGGTTCTCTCCATACCGGTACACGTCCATCCGCTCGATACAATTTGAAACGAGACTCGTCCGACCAGTCATCAACACTCCAATATCGCTGTTGACGGGCCCAGGCGAGGCAAAGGCTTTGTGTCGTGCAGTCATCAAGGGTACACGAGTGGGCCTTCAGCTCCGATAGCCCATATCGATGATGTTTTTATTTTATATTTTTATATTTTTATTTTTCGTTGAGTGGTCCGCATACTGACACTTGTTGAAGGCCCAGCGCTGAAATCTGCTGCAATTTGTCGGAGGGGCTGTACTTCTGTCACGCTGAACGATTACATTCAGTCGTCGTTGGTCCCGTTCTTGCAGAATCTTTTTCCGGCCGGAGCGATGTCGGAGATTTGATGTTTTGCTGGATTCCTGATATTCACGGTACACTCGCGAAATGGTCGTATGGGAAAATCGCCACTTCATCGCTACCTCGGGGATGCTGTGTCCCATCGCTCGTGTGCCGAGTATGACACCACGTTCAAACTCACTTAAATCTTGATAAGTTGTAACTGCAGCAGCAGTAACCGATCCAACAACCGCGCCAGACACTTGTTGTCTTTATATGGGCGTTGCCGAGGCAGCTCCGTATTTTGCTTGTTTACATATCTCTGTATTTGAATACGCATGCCTATATCAGTTTCTTTGGCGCTTCAGTGTATAAATAAAGGTGTATAAGAACACAGTATATACAAATATACGTTGTAATAAGTCTGACTTAATTCTTACCTTATAATAAGCTGATGGTGAAGAACGTTTTGCTTCAGGCGATGGTGGATGTTTCTGTGTTCAAGAGACTCATATGCACTCATAGTTGTGATGAAGTTCCCTTTTGTTAATAAAGACTTGGTGGTCTCAGCATCTGCGTTGAGGGTTGTGAGATTCCTATTAAGTACAAAGAGTTGGAAACGCAGCTGTGCTATAAGACTGACGTTGAAAGTATCAGTGGTAATAGTCATCATTGTGACGTGCAATACGATAAAAGCTGAAAAAATCCAGGTAGGGATAAAGGTGTGGAGGTGTGATACGTCGTAAGGCAGTGCCATGGCGTTCGGAATGGCTGCAGGCCCAACGCCAAAGGTCGCCATGGGAAGGACTGACCACACCACGCTTACTATTACACCAAGTGTCAAGTAGAAGAGGAGAAAACGGCGGTGATCTCGACAGCGCTTCCTTAGCGGAGGGATGTCACGAAAGTTCAAGAACTGTCTGAAGTCACGGTCCATCTGTAAACAATTTCAGCAGCTGATGTTTCTTGCATTGTGTCATTTTACTATTAGGGAAATCTACATACAGGTCAGAACAGGTTAGTTCTCTCCTACGTTAAATATAAAGATACTTAATTAGTCTTTCAGACTTTCCGTATTGCGCAGAAAAGGAGCTCTCCAATATGAAAACAATCGACTAAAATAAGTCCTGAATTTGATAACTTATCATTGAGATTTTAGAAAAACACATCACTATATTTGCCGACTTCAAAGGAATTCCTCTCCTGACAAGTATTCTTCGAGAATCAACGCGAGGTTCGTTTCAACATCAGACATTCTTGAATATTACTGATACGCGAGACCTATGAAGAAGGTAAACTATTGTTATAAGTAGTGAAGTGCAGATAGAACTTCCTCCTATGATGTAACACAACAACACGTAAAGTATCACGAAATATTCGTAATACTTTACCCAACCTAACGATACTTTTGAAATACTTACTGGAAAGGAAATCACCAGTGGTGTGGAAGATATCAAAAATGATAATGTCCCTCAAAAAGAAAAAAGCCTCTACCTCACCTAACATTACAATTTCCTATTTTTATATGTAATATGGAACACGGTAGGCAGAATAATCATTAAAGTATACGAAATTTTGGTAGCATCTTTTGTTTACGTAAGAGCAAGTTGCAGTAGCCTCAATCTCAGTTTCTTTCACTTCTATTCAAGCTGACCAATGTACTCCCTGGCACATTTTGCACGTACATGAGCTTGAAAAGTTCAAGTGGTCTATAAATGCCATAGCTCCAATACCCTTGTCAATCCAAGTTGAAGTCATCATCATCACGAGACAACTAAATTCTCCTCCCGCTCCCCCTCACCCCCCCTTGCCACCTCACCATCCTCAGCCTTACACTCTGCCCTCCGAAATTTCCACTACAGTTTGGAGTGGTTACTCAGGACACCACATCCTTCTTCAATAGTGAAAATAACATTATAAAACCAAAATGCACCATTATGTTTCCACATATTTGTGAAGAATCAATGGAGGAGGTGAAAGAAAATTGTCGAAATGAAACGAAAGTGCAACGCTTGCCTTCACAAATGACGCAGACCCTGTGGTCGAAGTTGAAGGTGACTCTTAAATGAAATGCAATACCTACTACAAATATTTATAGTGGTTTCTTCAACGAAAGAGCTATGCTGGATTCAAAAATTTATTGCTGCTGAAAACAACAGTGTTCAAGTTAAACGTCTGAAACATAGCTTACGGTAATGTGAAATATGAGACTTGAAAAGCCAGGAAACAAAAGGTCTACAGCTCTAATTGACTATCGTTTATTGGGAAAGTTTTACGTGTGGATATCTGTAAAGGAGACCGCATATATGATACTAGTACGGCCATTATTGAGTACTAATCGAGTGTTTGGGATCTGCATCAGGCCAGATTAAAGGAAGACATCAAAGCAGTTCAGAGGCAGGCTGGTAAATTTGTTACTGGTAGGTTTGAACATCATTCAGGTATTGTATACATGCTCCACGAAAACATATGGGAATTCCTGGAGGGAAGGTTACGTACTTTTTGAGGGACAAAATTAAGAAAATTTAAGGAAATGACATTTGAAGCTGATTGCAGAAATATTCTACTACTGTCAATGGGTATTTCAAATAAGGACCACGAAAATAAGATAAGAAAAATTTGGGCATGTACGCAGACTTATAATAGTCGCTTTTCACTCGCTCTGTTTCTGAATGGTACATGAAAGGAAATGTCTTGGAACAGGGTGCACTCCGTCACGCACCGTACACTAGCTTGAGGAACATACATGTAGATGTAGAAAGCTGAGGACTGTAGTGCTGTAGTATTAAACTGAAGTGGCAGATAATGTCGGAATTTCAAGAAGTGCTGTAAGAAACCGGCATGGAAAAAAAAATTGTAGGGCCAGACGGTACACATTCTCTGCTACCCGGACACAGTAACCACCTAATACCAGAGCCAGCACACATGTGTGCCAAAGGGAGCATCCCCAGCCTCTACTGCATGTGCGATTGGTCGTGGACCGAAATCCATATTGTCAGACTGGAGTGATGTAAAGGCTATTTCAAGACAAAGGCGGCAATAGCACACAACCACAGGATACAGGAAGTCATCGCTGGAAAGACGACACGTTGACTGCCAAGTGACGGATGCCTTCCAGTACTAACTTTCTTTGTGGTTGTGTACGGTCTTTCTGCAGTCGGATTTCTGGGCGTTAAACAACAGTTAAACAAGATGTTGCAGAAGAATAACAGAAGCTGTCCAGTGGTATGCATCGCTATGCTCAGAAAGAAAGAGAGAGAGATCGCCGTGGTACAGGAATTTAACTTGGAGACAGCAAAGGTAACATTAACTGCCGAGAATTGACTAATATGGCTATTGTGATACTGGTGCAATTCGTTAAATATTGAGAAATCACATGCCACACGTCAATACTCTACCCATTGTACCTCAAGCTATGCCCCCTTTCTGAGAGGCCATCATGCCTCTCTCATTTCCTGAGCTATTTTGATGAATAATAAGACAATTTTTGGTTTCTTTTATGTGTGGAACAACAATCGAACTTTTCTCATTGTCAAGTGTAGCTTCCTTCTAATTTATATCAACAGTCCCAAACTGCAAGGCACATGTATTTTTTTATTATTGTAAAACAGTTAACGCAACAGTGTCACAAGTGTTTTGTACTGCTACAGAAAACTCTTTAGCTATGCGATCAATAATGCACACAATTTTATTTAAGACAGAATCGTTGGAGCTCTTTGGGGAAAGTAGACTGCCATTGTCTTTGACCGAGCAGTGTTTACACACTATATTTGATCCATTTCGAATTTATACTTGTGACTTACAATAAGTGAACTGCTTGTGATTTTCACAAAACATTTTACATACTTTTATAAATAATACAACCATCTTCATTTCGGTGCGATGATCGCAATTTAGGTGGATCTCACGTTATTTCCTGTGGAACATTGCCTGACATTGTACTTCCCATGTAGCACGTTTGCATATAATATTTGGTGGACTTCGACAGTATACCTGCATGTCAAAACTGTGTAGTTTAAATGCCAATGTGTCATGAAATGTGATATATGTCATTAGAACAGCAGTGGCTAATAACCACAGACAGCTTCAAGAACAAAATAAATGAAAAAATATATTAGTCAATAATTTCTTGATTCGTTATCTTCTTACCGCTAAAATGGTGCTTGGACAATTAATTTTTGTACTATCAATCGTGTAGCCTCATTTAGGCCAAGGAGGAAATGCCAAATATTAGCATATTGCTTTCTTAACAGCCATGTTACCAACATATGCTTTGCAGAGATGTAGAACAGTAATACAGATAATTTGAACGTGGGAATAACATTCTGGCACAATGTTGTAGGCATCAAGTATATCTTAAATTGTAAGTTACAGAGTAATTGCGCTTTTCCAGTAGCTAACACATAATTTCAGCAAACTTTTTTTTGTACAGTTATAGAACAGTGATAATAGCAGTGTAGATGTGGAAATATTTAATACTAGGCTCCACTGGACGTTATACCAAGTGTGGTACAGTGATCGAATTATGTTCTTTACCCAGTGCAGCTTAGCCTGTAAGTTAGATAAACAGTTGTGTCATGTATATTTTGATAAATAACAGAGATATTTTAAACTTTTTTATTTAATTTTGGCGTCCATTGCGCTAACACCAAGTGCAGTACAAATATTAAACTTAACTGATTACCAAGTAAGAACAAATATGGGCAATGACTGTTTCGTTTTACTGGCCAGTAAAACACTGTGAAGTGGTTGATTGTTTGCTTTAATAGCTGGTAAAATACAGGACTGTGTTTGCGAGATCTACATGTGTGTGTTTTTTCCTAAAAGCTGTCTGATTGGCCAAGTGACCAAGTGAGGCTGAAAATATATAATTGCTTGGGAAGATACTGGGCTGTGATTGGTAGATATGAATTTGGGTTTGTTAGCATAGTTATTCCCAAACTGCTCTATTTCAAAGAAATGGGAACATGGCTTAGGAGAGGAGAGAAACATGATGACATCAAAGAAAGGAAATGTGGCTTGTGATGTCATGGGTGAAGTACTGACATGTGTGTAGGATGTCAGGATTGTAAACAAATGCACCAGAATCGCCGTAGCCATATTACTGACTTGAATGTGGGGGCTTCATTTGGAGAAACAAGAGCAGGGAATAATGATGACCTTGACGATATTTCGCTTCTGAGCATCACATCATAAATGCAGCTTTGTCCACTGTCGAAGAGACTGTCATCTGACTCCAGTGCAGATTCAGTCAGTGCCCAACCATCACCTGGTAAGTGATGCACACTACAGCACTCCCAACAAAATCCTCCCACCATTTGTATTTTAGTGACCATAGTTAAAACCTTATTGACGCTCATGAAAATTTAATTTATTAATAATCGGAATAATATTGGTTCATTTCATTAGCAACAGAGAAATTTAAGGTATTTATGGCCGTACTTTGTAATGCTTGCTTGTAAAATAAATGTTAGTGATAAATCAATTACATTTATATTGCTGGCGTCCCCAATCCACTTATTTTGTAAGCAAATGTGCCAGTCAAACGTATATAAAATTAAATGATAATGACAACCCAAAATGTAGTCACCCCTACAAAGTCAATGGCAAATTTTTATCAGGAGAAGTTAGTGGCTAATCAGCTAAATATTCATGTGTTGCAATAAGCTTGAGGAAAGAAACTGTAGATACTAAAAAATCTCGGAATATGGAGTATAAGCTATTAAGGACTCTAGTATACAATTTGTTTGCCCACATTTGGCATCCATTCTTTGCTATTCTAGTTTCGGAAATTATTTAGGTTATCACGGATTCATTACATTATTAAGATTCAGAAGCTTACCTACGTTAGTTACATGTACTAATTATAAACAAGAAAACTAAGAGTGGTGTATGCAAACAACAGAAATGAAAGGATTAGGTGCACCAGCTAGAAGACTGGATCATTTCGGACTGTGGCTAATTTTACTCTATGCTACTACACAATATACACTGTAACAGTTGATGCATTTATATCACACACTAATATTTAAAAACATACAATGTCAAATTTCTCATATTAATGTGAGGCATATAGTCATTTTCGTGTGTTTTATTAGACAAGTCCAGAGATGACCATTGCTCTTCAACTGAAATGCCTTCTCAGCTATTCATTTTCGTAGTATCTACAGACTCAGAAAACTTCAATTATATCTCTTCATTCTTCAGTATTCCTATAGCTCACTTCTTTGCAGATTAATACTTCCTGAGTAGTCTCTTAAACTCCACACTACTCTTTATTATTATTCAGTTGTGATCTAAGTATGGATCTGCTCCTGGTTACATCCTGATAGTGACGTAATATAACTGAAATCTTCCCATATCTCCCACCCTCTTGCAAATGTACCTCCTCCTCTTCTGATTTTCGAACGAAGTATTCCCTATTACTAGCTGAAATTTATTGTGGAACTAATTAGTCTATCTCCTCTCTCATTCGTACTACAAAGCCCATATTCTCCCATAATCCTTTCTTCTGCTCCATTCCTTCAACCACATTCCAATGCCCTATGACCTATATTTCCATACCCCTTTGAATACTGAATTATCAGTTGAATATCGTCATGTACTATCTCTAACTGTTCATCTTCTGCCTCTGGCGTTGGTATGTTTAATTGGACCTATGTTGTAGGTGTCGGGTTGCTGTCGATTGTGATGAGAAGAACCTCATGACTGACCTGGCCACAGTAGCCCACTCTATGCCCAACGTTCTTATTCATAACTAATCCTAGCCCCATCGTCCCATTTTCTGCTGCTTTTGATATTACGCTATTATCGTCTGAAAAGAATTTCTTATCTTACCTCTATACGCAGAACACTTAGAAGATGCGACAGATCTGCTAAAGAGAACTTCCTATGACTACACAACGCTTGTCCGCCCTCTTTTGAAGTACTGCTGCAAGATGTGGGACCCTTAGGATACGATTAACGAAGTACATTGAGAAATCTCAAACACGAGCAGCACGTTTTGTATTATCGAGAAATAGGAGAGAGAATATCACGGACACGATAAAGAATTTGGGATGCACATCATGATAACAAAGGTATTTCTCATTGCGTCGGCATCTTCTCACGAAAATTTAATCACCAACCTTCTCCTCCGAATGCGAAAATATTTTGTTACGCTGACGTACATAGGGAGAAACGGTAATCACAATAAAACAAGATAAATCGTTTTTTCCGCGCACTGTTCGAGTTTGGAACGATATAGAATTATTGTGTAGGTGATTCGATAAACCCGCTGTCAAGCACTGAAGTGTGATTTGCAGAGTATCCACGTAGATGTAGATGCAGATGTAAATTTCTCATCACTGATCCCCACTAGATCCACACTGATCCTTTGACTTTCCATTTTCAGTTTTCCTAGCTTTCCTACCGTGTTCACACTCTTGCCATTTCATACTCCGTCCTGTATAACGTTATTCCTTCGTTGGTTATTTCATCTTTTATTCAGCAGACGGAGATAATGTTGGAGAAACTCACTTAACCAACTGTAAAATCCTATCTCAGATACAGTATTTTACGTGTATGTGTGTGTGTGTGTGAGTGCGTGTGTGTCATGTGTACACAGTAATGTTTTAGAGCAAGGCATATTGATACTTTATACTGCAGTTTAGAAAGTTGAACCCCAAGGTAGTCGACCAGAAACTGCGTGCGCTCATTACAAGAATGTAGTCACTCAAAAATTTAAAATCTGACTGAACTACGCAATTCGTCATTGTTACTTTCTTCCTGTTGATAACAGATTACTGATCGACTAAAACTTTCTTTGCTTCTTACCCACCGTAAAGAATCATGATGTACGGTCAGATGGAAATAATGTTTGAGGAACTGACTTACGCAGCTGTTAACTCCTGAAGTAATTTGCATATATATATATATATATATATATATATATATATATATATGTATATATATATATATATATATATATATATATATATATATATATGTGTGTGTGTGTGTGTGTGTCATGTCGAAGGGGGGGGGGGGGGGCAGGTATTTAAGTATGAGTGTGTGAGTGATAAGCAAGTATGACTATAGATCTCCGACTGTGAACGCAAGAATTCAACCTTGCAAAATAGAATTTGTCCGTGTTATCGATCAAAATACATAAAATGCAAGACACACACACAGTAATACTGCTCCAGATTAATTGTTCTGTAACAGTAATAAAATACACCTGGCCCAAATTTGGCACTACTGGTGTAAATTACACCAGTTTAAGCAGTACATGTGGGCGAACTAAGTTTGATCTTTTACTATGCATTAAAGAAATCAAAAATTGTCTCTGTTATTTATGAAAACAAGATTTATTGTATAACTTTAAAAAACACACGATATTACTGCTGATGTAACTTACAATTTAAAAAGAACTTTTCTACAGTAATACGAGTAGTTTAATGTTCGAAGTAAAGTGAAATCACTTATTCCCATCTCCAAGTTGTTGGTATTACTTGTCAAAACTTTTCTTAGTTGGGCTAGAACCGATATCAGTCAGAAACACATTAAACCGACCTCCACACTAGGGAAAAAATTTATCTTGCAGTACGGTATTACTCTGCAGGAGATAGAATGCTGATAGATAATACTGCAATCTAGTAGCGTACTTTTTTCTTTCCTCTTTCTTCGTTTGGGTCATCTAAGGACCACACACCAATTTCAATGCTTCCTTCTTTGTTGTTCTCTCTTTTTCCTCCAGCATTATTTCAACTTTTCATTATGTATCCCTTTTTTCTTCTCGGAATATTTTGACCCTGTCTTCTTCTCCCTCTTGCCTTGAAATCCTTCCATTTTTAACACTTTCCTCTTGATAAACTCTCTTTCTGTTGCATCTTTTTCACTTATGTAGTTTCTTTCCAAATCTTTACTAACTTCTTGAATCCAGGCTATTGTTGACTTCTTGACCCAAAGATATTTCAAAATCTGTTTGGTTAACCTGTTGCTTTTCATTCTGTATAAGTGTCCGAAAAATAACAGTCGCCTCTTTCATAGTGTTCCATTTGTATCCTATGTTGCGATAAACTACTTCGTTACTTCTTAATTTCCAAACCTCTGTATTTTTTGGTAGCCCAAGTATTTTGCGAATGATTTTTCTGTCTAGGACTTCAATTTTGTGTAATTTGTAGTCCAGTACCAAACATTCATTTGCATAAAGACATTCTGGTTTTACTATTGTGTTGTAGTGCTGTATCTTCAAATTTTTAAACAGACACCTTTCATTGTAGACATTCCTAGTTATTCCATAAGTTCCCTCCATTTTATGTACTCTTTCTTCTATAGCGAATTTTTCTAAGCCATTTTCTTGGATAATTTCTCCCCAATACTTAAATTTATTTACCCTCTTTATTTGGCCAATATCTATTGCCAGGGATTCTGGAGCATTTTTTATATTTGTCATAAATTTTGTTTCTCCTACAGATATTCTTAATCTGTTTTGTTAGCTATTTCTTCTAAGAGATTGATTTGGGTTCCAGCCTTTGTTAGGTTTTCAGAAAGAATGGAAAAATCATCCACAAATGCTAAACAGTGAATTTCAATAACTTTGTTTTTAGGTCCCAGTCTGATTTGTGATAGTTTCTGTTCTTTTAGTTTTTGCTTCCATTCTCTTACCATTTTCTCTAGTACGCAGTTAAAGAGTGGAAACAGGCCATCACCTTGCCATACGCCTGTTTTTATGTCGAATGCCTTCAATATTTCACCCCAAAACTTTACTTTTGATTTGGTGTCTGTGAGCGTTTCATGCATACGGTTTGCTAATTTAGATTTGATGCCAAATTCTCTGATCACTTTATCTAGTGTTTTCCTATCAACCGAGTCAAATGCCTTTTTTAAAATCCGTAAATGTTACCACTATGTCTTTGTAGTTTGTAAGTCTGTGACAAATTATGGACTTAAGGTTGAAAATCTGTTCTGAGCTAGATCTGCCCTTTCTAAATCCACTCTTATATTCTCCAAAATGGCTAGCAAGTATTGCTTCTACCATGTTCAGTAGTATTGTTGAAAATATTCTATAACCCACTACCAACAAAGATATACCTCTGTAGTTATTTACAGTTTCCTTATCACCTATCTTCTGAAACGGATGGATGGGAGCCACTTTCCAGTCTTCTGGTATCTCTTCAGTTTCCCATATTTCTTCAAACATGAGGTGAAAGTTAGTTATTTTTTTGGTTGAGACCATTTAATAAGTTCGGCTGTAATAGGGTCTTCTCCACTGGCTTTGATGTTTTTCAGAGTACTTATTGCTTTTCTAATTTCTTCAGCTGTAGGTGGTGGGTCTCCTTTTGTATTTTCATAGACAGATGGAAATTCTAGCTTCTCCACAGTTCAATAATTTTTCAAAGTACTTTCCTAGTATTTCACAATTTTGGCTGTTGCTTTGGCCTACTTTACCATTTTCATCTGTGAAGCAGATAGGCGGCCGGTGTGGTCGAGCGGTTCTAGGCACTTCAGTCTGGAACCGCGCGACCGCTTCAGTTGCAGGTTCGAATTCTGCCTCGGGCATGGATGTGTGTGATGTCCTTAGGTCTGTTAGGTTTAAGTAGTACTAAGTTCTAGAGGACTGATGACCTCAGATGTTAAGTCCCATAGTGCTCAGAGCCATTTGAACCATTTGAAGCAAATACTTGGAGCTTGGTAGCCCTTTAGATGACTTTTATATATATGATAGAAATTCTGGGAGTTACTATTTACAGAGTTGTATTGTACATGAAGAAGTTGTGATTTCTCAAAAGATCTTTTAGCAATCTTTATTGTATTTGGTGTTTCTTTCCTTTGCATTCTAAATTCATCAAGGTGTTTAGGCCTCCCACAGCGTTGTAGCGTACTTAATACTTTAAAATTTTTGAAAAAATATTTAATGTATTTAAATGTTTCCTTATACTACAGCCTGTAATTTTTAAAATTTTCCAGTACAGTTTAACCCAAAAATTTAAATCTTACTGGGGAATGTGGCTTTTTGCAGTAGATGTAACCCTCTTATCTTCAAGTTCACGATCCGTCTTAAAAGTATGCTGTCAATAAAAGTTAACATTAACGAACGATTTTTTTTAATTTTTTGCGGTGGGCATAAAGTCCACCACTCCCCTCGGTAATAAGCATTATGGAAAATACGTTGCTATTGCTAGGTTTAAACAATCACAACCATTCATATTGCCTGCTACTGCGGTGTTTGTGTTTGTAACAACTATGGTGCAACGTTCCTTCGGACATGCAGGAAATGTATTCACATATCCGAATACAGGCAATCTCCAACTGTAGAATTGAAGCGTGCACCGATAGCCGAAATTGTTAAGAAACACGGATTTGTGTACAGGTGTGGCACACTGTTTCAGTTCCGTCATACCATTCTTCAGTTGGAAGTTACCCGTTCACAACTGCAAGTAGATTTACCATCGTAATTTTGTTTAAGAACCTACACTGATATATGTGAGAAAAGATTGCAATTCCAAGATTCTCACCAGATTTGTGCCTCTGACTCTTCCATATTGCAATGATGCAAAATCAACTACCCTTCTTGGAACTTTTTTTCCATGTCCTTCGTGAGTCCTATCAGGGCCAAACAATGTGGCATAGGTGGGCTCAGTGGTTTTGTTGCGTCGTCTATGTGATCTCTCAGGGAACTACAGTAGTTCACTCGTCATCCACATTGCATTTTCATGTCCTTTCACATGACCTACACACTGTTGCTCTCAAAGTGGAGGATAATCACATTATTTTATTCGATTAATGTACGTAGAACATTCATCAATTCAGGCTCTGTGCTCCATGTAATTACATTATTTAAAAAACGAAACACGCTTATCAGTGTATGATTTGTCATTAAGTTACTGGATGAACTGGAAATATACCATAAAATACACAGTTGACACTGAGACATACACTTAATGGAATGGATGATATTTATGTTGTAGTATGTACACAAGTGTCCCCCTACTGTTTCACAGACGGCTGCGATCACATACCCCACGCATTTTCTACTTCAGAATACTGGACACCTTATGGAGTAATAATTGTAATTATGATGTTTTCAGTTTTTGATACCCCAATTACATGTTTCACGAAGAATGCCTGTATGATGAAACCAACAACATATAAAACGCTGTACAAATCGGAGATTGAATTTCTAGGTTTTTCTGGGGCATTTATCGTATGACTAAAATCACCTTAAAACACAAATGTTCATCTCGCTCCAGCTCCCGACAGTACAACACCTTAGCAGCCACTCAGAAGTGCCCAGATTCCAGTCACACATCTGTAAATTACCTCAGTATTGGGTTATTAGGCGAAGGGTGGAGGCACCCAGAGTGATTCGGGAACGGAGGCGGTGTGGGACAGAGCTGTTGCGGCAGGGAAGCCGCACTGTGAACAGTTTGGCAGATGGATGCCAACAATTATGTGGTTACAAAACCACACTGGGTAGCACATTAGGTATGTGGGCCCTGCACTCCCAGGCATCGACCCTCTCTATGAAAGCAGGTGCCCAATAGCTTTTTTAACTTGTAAATGGTCGGTTAATTGTTTAAACGTAAGAAGTAAAAATCACTAATTGTTTAACATATGATAACCAGATATATTATGTAAAAAACGTGATATTTATGAAAAACAGAAATGAAAAAACGGGACGAAACATGACTCTAGTTACAAAGAAAATATACTTCATGCATGTCAGCACTGCTTTAAATGTGAACTAATATTCATAGAAAAAAAATCTTGTACAAGGCATGTTCAGAGACTGTGAATAGTTACAATTGAAAGAAATTCAGCCCTTGGTTACTATTTTTAACAAATTAACCTGGTTTCGACACTGCTAGTTACTTTCGTGGTGCAGGTTGCAAAATGGACTGTATCCCACCGTCAATATGAGTGTGCCAAGGCTAGAACAAATTCTCAAAAACGAATCGGTTACAATTTGTTTATACTCTGCAGAGGTTTCACACAACCCTCAGTTTTCTTCGTCTTAAATATCTTTGTGACTAATGCCCTTATGGCATATGTATTATTTTATAAATGACATATAAGTACTGCCAGTCTTTCACGACGATTCCGTACTTACACTCCATCATACGCTTTCAGTCATAATTCTGCGACCATGTTATAGAATATACACCATTCTTTGATTTAAATTCTGAGGAAGACGCTCCTAGCAGTGTCGCAACCGTATTAATTTGTTAAAAATGGTGATCGAGGGCTGATTTTCTTTCAGTTGTAAATATTCATAGACATTTATTCAACAACGTGCTTTAGAACGTACATATCCTTATACACCAAGTTTCTCCAAGAATTCTGTCAGACTTTCAAATATAAAAAAAAGATTGTCTAGACATAGAATACCTGCTGAACATGAACTTGTGGATTCTGAACCAGGAACATCACTATTAACTTCGAACTTATCAGAGAAGACCTGATATTTTGCAAGAGTTCTGGATTGCTTCATAGCAGTTGTAGAACTCCTTGCGGATAAAGCACTAAAAATGAGTCTTAACAATTGCAATAGCTTCAATAGATTCGGCAGTAAAACAAATTTCTTGCATCAATCCAAAGGGAATGTTAACAGTTAAAAAGGTGCTTTCCACAACAGCATTTGTGCCTGGTGGGACGTGCAGTATATGACACCATCTCTTACAAGTATGCACAAGGTTTCTAGAAAGAGTTTTCGTCACATGTTCTAACATACCAAATACTTCAAATTCAGTTAACTGAGCCGTCAAACCTCAATCTCGTGTCTTAGGAATTTCCAGATTTTTTAAAAAAACTCATTCCAAAGTACAGAATTTTTCAATGTTATCCGATGAAAACATTTCAGACGCATATGCAGAAAAACCTGCTTCTCTAAATAACTTACGAAACTGTCATAAAATAAATTTGTAATAGTTTCATATATCGATTTGACGAAAACACCTTAATTTTCGAAATTAATTAACACTGAAGAAATAACTGAAGTTTGAAACTTACTACATTGCCTGTTATCAATTTTTTCATTAAGCAATTTTATTTCCTGAGCTGATCATTAGCGCAAATTTTGCTTGTTTTCAATTTTTGAATTTAATTTGAACACATTTTCAGTTATCTTTTGTGTAAAATGAAGCAAAGTGACTGTGGGTTCTCAAAAACTGTATTAGCAATGTAGGACACCTATCCTGATAATGACATAAGACTTCAGAGGTTCTTGCATGTCAACACGTCTTACAAACGCCTGGCAGCTATGACAGCAATCTAGTTTTAACACTTCATTGCACCTACTTATATTCAGTGGGAATAAAATTAGAAAATGATTTCTGTTCTTCCGTATGCACAGTATAAATACGGAAATTATGAAATATTTTATTTAGTACAGTTTCTATATCGATAGGCAGCGTGTCTGCACCAGTTTCTTCACCGTTGTGCACCATACGGGCTACGCAAGAAATGTCTCGAATCTTCATTTTGAGCACACTCTGCAATAATTTGGAATAAACGTTGTTTGTCCCAGCCCTCTTCTACGCACTAAAATTAGTGTTACAGTTATCTGAACAAAACTCAACGATGCTGTCAACTAAATTCTGATTTCTTAAGACGCTCAGCACATGACTAGCTAATAATTCTCGTGTTTCTTCATCAATATTCTGACAGTAGCTTATTTTGCGCTCGATGACTTTGCTAGGAGTAAAATATCTAACTGCAACAGTGACTAATCTTAAGCTTTTGTGGTTTGATGCATCAACCATCACAAACATTTACTTAGCGTCATTATGATCTGATTGCACTCATGCACTTTATCTGTCGACGAAATGTTCAGTATGCTCGACTCGCACTTTGTCCTGGAACACCGCATTTTTTTTTCTAAAAAATGTTCTCTGATGATACGAGCTGTGCAGTCCATTGAATGGAATGACTGGTTGTGTGTTGCAGTATAAAACGCAAACAGCGCTTCGGCAGTAGCATTGCGTTTGTGTCGCTCAGTTTGTAGTTAATTAGTACTTAAAAAGGAAGTTATACTGCCGGAAATACTCGTAGAAACTGCCAGCGTATACTTCTTTTCCTTAAGGTGTTGTGTTATATCGGTATGTCCTCCACATTCAGTGGAGAAAACTGAACGACGTAATGCACATTGTACTTTCGTAGATCCTGTGTTTTGCTTCGAGGAAAAAACTCTCCTTCAAGAGTTTCGGAAAAAGTACATTTTCTTTTCGTCTTATTCAGACGCACATGTGCCTCGAACAAAGCGAACAACAAACAATTGAATGCACTGTCGCAAAATTGCCCGGCTCCGTTGTTCAAAGCTGTTCTTTGCCTGTTATTAGAACTTCTGAGTAGAAATCAGAAGACCGAGCCACTTGCAGGTACCTCTTTTTCATAGTTTCTTACTGAGATCCAGGCGCAACTCGAATACTCAAGGAAACGCAGAAGTCAGTCTATTAGATGTAACAGTGTGTAGGTAATTCATATTCATATGCATATTCACAGATAAATTCTTAATTCGTATTCATTATAACAGATAGCCACGACATTTGAACATTTACGTCCCTATAATCAGCTTTCACAAAACTATGTTATTGCCACGAATCATTTCTATCACAAAAATCATCAATGCGAAGCTCACGCCAGAGTTGTCAGCAGTGAGCAAGATAGTTTGAAAGTCTTCTAAAATTGGTTCAAATTGCTCTGAGCACTACGGGACTTAACATCTGTGGTCATCAGTCCCCTAGAACTTAGAACTACTTAAACCTAACTAACCTAAGGACATCACACACATCCATGCCCGAGGCAGGGTTCGAACCTGCGAGCGTAGCGGTCGCGCGGTTCCAGACTGAAGCGCCTAGAACCGCTCGGCCACAATGGCCGGTGAAAGTCTTCATTCCGTACCTCTGCTATCTACGTTTTCTTTCGCTCTCCACTCACGTAACCGCTCAAGGACAGCTAGTGGCTGCGTTCCCTTGAATATTCGGATTGCGACTGGATCTCAGTAAGAAAGTATGAAAAACGTATCTGACAAAAGTGACGTAAAAAACAAATAAAAACACATTTGGCGGCCTTAAAGAGCTGTGGGCATCACGGGATACATTACGAAAAAAAAGGACACTCCCGTTAAAAACGGGATGTCCGGTCGTATTAGATTAACACCTCTCCTTGTCCTTAAAACACGGGTCTTGCGCAAAGTACATCTGACAGAGCTCCTCATAGTCCCTGTAGCCTATGTATCAATGTAAGTAAAGAACTTCCTGCTTCTTCTTTGTTTAAAAAATGAACCCAACAACTCTGCAATGTAACAGCAAAATAGTATTGGCGTACTAAAACAAAACCTACATCCCCACAGATTAATTGCTAGGTAGCAGAGTGTACTTTGTGTAAAAAACTTTCTCAAACATATAGGTGGGATTTATACGCTGTCTACCAGTCTGTTACAAGAGTCGACACCCCACAACTGTGTTAGATGTCCTCTCCATATTGTATCATGTAATAATAATAAATCATTGTCTCAGTTGCAGTTGTGTACCAGGACGTGTATCCTCTTGACCTTGAACTTCAGGAGAGAGGAATGTAATTGCTTAGAACCATGAAGGGTAAGTGGGTTAGTACAGCAATTTCGGATTATGATATCGTATTTCTGCCACCTCTTGACTAGCTGCCATCTGGATGCCATCTCTACCGGCACCTTGATAGTCATTGGATCTTGGGGAATGTTGAGGGGGAACTAAAGCCCTACGGTTGGATAGAATATTGGTCATCAATTAATGAAGACAGGTCTATTGCCAATATGGGTCGTCTAGCGCACAGAAACTCTGCTTAGGTTACCATAATTAATTCAAAAATGGTTCAAATGGCTCTGAGCACTACGGGACTTAACTTATGAGGTCGTCAGTCCCCTAGAACTTAGAACTACTTAAACCTAACTAACCTAAGAACAACACACACATCCGTGCCCGAGGCAGGATTCGAACCTGCGACCATAGCGGTCGCGTGGTTCCAGATTGTAGCGCCCAGAACCGCTCGGCCACATAATTAATTAACTCAGCTGTCAGCAAGGGAAAGGGTGTGGATTTTGTTGCAACAGGTAATAAATTATCTTGGATTGCTATTTATACGTGAGTCGATTAGATTAGAGTAATAGAGCGAGAGGTGAAGGGGAGGAGGGTCAGAAATCAAAGAGAGGGAGGGGGTGGAGAGTGTGACACTTTTAAAAGTCACAAATCGATGCACAAAAATCAACATAGGCCTACTGCTAGCGAGAAATGTCAGTTAAATCTAAACAATAAAAAAAATTAATTCATTCTCATTAATACTAAATGAATCCGTTATATTTCACTTACATGACAAAATCACACAAATTTGAAGGATTCTAGTTCAACTAAATACATTGGGATTACAATTACGAACAACTTAAACTGTAACGATATCATACAAACTTTGTTGGGAAGCTGAAGTAAAGACTATGATTTATTGGCCAAGCAGAAGAAGCAAAAATTATATTAAACTGATGACCCATATTTTGCTTGTCCGTCCTCTTTGGAGTATTGCTGCATACCGTGGAATCCTTACCAGAAAGAATTGACGGACGAACATAGAAAAATTCAAAGAAGTGCAGCTCGTTTATACTGTCGCAGGAAAGGGAGGAAATGTCACGGTTATGATATACGGGCTGGGGTAGCAATCATTAAAACAAATCAGTAAAACAAAAGGCGTTTCTCGTTTCAGCGAGATGTTTTCACGAGTCTTGAATAAAAAGCGTTCTTCTCCGAACACGAAAACGTTTTGATGGTTCCCACCTTTAGAGGGAGAAATGACCATCCTAATAAAGTATGAGTTCCTGAGGAAAGATTTAAGCGTTCGTTCTTCCTACTTGCTGATAGAGATTTGAACGGTAGAGAAACAGTCTGAAAGTGATTCAATGAACCTTCTGTTAAGCATTTAAGTGTGAGTTGCAAAGTAGTCCTATAGTTAATGACGTAATGCCTTGGAATTTGGTTGAATCGAAAACCGTTAAATTACTGTTACTTATCTTGTAACTAAATTTTTCTTTTTTTTAAACTCCTATGGAGGAGCTCGCAATTTTTGTTGTTTAGGTTCAATTTCCACTTTTCGCATCGAGCAATACATCATTTTTCAAGTGTTTTCGACCTTCTGATGACTTTACTATACGGCACATCTGCAAACAACGCAAAAGCGTTTCTCTTGATGTCTCTTAGATCATAAACGCAGATTAAGAACAGCCTATAATGCTTATTTGAGAAGTTCTAGATATCGTTTAGGTTTACTAGATGACTTCTCATCACTGAGTGTGAACTGTGATCTTTCTGTCAGAATATCACGAATCCAGTCGCACAGCTGATGCTGCACTCCATTTCTGAACATTTAGAAATATGAAAACGACTTGAGATCTCCTCTTAATAGTTCTCATTACTTCGTTTGAATAGTCAGTTTCGTTTCGCAATAACGATTTTTTCCGGATCCCTACCGTTTATGTGTCAATAGGTCGTTTTCTCCGATTTATTTTTTATTTCTGGGTCACAGTATATCTTAAGAAGTGCTATTAAAGTCGATGTAGCACATATGGTCCCATAGATTAGTGGATTACTTCTACTTGGTGCTCAATCGTCAACGCAACCGCTTAGGTGGCGTGGGGGCAGCTGCTGTGCCGTCGGCGGTGTGGGTGACAGGAGGTGCGCAGTAAATACAGTACAATTCGGACCATAAATTATTTCTAACGTACATAACATTCACACTTAAAAAGAAAAGTAAGTGTCTGGGGTATATTAAACGAGGTGACGTTGGTACTGCATCCAATCGTTCCACTTACGTAAGAAATTGCTCATTATACACTCCTGGAAATGGAAAAAAGAACACATTGACACCGGTGTGTCAGACCCACCATACTTGCTCCGGACACTGCGAGAGGGCTGTACAAGCAATGATCACACGCACGGCACAGCGGACACACCAGGAACCGCGGTGTTGGCCGTCGAATGGCGCTAGCTGCGCAGCATTTGTGCACCGCCGCCGTCAGTGTCAGCCAGTTTGCCGTGGCATACGGAGCTCCATCGCAGTCTTTAACACTGGTAGCATGCCGCGACAGCGTGGACGTGAACCGTATGTGCAGTTGACGGACTTTGAGCGAGGGCGTATAGTGGGCATGCGGGAGGCCGGGTGGACGTACCGCCGAATTGCTCAACACGTAGGGCGTGAGGTCTCCACAGTACATCGATGTTGTCGCCAGTGGTCGGCGGAAGGTGCACGTGCCCTTTGACCTGGGACCGGACCGCAGCGACGCACGGATGCACGCCAAGACCGTAGGATCCTACGCAGTGCCGTAGGGGACCGCACCGCCACTTCCCAGCAAATTAGGGACACTGTTGCTCCTGGGGTATCGGCGAGGACCATTCGCAACCGTCTCCATGAAGCTGGGCTACGGTCCCGCACACCGTTAGGCCGTCTTTCGCTCACGCCCCAACATCGTGCAGCCCGCCTCCAGTGGTGTCGCGACAGGCGTGAATGGAGGGACGAATGGAGACGTGTCGTCTTCAGCGATGAGAGTCGCTTCTGCCTTGGTGCCAATGATGGTCGTATGCGTGTTTGGCGCCGTGCAGGTGAGCGCCACAATCAGGACTGCATACGACCGAGGCACACAGGGCCAACACCCGGCATCATGGTGTGGGGAGCGATCTCCTACACTGGCCGTACACCACTGGTGATCGTCGAGGGGACACTGAATAGTGCACGGTACATCCAAACCGTCATCGAACCCATCGTTCTACCATTCCTAGACCGGCAAGGGAACTTGCTGTTCCAACAGGACAATGCACGTCCGCATGTATCCCGTGCCACCCAACGTGCTCTAGAAGATGTAAGTCAACTACCCTGGCCAGCAAGATCTCCGGATCTGTCCCCCATTGAGCATGTTTGGGACTGGATGAAGCGCCGTCTCACGCGGTCTGCACGTCCAGCACGAACGCTGGTCCAACTGAGGCGCCAGGTGGAAATGGCATGGCAAGCCGTTCCACAGGACTACATCCAGCATCTCTACGATCGTCTCCATGGGAGAATAGCAGCCTGCATTGCTGCGAAAGGTGGATATACACTGTACTAGTGCCGACATTGTGCATGCTCTGTTGCCTGTGTCTATGTGCCTGTGGTTCTGTCAGTGTGATCATGTGATGTATCTGACCCCAGGAATGTGTCAATAAAGTTTCCCCTTCCTGGGACAATGAATTCACGGTGTTCTTATTTTAATTTCCAGGAGTGTATTTTGCAGTTCCCTATGAGAAATGACGAATGTTAGTTTGAAGTTCATCTATAGCGTCTGAATTTGATTTTATACCTTCTCTTTTAAACCCTGGGGGACAATCGGTGGGAACGAGGGGTCAGTATGTTGGTAATGATACAGTAACTCTATTCTGAAACGGTCATACGTTTCCTGCAATGAGATGTTGGCTGCATTTGCAGTCACAGAGCCCAGCTGAAAAGTCGGGAAAGCACGTACTCTCTCAGTTAACTGTCCAAAAAAAAGGCCACAATTGTTTTCGTATACTCCTAGAAATAAATAGAGTCTATTATTCTCTCACCGCTAACAGTGCACCACTCTCCTACATCAGTGGCTCTCCGTGTTTTACGGTAGGCTTATCGAAGTCCAATAACGGTCATTTTTTTAATTAACATACCCAGTGAGGTAGAACTACGATTCATCTGAAAAGAAAGTAAAATTACGGTAAATTTTACTGCCATGCCCCCGATTTAAGTTCCTCCACACAGTTATTTTATAGGGCCGTAACTTTAGTAACTTCGTAGTCATTTGAATAGAACCACAGAAAATCATCATTTGTCGGGAAAGACGTTGAAGTGATGTTCTAGAAGACCTTTCCAGAGCATATCCAAAGATTTCCAGAGTTTATTCCTTGAGCTCAGTACATAGTTGTTTGTTGTCAATGTTTCCTGACAAGAACACTTCCCGTTTCCCAAAATTTATTTATGAATTAATGGATCGAGCTCCCATTAGGACCCTGAACGTCACGAAATTGCCCTCTAAATAATCTCCTTACTGCTCTTGCTAATTCTGTATGCATCTATGAATTATACATCCAAAATCCTTGGCGAATAGAGTACTTGTATCACCCCATTTTGCTTGAAACTGTTTCACTCAATACACTGTATTGCTTCGATTGTCAAAGATTTGTGAAAGATTTTGTAAATAGGCTGTTTAGGTTTTTATGTTGGTAACGCGACGTAGCGCTCTTATGAAAGAAGGCTGTATAGGTGTTTCTGTTGGTAACGCCACGTAGCGCTCTGTATGAAAATCATTGACTCTGCTGTGTGCAGTCTGTGGCTGATTGGCATTGTTGGAATATTCGCTATTGTAGTGTTGGGCACTAACTACTGATAGTCATAGTTAGCAAATAAAAGATTTTGATACAGAACAAACAATGTATTTTCCTTAATAATGTTCAAAAGCTATCAGTTCATGATATCCAGTATTACAAATTTACTCTTTCTGATGAACACGCGTCCAGATCGTCCGCTCTCCAAATTCTGCCATCTCTCTCCCCACATCCACCACTGCTGGCGGCTCACTTCCAACTGCACAACGCTACACGCTGTTCACATCCAACTGCCCAACACTACAATAGCGAATATTCCAACAATGCCAACCAGCCACAGACTGCACACAGTACAGTCAGTGATTTTCATACAGAGCGCTACGTGGCGTTACCAATATAAAAACGTAAACAACCTACTTACATAAGAGCGCTACGTGGCGTTACCAACATAAAAATCTAAACAGCCTACTTACAATTTCTACACGAACAAAGGTCTCGCAGCAAATGGGAAATATACTCCCCGCCATTGTCACCGTCAGCCAGGGGCCGGCTGCCGGAGGTGTCGAATTTCCTTCTTGCTTATTAGTGTGACCTGTGCAACTTTCCAGATTCAGATCTTTCGTATGTTGATCGATTGTATGTAATTAATAAATATGGAGCTATTTCATCGACACAGTTCGAAAGCAACGCAGTTGGTTTACTATTTTGACCAAAACACTTGCCTATGCTATATGACATAAGCAGCATCACTACAATGAGGTTATCTACTTCAAATGTGTGTGAAATCTTATGGGACTTAACTGCTAAGGTCAACAATCCTAAAGCTTAGACACTACTTAACCTAAATTATCCTAAGGACAAACACACATACACACCCATGCCCGAGGGAGGACTCGAACCTCCGCCAGGATCAGCCGCGCAGTCCATGACTGCAGCGCCTTAGACCACTCTGCTAATCCTTATCTACTTCCAAATTATTTATGTTGGCAGCTGTTCTTGATTTGAATTATGGAGTAATTACCATATATGTGGAATTTATCTGCTATGATCTCTAGCCATGTGCCCGGTCTTTCTTGTAAATTCGACACTCACCTGCAACGAGAGGTAGTGGAATTGGTGCTCGTGGATGGCTATGTGGCACATGCGAAGGAACCAGATGATGACGGAGTTGAAGGTGGAGACCATGAGCATGAAGCGGTCCAGGTCACGCGTGCCTTCCCTCACGATGGCGGCCCCCTGCCCGCACAGGAAGAGCACAATGGCGGCCAGTGCGATCGCGTTCAACAGGTAGTAGGCGCGCCCTGCCCAGGGTCCAGCCCTAGGATGACGCATCGTGCCCGCCCAGTGCATCAGCCACTGCAGCAACTGCAGCTCCTCAGCAAGGTCAGCAGCGGGCTCCATCCTGGGGAGGCAGCAAGCACCTCGTCAACTGGGGCACACTGGCACAAGCAGTCACCAAATCACACACCAAAATATAGGAAAGCACATTTCACAGTAGGTAATTCTGTGTGACAGTAAATACTGTTGATGCTGTAGTGTTCAGTACATACACCATACAGTGGTGTGAGGCAGCTTTCCACATTGCGTCCTGTGCAGTCCCGTGCACGAATCGCAAAACGTCATTTTTTCGGATAAATCCAGGTTCTGTTTACAGCATCATAATGGTCGCATCCTTGTTTGGCGACATTGCGGTGAACGCACATTGGAAGCGTGTATTCATCACCATACTAGCGTATCACCTTGCGTGATGGTCTGGGGTGCCATTAATTACACGTCTCGGTCACCTCTTGTCCCCATTGACGGCACTTTGAACAGTGGACGCTAAATTTCAGATGTGCTACGACCCATGGCTCTACCCTTCATTCGATCCCTGCGAAACCCTACATTTCAGCTGGATAATGCATGACCGCATGTTTCAGGTCCTGTACGGGCCTTTCTGGATCCGGAAAATGTTCGACTGCTGCCCTGGCCAGCACATTCTCCAGATCTCTCACCAACTGAAAACGTCTGTCAATGGTGGGCGAGCAACTGGCTCGTCACAATACGCCAGTCACTAATCTTGATGAACTGTGGTATCGTGTTGAAGCTGCATGGGCAGCTGTACCTGTACACGCCATCCAAGCTCTGTTTGGCTCAATGCCCAGGCGTATTAAGGCCGTTATTACGGCCAGAGGTGGTTGTTCTGGGTACTGATTTCTCAGGATCTATGCACCCAAACTGCGTGAAAATGTAATCACATTTCAGTTCTAGTATAATATATTTGTCCAATGAATACCCGTTTATCATCTGCATTTCTTCTTGGTGTAGTAATGTTAATGGCCAGTAGTGTTCATACATCTCAACCTGTTTACTGTACTCTAGCACACACACACATACACACATATACACGTGCGCGTGTGCGTAAGCTCACTCAAGCACGCCCTTTCCTCCATAACAACATGTGTTCTATAAACTGATCCCTTCTTTTAGTGACGTTGTGCCACAAATTTTGTTCTTCCCAGTTTGAGTCAGTACCTCCTCATAAGTGACACGAGTTGTTTACAGAAGAGTGGCAAAACTGGTAGAAACCGAGCTTCGGTAAGATCTCTTTGGGCTCCAGATAAATATAGGACACGAGTTCTGTATGGTTCTACTGGTTCTACGACTTACCTCAGAAGATAGACAAAACAAAACTTGCGTTTATAGCATTTGCAGACTTGAAGGAAGCTTATGACAAAGTTATCTGGAATACACGCTGAAATTCTGAAAGAAGAGGGGATAAAATACAGGGAGCGAAAAGATATCTGTAACTTGTAAAGAAACTAGCCTGCATTTATAAGTCAAGACAACGGCTTGTGCTGTGAAAGGAGTGAGACAGGATTGCAGCCGACCTTATTCAGTCTGTACACTGACCAAGCAGTTTAGGAAACCGAGGAGGAATTTGGAAGGAGAATTAAATTTCAGTAAGACAAGGAATAATGCTTTTGAGGTTTATCAATGAGACTGTAATTCCTTCAAAGGCGGCAAGGGGACTCGGAAGTACAGTTGAAAAGAACTGATAGCGTCTTGAAAAGAAATTATCAGTTGAACATCGAAAAAGTACGACAAGTATAATAGAATTGAGTCGGTATAATCAGGTGATGGCGACATTCAAATTAGAAAATGAGAGACTAAAAGTACCAGATAAATTTTGCTATTTGGGAAGGAAATAAACTGACGATGGCCAAAATAGTAGGGGGTGGGGGGGTATAAAATGTAGACTGAGAAAGGCAAGATAGGCGATTTTAATGAATAGAAATTTGTTAATCTCAGATCCGATATTAAGTGTTACTCTTATCTGCCGGTAGAGCGTGCAAAAATACGGAAGTGAAACGTGGACAATAAACAGTTTAGACAAGACTAGACTAGAAGCTTTGGAATATGGTACTACTGAAGAATGCTACAGATTAGATAGGGACATCCAATAAGTACTTTGACGGTACTGAATCTAATTGAAGAGGAAAGCAAATTTGTGGTACAACTTGACGAAAAAAGTGATCATTTCATAGGACGCATCGTGAGGCATCTAAGCATCGTCCGTTTGATAATGGAGAGAAGTGTGTATGAGGTGGGGCAAAAGTTGTAGTGGGAGACAAAGGCTTCAATACAGCAAGCAAGTTCTAACGGATGTAGCTTGCAGTTGTTAAACGGTAATAAAGAGGTTTGGACAGAACACAGTAACTTGGGAAGCTGCATGAAACCAATCTTCAGTCTGAAAACAACAAAAATAACAACATTTTCTCATCAGTTATTCAATCTATTGCGACGGTACAAGTTCAATAGTGCTCGTACTGTGCTTTCGTAAGTGCATTCCGCGACTTGTGGAAACCAGTGGACCGTGATCTGGTTTATATTGCAAAACCTTTATAGCGTTTGATATAGGACGTAAAAATTTTTAAAAATTTGGTTTTTTCAAAACATGTTCATTTTGTAGCGCGCATCTTCCTAAACAGTTTGATATACAAAACATATATATTCGAAGAAAATCAAGTCGTGTTATCTGATCTTAAGTGTGCCAAAGTGCAGTGCCACACCTCTTCAAAGAGCATTCTTCTATTGCACGTCACTGTATTCCGCTCTGTGGTATTCAAACGTACATGTTTTGTAGTGGAAGTCATGAAGCCTACATTCAGTATAGTCAAAATTAAAATGTCCTGTGGTGCCTCTCCTGCTCCCAGTCGGTCGGTGGTCGGTTTGACGTCCTACCCCCACCCCCCTACCCCCTTTAAAAAAATCACAATTAATATTAGGTTGGAAAATTTGCACTCTTTATTGCCTGTTATCTACTAACGTTCTCTTTTGTGTGATAAAATAAAATATAGGAAACTAAAACCAGTATATACAAGAGACAAGCAAGACTGTGAACATTCCTTCAATCCTTAAGTCTCAGCAATCTTTTTCTCTCTGCTCTTGCTACACCTTTACGGGCTGTGCTTCCCTTTTTACGAAAGACTCTACTAGCTCAGCCGTTTTGCCACACGAAAAATCAAAATGTCGTTGTCAAATGCTGAAAAAGTTGTTAACACGAATAGTGCCCAAGACCGGTGTAGTTTCTCGATTTTATGAAGTCTATCTTGTCACTGTCTGCAAGATAAAACGAAAGAGATCTTTCTAATATTGCAGAAACTGTAACATGCACCAAAAAGGGAGTCTGTTTTGGCGCAGATGGCCATTTTTATCTACCTCATTTACGTAAATCACACGACAGAATATAATTCACGAAGTACCGGTATCGAATGCATATTAGGCCTAGTACAAGCAAAAGGTTTTATGTTAGTAAATAGTTTCACATTTATTCATACACTCCAGTTTCTCAAGGATGAGATCGAAAAGTAGTAATACGAAATTTTTATATACATTTCGAATCGTCATATTCTTCCATATAATTTGTGTGACATCCCCGTTTCTTCTCCTTCCTCATTCTAGCAAACAATCTTGTCATCACTAATTCTGTAACTATTCCTGCCATTGTCACCACTTTTACATGAGGCTCTCAAAACCGAATTTCGTGAACTGTTTTTCATTGGTCGTGTAACACTTTTTCAAAATCGATTCTCGAAATGCTCTTATAGTTGCCAGTTTTCCAGTTGCCCAATCGATTTTCGCTCCGATGTAAACGCAACAGGTTTTGAAACGTGCTTGTGCTGCCAGGTAGTGTAGTGTTTTTAAAAATTTTCGGCTAATCTGGGCGAAGTAGATTTCTGCACAGTGAAAGATTACTTGAAATATTAAACTGAATCATTTTACATCTCGCTTAATTAAAGAGAAACAGCAATCGTCTGAATAATTTAGAAATTATAACAGCAGGTTTTCAGGCTAGCCAATCCAGTTCAGAACTTGACGTGTAAACACGACAGCGAAAAACGGTTTCCGAAACTCCGTTTTCTTCTTTCGGAAGATGTGTCGCATGTAAACTTAGTGTGTCAGAACTTATTCTCCGGTTAACTTCCCTAACCCTGCCAGAATAACTAGTTCAGTTATCCCGCGTTTACTCTCTGGTTAGGCACTATTACGGGTTCAAACAATGCGTTTTTCGCGTTATTCCGAGAACAGGACTGATGCGGCTTCTGACCAGGGACTGTACAGCTGACCATTAGTAATGTAAGATTCCGGCAAAAATTTTCTGTCAAAACTTCATTTTCTTGGATACACAGAGAAGATGATATGTAATCTTTCTTACCTGCGACTCCTGTTGGTCGCTATTTCCACCCTGGTAGTCTTAATCGACGGGTTTCGCTAGTAATTATAACAATGTTGATCATTCGCTCACCTAATGAATCACATAAACAAACAGCGATTATTGTTCATCCGTTGGGTCTATTCTGTTCACCTCATATAGCCCCGTCTCCTTTTGCCTGCGCGATAGATGCGACAGCGTTTCCCCTGGCAGAGACATTAAGTACACTATGCACGCATTCAAAAATTAAGTTAGGATTTGTTATGAAATCAAATTCGAATGTGTTAAAAAATGTTCGAAGACCAACTGAGATGTGTTTCAATATTATATGAATAATCGATACACCAACGTGCGCTGGGTGCTAGGCGCTTTGTGTAAAAAGGCTTTTCCTTTTTTTTTCTTTTTTCAAGAATAATTTGGCGCCCCCTGAAATTGTCGTCCGGGGCAGATACGTCGGTTTGTGCCCTGTGCCCCCCCTTCCTATATCCGGGCCTGATTGCCACTCACCTGTACCTTCACTTCTGTGACCTGTCGTATAACACATGCGTCTCCCACATCGCCCACTGCATGTAAAACAACATCAGCAGGGTGTAGTAAAACGCCAATGTCGCTGCTGCATTCCCATACAAGAATAAACAAAGCTGTTTTTTATTAATGCTGACGCAAGAAATCTACAATAAATATCCTCGATTTACTTTGCAAAACCACTATGTTTCTATTAATCTATTATTATTTATCCTAAACTCTGGGCCACGAATTGTTTTTTCGTTGGAAAACCAATGCTGATGCAGCAAATGAGAGTAGTGCAAAACATCTTACCAATTTTGGAAATATAGAACGTATCTTGTTGCTTGGACGCATTTTAAGGAAGTCTGCATCTCCTGGCCGCAAATCGCAACGAACAAGTGGCTTTCGGAAGCCAGTACCACCGTCCACGTTGCTTTCGCTTTTAATGCAATTATAAAGTGCCAGTAGAGACTGAATCTCTTTGTCCATCTGTGTACACAATTCACATACAAGACTGTGGTTCATTGACTCAGTACCTGGTGGACTCAGGTATTTATTAGGCGCGCAACACGAGCTGAACCACTGTCTCCCACCCCACGGTTCTTCCCCACGGCAGCCCATCGCCAGCTCCCTCTGCCCGGTATCCCACTCCGCCACCTACGAAGAGCTATGCTGGCTCTTCAAATCGTTTGCCTGTACCCACATTCCTGGCCACCATTTTACATTTCCAAGCCAGTACACACACCATTTTTTAGCCTAACCGCATCATCCGGAATTAAACGTATTGTCTCCCTTACCCATCTAATCTTCAGGATTCTCCTATTGCGTCATGTTTTAAAAGTTTCTGTTCTTTTCCTGTCTGAACAGTTTACTGTCCACATTTCATTGCTGCACATGGCTGCGTCCCAGACAAATGCCTTCAGACAAAAACTTTCTATCACTGAAATTATATTCATGTAACAGATTTATTTTTTCCAGGAATCATCTTCTTACTATTATCCGTCTGCACTATGCATCCTCTCTGCTTCAGCGAACGTCGTCTATTTTGCTGCACAAGTAACGCCACTCATCTACTACCCTCACTATCTCATTTCCTAATTATTTCCGTAAGTATTGCTTGATTTAATTGGATAAGATTCCATGAATCTCGTTCTACTTTTGTTGATGTTCGTCTTATTATAGTTATTCAAGACACTGCGCATTCCGTTCAACTGATCTTCCAAGGCCTTCGTCGTCTGTGTCAGAAAGACAATGTGTCAGGAAACCTCAACGTTTTCATTTTTCTCCCTGAACCATAATTCCCTTTCCCAACTTCTCCTTGGTTTCTTTCACAGCCTGTTCAACGCACAGAACAAGTAACATCGGGAATAGGCTGCAATTCCCTCCACTGATCCTCTCTAATGTCAACCAGCTTGGCCCGGTACAGCTAATCTTTCGCTTCCTGCATTTCGTGCCTGCAGCCATCATAATTTCTAAGAGAATTTCAATTAACTTAGTGAAAAGTTTTCTAAAAATTTACTAATGCTAGTTTACTAATACTAAAACTAGTACGTTCTCCTTTTTTCCAACCTATCTACATGAAAGGCAACAACCAGTAGCGCACTGAGCAGCTTGCGATATCCTTTTAAAGTACAAAAAAATTCTAAAAAAGTTTAGCGATCCGGAATTCTACGTATTCCCAAAAACAGTTGAAGGTGAGCCCATAATGATACCTTGATAAAGCTCCAAGGTGATATCTTTCTGCATCACTATCGAATCTGTGCCTTTGTTTCGTAATGAACACGTCAACAAGATGTGAAAGCTCTAATCTTCTTTCTTCGCTGTCACAGAAAAAGAAAACATGTACTTTATCTATTATGTGGTAAAGACCATTCGTACTAATAAACAGACATGCTTCAGTTCTATTTACTCAAAATCGGCTTAAAGTGATTCTGACATCTGCTGACATAATGCAGTTGCAGACACGATAATCTCATGCTTTTTACGCGTTGAGAGGTATAATAGCGCTATAAATTTAGCGTATTTGGCGGTTAGTAGAAGAAAATCGCTTGTAACCACACACTGAAACGTTCACAAGTCAATGTAAGTTTTACAAAATTGTTGAGTTATTGGATTTCTCTTAAATACAAGACCAAAATTGTCGAAAGTTATGGTCACTGAGATATGCAGCGTGAATCACACATTTCCACAAAAGCCACTGTAGACGGACACGATGCAGGTAAGATTTTTTATGTTTAGTGAATCATTATGCTACAAAAGAACTTCTTTTAGAGGAATATTCGTTAAAAACTGTTGTACAACATAATTAGTTGCCAGCAGGATTAATGGTTGACCCAGTTTTACTCCACAATGACGAATGGTATTCGAACTTACATTTAATTATGTGGCCGTGGTGTCCTCGGCTAACGCTCATAAGAATGACGCGTAATGCAGTCGAAAACGTTTGCGTGAATAGAACTACAGTTTAATTGTCAGTGAGAGCCTGCGACGTCAATAAAACTCAAGCATCTTTACCCGATATACGTGTTACCAACCGGTCGCATGTTGTTGAATAAACTATAAAAACATTTTTCCGAAGCTGATATTACTTTTAGTCAAAGATTTTCTCCTTAAATAGTGCAAAAATATTACATTTTCTTCCATAATTAAACTACATAATCTACTACCATTTGCGTGTTAGTCAATGAACAGTCAACATGAGGCTGTATTTAAAGAAGTATTTTGTGAAGTAGCTTGTAATTTGCTTCGTGCTGTATGATGGTAATATATCGAACTAATGGTCCGCGGAATATGTTGGTACACAAAACAAATTAAATTGAAAAAAAAAATTTCGGATAGTGCTGAGAAACATGAAATTGGTCTTTACAAGTGAGGAGGCTTAAGCATATGAAGATGAAAGTATTTTCTAACAATTGTTTTTCAGTTTCAGGCAGGTGTGCCAACGGCCGTGTCGCAGGGGTTACGCCGGTTCCCGTCAAATCACCGAAGTTAAGCGCTGTCGGGCATTTGGATGGGTGACCATCCGGGCCGCCATGCGGTGCTGCAATTTTTTGAGGTGCACTCAACCTCGTGATGCCAATTGAGGAGCTACGCGACCGAATAGTAACGGCTCCGATCAAAGAAAACCATCCTAACAACCGGGAAAGCGGTGTGCTGGCCACACGCCCCTCCTATCTGCATCCTCCGCTGAGGATGACACGGCGGCCGGATGGTTCCGATGGGCCACTTGCGGCCTGAAGAGGGCATGTTTTTCAGGAAGGTGCACACTTAGGCAATAATCTTATAGCCATCCTTTCATAAACCAGCGTATAATATACCGATGTCTACGACAAAAATACAAAAACGGGTAAATCTTACCACGTTTCCTACACTTATAGCCCGTAGTGGTAGAAAAGTTTGCTTTCTGTGCAGCTGTTCAGATGTGTCCACCTTCGCCGAGTGCAGATACTCAAATACTAGACGCATCGCTTTCAGGTGAATTCGGATCCCAGTTTGTTATGTATCTGATTTTTAATCAATATGTATTCTCCAATGGCCGCCAGTGATGCCTATTATCGCTTTACGACTCAGTTTCCCTGACGAACTCTTAACTACAGCAACCGTCTTCTTTTGCGTTTATAAGTTATGAGAGTGCCTCACGGCATCTGGACATAATTAATGTGCTTTTGAAAGCCTTAAAGTCGGCGCCTTCACTCATTTTATCGTCTATGAGTGAAGTTAGTGCCCACTACAGTAGTGATCGTCAGTACTGACGTTTTGGGATAGTACCTCGGACCGCACATATATCTGTTCCATATTAATTCGTAATGTACGTAAATTAGTGCGTTATGAGCGCCCAAGTAACTAGCTATAGCAACCGTGCAATAAGTTGACTGCTAGGAGATCGGTAAAAGTCGGCCCCATACGGAATCCTCCGTATCGACTGTTATTTGTTTCAGATTACTGTCGCCCACAGCGACCCCCAAGTTGTGACACTAGTTTCCCGTCGAAGTGTTGTTGTGCTTTCTGCGTGATCGGATGATTAACTGAATAATGACAGTAATTTCATTTACAGGGATTCGACATATACACGGAAACACCGCGGGAAATGAATATCTGGGCACAAATGCAGATGGCAGCTAATCCTGCGGGTGGTGCACTTTTATTTGATCGCAGAAGATACCTGTACAATTCCTCAATACGTTGCAAGCGTCAGTAATGGGCAGACAAGTGTTCTCTGTAGTCGTGATTGCATTGTGTAGGAGGTAACTGAATTTGAACGTGGACGTTATGGTGGTTATCTTATGGCGGGTGTTTGCGCAGCCAAGGCAGCTAAAGTATTTGGTGTTTTAAGGCGCACCGTATCGAAGATTTAGACCGCGAACATGGAAAGCCACAAAGAGAGCGAAAGTTCGTGTTAAGATATCGTGATAGACGGGATGAGAATTGTGACGACAGCTGCGAAAGTCGCTGCAGACTTCGTTGTCCCACTCGTGAATCCTGTCACTCCAAAGCTGGGAATCGCAGGGCGAGCTGGAAAGACATCACTCATGAAAATCCCCGTAACTGGAAAACCTGACGCCGAAGGCCCAAAAACCTGAAATATGGAGCAACGAATGGAAGTCGTTCCGTAGTTTTGTCGGTTGAGTCTTCTTTCACACCGTTTCCAACTTCTGGCCGAATTTACGTCCCAGGAGTAAAACATGACGAGGGCTCGAAGATTATTAGGACCAGTGTTTCTTTATTTAAACTTGCTAAATTATTTTAATTAAAAATATTCTTTTGTGGGATCAGCGATTTGAAGCTTTTCATTTTAGACCTTGTATTCGTTTTCTACTTGTTCAATAATTTCTGTTCTTTATTTTCTTCTAGACCACAGATTATTTGACTGCTTTGGTTGACCAGATAGATCTCACGACATTAGTTGCCCATTGGTAATACGGTGTTCAAAGACAAAAGCGACCCTGTTCACACAGGTCGCTTTGTCCAGAACCGATTTTGTATGCACGAGCATAAAGTCTCGCATCTTACCTGGCCATCACTGTCAAGAGATTTCAATATTATTAAGCGTTTGTGGTCTACTACCGAGCGAAGGGTAGGTGATCGCTATCCATCTCCATTATCGCTAACTGGGTTTCCTATTTTTCCACTTTTTTAAAGATATTTTCGAAAACCGTGCAGGACCTGTAGTTATGCATTCCGAGACGACTGTAAGCTGTTTTGAATACCAACATTTTTCTTATTCCTTATTAGGCATGGTAATGTATTTTTATTTTTTCCATGTTTTTTGTGCATTACCAGTACATTTGAATGCATTGTGCAATAGGAGACACTATCACACTGAATGCCATTCTTCATCTACTCACTGATTTGTAGTATAAGAGCCTTAAATTAATTTCATATTCCTTGCTACAAATATGTACTCCATTTGAAGTCGACTGCCTCTATAGTGTGAGGAGTGGATCAGTGGTCACTTCAGATCACTGGGTTGTTTGTTCTTATCAGCAGATCAAATTATAGGCTCCTTGTTCTGGCAATTGTGTTACTCATCTCCAAGGTCAACCACTGTCCCCTCCCACATATGCTAACGAGCTGTCGTGATACTACTATAATATATGGCTCTATTTATGTTAGGGATTGAAAACCCATGAAGTCAAGCAGGCGTATGAAATCTTCTTTGTTTGGACTGATTACTGCTTCCGGCTAACAGTCTTTCCATCTTCAGATCAAAGAGATAAAACAGATTTGTCTCTTATATTCGCAACATACAACAGCTTACAGAATTGCACATAATCTTGTAGCGGATTTCATGAGTATGTATACGAATTAATTACTGAATATGTACCATAAAGCATTCTTGATGTATTGGTGCCATTACGGCTTTACACATTGCTAAAATCTTCATAAAAAGTCTATGAACAAACATGACATAATTAAAACAGCTTTTCATCTTTCGTAGTCAGTGTAATTGAAACATGGTCATAAAAGTGAAAATATACATTAATGTAGTGATCATGCAGTGAAAGTAAAACTATCCGCATGAGGAACAATTCATTCGAATGACTGAATGTAAAAGATATCGTCTTACCAAAGGCGTTATGCCACTGCAACTTAGCAACTGACACAACCAGTATTTACATCATTTCATAACAAAATAATTCAGATGGCTCTGAGCACTATGGGACTTAACATCTGAGGTCATCAGTCCCCTAGAACTTAGAACTACTTAAACCTAACTAACCTAAGGACATCACACACATCCATGCCCGAGACAGGATTCGAACCTGCGACCGTAGCGGTCGCGCGGTCCCAGACTGAAGCGCCTAGAACCGCTCGGCCAAACCGGCCGGCCATTTCATAACAGAGATCATCATATATATGTTGCTGTGACATGGTACATGTGAATAGTGTGGCAACTGTTGCATATTACAGAGTTCAAGAAACGCAACATTCGGCATATGCTTTGCACAGTTTTAATGGTGAGAACATAGGGGAATGCCAATTAATAGTTCTCCAGAGCAATGATGAATTAGGCCGTGATGTTGCCTTTAATTATATTATGAATGGATGTTGTCATTTTAAGAAGGCTTTTAAGAATCTGTGAAGCACCAACACTAGGCAAGAAAGTTTTGTATGTATCGTGTAATTAATTTGTATTTATAATCTTGAACTCTGCTACAATATTATGTGCAGTTCTGTACGCTGTTGGATGTTGCTAACATGAGAAAAAATCTGTTTTATATCTTAGATCTGAAGATTGCTATATTGTTAGCCGAAAGTAGTAATCAGTCCCAATAAAGATGATTTTTTGTGGAATCTTGACTTCGTGGGTTTTCAATCCCTAACATAAATAAATTCACAGTAGATCGCATACATACAACTCCTGGCTAACAGTGGAAACCAACTTCAAATTTATAGCTGTCATCACTATTTATTACCCAAATATAATGATTTTGCCGCTACGCTAGCCCTCCACCACTCACTTCGTCTTACTAACCATCAGATGCACTCCGCTTCACTTTCATTCTGCCTGTCATGCTATACAAATGCATCTGACATGTGCCTCAAACTCTTGCAGCTGAATATTTTAAATTTGTTATTTTTATTTTTATTTGTTTATTTTGATTTTTTTTCAGCAGAGTATTATGCCCAACTTTATTTCCTCAAGTACTCCAGCACGTTGTTCCACTGTTGTCTAAAGTTTTGGGCGTGTTGGGCGTTTTCCAAAATATCCACTGTTTGAGATCGTAAACACAAGACTTCAAACGTTTAACAATTATCACAGTGCATTATTTAAGCAAACTGCTTTGATATCCCACATTTAAAAAAAATTTACAGCCTACAATGCTCTTGGAGATTTAATTTAGAACAGTTGTGAACTAACCACGTGCTTAGGTGTGTTAAAAGCAATGACTCACACACTATGGCATCGCTATCAAATCACTAAGAGGAGTCTGACAGCACGACATTACTGTGGATTCGTAAATAATTGTGGGAATTATGAACTTTTCTACAACTATGTCACACACTCCAGTCCACAAACACAGTACATCGCTAAATCACACTCCTGTTGCCGCTAGGATAGCGTTGAAGGAGAAGGTATGGACTTTATTTAAAAGAAGGAAAAAGAAATTCTTCCTTGACATACACCAGGCGTGACCAGAATACTGCGCACCACCGTCCGCTGGTTCGGCTGGAGATGACGTGACCACAGGCACGTCCCATCTGCTGTCGCCCCTGTGGTCCCAGACTGTAACACGTTAAAGGGCCACTATCAGGTAAGGTCAACCGTCTCGCTAACATTCCCAGACAGATTATGCAAGTCAAACCAAGCCGGATGCTGTGGGAAATAGCAGATACATCCTTCCCATTAGCATTAACCACCACTACAATTCTTATGAACCGAGCGAATTTCCTAGATTCTTAGCAACATGCAGCCTACACAATTTATCTGATCAAAACTCTGCTGATACTTACCAGTAATCAAACTACTATTGTAGCGACGCAGCTCCTCCATTGTAAGAGCTGCCAGACGAATTTGCCCTGAAGTTTCGAAAGATGTTTATTACACTACTGGGCTACTGGGTTACACCACGAAGATGACGTGCTACAGACGTGAAATTTAACCGACAGGAAGAAGACGATGTGATATGTAAATTATTAGCTTTTCAGACCATTCACACAAGGTTGGCGCCGGTGGCGACACCTACAACGTGCTGACATGAGGAAAGTTTCCAACCGATTTCTCATACACAAACAGCAGTTGACCGGCGTTGCCTGGTGAAACGTTGTTGTGATGCCTCGTGTAAGGAGGTGAAATACGTACCACCACGTTCTGACTTTGATGAGATCGGATTATAGCCTATCGCGATTGCGTTTTATCGTATCGCGACATTGCTGCTGGCGTTGGTCGAGATCCAATGACTCTTAGCAGAATATGGAATCGGTGGGTTCAGGAGGGTAATACGGAACGCCTTGCTGGATCCCAACGGCCTCGTATCACTAGCAGTCGAGATGACAGGCATCTTATCCGCATGGCTGTAACGGATCGTGCAGTCACGTCTCGATCCCTGAGTCAACAGATGCCGACGTTTGCAAGACAACAACCATCTGCACGAACAGTTCGACGACGTTTCCAGCAGCATGGGCTATCAGCCCGGAGACGGTGGCTGCAGTTACCCTTGACGCTGCATCACAGACAGGAGCGCCTGCGATAGTGTACTCAACGACGAACCTGCGTGCACGAATGTCAAAACGTCATTTTTTCGGATTAATCCAGGTTCTGTTTACAGCATTATGATGGTCGCATCCGTGTTTGGCGATATTGCGGTGAACGCACATTGGAAGCGTGTATTCATCACCATACTAGCGTATCACCTGGCGTGATGGCCTGGGGTGCCATTGGTTACACGTCTCGGTCACCTCTTGTTCGCATTGACGTTACATTTCATATGTGTTACGACCCATGGCTCTACCCTTCATTCGATCCCTGCGAAACCCTACATTTCAGCAGGATAATGCACGACCGCATGTTGCAGGATCTGTACAGGCCTTTCTGGATACATAAAATGTTCGACTGCTGCCCTGGCCAGCACATTCTCCAGATCTCTCAACAACTGAAAACGTCTGGTCAACGGTGGCCGAGCAACTGGCTCGTCACAATACGCCAGTCACTACTCTTGATGAACTGTGGTATCACGTTGAAGCTGCATGGGCAGCTGTTCCTGTACAAGCCATCCAAGCTCTGTTTGAGTCAACGCTCAGGCGTATCAAGGCCGTCATTACGGCCAGAGGTGGTTGTTCTGGGCACTAATTTCTCAGGATCTATGCACCCAAATTGCGTGAAAATGTAATCACAAGTCAGTTCTAGTATATTTGTCCAATGAATACTCGTTTATCATTTGCATTTCTTCTTGGTGTAGCAATTTTAATGGTCAGTAGTGTATTTGTAGCTGTATTCAGAGCAACCAAATAATGCTCATTATTTCTTGAATGTGACGGAAAGTGGTGGTTTGTTTCCCGCTATGATCATAATTACGTTATGTGGTTATTCGACAGAGTGCTATAAAATTATTCTAGCTCGATATTCATTTAATAAGCATGTACTAACATAGACTTTAGCAGCACAATATAGCATCTTTATCATACAGCGTCTCTCTACAATCAGTAAGTGTTCCTGGTGATGTGGTTACTCAGATGTTATGGCTGCCAGCGTGTTGTGTGTAATTTTGGGTATCAGGTACCCTCCGGCATGAACTGAAATGGTACAATGTTGGAAGATTAACAAATTGTAATATGACAATTAAAGGAACAGAAGTGCTGACGACAATAATCAAATTTCAGTTCGAAATCGGGAAGACGAGATGTGCTGTATTTCTTGAAGCCTACAGTTTTGACGGCGAGAACGTAGGGGAACGCATATTAATAGCACTCCAAAGCAATGGTGAAATAAGCCCCAATGTTATACCTTTAATTATATTCCTTCATCAATTAATTTCCTCTCATGTAGGCGGAAAGATATTTTCACCATCACGTCATTTTTTGTAGAGACAAGTTAAACGATAGGATTTGACCCTACGATCTGGCATTCTAACTATTCACTTGCAACTACTTTGTAAAGTAAACATCCAAAGGACACACATGGAGCTCGTCATAAACAGGACTTATTTGGCTGGGTAGCGAATCAGAAGACAAATATTCTGGCACAAGAACTTTTTTCATTTTTAGATCTACATTTACACACCAAAAACAACTCTTTCGTTATGTTTGCTCTGCGTAATTTTAATAACACCCA
The DNA here is from genome assembly GCF_021461395.2 of Schistocerca americana. Taxonomy (NCBI): domain Eukaryota; kingdom Metazoa; phylum Arthropoda; class Insecta; order Orthoptera; family Acrididae; genus Schistocerca; species Schistocerca americana. The sequence goes on from NC_060124.1 coordinate 338,631,149, forward strand.
GCTTAATTTATAATTTAAATCCGTATCTGAACCATCTAATTTATTCTACGACCAGTAACCTGACAAATATAGAAGTTTTTTCTACAAACTTTCTCCTTTGTGCATTAAACAGTTAGTTCAGCCCTTTCTTGGAATTCTTCTAGCCAGGAGCGTTCGGTAATTCTAATTTTACCTCTTATGTCCTTACACTGTTGTTAAAACATTCCACCTCTTCTTGGATGTACACTGGCAACCTTTCTGTTCCCTATTCTTGCAGAATTTATGTATAAAAACTAAAGTTGACAACTTTTGCAAATAAATGCGCATTAAATGTACATATTCTCGTACTTTTTAGGTGCTACAAACGGTTGTTTGTTGCTATATGCACAGCATTATCCATCCCTTTCAACGTGATCCTAAAAGAACTGGAACTTCATAAACAGATTTATCGTATTTCGTTTAACGTAATAAATGTAGTCAAATCCATCGTTTTTTTTTTACCATTACTCCAACGTGTGGTTATTTACCATTGGTATTTACACTACATGCCTATACACACTTTTCCCTATATTTTCGCAATTAATAGACTTTCTATTAAAATTACAGTCTTCACGAATTTAATTTATCACGAAAGTTTGTTTTAAAGAACCGTATTCAGAGCGCTATTATCGCCTGTTTGTACTGGTTAACATGTGGCGGACTGAAGTTCTTACTATTTCATAGCTCTTTAAGAAAAGCACAGTAAACTGTTACTGTTCCCACAACTACTATTATTCCACAGATATAAGGAAAAGTAATCAACGTAGCGAACAGACTTAAACCCTATTGTATTACATAAATTACGCCTTTAAGCGCAGTTAAGGTTACGAGAAAGTTAACTGAAAATGGGAGAATGAACTTAAAAACGAAAACTAGACTGTATGGTAAAGTGTTGGCAGGCCCATATGTTGCCAAGGTTGTTTGACTATGATGCAGAAAATCCGCTGGGAGATACTTACACATGCTCCACACAGTCCCCATTTCTCCCCACCTGGTTTCCAAATTGTTGGAGCCCTGAAGAAATACATTCGTGGCTGCCGAGTTACTTCATTTTTCCACAGACAATTATAAAAATATATGAAGTCTTCACGGGTTGTCAGCCGAGTAGCATCGTCGTCTCGTAGCAACGTTTCGATGGAATGCCTCTCCATCATCTTCACTGACAACCAGTGAAGAATTTATATATGAAATTCGCCGAGAAAGCCTGCACTCGCAACTGTAAACATTTTTCCATTAAGGCAGTAGCTATCTTGTCTCACGGTGGGGTAAATGTATTAAGTTGTGGCTATTACTTTTGAAATACTGAAGAATTTACATACTTTCTTTCATCTGTCTCCTTTTCATTTAACTACTCCGTCTATTCTAATATAGCTGTGTTGGTTCTTATTAACATTAAAATTTTCACACAATTTAGTTACTGGCCAAAATATTTATCAGTTCCATACATGGAAGTGAGGCTGCACGTCTAAATGTGGCGTGTACGTGCAGTTAAGACTTGTAGGAAGAAATGCAGTACAGCTTACGAAGCACTCAATAATATCATCGAAACTGGATATTTTTGATTACACCTGCATTATATTGCGCGCTTTGACACGGTTCTTCACACAACATGGCAGAATATTTACTTAAAACAGGGGAGATTTCTTCGCCTCAGTGGATGCTTGATCCATCTCTTTGAGAATTAATCAACACACTAAATCTGCTGTTGACAGAACGCAGTAACCTGTGCAACTTTCACGTTGCCTGAGACAAGTTATGGTGAAAGGTCAGTTCTGCTTTCCTCTCATACGTATTAAGCTCTAAACTAGTTTTAATAGCCATTCCAAATTATGTTCTCTAGGAAACCTACACAATAGACAACAAAATCTACACATGTCACAAGGACGAAAGTAACCATAACACATCCTCAGCATTAATTATAGCATTTTTATGAAAGATATTCCGCACTACTTTGAAAGCTGTCTCTCATAATCGCGACTTTCAGTAGCAAAAATTACTTTCCGTACTGAGCGATTGATCTTTGAAACCATGACTGTTTTTGACATACACATTACGAGTCTATGAGAAAGCACTTTGCCGGTGCATGTACGGCGGCCAATGAGAAGCGAAAGCGCAACGTGGTTCTCTGGCTTAGTCTAGTTTGAATGACAAAGAAGGGTTTAATTGGACGCTGATGGTCGGCGTTGGGTGGTGTACCGTGACGCTGTTATGATGGACCAAGATTTAAATCGAATCCCAGCCAGTGTTTGTCGTTCATCCTCAAATCTCATGTTAAATATTACAACGCTTGGTGGAATTTTATTGACCGCGTTTCCCCGCCTAGTGATCAAATAGATGCATATAAGAGTCTTTTGTATTTAAATGTGTCACTTGTCATGATACATTGTACCAAATGTTTCGCACACAGACGTTGTGTAGCCATAATAATACACACATCAAAAACCGTTTTGCATCACCTCGGTTACGAGAGTTCCGGAACCTGTACAGAAAATTGGAACAGAGACCGAAATAAACATAATTTTCGCACTTTCTATTACTCATGGAAACCACACAATGGATGTTGTACCACCATTCAGTGAGACCTTCAGAGGTGGTGGTCCAGATTGCTGTACACACTGGTACCTCTAATACCCAGTAGCATGTCCTCTTGCAGTGATGCATGCTTCTATTCGTCGTGAAATACTATCTACAAGTTCTTCAACTCACTGTTGGTTCAGATTGTCCTACTCCTCAACCGCGATTCGGCATGGATCCCTCAGGGTGGTTGGTGGCTCACGTCGTGCATAAACAGCCCTTTTCAATCAATCCCAGGAATGTTCGATAGGATTCATGTCTGGAGAACATGCTGGACACAGTACTCGAGTGATGTCGTTATCCTGAAAGAATTATTCACAAGATGTGCACGATGGAGGTGCGAATTGTCGTCCATGAAGACGATACCTCGCCAATATGCTGCCGATATGGTTGCACTATCGGTCGGAGGACGGCATCCACGTATCGTACAGCCGTTACGGCGCCTTCCATGACCACCAGAGGCGTACGTCGGCCCACATAATGCCGCCCCAAAACAGCAGGGAATCTCTACCTTGCTGCATTCGCTGAACAGTGTGTCTAAGGCTTTTAGCCTGACCGGCTTGCCTCCAAACACGTCTTCAACGATTGTCTGGTTGAAGGCATATGCGACACTCCTCAGTGAAGAGAACGAGATGCCAATCCTAAGCGGTCCATTCGACATGTTGTTGGGCCCATCTGCACCGCGCTGCATGGTGTCGTGGTTGCAAAAATGGACCTTGCCATGTACATCGGTAGCGAAGTTGAGCATCAAGCAGCCTATTGTGCACAGTTTGAGTCGTAACACGACGTCCTGTGGCTGCACGAAAAACTTTATTCAGCATGGTGGCGTTGCTGTCAGGTGTCCTCCGAGCTATAATCAGTAAGTAGCGGTCATCCACTGCAATAGTACTCCTTGGGCGGCCTGAGCGAGGCATGTCATAGACAGTTCCTGTCTCTCTGTATCTCCTCCATGCCCGAACAACATGGCTTTGGTTCACTCTGGGACGCCTGCACACTTCCCTTGTTGAGAGCTATTCCTGTCACAAAGTAACAATACGGGCGCTATCGAACCGCGGTATTGACCGTCTAGGCATGGTTTAACTACAGACAACACGAGCTGTGTACCTCCTTCCTGGTGGAACGACTGGAACTGATCAGCTGTCGGACCCTCTCCGTCTAATAGGCGCTGCTCTTGCATTGTTGTTTACACCTTTCGGAGGGTTTAGTGACATCTCTGAACAGTAAAAAGGGACTGCGTCTCTGATACAGTATCCACAGTCAACGTACATCTTCATGACGTCTGGGAACCGAGGTGATGCAAAACTTTTTTTGATGTGTGTACATTAAAATGTAACTGATAATATTTTTTATTCAAAGCTGCTAAGGTTTATTCGTGATTCGTTGCCACATCTTTCAAATTCGGACACCCTTATGGCTGAAGGTGCACTTCGCAATTGGTGATAATCTGTTTCATATAACGTTGTAGATGTTGTCCGGAGAGGTACTAGTTTCTTCAAAACGTTATTGTATTCAGCAGATTTCTTTCAAAAGTGCAATAAGTTGTACGCTTCGTCTGTTTTTACAGGCCAGAAGGTAGGTCATCTCTGGAGGTGCTGAAGGAGCTGGCAATTCAACGCTTCATATACAATGCGACTAGGGTATGTCTTTACTATGTGTGTCTTTGAATTTGATATTACACTAGCAGATTGGGCCAAGTATGCCCATTGCACTAACCTGTCTACAACTATGGTTACTTGCGCATTGCTCATAGAATTCAATCAAGTGCCTATTTATATCAATATACCAAGTGGCTCAAAAAATTTACTCACGTTTTTCTGCATCTACGTCTAAATGATTACTCTGCAGTTCACAATTAAGTACCTTACAGAGGCTTCTTCTAACCACCTTCCAAGCTATTTCTCCATCGTTCCACTCCCGAACAGCGCACGAGAAAAGCGAACACTTCAATCTTTCCGTGCAAGCTCTAATTTCTCATGTTTTATTATGATGAATATTTCTCCTTATGTAGGTGGGCGCCACCAATGTGCTTTCAAACTTTGAGGAAAAGGTAAGTGACTGAAATTTGATGTGAAAATTTTGCACAGCTAAAACGCATTTATTTTCATGATTGCCAACCCAACCCGTTTATCATATCCGCGGCACTCTCTTCACTATTTCGCGACAGTACAAAACGAGCTGCCCTTCTATAAACTTTTTCGATGGCCTCCGTCAACCCTGTCTCATGCGGATCCCACACCGCGCAGCAGTACTCAGAAGAGGGTGGATAAGATTACAGTAAACAGGCTGTTAAGTAGATCTGTTACATTTTGCAAGTGTTCTTCCAATATATCGCAGTTTTGGTTTGCTCCCTCCACGAAATCATCGATGTGACCGTTGCAGTTTGAATTATTCCTAATTGTAAGCCGGCCGAAGTGGCCGCGCGGTTAAAGGCGCTGCAGTCTGGAACCGCAAGACCGCTACGGTCGCAGGTTCGAATCCTGCCTCGGGCATGGATGTTTGTGATGTCCTTAGGTTAGTTAGGTTTAACTAGTTCTAAGTTCTAGGGGACTAATGACCTCAGCAGTTGAGTCCCATAGTGCTCAGAGCCATTTGAACCATTTTTTGAACCTAATTGTAATCCCCAAGTATTTCATTGAATTTTCAGCTTTTAGGTTTGTGTGTTTTATCGTGTTACCGAATTCAGCGGATTCCATTTACTACTTATACGAATGACTTCATAATTTTCTTTACTTAGAGGCAACTGCCACTTTTCGGATCATACAGATATCTCGTCTAAATTACATTGCTATTGGTTTTGATCATTTGATGACTTTATAAGGTGATGCATGACAGCATTATCTGTAAACAATGTAAGATGGCTCCTGAAATTATCTCCTAAATCGTTTCATGTAGATTACAAATAGAAGAGGGCATGTAACAATTCCTTGGGGAACGCCTGCTATTACTTCCATTTTACTCCATGAGCTCTCGGGTTCGATTCCCGGCGGGGTCAGGGATTTTCTCTGCCTCGTGATGACTGGGTGTTGTGTGATGTCCTTAGGTTAGTTAGGTTTAAGTAGTTGTAGGTTCTTGGGGACTGATGACCATAGATGTTAAGTCCCATAGTGCTCAGAGCCACTTGAACCATTTTTTACTCCATAAGTATTGGTCAATTACTACGAACTGTGATCTGTGACAGGAAGTAATGAATCCAAGTCTGCAGCCGAGACGTTCATCCAGAGGCGCGCAGTTTGATTAAAAGTCGCTTATGAGAAACGGTGCCAAAAGTCTTCTGGAAATCTAAAAATACGTAGGATATTTGACTTCCTCTGTCGACAGCACTCATCACTTCATGAGAATCAAGAGCTAATTGTGTTTCACAAGAGCGATATTTTCCGAATCCTCATTGGTTTTGTGTCAATCAATCGTTTTCTTCGAGGAAATTCACAATGTTGGAACACAGTATGTGCTCCAAACCCTATAGTATGTGCTCCAAACCCTACAGCTAATCGACGTTAGTGATATGGGTCTATAATTGACAGGATTACTCCTGTTTCTTTCCTTCTGTATTGGTGTGACTTGTGTAACATTCCAGTATTTATCTTCGGATCTTTCGTCGAGTGAGGGATTGTATATGATTGCTAAGTATGCAGCTATTGTATCAGCATATTCTGAGATGTACCTGACTGGTCCACAGTGTAAACTTTATCAAGTGATTTAAGCTACTTCACTACATCGAGGATATCTACTTGTAAGTTATTCATGCTGACATTTGTTCTTAATTCTAATTGTGGAATATTTGCTTCGTCTTCTTCGATGAAGAAATTTCGGAAAACCGTGTTTAGTAACTCTCCTTTAGTGGCGCTGTCATCATTAACTTCAGCACTGTTATCGCACAATCAAGGTTCTTTGCGCCGCTGTACTCTACATGCGACCAGAATTTGTTTGTATCTTCTGTGAAATTTATAGACAGAGTTTCGTTGTGGACACTATTAAAATCATCTCGAATTGAAGTTCGCCCAAAATTTCGAGCTGCTGTTAAACATTGCCAATCTTTTTGCGTTCTTTTACATTTGCAAGCTTTCTTCGTTGCTTCTGCAACAGTGTTCTGGCCCGTTTTGTATACCATGAGGGATCAGTATCTCCTCTTATTAATGTAGTTCATACATCTTTCAATTACAGTTTGCACTAGTTCTTTGAATGTTCACCAGACATGCAGGCTGAGAGTGGAGACTGTCTTTTAGGAAGGCGTCAAGCGAATATTTATCTACCTTGTTAAAAGCATGTATAATGCATTTATTTTTAGTGGATCTGGATGTTACGGTATTCAGTCTCGCTAAAACAACCATGTGGTCACTAGTCCCTGAATCCCTCATGACGCACCGTATTTGCTCAGGATTATTTGTTGCTAAGAGGTCAAGTATGCTTTCATAAACATGCGCTCTTTGAGTGGGCTCCTGAATTAATTTTCCAAGATAATTTTCTGAGACAGCAGTCAGTAAGATTTTGGGCCATGTTTTGTGCCCACCTTTAAACGTGTATTCTTGTCAACATACCGAGGATAGATTGATGTCAGCACCAATTATAATCGTTAGTGTGGATTACCTGTTTGAAATAACTGTTCAGCAGCTATACTATCTGAATCTAGGGAAAGGGGCTCCATGAAATGACTCAATTATTAATTTATTCTGGTTATAAAGCGTAACATCTACCCCACCCCAACACACTCATCATTCGTGAAAGATATTCTTACCAAGTCCCATAAGAGTTCGGGGAATATGTGTGCATCCGCACACCATATCCATATAAGGAAAGACTAGTAGTTTCCGGTGTCATGTAACCGTCTCAAACAGTGCTGCGGAGATTGCATTCACATTTGCACCTGTATGAAGAATTGCTTTACTTCTGCATATATGGCCGGTATAGGATCGGTCATACGCTTGACTGTACAATGCTGGATGTTATGTGTCAGTTCATCCACTAGTCTCTGTCCGTCATTGTACTGGAACATGGCAACTGTCTTGCCAGAGCCGCTTACGTCACACCCGACCGTTTCTCCGGGACACGATCCGGTCGTTTTTATTTTAACGAGTGGATTCTAGATTCGTCAGTGACATCAATAATCACTGGCGGTAGCTCTCTCCAGTCATTTGTATTCGGAGACTGCTGGTTAATACTGTGTGCTTGCCAGTTCGGATTATTCCAATGGAACTGCTGATTATTCCGACTATGTTGGTTATGGTTATTTTGATTCGTGGTTTGCATCAGGTTGAATCTTCGCTCGTTAGGATTACTTTTCGCCCAGCCAGGTTGGCAATGCACCGCATTGGCATTCAATCGTTGGCCGTCGTTCAGCTATTGTTTGTTATGCTGAGCTTGGAAGCTCAGGTCTGTTGCGCTCTACTATTATTATTGCCACTCGGTCTTGGGTGCTATGCAAAGTTCTTGTGTACACTCATAGACGACCCATTCCCATGATTTGAAGCCCTTAAGTCTTCGTTTAATAGGTCGATGGTGTCGACGACAGAGCGAAAGTCTTCGACATTGTCTTCAGGAGCGTACATGAGTTTTTCACGTATCTCGACCGGTAACTTTCCCTTAATAATCTTCAAAATATCCACCTGTGGGACTGAAGTGTCCCAACATCTACTTTTTGGAGTGGGCATTGATAATCACGTCCGTACATGTTGGCTTTCTATATATTTGAAACGCATGTCTACCATTTTTGTTATGAATCGTCAGATCTAGGAAAATCATCTTTTTGGCTACTTCAATTTCTGTTGTGAATTTTATCTAGGAATGCATACTGCTTAACTTCTGTGGCACATCTTCTATTTGCATTTTACTGCCTCTATAAAGAATAATTGAGTCATCGACATATCTTCTGTAACATACTATATTCGTCAGAAACCCTGAATTCGTCTCGAAGAAAGGCTTTTCTAGCTGGTCAATAAAAATGTCTGCTATTGTTCCTGCTAAGCAGTTTCCCATAGCGATTCCATCGCCTTGTCTGTAACTCCAATCACCCACTACGTCAGAAACATGCATATTTTTATTCAATGTTAACAGAATAGTAAAACTTTCATTATTGCAAACTGAAGTGAAAAAAGAACTTGACATATTAAGACAGGTCGCCCGTGCAAATGATTATGACCCAGATATAGTTAACCCCATACATAGCAAAATTAAAAGGAAGATAAAAAGAAGCGAGAAACGACAGGTAAAACCGACAACCGAAAAGGATAAGTACGCCACTATGAAATATATAGGCAAAACATCACATAAAATCGAACATATATTCCGAACAAACGAGGTCAAAATCGCATTTAGGACTTCCGATAATTTAAAAAGACTAGTGCGTCATAACTTGTCACGGAAAAGTGATAAATATAGTAAAACGGAGGGTCTACAAAATACCATGTCATGAATGCGAAAAAAGTTATATCAGACAGACAGGCAGGTCCTTTGATGTACGGTTTAAAGAACACACGTATCCCAGTAATAAGACAGCGCTAGGGTTACATATGCGAGAGGAGGGTCATAATATTGGTAACATCGACGAACAGCTTCAAATTCTACATGAAGTTACAAAAAGTAGTAGGTGATTACACATTTTAGAACAACTGGAGGTTTATGTTACGAGACGTAGGGAACCTGACAGAATGAATTTGCAACAGACGCATACTTCAACATTTACGACGATCTGTTCATCTGAGCGAATCGTTTTTACTACATACGTACTTCAGCTGAGGATGGAGCCTTCCGGCGGTCGAGTATTGCACTGTCTAGTGCGGGCCGCAGCAGATGTCAACAACCTCAAAGGCGGAGGAGCGTGCCAGCCACCTGCAGCAGAGCACCACAATCGTCCTTCTGCCCGTGTCGTCCCTGCCGTGCTAATGGGCAACGTCATAAACAGGCAATAGCCGGAAATACAGCGCCATCAGGCGTCAGAAATACACTCTACAAGTGCTACTACTATTTTCATCTATAGCAATGTTTTCTCTTTGTTCTGAAATGTTATTTTACTGATTTAACGATCTATTCTGTAATTTTAAATTTTATATACATTTGACCTAAATACTAATAGTAAATTTACCATATTTTACGCTTTTGAAAAATAAAGTCTATCTTATAGAGGACGCGCGCATCTAGCACAACGAGGGTGAACAAATTTAAAGAATTTTTATGTCAATATAAGCCCGGTGTTTTACATTTTATAGCCAGTTTGACAACGCATGAATCTGTGTTCAGTGTATGCAGCCTTTAGGCATGAACTATATGAATTTAGCATAAATTCAGTTAGATTACTAGTAAGCCTGGTTAAATATTGCACTTATTTTTAGGTTTTAATATAAATTTTCTTTTGTATTGTTTTAGAATCTGAAGATGGCTATTGTATGGCCGAAACCGGTTTTGACTGTATCATAAGAATGTGATTGCGTCTATAAATAAATTAAAAAAATTTTTACTCAGTACTGACTGTCACTATGTCCACTGGCTGACTCAGCTAGTAGATTTTACCATTTATGCATCAGCACTTGTCCCCTTGCGAAATCCAGTAGCGATTCTTCGTGAGGTACACATGCTGTCCTGTGAAGCAATCAGTATGATTGAAATGAATACGCTTCGTACGCCACAGTCACGGTGTAGATACTTTATTGACCAGTTTCAGCAGTCTTATTCTGCTACCATCTGATCTTAAGTAACTTGCAACAAAATTGGCATGTTTCGTTGCATTAAACCAAAGTATAAAAGGCACTCACAACATATTCATATCTTGATAAAAATCCAGTTGATAAAACACACACATTTGGTAAAATGCACATACATGATGAAGAACACAGTCAAAATCCTTGTATCATCCATCCATGCTGGTGGCGAACACGAATGTGAGCTGCTGTTGAAATTGTCATCCTGGAGCAAAAAAAGTGTCCACACTGCGATCATAGCGCTCGAAGTTCGTTCACTCTGAATCTTTGTGACTTAAGTCCACTGTCTCTTCTGTTGTTTCTATCTCTGTTTTAAATGTATTAACTTTTGCATCTAGCTCAAATCGTTTTACAAATCGTTCTACACATGCATTTGAATTGCCATTGTCGGCTAAGCCAGGCGATATCACCACAACTTCCCCACTCCCCAGATAAAGTTTGTTACATGCGTTGGCGATAGTTCCGTACAGTTTCCAGACTAATAAGTGCTATGTGCCACTACCTCTTGCTCAGATCTGTTGGAGGAAAGTGGTTCGCTTTTAATGTAGACGAATGTTCTTTTAGAGCTAATGTGACGTGCATACTGCTAATTTTTGGCGATTGTCAGGAAAAACATTAGGCAGAAATGTCCACATATGTGTCAATTGAAGTCTTGGTAGCGTCGGAAATTGTACAGTACCTGATTCCTGTCGGTGAAATAAGGACACACTTCTTCCGGAAATTGTAAATTTACGAATGAGGAATGATTCGAAGTAGTACATGGTGTTCAGGGTTTCTTTCTTTTAGCAAAAAAGACATATGTAACCCAATGATTTCCATATCCTACAACAACAGCTGCAGTGA